>NC_135334.1:8750000-10000000 GCF_023851605.1 Tamandua tetradactyla | reverse complement strand
GAGTATTCCCTGCCAAAAGTTTTGCTTTGCATCTGGCTACAGATCTAAATTTATTGCATTAGCTTTGAGGAGACTTTTAATAGAAAGTGAGATTAAAAGAAAACTTGATGGAAAGAAAGATGCTCAGTGCAGAAAACAGCATCCTCAGAACCCACCTCTCTCACTTTATGCTCTTTATGTGTCCATCTCTGGAATTCAACTCAGACCATGTAGTCAGGCTAGATGTATGGTCGGAGAGCTTTCTTTTGATAATGCTATTTAACATATATGGAAAATTCCAGAACATTCTGGAATGGGCAAAGTCTGCTTGGTTTAAAGCCTGTATGCTGGATAATGTCTTTACAAGATACTGGTGAATGGGGATCAGTATTATCTGAGAAACAAAGAAAAGGGGATAAGAGATAAACGAGAAGGATCATACATAAGTCCCAGGGACGTCTCTGTCCATGTAGTAGTGTAGAGCAGCTGTGCTGCCTTCTTCCAGAGCTGTCTTCCCCTTTTCAATCATCTCTCCCTAAAGTACAGTTCTCTACTAAGGCTTTGGGTCTGCAGATTGGAAGGAGAGAAGCTGATGGAGAATCCAACGGTTTCCTAAAATATAGGTCACCTCAAATCACCACTTAGGAAATGACCAGTCTCTTTTCCATGGCAAGACATTGAAGAAAATTGCACCGAACAGCTGCCTGAAAGTTGCAGCAGTGGGAATAAGCTGTTTCTTCTTCCTGG
Organism: Tamandua tetradactyla; assembly: GCF_023851605.1. Taxonomy (NCBI): domain Eukaryota; kingdom Metazoa; phylum Chordata; class Mammalia; order Pilosa; family Myrmecophagidae; genus Tamandua; species Tamandua tetradactyla. The sequence goes on along the minus strand of NC_135334.1, from coordinate 9,999,274 downwards.
TGAGCAAATACACTGCAGGAGAGGCAGCTGTGAGGGAAAGGTGTTTGCTTGAAACAAACAAGCCTGGCCCTTTAAGGAAGGTTTGAGCTGAGTTTAAATTGGGCCCCAAGAACTCAGATAAGAGTATCTTAATCAAATAAAAAAAAGCATTAGGCTTTAATCTCCAGCACTTTTGTAACCTCCTAGTTTGCTTTAAATCTCGATTGGAAGAATTATCCTGACAAGAAAATTAGTAGTGAGTCAATAAGCCTGTGGCCCAAAGATAGGGCGTGAAGTAACCAGAGGGGAAAATTTTATTCCAGTCCAAGTTCTTTTTTGCTGCTCTTCTGGAAGCACAAACACAGACCCGCAGGCAGTTCCTTTCGGGTCCCTCGACAGGGTCGGTGGGAGAAGCTCGTTATTTTAGCCACGAAATCCTGATGCACAGGTAATCATATTGAAAAAGATAAGGCAAGAAAAGAACCCAGATTCATGAAGAAATTCTAATTTTCAGCAGTCACGGGTGGAAAATCAATACTGTTCTCTGATGCAAAAGGAGAACTGGGCTTGATCAAGTTACCTCCTCCTCCTCCTTTCTTTAAAAAAGGAACACACGAGAAAATTAAAGAGAAAGGGGGGAGGGATGGAAGAGAAGACAAAAGAGGTCTGCAATAGGGAAGTGTCTGTGTGTTGACAGTTCCAGATTTCCTGGGGTCTTCAGCTGCCACCTCCAACTCCCACTCTCGTTGTGGAGGCTTTCCCTTGGAAGGACCCTAATTCCAGCTCTATTTGTCAAAAGGTGCCTTCCTCCAAGCTTTAAGTAACTCTTCTCCTTGCCACTCCTGCATTTTTTCTACCCCTGTTACCCAGCCCCCATGTATGCTCACCACCTCTCAGGCAGAGAGAGAGAGAGAGAGAGAGAGAGAGGAGATACTGAGCCCTGCATTCCAATTCAGAGCCTCACTCAGGAATATTAAATCAAATCCAGTTGTTATCTCGACATCAAGAAAGGTTTTATTATTTGCGTAGCAATGAATTGGAGCTCTTTTATGCTCTCTCATAATTTGGGCGGCAGTTTTAGATATATCAGGAGATTTCTGTTTTAATCACAGATAATGTGTTTGGCCAATAAAGCTCATATTGCTAACATTAATATATACATATTTATAACTTGATGGAGCTAGACATAATTAAGTAGAAATGTTGTTCATCATAACAATGATGATTGTCATTCCGGATAAGTTCCCCAGTGTCACCCAGCAGGCTATTCCATCCCCCAACACTGACTGGTAAATTGCTGCCAGGATGTTGTTCTGCTCACCCCAAATTTAAGCGTAAACACTTTAAAATGGTCTGTACGATGTAATAAATAGTGAATAGAATGATAACAAATGTCTTAATTGCATTGTATTGGATATCAACTTTATTACCAAAACTCCAGTTTTGGAAGAGTGCTTGAAGTGGAAGGGGCTTCCAGAAGGTCCCCAGTACAAGGCGAATGCAAGCATAGCAGGCCCCTTGGAGGGTGTGCCCTCTGGAAGCCCATGGAATGCCAATAGCATCATCTCACAATCCTGGAAGAGAGTGGAGCCGTCTGCTCATTTTGGCTTCAGCAGTTAAATGCAACAGGCTCCCCAAGGAGGAGGGGGCTGTAGCTCTGAAGGCAGCAGGGGAGACACGGCAAAACTAAAACCTTTCCTTTGGGTTAAGCTGGCATCTTCCATCCAGCCCACTTCCATCTGCAATGTGCCGATTTAGCTTTCCCCTTTCTATGCTTTGAGCAGAGTGTACTCTGAATTCAGTCCGGAATTCATCAGCATGTCCCTGCCAAGTTTGCAGGTGGCCTCCTGTGTTTCCTCTCCTCAACTAGATTATAAACTTCTCAAGGTGTATGCTACCATTCCTTTTTCTCCTGAAATGCCTAAGCATTTCTGGGCAGGTGCTCAGGATCTGCTTACTGAAATCAATCTGAGCTTTCCTGGAGGTTATGACCTGGTGATATTAGGGGTGAACTGATTTGGGACTGAAGTCCATTCCTTGGAGGTGCCACCAGTACTCAAGACATTGCCAGACACATCCACTGAGACACAGGGGTCTGTCTTCCAACAAATGCGGCTCCAATTCTCACATTTTTTTTATATGCCATGCTACACACATATTTCGGAACCTCTCAGAAGCCCATGCATTTCTGAGCATTGGCAATCGAGCATAAAGTTCTGGGGCAAGCTGTGAAATCTCTGAAATGAAAATCAATTCCATCTCCATTTCATGGAGACTAATGTGGCATTTACAACATAAACAATCACTTCTGTTAGAGAGGAAAATTAAAAGCTGTGCTACATAAAGGCACAATGTTTAAAGTTCTGGTGGAAATGAGCACTTGGCTTTGAGATGATTACAAAGGGAATTGGGGGAAAAAAAGGAAAGAGAAGAAAAGAAAAAGCCAGCCCCAACAATTCAGAAGCGCAGAGGTTGCAAGGCACAAATTTGCTATGCCTGGGACCATTGGCCTTGGCTCAGACCTCTGGGGGAAAAATAAAAATCTTGGGTATTTCTTAAGCAATGTGGGGAAGGCGTCTCAAAGGCTTGTAAAAGTCATGTCCATTTCCTATTCCTCATAGTCTGAGAAGACACAGGAATTTCCCATGGGAAAGAGCTCACGTCCCACATGATGAGCAGGGAGTCCAGTGGTTTTAGAGTCACCTCAAAGGGTAAGTCTCTTGAGTCCTTGACCTGATGACACTGTTTATTATATCAACCTTTTTTTCCCCCTGTTGTTATAATAGGGTCCCATGAGCTTCTGTGCACAGAATACAAGAGTTTACAGATTGAAATCAAAATTAGAGGCAGGACTTCCGGAGAAGATGGCGGCTTAGTAAGACGCGCGGGTCTTAGTTCCTCCTCCAGAAAAGCAACTAAAGAAACAGAAACAATACGAAACAGCTCCCGGAGTCACGACAGAGACCAAAAAGACAGCGTACCCCATTCTGGAAGAGCTGAACGGGCAGGGAGAATCCGCTGCGGTGAGATACCCGAGGGGCGCGCGTTTTCCCGGCTGGGGCGGCTGGCGACTGGTGTCCCCTCCATGCACGTGGCTCCCCGGTCTGACTGGGAACGTTGGATAGCGGGGCCCTCCCGTCACGCTTGGCGTTTCGGGCCAGCTGGGCAATTAGGACCGGCACTCTCCCAAGCCGCGGCGGCCAGCGACCCCCGCCTCCACGCGCGGTTTCCTGGGCCGACTGCCGTGCAGACAGACGAGCGCCACAAGCGCCACCTACTGGGCAGGAAAAGAAAAACAGAGCCCAGAGATTTCACAGAAAAAGCTTTCAACCAGCTGGGTCCCACACCCAGGGAAATCTGATCAAATGCCCAGACACCAGCAGAAAATAATGGATGACGCTCGGAAAATTGAAGATATGGCCCAGTCAAAGGAACAAACCAATAGTTCAAATGAGATACAGGAGCTGAGACAACTAATGCTGAATATACGAACAGAAATGGAAAAACTCTTCAAAAACCAAATCAATAAATTGAGGGAGGACATGAAGAAGACATGGGCTGAACAAAAAGAAGAAATAGAAAATCTGAAAAAACAAATCACAGAACTTGTGGGAGTGAAGGACAAAGAAGAAAAAATGGAAAAAACAATGGATACCTACAATGGTAGATCTAAAGAGACAGAAGCTACAATTAGTGAACTGGAGGATGGAACATCTGAATTCCAAAAAGAAACAGAAACTATAGGGAAAAGAATGGAAAAACTTGAGCAGGGGATCAGGGAACTGAAGGACAATATGAAGCGCACAAATATACGTGTTGTGGGTGTCCCAGAAGGAGAAGAGAAGGGAAAAGGAGGAGAAAAACTAATGGAAGAAATTATCACTGAAAATTTCCCAACTCTTATGAAAGACCTAAATTTGCAGATCCAAGAAGTGCAGCGCACCCCAAAGAGAATAGACCCAAATAGGGGTTCTCCAAGACACTTACTAGTTAGAATGTCAGAGGTCAAAGAGAAAGAGAGGATCTTGAAAGCAGCAAGAGAAAAACAATCTGTCACATACAAGGGAAACCCAATAAGACTATGTGTAGATTTCTCAGCAGAAACCATGGAAGCTAGAAGACAGTGGGATGATATATTTAAATTACTAAAAGAGAAAAACTGCCAACCAAGACTCCTATATCCAGCAAAATTGTCCTTCAAAAATGAAGGAGAAATTAAAACATTTATAGACAAAAAGTCACTGAGAGAATTTGTGACCAAGAGACCAGCTCTGCAAGAAATACTAAAGGGAGCACTAGAGTCAGATACGAAAAGACAGAAGAGAGAGGTATGGAGTAAAGTGTAGAAAGAAGGAAAATCAGATATGATATATATAATACAAAAGCCAAAAAGGTAGAGGAAAATATTATCCAAACAGTAATAATACTAAAAGTTAATGGACTGAATTTCCCAATCAAAAGACATAGAATGGCAGAATGGATTACGACCCAGCAATACCACTGCTAGGTATCTACTCAAAGGACTTAAGGGCAAAGACACAGACGGACATTTGCACACCAGTGTCTATAGCAGCATTATCTACAATTGCAAAGAGATGGAAACAGCCAAAATGTTCATCAACAGACGAGTGGCTAAACAAACTGTGGCGTATACCTACGATGGAATATTATGCAGCTTTAAGACAGACTAAACTTATGAAGCATGTAATAACATGGATGGACCTAGAGAACATTATGCTGAGTGAGTCTAGCCCAAAACTTAAGGACAAATACTGTAAGGTCCCACTGATGTGAACCGACATTCGAGAATCAGCTTGGAATATATCATTGGTAACAGAGACCAGCAGGAGTTAGAAACAGGGTAAGATAATGGGTAATTGGAGCTGAAGGGATACAGACTGTGCAACAGGACTAGATACAAAAACTCAAAAATGGACAGCACAATAATACCTAAGTGTAATGTAACTAGGTTGGAACACTGAATGAAGCTGCACCTGAAATATGGTTTTTTGTTTGTTTGTTTGTGTGTTTGTATCTTTTGTTTTTGTTTTTTTTCTTTTTCCTTTATATATATATATATATATATATATATTATTAGTATTATTATTTTAATTCTCTTCTCTATATTAACATTCTATATCTTTTTCTGCTGTTTTGCTAGTTCTTTTCCTAAATCGATGCAAATGTACTAAGAAATGATGATCATACATCTATGTGATGATACTAAGAATTACTGAGTGCATTTGTAGAATGGAATGATTTCTAAATGTTGTGTTAATTTCTTTTCTTTTTTTTGATTAATAAAAAAAAATTTTAAAAAAAAGTCTGGAAAAAACAGAACCTTAGGTTATAAGCAAAAGTGACATCAAATAAAGTTTGTTTTTAAAAAAAAAAAAAAATTAGAGGCAGGATACAAAGAGTCTATTAGAAGTTCAATGGCCAGGAGTAAGCTTGGCTTTCCTACTAGCTTATTAGGAGATCTAGGGAAGGGTTCTAACCTCTGAAGACTCAGTTCCTTCATGTGAAAAAATGAGGAAGCTAGACCAGGTGTTCTCCAGGGGAGTGGGCTCTAAAATTCTCTCATTCTCTTGTTCTGCATTGGACCACAAACGGCCATTCAGTTGGTCTCATTTCATGAGTGGTGGGGAAAGATATAAGGTGCCCATTAGGAGAAGTTCACTGCAGAATGATTGGGATTCACTAATTAGCCAGATACACTTCTTGTACTGCCCTAAAGGAAGATACCAGGGTTACTGATAGAACATTATTTTAACTGGGTTCCTTGCTTTGGCTTTTACGACTCTTGAAGTACTAGCCAGTATCTGACTAGTCTGTAAATCTGACCAAGAAATTAAAAACATGGTTATAAAGGAAACTTTCTCAATTAGCTATTTTCAGAGTACACTGAAAATGTTATCTTTTTGTCATTTTCTAACAGTAGTGTGTTTGTTGCATTCTTAGTGTCACATGTATAGCTTTCTTCTATTTTTGTCCTGCATCAAATAGTAGTACTACTTGGAAGTGTAGTTATTTTCATACCATTTGAAAAGAAGGCAGTTGAATAAAAGCAACCTTCTTTAATTTCAATATAAATATGGGACAACTCAGGATGTGACCTGTATATACATGCCAACCAATCATCCCATCAGACAGCTTGATTTACCTTGATCAGAGCAGCAATTTCTTATGCACTCCTTCCCTCCCCCCACCCCCCACCCATGCAAAGTGTTAATCACCCTTTCAGGGTAGAAGGAGATGGGAAATGCTATAAAAATTGCCTGCCATAGCCCCCAAATGCTAATCACTTACAAACATCTAAATTAGGACTTGAGACCTTGCATGCTAAGGTAAGTAAGCAGTGCCTGTACATGCAGGACTATTATTTACCAATGTCAAAAATAACTATTGCATTTGCATAACTGTAGGGATGGATGACAATTTCTCCCTCAAAACTGCTTCTGTAGCAGAAAAAACTTTGTTATGAATGTGGCATGTTGTTATTTTTTTTAACCCTTTCAAAACAGAATGAGACCTTTCAGATTTAGGTGTTTGAGCACTGATTTGGAAAATGGGTGCTACCCAAGAAAATAATTTAAACTATTTCTTTGATTATATTTACTTAGTGTGCATTCGGGGCTGTCTTGTGTAAACCAGTGGCCTCCAAAGTGGCTTGTGTTACTCTTCAAGGGGTCGGCTCTCAAATTCTATCATTCTCTTATTCTGCACTGGACTCCAAACAACCATTCAGTTGGCCCTGTTTGCATGGGTGTTGGGAAAGTCATGTGAATCTTTGCTGCAGGAAAAAAAACATTTTACCTCTTAGTTCTAAAATCTCTATTTTTGTAGATTTTAAAAAATACATATAATACATGAGAATAGGAGTTATAGGTATGTAATTCACAAAGAAATGCATATATTCTGGGTGTATGATAACATTTTTTCTAAACTGATAGGGAATAGTGATAAAAGAAAAGAAATTGGAGACCATTAGTAGACAATACCCACCGTAGTCTTGGGAGAAGGAAGAACTGTTTTTAGAGAGATTTACAGAGGGATAAATTCATTTGCTGTATCCACAAGTGTTTTATTATTAGAGAAGGTTAGTCCATGGAGACTGACCAAGAAGACTGACTATAAGCTTTAGACCTAAATATAGTTAACATTTGTATACTTTTCTATTCAGACAATAAAGAATTATTCATTTCTGAAAACAGTGAAGTCATCAACATAATCTCTCAAAGTAAAGAGTCACTCATTTGATTCTCTCAGGGAACTAGATCTGGAATCTGAGATGTTTTTAGAGAAGAATGGCCAAGATGGAGAAATAACAGGAAATACTATCCATTCAGCACTAGCTCCAGAATCCATAGGTAACTTCTGCCAACCCCAAGCCATCTGCAGGACTCCCCACATAGACAGAAAGACTTCAGATTCCCATCTCCAACTGGTTTTTATCAATCACAATCCCTCCTGTGCAATTCTCCTTGTTTCCCATTCATTCAGTCACAAATATTTATTGGGCACTGAATATGTGCCAGGATGGTTCTGGCAACCCTGAGATTTTTTTTTTTTTTTTTTTTTTTTTTTATGGTGCATGGTCCGGGAATCAAACCTGGGTCTCCTGCATGGAAGGCGGTCATTCTAACCACTGAACTACCCGTGCACCCAGCCCTGAGATTTTGTTTCTCTCCACCTTTGGTCTGTGGGTCTCCTGTTGGTCTCCTTTGAGAGGCTGCCAGCTCATGGTGCCTATTTATTGTTCATTGCTCCTCTACTGAGAAATTTAGTCATCAAACCTGTTTCAAATAGCACTCTTATGGTAGAAGTAGAGGTGAGAGCCCTCATGAAAAGGGACAGGCTTCTATGTTCAGTTTACTTGCACTGTGCTCATTTCCTCCTGGTAGCTGGCTCCTCCAGATGTTTAATTCTAGAAGGTCCTTTCTGCTTTGTGGAGCCCATCAGCATGTACCATCAACAAATATTCCATTTCTATGGACTATCAAAAATTTTCATTCATTTTTGGAATTTTTCCATTCATTTCTGAGATCCAAATAAGCATCTAAGAGTCATTCATTCCCTGTTCTTATTGAGCTTGTACAACAGTTAAAAGAATTAAATACAAACTCAAGCTGTACAGATGCATGATCACCCAGCCAGATCTGACTAAGTGCTAGTGCTCTATTCAATATCTGCTAGCAATTGAGAGGCAGGTGTGATGCGTTAGAACAACCCTAGGACCTGACATCTGATGATAGTGATTCTAGTCTTAGTTCATCACTTATTGGTCGAATGAAAGCCTGGGCCCCAGAAAAGGAGCAAAAAATAATAGAAGCCATCCCATACTGACACCCGGGTGATATCGAAATAGACTGTTTCGTCCATGTCCCAGTCTGTACTTCCTCCTCCTCTTGGCCAAGGGCTCAAGGTCTCTTCCTATAGAAACAGTCTCCCTCCCTCCCCAGGGTCACCAGCTCAAGGTCCTTTCCAGTCCTACGCCCACCCACCAAAACCCCATGCCACTTATCACCCCACCCAGTCCCTCAGATAGAAAAGATCTTCCACTGTTCCACTGGTGGACTGAAGACTGACTTCAGCCCACCCGGTGGGTGCCTGAATAAATCCCTTTGTCTGTGATCAGCCTGTCTCCGAGTCTTCTTTAAACCTAACACTTGTCACCTTTGAGACCACAGGCAAACCAATTTCAGGTTCCTCCTTGATAAAATAGAAATGATAAAATTGGTAAAGATTCACTGGAGAGACTTTTGGGGAAGATGGTAGAGTAGGGAACTCCAGGATTCAGTCCTTCCACCAAAGCAACTATTAAACAGACAGTACCACCAGGAACAACTATTTTCAAATCCCAAAGGCCAAAAGGTCACTGTATAGCATCCAGGAAGAGTGGGGAGAAGAGGCTGGTAAGTTATAGGAAGGAGCTGTAAATTGCTCTCTCTGCATAGTGGCTACTGGTGCCAATTCCCCACCCTTGCAGTAGGCCTCCACGGAGTCCAGTCCCCAGTTAGCTGTTGGTGTCAGAAGAGGACGTAAAAATCCTCTTCTTCAAGAAAAGAGGTGGGCATGGCGGATAGCCAAACATGGCTTTTGATTAGCTAATTCAGATTGCTAGCTCCCCCGCTCTGAGGGCAGCCATTATTTCAGTCCCATAGAGGAGCAGCAGCCATTGTTTCACTCCTCCCTGCACCTGGAAGAAGGTGGTAGAGATGAAAAGACACAGAGCTTCCTCCGGGCTGTGAGGGACAATTAGCAGAAGGGATGCATTTGCTGGGCAGGCCAGGAAAGCTCAGCTTTGGGAACTCAGGGAAGATATTGGCACCTTCCTGATCCCATCCACGGGGTGCTTTGGAACTGGTGTGCACCCTTTTCGTGGGCCTGTATTGGCTGGGAGAAATCAGCTTGGGGAACGTCTTCTCTGGGGAGCCTTACTCCCAGAATTTGCCCTCCAGGCAAAAGAAACATAAGACAACAAAAGGAATGTAAAAAACCAAAGAGGTAGGAAAGTCTGGCATAAAGGTCTACCGGTTTCAAATACCTGGGAGACAGAGCTGTTTTATGGAAGCAGAGAGGTCAACCAAGTTTTTATAAATGGGAGAACTCCAAAACAACTGATAAGCAAAAGAGTATCATAAGACAGAGGCCCAGAAAGACAGAGAAAGTCACGCACACTGCATTAACTTTGGGCAGACTTTGGGTTGAAACTCAAGAAAACCTCTGTCATCACCACCTGGTTACAAAACAAGAAACAGACATCCCAGGGAGTAAATCCAAGTAGGACTTTAAAATATTGAAATGTACCGTGTGCAAAAGGAGAGCATAAGACAAACAAGGAGACAGGAAGAGATGGCCCGTCTAAAGGAAGAGGATGAAAATAATGAAAACGCCTATGAAGGTAATAAGAACGTGGACATTCCAAACAAAGCCTTTAAAAAATGACCTCAAAAGTGTTTAAGGAGATGAAGGAAAGTACAGAGAAAAAACTGAAGGATATCAGGAAAACAATGAGTGAACAATTCGACAAACTTAGTTAAAAGAGAAAAAAATTTAAAAGGAACCAAACAGAACTTTTGGTTTTGAAGACCACAATCACTGAAATAAAAAATGTGCATGAGGGCTCCAAGAATAGACCAGAGTTGGCAGAAGAAAGAATCAGTGAACTTGAAGACAAGACACTTGAAGTGAATCAGGCTGAGGAGCAAGAAAAAATATATATTAGAAATGAATATAGCCTAAGGCAGTTATGAGACACCATCAAGTGTAACAATACACACATTACACAAGCCTCAGAATGAGAAGAAAAAGAGAAAGGGGCAGAAGGACTAGTCACAGAAATAATGACAGAGAACTTTCCAAACCTAGCACAAGTCATGAATATTCACATCCAAGAAGCTCAGAGAACATCAAACAGCATAAAGAGGAAGAAAAATACATCTTGCATATACTGATTATACAATGAAATGCAAAGTTCAAGGAGAGAGTTCTGAAAGTTGCAAGAGAAAAGCAATGTGTTATGTACAAGGGAGTTCAAATTAGATTGAGTGTCAACTTCTCATCAGAAATCAGGGAGGCAAAAAAAGTGGTGGATTGAAATACTTAAAATGCTGAAAGAAAACAACAGTCAGTCAATAATCTTATATACAGTGAGACTCTCTTTCAAAAATGAGGAAGAGACTAAGACATCCTCAGATAAACAAAAGTGAAGGGAATTCACCACCATTAGACCTACCATACAAACAATACTAAAAGAAGTTCTTTAGACTGAAAGGAAAGGACACTAGATAGGTCAAGGTAACATAAATAAATAAAGTTCTGTGGTAAAGTTAACCATTTGATAATTATAAATGCCAATATTACTGTATGTATTGTATTATTTGGTGTGTAACTCCACTTCTTACTTCTTGCAGCTGCTAAAATAAAAATCTATAAAAACTAATGATAAATCTAGGTTTTTGGGGCATGCAATGTGAAAAGATAAAAGTACAAAAAATGGTTGTGGGACAGAGGAGTATAGGAAAAATATAAGTGCATGCTATTGAAGTTAAGTTGGTATCAAACCAAATATGATTGTTATTTATTCAGCAGGTTAGATTTTTAACCTCATGGTAACTACAAGTAAAACAGATGAAAAATATACCCAGATAGAAATTAGGAGGCACTCAATAGGGTACAAAACAAAAAGCAAATAAATATAGGCAGGCTTTAGCAGAAGCAAGGAACAAAAGAGGTATGAAACATATAAAGACTAAATAGCAAAATGGTAGAAGAAAATCCCATATTACAACAGTGACTTTAAATGTAAATGGATTAAAATATCCAGTCAAAAGGTAGAGATTGGCAGAATGTATAAAAAGCATGACCCAACTATATGCTGTCTGCAAGAGACTCACCTCAAAGTCAATGAAACAAACTGGTTGAGGGTGAAAGGATGGAAAAATATATGTATCATGCAAGTAGTAACAAGAAGAGAACTGGAGTGGCTATATTAACAGCAGATAAAATAGACTTTGAGTCAAAAACAATTAAGAGGAACAAAGATGGTCATTATAATTGTATACTGACATAGGGGACAATTCAACAGGAAGAGGTAACAATCATAAATATACATGGACCTAACAGCAAAGCCCCAAAATATATAATGCAAATATTGACATAATAGAAAGGAAAATTTGACAGTTCTACATTAATATTAGGAGACTTTAACACAGCACTCTTGATAAAGGATAGAACATCTGGTCAGAAAGGCTAAGAAAGTACAGGAAGACAGAAATACTAAGAAAGTACAGAAAGACTAAGAAAGTACAGGACTTGAGAGTAACACACTAAACTAACTAGATCGAACAGATATATATATATATATATATATATATCTGCATCTAAAAAAAACAGAATACACCTTCTTTTAGAGTGCCCACAGATCATTCTCCAGGATAAACCATATATTGGGTCTCAAAATCTCAATAAACTAAAAATACTGAAATCATACAATGTATACTTTATGACCACAATGGAAAGAAGCTAGAAATCAATAACAGAGAGAGAAATGGAAAATTCACAAACGTGTATAAATTAATATACTCTTAAACAACCAGCGGGTTAAGGAAATCACAAGAGAAATTAAGAAATATCTAGAAGAATGAAAATGAAAATACAATATACCAAAACTTATAGGATGCAGTGAAGGCAGTGCTGAGAGAAGAATTGAATATAATTGCATACATAAAAAAAGAACAACTTTAAATCAGAGACTTAACTTCAAAATTGGGAGAATTAGAAAAAGAGAGAAAACTAAACCTTAAGTGACCAGAAGGAAGGTAACCACAAAGATCAGAGAGAGAGAAAATAGAATACAACAACAACAAACAATGGAGAAAATCAACAAAACTGAAAGTTATTTCTTTGAAAAGATCAATACAATCAACAAACTTTTAAATAGACTGACAAAGAAAAAAGAGAGGATATAAGTAATGAAAATTAGAAATGGAAAAGGGGGCGTTACTGCTGACTCCACTGAAATAAATCGGACTATAATAAAAAAAAGGACTATAAGAGGATATCAGGAACAACTGCATCCACTAAGTTAGATAACTGAGATGAAATGGACTAAAGTACTTAGATACATGCACACTATCTCCACTGACTCAAGATGAAATAGAAGATGTCAACAAACCAATTGCTAGAAAAGAGATTGAATTGGTAATCAAAAACTTCCCAAGAAAGAAAAGCCCAGGACAAGATGGCTTGGCTTCCAAGGAGGAATCTACCAAATACCCCAAGAATACTTAACGTCAATTCTTAACTTACTTAACACTCAAAGTAGACTTAACTTCCATTCTTAACTCGAACTCTTCCATAAAATTGGATTGGAGGGAACACTCCCTACCTCATTCTATAAGACTAAGATCACCCTCATACCAAAGCCAGATAAAGATACCACAGGAAAGGAAAACTACAGACCAATATCACTTCTGAATGAGATGCAAAAATCCTCAACAAAATGCTAGCAAACTGAGTCCAATAGCATCTTAAAAGAATTACACACCATGATCAAGTGGGATTTACCCCTGGTAGCAAGGTTGGCTCAACATAAGAAAATCAATTAATATAATATACCACATTAACATAATGAAGGATAAAAACCACTTAATCATCTCAATTGATGCCCAAAAGTTATTTGACAAAACAAAGTACCTTTTTAGAAAAAAACACTTAGAACACAAGAAATAGAAGGAAATTTCCTCGACATGGTTAAGGGCATATATAAAAGCCCATAGCTAACATCTGATTTAGTGGTGAAAGAGAAAACTTTTCCTCTAAGACCAGGAATAAGATTAGGATTCCCACTGACACCACTGTTATTCAACATTGTACTTGAAGTTCCTCCCAGAGCGATTGGGCAAGAAAAATAAATAAAAAGTATTCAAATTGGAAAGGAAGAAGTAAAACTTTCCCTATTTGCGGATGGTATGACCCTATATACAGAAAATCCTGTAAAATCCAGGACAAAGCTCCTAGAGCTAATAAATGAACTCAGCACAGTAGCAGGCTACAAGATCAACATCCAAAAATCATTACTGTTTCTATACACATGGATGAACAATCAGAAGCAGAAATCCAGAAAAACATTCCATTCATAGTAGCAACCAAAAGAATCAATACCTAGGAATGAATCTAATGAAGGATGTAGAAGACATGTACACAGAAAACTACAAAACTTTGCAAAAACAAATCAGCAAAGACCTAAATAAATGGAAGGATATGTCGTGTTTATGGATCGGAAGACTAAATATCATTAAACTGTCAATCTAACCCGTAGTGATTTATTGATTCCATGAAATCCTAGTAAAAATTGCAACAACTTCCTTTGAAGAAATGGAAAAGTCAATCACCAAATTATATGGAAGAGTAAGGGGCCCCAAATAGCTAAAGCTATCTTGAGAAAAAAAAATTGTAGGACTCACACTTCCAAATTTTAAAATTTATTACAAAGTTACAGTAGTTAAAACAGCATGGTACTGGCACAAAGACAGACATGTAGGCCAAAGGAATAAAATTGAGAGCTCAGAAATCAATCTTCACAATTGATTTCTGATTTTCTGACCAACTGATTTTTTTTTAAACTTTTTTGTTGTATAGTATAACATATATACAAAGCAGAGAAATAAAAAAGCAATAGTTTTCAAAGCGTTCTTCAACAAGTAGTTACCAGAAAATCAGAAATCAAATGTGAAGATGGATTTGTGAGTCTCAATTTTATTCCTTTGGCCTACATGTCTGTCTTTGTGCCAGTACCATGCTGTTTTAACTACTGTAACTTTGTAATAAATTTTGAAATTGGGAAGTGTGAGTCCTACAGATTCCAGAGTTTGTCATGGGCTACCATACGATCCTCTCATATTTTTTCCTTCTAGCTAGTCCAGAATATAGGAGGTTAGAAGGCTTAAATATTTTTTTAGCATCACAATCGACTTTTTTCTTCCCTTTTTGCAAAAAATATACAAAAAAGCAATAAATTTCAAAGCACAGCACCACAATTAGTTGTAGAACATATTTCAGAGTTTGACATGGGTTACAGTTCCACAATATTAGGTTTTTACTTCTAGCTGCTCTAAGACACTGGAGACTAAAAGAGATATCAATTTAACGATTCATCATTCATATTCATTTGTTAAATCCTATCTTCACTGTATAACTCCACCATCATCTTTGATCTTTCCATCCCTCTCTTTAGGGGTGTTTGGGCCATGGCCATCTTTAATGTTTCATATTGGAAAGGGCTGTCACTAATATGGGGTAGGGAGATGGAACTATCTGATGTTCTGGAGAGGCTGGGCCCTCTAGGTTTCAAGACTTCTCTGGACCAGGGACTCATCTGGAGGTTGTAGATTTCTGGAAAGTTTCTCTGGTGCATAGAGACCTTGTGGAATCTTGTATATTGCCCTAGGTGGTCTTTAGGATTGACTGGAATGGTCCTGGTTGGGGTTTGACAGGTTATGATGGGTAGCAATGTCTAAGTGAAGCTTGCGTAAGAGCAACTTCCAGAGTATTCCAGAGTAGCCTCTCGACTCTATTTGAACTCCCTCTACCACTGATACTTTATTAGTTATACTTTCAACTGAACTGATGCCTTATTAGTTACCCTTCCAACTGATTTTTGACAAGGTAGCAAAGACCACTCAATTGGGATAGTATAGTATAGTCTCTTCAACAAATGGTGCTTGGAAAACTGGATCTCTACTTGCAAAAAAAAAGAAAAAGAAAAAAACAAGAAGGATGAAGCCACTTCATACCATATACAAAAATCAATTCAAAATATATCAAAGATCTAAATATAACAGGTAAAATATCAAATTTCTAGAGGAAAAATTTAGAGGCGCATCTTTAGGATTTTGTATTAGGCAATAGTTGTTTAGATTTTACACCCAAAGCATAGCAAAAAAAAAAAATTGATAAATGGTACTGCATCAAAATTAAAAACTTCTGTACCTCAAAGGACTTTATCATGAAAGCAAAACTACAATCTACACAATGGGAGAAAATATTTTGAAATCACATATCTGATAAAGGATTAATATCTAGAATATATAAAGAAATTCTTCAACTTAACAACAAAAAGATAAATAACCTGATTAAAAAATGGGCAAAAGGTTTGAACAGACATCTCTCCAAAGAAGATATACAAATGACCAGAAAGCACATAAAAAGATGCTCAATATCTTTAACTATCAGGGATATGCCAGTCAAAACCAAAATGAGATACCATTTCCCATCAGAATGGCTACTTTTAAAAAATGACATATAACAAGTATTGGAGAGGATGCAGAGAAATAGAAACACTGGTTCGTTGCTGGTGGCATTGTGGTGCAATGGCAGTTCCTCAGAACGCTAAGTATTGAACTATCATATGAACTGGCAATCCCACTGCTAGATATATACCCCAAAGAATTGAAAGGAGAGTCTCAAACAGATATTTGCACATTGCTGTTCATAGCAACATCATTCACAATTGCCAAAAGATGGAAGCAACCCAAGTGCCCATCAACTGATACACAAAATGTGGTACACACGTACATTGCAATACAATTTCCCTGTGAGAAGGAATGCAGTCCTGATGCATGTGACAACATGGGTGAACCTTGAAGGCGTCCTGTTGAGTGATATAAGCCTGTCACGAAAGGACAAATATTGTATGATCTAATTGATTTGAAACAATTAGGAAAAGCAAACCCATAGAGTCAGAATCTAGAATATAAATGATCAGGGAATGGGGTGGGATAGGGAATGGGAAGTTAAGGCTTAAGGTGTACAGGATTCTTATTTGGAATGATGAACATGTTTTGGTAATGGATGGTGATGATGGGAGCACAACATTGCAATTAACAGCACTGAAATATATATCTGAATATGACTAAATGGTGAAATGTTACATGGCATATATTATAACAGAATGAAAAAATTTAAAAAGATTCATGGAACTACACTGACACAGCCTTTGAGCCCTAAGTTAAACCATGGACTTTAGTTGGTGGTACAATTATAAAAACATGGTATCATCAATTGTAATAAATGTATTACACCCCTGCAAGGTGTTAATAATAGGATGGTATATGGGAATCCTGTATTATACTGTGATTGTTCTGTAAACCACAACTTCTCTAATGATAAAAAATAAAAACCTACTGATAAAGAGTTTGGAGGATTACATGAAAGAATGAATGTGTAAATGCTTTATAAATTGGAAAAGGCTGTGCCCATTTTGGGAAATACTATTAATGGTGTGGCTTGAGAAGGTTTTATTTTAATTTCCATTTATACCCTCTGGGGAAAATACTGTTAGTAAATGGCAGTGGGAAGCTGAAGGTCAGATCCTTGATACGGGGCCACGGGGGATGTATGGGATGGACATGCAGGCGGTCCGTTTCCTCCAGGTTCCCCTCTGTAGAATCTGCTAGGGCTTGGAACACCTGTCCTGACCAGTCTGAGAAGAATGGAGAGCCCGGGCAGAAATGGGGTTGACAGGGACTTGGGGCCAGGGGAGGTAATCAGGCTATTGGACCCCTGGTGTCTGCGGGGGGTGAAGGCTAACGTCAGACCTTCTGGAAGTTCCCTGGAGGGTCTGATGGACTGGACGTTCGGGAGCCTTTCCTGGTCATCAGGGTCCGCAGTGTAGGTGACTGGCCTGATGGTCACCAGCAGGGGGCAGTGTCTAGGGTCTCTTCCACCTGGCTCTTCACAGAGGAAGAACAAGTCACCCCCAGGCCCACCCCCTGTTCCTTTCCCCTTCAGTGCTGGACAGCTGTTGACATTTCGGTGTAAATGTCCCAAAGTGTCAAGATCAGTAAACGGAAGAGGATTTTGAAGGTAACTACATGCCTAGTTCACAAAGCATGTAATATGGCTATACACTTATTGCTTTGGCACATAGCAGCCAACGCTAACTAATCCCGTGGAAGTGTGATCACAGTGTAGTTTCTGTATATTGCTGGAGCTCGAGAGGTAGCCCAGTGAGGTAGCCCCCGGGGGGCTGGAGCAGAGCCTTGAGCTGACTTATTTCTTCTTGGTTTTATCTTCATTCCTATAAAATCTCTTGGGGGAGTCTCCCCAGGAAGTTGCTCCCTGCTTTCAACCTCGTTTCTGAGACCTGGCTCTGAATTTTCCATAATTCAATTTCATCTGGGTCTCCTCATTGTTCGTCTTGACTGACTCGCCTTCCCTTTCGCTGACACACCAGTCCAGCAGCTCTGGGCTGGGGAAGTAGGTTGGGCTGGAATGCCAAAGCAGATGCATAATGTTCACTACAAATAGTATCCATCGAGACAAAAATTAAAGTGTCCTTTAATGTAATGGCCATTTCCCTACTTTCTCTAGCTACGAGTAGAGGAAGTCCTAAATATTAGTAGAATATATGGCTGCTCAGATTAGGCACTGTGACTGTTCTTGCCAGCCTCCCTTGCAGGTATGTGGTCAATTCCAGGCCAGTGGGGTGTGAGCATAGCAATGGGTACAACCTCCCAATAATGTCCATAAAAGACAGGGACATGTGCTTCCTTTTTCTTTCTCTCCTTCCCACCGAATGGAATCTAGACATGATAGTGGGAGCTGGAGAAACCATTGTGCACCAGAGATGGGAGTCAGGTGCTTCTGCCCACCTCCAGACTGCTGGTGACAGAGAAATAAACTCTTTTTTGGCTTACAACATTGTTAAGTTGGGTCTCTGTCACATGACCCTAAATGGAGATCTTTACTATGAAAAATTTGGTGGAAGGATCTATAGTGCAGGCTCATGTCATTCTCTGCCTCATTAACCTGCCTGGCTAAATGCTAAATGGGAGCTGGGTCAAAGCGCCACTGAATTTGGGGCTGCCCTTTGCAAGTGTTTCCTCTAGTCCACACTTGGCCCTGAACTTCTCTTCTGTTTCTTTGTTTCCCTTTGATTGTGGCTGTCAGCTCTGGAGATACTCTCAGGACTCTTGGGGTTCAAGTTTGAGATCACAGCAGGGGAGGTGGTGAGGGACTGGTGCCCAGAGTCCCATCCTGACTTCCAGGCACATTCCAGCCATAGTCTGGTGGAGAGGAAAGAGTACTGGGCTGATGCTCCCAGCCCGGCCAGTCACCAGTTGTGTGCTCTTCCACAACTCTTTCCTTCTGAGCCAAATGAGGGCTTTTGACTGGATGATTTCTAGAATTTCTTCCAACTTCAGCATGCTGTTGTGTGGCAATTCCATGCCCAGCCTTGTGACCACAGTGTCATCTTCAATTCACTCAGCCAGTGACCTCAGGAATGTCCACATATATGCTAAGGGCTGGAGAAGGCAGTTCTGCTCACTTCTCATTGCTCCCTCTGCTCTGAAGAGTGTTCTGGCTGTCTTGTAGGGGTGATGGGAGAGGGCATTATAAAAGTAACAGGCAGGAGGGGTCATCCTTTTCAGAGACCTAGTCCCTCATCACACACAACAAACATACAAACACACGTTGCATACAACATGCAATCTGAGAGAACAACATAACATATTACACAAGACATGTGGCCACGTGAGGGTGGGCAAGGGCTCAGTGGAACCAGCCCAGTCTCGAAGCTTGCCCTCCTCCGTACCTGCCATGTGACCTTGAGCAAGCATCTAGCTTTTGTGAGCCTCAGTTTCCTCATCTGTGATATAGGGATGCTAGAAACACTCCCTCAAATGTGGGGAGGGAATGTGTGCCCAGCACCCAACCCACTGGAGATGCTGAGCAGCTTCTGATTCCCCCACCTCCTTTCCCTCCTTTTCTATTCTGAGAACAGTGGGCTCTGATCAGGCATCCTGCTTAGCTCCCAGCTGATGTTCCAATTCTCTTTCCTTCTGCCCCCTGAATTTTTCCTCTCTTTTTCTGTACCTTTTTTTCCTAAGCTCCCCTACCCTGGAAGGTTCAACTATCATTCCTTCTTTTTAGAGGACAAAGAAAGTGGGGTTATTTCGATGCCCAGTGATATTTCAGAAGCTCTAATTAAGGGGAAGATTATGCATGCCATTTGAGTTTTAAAAGGGATTCAGATCAGAATGAATAAAATGCTCACTTCTCTCCTGTCTAACTCACTCACCCACATACCCTGGGGCAAGATGAAACATAACTCAGTTTCTTCACAGGAGGCAGCAGACAGCAGGTCATTCTGGTCGACGGGACACAGCAGCAGTGCCCAGTCTTGGCAAATACCAGTCTGTCCTGCATCTTGCCTCTTGCCACCTCTGTCTTAGCTAGACAGGAGACAATGATCGCATCGTGCAGAGCTTTGCCTGAACTGGAGGCTGCAAATTTCTGTCTTGTGAAGAGGTGGCAATGTGGCTTGGGGGCTGTGATGCCCGATTTCCTCTCTTCGGAGGGGCACCTTTTCCAGACTTGCTGAGGATCTTCATTCATGTCCACTTCTGACACCTGCCTCCTTCTTTACCGCATAACCACCCTCCCCCTTGCTGCCTCATGAGGTTCCTGAAGGTTCTCCCTGTAAGCCAATGCCAGCCAGACTTCAGTCCCCAAAACAATTACCCACCCTTCCCTGAGCATTAGTTACATGCCTACCACTCCTGAAATGTAGGTCCCAAATACCGGGTCTAGTATCTATTTCACCCTTGAGTCAAACATGCTGTCCACCTGCTTAGGGCTTCTGGCTTCTTGTCCAGAAGCCTGGACAAGAGATTGGTCCAGGCACCTAACTTGAGATGCTATATAGAGCAGGGGTGCATGGGTGGCCGCATTGTGCGTGAAGAAGACTCTGGCATGAAGTGTACAGGTTTCAATGTGCCCAAGCCTCTGGGGCCCCCTAAACTAGCCCGACTTC
Organism: Tamandua tetradactyla; assembly: GCF_023851605.1. NCBI lineage: Eukaryota > Metazoa > Chordata > Mammalia > Pilosa > Myrmecophagidae > Tamandua > Tamandua tetradactyla. The sequence goes on along the minus strand of NC_135334.1, from coordinate 9,978,972 downwards.
AGGACACAAGGGCACTGCTCCCCTTTAGACTGTGCCTTAAGCCCCAGAGCCTGTGCTCCCGGATCCTCCTCAAGGAGCTGTCCAAGTGCACTTAATGTCAACCCCTTAGCTCCTTTTATCAAGTGTCAGAGTTCATTGCTGCAGTTTGAGAAATTCTGGGGAGCAAACAGTCTACAGGTGGAAAAGTAAAAGTTATCAGCTTAGAGACAGCACAACGGGAACAACCACGGCGTATTCCCATCCATTACGGACCAGAGAGCAATAAGAAGTATCTGGAACCTTCCAGCCTTCTGTGGCCACAGATGGTGACTGAGAAGCCCCAGCACATAGTCCTGGCCTGACTGTACTCCAGGGCTCTTCAGACTCTTTTTATTGACCAGGTTTCCGCCCGCACACCTGCAAAATGGAGACCACAATGAAGGACGATCTTCCAGGGTTGAAATGAGGAGACCCTTGTCAAAATGGTTTGAAGTTTATGTGCAGATGAGAGTCTCAAGGTCTCTCCAAGGTCCCACAGAGCACTGTTCCTGGGTTCTTTCTTATTACCTTGCCAGGGTCTCACTCGCCCAGGCCAGCAGCAGGCTGGAGACAGCCTAGAGGTTAATGAGGCCGCAAGGAAAGACCTCTGCAGGACCTCAGGCCCTGGACCCAACCTTCCAGCAGACCAGGTGGGCATCTGACTCAATTTGGGAAACCTAGTGCCGCACCTGCTCAACCAGCCCCCACGAAGCCTTCAGCTTTCCAACCTCCTTATCACGAGTTTTCATAATGCTTTATCTTCACGGGTTTGTGGCCCCTGCATATAGCTGTGGAATAAACAGTGTTCTGCTAATTGTTGAGTCACCATTATTTTCTGCAATTATTGCTTTTCTTTTTCTTTCTTAAGAAAGCCCTTTTCCTTTCAGCTCTAATAAGAGGGCAATACTATAGTATTCTTCACTGCCTCAGTTTAATGCGGCCAAAGATCAGGCAAAGGAAGTCAGGCAGTTCTAGAAGGAATTACACAGCAACAAAGCTGACCTCAAGCAGAAGAGTTAAACAGAATTCACTATTATTGCTGGGTTCGGCAGCTTGGAAGAAAGGTAAGGAAGTGACTTCTGCAGCTTGGAAGAAAGGTAAGGAAGTGAAGTGATAATAGCCACGTCATTCACCCAGGCTCAAGTTCTTTTCCCAGTTAAATGTATATACATATATATAAAATTTAATTTGCTACCTGGGTAAAGGAGCATCCTTCCCTCCATCATTCTGTGCTCCATGCTTTCTATCATAACTTTATATTACAGAATCCATCATCAGCATTCTGAGCCAGGCCGCACTGGCAGGACACTCTTCACTGAGTAAATGTGCCTCCTTGTTTTGCTGTCTACTCCCAATTTCCCACAACCCACTGCTTTTGCCAGCCCTCCAGGGGAGGTCTCTTGTATCATTTCAGTGCTAATGTTGTGAGTGGGTTAAAGCGATCATCTCTTCAGGTGCCTAGCCTAACGAGCGCCCCCTCTCCCCGCTTCCCTGTCTTCCTGGCCCTCGGTTGGCTGAGAACAGTAGGAATCCATAACAGACAGCATGTCATCCATTCCTGACAGCCTCGGTGCTGTAATATGGGCCTGCCAAACCCATTACAGTAATGACAGCACTGCAGAATTAGAACATTCACTCCTACATAGAGAAGAGAAAAATTGGGAAGAGAGGGGGCAGGGTTGGAATCTTGTGCTATTTTGCTTTCTTTCGCTCTTCTCCTCCTAAGATGGGATGTTGTTTCTTTTTCTTTGACTCTGTTAAAAGGATGAGCAGAAACACAGCCCTGTGTCCCTAACTCAGCCAACAAGTCTTCAAGGAAGAGGGTCTGGAGGAACCATCTGGAAGAGAAGGTTGTGTGTTGTGGGACAGACAGGGTCATTCCATGATCACGTCCCCACATGGGCATGTTCTTGCAGATGCTCTTTGCTGGGGCTTCTGTAACCTCCACAGGCACTGGCAGAATTCACTCTCCACCTTGGGTGGGAGGTGTGTGTGGGGGGGTTTGTGGAACTTAATGATCATCTTTCTGATGGAGATCATAAAATACTGATGATAATTATGGTAATTAAAGTGATTTGCTTACAGTAATTATTCCTCAGGACTCCCCTGTGGAGGTAAGAGAAAATGATTGCTCCATCTCACAAGGGGGCAAACTGAGGCACAGAGAGCTCATTCGGTGTCCTGGGCAAAGGTACTGGAATCAAGGACAAAGCACTAGCCCTGGATGACCGGGAGAGATTGGTCTAGGCACATAATTTAAGGCTCTGCATATAGCAGGGGGTGCAGGAGCGGCCATACTGTGGTGGTGGTGGTGGACGCTTTGGCATGAGGTGCACAGAGCTGACTTTAACCCATCCAAGAGGTGTGCCCAGACCAGAGGCCTCCAGGGCACCTGCCGAGTGTGGCACTGTAGGAATGGATGCTCAGTGCATTGGTAGAAGGGCTGGATTTTCCTGGGGGTGTCCCAGGCTCAAATGGGGAGACAGAGGGACTAGCGGTTCACAGTAGGACACAGAGAGAGAAACAACTTCCTATGCTTTTTCCGCAAGGCCCCAGTCCAGGGGTCAAAGGACCTGTGAAAAAGTTAAGGGCATTTTCTACCAGATCAGAAACGAGGGCGCTGGCGGCATCCTTGGGAAAAGGTACAAAGTTCTTATCCTCAGTGAACAGACTACTGAAGAGCCAAAGAAGCATCATAGAGCTCTCATCTCAGCTGTGACTACCAAGTCAGCTTCTAGGACAGAGACTCCTAGGGACTACTGAGGCCAGGATGTGGAGAGACAAAAGACTCTGGGGCAGAATGGAACAAGGGAACGTGTCCTGAGTTTTAGGTGTGAATCCCGCTCCCAGCTCAGCTTTGCCCTTGGGCAGGTTGCTTCTTTTCCCTAAGCCCTGGCTTGTCTAGGAATGGTAATAACAGTATACCCACTATTGGGCAGCTCTAGGGACTGGATCTTGGGAGCGTTTAACCCAGTACCCAAAACATCATGAGGAATAAACATTAGTTTGCTTCTTTTAACTCTTTTGTAGGACTTCAGCCATTCAATTAGTCAGCAGACATTAATTGAGAACCTACTATATGACCAACACTGTGTGAGAGAAGTTTAAAGGAGGAAACCTGCCCAAAAAGATGCAATGAAATAATGGATATTGGAAGACAATGTAGACTTTTCTGCAAACATTAGTTGATACTACATGGATGACAATTTAGTGGGTGAGATAAAGACCAGGTACAAAAATCTGTCAGAGTCCAGTGCAAGATATGAGTAAATGAATGATAAATTCACTGGTGAGAATTCTGTCTTAATGTCTCCATCAGCTACAGAATGCAGTCCCAATAATCCTTGTGATATACAAGATCCCAGATGGCTTGGTCCCTGAACATCTCTCTATCCTCAAAATATTATGGATACCCATACAGCCTTTTCTAGCATCTATCATCCATTCACTTATTCCATCCATCCATCCATCCATCCATCCATCCATCCATCCATCCATCCATCCATCCATCCATCCATCCATCTATTCATACATCCAATCTATCTATCCATCCTTCCATCCATTTATTACACAAATACTGAATGCTAACAATATGCAGACCATGTGCAAAGCCCTGGGAAGGCAAGTAGACCAGTCAGGCAGGCTGACAAATTCATGAACTTATGGCTTAGCATGTGTAAGAGAGACGGGTAATATAAAGAAATAAATATCAAGGTACATTCAAATAGTGAGAGGTGCAAGAGAGAAAATAAAACAGATTAATGAGATAGAGAGCGACAAAAGGTAGGTTGGGAGACTTCTTGAGATGGACTCAGGGTGAGACTCTTAGAGGATGTGACAATTAAGCTGAGACAGAGTATGAGGGTTAGTCCCCGCCATGCGGGTAGGGTGGGAGGGGAGCTAAGGGGTGGAACAGTGAGTGCAAACACTGAGGTGGGAGTCAGCTTGGTGTCCTTTGGACCAGAAAAAGGACCTACTGTTGCTCGAGCATGAGCGTGGGGAAAGCATGAGCATCGTGTGGGATGATGTCAGAACAGACGGCAAGACCAGACGGTGAAAGGCCCCGCAAGCCGTGGCAAGCAGTTGAGAGTGCCTTCAATGTGTGGGAGCCAGGGAGAGGACTTAAGCAGAGAAGTGACATGATCTGCTTATGTTTCAAAGCTGTTTTAAACGGTTACTTCCTGTATTTTCCCAAACAAACATTTCCATGGCATGTTTTCCTGCCCCTGCCAAGACTGTTCCCTGGGACACCCTTTCCTCATCTTGTTTACCTATCAAACTCCTACCTAGGCTTTGATACCTGTTTCAACCTTCTCCTCCTCTGTGAAGAATCCCTGATTTCCTGGCAACCCCTAACCCTGCCAATCTCTCCCTTTTCTTGTTCCCGTGCTACGTGCACCTCTCTGACCCAGCATGCAGTTAAACACTGTCATTACCTGCTACATGTCTCCCCTAGCAGAGGGCCTGGGACATAAAAGGGATTTGAGAGCTCCAATATGGACCAGAAGTCAGGGTAGGCGCCATGCAAGCAAGTCTCGAAGGATGGGTAGAATTTTGATAGATGATAAAGAGAAGCCAGAATCACACAAATCCTGTAATACCCGCTCAACTGAACATGAGGCAGGATTGGAAAGATGCTGCCATAAAGAAGGGGAGCCCACCCCCAGTGAAAAGCATATGACCCCTCTTCTCTTCAGTGTACATGATAAAGGACAATTCATGACAATGATAGGTGTTGATTTGCACATGCTATTCACGCATTTTTCATATTTCTATTTACCATCTAAATGCACGGACAGACTTCTCAATCCCATTCTATCTTCCTTCATTTGTCAACTTTTAATTAGATGTCTCTTGCCTATCCTGTACTTGCTTGGCCCTTGGAGGATACAGAAGTAGAACCTGGTCTCTGGGGAACTAATAGGCTCCAGCTCTCAGAATAGAGGCAAAATAGAACAGTGGTGTTCGACTGGAGTTCTGGAATCAGATGAGGTGGTCTGCTGATTAACTCTGTTGAGTTGTATGATGTTGGGCAATTGGTTTAACCCTTCTGAGTCTTAATTTCCTCATTTATAAAATCAGGGTAATGATACATACTTATTAGGGTTGGCTTGGTGTCAACACTTAAGAGTCTAGTGAACAGTAGCCGTTAATTATTATATATTTTTCTCACAGCTCCCTCTATGAGAGGTTTTGCAATCTCATTAAAAACCCTGGTTGGACTCTACGTGGGTGTGTCCAGCCTTCTTCCTTCCTAAATTCCAAGCCTTTAAGAGCCTGAATTAATTGCAGTTCAACTTGGAACTGTGGTTGAGTAAGAAAATGGGAAACCTGACTTGGGTGGAGGGAGTTTTAACTTCTCTGCTTCAGTCCTGTTAAGGGCTCACCTCCACCGGTTTCCCCTGCAGCAAGCAAAATCCACCCACTGACTTCCTTCCTCTTCTCTTGCTTTATGTATGCCCCAGAGCGATCATAAATCTATTTTCCCCTCTACCCTACAGATACCTGGAAAAGTGTTCTGGTTGACTCGCAGGACTGTTTCCTCTCTCCAGTCATTTCTCTCTTCCTGTCGCAACAGTCACAAAAGCATTTGGGGTCGGTGAGTGGGCTGAGAGCACTCAGATGCAATGCACTGTGTGATTCATTTGTGCCAGGGGATTCTGAATAGATAATAATCGTCTGCAAATGGCAATTAACAGAATCTTTTTAAAAATGTCTTGATGGCCATAAAATGGAAGGCAAAATGCACCATGGCTTCTTGTTGCAAGTAATTACTGAGACAGGCTGCTCTGCATAGGTTTTGAATGATCTGATGTTTCCACCCAGCCGTGCCGATGTGAAGAGTTCCCCTCTGCCTTCACTCTAAGATCCCTGGACCTTCGTGCAAGAAATGACATTTGAGGAAGATTCACCTTGGCTTCTTTCTTGAAACCCTTTCCTTGGTTCCACTTGTCATCCCAGGGCAGGACAGGAAATTGGAAATCAATCAGCACAATTTGAAGAGGTAGGGATGGAAAGAGAAACTCACATTTATCAGAGAATGCTCCATACCAAGTCCTGGGTTAGGGGTGCCTGCACCCAGTATCTCATTCTACACTTAAACAATCTTGCAAGGAAGGAGGTTTTATCCCCTCTTCTTCTTCTTCTTTTTTTTTTTTTAACAGTTGAGGAAACTAAGATTAAGGGAAGTTAAGTGACATATTTGACACTTTGCTAATATGTTGCAGAAATGAGAATTGAGACTAGAGGTCCCAGCTTCCAGAGCCCATACTTTTTTCCAGGATTCCCTGCACTTCTCCTTCTAGCATTTTAAATTATTATTAATTACGCATTCATCCATTAATTATCCATTATTGGATGGATAATTATCTATTATTAATTATCCATTCATTATTTGCCTCTTTTCTTGCATCCATTGTAAGCTCTATCATGGCTAGGAGATATGTCCTTCATCTTCTGATCTCTGTTGCTAGAACCCATGTCACTGCCTGTGGGAAGCTAATGAATATTTGGTGAGTGAATAGCTGGCTTCCTCTGGTGGGGATGAGTCATGAAGTGACTGATGTCAGACTATTTGATGGTCAATCTGCATCTTTACTAAGAAGTGTTTTCACATGAAGCAGTGAAAACTCTTGCTGCTGGTTAATCCAGGTAGATATGGTTTGGGTGAGGCAGGAACCTACCTTGAAACGAACAAACCTGAGGCCCATCTCTGCAAGTCCTTTGCTGTTGGGCTGAGCACCCATTAATAGAGAAGGCATCCTCTTGCCTTAGCTGTATCTTAATCTTCATTACCTCAAATGTAGTCCTGTTTCCCAAACTCCCTTCCTCTCCTCCTGCTTCCTGTCTAAGGCAGAGGGGCAGAAGGCACTCTTGGGAGCTACCATCTCTCTATCTGCCTAGAGAGCACAGAGGCCACAGGTGATTCTCTGGGCAGACAGAGTCAGTGCAACGTCTCTTTTAGGGGTTCACTCTTGTCTACTCTAGACTCTTAAATCTGCCAGAGCAGGTTTAGGTGATTTTGATGACATGCCCAGATGTTAGATCATAGGAAAACTGCAATACAAATTTGAAAAATGGTAAGATTTAGGGTAGGGGTGGGGGTTCAGGAAGAATCTCAATTTCTTCCTGGTCAATATTTGCAAGACCAGATACTCAAACTGCTAAAGTTGTTCTGGGATAGGGACTGGTGAGCAGAGGGTATGTAGGTGAAACACCCAGCCCGGATGCACCCCCCAGGCAGCAATGGGTCATATTTCTGAAGAAGAGCTAAGGTGGCTCCTGGCCAGGAAACAGAGTTGGAGGAGGGTGGGGTAAAGCAAAGGTGAGTGGCAGGATGCTAACTGATGTTTTCTGGAGGCACCTCTGAACTAATCCCCACAGGTTTGACTGCTGGGGTGCAGTGCTAGGAAGGTGTGACGTTGGAAGCTGGCTGTGCCAGCATTGCTCAAATTGTGGTCCACCTACCACCCACGAGATTTAAATCTTGTCATTTTCAGGAGCAAAGTCACAGTTCTTTATGCAACCTTCTTCACAGGAGATGTTTCCTCCCAAGTAGCTATTTTCCCTACTGGTTAGGTTTTAGGATCCTTGACTCCATCCCCCACCCCAGACCCAACAAATCTGAATTGTTACAGACGGGGCTGGGAGGCTGCTTGGTTGTTGAGCTTCCCAGTTGATTCTTATGAACCCTGAAACTTGAGAATCATGAAAGTTTTGTCATCAGAAGTCAGTTAGGGGTGGGGCTGCTGCACCATCATTTGGTAGCATCCTTAATCTTGGGAAAATTGCTAAGGGTCTCCTGGTTCTCTAAAAAGTTCCAAATGGCAAAGGGCTGTGCTGTATTTCATTTACCAGAGCTGTTCTACCCTTAAAGTACTGGCAAGGGAGGAATTTTAGAACTCGCTGCAGTTGCAGCTCTTGAGTTTACGGGCCTAAGAAGGTATAAGTGGTAAAGCTGGGGTTAGGGAGCCTGGGTCACCACAGAGAGGAGACAATGGCTACAATTCCGAGGAGAGCGCCAGCTTCTGCCATAGGCTGGGAGCTGGACTGTGAGTGTGTGAGTGTATGTGAGTGTGTATGGCTGTGTATGTGTGGGGTATCTGAGTGGAGTGTGTGTGAACGTGTGCATGAGTGTGAGTATGTGTGTGTTCCTGTGTTCCTGGGAGCTCCTTGGAGGCTGGGGCCACAGAGTTTATTCATCTTTGTGGTCCCTCTAGTACTGGACATGACACGTAGTGAATGTTTATTGCATGGTTGATGGAAGTGAAGCATTTTGTGACTCTGAATTATTTATATGTATATAAAATGTGCAAATATACATTTATTTATAAATAATAATTTATTTATTTATCCTGGATCAATTACAAAGCTCCTGGCAGGAGGTCACAGTGGAGGGAGGTAAGGAGGGCACCCCCTCTCTATTTTGCCCCCAGATCGAGGGTCTTGACAAGTAGGAGCAGGGGCAGGGAAGACAGTGGCAGGGTTCCGACTGGAAGTAGGTGTGATGGGGGTCCCTGGGGTGAAGCCACGGGAGCCCCAAAGCCCGGGGGGAAGGCGGGAGGGGAGTCACCTGTCAGAAACCCCTTCCTCCTGGTTGGCCCCTGCTGGGTGCTTGTGTATAGGTTCTTGCATTTAATCTTTATGTCAACGTGAAAATGTAAATAGGAAAGCTTTTATTATCATTTATAAACACATGAAGAAGGAGTAGAAAATAGAGGTGGGAATTGGGAACAATGCCCCTGAAACCTAACCCAGCAGGGGAATAGCTGCTTAGCCCCTGGAAAGGAGCCCCTTGCATGCAGGAAGGGGCAGAGAGACGGATGAGTGCATGCTGGTCCCTTGCGGCAGGTGCCCAGAGCATGTGTGTGTGTGTGTGGTCTCCTGGGGCAGCAGAGGGGCCTTCTTGGCGTTCAGGATGGGCTTTGCCCCAGAGTAGGTAGACAGAGGGGCTGTGGACATCATCTGGCCTAACATCAAGTTAAGGCATTTTACTTCTGTCCTTTGTACTCTGGGAGACGCGAACATGGTGCGGTGTGCATGCAGCGTGCCGATGGTGGTGGTGGGGTGGGGAGATGCCGGGGGCTGCAGGCTCCTACACCCCAACACCCCATTTTCATGACCCACGCATCCCCGGGGTGGGGAGAGACTGAGCGGGGCAGCTGTCAAGTTTTCTCAGCCCCAGTTAGAAAAACTTTCCTCTAGACAGCTGAGCCCTTGGGCTTGGTTGGCTACTCCAGGGCAGGACTCCCTGGGAGATGCTGACCCATCTTCCCAGCCAATTGGATCTGCATCCTAAATAGAAGCCAAACTGACAGCCGGGCTCCTGCCGCCACTCAGCTTCATACTGCACAGGTTCTATTTTTAAAGTTGCTTCTCCTGTATCCAGCTGCTCTGCAGCTAGCCTTAGACATTGCCTGGAAGCTGCTCCAACCCTCTGCACCCCAGAACTCACCCTGCTGTACCTTGGAACTCCCGAGGATCATTTTTCTTATTAAAGCAATAATGGAGTTTTCTCAATGTCATTGTCCTAAGCATGTGGGGCCAACAACAAATATCCAACTCCCCAGATCCCAGAACACCTCCCCATTTTTAGAAATCACTGCAAAAGAATGTGCATGCTATGGGAGGCTGGCCAAAGGAGCTGTTGGCCAGATGTGCTCACTTAAGGAGTAAATCGATTTAAAAAATTCGGATAGACGCGTTGGAAGTTGGTTCTTGACAGTAAAATGGAATTCTCCCCAGTCCCATTGAGTTAAGCACCAAGTTACATATCTTTCTGACCAGCATGGATGCTTGCAATAAAGTGAACTTTGCATGGGGGACAAAGGCTGGTAAGTTCCTTATCAAAGTATCGCTCTTACTCCCCATGAGATAAATATGAGCCTTGGGAAAGTGCCATTTCCCACTGACAGCTATGGCTGTATTTGTTTCACCCCTTTTTGAGCTTCCTCAACCCATCCCTCTGAGTGAGCTGGAACAAACCTGTTCGAGGCCTGCCTGGCTCTCCAGACCACCAGAAGCCCAAGCAAAGCCAAGACGCATCGGTCCAACCCACCATTGTGTCCTCAGGCTCTAGTATAGTTCTCTGCACATAGTAGGTGCTCAAGAAATATTCCCAATCAGAGAATCCCTTCAGTGAGCCAGGTGCTTCGAAGCATTTATGTATGCAACTTTTCATTTTCATTTTTAAGCCTTACACTGATCTTTGAGGTAGAAGTGCTATTTTTGGATTTCACAGGCAAGGGATCTGAGTTTGGGGACTTAGGCTGGGATTTAAATTCATGTCTTTTAAAGCTGAGCATGAAGCTCTTTCCCACATCACCCTGACAATGCCCCTGTCCTTTGTGCCTTATTTGGAGGGAGAGGTTGGCTTGGCTCCCTGTGGAGGTGGGGTGGCTGAGGCCGATGGGGCATCCACCTTTCCTGATAGCCAGGGTCTGGGCTGGGTCTGGAGCCACTGCATGGGCAGCCCAGGGCAAACTAAATGGTGGACTCAAGACCATGGCTCCTACTTCTCAGGGGGATGTCAGGAGCCGACACAATCATGTCCACAAATGTGCCTTGTGGTTGTCAAGTGCCATAAAAAGATATTTGAGCAGAAATATGGTGTTGCTGGGCATGGCCTGCAAGACCAGGGGTTCGTCTGGTTTTGCTCAGAAAAGCAAACACAAGACACACTTCATCCTTCTCCAGCAATAGGCCCTAGATCCAATGCATGATGCCTTTGGAAGCTTGGGGAATAACTTAATTTGCTCGAACAAGTCTCTGGGGCAAACCAAGGATTTGAGAGTCACAGGTGTTAACCGTTAAAAATTTCCTGGTAGCCCAAAGAGAGCAGGGGAACTTGCGTAGTGGAATTTCCTCTCCCTGCTGTTCTTCTCCCCGAGAAGCATCACTGGAAAGCCCTGGTGAGTGAGCTCCCGTCTGGCCCATAGGGCCCAGTGACCAATGCATTGCCTCGCTGCCTAGAGCAGTCCAGCTGGTGTCCAGGACAGCAATGTCCATGGCAGGCCTCTGCCAGGGCTGTGGGATGCAGATTCAGCAACCACAGATGCCCCATGTGGCTTCTTGGGAAATGTCAGCACTGCCATCTGCAAGCTGTCCTGAACCCCTCAAATGTCAGGAGAGAAGTTTTCTCCTTTCCACATGCTCCTGTAACAGCATAAACAGCTGGACTGTTCGATGCCATGGAACTGGACCCCCTTCGACATCGTGGTGTGTTGCTTGTAAAGTGTTTGTTGTGTATGTGTTCTGCTTCCCCAGCCACTTGGAGAGTAGGAACAGGATCTTTAGTTTTCTGGTATCCCTCGAGTGCCACCTTTATACCTAGCACTGTGTTGAACATGCATGAGGAGCCCAGGAAATACTGCTCTATGGCTAACATCTGTCCCACTTCCTTACCTTTGGGTGAGGAATCAGGCCCAGAGTTGTGCAGCGACTTTTCTAAGGTTACATGGCTGGTGACTGCAGTGGTTCTCAACCTGGGGCGATTCTGTCCCCCAGGGGGACGCTTGGCAGTGTCTGGAGATATTTGTGATGATCACAGATGATGGGTGCTCCTGGCATCCAGTAGGCAGAGGCCAGGGATGCTGCTAAATACCCTACAATGCACGACGCAGTCTCCCACAGCCAGGCATTACCAGGCCCCAAACGTTGCTCATGTCAAGGTTGGGAAGCCCTGTGTTAGAGGTAAGGGAACAACATGCACAGAGGCGCTGACTTATCTGAGGGTGTGGCGGGTCTAGGAAAGGTGATAGCTCAGGGGTAAAGCAGGAAAATGGAGTTGATGAAGGCGATGGCAGGAGCTGTGGCTTAATGTAAGTCACAGTCAGAGAGAGAAAGGTCTTGCCCATTAAACGACAAAGTCTTGCTTCATAGACAACAAAGGCTTGTCGGGTTAATTGAAGGGCCAGACAAGAAATGACTCCCAGCAGAGTGCTCTTCTCACCTTTCCAGGATGCCTCTTCACCCACACTTTGCTAGACAAGACAGGACTAGAGAGCAGAGTGGCCAGCTGGTGGCCGGTCAGCAGAACTACAGCAGTCAAAGCAAGGGGCTTTTTTTTTTCTCACCTGCAGGATGAAATTCAGATTCCTTCGTGAACCCACAAAACCATTTAAATATTTCTCTCCCTGGTTCATGCCATAGCATATTGTAACTGGTTATCCATAGCTCAGTCTTCCTGCTAGATTGTGAGCTCCGTGAGGACAGGGACCATGTTCTAATCGCTCTGGGATCTCTGATGCCTTCCATGACCCCCACGAATAGTGAGCACAGAAAGCACGATGGTTGAATAAATGACAACGAGAAGGGCGGACGAACTCACCACACAGTTGTGATGACTGCAGTGGGCTTCCTCCCTGTTCTCCTGTTTTAATATATAAAAAATTTATGCTCCTTGTAGGAAAAAAGCGAAGGGGGGACAAAAAAAACTATAGGCAATCAGAAAGAACAAAATAAAAATGATCCAATCCCTCTGATCCCCCACCCTGTGATAAATACGTTTAACATTTTGGTGAATATCCTCTGCCCTTTCGAGGGCTGTATATTCATGAGATTCACACGCTCGTATATATTTTTTAATTAAAATGGGATCACAGCAGACATGTTGCTCTGTTTCCTGCTTCTTCACTTAAAAAATATATTGGAAACAAGTACAAAGAAAGGCCAGGGAATCTGTCCTGAAGTTGGGTTTGCATAGTGATCACTCATTTTGATTTAGACTGCATCTTTGCAGAGGGGCTCAGTCGGAGTGAGCATCTTTCCATATTCATCAATATACTTCCACACCAGAGCGTTTAATGGCTGCAAACCATTCTGCTCTACAATGGTCCCATCGTGCATTATGCCAGTGCTCACTTGTTAGGCTTTGTATTACTTTTGCATTTTCACTGACAGCAAAGCAGAGATAAACACCCTTTAGCTAAATCTTTGTGCACATCCCTAATTTTTCCTTAGGTTGAATTTCTAGACTAGGAGTTGCTGGGACAAAAAAATGCATATTTTACAGCTTTTGAAAAGTATATTTACACCACTTTCCAAAAAGGTTTTACCAACATCTGCCCCAACGGTGTACGTGTATGTTCTTTTTGAACAAAAGCTATCATGTAGAGTCCATGTAAACACCCAAACAAGCTATTTCAATCCCATTCAAGGACCCATACCTATCATTTCAGCACCACGGAACTGTCATTCTTATTAATTTCTAGTCTTCTAGATGTACGCCCTCAGTTTTGGTACAAGGGACTATGTCATTGTTTACATACTTGTGAACACACACATGAGATAACACATGTAAAAGCACCTAGCACAGTGCCTAGTATACAGCAGGTACTCAACAACGTCCCTGCCATCCTGGCCTATAATTGTTGCTGCGGGCACAGCCCTCATCATCTCTTATCTGGATGGCTTTATCTTGCCTCTTGCCTTGGCAACCTCTAAGGTAATCTGCATAAATACCAGAATGATCGATCAAAGATGCAAAATGGACCGTGTAACTCCCTTGCTTGAAAGTCTTCAGTCGCTCCCATTACCCACATGTTAACATCTGGACCCTGTAGTGAGGCTTATTGGGCTCCCTGATCCGCCCCTGGCCTCTGAGGCTTCATCTCCCAGGGCCTTCCACACTTGCTCAGGGTACAGCCTGCTCTACTGATGGGTGTCTTAATAAGATACAAGGCTTTATTCCTCTCTGATTTAGACCAAGAAGCATCTTGGTTTCGTTTTCTTCCTTGTCTGTCTAGAGAACTGATGTGAAATCTGAGTTGACACATTTTTCTATGTACTCGATGCAAGCAATGATGTCCTCTCCTTCTAGGTTCCCAGAGAATCTTGCCCCATCACTAAGGGGTAACATACCTCCCCTTGTATGGTAATCATTGTTTTCATATGCAACTCCTTAATTAGACTGTTTAGAGACAGGGCCACATTTTACTTATGTCCATATTCTCAACACTTGGCACCAAGCTTAGCATAAGAAGGTGCTTAATAAATGCTTCTTGAATTGGATGAATAAAACGTTAATTCCCTTCCTCCTTCCATCCCTCCCTCCCTCTCTCTTTCCCTTCTCTTCCCCCCCTTCTCATTCCTTTCCTTTCCTTCCCACCCTCACTGCACTCTGTCGACAGCAGTCACTGTAGCAGAAGCCTGCAGGCGAGCAGGCGAGAGTCATTAAAAATCCTTCTCATTCATATGGTGCTCCAGGTTTCATGAACAAATGGCATACCATAAAACTCACGTTTGAGGGCTAAGCTGAAGTAATGACTGAACCAATGTGCTTTTGCCATCATGCGCATCTTCAGGAGGAAACACAGAACCGGTCAGGGGAGGGGAAAGTCTAGGACAACCAGCAGGCAGAGCAGTGGGGGCAGCTGGGTTGAACCTAGTTTCGTGACCTCGTAGGGGCGTTCCATACTACGTGCAGAAGGGAGGTCTGTACTTCAGAGACAGAAACAAGAGAGACAGCCCAAGAGAAGAGCTATGGAGGCATTGGGAGAAAAGAGAGAGCTAAGCATAGAGGATTCAGAGTCAACTGAACGAGAACAGGGAGAGATGGCAGACAAGAACGAAAATCAGGAAGCAGCGAGACCCAAGCGAGTGTGGGTGCATGTTCTGTGTTTGTGTTAGAACAGCATCTTCTGCTGAATACCCGAGAAGCACTATGCAGGAGATAGCCTTAGCTTTTTGCTTTTTACTCCACAGAATTAATTACTTCATCGTTTTAAATAAAACCCAGCTATTCGTGGGGAAGCCTGACAGGATTTCTTTTAACTTAGCATTTGCTGAACCATCCCTTCTATCTCACTTACCTGATGTGAAACATATGCTGGGATCAGAATGACAGAGAATAAATCACCAGATTTGCTTGGTTTCTTTGAAAAATGAATTTGGGGGCTGAGCTTTCTCATCAGTATAGATCTTCCCTGAGCAGCCTCCTGACAGGGCGTCGAGCTTGGGATATGTCCTGTGCAACAGTGGACGGGGGTCCAGAGGTGCTCAGATGCCCTCATCTGGCCACACATTCAATGCCCCGGGACTCTGGGCGGGCCACCTGTACTGACAGGTGTTTCAAGGGTGAGTTTGGGAGACCTTGCAAATTTTTCAGGAAGAGGATAGAGTTGTGTTCAACAAATATATCTTGGGCTTTTTAATAGGCATCTGAAACCTGGTCTAGCAGTGGGGCTTAATGTCAGTGGTGGATGTGCAGGGTGGGGCATTGACCATAGGGTCAGAAAACCTGGAGTGAGGCTGGATGCCAGCTCTCCCAACAGTGGTCATGAGTCTCTTCATCTGTGAAATGAGGCTGAAACTTCTCCATGGCTTAGGTTTGCTATGGCTTAGGTTTTCATTTTCCTCTCCCCACCCTCCTTTTTTCCACTCACACTGTCGGGGATCTGAGTTATAGAGTTTCAGCACAGTGCTTGCCCTGTCAGGGAGGCCAATTAAAAGCCCCTCTCTCTTCTCTGGATACAGCCAGAGATTGGGACTCAAGGATGAACAAGCCACTGCTTCTGCCCAAAGGGAGTTCCCAGGCCTCAGGGTCAAGCACTAGGGAGGATCTGAGGGCCACTTTTAACTCAGGAAATTCTGGATTGAGGTGTGCAAATGGGTGTGGTGTGGGTGTGAGTGGGGAGGAGGTTTTGTCTATAACTGCGCTGCTCTTTAACCAGCAGTCACGGAAGACAGAAGAGCTGTGTAGAAGTACAAGCTCTATGCCAGGACCTGGGTTCCTGACCTTTCAATTTAATATCTGTGTGATGTCGAACAAATAATTTAATCTCTCAGGGCATCTGTTTCTTCGTCTCTACAATGCGGAGGTGAGTTGGATGGAACATAAATATTAAAAAAATATATGTTAGCATTGCTTTTGAGATTATAAAAGTTGTACTTATTACTGAAGGCTTGAAAAATGCCTAGAAGTATAAACACAATAATTAAAAACACCCATTATTCCACCACCCAGAGAAAACCGCTGTTAGAATTTTGTTGTATTCTGCTTTTTCTGTGTATACTGTTCGGCAGAGTAAAATTACACTGTACCTACAGTTTGAATCATGCCTTTTTCCCCCTTGAATGTTAAATCGTTATAAGCATTCTTTCTGTGTTATTAAAAATTATATGGACCTAATTTTTAAAGTTCCTTCGCATGCTAAAATCCATGAAGGATGAAGCTCATCTCCTTTGCTATTAAAACATTTGTTCTGTGGCAGCAGAATCATCTTGGAAGAAGGTGGGCTTAATCGGTGACTTTTAATTCCTTTTGGTTCATGCTTCATGCAAGTATGGACCAAACGTTCATTTGCTGCCTTAGCTCTCTAGAATCAAGGGGAAGCGTGGGCCTGTGTTTGATGACTCATCAGCAAGTGATGGTGTCTTTTGAAAAAGTAAATATCATTCGGAAATTTGAGCTTGTGCATTGGTAGATAAAGGGACAACCTATATGAAAAGTTTTTTGGGGGGCAGGAGTGATGAAAAACTTCCCTTGGCCTGCAACCCTGGTTACTAATGTTTAAAATTTCTGTATCAAATTTTTGTTGATAAAGAAATTTTATCAGAAAACATATCAAATGCTAAAAAGTTAAAATAAGATTAAAAATGAAAATTATTTGGGGATAGTTACACTCAGACTAAGATTCACACGAAAATGATGACAGACACAATACGAAGTGGTCAGTTTGTATTTTCCTCTTCCTGGGGTCACAGGAAGACTATTTTGCCCAATCTTCCTATCAATTATAGTCAGCCCATGACACTGATTTCTGAACATTGGCATGCGGATAAAGTAATGAAAGTTCCAGGCATGTGTCTTAAAAAAATTCCAGGATAATGGATTTCTGGGACAACATCAAGCTTACCGTTATACATATTATAGGAGTGCCATAAGCAGACAACAAAAAGAAAGGGGCAAAGAAATATTTAAAGAAATACTGACAGAAAACTTCCCCAATACAGCAAAAGATGTGAAATATGCACTCCAACAAGCCCAAACATGATACACAAAGGGAACACCAAACAGGATAAACCTGAAGAAAAATATGCTCCATCACATACTGATGAAATTGCTGAATGCAAAGGACAAGGAGAGCATTCTGAAAGCTGCAAGAGAAAAAGCAATGTGCTATGTACAAGGGAGTCCTGATTAGCTTAAGTGCAAGGAGGCAGTCGTTGAAATACTTGAAATATTGATAGAAAAACATTTCCAACCAGCTATTTTATATCTGGTGAGACTTTCTTTAAAAAATGAGAGAGAGATTATGACATCCCCAGATAAACAGAAGCTACAGGAGTTCATTACCACTAGACCTGACCTACAAATAATGCTAAAGGAAGTTCTTCAGACTGGAAGAAAAGTAAACTAGACAGTGGTTTAAAGTGGCATAAAGAAATAAAGATCTCCCTTAAAGGTAGCTATTTGTGTAATAAGAAATGTCAGTACAATTATATTGTAATTTTTGGTATCTAACTCCACTTCTTACTCCTTACGTTTGCTAAAATGCAAAAGCATAAAAAGCAATGATAAATCTATGATTTTGAGCATACAGTGCTCAAAGAGAAAATTTATAACAAGTATAAAAAAAGGTGGGGGGCACAGAGGGATATAGGAAAAGTGCACGGGTATGCTACTAAAGTAAAGTTGGTACCAAATCAAATATGACTGCTATCTGTTTTGCACAGTAAATTTTAACCCCTGGTTAAATCTTGATCCACATAGAAATAAGAAGGAAGTTATCACGGTACAATATAAAAAATCAAATAATATGAAAGTAGGCATAAATGGAAGAACTGAGGGACAAAATAAGATGAGTAGAAAGATTAAATAGCAAAAGGGCAGAAGAAAGTCCTGCATTACCCGTAGTGACTTTAAATGTAAATGGATTAAACTCTTCAGTCAAAAGGCAGAAATTGCCAGCATGGGTAAAAAAGCTGGAACCAAGCATATGCAGCTTACCAGAGCCTCACCTTAAACTTAAACACATAAGTAAGTTGAAAGTGAAAGAACGTAAAAAAAATATACCATGCAAGTAGCAACTAAAAGAGAGCTGGGGCAGCTATACCAGATAAAACAGGCTTTAAGTGAAAAAAAAAGCATGAGAGACAAAGATAATCTCTATAATCCCCAAAATGGAGTCGATTCAATAAGAAGATGTAACAATTATACATTTATATGTAGCAGAGGCCCAAAACAAATGAAGAAGGTACAGACAAATTTGAAAAGAGAAATAGAAAGTTCTATATAAATAGTAGGAGGATTTAATAAACCACTTTCAATAATGGATAGAACAGTTAGAAGATCAGAAAGGAAATACAAGACTTGAATGATACTCTGCCCCAACTAAACCTAGCAAGTGTATATAAAGCACTTTACTCAACAACAACAGAATACTCATTATCTTCAGGTACATGTGGATCATTCTCCAGGAAAGACCATATCTTAGGTCACAAAACAAGTCTCAATAAATTTAAAAAAATTATCATAAAACATAAAAATTCACAAATATGTGGAAATTAACAAATTCTTAAACAACCAGTGGGTTAAAGAGTAAATTAGGAAATATCTTGAAGCAAATGAAAATGAAAATACAACATACCAAAACTTATGGGACACAGCAAAGGCAGTGCTGAGAGGGAAATTCATAGTTCTAAATGCTTGCATTCAAAAAGAAGAAATATTTAAAATCAGATATGTAGCTGTGAAACTGGAAGAACTAGAAAAGAAAAGCAAACTAAGTCCAAAGTGAGCAGAAGGAAGGAAATAACGAAGATCAGAGCATGGATAAATGAAATAGAGAATAAAAGAACAATAGAGGTAATAAAAACAACCAAAAATTGATTCTATGAAAAGATCAGTAAATTTTTTACAAAACCTTTGTTTATACTGATGAAAAAAAAGAGGACACAAATAACTAAAATCAGATATGAAAAGGGGAACATTACTCTGATCCCATTGAAAGAAAAAGTGCTATAAGAGGATACTGTGAACAAACTACACACAAACACACACACACACACACGTACAACTTACACATAGATGCAAAAATCCTCAACAAAATATTTTTAAACCAAACCCAACACCACATTAAAAGAATTGTACACCCAGGTCAAATTGGGTTTATCCCAGGTGTGCAAAGGTGGTTCAAAACAAGAAAATCAATTAATGTAATTCATGAAATTAAAAGAATGAAGGGAAAAATCACATGATCATCTCAAGTGACACAGAAACAGCATTTGACAAAATGCAGCATCTCTTCTTGATAAACACACTTAGAAAACCAAGTACAGAACTAAAGTTCCTCAACATGATAATGGCACAGGAAAAACCCTCAGCTAACATCACGCTTAATGGTGAAAGACTGAAAACTTTCCCTCTACATCAGGAACAAAATGAGGATGCCCATGTCACACTGTTATTCAACATAGTACTGGAAGTTTTTCATGCTAGAGAAATTAGGCAAGGGAAAGAAATAAAAGACATCCAGATTAGAAAAGACGGAATAAAACTTTCCCTATTTGTAGATGAGATAGCAACATCACAGAACAGTCTTGTTTCTATACACCAGTAATGAACAATCAGAAGAAATCAAGAAAAAATTCCATTTCTAATAGCAACTAAAAGAATCAAATACCTAGGAATAAATCTAACCAAGGATGTAAAAGACCTGTATACAGAAAACTACAAAAGATTGTTGAATGATATCAGAGAAGACCTAAACAAAAGGAAGGACATCCTGTGTTCATGGATTAGAAGACTAAATATCATTAAGATGTTATTTCTACCCAAAGTGATATACAGATTCAATACAATCTTAATCAAAATTCCCACAACATTCTTTGCAGAAATGGAGAACCAAACATCAAATTAATATGGAAGTGTAAAGGGCCTAAATAGCCAAAGCCATCTTTAAAAAGTACAAAGTTGGGGGGCTCACACTTATTGATATTGAAACTTACTGCAACTCCACAGTAGTCAAAACAGTGTGGGGTCAGACATAAAGATCAATTGACTCATTGACAGTTCAGAAATCAACCCTGACATTTAAGACCAATTGATTTTAGACAAGCAGGAGAAGACCACTCAATTGGGAAAGAATATTCTCTTCAACTAATGGCGCTGGAAAAACTGGATCTCTATTTGCAAAAGAATGATGGTGGATGCCCTACCTCATACCATATACAAAAATCAACCCCAATGGATCAAAGACCTGAATATAAAGCCAGAACTACCATACTCCTAAAAGAAAATGTAGGGAAGCAGCTTCAGAATTTTGTGTTAAGCAATGGTTTCTTAAAGTTTACATCCAAAGCACTGAATGGGACCTTCATCATAATTAAAAACTTTTGTGCCTTAAAGGACTTTATCATGAAGGAAAAATAACACAATGGGAGAAAATGTTTGGAAACTACATATCCAATAAGGATTTAACATCCAGAATATAAAAAGAAATCCTTAAAATTCAACAAAAAAGACAAACAATGCAATATAAAAATTGGCAAAATACTTGAACATAAAATGGCCCAAAAGCCCATCAATATCATTACCCATTAGGAAAATGCAAATCAAAACCACAAAATTCCATTTTATATCAACTAGAATGGCTACTATTAAAAAACAAGAAAATTACAAGTGTTGGAGAAGATGTAGATAAATAGGGAAACTCATTCATTGCTGGTGGGAATGTAAAATGGTGCAGTCTCTGTGAAAGACAGTTTGGCAGTTCCTCAGAAAGTTAGGTACAGAATTACGACAACACCCAGCAATCTCATTCCTAGGTATCTATCTATCTATCTATCTATCTATCTATCTATCTATCTATCTATCTATCTATCTATCCATCCATCCATCCATCCATCCATCCATCCATCCATCCATCCATCCATCCATCCATCCATCCATCCATCCATCCATCCATCCATCTATCTATATATTATCTATCTAGATATTGAAAGCAAGGACTCAAACAGATATTTGCATACTGATGTTCATCATGGCATTATTCATAATTGCCAAAAGTTAGAAAACCAAATGCCCACCATCCAATGAATAATAAAAAAAATATGACACACACACACACACACACACACATATGTATATATGATGGAATATTATTCAGCCCTAAAAAGAGAAGTCTTGATACATGTGATAACAACCTGGAGACATCATGTTGAGTGAAATAAACCATACACAAAGGGGCAAATATTGAATGATCTCAATGATATAAAATAATTAGGATAAATAAACTCACAGAGTCAGAATCTAGAATACAGATTACCAGGGGAAGGAGTGAGGACAGGAAATAGGGAGTTAAGACTTAAAACATAAGAAGTTTCTATTTGGAATGATGGAAAAGTTTTGGTAATGGATGGTGATGATGGTAGTACAACA
This sequence comes from Tamandua tetradactyla, assembly GCF_023851605.1. Taxonomy (NCBI): domain Eukaryota; kingdom Metazoa; phylum Chordata; class Mammalia; order Pilosa; family Myrmecophagidae; genus Tamandua; species Tamandua tetradactyla. Next base: position 9,957,572 of record NC_135334.1, on the reverse strand, counting down.
CTGTAATCCTAATCAATAGCACTGAATTATATATTTGAAGTGGTTAAAAGAAGACATTTTTGGTTGTATATATGTTAATAGAGTAACATTTTTTAAAATCCATGGACCTGCACAACACAAGTAGTGAACTCTAAGTTAAAACCTGGATTATAGATAAGAGGACAGTTATAAAAATGTGTGTTTTTTATCTGTTGCAACAAATATTTCACATCAATGCAAGGTGTTAATAATAGGGTTATTATTAATAGGGTGTTATATGGGAAACCCATATTTTATGTATGATTTTTCTGTTGTCTCACAACTTCTGTAATCACACACAAAAAATCCAGTACAATCTGTCAGCCCTCTCATCCCTTCCTGCAGTCACTTTTATGGCCATAAGTTCAAAATGTGAAGCCAAAGGTAAAGCAGGCTGTCCAAGTTGCATCAGAATCTGATGTGATAAAAATAAAGCAGTGTTGTGCTAAGCCGAGATTGTGAGGTTTATTTGTTATCATGGCTTAGCCTGACATTCTGACTAATGCAATGATGTAGAAAACTGATACCAGGTCTTGGTGTTGTGGAAGATGAGGGAGAAAGTATAGGGGCTATTGGATCTTAAAACTGGCTGGGTGGAAATTCAGTTTAGAGGGGATTCATGACCACTCTGAGCTCAGATAATATCTTTGATGTAAATTAAAATGGTACCACCAATTTAACAATTCTGATACTGCTATACGTGTGTACTGAAATGAACAACTAATAGAGGGTGGAAAGTTTGAGCCAGATTTCCCAGCGTGGTAGTGGGAAGTTACAAATAAGCAAAGGAAGAGGTAAGAATGATCCATGTGTTAATGTATTACAGTTGAAGACATCAGTATGAACACATATTTAGCTTAATATCGATATAATCGGTTACACATAAAAATATGTATAGATTTATGTATATCCAGGAGTCATTACATACACATATATTTCCTTGCTGTCAGCTGAGAGGGCATAGAAGGAATGACACCCCAGTAGCAACGAGCATACCCAGCACCCACATCTTGGTTTCTAATACCACTCTCCAATAAAAGGAAACAGAGCTCCTTGGAGAAATGGGTTGGGATGTAAAAGAATCTGTCCTGAGCTTTTGCCCTCAGAGAATTATTTCTTTATTGTTGATACTTGGCCTAGGATCGCTAGTAAGGAGTGTCCCTGAATGGAAATCTCTTGCTCCAGCAGAAACAAGCATTTTGAGTTTTGCACAAGTCAGACATGAATGTTCTGCCTTCATCCTAAGAAAGGAACACAATGACGTCTTTCTTCCCAGAGCTGCCTCCATTTCCAGCATGATCAGGAGCCTCCTTCATTCCCTCCTTGTCTGTCAAGTGCTCTGTGGGTGACGTGCTCCTGGGAGGAGGAAAGGGCTTCTGAAGGAATCTTCTTTCTCAGGGGCAAGACAGCTCTAGCCCAGACTGTTACCATATCAAAGTGATGTAACAGTCCTATATGTGCCCCCAAAGCATAAATGACAATCCTACTGATTAAAAGCCTACAGAATGTGGTTAGGCTAAAGCACAGATTAGAAAGCAACTTGGCAGGGTACCAGCAGTCATAAAAATGCTCATACCCTTTGACTCAGTAATTCTACTTTTGTGAATCTGGTCTAAAAAACTAATTCTGAACACCAAAAAAAAATCTATAAAGTATAATAACAATAACCACAAAAACACCAAAAATAAAAACCAGCCTAAGTGTTCAAGAGTTGAGAAAGAGTTAAATAAATTATGGTTCATAGACTCAATAGAATATTATGGAATCATTAAAATGATCATTTATGGGGATTGTATAATATGGAAATTGCATATGATAACTATGCTAAGTGAAAAAAGGAAGATAAAAATATAAGTAAAGATAATTACTGCTATGTTAAAATATGCATAAGAAAAAAGACTCAAAGGAAATTCACCAAAATGCTAACAGTGTTTATATTAGACTGATGGGATTTGGGTTGATTCCTTGTTCTTTTCCTTAGTTTTCAAATTTTCTATGATGTGGTACTATTGCATTATAATGGAAGAAATTATTTAAAAAATGTGTCAAGTGCTGTCCCCCAGTGAATATGAATATTTGAATGGGATTCCACTGTATTTGTAGAAAAATGTAATAATGGTCATGAATAATAAAATAACCTTAATAAAAAATAATAACCGCAAAGGAAACACAGCCTGGCAAAGAATGGTGTAACGCTTTCCTAACAGCGACACACTAACTTCCTTCTGGGTCAGGATCAGGTCTGGTGCTTTTCTTCATCAAAGCGATTGGAGCTTTGTCAACTAAGCCTGATTGGGGAAAACTGGCAAAACTCTAGGCTTCCAGTGATGTTCATGGATTGATAGCCAAGCAGCACACGCTCTGCTTAACTCTCTGCCAGTGTGACCCACACCAGGCAGTTCTGGGCATCTCCGATGGTCGGGCTTGGGGGGTACCAGGGATGAAACCTTTGCTCCATTTCCTTACTGGGCCAGAGCTCCTGGACAGCCAGGCAGTTGTGATGGAAGCCCAGGACACAGAGAGTCAGGAAATGGAGCTGGCTTTTGCTAACAAGCAATCAGTAGCTGCTATCACTGAGAGTGTGAATCCCAGGGGACAGCTCTCTCTGCATTCCCTTATCTTTAGTTAGAGGAAATCTTAGCTGATGGAGTGTGGTGGCCATTTTCTGGCATTAATGGCAGGGCCAAGGCCAGCACGGTGGGCTGGTTATGCTATCAGCAGGAGTGTGGGCCAAATATAATTTTAGCTGAGCCAGGGGGCCATTCACAGGAGAGACCAGCTGATAGAATGACAAGACAATGGAGCCCATCATTTCTCCATGGTTTCATTATCCAACATCATATATATATATATGATATATGATATAACATCATATGCATTCCTGGGATTCTGAGTTTCAACATATGGACCACTAGGAAACAGCCTACTTTTTTGGGGGGGAGGGGCTCATTTTGTACAATTAATAAGGGTCAGCAACCTGGGATGTGTGTTATGCACATAATGCAAATCCTTGCCAAATGCTAAAGCCAGAATAATTCAACTCACCCCAACCAACAAAAACCTATCCCCAACACACTTCAGAACTTTCTCTACACTGTTTTCCTTCCCAGAGATCAAGAAGAGAGACCCGGTGTTCATGCAGACTTCTGGCATCTTCCTGTCATGGTTTCCACTAGAAGAAAAGAAAACTGGTCCTTTATTCCTGGGAAGATAAATTTTTAACGAATGTAAATGCTCTTTCATTTCCTCAGTTTGGTGGAAGGGGTGGTACAGCTTGGAAAGCTCATTTCAGGAATACAATTGACATTTCTTTTCCCCTTCAATGCCCAGTGAAGCACAAATGCTTTCCGCCTGCACCTTTGTTCATGAGCTTGCGGTACCCTAGGACAGGCTGACATAGAAGGCAAAGTTTTTGATGAACTGAGCTCATTGGATTGTCTTCTAACAATGGAAGCGGTCTATGCTGATATATCTGCTCTTGGCCCTGCTTCCTCTCAGTATTTGTGGAGTTTTTATTTCATAAGAATCTACTCCTAGGCGCTGGGCACTGTTCTAGTTAATCCTTACAATGATCCTATTAGCATAGCTACAGTTGTCATGACCATACCCATTTCACAGATAGGGAAAACTCAAGTGAAGAGAGATCAAGTAACTTGGACCGACTTTGACTTTGCATTTGGGCCACAGAGCCCTTTCTCTCACCCATGATGATGCTCTGCCTCTTGGGACACTGACATCTTCTGGGCAGCACCATGGTAAGGCACTGGGGGATGGTGGGGGGCTAGGACAAAGATGTCAAATGCACAATTGCTGTGGATATTATCTGGAAGGAAATATAACCATCCCTTCTCCATTCTTGCCAACCTGCCTCCCTGGGTGTATTTTGCATTCAGCTCAGTCTCATTGGGCTTCCACTTTCACTTGCAGAGACACGATTTCTCTCACTGTGATTACTCAGAGGGGGTATGCACACTGCATTCAGCATTTCTGCAGGACCTCTGTTCTGCCTAGCCACGTTGTCATTTTTGTGATGTTGGAACTAAAAGATGGCCTTAACCTCACTGGGCCTGTCTTTACCAGGTCTTCCCATCACTGACCCTGAAGACCTTAAAATAACTATCAAAGGGACTGAATGTTTTGATCTGGAGATGAACTAGGGTTCAATCTGGAGTTGTCTGGCTGGCTGCATTTTATATTATCAGGGCTGCAGAAAAAGAGGGAGAAACAAGGGTGCTTCTGCAGATTCCTGTTGTCAAATCATGACCTCCATTTGTACAAAATCAGGATTCTAAGTCATCATTATCATCAAACTAAGCACCTATTGGTGTGGGACACGGCAGACTGTCAACCAAACCCAAGTAGCCTCTTGACCATCGGCTGGGCTGTGTCCTCCTCTGACACCAACAGTGTCCTGGGAACAGTTCTGTTCAAGTGTGTAACCACTTGGAAATACAGGCTTCTGTCTCTCCCATGAGTCCTGGAGCAATGTGGACCGCTCTTCATTGCCTTTACATCCTCAGTGCCCTGTAGCCCTGGCACACAACAGGCTCCTAACATGGGTTTTTTACACGTCAGTTATTTCCATTCTTTAAAGACAAAATAGATGTTTCCACCACCAAGTCTACAAACTTAGCTGCATCTGCACTCACCTTTTCTTTCCTCCTTCCTCTTGTATTTAGTGACACTGAGAACAAAATCCAGTTCTCCACCCTGTACTCTGCTCTGAGACCCATCTGAACACCATGTGTCTACATCCTGCCTTCTGTCTTGCATACTGAAGACCTTTCGGTCACCTTTGTATCATTCCCATAAGGCAAAAAGCAAGCAGACCCATACTCAAATACTTCTCACTCTCGAAATCTCTCTTAGATTGCACTCCTTTTTCTGCCAATCATCTAATCTCTCTGTGTTCCTTCTTAGTTCAATTTCTGGAAAAAGTTGTCCACACACATTGGGCCAACTTTATCTCCTCCAATGTACTTTTCAGGCTACTCTCTTGGGCTTAAACTTGGTGGTTTTAAAAGAATTACTCCTGTCAAGGCCATTGTCAAACTTGCCAAAGCCTTGGTTACATGTGTCTCCACCTTTACCTGAGCTCTTGAAACCATTCCACACAGTTGTCCACTCCCAGCATCTCCAAGCACATTTTTCTCCAGTGGTGAGGCCACACTCTGCTGTTTTCCACCCATATCTTGTCTTTCAGCTTATTCTCTGTCTCCTTTGTAGATCTTTCCTTTCCCATTCCCTGAGCATAGGACCATGTTTTTGACCTTTTTTTTCTTTAGTAACCTCACCAATTCCATCTTATATGGTTGACAATTCCGATATTCACGTTACTATCTCAAACCTTCCTGTTTCATACAACAGTCTACTCGACATCCTTCCTTGGACATCTCACAAACACCTCAAACCTACCCAGTTCCAAACCAAGCTCTTGATTTCTCATCATTCTCCCCAGGCCATTTCTTCTTCCAGTCTTCTCTATCTTAGCAACTAAAACTTTATTCATCTCAGTGCTCAAGTCAGAAATCTTAAAGTCACCTTTAATTTCCCTCACCTACCCTATTTGAGTGGGCCCTTGTACTGTTCTCCGCTTGTCTACTTGCTGCTCTTCCCTCCATCTAGGATTCCTAGATATTTCATGGGTCCTAGACATGCACTTATGAATTAAAAGACTTGGTCCCCTACTCAAAAAATATTTGTTGGATGAATGAATGGATAAAAGACTAGGTGAATAATAAAAGTAAAGGCTCAGGCCTTAGATTCCCAGTCAAAAGTTGTAGCCTCTCAGTCCTCATGGAAGGAAGACCTAGTTAATCTGGTGACTTTGGTCATAGAACTTAATCTGGTTAATACTCAGTTTCTTGATCCATACATTGAGCCTAATAACTCCTAACTCATAGATAGAGCTATTTATAAAGTATTTATAAATACTTAGGATATAATTAGTACTCAATTCATGCTTAATTTAAAAAAACATCTGTAAGGCAAACAACTTATCCATTTGACCAATTATTTTTTTCTTATTATTTTGGCAAATATGGTAGACTGAGTTATGTTCCCCAGGGGGGGAAAAATGTTCATAATCCCATTCCTGTGGGTCCTATTTATAAATGGGACCTTTGGAAGATGCTTTTAAAAATTAAGGTGTGGCCAACTGAATCAGGATAGGTCTTAATTCATATTACTGGAGTCCTTATAGAAAAAACAGACAGGAAGTAAGAAGCCGGAAAAGACCACAAAATGGGAGAAGCCAGAAGTTAGCAGAAATCGGGATAGCAGACACAAGGAGAGGACAGTGCTCTACAGAGGGAAGCAGAGACACAAGCCAAGGAACCCCAGGGATTGCTAACAGCCACAGCAGAACCCCACAGACTCCTGGAGAATGCTACCCTTGCCGATATCGTGATTTTGGACTTCTTCTAGCCTCAAATCCATGAGCCAATAAAATTCCTGTTGTTAAGCCAAAAAATGAGCTGGTGGATTTGTGATAGCAACTTTAGCAAATTAAGACAGCTTGGGGAACACCCACCCTGAGGTACACCTAAACAGTACATGAACAAATGAATACGTAATGGAACACATTTTATCACCAATAAGTGGGGGAAAGAACGCTTTCATCCCTGATCCCAGATGTGGGGAGCAGAGCCTGGCTGAGTAGGGGGTGGCAGGAGCTCAGCTCTGTACACCTCCCCATCCCTGTCCTGTCTCTTGCATTGCACCTGCTCTGCTGCTGTCTCCTGTCCCCACTCCCAGAGGAACAGATAACAAATGGAAACATCATAAACAAGAACAATGCTCATTGTACTCTGCTTAAAAGGGGACTGCGTTCTTTAAAAAATTATGAATAAAATAATATACTTAGTCAATAGTGTGCTGTAGAGGATTTGCAAATAAGAATGCAAATGAGAGTGAGCTGACTTGTTAGGTGTGGGAGGAAAAATAAAGTGGCCTCTGAAATGGCCTTTTTTCTGCTGTTAGGATGGTAAGGGGAAACCATCTCTGTTAACAAAGGATCAGAAATTGCCTCCCGAGCACTGGCTGTCTGCTTCAGAAGAAAGGTCTGCGTTTAGGAAACCTCTTAGTGAGCAAAGAGTGCACTTTCGGGGGTCCTGTACTGACAATTTGGTTGTTATTTGTTGACCTGATGAGATGGGAAGTAGTTGGGGGTATTGAATGCTGAAGGGAGGGCAGAGGTGTTATAATCAAAAACCCAATTCATCTTCCCCGGCTCAGGCAGCTGCCAACTCACCAGGCTTCAGGAGAAATCAGAGGGTCATCTTGGCCTAAGCACATGGGGAAATGAAAAGTTGGCCACAGCTGATGTTTATGGGATTTGCAGAAAATTGAACACATCATGCAGATCTATTTTCTTTTCTTGCCCTTCTTTCAAAAGAAATTAATTCATTGGGTGCTTATGAAAATGAGCAACCACTCAGGGGAGGACAGAGCCAAGCCAAGCCTTTGTAGGCAAAAGGATCTGAGTGCAGTTTGCATGCTGGCTGGCCAAGGCCATGGTCCCGGTCCAGCCAGCCCCATCCTGCCTCCCCACAGATGGCAGAGGTTCCCAGTTTCCTGGAGGAAGGAGAGGGGGCATGAGAGAGCTGGCTGGACTTTGCCCTCCTTTATTAATAAAAGCCTTTCAGCAAATGGAGGGCCCACTGTGAAGTCTTCAAGGAGACTTAGAGTGTCCCACGTTTGAGATGGGAACAGCCTAGAGAGAGCAGGATGGAATGAAGGGGGTGGAGGTGGGCAGCCCCCAGAGAAGAACAGGTGAAATTCATCTGTCGTGACTTCTCTTCTTTCCATGCCTCTCCTCCTCAATTTCTGGTGCCACTGCCTCCCTCCCCAGCCCCACCCTCCCTTTTTGGAGGACTGGCTCTTAGCTTGCTAGGAAAGAAATCAAGTTGGCAAAGTCTGAGGGACCGGAGGCTGCAGGATGAACTACTAGGCTATGGGGCCAATTGGACCAGAAGATGGATCCCAGCTCTACCACTTCTTAGTCAACTGACTGTCGTGACTTGTTTAACCTCACTATGCTTTCCCATATCTGTAATATGGGCACAATCATAAGCACCTCATGGGGTCATGGTCAGGATGAAATAAAATAATGAATGGTATTGGCAAAGCACCACACAGTTGATCTTTAAAACAACTCTATGAGGCAGGTACTCTTATTATCCTCATTTTACAGTTGGGAAAAAGGAGATGCAGAGAAGATAAATAACTTGATCTCAGTCACATGCTAGGAAATGAGAGAGTCTGGTTTTGAAGACAGGCATTTTGGTGCCAAAACCCATGTTCTTAGTCATTCCACTCCACGAGATTGTGAAGTTGAAGCTCCACGAGCCTAAAGGCCCAGCAGTTCTTCCAGGTACAAATCCATGTGCCTTGGAAACAAGCATGATGCAGTTAGTTCACAGCAGTGCTGTTTGAAATAGCCCCCAAATTGGATATAGCCCACTTGCCCACTAATAGAAACACAGATAAATAAATTATAGTAGACACACACAATGCTACAAATCACAGCTACCAGCAGCAGCATGGACAAATCTTAGAACATAATAAATGAGTGAAAAAAAAAAGCAAGTTTCAAAATGCTATACAAAGTCTGAATCCATTTTCATAAAGCTTGACAACAAGCAAAACTAAAATATATCATCTGGGGTACACATTTGTAATAAAACCACCAAAAACCAAAAACCAAAAAAGAAAAAAAGCAAGAGAAGATGAAATACAATACTGTTTTTTTCTTGTGGGGAAGAGGCAAGAAGACTAGGACAGAGAAGAGAGACACAGGAGAGCAGTGGCCTGGGCAAGTTTTACTTCTTACGTTGGGTGTGGACTTCACAGATGCTCATTTTGTTATTCAGCCTACACCTATGCCATGTGTATTCCTTTGGATATTTCAAATATTATGCTCTGAAATTAACCAAATTAGTGCTTAATATTTCACATGCATAAAACCCATACATTTTTATCACCCTCCCCTCCAAATGAAGACGTCTATAAAGTATATTGTCCCTGCTTTATCATGGAACAAAAAGCAGGATCTGGGCAGAGTGAGAGGAGGCTCCATATTCCTTTAGACTCTGGGAGACAAGCACAGTGCAGGGAGTCACGATGTGTTTGACCCTCTCTTAGTTTCCTTGGATATGAATGTCCAGTAAAAGGTCTACTGAGTTAGAGAGGGAAGGAGAAGGATAATTCACTGACAGTGAACTATCCAGCCCCAGATGTTACCAGGGATTCCAGCCAGAAGGCTCCTGGCCAGCACCAATTATACATCATTTATCACCAACAGTGACCCACACTGAGGAATCAGTGCAAGGCCAGTGTAAGTCCCTTGTAAAAGTCCTTCAAAAGAGAGAAGAGTTGAGAGAGGAGGGAGAGACTTTGAGATACTGGACAATCCCACCCAAAGAGACTGAGAATTAACTGAGAAAAATGTGTAAATTATTGCACTGAAAGGAGTTTACTGGAGTGGAACAAAAGCCTGCTTGTGAGAAGTTCAGATAAGGAACAGATATGAAGAACTAACTCTTCTTCCTCTGCATATGTGAGCTCTACTGTGAATAAATTTGTATTCTAAACATGCATGTTGCTTCTCCTCATTCTCTCCCAGTACCTAGATTTTAGTAGGTGTCTATTGAAAATCCTGAAAGCTATTTAAAGGACTAAAGGAATGCATTTCTAATGGTTGAATTTCCAATTCTGTTGATGGGCTAAGAGATATCTCGAATAGGAAGAGACCAGGGGCTGGATGGAGACCTTTGAATGGTGCTAAGCTCTGAACATAGTATTAAGTGGGTATGGTGGCATGGAGCTATGTACCCCAGAAAAATATTCTCTTACACTTAACCCATTCCTATGGCTGTGAACTCATGTATAGGATCTTGCGATGAGGTTGCTTCAGTTAAGGTGCAGCCTGGCTCAGTCAGGATGGGTCTTAATCCTATTACTGAAGGCCTTACAGGAAATGTCACTGGGAGAGAGAGAAAGCTGGAGGAAGCAGCCAGAAGATCGAAGTCAGCAGAACCCAGAAGAGAAGAGAGAAGCCAGGAGAGGCCGCCACGTGCATTGTCGTGTGACAGAAAAGCCAAGGACCAAGGCTCATCGACAGTGAGCCCCAGGATGCCAGTCTTTGGGAAGAAAATATTTGTCTTGGTAACACTTCGATTTGGACTTCTTGTAGCCTGGAAACTGTGAGCCAATAAACTCCAATGGTTTAGGCTGTCTCATTGCATGGTAGTTGATTTAGCAGTCAGAAAACTACAACAGTGTGCTTCTCTATGTTATCTAAATATAAAAAAAAATTAAAAAATGATCAAGACATACAACAATGGTAAGAAAGTGCAAGAAAGTTCTGATGTTAATTTTCTCAAAATATTGCACATCAAATTGTATTCAAAAGATATTTTGTGTTGTCTCCCCCTTGCTATTGTCTTACATCCTGGGTAACTTAGTTCTGGGAGAGCAGGCTAGCAAAAGCCGTAGTCCCCTCCTAGGGACCCCCTGCATTGTACCTGTGCAGGTGGGTCAGTGGGACGGAGTCAAGAGAACATGGAATTTGTAGTCAGAAGACTAGATTCCAGCACTTCTTCTTGGCATTTAGTGGGTTACCTTGGACTGTTCATTTAATCCCTGAGTCTCAGTCTCTGCATCTGTAAAATGGGAGTAATAGAAGCTTCCTTCCAAGATAGTAACAAAGGTCAAGGGGAGAAAGTGGTTAAAAATGTTGCACAATGTTGGTTTGTATGATTACAAACATATTCTAACCGAATGCTTTCCAAAAATAAATTATACAATTCCTTGAGCCAGTGCCTCTTTTTCCCCCCACCCCACACCCCAAGAGAATCAATTCTTCTGAGACAGGAGTCAGATATCCTATGCCAGCCCAGCCTCTGTAACTCCAGGCTCATTCCCAACCTGGGGGAAGCTCACACAGGCTTTGGGAGAAGCATGAATTAAAAATGACAGCACATTTTTCATGCTGCACGATTACCTTGCCTGGTTATTTTGCTATTCATATAGCCAATAATAAGCCACTCTGCTGTCATGTCTTCATTTAATTTGTTATTTAAACTAACCTTTCACTGGGACACTTTTGTATCCACCAGGGGACCTAGGTTTTATTTTATGTTGGCTAATGCAATAAAGTTGGAATCCTGAACATATTCTTCAGTCCCTAGAGGTGATGGGGGAAAAGAAGGGGGGGAAGGGGGAAAAAAAAAAAGACGAGAAGCAAAATAAGATCAGACTGATGATACATTAAAATAGTGAACAAAAACCCAAAGACCTGGCTAATGGGATAAAAAGGGAGGGGCACAACCCATGTTCGTTTCCTGGCCTTGGGACCCCGCTTGGCTGGCTCAGGGCACCAAAATGGAGAGATTTCATTCCGTGGGTGCTGTCTTCCTGCAGAGGGCCTGGGCAAATACTTCCAAATGTAAACGTCAACAGGAGCCCATGGAGAGGCAGTTCTGGACGGCCCAAGGACAGGATTTTCACTACCGTGGGGAGCAGAACTCGTCTGGCGTGAAGAGGGCCAGAGTGCCTGCAGCCGAAGCCCCAAATTCTCCCCCATCCTTGCTTGAAGCACCTTACAGGGTGCCTGTTGGGGAGTGGGGCTCAGCCACTGGGGGTGTTGGTGCTGGCTCCTTGGACTAAGTAAGGCTTTTTTCCCATACTCTTTAAATACAAATTATCCCGAGCAGGGCTGCACCCTAGAGTTACAGGAGCATCTGCGACTTGTTCGTGGGACATAGCAAAAGGCTTGCACGAAAATGCAGGTAGAATAGCACAGAGAGGGGAAGTCAGAAAGATACCAAAGGTGCATTAGTGTGTGGGGCATGAGGTTCAGCTCAGGGCTGGGGCTGGAGTGACAGATCCTGGGTGGATTCTCTACAGACCGACGGGACGTGGAAGTGGGAAAAGGGAAAAGAACGCATTATTTTCAGATTCTCTGAAGCCCACGTTCAATACCACCTGGAATCAGCAATCCAGGCCTCTCAGGATGTTCCCTAACCCTTCTGAACCCCCAGGTCACTGGATTTGGGGGGAAGCATTACCAGGTAGGGTGTATGAGCTGGAACTCTGAATATCTGACAGATCTGGACTTAAACCCTGGCTCTGCCATTGACTGAACCTCTTGAGTCTCAGTTTCTCATCTCTAAAATGGATTAGTAATAAGCTTTCATAGAGTTTTTATGACTCTTAAATGGGGTAGAACAGGACAGTCGACAGCAATACTATTGTCCATAGGAAAACTCTGCTGGCCGATGTCAAAGTCAATGCCAAATTATGTCTACCAATCTCTCTGGCTCACCTGCTACCTGTGAAGCTCAGCTCGCCATCCCTCCTCCCCACCAGTGCTCCCCGAAGCACGGCCTGATGGATACTCCAGTTTCATTAGTGGCTTAGAGTGGAACTTAGTACTAATCCACCCCGTGGCCTGCGGCAGCTCCGGCTGTATGATGGGGCCCAGGCCGCTGCTCCACCCAGCCTCCATGCCCAGTCAGCACTGGGTTGATGCATATGAGGAAAGCACAGAATCATATGGCTGAAAAGAACTGTGATTGTAATGGAAATTCAAATCACTCCACTGAACCTGTTTTCTGCCTTCGTGTTTTGTCCTTGTAAATCAGAAGCACTGGGAGCAATTTATTTCTAAACATCAACAATTCGGAGTGGGAAGGAAAATGAAATAATTGCATTCTGACTGGCTTAAAGCAATTCGCCTGCCTGTACGTGCAAATCCTGAAGGCATGTGGACACTGCAAAATAACTCACGTTTCTTCCCCCTCCTCTGTTGGGTACCTGGAAAGAAGGACGAAGGCTGGAATCTTAGAGCCAGGTGGATTTCCGCCTCACTGCTGTGCCAATCTGTTGGCAGTGGAAGTGACGGCTCATTGCACCCACCATGGCCAGGTGGAGACGAAAGATTTCCCTGGGCTTGGGGGCCTGGACAGACATCTGTGCAGCCCCCTTCTGAGCCCCTGAGGGAGGCCTGAAGAGACCCAGAGAGGTCCCCCTCAGAACATGCCAGTTGTTCCTTTTCTGTCTCAACCTTCCCTTTGCCAGACCCTTGGTTTGTCCCTTGCTGTGACTCTCAACCTGCTGATGGACGTTCAGGTCTCTGCAGGGCTTTGGTATCCTTTGGGTAGCCCAAGTGGATGCTCTGCACCCCAGAAGAGAAGGAATAACCAAAGAATTAGGAAAAAATATGTTTATATGTTTTAGAATTTTCTATTCAACATTTCATTAAAATAAATGAAGCAACCATCCTTAGAGAATGCAAAGCATTACTGGGCTTCCTCATACATGTTTGATGGATCAGTATTATTTATATTTTTACGTCCATATTGGCCTGGGGTTGGAAGGGGTGGGGGACCTCATACAATTTTTTTTAACACTTAGAGTCTTTATATGTCTCACGTGGGTCCTGTCCTCCCAGGCTCTTGCGGTCTGTTGGATTTCTTTGGTTCTACCTGGACGGGTGGACCCCACTTTAGGGTTAGAATGGGTGGGGCCTTGGAGGGTCCTCTTTAGAGAAATGGTGCACGGTAGTATCTGCCTAATAAAAGCTTTCTTTCAAATTCAAGAGGCAAAATGTTATAAGAGGAAAGAACCTCGGTTTGGGGGCTAAAGCTCTGTTCCCTCCTTAGCGGCGCTGTGATTTTAATCATGCCTGCCTCAGTTTCTTCATCTGTAAAATGAAGATGATATTACAGAAGATTAGTACACAGGGGATCAAACGGAAAGGCTTGCATGGCAGTGTTTTATGGACTGCAAAATGCTGTGTATGCATGTGTGTGTATGTGTGCGTCAGGAGGAGAAAACATTATTATGTTAACAGCTGCCCCCAGAATTTCTCCTGGGTATGGCTTTTGTTGGAAAAATAAAATGATAAGCGCTTGGGGATAGAAGATGAAAGTCCTAGGAACGTGGATCTACGTGGAACCGCTCTGTACAAAACTAGGGGGAAATCTGGCTATTGTCCTGGAGAGGGAAGGGAGCCAGGGGAAGGAAAGGATGTGGACAGGAGGAGAAGGGAGAGCCAGGGAGCCGGGAAACCTTTCCCTCTCTCTGGAAGTCCTGCTGCCCCCAGTTTTTATTATGATAGGAAGCTTGAGTGATTTCTCCCGGCAACTCCGAAAGGAGCCAAATCTGCTTCCCAGGGGCTTACGGCGCAAACAGCTCCTAGGAGCACAGGGGCCGAGGAGAAAGGCAGCTGCCTGAGCCTTGGGGAAGGCTTTAGACCAGTAGTTTTTAAAATCACCTGAGAAGTGAAAGCAAATGACAATGCCCTGGCCCTACCCCAGACCAAGGAAATCAAAACCTCAGTCGGGTAGGTCTCCAAGCACTGGAATTCAGTTGATGCTCCCCAAGTGTCCCTAAGGCCCTGCCAGGGTTGAGAACCTGCCTTTAGACTGTTACAGGCCAAATGCAACTCAAGGGCTGGCATGCGGGGTACATCGGTTGTGACCCCAGGTCTAGCTTCTTGAAGAATTTCCTGCTAGGTGCCAGGACAGTGGCCCAGTCCAACCGAACATACCTCTAGAATCTGACCCAAACTCGAAGGCCTCCGTCTCTGCTGCCAGAAACTTGGCACATCCTTTCTGTTCTCATCTGAGTTCTCGGACGCTTGCCTGAGCACCTGCTCCACCTTCTCGTGTGGGGAAAGGCAGCTTTTCACAACAGAGCAGGGGCTTACTCTGTTATAACGGGGTGAAAGGGGCCCAGAGAATAGAGGGAGAAATCATATCAGGGTACAAGTTCAAGGGCACAGACATGTGCTAAAGTTGCATTTCTTTCTTGATTCAGACTCAACTGTAATGGGATCTCAGAAACCTTCTCCCTCATATTTGTGCAAAAATAAATAACTAAAAGTGCCAGTCTTCTCAAATATCTCTAATCTGCTTCTTTCCTCCCCTTTCTGTCTGCAAACAGCCATTTGTGGTATTGTGACCTTCAAGATTATCACAGGAATAATAAGCCTTAGGTACCTTTTCAGGTCCATTAGTGGCAGTGAAAAGCAGCACTCTTTCCCCAGCGCACCAACAGGCCACCTCGCAGGGCCAGGCTGAACTCCAGGCTTTCTGAGTGAACAGACCTATTCAACCCTTGGACAATGTGGGAGAAAATGAGAAGGCCAGGTATCATTTATACAGCAGGGGTAGCTGTGACAGGGGATAATGGGATGGCAGAGTGGTTGGGTCCCAAGGCACGGCTTCAGGAAGCTCTGCTTAATAGGATGTCTGTTGGTTGTTGGGGGTTGGGGAGGAAGGGGACGTTTAGGAGAGAGGGCATTGGGCACGCTGCTTTAGCTGGTATCTCTGCCCACAGACCTAATATTTGTAAAAATTATATCCCACTCCACTTTCCCATTTTTCATAAAAACTTGGTTAACTCAAATGCTTGGGAGAAAAGTAGATTTAAGGTTAACTAAATTTATTCTGCATAATTGATGATGAACTAGAAACTCCAGCCCCTTTTTAATTTCAATTTTTGTAGAACATCTTTTAAAATGTGCTAGGATATTTTGCTGTCTGAAGAATCAGAGTAGAGTGAATTGAATGGACTCTAGGACAGAGTTTTTTGACATCAGACAGATAGAATAATTTACCATTCTTTCATTCACTCAAACATTTCTGAATTTCTGCTTTGTCAGACACCACGCAGGGTGTTGAAAAATCGCTGCTGTGGATACGGTTATGGATGTGGGGTGATACAGCACCTCAGCACAAACCCCAAGACAAGCTCTGTGATTCTCGGCATTTTACTGTATAGGGCATCCATCTTCAAATCTTGAATATGTGCAAGTCAGATGTTAAAACAATTCTACCCAGAAATGAGCCATATTAGCTCTGGGGTGCAGTATGAACAGTACATGGTTCTAAGTCATAGACCCTGCATTCAAATCTCCTGCTTACCAGTGGAGCTGACCTTGGCCTCGTTACTTTATGCAGACTCTGCCCCTGTTTTCTCGTCTCTAGAAGGCAATCATAACCTCTAATCTACATGCGAAAAGAATAAGTAAGCAACACACACAAATACTGAGCACAGGGCCGATCAAGGGATAAGTTCTTAATTAACATTTGTTTAAAATTTTAAGAGTTTGAATCATTCTCTTAAGATCAAAGGAAAGCAAACATAAAACAAGACTCCACCCACTTGCCTCAAACACCCCAAATCCCAAATCAGCTGATTATAACCCGGTTGGCTGCTGTGTCACAGGTGGAAGATGCTACTAACGAGTTGTTTGTGGCTGGGAGGAAGAAAAGCAAAAAGATAACAGAAATTCGGGAATTTCAGTTGCAACGTGTTGGCGGTCTCCTTTCTTTGCCTTGGTTCTCCCTTGGCTGGAGACGTTAACCAATGAGGAATAAAATATCTTATGGATGGAGAGGGCTGTAGTTGGGGGGCAGATGGGAGTGGAAACAAAGGCCACGAGCCTAGGGAGGTAGTGTCAGTTCTCAGCACCTGGTCATTCCCACTGCATGGTGAAGGGGTAAGATATGCGGGAGATGTGTTCACCTGCAGCTTCCTCAGGGGGCACTCCAGAGTTACCTATCCATTCCTCCATCCAACAGTGCAGAAACATGGAGCATGTCAAATTAAATGCCAGCCCAGCAGGGTGCCAGGTGCTGAGTGGAGCAGAGGTGAGCTTGAGGACCACACCTGGTTCTCCGAAGCTCCTAGTCCAGGGTTTTGCTGATTCAATGTAACATGAGCTCTAAGGGTGGCACATTCCTAGTGTAGCGGGACAGCCTGAGAAAGTGCAACAAATCAATTCTGTCTAGGGAACCGGGTCAAGGTCTCATAGAGAAGGACACAACTGGTCTGGGCACTGAGAACTGAAGGAACAGCATTATAAACAGAGGGAACAGCTTATGCAAACCCGAATGAAAGCCCCTGGTACTTTCCAGGGGAGGTGTCTAGTCCCATGAGCAGCCACAGACAGCTGAGGTTAGGAAATCTTTTTCTCCTTTGGAAGATACTAACAGTGGCATTTAGAATATGCGAAACATTATAATATTGGGCTATATGAAGTTCTCTTGTAAATGACTAAGTCATCATGTTAAGACAGCTGGAGCAGATGACCTCTAAATCAAAGGAGAACTTTGGTTCCAGGAAGATTGGAACTAACTTTCCACATATACATCTCTGAGTAATTACTAACAATCAATATTGCGTTTCCACCCAACAGTTTGCAGGGCCTTCACCTTTTCCCCAACCTGCTTGCTTTATGTTCACTTTGTTTCAGCTATCAACTAGATACTCAAGGTAAGAGCTCCATGGGGACTTGGGATGGCTACTGCCACTCCTACAATATCTGTATCTGTTGCCAAGGCAATAGCTAATAACATCAATTTGGAACAGGGCCCTTTGCCACAGGAAATACTGAGTGGTACCTGAAGAGTTATACAAACTCAAGAGAGGGGATACTAGTGGCGTGTGGATGCATGAGTGTGTGTACGTTTGTGTGTGTGTACAAGGGTTTCTATGCTTGTGTGTGTGTATGGGGGTACCGATGTTTGTGTTTATGTCTGGGTTTTTATGTTTGTGTGTGGGTGTATGTATTTAGATGTCTATGTATGTTTGTATGCATGCAAGTCTGTATGTGTATGTGTGCATGTGTGCCCGAGTTGTGTGTGTTTCGGCCACTCTGACTGTATTTCAATCAGGGCACATAAAGTGCAATTTACATCCCAGCAAAGGCTAGGAAACAAGCCTGCTGAAACCTAAAACCTGTGACCACTGAGGTCTTAATCTGTGCAGGAAATTACAGTTTAGATGCCTGTGATTTCTCTACTTGCTGTCAAGAATCTCTTAGTTCTGTGGAGTGCAGAAGTCTGCAGATGACCTTTTCCTGGCTGGGGCGAGAGGGGAGAAGCCTATTATGGAGCATAAGCCAATTTACTTTGTACAAATAAGTGGCAATTTTCTTCCTTAAATACATAAGGGTGGAAGGGACACGTCTACAAAGAGAAAGATGCTGTCCTATGGCAAATCTTCCCTTGTTTGTGGAAAGCAATGCACAGTGATCCACTTAGAGCTTATAAGAAGACGTCAGAGGAAGCAAGCATCAGTCCTTTAGTGACTCTCATCTTAAAAAATATTTCTGCAGCTGGGTTGTGGTTGGTGAGGGGGGGGAAGGAGGTGATATTTGGGCAAATATTTCTTGATAGCAGCATTTTAGGGAAGGAGAAAGAAACTATGAAATTAAACTTCCCTGCTTTAATTTACCACTTTTATTTTTCTATAAAAATTACATAGGCATCTGTAGACTGAATGAAACTAAAAGTCAGACGGATGACATTTACGACGATATTTACTAAAGGTCGTTGGTATGGGACAACCTCTTCTCCAAGCAGAGTTCCCGGCCTGAGAAGCTCAGACCTCTAAGAGTTAGTGACCAACAGGAAACCACGTGCAAAATGTTGCATGCTGCTACTCTAGAGAGAGGGCTCCAGGATTTAATGAGGTCTTTCAAAAGGGTGGCTGATGTAAAAGAGTCAAGGCTCACACTCCAGGGACTCAGTCCACATTTCGTGGTGAGGGGTTGAGATCAGAGGTTGGATGGGGTTGGATGGAGGTTTGGTTGGGGTGGGAGGGTAGATTTAGAATCAGAAAAGTTGGCTTATCATTTAAGAAGCACAGTTCTTAAAGCCTAAGGGGTTTTAGTAGAGAGGCTTTAGCCTGTAATGAAAGAGTGCATGAGTATAGATTTATCTATTAAGGTATTAAAACAGCATCTCTGTATTCAGATGAATGCCTTCATAAATGAACATGGAAAACAGTACAGTGATGACAAATGCTCCCCAAATCAAAAACATGCAAAGACAAACAAAAAAACTTGCTTATAGAGTTAGTTCTTATGCTGAAGTTTGGGAGAAAGGCTCGTGCTTACTAACAAATGAACAGAGAGCTGGAGGGGGAAGGAGATTAACCTATTAGCACTCATATTGCTACTAATTAAAGCAGAGGGGATCTAATTACTCAAAGGACCAAATGCAGTTTTTGGACAGCCCCCCCTGCCCACCTGACCCTATCTCCTTAGGTATTGCTCTGAACTTCAGGGTTTACTCAGGCATAGTTTCTTTCCATCAACAGAAGCAGAAGGAAAGAAATCTTGTCTGATTGCAGCCCATCCCTTACTTGCCATTCAGTAATTAACGAATGAATTGAATAATACTTCCCCGCCCTAACATCGGAAGAACATTTATTTTCAGGTTGATTGCTAATCTCCACAGTACAAAGTATATAACAGATATTAAATATTTATTTACCATGCAAATGAAAGGCGGTCAGAGAGAAGGAAAGAAGAGAGTGTAGGAGAGAAGCAACTTAATAAAAATAAGGAAGGAAGGAGGGAACGTTAAGTTTTTCAGCTCATTTTTTCCCACTCAAGCCCCCACACCAATTCCTGCCAGCCCAGAGACCAAAATCCAATCCACCAGGCAGAGGCAGGTGTGGGGGCCTGGGGAAGGCGTTGTGCCATCTCTTCCCTCGTCCTGGTCCTTGAGTGTCCTTGTAACGTACTGTGCACCAAACTCCTCCTGTCAATCACATCAAAAACTTTAAAAATCCACACCAAACCAGTCACGTGTCAAATGAAATGCCTGAGCAGTCACCAGCCCAGCAGTTGTACAAACAGCCAGACCTTGAATCCCAATTTGAGTTCAAACCGCAAAACGACAAAAAAGGGAGGCTGGGGAATGAATAAGATGGAAAGAGAGCTGAGATCTTCAGGCAAAGCAGTTGTTTTGATTCTTCAGCCTTGGTGAGCCTCATGGAGATAATAAAAATCTGAATAATATTCTCCCTTTTGAACCCACTACAACAATATGAGTACTAACGGTAGTGGTAATAGAAGGAATCTATTACCTTCAAATACTGTCCTTTGCCTAGCGTTGCCCCTAAGTAGCCTTGGGGGCCTGGACTAGCAATCCTTTATTCTTGCAGATCCCTGAATGGGGTGAGTAGGTGGGGGGTGATAGGGGACCTCTCGGGTCCTTTCAGTTCTAAAAATCTAAAATTTCATGGCAGGGAGCACAGAGTTGGTCATTACCTAAGTCTTTCATTGGGCCACAGAGTTATTAAGCTTCATCTAGTAGTTACTTTTCATGGGTGCTGGTTTGCCACCTCCTGAGTTTAAATCCTTCTGATAGCAGGCACTTGCTGTGTCTAACTCTTCTGAGCCTCAGGCCCTCACCTATCAATTAGGCATAATAATAACATTATTAGGTAAGGGTCAGATGTCAACCACGGCACTTCCTGCAGGGGAAGGTCAACTGAGATCTTTCCAGCCCGCATGTTTGTGAGCAGGATGTGGTATGGGAGCTCAGACATCCCGACTATCCCAGGCCCACCCCTGGCCAGAGTTTTCTTTCTTCTGCCCACACGGAGCCCCACTGATAAAACCATGTACTTCTCCTCTAGAGGTACTCTAACAAATGAACTTTTCAGACTGAAGTTTAGAAGGGAGCCTGGAGAACCGCCAGATTGTGAAGGTGAAGTACGGTGGTGTCTCCACGCAGTGCGTGAGATGTGGTGAAAAGGGACAGTCTTGGTAAATGAGACTGCCCAGCCTGTCCTCCATCCTTCTGTAATGAGAAATTGCTCTCAAATGTGCAATGTTTAAGACTTTTTCAGTAGCTACATGTTTAATTATCCAAGTACATATACAACTATTAAAAAATTTTAAATGCGTATATGCCACCTAAAATCACCTTGAGTTCCCCAGGATGTAGATGCCATGGTGGCACCACAGGGCTGGCCCCTTTTGGCTTATACTGAACCATCTGCAGTTACCCACTTATGCAGGGCTCTTTCTCATCTTCCTGTCTTTGAACTTGTCCCTTTTTCTGCCTGGATATATACCCACCCCTGTCCTTCGCTCAGGCACCTGTTTTGCAAAAGTGTCCCTTAAGTAATTTCTAGGAAGTTTTTGAGATTATACCACATGTGCTCTTTGTGGTTGGTTGGGGACCCCTTTTGTGAGCTCCCATCACTCTCTGTTGGTGTAGTGATGACCGTATTCACTTAGTGTATGCTAAGGACCAGGCCTGTATTAGGTGGTTTACAAACATCGTCCCTAGTCATGCTCGTCAAAGCTCTACGAGGAAGAGGATAAAAGGAAACTCAAGTCAGGTATGCAGAGTGACTTGCTGAAGGACACTGAACTTGTATAGGTCAAAGTCAGACTTTGATCAATTTCTCATTCCAAAGTTTGACATCTGTATCTCTTGGTGCTTAGTAAGGGGCTCCACAGATAACTGTAGAATGAATGAATGCCCAAATGGGTGTGAATTAAGGAGGAAGACGAGCAAAGAGGACCCACTGTAAATTGTAGAGACCATCCCTGCAAGCAGCATGAGATCTGGTTACTGACCTGTGGAGTGAAGGAAAAAGTGCAAAAAGTTCAGAGAACGGGGCACCCTCTGAAGCTGGGAAGGTAAAAGATGGGGCTCTGGTGGAGCGAGATGAGGCTCAGCTGGTAAGTAATAAACAAAGGAGAATACTTATTTTAAAATTAAATATCTTAATTTCTTGTTTGGCATTTCCACGGTCTGCTTTTGTCAGGCTGTGCTGACAAATTGGGTGTGGTGGGAGTTTCCTCCAGGATCTCTGGCCTGGTCCCAGGATTGACTGACTACCCTCCAAATCAGTGGGGGCTTCTGGTAAGATGGGCACAGAGTTATTAAGGCCATAAAATAAAGGTGTTCTTTTTCATGGGTTTGGTTTTTTTCCCCAATGACCTCCTGAGGCAGCAGACTCCACAAGTTCACACCAGCGGTACACAAGGATGTATTTTATGTCCTTAGCCTTATAAATCAATTTTAATTGTAACAACAGAAACATCAGCAGCAAAATGGAGCCAAAGGGTCTGGGGCCCTTCTCTGTACTCTCTAACTAGCTCAAATTAAATGCTGAATTGTATTTTGGGGCCTGAGTTTTGTCATGCAAACGAAGAAAAACAACTTGCTTTCCAATTTCACAAGCAAATATAGAGTGAATTGTTGAGACAGAGAATATATTTTGCCATCTCAGTGGTTCTAGAAAAAGATATGGGGCTTTTGCAAAAAGTTCCACAGTTTGTCAGCTGGCAGCTTATTAAATACTCAAAGCAAATGTTTATGTAACATTAGAGGGACACTGTCAAGGTCGGGAGGTTCCAAAATGGACCAATGCTGGTGTTTTTTTTCATAACTGTTTGCAAAACCTCTTGTTATTTTTTCCCCCAAAACAAATGCAACTATTCTGCTTTCAGCTGCCTAAGGGGGAAAAATAGGCAAGGAGCCAGCCCAGTGTACAGGCCTCTAATAATAAACCCGAGTGTACGGCTAGTTGCTCAGCAGTCGTAAGCAACCCAACAATAACAGTCTCCCAACATTGGGCTTTGGCTTCAGTAGAATCTTCATTAAGGGTTAGTGGGGGAGAGTAGGCTCACCCAATCTTGAAAACGAGCCCTGACTCACATGTCCCGGGAACAAATGAAATTAGGCAGAAGGCTGAAGCAAAAACAGAAGTGGGTGACTATCAGGTGGGACCCTAATTCAACCCGAAAACCATTTATTGAGGTACGTACTAAATGCGGTATATGTTGGGTGACATGGAAGCAGGGCACTGAGTGTGCTCCAAAAGGGTTTTCTAAATCCAGCAGCCAGATAGGGGATACAGGTTGTTAAGTCGTGACAGTGTCAGATGGGATACTAAGGGTATCAAGTGCTATGCAAATACAAGAGACAGGAGAGAAAATAAGTAAAACTGAACTGCCCCAACCCCTGTCTGTTGACCAACGCTCTGTTGGTAACCCCAGGTGAGTAATGAACCAATCAATAATCAATCAATTAATTTAATCACCCTGTGCCAACTGGAGAGGTTAGAGCACTCACCAGAGGTTGCCAGCTGCTTGGAGGTTGGAGGACAAAGTGCCCCAGACCCTGCCCTTGTACAAGGCTTTGCTAGCCTCCCTCTGAGGGGATAGCCATGCTCTCCCCAAGATCTAAGTGACCAGCTAAGATGGAGTAGAGGCAAGAAACCCCTGGAACTGCCTGCCTTCCCACTGCATAGCCCTCCCTCCCTTCTCCACCCAACCTCTGGACCTCAGGAATCTTTTCTTCACATCCAGTGAATTTGAGATGTTCTGAATTTTGGCACAGAAGGCTCTCTTGGGCTCTAGAGGCCAAAGTGTTTCCGTGATAATGTGCCGGTCGCCCGGTCTTGCTTCCCAGCTAGAAATAAAAATTTTCATCATTCTTAATAATGCTCCCATTTGGTGTGGGGAGGGCAGCAGCTTGGTGAGCCACTGACCAAGTGGGGAAGTGAAAGGACCGTGGAAGGTGGGGGAGCTGTCGGCCCCCTCCCTCACACCGGACTAAAAACATGTAATTCCCAACTTCTGTAAGCTCAGGAAGTTATCATTTAAAAGCCGTTGTTCTGGGGTGCCTTGACAGTCTAACAATACAAAATAAATCTTCTATTCACGCCTCTCCAGCAAGCAAGGATTCCAGGAATATGCAGCAACAGCGGAAAACAGCGATAAGTTCCTCGTTAGGTTGTCGAAATGTACAGCTGCTTCACACTACCCTGATTATCATATGTTAGCTTTCTGCACACCTGCGGGGCTCTCTGGGAGGCCTCCCTTCTGGACAGCACTTTAAAAGTATTTTGCGCTAACCTCCAACTTCCACTGGATCCCTCCAGAATCTCTGCCTTCCACATGTTTCCAAGCTGTAACTGGTTTCCCCTCATTGTTAAGTCGCTTGCAAACATCCCATAAATGGGAGGATGGAACGCCAAGGAAAAACAATGAGCCTAGAGGTCGTCCCCATGCTCAGGGCTTACACCTGGGCACTGCTCAGCATTTTAGAGGCATTGCTGTGGAAGGAGGGGAAACTGGCTCCCAAGGAAAGGCTCTGTAATGGCTCATAAAGTGGACATCTGTTTGCAGGAGCAAATGAAAGAGATGAAGACGTCACGGGCTGCCGAGCCTGAAACACCAAATTAAATCAGGGAGGCTGGGCAAGAGAGAGCAGCTTCCACCTCTGGTTGAGGACCTGGCTGCAACCTCGGGGAAGGAGGCAGAGAGTGCTCTGTGATGGCCCCCCCCAATGCCCTCGCTCTCTTCCCGACAGCTGCAGGGTGTTGCTTGCACTATGGCACATGGGGGGGGGGGGAGGAAGCGTGCTAATGAGCCACGCATTACATTTGACAAGCCCCATCTGCTCCTTTCTATTGGCCACCTAGGCTCTGGGCCTGCTCAGACTGCACCCATGGGCGCTTGGTGGGCCCTGCCGAGGCCTAACAGGTATGTTTAAATCACCTACTCTAAGCCCCTGCTGTGCCCAGGCTCCTAGGCTGCCAGCAGGCATTTGAAGCCCTGGTGTACCACTGGCACCCATGTGGGCCCTGGGACTTCACAACT
This sequence comes from Tamandua tetradactyla, assembly GCF_023851605.1. Classification (NCBI taxonomy): domain Eukaryota; kingdom Metazoa; phylum Chordata; class Mammalia; order Pilosa; family Myrmecophagidae; genus Tamandua; species Tamandua tetradactyla. The sequence continues at coordinate 9,933,118 of NC_135334.1, read as the reverse complement.
GCCTCTTTTCTCCTGCTTGAGGCACCTGGTCCTCTCAGTGAGTGGGACCCTCCCACTCTCTGCCCCTCCCTTCTATCACTCCAGAAACCAAATGACTTGGTGTGCTGGTTTGAATTTGTGGACCCCAGAAAAGCCAAGTTCTTTAATCCCCATTCAGTATTGCTGGATTGGGGTTTTGAAGTTATGCGTAGAGATGTGACCCACCCACATGTGGGTGGTAACTTTTGATTAGATGGTTTTCATGGAGATGCGTCTCCACCCATTCAAGGTGAGGTTGCTTACTGGAACCCTTTAAGAGGGAACCATTTTGGAAAGAGTTAGAGCCCATGCTGCCAGAGACCTTTGGTGATGAAGCAAGAAAATGCCCCTGGGGGAGCTTCATGAAGCAAGAAGCTGGGAGAGAAAGCTAGCAGAAGTCACCATGTTCACCATGTGCCTTTCCAGTTGAGAGAGAAACCCTGAACATCACTGGCCTTCTTGAACCAAGGTATCTTAACCTGGAAGCCTTCGTTTGGACATTTCAATGGCTTTGCTTTAGTTGGGACGTTTTCATGGCCTTAGAACTATGGGCTTGCAACTTAATAAATTCCCCTTTAAAAAGCTGTTCTGTTTTTGGTATATCTCATTCTGGCAGTTAGCAAACTAGAGCATTTGGTTATGCAGCCATTAGTCCTTGTCTAAATTTTCCATGGGACTGCTGTCCTGTCAGCTCCAAGAAGGCAGGGAGACTGTATCTGGATTCTTTATTGCTCTGTCCCTGGATCTTTGCAAATTGTGTGGCACATGGAGAATTCTCAATAAACAGTTTTTGACTCTCTGGGTGGATGGACAAATGGATAAGTAGATGAATAGGAACAAGTGCACATTGGACAAATGTGGCCAGCTATAGCTAAGCCTTCTTTTACAGCACTCAACATAATCAGTGAACTTCGTTAAGCCTAAAAGAAATCAGACCAAGTCCTCAAAATACTAATTTACAGTGAAGAGGCTATTTCTGAATCTAGCCCTGTTCCCTTCTGCTACCCTGGCTTTGATATTGATGTAGCACAGTTTTTCTATTGTCATGGTAAATATGAGGAGGTTAAGGCACTTTTTAGGATTGGGGAATTTAAAAATCTAATTTAAATAAGAATCATTTATCCTGGTGAGGAAATACAGCAAGATTCTGCTTCCTGAGAAAAGAGTTCGCCATTTGCTTCCATTTAACCTATTATTTCTATTGTGATCATAGGAAAGAGAAGGCCAAAGACCTTTACTCTCTTACTTGGAAACTCCGGGGGCATTTATGATAGTGCTGTGCATATGGGAGGCTTTCATTAATGTTGTTTTGAAGATGCACGTTGATGCTGATAATGAAAAGAGTTAGAAGGTACAGTAGGTATGCTACCCAGGCTAAATATTCCTGGTTTAGGCAGATAGTACCCCTTTCTGCATTTACTGAGACTCTGTGACAACACATCTTATGAATTCCAACCGCACTCCACAGTGAATATTGTCCAGTGAACAGGAAGATGCCCTTCAAGTGTCCTTCCCCTTGGACTGTTCCAGCAGGACACCCACATGGGTCAGTTCTGGGTCTGCAGGACTCAGCACAGAGTCTGGCACATGGCGGATACTTTAAAAATACTAACACCTATTTGATGAATAGGTTCCAGCCTGTGAGACTGCAGACAGTGCAGTGGTTGGTAACTAGGCTTTCTCATCCTACCCTGACTTTGGGTCTCTGTCCACAAAGCAACGTGCAGAAGGTCAAGGTTCCCTTTGTTGGGACTGAGCAGCCAAGACACTGTGTCACTGAGACCTGAGCTCAAGCAATGGGCCAGCGCACCTCAGCTGGCACCTACAAGGTAACCCAGTGCCAGGGCTGGGTGCTGCGTCTCCGATTCTTTGTGGACAATCCCTGCTCACTCATTGGAGAAAGAGGCTTGGTTCTGGAGACTGATAGTTATGGGGACTAACGCACCTCCATTCTGATAGGGCAGGGCTCTCATTGGAGGACCTTGGGACATGGTCCCAGGTCCAGGAGAGACCACACTGCAACAGAATGAGCAGATCAAGGCCATAATGTCTGTTTCCCCATTTCATTATCCACAGCTCACTATGTGCCAGGCTCATAAACTGGCTGCCATCATTGAAATAGGACTTGTCTCTTTTTGTCATAACTCAAGATTGCAGGAGGGGGCAGAAACTTAGACACAATAATTCAGCCACTCATCTGAGTTGAAAATAACTCGATTCAAGGACTGTTCCTCCAGACACCCAGGACACATGGAGGTGAAGGTACTTGCGGCCTTGTTTCCCTTTGTGACTGGGCAGTAACAAGACTTTGGGATTCAAAAACATCAAAAACATGTTCATTAGTCCAAAGCACTTCTCACCACCTGTGTGTGAAGCAAATAAATTGATGGGAATTCTGACCCCTGCAGCTTACTGTTCCCAGGGTAGCCCCTTATTTATCTCCTTATTGCACATTCACACTGCCAAGATGACATTTCTGGTTAAAAAGTTATAAGTATTCTGGACCAAAATGTTACCTTGAAATTTTGCCCGCCTGACTTCTACCCAAGTGAGTGGGAACTTTGCCTAAAGAATAAATTCCCTGGCTTACTTAGAGCTTGATCTCTTTATCACTAACTTGACTAACATTTGCCCTTTTAACCGTGAACATGGGTAACTGGTATTGAGGTTTGCATGTATGATGAATTTCAGCGAAAGAGATCTTATTTATAAGCAAGTGGGGCCTCAAAACTCCTTTCAGAATCTACAAAGTAATGAAACTAAGGCAAAAAAAAAATTGAGTGGGTTTCTTTAGGTCACTGTATCCTAAATTAGTGGACTAACCACTGACATGGAAACACCTAAACCCATTCATCCATTCTTTTTGCTGTACAGCTTTAAGAATAAGAAATCTAACCGCACTTCATGACTCCATGGTGTTGGCTTGCTTGGAAAACACAGATAGCAAAAACCTTCTGGCTTGCAGTTTCGTCATTCTTCTTTAGGACCAAAAGGAGCAAAAGCACTTATAACCTTATTTCCAAAACAACCCTTAGCACACTATATTTCCCAGTTGGGTCAAATATGGGGACATCAAGCTTTCAGCTCTGCCACTGAGCTAATTTGGGTCTAATCTAGATTCCAGGTGGAGGGGACTGGACAACAGACCCTGGGGCTGTTGCTGGCTCTGACTCTGTTTAACTGTATGACATATTTGTTAACATGTCTAAATCCCGAATTGGCTTCTCTGTACCATGGAGGAGACAACAGTGCCCATTTTCTAGAGTTATTGAGGAAATTAATAAGACAGTTCTTGAAACCACACAATGTCTGGCACATAAAAGTATTTAATAAATGTGAGCTATTATTTTTATTGCAAGGTGTTTCTTGCTCTATTTTTTTCTTTCACACAGCTCTTCTTCTTGATTCTTAATAAACAGAAACCTCACAAAATATGTTTAATTGGCTTAGGTAAAATTCTTACAAAACCCAAAGCTGAGCTCATCTTCCAGAGAAAGGGAGGAATTAGCATGTGGTTTGAATATTAATGAATAAATGACCTCCTTCCTTATTATGTATCTGCATTCAAAATACCACAGCTAACTCTAGCGATAATTATTGAATTTTCAACATTCATAGAAAAACAACATATACAGTATGGAGATAATTGCCCCATTGGATGCTTAAGAAAGTGGCAGTTTTCTATAAATATAGAATTTGGTAATTATCACTAGTGCTCCATGTTAAAATTAGAAAGTAGGTAAGTAGCAAATAGGAACACTATCTATTCATTATAATTCAAATGCATGTTAGCTCAATTATCCTAAAATTGCACAGACAATAGACAAATTGTTTTTCTTCTTTTGGGGAAGGTTTCTTTTTGAGTTTATGTTTCCTGAGATTGAGTGAGGAACTATTTATTTTTTTAAACTTTTAATTTTGATACACTTTCAAACTTACAGGTCAGTTACAAAAATGATACGCACCCTATACACAGAACTCTAACATATCGCTATCTCCTGCAGATAACAGATGCAGCAATATTATTTGCTGTATTTGCATATCACTCTACCTATCAATCTGTCTGCTTACTAATCCATTTTCTAAACACTTGAGTGTAGGCTGTATATGTAATACCCTCCAAACACTTCACACTTCCATGTACATTTCCTAAGAACAAGGATATTCACTCATGAAACCACTTTAAGCACAGATATCAAGTTTGAGAAATTTAACATTGATAGAAAACTTACTGTCTCCTGTGTCTCTTCCCTTATTAAAACCCACTAGGATCACATACTGCATCTAATTGTCATTGTCTATTTAGTTCCATTGTTTTTAATTGTGGTAACATAAATATGACATAAACTTCTCGGTCTCAACCACTCCCAAGCAGTCAGTGAGATAAGTCACATTGCTGTGTTGTGGTACCTTCACCCACCTTCCATTACTAAAATGTTCCCATCTCCCCAAACAAAAACCCTACACCCATTATGTATTAATTCTCCATGTCTCCTGCCCCCATCCCTGGCAATCTGTACTCTACTTTCTGCCTCTATAAACTGGCAAATTCTCTAGTATTTTCTTTGTGGTTACCAAGGGGCTTAAATCTGACATCCTAAATCTATAACAATCTCATTTGCTTTGATACCAGATTAAATTCAATAGTATATACAAACTATGTTCCTATGCCTCCATCTCCTTACCTTTGGGTAGTTCTTATCACACATTACGTGTTTGTACGTTATGAGACCAAACCCACTGATTCTGCATTACATTTTGAGCATTTCCCTTTTAGCTACCAGAGGAAGTAAAATGTGGAGATACAAACCAAAAATACAATAGTTCTGGCATTTATATTTACCCATGTGCTCACCCTTACTAGAAGTATTTATTTCTTTGTGTGGCTTCTGTCTTTTGTCCTTTTCTTTCAACCTGCAGAACTCTCTTTAGCATCTCTTGTAGGGCCATTCTCAGGATGATGAAAACCCTCAGCTTCTGTTTATTTGGGAAAGGCTTAATATCTCTCTCACTTTTGAAAGACAGTTTTGTCATTGGCAATTTTTGCTTTCAGCATTTTAAATATGTCACCCACTGCCTTCTTGCCTCCATGGTTTCTTTAAATTAAATTATCATTTATTTTAATTTAAAGCAATTTAATCTTACCGAGGCTCCCTTGTATATGACATGCTGCTACTCTCCTGTGGTACTCAGAGTTCTCTCTTTATCATGGCACTAGACGGTTAGGTTATAATACGTTGCAGTATGTCTATTTGGGTATAACATGTTTGGAGCTCAATGAGCTTCTTGAATGTGTATATTCTTGTCTTTGGTTAAATTTGGGAAGTTTCAGTCACTATTTCTTTGCATATTCTCTCTGCCTTTTTCTTTCTTCTCCTGGGACTCTCACAATGTCTATATCAGTACACTAAATGATATTCTCAGGATCTGTTCACTTTTTCCATCCATTCTTCTTTCTGCTCCTCAGACTGAATGATTTCAATTGCCTTATCTTCAAGTTCACTCATTCTTTCTTCAGCCAGCTCCTATATCCTGTTGAACCCCTCTAAGGAATTTTTACTTTCTGTTACTGTGGTCTTCAGATAATCTTGGTTCCTTTTCATAATTTTCATCTCTCTATTGATGTTCTCTTTGTATTCTTCTACTGTTGTCTTGCTTTCCTTTAATTCTTCATCTATGTTTTCTTTAACTCTTTGAGGATAATTTTTTTTGGTATGCTGTATGGCAGGGGTCACATTTCATTCTTTTTCCATGTGAGTATCCTGTTATTGCAGCACCTTTGTTGAATTTTGTTCTTGTTGTTTTGTTGTTTGTTTGCTTATTTGTTTGTTTTTGGGAAGTGCACAGGCTGGGACTTGAACCCAGGTCTCCTGCATGGCAGGTGAGAATTCTACCACTGAACTACCCTAGCACCCCCTAATTTTTTTTCTTTTAGACTCTCTCTCTGTTATGTTCCAGGACTGATCCTCCAGACTGATAGTTTCTAATGCTTTAATCTTCTGCTGTGCCTATGCCATTGCTTCCTGTTTCTCTGCATGTTTTATAATCTTTTTGTTGAAACCTGGACAGTTTGATATTTTAAGATGTTATGACTGGAATTCAGACTCTGAGGCATTTGTTTTTTAAGCTTGTATCCAGGTAGTGTTATGACAGAGCTTTCCTTGAAAGCCAGGAGCCAATTAAAAAAAAGAAGGAAAAAAAGAAAATGCCTTTCCCAATCTTTGCGGATTGACCCAGAGGAGCGTTCTCTTTCAGAGTTTATATATAATGAGTTTAGAGACTCACTCGAGGTCAAAACATAGGGGTCTCCCCAATACTTTCTGCACAGGTATCTTGTCTTGGGCATGCATGTTTAGCCCTAGAATTTCCCTCATTTACATGGATACAAATGTCACCTCTTCCCTAGGGAACAGCTTCCTCATAGTCCTGGCACTGCACAATGTGTGCTACAGCCAGCAATCCCTTGCTCCAGGCAGCCATAACTTGAATGTTCTCTGATAGTGTTGTGTAGGAAAGCTGTGTGAGCTGCCTTCTATATACAGGGCACGTTCTGGGACAGTGAGCCAGTGATGAGTGTCCTGATTCTGTCTTTCAGGCTGCCACCCGACAGACTGGGCCAGACACACATGCTCAATATATGCACAAGGGTCACTCTGCTGCCTCTGGAACTGGGACCAGAGATTTGCACTGTGAACGCAGGCTGCTTCCATGCTGAGCTGGTGAGGGGATAGGGTAGGTGCCAACTATGAGATCCTACTGCTATGAAATCCTACTGCTATGAGATCCTATTGCTTTTAAGTTACCTTTTCTTGATTCAGCATTTGCTCTGTTATTGCAATCCTTTAACCATTTTTGGAGCTTTGAGAAAGATGTTTTTGCCAGTCCTTGCTAATTGTTTAAAGCTTCCATGTGGATGAAGCCCTGAAGCTTCTCACTCTGCCATCTTGTTTGGGATGGGGCCAGGAGCTCATTATTTGATAAGTCAACAGTATTATAATGGGCACTATATGTAGGAATGAGCTGCTGGCAGTTTTTAACTCTCTGTGCTTATGGGAAAAGAAAATCTATGCTGCTTATAATCCCCAAGGTTGAATTTTGAAGTCAGACCTGAGGACGCATCTCCCAATCAAGGATGTCTCGCGTACTCACCAAGTTTCAAGGATGCTCTTCAACTTCCACCTTTTCACCAACCCTCCCTACCGCAAGCTGGGAGGCCAGCAGCCACCTTAAAAGCAAAACCTGGGGGCTCCAACATATGTTCTCCAAGTTGTTACAGACTGAAGCAACTCTGGAACTGTGGGAGGCCCACTGCAATCAATAATTGTCCAGGAAACAAACTCAGAGATTAGAAATAAGTGATTTATTGAAAAGGCACCTGAAAGTGGCACAGGCACAGCTTTGCTTCTAATCGTCAGCTCAGCACCTAGAGGAGTGGCTGAGCAGAGCCTCAATAAACAAACATAGATATACTAGGCACAATCAAAAGCATTTAAAGGGAACATGTTACTTGGTGAGAGAGAGAACCTGTCGCCTTGAAAATAGGGCGTAGGTAAGGAGCATGTAATGGTTGGGATGCAAGGGGAAACAGATAAAATAGGGGAAACCAAATCTATTTAAATTTAGGTGGAAATGAAAAAAAAATAAACACCTGGCTCATCAATACATAACAAAAAAGCTGAATATATAAACTTCCCACCCAAACACAAAGGAGGCAGAGGGGATAAACAGCTCACACTCTGTTGAAGATGTTTACTTTTGCATCTGTTTACTCAAAAGGAAGGAAATGAGAATTTGTCTGAGTCAGACTGGATTTCCAGGGAGGGCAGATGCAGCATGCCAACTGTTGTGGTGATAACAGGACCAGTGAACAAAAGGCGATGGTGACATAGGGACATTGCTGGTCAAGAGTGACAGGTGGCCAAGGGCTTCCAATCTCTTGGGCTCTATGGGCAGAGGATGGAGAAGCAAGGCTGCTCTATGGAAAGACTAGAAGGAGGGACTGACCGTACCTGGCCCCTCCTCAGACCAATCTCCAGTTCAGTTTACTCCAGGATCCTGCCTTTGGGCTCTCTGCATCAGCACTCTCCCACTGAAGAGGAGATGCCTTGCTTTCTCATCTTTCTAGTTCAAGTGACAGCAAAATGACCCTCCTGAAATGACATGCAGAAGAATCACCAGACCCAAGTTCAAGCCTCAGTGGGATTGGAAAGCTCAACCGAGTTCTGTGTACAGAGCTTCCCAAGCTTGTTCATAATCCAACACAGGCAGAAATGGGAATATTTTTATGACCCATGGAGGCAAAGGGTTTACATCTATATCTGACTCCCTAGGGGCTTTGGCTATCCACCTGAACAAAGGGTGAGCAGTTATTGCATTGACCTACTGGTAACCCCCTGGTGAAAAGCTCTAAGTCTTCCTTAAGAGTCTAAGTGTCCAGGTGTCCCTTCTGCCTGGCTCTGGGATGGTCCTTTCAACAATCACCTCTAGTGGGCATGGCTTCAGTAAGAGGAGAGGCTTGGAAGACCCCAGCTGGTTCAAGACAGTCACTGTTACTGTGCTCTTCAGAAGTGCATTATCAGTCTTGGTTAGAATATTTGGAAACTTCTGAGCATGCCTTGATTTAGCAGTCAACTGGCATGGCCACTCACTTAGGTGGGCAAGAGCATCTGTCAGAGAGCAGATTGTGAAGTGAGTCTTGGTACTTATACCCAAGGGTGCCACACAGTCCAGGGAGCAGTCAGACATGTGGTATTCTCGTGGTCAGGGGTGGTGCTTGAGTTTCCTCATTACTAAAGCAGACACTATTCGATGGGATGGCTTAAACAAGTGGGAGTGGGGGTGGTTATTGGCTCCCAGTTTTGAGGCTAGGAGAAATTCAAAAGTAAGTCATCATCAAGGTGATGCTTCTCCCAGAACACTGCAGCATTCTGGGGCTGGCTGCTGGCCATCCTTGGTCCTTGGCTTTTCTGTCACATAGCAATGCACATGGTGGCCTCTCCTGGCTTCTCTCTTCTCTTTTGGGTTCTGTTGACTTTCATCTTCTGGCTGCTTCCTCTGCTTTCTCTCTCTCTCTCTCTCTCTCTGTGACTTTCCCTATAAGGCCTTTAATAATATGATTAAGACCCATCCTGATTCAGCTGGGCCATCTTAACTGAAGTAACTTCATCAAAATGTCCTATTTATAAGGCTTCCCACCCACAGGAAAGGATCAAGTTTGAGAGCATGTTTTGTGGGATCCATCACTGCAAGCCACCACAGGTGGGGTGTGACCTCCAATAAGCACGAAAGGTAGCGATTACATGGAGCTCTTTGTAATTGTTTCTGGTTCCTCACCAAGGACAAATAAGGATGCAGGAAGAGTGGACAGAGAGGAAGATAAGTGTTTGTGGGGAGGTGGTGAGAGAGTGTAAGATGGTCAACAGGCTTTGTAGTAAGGCAGAAGGAAATGTGAGTCCTGCCTCTGCCACTGACTACCTGTGTGGCTTTGAGCAAGCTCCCCAAAGTCTCAAGGCTAAGTTTCTTCCCCTAATTATGCTGATAACTCTCTCCTGTAGTGTTGTTGCATGCATGTATATGTATGTGGGGAGTTGGGGAGTGGCCATGCTTTAGGCTTATGTGGAGGCTTAGGACACACTTCAGAGAAATAAGACCTGTTGACTGGAAGGCTCTCCTCCCATTGTATGGACTCTGCAAAGCCATTTTAAATTTTGATTCCAGGTCAGCTTCGATCTGGAGTCTACTGCTTGTTTTCCGTCCCCCAGATTCTGTAAGCATTTCAGCAACAATGCAACTTCCTTAAATAATCTGTGTCATGTATTAGTCAGGGAGCCCCTGGATGGTAGACCCCCTATGTCCCTGCCCTGGGCTAGTGCCTGGCCCAAGGTGAGCACTCCATGCATTCAGTTGGCCTGAGCCTAGTGGCAGGCCAGGCTGGTGGAGCAGGGGAAATGGTGACAGAGGATGACAGAGTACATGGTGAGAACATGTGAGTGGCAGAGGGGAGGGAGGGGGAAAGCCAGGGCACCAGGGAGATAACCTAAATAGAGGGATGGCAGAGAAATCTGGGGGGCCCAGGCTTGGCAGTCTGGAGTGACAGACAAGTCTTCCAGGCTCAGTTCTGCCCACAAGGGCACCTCTGAGCCTGTACTGTTCTCTCCCAACCCAAGAGGCACTAACGCTTTCTAACCAGAAGTCCAACCCTCTATGTGCTATTCAGGGGAACATGCCAAAAGAGGACAAAGAAACCAGAAGCAACTACCTGACATCCCTCCACCTGCCTGTCAAGACAAAACAAAATGAGTAGTCCTTTCTCAAGTACCTCCTCCACTTGCTGAGGTATGGAGGAGCAGGAGTGAGCAGGCTGCTTGTGTGGGAGGCTGCTCCTTCCTGCCACTTTTCACTAGCAGAATTGATAAATGGTTCTTTCAGGCAGTCTCTCAGTTAGACATAGGCATCCGTGTCAGCAGACCTCCTCTTGCAGTGGCAATGGCACCAGGTCCTTTGGGTGGGCCTGGGGCAGACTTTGCACTATCGAGTCACCAACTGACTAGGTGGTGCAAAGGCCCTCACCCATGCCATTCTGAGGATAAGGTTGAAGGGGCCAGCTGGGCCCACACCAGGGTCTCTCAAAAGGAATTCACCTGCAGACAACCCATCCATGTAACTCAGAGCCTTTTGCCAGACTCAGAACCAATAACTATAAATTCGCCTCAGTGTTCAGCAGAATTATCCAGGGAGGGTGGACAGGATGCCACTGTCAGACCCCACTCCAAACATTTCACATTGTTCTCTTCATACTGGATTGGGGTCTGGAATACTTAAGTTCCATCTGATGTGGTTAATTAATTAAGTAACCATGGGAAGATGGCCATTTTAAATTTGTATTCAAAGTGCTGCCAACTATTTTTATTCATTCTTTCACCCCTTCATCCACTCTTTGATGCAACAGACATTTTTAGAGCACCTACAGTGTTCTAGGTTCTGTTCTAGGTGATGGGAAAATGGCAGACAGAAATCCTTTCTCTCTCTGTTTTATTAATGTGGAGATTTTCTTTGTTACACATTTCCTTAATCCTGTGAATGAAAATTTAAAAGAATCTTTGAAGGAATCACCTAGACCTGAGAACAGAGTAAGCCCATCTGTGGATGAAGATGCATTCATTGAACACCAAGCACAGCTGATGGATGAAAACTTCCATGATGATCCCAAGTGAAATACTCTAGAAGGTGTGGTTTCTGACCTGGAATTTACTATCTATACTGAGAAAATGAATGACACCCAGGAAGAGAGATGAATATAAGACACATCATTGCAAGCTCACACATTATAAGTGTTAGTGGAACTTGGTAAAAGGAGGGAATGGACCAAATTGAAGCAGCTGGAGAAGGACTCATGACAGGGAGATTTGGGTAGATGGGGCGATAGAGTGAAAGCCTTCCAGGAAGACAAATAATAAGCTGTCTATTGTCAAAACAAGCAGGTTAGAGGCATATGGCCTGATGGCCAGAGCATGGGTTTAGGGCCAAAGAGACCTGGGTTTGACTTCTTCTATGGTCATTTGCTGGTTATTGTAACTGTGGGGAGGTTACTTATCCCAGTTTTCATATGTGTAAACTAAGGGTCAGAGAGATTAATAGCTCCCTCAAGGAACTTTGGTGAGGACGAAAGACCCTGTATCTCAAGCAGCTGAGACAGGGGCTCACTAGATATGAGCTACTCTGGCTGCAAGTGGGGTAGAAGAAATAGGGCCAGTTGGCTAAGGAACAGCCTTGCACTTGGGGACAGGTTTGTGAAAGGCTATATAAGAAGTGTTCTGAGCTTTCTAGATCTGAGATACTTTCTAAAACACAATTTTTTTTAAAGATCTCCAAAACATTCCCTCTTTATCTCTCTTGGGACTGAAAGGGTTGATGCACTGAAACAATTTGCAACTTCACTATGAATGGAGTCCCCTTATCACAGAGTTCATTATCGAAAGGCTCTACTAACTATGAGAAATGTTGTTTTTTCAATTTCCAGGGACAGATAAGCAAGCAATCTCAGAGGGGTTTTCCTAGCAAGGTTTCTCTCCCTTTTGTTAGGGCTAGAGAAGCTGGCAGGGGTAAAATCCTCATAATGCTTCTTACCATTGGGAAAGCTGATAGAAAATTATACTTCTATGGGTTGCTAGAAGGGCACAGTGATTTTTTTTTTTTATCACTTTCAAATGATATCCCTGCCTTTGGGAAAGGCTTGTTTGTCCATTTTCCAGGACACTTCTGCTTTCTAGCCAGGAGCCCTCACTGCTTTCAGGGGAGATGGCATAGTGTGTACGATCTTGGATGAATTACTTAACGATCATGACCTTCCTATTCCTCAGTTGTAAAAGGGAAGACATAACCATCCACACCCTATAAATGTGGTAGGCAGAAAATGGCACCCCAAAGATGCCCATGTCTTTATCCCCAGAACCTATAAATGTTTTATGTTAGAGCAAGAGGGAATTAAGATAGCGAATTAACTGAACTTGAGATAATCTTGGATTTTCCTGGTGGGTCCGATGTAATCACAAGGATCCTTACAAGTGGAAGAGGGAGCAGAAAAGAGGGCCAGAGGATGAGATGCGATGACAGAAGCAGAACTGGAGATATGCTACGTTGTTGGCTTTGAACATGGAGGAAGTAAGTCATGAGCCAAAGCTGAAGCTGAAAAGGGGCAGGATGTGGATTCTCCCCTAGAACCTCCAGAAAGAAATGCAGCTCTGGCCACCCCTTGATTTCAGCCCAGAGAGAACCAGTATGGATTTCTGATCCTCCAGAACTGTAAGATAATTAATTTGCATTGCTTTAAGTCACCAAGTTTGTGGTAATTTGCTGCAGTGGCAATTGAAAATTTAAACATAGAGCTAATGAGAGTATGAAATATAATGGGCTTCTGGATTTGTACTCTTGGGCAAGATACTTAACCTCTCCATTCCTTGGTTTCTCAAGCATAAAATGGGGATAATAGTAATAGCTGCCTCATGGGATTGCTGTGAGGATTAAATGGCTAATATATGTAAAGCATTGGAATGCTGTGTGATATATGGTAAGGACATACAAGTGTTAGCTAATGCTATTATTATTGTATAAAGCCCATAACCTGGCACATAGTATGTTCTCAGAAAGAATAATTGTGATTATTTTGTTAGATGGGAAGGAGACAGGAGAAAGGATCTTGGCTACCTCTCTAGGACTTTCCATGCCCTTAACTGCAATAGCTCCCAATACAATTCGCAAATAGTACAAATTCCAGGAGGCTCTCCATTTACAAGTCAATTCCCCACTTTCATAGGAATGTATTTGTCTTCTTGAGGAAGGGGGTCAGACTCTGGGTACTTTTTGTAACTCATATAGTGATCAGGTTTTCTATTGCTGCATAGCAAACTACACCAAAGCTGAGTGACTTAAAACGTCCACTGTTTTTTGAAAGCTCATGATTCGTGGGTCTCAGGATTTCAAGTGGGGCTTGGGAGAATGGTTCTTCTCCTTCATGAGGTGTTAACCAAGGTCAGTATCAGTTAGCTGGTCTAGACTGGACAGACTTGGTCCATGCCTGGTCCTGCATCGGGCAGGAAGAAGAGGTGGGTCTGGCCCACACTGTTCACTCTCCATGGTCTCGCTAGGTAGCTGGTTCAGATTTCTTCAGGGAAGAGCTTCCAGCTATGTTTTAAGGGATAGTCTCTTAAGGGTTAAGCCAGGAAATCCACAGGACCTCACCATAATCTATTGGTCAAAGCATTCATAGAGCCTATCCATATCCAAGGGGAGTTAATGGCCCCACTTCTCAATGGGAAAAGGGTCAAGGAACTTATCCACCACACATCTCTAGTTTTCCCTAGAGATAACCCAGGGAAAGAGAAAAGGGGGTTAGAGGAAAGGGAACAAATCATCCATCTTAAGCAATACCACATACAAACCCCTCCTCTAACCATTCTGGATTCAACTGACATTTCTTGAATGTCTACTATTTGCAAGGTGCTAGGCTAGATCTGCATATTAATGATTTCTTTTGATCCTTTGAAAAGAAAGTATTATGCTTCAGCTAAGGTATGAACCAAAGCCTGGAGGACAAGGGAGGCCAATTGAAAGAGCCCACATCAAACCTCCAGTACATTTATTTGCTTTCATTGCAGCCTTGCCTATCTTGGGCTTTATGCCTCCACTTTCCTGACTCTGGGCAGACAGGATGGCCGCAGCAGGAATAGAGGCTGTCTTAGTCACCTGTGTCCTGGGAGGATTCTAGGGCACTGTGAATCTGGATCACAATGGACCCCAAATGAGCTCATGCTTCTGAAGTGCTTTGAGTTCCTCGGAGAACAGAAGCTATTTCACTCCAGTGCCTGGACAGGCTCACTGGTGGGTCCCTGTCCTGGGATCATGCTTTGTCACTGCTGGTACCAGGCTAGTGTCTTGGATAAATAGGGGGAGCATTGTCTCCAGGGTTCCCTGTCTGCTGTCTTTTCAGCCACCATAAATTAATTTTCAGAAAAGTGGAACTGAACAAAAAAGAAGACAGAGGAGGAAAGAGAAAAAACAAACCACCACCAACCTGACAAGCCTGAGAAGAAAATAAAGTTTCTGCTGCCATGCAACCTCCGAGATGAAGCATGGAGGTGAATGCTGACAACTGGGTTTGGAGCTGTGGTCCAGGAACCCTGGTGCTGACCAGCCACCAGGAGGGCAGCGAGGGTGGGGCCAGGACCAGGTGGAGAGCTGGTGGAGGGGGAGCTGTGTCTGGCTGACGCTACCTGTAGCTATTTTAGATATGTTACCATCTCTCAAAATGAGATCAACTTGATGCTGAGTAAAGCTGAAAAACCCCAGAAGGCCAGCCTGCTGAGTATTTGACTCTAGGGTCCCTGAACAAATTGTTTTCCCTTTTCATGCTGATCCTTGTGAACTCTTAGGCTTGGCATGACTTGCCCCTGGGGACAGGGCTGGAAATGGAAGGGAAGGTTTACTCCTGGTACCTAGCTGTCAGAACCGTCCCCAAGCAACCCAGGGGCACCCAAGTCCCAGGACGGGGGAGACAAGAATGCTTCTCATCCTACAAGCTGATTTCTGAATATGCAAATGGACTGACAGATGCTCAGCCTAGAGTTGATTTAAACACCTCTACAGAGTGCTACCTTGTGCCAGATGCTACCCCTAGATAATCTCATTTCATTCTCAGAAGAATGCTTGCAAATGTATACAACAAAATCCATAGGATTACAAAAGAACACAATTACATTGATATAAAATTGCCAAAATATTAAAAAACAAATTTTTCACATAGTAATGTATGTACTTCTTTATTAACTCAATGAATAATGAGAACCAGAAAAGGACTAATAACTGTGGTAATTTCAAGCAGTGATGAGTATAAATAATATTTTGAGTTTTCTGGAAAAGCAGTAATGTGATATGAAAATATCTATGACTTTAATTGGTGACAAAGTCACAGTCCTGCTGTTACCACTGGGTCTGTTGTCTATATTTATAATTAAAGGGATACTAAATAATTTGGTTAGAAGTTGGTGAGAATAAAAGTATACATTTTCCCCTTTCCAAATTCATTGCCCCCCCTTGAATTCCGCAGGGGTTAGCCCTTTACATATGTTAATACACCTTTTAATCCCACAACAACCCAGTGAGGTAGGTACTTGTCCTCATATTATCCTCATTTTACAGATGAAAAAATCAGAGTACAGAGAAATTAAATAAATAGCAGAAGGTCACACAAGGTCACTTAGTTGGTATGGATGATCTGTTTCTATCCCGCTCTCAAAGTGGGGATTCTGGAACCATCGTAGGAAATGTGTTTTGAAGGGGACTCTTCGTTTTGGCTTCTTCCCAGTCGGACTCACTCTGACAAGTTCTTTTTAGGTTCTGAGCCTGCTAGCCCTACTGAACCCATTTCAAGAGGGGTGGGGGCAGGAGAAGGATGGCCAGGGTGGATTTCCATGGGTCCTCCCTATTGTTTCAGGAAGAGACAGCCACACCCTTCCACTCGAAATACAACTCCTCACAGCATGTATCACTATAGCACAGTCACGTCTACAGGTGCGATCATTAAGTTAAGGTCTGTTCTCCTGCAGGTGGTGAGGGCGTCAGGTGGGCACTCCACCTGGTTTGATCAGCCTCATGTCCCCGCACCTAGCCCGTGTGCCGAGCACGATGCTCGCTTCGCATTTGCTGAATGAAGGAGTGAAGAATGAATGAACTACAAACCCTAGAGATATAGCTGATTTTGTCGTTAAGATGAATGCCTTGGCCCTCCCTCCCATGCTTCCATTCAACTGGCCATTAGTTAGACTGTTTTATTGCTGTTTATTAAATGGCTCTCTCTGATCCTCACCCCCACCCCTGGTCTTTGGATCATTGCTCTCGTTCTCCTCTGAATCTCCTCCAGTTTTTTCAAACGTTATTTTTGCTTTGAACTTTCAGGACTCCTATGTTCTGGAAAATATCTGCTTGAGGTGTTGGGACACATCGCTCGCTGCGGATGGGGTCCCTGGTGAGAAGTTATGTGAAATGGCCTGCTGAGAGGTGGAAGCTGATGTACCGTGTTTGTACTTGGCTGTGAGAACGCAGCTACAAGACAGGAACCAGTGGGAAGGCTCAGAACCACGAGGCTGCAAGTGCTTTCCCCAAAGCAAAATGTTTTCATGAGGACACTTAAAATCAGACCTATGGCCTTCCTGTGGCCGAAAGACCTTCTGCTGCAGCTTCTTTGTTGCTCTGTTGAAAATGAAGTGACTTAAACTGGAACCTCCCTTTTTGGTCGGTTGGGATGATGGTGGGAAAAGGTTCCCTCTGTCTGATTCTGGGATGCTCTCTGCTCAAGCTGCCTTTAGCATGGTCTGCATTTCCCGGTTTGACTGCCTGGTACTAGATGAATTACAGAGAGCAACAAAATGCCACCCACCTTCCGTGCCTCCAAATATTACAAAATGATATGAGGAAATAGTTTCAGTTAAAGTCTTCCTAGATTCAGATACTTCATTAAATTCCTTCCTTTGGGCCATTGGGCTTTAAAGGATGTTAGTATGGTCTCTTCTGGGGAGGAGATAAACTAATGCATTTTAGAGGATAATCACATGGGCCACTTTTGAAAATAATTTTAGAGGTTTTCTAAAAATGTATGTATTGTGCTGCATCATTAACGAGAGGGCATATCCCAAAGTGACAGCTTTAAAGCTCAGGACCGGGTGCAGAAATTTTAGTATGTGTCATTTCATTTGCCTTGTACATGAGTTAGTTAAAGGGGCACTAGGATGGGAACAAGATTGTCCTATAGGGAGTAGAAAGGAACAATGTCTTACTATCTTTCCCTTAAGTCCTGTAAAAGAGGAACGGGCACTGCTGTGTATGCTTCCCACTGGGTATAAACCCAATCAGTCGCACAGCAGTGAGAACTTGGGAGTGGATTATTTACCTTACGTGTCTTCTCCAATGCCATTTCCTCTGTAAAATGGGAATATTATGTACCTCAAAGGGTTATTATGAGTATGAATGAAATAAAGTCTGCACAGCACTTAGCACACTGCATGGCATTTGGTGAACATCCGTTAAGTGTCAATAATTTTGAAAATGAATCCTTCGTCCAAGGCTTTTTCACATATCTTGGCTGATGGAAGGCAGGTCTCATGACCTGGGGTGCCTTCTCCCGATTGGCCCTTGATCTCTCTTATTGAAACAGCTGGGAAGTCACTGCATAAAGACTATGGGTTTAAAGTAATAAATGGGATTCTAAAAATGAGAGTGGTTGCTCGCTTGTGTGGGCTCGTCTGGCGCCACTGCCACCGCTGCTGCCACCACCGCAGGCTCTGACGCATGCTGAGGCCTCAGGGCTGAGGCCAAGTGTGCATCAAAGATGCACCCCAGGGGTGCGTACTCCGGCGGCAACCCACGGGACAACATGGTGTCACCTGTCGCTGTGCAAAATTTTGTAGGTTCGTCCAGAGTGATGCCCCAATAAATCCCAGAGTGATTTGAACAGTGAATACAAAAGTATTTGCAAAGTCCCCTTGGGGGAATGGTGAGAAAGGGGGAAAATTCAACTTCCCCAAGTGGAGAATTCTTGATATTCTCACAAGCACTGGTGACAACCAAAGCAATAGGCTGAGCCCCCAATCTTGGGGTTTGTTCATATGAAACTTAACCCCACAAAGGATAGGCTAAGCCTACTTAAAATCTGGCATAAGAGTCAACCCCAGAGAACCTCTTTTGTTGCTCAGATGTGACCTCTGTCAGCCAACATGACAAGCAAACTCACTGCCCTCCACCAGTCTATGTGAGACATGACTCCCAGGGGTATGGACCTTCCTGGCAACATGGGACAGAAATCCTAGAATGAGCTGGGACTCAGCATCAAGGGGTTGAGAAAACCTTCTCGACCAAAAGGGGGAAGAGAGAAATGAGACAAAATAAAGTGTCAATGGCTGAGAGATTCCAAACAGAGTCAAGAGGTTATCCTGGAGGTTATTCTTACACATTAAATAGATATCACCTTTTTAGTTAAGGTAATGGAGAAGCTGAAGGGAACTGCCTGAAACTGTAGAGCTGTGTTCCAGTAGCCATGTTTCTTGAAGATGATTGTATAATGATATAGCTTTCATAATGTGACTGTGTGATTGTGAAAACCTTCTGTTTGATGCTCCTTTTATCTACCTTATCAACAGACAAGTAAAACAGATGGATTAAAAATAAATAAATAATAGGGGGAACAAATGTTAAAATAAATGTAGTAGATTGAAATGCTAGTGATCAGTGAAAGGGAGGGGTAAGGGGTATGGCATGTATGAATTTTTTTTGTTTTCTTTTTATCTGTTTTTCTGAGTTGATGCAAATGTTCTAAGAAATGATCATGAAGATGAATATATAACTATGTGATGATATTGTGAGCTATTGATTATCTATCAAGAATAAAATGATCATATGGTAAGAATGTTTGTGTTTGCATGTGGTTATGCTTAATAGATAAAATAAAATAAAAAATAAATAAAATCAGCATCCAATAAATAAATAAATAAATAAAAATGAGGGTGGCTGTCTAATATGATGTTTCATAAATAACAGAGCCAGGATGGGGCAAGGCAAGCGAGGCCCTTAAGATGCCAAATTAAAGGCAGGCTTCACTCCCGGGTGCTGACCTGCCCTTGCATGATCTTGAGGGCCTCGTTGCATTTGCAGGTCTCCTCAAGAATTCCCGGGTCAACAGGAGCCTCTGAAACACCCATGTGACCTTGAAAGGTGATGACATCCTCACTTGGATGTCTACAGACTGGGATTTGTTTATTTATTTATTATTTAGTTAGTTAGTAGGTCAGAGCTGCGCCAGATTGAATCAGGTTCCTTCAGAAGTAGCACCTGAGCCGGGACTTGAATGCAGATACTCAATTGGGAAGTGATTCCAGGAAGCAAGAATGAGGGAGTGGGGAGGGTGAGAGAGGAAAGGAGAAAAAACCACGATGAGAAAGTGGTAGTGAGGCCACTTTTGAGAAGAAAGGTGACTCAGTTACTCAGGGGCCTCCTAGGAAGTACAGAATACCTTCCACAGTTGGAGATAAGTGTTTATCCATCTGCCCCCGCTACCCCCATAGGCTGAGGGTGCCCTGAGGACTGGGAACTTCCTGACACTTCCAGGTGTGCTTGTTTGCAGGCTGAGGGGCTCTTTGTGTGGGTGAAGACTTGGAGGTGGAAAGGAATGAGAAGCCAGAGGGAGTCAGAACTTGCAAAGAACTGTCCGGCACAGTTTAGCTAAAATCAGAAGAGGACCCAGGAGATATGTCAAGGAGATAAAGGGAAAATGACTTTTCTGCATCCCAGAAAAGACAAAATGTAAAAGTTACAAGGAAAGGAAAATGATGCGAAAAGTAATCAACTTGTGTGCAAGTTGTTTATGAATCAACAACCTCTGCTAATCACTCTCTCCAATTGATTGTAAAGATCTTGTTCAATTTTTTTGATCAAGATTCTTCCACTAGATTCCACAATCTTTTTTATTGAGATTCTTCCACTAGATTCCACAAGCATTTGGAATCCAGTTCAAGGGTAGTTATGATTTCAAGGGCCTCAGGGTGAGCCCATGCTCAAGGTCGCTTCCTTACCTGCCCTGGAGTTACTTAAAAGCCTTGGTCTGCAGGTCAAGTCCTTGCATTGGGAAGGCTACTTATTTGCAGGTCCCTCGTGTTCATTTGCATCTTTAAGAAATAGTTAATGAGCACCTGGACCCAGCCTGGAGGCTGTGGTGGAATCAAGATAGGGGCAAAAGAAAGAAGAAGGATGCCTTTGAGGAGCCTGGGGCATAGTTAAGAAAATAAGAAGTATACAAGTGTGAAGCTTTACCCTAAAAAGGCGAAAGGGTAAACGAGTGGAACAGTTGTACAAATTGCCCTCAAAGGCTGTGGGGAAGAAATGTGTTTTCACTTGAGCCTTGAGGGATGTGCATAGTTTGTTTCTCTAAAACACAAAGATGCTTCTATCTCTTTTTTCCCCTTCTAGATGAAACCTCTCAGAGTATAAAAAGAAAGCCAGGTTTGGGGTAACGATGGCCACTTTGTAATCTTAATTCCCTGATTGCCTTGCAAAGGGAAAAATATTCTATTTCTGGTGGAAAGCAAATCGCTGGCTTGTGTGTGAGCCATTCATGAATTAACAACCTTTGCTAATCACTTCTACTTGATATTTATCACAGGTACATTCTGCAAGACGAATTCTGTTACCAGTGCTGGAAGCTACTCATCAAGTCCCACCAGCAGCTGCAAATATTCATTAATAATATTTTGTTTGGGCTCCCATTTGCCACTTTCCATCCTGCTTCATAAGTATGAACAGTGTCATTACCAAGTGGCACCCACAGAATGGAATACAGAGGCAACTTGGAAATTGTAAATGAAAACAGATGTTGAGGAATGCCATTATGCAGTGCATGCTACAACAATAAATAGCATTAACATTTTTAAGTGACAGGCCTCCAAATTGGACTGTAAGGAGTTCACATTCACAATTAAGCAAGGGACTTCTTTTACATCCCTGGATTCTACAGGTGGCTTGGTGACTGTCATCTCTTAGTGTTTCGATTTTAGTGTTGCAGTTAAAAGCCATCTAAGCAGGAATTGGACAAGCAAGCATTTAGAAAGGTGTTGGTGCCAGATGCATTCATTGTCTAACTGCAAAACTAACTTAGCATAGCAGTTGAACTGTGAGAGCTCTTGAAATGATTTCTACCCAAACAGTGCACTTCCCGTGCCAAGGAGTGGTATCGTTTCTCATGTTACCGATGGCTGGATCCTGGGCCTCCATGTGTTTTGTCATCTTTGGCCCTTTATTAGAGCAATCAGATCAAAGATCACATTATAATTACCTGAATGGTGCTTTATGAACAAAGAATATGTTCACATATGTCTGCACTCAAGCCTCACAATCCCCCTGGGTATCGTTAGCACCCGGATTTTATAGATGCAAACCTTTGCATATTTGTTAAGAGAATGGATCAGGGATCATACAAGATTAGGTTTGAATCCTAGCACTGCCACTTACTGTCATTTTGGTCTTAGGCAAATTATTGATTTTGAATTATCCTCAGTGTCTTCATGTGTGAAACAGGGACAGTGATATGTACTGTAGGGTTGTGGGATAAATATCAAGCACCTGGCATGATACTTAAGGACAGCACTTGGCTTAGGCTCAATGTTGGGATTACCATCATCCTCCCTATTTTCTGGTGCAAGATCAACTTTATCAAAACATTAGCGTTCTAAGAGGAGAGTGATGATGAGAGAAACATTGGGATTAGTAAGTTAAGTCAGGGCACAACTTTCTTGAGGGAAGCCTTATTATTTGTTAAATTTCTCTCTCTTTCCATCCATCCATCTATCCAGACTTATTTTGAATGGACTTATAAGCCATTAAGTGGTCTTGGCCCAACTTGAAAGCATCCTCTCAAACCTTTCTCTTCCAATAAATAGGGAGGCGTAATTTTGAGTCCCAAAAAGCAACAAATGCAAACCTCAGTTGGCTCAGCAATTGGTGAATGTGTCCCTGAATGAGTTTCATTCTTAACTTGTGAGTTAAAAAGGGGAAAAAATATATATTTTTTCTTTGAAGTGTACTTGCATGGAGTAGTTAATAAAAAGGATCTTAATTCCTTCTTATCAAAGCAGCAACCTCAAATTGTAAGTTTAGAGAAACAGTTTGAGTTCATGAGTCATTGGAGGTCATCAAAGGACTAATGACAAGTATGTTCTACTGGCTGAGCATTTTAGATGTTTTTTTGTTTGTCCAGAATTTGTCTCCATGGCATATGACTGTGGACATGGTGATATCTATCTATCTATCTATCCATCCATTCATCCATCTATCCATCTATTTGTCTGTGTATCTATCTATCTATCTATGTATCTATGTATCTATATCTATCTACCTATCTATTCCTATAGTCTATACATCTACCCATCCATCCATCCAACCATCCATCCATCCATCCACCCACCATGTAGTTATCTATCAGTCTATCATCTATCATGTATCTATATCTAAACATCTATCTGTGTCTATCTGTCCATCTGTTTAATCATCTATCTGGTCATCATCTATCTGTCTAAGCTGTACACATAATTTTCTCCTCAAGGCTTTATAGTCAACTGATACTTCTCCATCAAATGTTTCTGCATTTGCTTTAAGATGAGGAAAGTGCATCACATGCCCCAGATTCCACAGCAAGATGCAGTCACAATGGGAAAATGGGCCACATTATTCTTCTGCTTCACGGTATATGCAGAGCTGTCACAGGTGTGTGCACCATGTGAAGGGACACCTCCCTTTGGCTTAGTGCCCTTTCAAGTGCATGAACATCATTTACTCATGTGAGGCCTACAGGTCAGTGCACGTTTGTTTTGAAAGTGAAGCCCTCACAACAGCTTACACTTGGAAGGTAAGTGGGACAGAGAAAAATAAATCAACATGTGAAAATCATAATAATCCTGTTCCTCCTCTAAGGAGATCATGGAAGTGCATGTACAGAAGGGCAGCCCTCTTTCCCGCACTCAGTAGCTGAAATTATCCTGAAGAAAGCTTGAGGCATGAGTGTAGTTCAAGACAACAGATTCTCTGCACATTCAGAAATACACAGAGCTCGAATTGCATATCTCATTACGATAGAACTAGGGCACAAGATAAACTTGTGTTGCCACAATATTACTCTTGCAAATGCATGCCACTTCCGTCTGCAGTTTGAAGGGTTCTGCTCTCAGGGCTGTGAATGCCTTAATGAGCAGATGTGGATTCTGAAAGGGTCAGCATGGCCCAGTATGCAGCGACGGGGGAAATAGAAAACCTATTCCTTTTCGATCTGGACTCTATCCCCGCCCTCTTGTTCTTCAAGACCTAACAGCAAGTGGTCATTTTCTGTTTCTATGTGGTGCACAGACAGCATATTCCTTTTTTACATGGATTTGTTCAAGTAGGCTTTGCAGCGCCGCACAGATCCAGCTATGTTAAAGTAACGTTAAGGGTCTGAATTGAAGCAATCTAGAGCAGGACATTCAGCGTCTCGGGCTGCCATACCACCTTTAAATCAACTTAATGTGCCCATGTATGGCTGTCCACAGACTCTTCTTACTGCTGTTATCCTTATAATAGGATCATTCAAGTTCTCTTATCTAGTCTCCTAGATGCTCTGCTCCAACTATTTCAAACAGAAGTGATTTGTCACACAGCACCACCCATTCTCCTGCAAACAGTACCATGCAGAAGCAAGCTGGCTCTATGTAGGGCCCAGTCTTCCTTTCCTCTCAGATAAGTATTTTACTTACAGAGGTAATGAGCCCTTAGAAGCATGAAATAGGCACACCCACATATGCAAAAATGTACATGCAAGTGCACGTTAAGACAATTTATGGCCAACTAAATTCACCAGAGGTGCCCAACAAGTTTGCCTACTGCAAGTTCTCATGACCACATCCTTATTGACGGAAAATGAATCTGACCACCTCTACCTGCACTGCATTAACTGTATTAGTTCAATATGTGTCTAGTTATCCCCTTATCTGTGGCTTCCACTTAATAAGCATCCCTTCAGATACCAGCAGCCTTCCATTTGGAGAAGGGGAGTCACAAAAGTGCATCCTCGCCCTGAGACATGCAAATTGGAAATCCTCTGCAAAGACAGCTGGTGACATGCTGCTGTGTCCGAAGGATGCATGCCTTGGCGCCTTTTGCCCCCGGAGGGTGGAGTGTCTCCAGGTGGACCAACCGGCTTCGAGCTTGGCAAACCCTGATTGGAAATCATACTCAGGTTGCCCCATCTTCCTTAGTTTCACATTTTTCCAGGGTGGTTGTTTTTTACAGTTCTGATTAGGTTTTATGCTCTTGAAAAGGATACTCAGTCTTGCCTACATCTAACTCCAGACTTGAGGAGCAGAATTAACATCCTGCCACTTCCGGCTGCTCTATTCCCTGGAAAGTTGGCATTTTGTGTTATCCTTCAGGGTCCACTGTATTCCTTCTCTCAAGTCCTATTGCTCTCAGCTTCTGCTTCTCCAAATGCATTCGCTTGAATGTCCAAGTGTTTGGGAAGAAGTTTGATCTGTGTTTATTGAAGGGTTATTTTTCCTGTTTTAAAATGTATCTTGCAGGGGTAGCCAAAATGCAATCACGGGACCTAATGCAATAACTATAGAATCTTAAATCGTAGTTGGAGACCAGGTTAGTTATAACCCCTGGGACGTCTTTGATGATCTCAGGCCATAGCCCCCTTCCCAGTGCAGGCTGGAAGCTGAAGCCACCACCTCTCACGTTACAAAGCTGGGATGAAACTACTAATTGGTATAATAGTGAATGCCTTGGAGGATAAGAGAAAAGCCTGAGTCATAGCTACAATATGGAAATTATTTTCCTTTGAAGAAGTCCCAAGTATTCCTCCTATTAGACTCTGGCTCTTGGCAGGAGAGAGAGTAAATCAATGATACTATATATCACCTCAGCTGCTCAGTGTTGAGGGAAAAATTAGAAGTTAATGGTATTCAGGAGCTCTATGAATACCAAACTGAATATGATTTTGAAGGCTGCTGGTTTGAAATTCTGCTATCTCAATTTGTAAAGGACAGAATTCTCATGCCAGGAGTCTCAGCCCCCAGGTCCTAGTGGCCCTTCCTCGCTAACCCATCCCATGCCAGCTTATGTGGAGCTGCCCGGCCAACAGTTTTCTTACACACATGGCTGGCAGACTAGCCCCCTTGTCGGTGCCTCTGTTCCACACTCTTTAGGAATATTCCACAGCTGGCACTAAATTAGAAGTTCAGGGCAAGCAAATCAGGGCTCTTTAGGTGTGGTCCTCCTACAGGGCATGCTCAGAGCAGAGCAGAGCAGCTCCATTCCCAGGACAGTGACAGCTATTTTAGCAACTAAAAAGCAAATGAACTACAAGTGCATCCAGTTGTGCATTTTGCAATGTTTCCCTTGGTGCTTTCCACTTTCTATAATTTTGTTTGAAATTTTCTGATTCTACCATAGTGGAGTTTTCCAACCAAGGTCTCAGTTCTCCTCCAGACTCAACTCTGAAAATGACACAAAGAAATAAGACAAAGGAAGGAATAGCTACTTTGGGCTCTGTACCTCCCAGGGTCTAGAAAGGATTCTCTTTTAAACATCGTAGAAAAGCCCAAGAGGGTATATGGCACCTGCTCAGGCTTAAGAAGTTTCTCTGATCATTAGTGGAGGTTAAGATGCAGCTAAGGGTAGAAACTTCATATGTGTGAATATCCTGTCCTTAAATATAAGGAAAGAAATACATTATAAGAAATTAAATCTCAGCCAAGAAAAGGTTAAAAAAAAGCAGCCAATAAAATTCAAACTCCTTTCAAATTCAAACAAAGATGGATTTCCCTGTCACATAAAAAATCCAATCCAAATAAAATCTATTAAAAACCTACTACATACTTAACACTATAGGTCCTAAATGTAGTGGTAGAATGAGTATTCAGAAGTAGTCACTAGACAAGGAGTTTACCACATACAGTAGTGCATATAGAGGCATGGGCACAGTGCTATAGGGGCTCAAAGAGGGAAAACCAATTCTGCATGGAGGCATATACATAGAAAATGAGCATTGAAGGATGAATAGGAGTTCGTTAGGCAGAAAAGTATGTCACAAACTAGCTATTAAATCTGGTATCTTTAGGTTTTTTGCCTGATATAAATCCCTAACTTCAACAATGGTAAATAACCTTGCTTCCCATCCTAGGAGAGGAGTCTGAGCCAACTATGAAATAGGCAAAAAGAACAAATCGCTTGATCTTAAATGAAATCGTATAGTTTAAAAAGTCTTTACTGTATTGGTGATGTGGTTAAGGATGTCTGTCTGAGACTTCTACAAGACGGAGTCGTTTCTTTTCTCCTTCTTTTTTTAACCCAGTGAAAGAATATGGTGGCAAGGCCAACTTTATCTTTGTGTACATGACTTGTGGAAAGAAGAGAAAATGTTCAGAGATTTTTTTTTTCCTTGACCTCCTCATTGCAGAATGAGTCAATAAGGACTGATGATGTCCTAGTGCCTAGATGGACATTATCCAGGGGATGACGCATGCAAGTGCCTCATGACAAGCTCTGGCCTAGGGCCATGGAGCCCTCACCTGCGCTCTCCTGGACACAGCCCTTTTAACAGCATGTCACACTTCTCTGTTTACTGTCCCTGCAAACCCCTGTCAGTGTGGCCCGTGCTTGGGTATCCTCAGCGACTCAGGTGTTGCCTGACATATAGCCGGCATTCAGTAAATATATTTGGTTAAACAAACGAATGAATGAAACAATAGCTTCAGAGAAGAGTGCCATAGAGGGAAGAACAGAAGTTTTGGCATAAAAACTCATTTGCGTTCAAATCCAATCTCAGTCTTTAACACGCGTGTGACCTAGGACATGTAACAGTTTTGCCCAAAACCCAGCATCTTCAGCTTTGCGTTGGGTGTCCTATGACGATCTTGATGAGATGAGGGAGACAACGCTGCATGTAGAAACACACACTCAACATCTGTAGCTAGGTGGTGTGCCACTAATTCTTTTTTTTCCCTCAAGGGTCAAAGAGAAAACTTTCAAAGATAGCTCGGGCAACATTCTAAATTCCTAAATGAGAAACTATTATCCTGATATATAAAAAAGGTGTTCTGGGACTCAGGGTGGGAACAGAAACCTAGCGAACAGTTGGTTGGATTCTCCTCTACTGAATACCTCCACAGTAACCACCTAAGACATGGGTCCAGATGTGAAATCTCCTCTCACCTCTTCCCAGGCTTAACTGTCATCGAGGGACTCACTACAGTATGGAAACACCAAAGCGGCATGGAGAATACTGGTTCTGGTGTTCTCCAACTGAGTCCAGTGATGCTACGCAAAGGGGATTTTACAAAGCTGTCAGTGGTCTGGCAGTGGTATCTCAATGACAACTTCCTGTGATGAAAGGTGGTTTTGTCAAAACACAACACAACCTCGTGACCCAGGAAGCTTTGTTTGTTTCACACGGGGCAGCCACGTGCTAGCCATTTCTAACACCTCAGTCCACGGCAGGGACCACATCTTATCTTCTGAAGCTCCTGAAGCCTGAAGGAATGGCCATTTACAGAAACACATCTGGGATATAGTCTGTAGTTAAATGCACAGTTGATTTATCATTTGCTTGTGTTCTTGGGAATTCACATTACTTATGTTACTAATCCTGTTCCCAGACCTCTAAGTCATTGCCCGTCATTCCTCTAACAAATAATAATAGTAGAAAAAAATTGTACTCAACATTATATTTGGACATCATCTGTCTGAAAGGTAATAAGATCCAGCAACTACAATGATTGAAATGAAGGGAAAAGATTGTTAATATAATAGAGGTTTCTACTAGGCATGCTTTAAATCAATGTGCAGAAGCAATTTAAACAACCCATCCTGTCATCATGTTTAAAATACATTGATTTCTCTCTTTCTTTTCTCCCCCTTGTGGTTTTTATCTCTTAGGTTGTTTGCCCCCCTTCCGGTGGATTTGGAAAGCAAGCCGAAGGAAAAGAAACTTCGACAAGAGGACTGGCTGAAATAACCTGAGTGAAAGACTGCCCACTTTAGAACGTTTCTAATAAATCAAGAGGAAAAATAAATCTCTGCCCTAATGCCACATCCGACAAATCGAAATGAAATGGCACCAACTCTGGGGAAACCAAGATGTCCTGCTTTGGTATTTCTTCCCCACATTAGCAGTTAACAGGGAGGAGAGGAGGTTTGAGAGTTACGTTTTTAAAGATACCCCTCATATTCCTCATGGAACTTGGATCAAAATGTGTTTTTAAGCCCCAAATCTATATTCAGTGTGGAGTGTGAGTTCAGGGGTTAAAAATAAATACGGATATTTTTGCATATAGATGTATATGCACTTTTCCCCTTTAATTCTAAAATTATTGTCTTGGAGAGAATGGTAAATGGAATTTTTTTTTTCTAGCAGAGAATTTTTGGTGTTATTGGCTGTCAGGTTAGAAGAATGTATGGCAGTAATAAAGGGGGAAATATATGATCCATAAATAAAAAAAAATAGAACTTGTTTGGCATTATAAAGTTTTAATGCTTTTAGGTAGCAAAGACTCCAAACAAATCCCCTTCCTTTAAATCTTCTTACACCCTCTTCAAGAGAGATTGCATCTCTCAAATGCCTGCTCCAAATCCTATAAACGGTGGCAGCTGGAGAGCCCCTGAATACCAACAAGGAAAAGGCACACCCTTGGTGGGGCTTTTCGAGAAGACTCGGGTCTTCTTTTTCAAGGGTCAAGGTGAAGGACATGTCACGCTGACAGCCAGCAAGGAGCCAGGAGGAAGTTTTTCATTTGTGTCTCTATTCCTAAGAATTTCCATATGTTGTGGAAAAAGAATGATATTGATAGTCAATGACATTCATTGGTCGCCTACAATGTCAGACATGGTGGCTGCTTGTAACATAGGAGGGAACAAAACACGGTATTTACCTTCATTCAAAGAGCTCATGCCCTCCTGGGAGAAAAGATTACAAAACTTTTTATCTGTTGCTCAAAGAGTCCAGAATAGTCTTTTCATGTGCAACAAGTGGGCAATGGATATTAATTGAATGAATAAATAAACAGATGAGAACATAAGGTTGTTACTAAATAACTCTGGAAATTTAGAGGGCGCTGAAACACTTTTGTTTGGTTTGATTTGATTTGGGAAGGGGGGAAGGCAAAGAGAAAGGATTGGATGTGAAACAATGAAGTAAGTGATTCCTGGTCAGGGAGAAAACAGGAAAGATACAACATTGGTTCCAGAAAGCTGTTCTTCAGCATCGCTACATAATGAGGAGTTTGCCTTGGGTAAAAGGATAATGATGAGTCAGCGTATTAAAGGCAAACGCTTCCAGACCATTGTTTTAAGGTCTTTGTTCTGGTGGAAATGTGCTATCTCCCAAAAACATACCGGTGGGTTCCACTACTCTCACTGTATAATTTGCATGGTTCAAGTAATGTTTATGTATTATGCTACTTAAACGCTAAAATGTACATGAATGCTCCTGCAAATTTAGGTGAATTATGAATAAATTAAATCTTATCTAAATAAACAAGTGTCTTTTTTAACCTAAATGCAAGCTGTCAGGAATATTTAAGTGGACAAGAATGAAGCTTCTTCTGCCATGCCTCTTATAGGGTACTCTCTAACTTTCTTATTTCAGGAAGGAAAGTACACCACCAGGGAAACAAAATACACCCCTCTCCGGGGACAGGCTCATTGAGGAATCTGGAATGAAAGTATACGACATAAAAAAATGAAAATAAAATCCACTATGGGATTGAGTTGTATGGGTGTCTATTGACACTGGTACTTGCTGCCTTTTACCCTATTTTAGAGTCATAGAGTTTTAGCAGATAGTTATTATTTTTAATCTTTCCTGTATGTGGAAAAAGGCAGCTCATGCAAGTTGCAATGCTAGAGCTTACTGAAAACCAGGTGAGTTTCTTCTCAGTTTATATATGACTGATTGGGGAATCACGGACGCTGGGGTTGCCTCACCTTATCTAACTCCAGGGTCGAGCCTAGGGTTCTCAGTTATGTTTTCTGGCTCTGTCTCAGCAACATAGTCTTATTTCCCACTACTCTTAGAACCAGAGAATCTGGGTTGAAAGGGCAGATAAAGATGGGGTTGCAAAATAATATATAGGGGAAAATCTCAGGTTATCCCAATAAGCCATGCTTTCGTACTTCTCTGTACTCTGCACTCTCTCCTTCTGTCTGAGCAGCCCTCTCTGCACTGTCTGTCTGCTGAAGAGCTAAAGCACTCTTTCGACATGACCCGAGTCTTCCTTTTGTGGAGGCTGGGCTAAGCTCCAGGCTGAGTTTGGTCCTTTCTCTCGATTATAAGCCCTGTGAGGACAAAGCCTGGGTTTGCTTCTTCACCCTGGCACCCCAGCATCTAAGCACAGAGCTAGGCATGGAGAAGGAGTTAAAGAATGAATACTCCTTCCCTGGAGCCCACAGCTTCTTGTATACATCTCCCCGCAGCACATGAAAGATTGCTAAAATCCATTATTGTTTCTGTGTGGTCTGGCCCACTAGACTGTAGGAGCCTCTGAGCCCTCAGTCCTATGCTACTGATCTTGTATCCCCAGAACTTGCCAAATGCTTATTTATTGAAGTAAAGTTAAATCCACCACACTTCAATTAATACTTGTGCACCCTACATTTTCACCTGCGTCCCTCAGAGGGGTGTTCAGTGCCTCGAAGTCCTTTGAAATGATGCTGACAGTGGCCCGCCTGAGTTTCTCTCAACTGTCTGGAAAAGTCTTACTCAGGCCCACTACTCTACAATTGTTCTTTTTCTTCTTAGGTCCTGCAGGAAAAGACAAAGGCCACACATATGGTCAAGACAGCCTATGGGTTGAAAGAAGGGGGAACAGAAGCAGCCATATGGAGCTCCGGGTCAGCCCTTGGCAGGCACAGGGACAAATGGGGCTGGAATAGGGGGAAGAGTGGTTGTGCATGCCACCAGACACTGCAACGAGAATGAGGTAGGACAGATGGGAGAAGAGAACCTTTTCTGGAGGATGTGGGGAGGGGATGAATTTTGGAGGCTGTCCTGATGGAGCTGCTGTTTGGATGCTCAGCTACACTGGGGACACGACCCAGGTTCTGCATCCAGGACCCATGGTGTTGAGCCCCATATGTTCCCATGCCATGTGAACCCTTCTGCCAATGGTCATTATCTTCTGAAGAATGTCTATGAGCTTGTTTGAGGGCCAGATTCTCTTAGCCACAAGAACTAAGTCTAAATCTCTTTGGATCCTGTAATAAGACTCCTTTTCTACCGACTCTGGGCCCTTCCGTCTTGGAGTAAGCACTCACCCAGTGGAAGACCATAACTATTTGGGTCTAAGCCTGGGAACACGGCTCCCCCAAGGGAGTTGTGGTCCCCAAACCTCAGGCAGAAGCACCGGCAGAGCGTTATGGTCACACCTGCTTCGTACCTACAGAGGCCAATTTACTCATTACCACTAGAGAAGCCATAGAGAGACAGAGCCACAGATAAGAGTTACTGGTGACCACGGCACATATTTATTCCCAGAGAACATCCCTTTGGGCCACTGTCAGAACACTGAGTCAACCATGAGTTTGACACAGAACAGTATCTTCCAAGCCTGATTGAGAGTTAGCCTCTCAATCACCAGAGAATATGGGTCAAGTTCAGAAGGACCAAGCATCATAGATTTTTTCCCCCTGCAATTGGAAGGCCTTTATTTGGTGCTGTGAAGAACTTGAGAGTTCTGAGTTCATCTGATCCCTGGACTCCCTGCCTAACTGCACACAATCCAAAACCAAACAGAGGGCTGGCCCATATCTCTGTAGAGCTGTGTCCTCGTTCTCCTCTGGCCTTTAGGACAATATCCTGCATGATCAGAGCAGCAAGAGACAACACAGAGCAGCTCTCTGGGAGGAAGACACAGCCTCTGAACAAGACAAAAACAAGAAAAAACTCTAATGGAAAACCTGCTGGTGCAGCTCAAACTGTCTGAAAGGTGCACCAGTCTGAAAGGTGCATCTGCAGGCCCATAGGCAGGCTTTGATCTTACCTCAAAATCAAAGGGAATCTCAAAAATCTCCAAGTGTAAAGGTGATTGTGAACTGTTCATGATGAGAGAAGTTTCATGGTAGGCTTCGGTATTGGGGTGGGTGAGTGCACTCACTCAACCATTTATTAATATGAGAAACTCCAATCAAAACATGCTGCTATCAAGTTTGACATACCCAGCTTCACCCCACAAGCACTTTCCATAGTCCTTATTATTCCATAATAAGTTGTATTATAAACTCGAAGTGAGCCAAAACCCATAAAGCAGGGCTGACAGCTAACTGATGGGGCCATGAGGCCTGGCAAGGAAATGGGATCTCAAGAAGAGCCTCAGGTGGGGTCTTTCTACTCACAAGGTCCCTCCAGACAGGTGCTTATTCAGGTATAGAAGGAGTCAGGGTTGAGAACCCAAGAGGGGGATATTTTTGGCTCATAAACACTTGATCCATGTATCTGGTCCATGGAATGTTGGGGTGGGAGTCAGGGGATGTGTAAAGGAGGGAAAGGCAGCAAAGGTAGTAGCCTGATAGGAAGGGGCAGCACCCCAGGTGTCTCTTCATGTCTGTTGCTTTTTCAATGGGTGCCCTTTTGAAGCTGGAGGACTTGGAAGCATAGTTATCACAATGTGGTCAGCTGGGAGGTCCATCCATTATCAGGAGATGGAGAACATACCAGCAGCCTGTCTCAGAACTTTACTTAATAAATCAAAGCTGACAACTCCTCCCCAGCTGATATGGAAAGGCTCCTTGGTGTCCATGACCTGCATATGTTTCATTCATTTTGCTTTCTAAAGTAAGAAGTAGACAGTAATCACACACACAGACACAGACACAGACACAGACACAGACACAGACACACACACACACACACACACACACAATTCTTGCCTGGTAGCAACGGTACGTCTTTCTTTACCCGTCAGTAAAAGGTGAGGCCCCTGAAGTCTGGCCTGGTCTGGTCATAGATTGTTGGTCATTGGAGTGAAACAACTAGTTACAACAGCTACCAGCTGCAGAGCACTTCGGAATTTCCAAAGAGATTTCACTGGCATTATCTTATTTGGGCATCACAGCAACCCTGTCAGGTAGGTTTTATTACCTCCACTTTTCAAAAGAGGAAATCCAAGTGGCAGAGGATGTGGCTGAAGTTCTGCCTGTGTGGCAGGCATACCTTACACAGAGCTAGGAGCACAAAAAGCTTGCCTTCAGCAGGCTGCTCTCCCATTGGAATGAGCCACCATAGAGAGGCTCTCTTCATTGGCCAATCTAGGTCTTGGGAGAGGGTTGGGGAGCTGCTGACCAAAGCCTGTCTCCATGGGTGCTCCTAACTCCTCCTCCATACTAACTGGTGACTGCTTTGAGGTCAAGTTCTTTGCACTTTCCAAGGTGCCCATGAGCTAATCACATAAGCTAACAAATCAAAAAGAGACTGGACTACCCTGGTTGCCTTCTCTGCTGCAAACAGGGAAATGTTTTAGCCAAGAACCTTAGAGGACAATGTCTCAGCTAATGTTCATTATCAAACTCAAAGGTGAGGCTCAACTGGTTGACGTTTCAGGCTTGGGATTCTAGCCAATGAAGAGCCCCAGCTTGTGGAGGGGAGCTGAGGATAATGGAATAAGACTCTGTGGGGTTCTGGCTGGGGGAAGCCTTCATCTGGTTCATTAGGAGACACCACGTCTAAAGCGAGGTCAAAGAAGCCATTAGACCAGAAGACTTAGAAGAAATAGGCCTCTGAGCTATGTACAAATTGTATGGGAAAGTCTTAACCCCAAATGAATCAAAAGCAAGATACCCAGCATATCAACAGCTGTTGGAAGCATGACAATTAATTTGGCCAGCCCACATGCGGCTTCCAGGGGCCCCTCTCTGATTCTGAAGTTGAAAGGGCCTTGGGCTATCTCTAGAAGGGTTAGAAAAGAGGGGGATTCTGAGCAGAGAAGGCCTTGATCACAAATTACTTTGCCAATGTCCAATTACACATAGAACCAGGCCATCATCGTGTGTGTGTGTGTGTGTGTGTGTGTGTGTTTGAAGGTGACATTGAATGAATGAGCTGTTTTGGATATCTGAGCATGTGAGTAATTGGGCCATGGAGTCTTAGATGATGTGCTGGTGGCATACCGGAAAAAGTACCGGATAAGGGCTCAGATTATTACTTATAAACTATTAAATGTTAAAATTCTGCTCAGGGCTTTTGGATGGCATATGCTATCTTGTCAATGCAGAAGGCACCACTCTAGATGGCTCCATAGAAGCTCCCTGAGCACGTCACCTTGGTGGTACATGGACAGGCATTTATTTTTTAATTAATCTAAGTGGTTGATTTTGGAAGTGCTGAAGGGGATGCAATGGTAGTCACTCTTAGCTCATCTATGCCTTTTCCCAGTCTTCAGGCACACACTATTTATTACAACCAAAAAATGACCTCTCTGCCTGTTCCAGGAGCCACATATCCGGCCTGGCCGAGTCCAGGGTCCTTTTGGCGAGGTCACCCTCCCTGCTCAGTGTGGCTTGCTTTCTTTTCTGGGCCAGAGGTTGTGAATTGTGGACTCAGGTACCCGGCGAGAGCAATTAAGACATTCTGGCAGGGAAGCAAGCTCTGTATTTGCTCGTTTATGATGGGATGGTATAAAGCTGGATCATTCCTCTGCCCTTCCTTGGGGCCATGAAAGACCATGCGGGCAGGTGGTTCCAACAAAGAGGCCAGGCGATTCGCCGGCCTCTGCAGAGTGGGCTGCAGTCTTCCAGTGACCGGGAGAGAGGGGCTGAGCCCTTCCCTTCCACCAGGCACCATCTCCTCTCCTGAATCCACTGGCTTTCCATTTGCCACTCTACCACAAAACACTATTGTTCAGAAATTCTACAGAAAAAAAAAAAAATAAAGCCAGGGGAGAGAATGAGTGGACAGCCCCTGGGCTTGGCTAAATTCAGAGGATCTTGGTTCTAGTCTCTTCTCTGCTATTGATTAGCTTATTAAACATAGACCAATCATATCTCCCTTAAGCCCACCTGTAAAATAAAATAATACTCAATTTAAATGGCAGAAAAGGGGACAACTGACTCTTTGTGAGCCAGATGCCACAGAAACATTACCTAACAGGAAACTCATGTTCCCAGATAACAACTAATTTGCTTAATTACTTAATTAATTGCTTAATTATGTCACCTAGCTCCTAAGTGATGGAGTTGGGGAGGGAGGGGGAGCCTACAACCT
Source organism: Tamandua tetradactyla (assembly GCF_023851605.1). Classification (NCBI taxonomy): domain Eukaryota; kingdom Metazoa; phylum Chordata; class Mammalia; order Pilosa; family Myrmecophagidae; genus Tamandua; species Tamandua tetradactyla. The sequence goes on along the minus strand of NC_135334.1, from coordinate 9,897,783 downwards.
GTGCTCTCGCCACTTTAACACATGACAAGAGTTGGTAGCATGGATGACATGGTAGCAGCAGAGAAAATCACCATATGGAGTCTACATCCCAATACAAATTTAAGGCATTATATCTGAGCTCAAAATATCTGTTGTGCTTTTATCACCCTCATTCTCAAGGAAGACACCGAGGCATGGAGGCCAGACCCCACCATGAGACCATGACGGATCCTGGCCCCTTGCCCTCTGGAGGGCTGACGGACTCCCCGAGCAGAAGTCTTGGGCTGGAGCTGGAACGAAGGGGCCCTCAGAGAACTTCCAGGTAGCCTCGGGTCCTTCCACAACTTTGCAAAGTGCTCGGTAGGAATGGAGGAAGACACATCTACTGGGGTGTAATGCCTCCAGGAGAAGTTGCCATCTCCCTCTGAGAGCCAGTAAAAGCTACCGACAACAAGGGCTTAATGTAACTCTGGCAAGTTTTCTGTGGTGTTGCCTTTTTTTTTTTTTAATGGAAGAAAAATGTCCTTTTTCACAAATGCCATCAATTTCTGTCAAATTATGTATATTGCAGGGCCAAAAAAGGATGCTTAAATGGCTGCTTGTGTTTCTTTTTTGTTTGTTTGTTTGTTTTGTTTTTTCCCTTCAGCCTTTCAATCCTTCCACTCAGCTCCTTGAAGAATTAAGTTTGGTCCTTTCAAATGTAAATTAAGCAATTTGCAAAATATGTATTTTGGCATATAGGCAACTTGGCTTTCCAAACAAACTGGAGTTTTATTGATTCTGGGAAGTGCCATCACATGGAGCTATCTGATGGCCATAATTTGAGTCATTGAGTTGACTGTTTTTATTTATAATAAGCAGTGCCTTCTGCTTTTATCTCACACCACTCCCCATTTCTGTTTCTAAATGAGTAAAAGGAGTGATGTCATTTTTAATATGCTTTTCAGGGGTTTCACTTCTCAAACGTTATTTTTATCATTTTGTCAACATTATTTATTATTACAACAATACTTGATGCCCTAAAAGAAATTAAAACGTGGGAAACATCCACCCACAATCCTACAAGCTTAAGACATTTTCTCACATTTATCCATGTGCCCTCCAAGCGTTGTCACCAAGCATATGTTTTCCACACATTTGTAATAGTACTGTGAAAATAATTTTCAAAAAGACTTTACGTGAACATTGAGAAAAAAGTCTCGACTTCCTTTCGAGACCTCTGAAGCTATTCTTCAGAACACGTTCTTCTACTTTTCATTTTAGAAATATGACAGTGGCTCTACATTTCAGAGACCAATGATCTATTTCTCGTTCTCTACTTAGCTATACCCCTAGAGGAGTAGAAAATAAACACTCAGCGACTGACCCCCAGTGCCTATTTGTCTAACCCTCTGCATGAACAAATAAGGTGCGTGAATAGCCTCATGCAAAGTCTGCTCCAGGACGAGGGGTTTCCAGTCTCGGCCATGGATCTTTTCCTAGGAGGGAAAGTTTAGGACCTCAGTTTCTCTTTTCCCCCCACATAGAATAATTAGCCACAGTCCTTGTTCAAACCACCCTCCATGGACCATAAAAACCATCATTCCTGTCTTTAGGCAATTCCCATCTTGCAGAGCAGGTGCCCAGCACGGGTCTGCGGCCCCCAAGCAGGGCGCGGCAGGGAGCCTGGGCACACTAACATCGTGTTTTATTACCTCTCAGAGAAACTGCCATAAGGAAGTCCCTTCTGCAGCCTCGCTTTCTGAAGTCACCCTGCTGCAACTTCAAACCGCTTTATACAAAGCAGTGTCGATGTTCTCGTCGCTTGTGGCTGACATTGGCTGGACAGTTCTCCCTGCTGGTGGCCCCTGCCCCCCACCGTCCTGCACCTGCCTTTTCAGTCCTGCAGGGGCACCTGCCACAGTTTCTCTGGGTGTGGGTGAACGCCTAGGCACGATGCTCTTGGGCAAACCTCTCCGGGGATGACTCACTGCTTTTCCCTCCCACTGAGCATGGTTAGTAGAAATGGGGAACATTTCATGGGTGGTTGCAGTCCGAGTGAGCCATTACGTACTTTAACATATTAAAGGTTCTGGGCAGTTTCAAAGCAAAGAGACCTGTTTAACTTTATTTTAGGCATCCACTAAGATCTCTATTAAAATGCAAATATATAAGTAAGATAGGAATTAGAAAGCAAAGATAAAACTTGCCTACTGTCCAACTTTGTCTCTGCATCTACGCGTAGGCGTTGGGAGCAAGTGAAGACAAGATGGTCTTTACATTTTTCTCATGGTGTTTAATTAAATGACTCGCTCTTTCTAAGCTTCATTTTAAAAAAGTCTTTTAAATATAAAAACATGTGTTCTTGATAAAACTCATCGGAAAACTATGAAGAAAAAATGCAAAGAACTCATAATCTCAACCTCCAGAGATAACCACTCTGAACATGTTGAGCATTTTCCATTAATATTTTTCTCTCTGTATATGTATTTATATTTTTATAAAATGGTGAGCATCCCAGTGATACAGTTTTACAGCCTGATTCCCCCCTCCCTTATCATTATATCATGAGCATTACTTTCAGTTTCTCAATCGAGTTTAATTGTCTACAGGAGGCAAGAAACTTAATGGGTATATGGAAAAGAAAGGAAATGACATTTATATGTATATGCAAGGTGTGGGGTGACTTGCATCTACAGCTAACCCTTAATCTCACATCTCACATTTCAGTGGACATTTTTGTGTCCTGCATTTATACAGAGGGGCAAGAAGCTCAGTGGGGTTCGTGGTATAGAAGACAAAATCCGTGCTTTATCCAGACCCCCTGCCTCCACCTCTATCATCTCTCTGTGTACCCCGGACCTTGGGTCTTTTGTTCTAACAGTTCCCACTCCTGCAGCTCTCTGTCCCAACTTGCAAAGAACTGGAAGTGGCTGGGAATGCATGGTCTTCGGGGCCTTTAGCCAATGACTGGCTTCAGGGGCTGGGTGTTTGCTCAGAGTCCAATAAACTCTAAGGTGTCATTTACATCCCAGAGCTTCCTGCAGGATCCAGCTGAGGGGCTGTGCCTAAGCTCCCACTCTTGTTTGGCATCTTCCCCTTCTCTATTCTGCTTCCCTTTTTCCCTGTCAGGTTTCTCTGGGGAGCACCTGCCTCAGAGCCTGCACTTGTGAATCTCACATAAGATAGGTACTTTCTTGGTTGATACACCTCTTGAAAGTGCCATTTCTTGGACTTGAACTGAGGTCTTTCAGACCCCAGAGCCAACGCTGACACTTATTCTATCATACCCCCTTGCCTGATTCTTCCTCTCTGGGAGGAGGGCCCCAGGAAGCCCAGCCACCACAGCTGCAGGATGAGGCTCTGTGCTCTGCAGTCCCGCTGAGATGCAAGCGGAAGGATTGTTGGTGGCTGCAGGTGGTGGGTGGCTGGGGGAGGGACACAAAGGATCCCCTGCCCCACCGTACACACACCTCTGAGAAATTAACCCGTGTCAGTGCCCTTGCTCTGCTCCAACCAGAATGAGAGCTCAGAGGTCAGGCTTGAAGATGAAGTAAGGGGTTGACGTGCAACTCTACCACACTGGCACCCAACCAGCGTCCCTCTTACCGCACAAACCTCCCCGGCCAAATGTACCAGGAGGTTCAAGTGCGAACGCTGGAGAAATATTACCATGGGCTCACGCCGGGAAGCGACTTGGTCCATATCAGCTATCAAGTCATGGTGGCAAAAGACACAAATATAGGCTGGACTCATCCAAAAGGTGCTTTTCTCTCATTAACCTTGAAGGATGATGCGTGTCCTGTCCCAGGTTGCTCCAGAGGCTGTCTGGCCAGGTCCACAGAAGCAATAGGACTTAAACAGCAGACGTTAGCACTGCCAAATGCATTTTCCCTCTTAATATCCTAGAGCTGCATCAAGAATGCCAATAAGGGATGCATGGGAAGGGTAGAGAAGCAAGGGTACGCCACTTGCCAATTCTCCTTTCTAGTGGAGGAGATTTTTGGCCTCCTAAGAGGTTAGCAATCTCTCTTCCATACGCACACATGCACACACATACACAGCCAGTGTGACTCAGGAAGTCAGCAGCAGTTACTATGTGCATGAGCTTTTGTGTGTGTCTGTGTGTGTGTGTGTTTCTCTTTGCCCTGTGAAAAGGAAGAGGTGCAGGATTGATTGTGTTGCAGGGCATGCAAACAGCCTGTGCAGAGCCAGCCGACGTGCAGGGTCTTTTGCAAAGTGCTGCTGAGGTAAAGACCACCTTCAAAGCCAGGACTGGGATGTTTACAGCTGGAGGGGCACGACGTTCATCAGCTAGATGCCACGCTGCTATCAGGGACTGTGTGTTTTTTCTGGGGAAATGAATTCAGGCCAGGAGTGTGGTTGAACAAGGTGGTGGCACTGCTCCTGGCAGGGCCCAGCCACTGGAGAAGAAGCAGCAGCTCCAGGGGCTGGTGGGAGGGCTGATTCTGGTTTCCCTGAAGTTTCCTCAATGAGCTTTTGGGGCACAAGCACCCTTTCAAAGGAGTTATGCAAGGATAACAGTTGATCTTTGCTGAGCTACCCTTGTAGGGAGAGCCTTGTAAAGAGGCCTTCAGAAAATATTAAAGAAAAGGAGCCCTTGTCCCTGATCATCAGGACGGGAAGAGGAGAGGCAGACAGGCTGCAAGCAGGTGGGAAATAATAAAAACAATACTCGTAATGAAAATGATAGCATAGTGCTCATTCTGTACTAGGCACGGTTTGCAGCACTTTCCATAAATTAACTTATTTAATCCTCAAAATAGACTTATGAGGAGGCGTCAATTATTTTTATTGATAAAGATGCTGAGACATGGAAACTTAGCAAGCTCATAGAGCTATACTTGGCTGGAATTTGATGGCCAAGTTGGAATTTGAATCCAGGAAATCTGGGAGAAGAGAAGGAAGGGACAACCCCAAAAGGGCCTCTATCTTTGCTGAGCTTGTTAATTATGGCCACAAGTAAATAAATACACATGGAAAAGACAAAACTTTGATCAAAATATGTGTAAATTGAATCGCCAACTCTTTGGATTGTCAAACTACAACTCAATCCTGGGCAGGAGTGTGGCTATGGAAAGAAGTTTCTCCCCAAGGTGCAGTCCAGCTCCCTGGAAGAAGAAGCATCTTCCAACTGAGCCAGGCCTGGGAAGAAGAAGGACAATGGACCAAGACCATGGGATGGCTGAGATTGCTTGTTATAGCACCCACCTCCATCTGAGGCCTATATTCTGTGTCCCACATCTTGGTACCCTCTTCCTATGTCTGTCTTTATATCTCTATACACATCGGTTGAAAAGAAATCACTTCTATTTGGAATTTATTTCGCAGTTTAGTTCTTGCCTGCTATTATTTCACTTTGAAGGTATGTTTAACCTTCAGTGTTAAACATCATCAGGGTCCCACTGTCTGAAAAGGGCTGCCCAAATTGAGCTTGTGCTTGTGTCATCTGTCACCCAGCACCCTCATCATCCAGCCCCACAGACACCTCTGAGAGAGCCCATCGCAGTCCGGAAGGGGAGTGTTTGACAAGCTGGTTGAGTAAGAGTCGGTCAGTAAAAGAGTAAGGAGGATAAGGAGACTAGGAGAGAGGTACCATTGAAGTTTATTTCCATACAACAACACTTAATGACCATTTATTATGTGCCTGGTACTTGACACTTGGGGCTGGGAGCAGAGAAGACAAGCTGCCTTCCACACCCTGAGCATAGGAAAATGACATGCAAATGTGCAATGATGTGACAATTCAAAAAAGCGCTTTAATACAAGTGTGGACAATGGGTTCTGGGAGCACAGAAAGGGGAGACTTCAGCAGTGTTTCATGGAGAAGGGCCAGGAAAGTTACACAAGTGAGTTCAAGCATAGTTATAGGGGAAAACTTTGCTGGATGAAGAAAAGAGAGAGCAGGGTGTCCCAGGGAGAGGGAACAATTTGAGCCAGATGTGGCCAGACAGTGGGCAGCATGGAACAAGAACACTGCAGCTGTCAGGGGGCTGTACCCAGGGCTCAGCAGGTGGAATCTTCCTGGAAGCAACAGGGAGATGGGATCACTTGGTTGGCTGTTGTGCTTTAGAGAGACTCCTAACAGCAGGGTGGAAAATGCACTGAGAGGTGCTGCAGGCAGACCAGCGAGGAGCCTACTGCAGGGTCCAGGTGAGAGTGGAAGGATCTTGGAAATCACGGGTGGGACACAGGGCACTTCGGGTCGCTTTAAAAGTTGTGCTCTCTATCTACACAGTCGAGCCCACTCTGCGGTCTGCAAAATACTGCCTCCTTCACACCACTGTCTGCCTACTCATATCCTACCCAGGTCAAACACCAGCTCTTCTTCAAAGCTTCTATGGAGGCTTCCAGCAGCAGACACGTTCTCCCTCTTCTGCGTCCCCTGCCCCGTGGCCTGTCTTTCCCTCTGAGTTTGCTAGATTTTCATTAATTTGGGGACCTGTCTCTGCTGCCCTCATGGGTGGAGGAAAGGGCAGGGTTCTGGAAGTTTGAGGACTTGTTTTGTACTAGTAACCCAGAAGCTATGTTGTCCTGGGCAAATTAATTTATGTCTTTGGAGGTTGGTTTCTTCATTTCTGGGAAGGTGCCAGTCAGGTTCCAGTCAGGGAAACAGCCCATGCTAGGTGGTGGAACAGAATAAATTTAATACACTGACTTTGAAGCGTTGCAAGGACCAAAAGGGGAGAGTGCGGCAGCCAGTCTAGAGTTGGAGGTATGAAGAAAAGAAAGGGGTTTTCCAAGAGCCAGGGCCATTCAAAGGGAACTGGGGTCTCCAAGGAGACACAAGGAGCCTCCAAGGAGGCTCTCTGAGATGCCACCCCAGGCAGCGAGCGATGCGGTGAAATACCCTGGCTTCTCTCCTCCTCTACATTCTAACCCCCCCTTGACAGCACCTCCCAGTGGCAGGAGGTGTGACTTGCAGGAGAAGAATGGGGAATGGATCTGAGTGCCAAGAGGCAAATGACCAATACAAGGAATTCACAAAAAGTCTCTAGACCTCCGTCCCAAAACATCCATGAGACTCAAATGGAAGGAGGCAGGACAACCCTTTGTAAATTATAGAAAGCTCCCGCAATGCAGCTGTGATGATGATGATCATACCGTAAGCTTTAGAACTTATTCTATGTATGTACTGGAATTTTGTCTGGGTGGTTAAAAACATCCACATTGACCTGCTGAGCCTTTGCTTCTCACTGTGCATGGGTCTGGAGTGAGGAGTGGACTGACTGTGTTTCCCTTGGGCTAGTCCATTGGGCATGTCACCTATGTCTAAACCTTCCGTATCAGAACTAGTGTAACATGCATAGTCATGTGTGCCTCAGGTGTGGAAGGGAAATTTGGCCCCTGCCCTTCTTGGTTGGATGAATGAAGCCAACATCATGTAGAGAAGTGTGAGGCTACCTAGGGGATGGAGGGAAGGAAAAGAAAAAGCAGCACCCTGAATTTCCAGAGCTCTCTTTCTGGCATCCTGCTGAGCCACACACACATGCTCCTTCCTGATGCTGGAGGATGCTTGGGTAATGGGGCTGGCGCAGCTGAACCCTTTGGTCTCTTCAGCCCCATTAACCCACATCCACCCAAATGCATTCTCAGCCAGTCCCATTAAGATATCCTGTCAGAACCATCCCACGTCGTTTGCAGAGTGAAGTGAATATCAATAAAACTGTAATGAGTAATTTTCCCAGCTTCACTGACTCTTACTGGAAGCCAAGCCAGACTTCTGCTGCGGATATTGACAAAAACTCCACTCCCTCTGGGAGCTGCTTTCCTTCCACTGGGTAATCTGAACCCATCTGAGGCGAAACCAGGTGAGCTAACGTTCAACATACATGGGTACACGGACCTCAGACTTGGGAGGGGGCCAAAAGAACCCAAGGCCCCTTCCGGTGCTGGCATTCTATGATTCCAAGAGGCAGAGAAGGCACAGAAAAATCAACCTGCTAGAGTGATGCATTTGACAGTGTAGACCCTGGAGGCTGAGCCTACCCTGCCAGGCATTTGTGAGATGACAGAGTGGGAGCTTTGCTGGCACCTTCCTGCTGGAACCACACAGCGTGTGAGCATCACACCTGCTCTGTGGCCGTGACAGCCAGCACTGGGAGACCGGAGCTGTGAGTGACAAGGCGCTAATTCAAGGCTTGGGAAGTGTGATGGTTAGGGACAGGCCCCGCCCTTCCCTGCTCTCTCCGCCCTGTCTGCAAGGCTGTCAGCAACTCTTGCTGATAGCTGGCCGCAGTGGCCTCGCTGCCATCTTTCCCCGCCCAGAGGTGTGCAGGAAAGTACGGGTATGTTTTTGCAGCACCTGTGCTGCTGCTGGTTTGGAATGCACTATCTGGGCAAGAGGCTAGAGGACTTCTTAGCTCCGGGGTTCTGGACTGGAAATGTCCCAGTGTTAAGATCCCAGTCTTCTCTTCTTACAGCTCAGCTCAAGTCAGGACTGAGTGTGTGTGTGTGTGTGTGTGTGTGTGTGTGCCTGCATGTAGTAGGGGGTTGGGGTGGGGGGCAGGAATGAAGTCAGTGAAGCTCAGATCCTTGAAGTCACTTACATTTGAATTTTAAGCAGGGGTCTTTGATGGGTTGCTTAGAAACCCCACATAGGTGCTATTCACCCACCCATGTGAAATCACACACAACTGGGGGGAGGGGGGCTACAGGTCTTGCCAAAACTCTCCTGCAGCGGGCAAGCCAAGGGCAGCTCTGCGGGACCACTGTGACCTAGCTGCACCATGAAGCCTCTGGCAGCCAGGTTGGCTTGGATGATGCAGGTGGCTGAACAGGTGTGGCTTTCCTTTCCCTCCTCCCTCCACGTGTCTCCCAGCCTGGTGCTGAGTCACTTGGCCAAAGACGGTCATATTGGATAAAATATGATACAGTTTGTGGAGCCCACCGCAGTTTACAATAACCTTTGCCTCATCAATTTTTCATGTAAAGTTGAGAAGGTGAGTATTCTCATTCCCATTTTATGGATGAGTAAAGTGAGTTCCACTGAGGAACAGGGAGTGCCAAAATCCAGTCTTTCATTCCATTCCAGAAGACAGTGGCTTCCAAGATGACAGGGATGCTGATCACGGAGAGCATTTTCCATTCCCTCCCCTTCCTGCTGTGAAATTTGGAAGAAGGCAGAGTTCACTGCCTTGAGTTCACTGCCCATCTCCTTGGAGAAATAAATAGGATGTGAGCTGACATCTGTGAGCAGGGTCTCGGTTAGACTCTATTCCCCACTGCCAAGCAGGCTTCTGTCCTCTGTGTTCCCACCATACTTGATGTTTTCCCTATAAGAATGACCTACTCTTAAACAAACGTCGTGCTTTGCATGCATTTGTCCCTTTCAATAGACCTATGAGTTGGTGCTGAAATTATCCTCCTTGCACAGAGGGACAGAGGGGTGTGTGGATTGCCCGAGGGTCATGCAGCTAAAAATGGTGGAGCCTTATTCCAATCCGGGCAACGGGGACCTGTGAGCTCGCCTAGCCCCTCTCACCCGCTCCTCTCTGATTTCGCACACTCTGCTAACCCACGCTTTTTCAATTTGCCAGTCTTTTTTTTCCCAGTAGACTGTTAGCCTGGGCAGAGTCAACCTTGCATTCGTGTTTTATGCCCCCATCTAGCACAGAGCCCCTCCACTCCCCTGCCACCGCCCACAGGTAAGGGCGGGTTCCCGAAGGCTAGAGGAAGCAGGTAGCAGAGTGGGTCCACTCCCACGTTGTTTCCTGGATTTCAGGGCCTCTTTCTCTTCTGCCCCCGGCCACGTTGCTAAATATATCCCAGTATGAACCCATTTACCATCTGTGGCTCAAAGGCCTTTTGGCTGTTCCGAGCCAAGATGAGAAGTCTGTCTAAATGTCAATGATTATTTCATCGGCTAAAAGCAAATTGATCAAGCCTGCTTTCCCTGCAGACCAAGGAGGTGCTTGGTCTATTTGTAGCTCTGTCTGATGAGTTCTCAGTAGAGGTAGCCTGTTGCTTTCTGTACTGAGCGTGCTCTCGGAGTGGGCCATTGATGTGTTTTGTCTGGGATCAGTAGATCGTGTGGTATGGGTCAGGCGAAACCTCCTGCTCCCTCTTCTCCCCACCCCCAAATTCTCAAAGCAGGTGTAGGTAACAGCAGCAGCCAAAGCATCTACCAACTCAGGGGAAGGGGAGCCGGTCTGAGTGAATTCACCGTGTGGGTCTCTACGGCACTGACCTCACTGCATGCTTTGAATTGCTCACAAGAAGGAGACCAAACTTGGGTGTGTGTGTGGGGTGCCCTTGAAATTTCATCAGTCATTCAGGACCCTGATGAGCTTTATATAGTCTTTGTTTCTGTGTTTTGAAGTCAAGGAATAAGAGCAGAGACTTGGGTGGAAGCAAAATATACAAAGAAGGAGAGAAAAAAGTTCCCCTTTCCAAAAACTGAAGCAGAATTTTTTTTTTTAAAGATAAGAACCAGGGAGAAAGACTAGGCTATGTTTCAGTAGATACGTTTCTTTCTTTCCTTCTTTTTTAAAATTTTAACTTTGTTTTTCCTTTGTGATCTGAGCTTCTTACCTCGCCTGAGTTTCTGGCTGCCTTTAAGCTGAATAATACAATAGTGGGGCCCAGTAGAGACAACCCATTGGTAGGCAGGAGGCTCCCAATACACAGGGAAGGGATTTTTCAATTCATACATCATTTAAAATCTGCCACAGCGATTTACCAATGTCAGACCATCTTTGGAGCACAAAAAGAGAAGAAAGAGAAATGTGTTTGCTTCCACGTGTCCCCAGTTGGGGGTCCTGGGAGGGTGAGGTGGGAAGAGTGGTAGCCTGGGCTTTCTGCCTTGTGTAAATTCTATGGAGAAGCCAAAGATCCCCCCGCATTTAGGAAGACAGAGAAGGAGAGGGAAGTGATTTGTGTCTTGCAGGGAGAGACAGCTTTCCTTTCCACCTGACCTGGCTAGGCAGGGTTTGGCTTCCTTCCCCACAGACTGTGTGTGCCATCTCCCTGTTCCAGGTTCTTACAGTTAGTTCCATCCTGAACATCCATAGCATAATTATCTTCTTGGAACTCCACCATGAAGTGGACCTGGCCTTCATTCTCTCCCCACTTTTCCTGCACTCTCCTTTGTCTTACATATCTGCATTCTCTACAGCACCTAATTCCAGAGCTAGACACGCAAGAGCCATCACACTTCCAATCACGCTGTGCTCTGTTCTTCTGCCTGGGATGCTCTTTCTTTTCCTCCTTCCATTTCTACGTTTGTCGGCTTCCATGTGTCTCCAGGTGGGGGTCCTGGGAGGGGGTTCCTTCAAAGGCTTTTAGATACTTGCTTCCTCTGCTACTCCTTCTGTAACTAAGGCAATTCTTTCTGCTTACTCACTTCCCCAAACTCCTGTAGCACTTTGAGTCAGCAATAATGCAGATCATGTTATTAATACATTTCATTGGGAAGTTACTGGATATCATACTTTCCATGCAATGTCTTTTTTTTTTTATTCTTACAACAATCCCAACAGGACGTTGGAATTTTCCCTCCTATGTCCACATGAGGGAAACTGAGACTTAACCTCTGTCTATTATTTAAAGTTATATCCAGTGAGGAAGTAAGGTGACAGAATCTGAACCTGGATTTTTCCACCTATTTTTTTTTTATTAACCTAGAAACACTACCCTTTACTGCCTCCTAGTCCAGCATTACTTCTCAAGAGATTGATTTTTAGGTTTCACTTTAGTTCAGCAATAAAACCATGGACTCCCTAAGGATTCCACGCATGTGTGATATATTTGGATCCCCCTTGGCACCTAACTCAGAGCTGGATGTGCACGGCATGCAATGTAAGCCTGGCCATTCATTGACTGGCCAGACGTCTCCCAGACTTGGGTACTTCTCTCTTTTCTCATTATGGGCAAACCTAAGTAATAGAGCTTTCAAGGATGACCAGTAGAGTGGGGGTGGGAGGGTCTAAGCAGTCTCTTTTTAGGAGAGTACAATACTGGATTGCTCCGATTTTATAAGTCGGAGATCTATTAAGCACATCCTATTGACATGCCCAGCTGCACTCTACCAGACATGGTGGACAGGAGAAAATGAAAAATCTTTCCTGTCATGTAGGAAGAATATGTGACCAGAACAGAACGATGCAGAATCCGGTGGGTAAAGGGAATCATAAGACCCTCAGATCAAACTGGCCCACCTGGTTGGAGAGAGCGTTAGGAGAGGGTGGAGCCAGGGGGATTTTGAAGCATGCACAACACCGCTGTCCTAGTTTCCCAGCTAAAGCAAACAGATGGGTTAGGAATTTATTGGCTCAGGATTCCAGAGGCTAGAAGTCTTGCTTCCTCCTGGGTTGGTATCTTCTGGCTGGCCCAGCAATCTTTGGGGCTCCTTGGCTTTTCTGTCACATTGCAACACACATGATGGTGTCTTCTCCTTTCTCTTCAAGAGTCTGTTGACTTGGGCTTCTGGCTGCTCCCTGCTGCTTCTCTCTCTCTTTCTAAACTTCATCCTGCTTGTGAAGACTCAAGTCATCCGGGTTAAAGTCCAACCTGATTCACTTGGCCCACAACGTAACTGAAGTAACGTCTTCAGAGATCCTATTTACAGATGGGTTCACACAAGCAGGACCAGGGTTTGGGACCTGAACATGCTTTTGGTGGGGAACATGATTTAATCCCCTAACAACTGCCTTAGGTAGAGAAAGGAGAAAGAGATTAACCTGACACGTCACCTTTACTTTAACTGTCCAGTGCTGGTGCCAAGAAAAGCCTAGACTTGGGTTTCGTTCAGTTTTTGGCACTATTCACAATAGCTCCTAAGCTAAGGTGTGTGCTCAGTCTTTCTTGCTTGTTGGTCACAAGCATAAAATAAGATACATTATAGGAACCCTGTACACTTGTAGAAGTCTCTACAAGGTCAACTGATGTGTCAGAAGGGGACCTGGTGGGTAAGTCCCCTGCTTCCGTGCTCCTTGACTGGGGTGATCCTGAAACCTGTTCTATTCCAAGTCACGCTCCAGCTGCCATAGTGGGAACTTACCAGAGGGTGAACTCTAACAGCTTCCCTCCCTTCTGTATCTCCCTTTCCGCTCCTGTCTGGGTTTGCAGAGGTCACCTCCCAATAACTACCTGTGCTCGAATCACCGGGGGACCTGAACAAAGAGCTTGTGGTCTGTGTTAACTGGAGAACTATGTATATTTGTTCCAAGTTGCCCACATGGGTCCACCTCAAGTATTAGATGCCACGTCAATCCCTTTGCAGCCTTAGATTCTTCCTCTGATGGGTTTTACATATTCAGGTTGCTGACACATCCCACTCACAGAATCCTCATCATCCTGTCTGGTTAATGCACCCCCACCTCACCCCACCCCCAGCTGGGATTTGAAAGCAGGGCTCTGTTACTCCAAGTCTTAACTATAAGTCCTTGCAAAGAATGGGGGCTCTGTGAATAGTGTTTAAATTGGATCATGGTAAGCAGAAAGAACATCCCTCTGTCCAAAGGCAAGCTAATCCCTATGCCTTTCTCTGGCTCCCAAAGTGATAAAAGTCCAGTTCCCAAAGTCAGAGTCATTCACAAGTGCCTTGTAATGGGTTTGCTATTTTCTTTTTCCTTTTGTAGTGCCCCTGTGTGACCTTTCAAATAGTCTCATGATAGTCCTTCCTCTGCTCAGTTTCCCAGTGCCTTACCCAGCTCTCTGATCTTGAGGACAGCTTGTCCGGCCCATGGAATTTGGGCCTAAGAGAAATGAGCATGAGTGTGAGTGGAGTCAGGCAGGGGGTGACTGTCCCAGGACAGGGCTCCTTTCCTCGGCCCAGGGCCAAAGCCGCGTCCTCCCCACCTAGTCTGATTCTCTTCCCAGCTTCTCCAGAGCGCACTTTTTCTCAGGCCCGGCCACCCTGGGACCCCCTCCTTGAGAGGTCGAAGGCACCGCCCACCCACAGCTGATCCACCAGGGGCCTGGCTGCTGCAGAGGAGGTGATCATCCAAGACCTGGGGCGAAGGCTGGATGGATAGAGCCCCTCTCACAGGTGCTCGGCACAGCTGGGTCAGAGTCAAACAGCTAACCTGCTGCTGGGGCGCTCACTCGAGGCTCCCTCTCTGGTCACCTAGATGTATCCTTCACAATGCATCAGACACCACCACCCAATGGCAAGAAAACAACTCCCTGGAATGCAGACCCTGTCAGCACCTTCTGGCGGCACCAGTCCTGGCAGGTCTCAAACTGGACAGACAGATATCCCCCTCCACCTGTGAGTCAATTTCACTCACAGCCACCCACAGCTTTGCACAGATCATCTGCGAGGGCAGCAGTGACAACATGAGAATAAGTTTCAGGAGGCCTTGGGCTCTCCCGTTATCAGAGTTGGAGAGGGAAGCCAGGAAGACACCCCTTCTAGTCCACTCCCCTGTCTCCGAGGTAGATGCTGGGGTGGGGGTTGGCTTGGCACACTGCCCACTCAGAGCTGAGCTCTGTGTAGAGATGCAGCGGATGGTGGAGGTGTGGTGCTATGGACCGTGTGGTAATGCAAGGAGGCCTGGGGGCACATTCTCTGGATAGGACAGTGGGAGATTTTCTTATCTCAGAAGGAGACTGGACCGATCTGCTCAACTTGACCTCAAGAGGTATGAGCAGAATTCTCCAAACCAGCAGATCTAGTGTCTGGAGCCAGAGCAGAGATCCAGAGCACCGTGGAGCCCTCTTTGGACAAGGGAGTAGACGATGCTGATGACAGTCCAGATGGACCCTTCTGAGACCATCTCCATCCCTCACACAGCTGTGTACCATTGCCCAGAACATGACAAGCACACAACCGACTGCTATGACGCCTGGGTTGGCATTGTGTGTTTGTAGAAAGGAAGAATAAAGACAAACAGGTGACTCCCTCCACCATTTATAAAAGCCTCTAAATCTGAGTGGGAGGGCCCACCTTGTATATCAAAGGAAATCTATGGGGACACTCAGGGCATGAATGCTATGTTATCCTGTGTGACTTTGGGTGAGTCGCCTACCCTCTCTGAAACTCTGACTGTCCCAGATATAGGTAAGCCTCATCCATCCCTCACAGGGATTGGGAGACGATGAGAAAGAAGGGAATATAAACTTTTATGCAACTGAAACGATGAGGTTTCTCAATAAGGCCTAAAATAACCATTTTCCTGACTTTTCCTCTAGAGAATTGAGCTTCCTTGTAAACCTGCTATGAGAAATTATTAAAAGGGACAGGAGATTTCTGGTCATTTGTACCTCTGCAGCATTTTCTTGAGTCTCTCCATGCCAATGAGTCGGGAGGAACTTGTCTCCCTCTGATTAAAATTGTAGAGGGAGAAAAAACGTGTAGAGGGTGAAGTTAAAAGGAGGGAACACTGTCCTCCATGGAGAAGAAAAGCAGTCCATTAAAAAAGCCAAATGGCCTCAGATGAGGGAAACTGAGTCAAGCAGAGACAGAGAGGCACGCATGCCTACAACCCAAACCCACCCCACCTCTATCCAAAGCATTTCCTCAAGGGCTGGCAATGCACAAGGCCCTATGACAGATGACAGATGCTGGTGAAGGAGGCACCCACATGCCTGCCTTCAAGGAACATCCACCCCTAGGGAACCCTACTCCGGGGGGAGTGGGAGAGCAGGTGGTCTAGGGTAATTCAGGATACCCTCCAATACGATCAGGGTGCTCAGATCTTGGTCCCCAACTTGGCACTGCATGCAGAGAGAAGCTACATCCAATGACCCGAGCAGCCCCTCAAGGGACCTCCATCCTTGTCACTTCTGAAAAAGTTTTACAAAGCATCTAGGTTTTCTTTTTTGGTCTCTCTCCTGGCCACCTTAGGCCCAGCCTTGTTTTCATTTCCTCTGTGAGTGTGGCCACTTCCTCTCTTGGTGCTACCAGAATGGTGCTGAATATGAATGAGAAAGCAAATTAGATACCAGTCAGCTAGCCTTGGTGTGCTGAATAATGCCCCAGGGACAAGCCTGGTTGGTTGAAAGGTAGCTCAGCTCCCCGACAGGCTCCCGGGCACCCGGTGGGGAGCTTGAGTTCATCTACTGATGCCAACTCATTAAATACCTGGGGACCCGATCCTCCTCGGCCACCACTCCTGAGCACCAACGGGCAATGCATCCTCCAATAATCACCTAGATAGAAAATTAAAGCCACCTGTTCTGTCGGTGGTTACACAGTGCCACCACGGAAATTAACAAATTCGCCCAGAATCCATAAAAGATACATCATTGTTCAGCCAAAGAACCTTGATATAAATTGTAGCTTTTTGGGATGGCTCTGTCAAAAGTGTAATGTATCACAGAATAGTGGATACAAGTTCAAAAGTACATATAATAATATAATTAAGATAGCTTGACAAGAATGTATTTTAAAAGTATAAAATACCTGCAGGTATAATAGCTTCATAAAGTCTGTCAGATTTACTTCTGCTGTGAAGAAATTTAAAATGTTTTACTTTAATGTGATGCAAATGAAGGCTGAGGTATGCATATAACGCAGTACCGAAAAAAAAAAATAGGTAGAGGGAAAAGAATAAAAGTCAGATTCAGGCCAAACAAGACATTCAACTTTGCAGGTGATTGGATAATCGATCAAGCAAACAGATTGGGGAGCGATGCCGGGTTGTTTGTAGAAAATACCAATTTCACATTTCCCTCCCTGGTTGGCTACAGGAAAGTAAGTGTTTTCATTCAAAATTAATGATTCCTCTTGTACATTTTTCTTCTTGCTCAAAGGTTCAAGCATACTTCTTGTTTAAAGCAAAGCAATTTTTATATAATTACCAGCCTACGGAAAATTATTTTTCAACATACTAAAAGCTATGGAGAGTGACTCACATCCCACACAAAGGGTTTTGGGGCATCTCCATGTATTCAAGGACTAGCTGCTTCCTGGAAAGAGAACTCTAAGTAATCGAGTCTCTAATCTGGATACCTGGAGGCTTGGGTGAAAATGCTGACACATGTCTGCATAATATCAAAGAACCCCAAGTTAGGAAATTGTAACATTAATCCAAGCAGTGTGGCCACAAAAAGGAATTCCCAGGTCACCAACCCCATTTCCTCTATGAGGTTAAGCCAATAATGCTGCCATTTTTGCATCTCTCTGTGCTGTATCAAGCTGACGTACCAAGGTGATACATTGGTATCTGCCTCTAATCATTACCTAAATTAAACCCTCTGGCCTGAGAGCATTTGCCAAGGCTTGGTCTCATTCTCATTTTCTTGTTCCTGACTGGCATCATTTAACTATGACACTGCGATTAACTAACCAATTGACCTTCAGGAACTAAACTTCCTTGGTCGCCGGTTACTGGTGATGGTTAGAGGAGAGTCAAGGGTCCTTTCCTTTGACTTGGTCACGGGTTACTGGGTGATGGTTAGAGGAGAGTCAAGGGTCCTTTCTTTTCATGAGAAAGTCCCGGGATTTCAGGTCTCTGGATATTGCATTATGAGCAAGGGTAGGTGCTGGCCAAAGCAAAAACGGTTAACATATGGAATGGAGAAAGGCTTTCAAGAGACGGCTCCTCTTATCCTGGGTAAAAATTACATGCCCGAATCACGACGCAGTATAGTTTAAAAATCAACACTCGCGGCACCGCTGCTGCTAGTGATTGCCCCCGAAAGAATTTTCAACGTAAATGTACTTTTCACCATTATCTTGCTCATTTGCATTCTTCTCTGTTTAGATTCTGAAACGCGGCTAGACACTTTATTTTCAGGGTAGGTCTGCGTGATGGCAAACAAACAGTTTGGGAAGGAATTAGCCATATGGGCCTGGGCATTATTTTCTTAATGTGGGAACTGGGTCAACCCTACAAAATGTTTCCTCAAATACTCAAACTGGCACATTTTCTCTCTGAGAGGGAGGTTTGCAGAATTAAGCCTCCCAGTTGGTTGTCCTTAGAATCACAGCTGCACAGGTTCCAGCCCCGGGAGGCTCATGAAACGTTAAAGGCGGGGCAACTTCGACAAATACCCAGTCCAGCCTTCTCATCTGAGAGCCAAGACACAGCGGCACAGAGGGGAAAAGGGATGGAGCAAGGACGCACTGGAGACATCCGAGTTTACATTGCTTTCCTCTGTACCTGAACACCCGTAAACTGTCAGAGGTCTCCGTCTGTTCCTTTTGTTCCCTCCCTCTGACTAGGAACATTCACTATCCTTTAGAGAACCCCTATCTCAATTTCTGACCCCTTTTCACATTCTTCCACTGCAAATACAGAGGTTTTGGATTTACAGCAATCAATCAATTGATCAGTCAAGCCAATTGATACATTGTCCAGCACACTCTCTACTTATGATCCTATATTCGGGGTGAAGAGCCATTGGCTTCCCTCACCAGCTCTCTGTGCAACAGAATCAGGGAGAAAACACACAGAGGAGAGCCTCAGAAATCACTATTCTCTCTCTAGCATCTAATGGGAGACATAATACTGGGACTGACAGTGTCAGGGGTGTCACAAATGGAGGATAACAATATATGAAACAGACCTTTTAAGGGCAACCCATTATTTTTGTAATTTGTTTAAACAAAACCAAGTGACTCTTTAAACTCTAATTCGCATCTCAGAAATACACTGCTGCTATCTCCTGTACTCTCTCTGGAGTCATGGCGATAATTTTAATGCCAGCAGAAGGTATTAGACATCAGAGGTGAGCAAGGCAGAGGATTCTGGCTTTTATCAGATAATTAAGATGCTACCAAAGTCAAACCTTTATCAACTGTAGACTAAAAATAAGCTACTTCCATCCAAGGGCCTTTCTTCAGAGCATTCAAAGTGACAATGCTCTGGATAAGGGTTAGCTGTGAGAAATAGTTCATTGTTTTTCAACTTTTATTGACAACCAATTCTCATTATGCCCAGTGCATTTGTTTTCATAATATATACTTCAAAATTGCAATGTCAAAGAGTTTGTATCTACATAAAAATGATCTAAAAAATAGTACAGGGAAAACATAACAACAGGGTGTGGTGTTACTAATGGAATGAATTATTTGAGAGAAAAACATGGCACCCCATGGGAGGATCTGTCCCCTAAACCATAAGATGTTAGGAACTGGCAAAGGCATGGAGATGAAACTGAAAAATCTCTGCTTCTCTAAAGGCAGAGAGCTCAGTGTTTGACTCTAGTGATAGAAGGGGCGTATAGGGGGCATGCTAGGTGTTAGAAATAATCACTTTAAAGTTCATTTGTTTTACTACTTACCTTGCAGGTCCAGAATTTTCTGGCAACCAGATACCACTGGCTCAATAGACACCTGAGCTTTACCTAAGGTTTTTTGTCTCAAAAATAAGCTTGGGCACAGGCTCTCAATTCATCAAGATTTCCTTTGACCGGACTGTAGTGGCACTGTCCAGGGAAAAATGCATCTGTGAGATGCAATGGTCTCTGGGACCCAGTTTCCCAGGCTAAAGACATTGATTAGAGAAAACAAAAAAATATGGAGAAGAAGCCCAAAAGTGGTAAAAAGATGCTATCAACCATCTGGGAAATTTCCTTATCATGGTCAACAGAAAAAAAAAATCTTAATCAGCTCAACCAGCTCATGCTCAACCAATCACAGAACTGATTTGTTTGGACAAACTATGTCATACTTGTTTGCTGTTGTACTTATAGCATCTATCATAGTGTCTGGCTCTAGTATATATTCAATACAGGTTTTTTGAATGAGCAAAAGAAAAAAGAGGGAAGGAAGGAAGGTAGGTTGGAAGAAGGTTTGTATGTTTGTATATGTATCCAAGAATAATATATTCTTTTTTTTAATTTTAATTTTAATTTATTTATTTATTAATTTTTTACATGAGCAGACACCGGGAATTGAACCCGGGTCCTCTGGCATGGCAGGCAAGCATTCTTGCCTGCTGAGCCACCATGGCCCGCCCCAAGAATAATATATTCTTAAACTTAGCCCATTTCTGTGGGTATGAACCCATTGTAAGTATTACCTTTTGATAAGTTTACTTCAGTTAAGATGTGGCCCACCTCAGTTACAGTGGGTCTTAATCTTATTACCAAATCCTTTATAATAAAATGAAATTCAGACAGACAGAAAGCCACAGAAGCAATACGCTGAAATTCAACTGAACCTGAAAGAGAAGGGAGAGGACAAAAGATGCCTCCATGAGCCTTGCCATGGATAAATTAAGGACCAACGATCACCAGCAGCCAGCCCCAGGAAGCCAAAGTCTTTAAGAAGAAAGCAATGCCTTGAACGTGCTTCGATTTGGACTTTTTATCCAGCCTCACATCATAAGCAAATTAATTCCCATTGTTCAACCTGACCCACTTCATGGTATTTATGTGGGTGGCCAAGGAGATGAAAACAAAGGCACCATTAGTAAGCTAAAATATTTCTTGATTGATTAATTATATTCTACAGTAGAGCACAGAAACCTCTAAGACAGACTGATACTGAAAGGATGATGTATCATAGGGATCCAGTAAAAGGAGCAATAGATAGGGAAGGGGTGAGAGGCAGCTTGAGTTTGCATGAACATAGAAGTTGGTTGTGGCACTTGGCCAAGGCAGGGCTGGGGACCCCTTGCTGGTTAGATAGCAGGCCTGGCAGATGTTCCAACCAGGAAGGAGGGGAGCCAAGCAGATGTCCAGATCTGTTAAGAGACTATTGATTAAGAAGGAGCACTCTCATGCTTCTTATCTGATAGCAAGCAGCATGGATCCACTGGGGAAAAGAGGTTTCTTCCTAGGACAGCCAGCCAAGGGCTAAATTCCATCTGGAACTGGGCTCCATCTGGAACTGGGCTCAGACTGAGTACATAGGTGAATTTCCCAAAACTTCCTGTGGTTTCTGTATATTATAGTCAAATGTGAGACCAAATGGGTAGACCAAATGATCTATGAAAGCCAATGGGAAGGTATCACCCTCCATCACTTATCTCCCTCCTCACCCCCACCATCCACTCCTACCTGTCCTAGAAAAATGAATTATATTTAGAGCCAAAATAGTTTCAGCATTGCTTGACTTAGGCAAAAGCTTTTTTTGACTTGGATTGTTTGGAAACATTTCCTAACTTTTCAACTTTACTTGGCTAACATAACTGGTATATGTGCAATTATAATTATGAACAGGAGGAGAACTTGGTCGAATTGCCCTAAAACATCTCCGGGCATGGGATGCTGTGCAAAGACACCAGGATGACAGAAACAAAGAGGAAGTGATACTACAGAGTACATGTAATAAAAGGGATGTCTTGAACCCAGAGTTCACAGTTTTCATACATGGGAAAGCAGAATATTAATATGGTAGGTGCAAAAACAATTACAGAGCATCAAACTGTATCAGCCCTTGGGAGATAGAGCTCAGGCTTCTCATGTCACAGCTGACAGTTCCTGGGCTCAAGGAAATGGAGAGGACTTGTTGGAGGTCACAAGCTGGGATTGGTTCACTTGGATCC
The DNA here is from genome assembly GCF_023851605.1 of Tamandua tetradactyla. NCBI lineage: Eukaryota > Metazoa > Chordata > Mammalia > Pilosa > Myrmecophagidae > Tamandua > Tamandua tetradactyla. The sequence goes on along the minus strand of NC_135334.1, from coordinate 9,876,421 downwards.
CCCCAACTCGTGGTTTCCACTCCATCACGTGACCTTTCATTCATAGAGAGAGCAATTAAGGAGGTACATGGATGGGAGATAGATGGATAAATATATAATCTCTTGGTAGTGTTAGGTTTTAGATACAACTATTCTATCTTCAGCTTGAATGTCCCACAGGGATATCAAAAACTCCCTCTAGTACATTTAAACTTTACTGCAGAGTTAAAAACCCCCTTAATAGTATGTAGTGAGAAGAATTGTGTTATAGGTGACTTATTGGGTCTCACTGCCTGCCACTCCCCTGTACACACACACACAAACACACTGATGCATGCTAAGCAAGGCGCCCAATATTTCTACTCTTCCGAAAGGGAGCAACTGCTGACTATCTTTTTTTCTTTGAAAACTGCATTAAAACTTTCTTCTGCAAGAGAAATGAGAGAAAAAAAATCAATAGAGCATGAAAGGACATGAAAAATGCATTTTAACCTATATATATATTTTTTCTAACAGTGCAATTTTTTAAAACTTGCTTTAAAAAAAAGAGTCAACGTGATTCTCAAGGAAAAATGCAACACAACCCTGAATTCAGGAGCAAAGGCAAAAACCAAGAATAATGAAGATCTAAAGATCTGACCTAGTAATTCGAAGCACAGATGAATAACAGTGCAAGCCTGGGCTGCCTCTGGGATTGGTAAGTCAAAGGCTATGTTAAATGTGATGGGAAACAAATTCTGCTTAGGGATAGTTCAGCATATATCCCTATTAACCCTTTTAAGCATCTGGATTAGTGAAATTACTCCTAAGGAACCAAATGCTCCTTTGGGGGTCTTGAAGCCCTGCTTTATCTTCCCCTCAAAGCAAAATGACACAGCAAAGAAGTAAGACATCCCTTACAGGGCTCAGGTGAAAAGAAAAGGGGGTAAAAAGAATACAGGTTAAATGCAACATTAAAGGCAATCTCTCCTAATCAGTGTATCATTCTTCCTTGCAGCTAAGCAATCTTTGTCAATTACGGGGCATCACTGTTGCAGGCCAACTAGCAATTACAATGGCTTCTTTCTTCTTATTACTGACAGCAAAAGGAGGAAACATTCTGAGTCCAGCTAAATGTACAGAGGGAAACCAGAGCTCATTTCTGAGGTAATGTACAGGGGAACCTGTAACCAGAATGCAGATGTTATATCAGCTGTTATGCAAAGAAGCTCTTGCTCAAGAGCTGATGTGTTTATTTAGGCGGGTGCTAAAGCAGAGTTAATGCCAATTTCCAGAGAGGATTAATACACACCAATGTGGAATTGTTGAACTGTTAGGCACATCTGGAAATGCATGTTTTTACTATTTCTTTTTGTGGTTGCCAGCTGCATTGGAGATGCAGCTGATAAGGCTATCACTGCACTTCCGTTCCCATTGAATAAATGCGCTGTTCGGATGACTGTAAGACCTTCTGGTCAAGATCATGGTCTCAACCCCTTCTCATCCTTTTGCTGCTCCTTGTTCTTGTTCATCTAAATTCGAGTTCTCCACTTTCATTTTCAAGATCAGGTTGTTGTCCTTTCCATCCCTCCCTAATTTCTCGCTGCCAAGCCATTTTCCACACACCCACAAGGTCTCCTGAAAGAACAAAGAAATAGCCAGAAAATTGCTCTTGAATTTCTCCTAGATTTTTGCGGTTCAGTCATTTACCATTTGCAGAGTAGCGAGTGGACTATCTGAGAGAATAATCCTTTGGCAAAGAGACCACTTAGATTAATGGTGAAGAGCATCTCAAGGACTCAACTGATCTTATGACCCAGGAGTCACTATCTCCGACACTTATGACACATCACACCATACTGGACGGCTGACTCCCTTTGTGCTCCCACCCCAGAATAATTCATTGCCCTCCATCCTCATCTCATCATTCAAGAAGGAAGCCATGGCATATACTGGGAAGTGCTGTGGCAAAGGAGACACTTGAGTTGAGAAGCCAAAGGTATGAATACTGGAGGAAGCCATCCACCCCCCTCTGCTCCTCTCCTTTACTTCTTTGTGCCTCTCCTTTCTCACATGGGAGGCTAATCTAGGTGTGCAAATCATCATTAAGCATCCTGGAAAGGCTTTGCCTGCTTGACCTTGGCCACTGCTGCAAGGATTTGCTCATCCATAATTGCAAAGCACAGGACAACTCAAAGTGTCCTCCTGATCTCAACATTTATATTTTTGAGATGCTGTTGGAGGTTCTTCAGCAACTGTTTACTGCAACCCACCACCGCCCACCTTTCATTTCCTGGATATCCAACTGTTCAGACGAATCCCATTGAGCGAACATCAGTCAAATCATTCCTCTGTCTCCGGCTCCCAAGTACCTTGCAATCATCTGTGCTTTCCTCCAGAATGCCTCTTTCAGTGCTACATCAGAAGAGCTCTTTAAACGCTAACAAGAACCAATATTTTAGATTCTGCTGCTAGGCGCTTCAGCTCAAGTCACTTTATTGTAAAATTAGATGTCATTGTGAAAAGCAGGGATATAAATATAAGAGCAAAAGGCCCTTTTCCTAATGCAGAAAGCAAGGTAACAATATCCTATTTTTCTTTGTCATCGTCAAAAAGTTCTCTCTCTTTTTTTTTGATAGCTCAGCTAATATAATGCACTGCGTATTTATACTTAGCATTAAATAACTATTATGCAAAAGTACTCCATAGTAATATCTAAGTATATTTATGGAAAGCTAAATTATGTTGCCAAGTTTATTTTAGACCAAGGAAGCCCCTGGGAAGGGATATTGTGCATTTTAAAGAGTAAATGTAAACTATTAAATAGAGAGAGACTTTGTGGAATGTAACACATTCTACCTAGGTAAATCACAGAGCAATTACACAGTAAACTTTTCTTTGATGAAGCACTGAAGTGATGACATGTAATTACTTTTCCAATGCTGCACCGTGTGTTTATCAAAATGTTAATGCAAGCATAATAACAGGCTGTATGTTTGCGCCGAGAATGTCAGAGCCATCCAGCTGTCAATCACATCTGAAAATAAAATCGCAAATAAGCAGGCAGCTTGATAACAGGAGTGACAGCCAATACTCACTCAACTGACAAGTATTTTGCTCCCCTCCACCAATCACTGTGTTAGTGTAATGCACCTAATAGGAGGAGCATATCTTTTATTAGCCAGAATGGAACCAAGTGGCAGAGAAGGGCTGAACTGTGTGTGTGGTCTTCTCTCCCGTTCACCAAGGTCTGTAATGGGGCCTCTCCCGGGGCCAGTCAATTCCACTTCCTTTCCTGACGCTCCTTCAGTGTATAAGGCAGCAGAGCCTGCAAATGGGCTGGCATTATGAAATCCCAATTCAGATGGAGCTTCCCAGCCAGCTGGCTTGGCTCACTCAGTTAAGAACAAGCTCTGCTGCACACTCCTCACTCATGGTCACTGAGATAGGAAGGCCTGGGTTAGGACCTGTCTCAACAATCAACTGAGCTGATTTTGCTTAAAGCTCTTAATGTGATTAAAACAAACAAACAACAACAATGAAGCAGCACCTGGTTCTGAAGAACAAGCATCAAAACTGTTGGGAAATCAGAATGAGCAAAACAGTGTTTGGGGGCTTAAAAAGCTCATTCAAGAGCCTTCCTGGGGTGTGAGAGTGGGGTCAAGTACTAAATATATCCCTGAAAAGGTCATTTTTCATATCATTGCCTTGTACTCTGGAACACCTAGGGAATGAGCACTTTGGTTCTAGAAATTTATTTTCAGAAATTTATTTATGCTCTCTTGACATTCTTTGAAACACTTGTCAAAGAAAGAAGGATCCTTTCCAATGTATCTAAAATTGCCAATCACTTGTTAAAGAATGAGCAGGTGCATACATCACCTTCTCCTTTAATCAGTAAACCCAAATCCTTCCAGCATTTTGGGACCTCACCTCATTTGCATATGGTGAGGTAGTACAGTGGGAATGAGGTACTCAATGTAATGGCCTCTCTTTCTATACCTTTAATTTCAATATTCACATCCCTGGAAAGCTCACTCACAACACAAGCCATCCCAACACATGTGCATTTTGCTGTTATAAAATCCTGGAATGGCTTGTCTACCCTGCCCTTCTTCGCATAAGTGTGCAGTTGTAACCAGGGGAAAAGCTTTGGTTCTCAGTACAAAAAAGATGCTGAGCAGGCATCCCAGGAGAAAACAGAATGCAAAGATAAACCATATCCCTAAACCCTCTGCTCTTTAGCAATCTTATTTCCATTATTTTTTTTCATGCTTTCTGATGATGCCAATAAATGTTGCAATGACACCAGCCAATCTTGGACATTTGTGGCTGTCAGAAGTGCAGCAAATAGCTGAGCTCACCAATCACCCTATCCATGATTACAAAACTAGAAAAATTTTATACCATTTGCTTGGACCGACTGATAAGTATTCTTTGTGTGGCAGCCTTCCAGTTTGGCAGAATCCTTAAAACTCACCCAAGCAAAGAGACGTTTGGTGTTTCTAAGCTCAAGTCCCTTGGAACCAGAGACCTTCACCTCCCTGGATGCAACCTGTTGGACACCCAGTGAGCATTCAGTAAAGGCAACGAGATGTGTGTGTTTCATGACATGCTCAACACCTGCTTGTCAAGGCCTTATGCTGCCTTCAATGGATATACATGACGCTCCCATTAGAGCAACTATCACTGAGTTGGAAGTAGTAAATCACCCCTTATTTAAGTGAAGGGAGGTAAAGCTTACTACTCTACTTTATCCTTCTTTTCTGAAAAGGGACTGAGACAGTACTAAATATCCTTGGCAGTTGAGCCGAAATTAGGAGAATCATCATACCCTCTAGCAAGTCCTTGAGAAACTGAGAATAGTTCAGAGGGAAATGAGGAAACTTGGAATGGAAGCGCAGGTCACCCAAGGTGGTATGAGAGAGATCTTCAAACCTCACTGCCTTGAAAGCCTTTTGCAACCTGTCTGCAACAAACCCATCCAGCCTCACCTCTGATCACATTCTTCCTCTGGCATTCTTGTCTACTCACACAGGACTTTGGCCTAGTCCCAAAGCACATGGCCACTTACGTGGATCCTACCACCAACTCATGCTAGTGCCCCTACTTACTCCTTTGCTCTACCTGGAAAAATTCTGACACTTCCTTTAAGTTTCACATTGGTGACTGCTGCTGTGGCTCCTTCTTCAATGCCCCAGGAAGAACTAATTGCTCTTATATCTGTGCTCCCCTGGCACTTCTACTTTAGCATCTATATCCTTACATATATAGTTTCTTCTTTCCCACATCAAGCCATGAGAATCTCATGGGCAAGCATGGGTCCAAAACCTGCATTTTTAATTTCAGGGCCTAACACAGATTGGATTTTGAATTCAAAAGTGGTGCTCAAAAATGCTTGTCGATTTGAATTGAAGTTCCAGTATTAGAAATGATATGCAAACAAAGGGCAGTTCTATGTTTTTCCAGAATCCGAACTGGAACTGAGCAGTTGTACAATATAGATTTTGAATGACTACAAAGAGCTTACTGATCACAAGAGCAGTTTGGCAATGCAAAAGGCTGTTTCTTAAAGTCATGAGCTCCCCATCACTGCAAAACGGGAGAGATCTGGCCAGTTTGAGAGAGAAGCACAAATGGCCTCAATGATCTTTTGCAACTTTAAGCATTAGGCCTATATTGTTGTATTCAACAATTCCCCCAACATTCCCCCATGCCGCAGTACTCAGCAAATAAAAAGTTCACCTGTGAAGCTTGTTAAAATCCCTCTTCTCTGCCCCTAGAACTTCTGATTAGTACTTTGGAAGTGGTCACCGGGAATCTGCATTTTATATATTCACTTCAAATTATTTTGTTGGAAGTAGCCCTCAGATGATCATTGGAGAAACTCTGTTCTAGACTATGTCAATCAATGGCCCTAAACCCTCTGATCATTAACAAATCTTTCTTCATGTAGACATGAAGTCAACACAATTTGCATGGATCTCTTAATGCACATGTGTGAAAAAGTTTACAATCTGGACCCAATGTGCAGGCACAGAGAAAAGGTTAAGTCTACAAAGCCTGACCGTCGAGAGGAAGGGCTGGTCCAATGAAGGTGCAGTTTTGGGCAATTATGTGCAAAGCTTATTAGGACATTTTGTGGGTAGGTTTTTGTGCGGACATAAGTTTTAAACTCCTTTAGTATATTGTTTGTAAGTTAAAAACCATTTCCATGTTTCAAAGCTAATACATTGTCCCCACATTCAGATGGAACAGGCAGATAACAGGCTCATTTTGAAGACAGCTAAGCTTTATGTATGGCCGATTCCTAGGGCGACTATATTCTCCAGTCTTAACAACCACGTCTTCTTTCTTACATATCAGCAGTAACAAAGATCTCAAATGCAAAGGTGTATCAAGTCTAAAGAGATTCACTTCATGATCTATCTGGATGCCAGAGTAGGAATATTGTGGGGAACATTAGAAATTTCAGTAGGGCGACACCTTCTACATTGCCATGCTGGTTGGTTTCCTTAGCAGCATAGCCTTCCTCGAGAAAGAAGGATGACAACAGGAAAATGTATAGTGCGCTCCAAAAATGGATATTCTCAGGAATGTTAAAGCACCGTATAAAAAATATTGAATGTTTAGGAGAGACAGCTCAAGTAGAGATCATCCTGGAATCCCAGGGTCCCTAAGATCTATTTAAGTTTTGTTTGTGTCATCTAGGAATGACAATGATCATATTAGTCATTATCACCGTATCATCATCGTTCTCATCATCAAACATTTTTCTCCCAATTGAGAACAAGTCAGTAATACTGAATGTGTCTTATTGTTTTCTTGCAGGTAATTCTTTTCTGGTAACCAAGAGCTCAAGGCCCTTTTCTTCTGAATAAGATGGAAGACCGAATCAGTTAGCTGGAGGACGGAGCAGAGGGCGGCTGGCTGGGTCCCGAGCCATCTCAGGGCGTATGCCTTGGGCGTGCCTCATTGTGGTAATTGTGCTAATTGTAAGGTTTTGAGAGGCTTTGAGAGGTCATTTCATTTTTCTACTTGGCAACAAATGTTTCTCCTAAAAAACTGTGAGGCTCACAGGACCGACATGATCTCACACTGATCAAGGATTACTGGGCCTAATCAGTAAAGATGACCAACGGGACTGAGGAGGTCTGTCTTCTCTGCCCATGTTCAGTCTTCTCTGCCCATGTTCAGTCTCCTCACCTGTATTTTGAGTTCTCTTTTCTCGCTCAGCCAGGCTCTTTCACTTTTCTCCAGTGCAAAATCCTGACCCTCTTATCCTTTCTCATTTTCATTGTCCTTTGATGCTCCACACCCCATGTCACTCCCACCAGGCTTTGTGAAGAGGTTGAGTAGTTTTGATGCACTGATATCACTGGATAGTGGTGCAAACCTGGTTCTCAGAGAGCCAGATGCAAAGCATGTAGACATGTGGCAACACTGGAATTCAGCCCTGACATGTACAGGCCCAGTGCGCTGCTCTCCCATTGATACCAACTTATTCATGAATGTCTATTGCTTCTTACGACACCTTCAAGTTTAAATAACACAGATAGCTCATTGCCTGGCTTCATTTGTAAAACCAAGTCCCTTCATCTCCTGCCAGTTCCCAGACAAGACTGGGCTTCACTCTTCCAATAATGATGGACGTTTTCCTTAAATGGAAGGTCTTTTGCCTGAAAACACAGCCATGTCTCAGCGCTACATTCCAAAGCAGGTGTTGGATAATTCGGTAATTAGCATGCACATCCAACTTCATGCGGCCTCTGTTGATCTCTCAATTATAGTTAGCTGGGTCCTCTGAAGTTTGCAGTAGTTAATTAGAGCATTATTGAACAGTTGGGCTGGAGAGCTGAGCTCTACAGTCAGTTGACAGCTTGTTCCCTTGTCCGGGGAAACCAGTCTGCAGGTGACCCAGTGCCAGAAGACTGAGGATGTCTTTTGAATAACAGCTGGGGAGAGGCCTCTTTTATGGGCAGAGAATAACAGTCCCGTTCCTTATTCTGTCCCACCTTTGGCAGGAAATTTCACATTCCAGTTGTGATCAGTTTCACAAATGTCTCCTCAGGGGAAAAAAGAAACCTTCAACATTCAGGGGAAGAAAAAAAAAAGGATAATGGTTTTGTTCAGGAAAGTAAAAATCTAAGGTCAACATATGAATTAGAGATCAGTCTTCCCGGCTCCACATTGCTTCATTTTGACTACTTTCCCAGAAGAAATTAGGAAAAAGCAGAGGGGGGTGGGGTGGAAGGTGGAAGGATGCAGGTAAGGAACTGGACAAGGAGAAACCGCATGCAAAATTATAGAAGGCAATTTGGAAATGGATGCTTCTGAATAATTGAAGTATCATGTCATGTGCAACATCTGAGCCTGACTTTCCAAAACTCCTGATAATTGCCGAAGTTCGGTTTTGAATGTAGCCCATAAATATTAGAGCAAGTGTGCATTCATCACTCTAAGACTAAAAGACAAGCATGTCTTGTCAGTGGGACAGCGGGGAGATGCTTTGGGGACTGGAGGCTAAGGAGTAAGGAGCATTACTGATTGTGGTCACGGACAGTGTGCTTTCCAAGGAGGATTCCCCTTTCAGCCCAAATTTAGCTGCTGTGTTTTACTTTTTCCAAATTCATGAAGTCAAGAGGGTCACCACTCTTTCGGCAGCAAGCAGTGAGGCGTGCTCTTCTGTAACACATCCATCGCTGAAGGACAAGGAGAGGCAGGGATCTGGGCTGAGCCACTGACAAGGTTTCCATTTTCAACCCCTGTCCCATCCTGCCCAAATGTACAGTGAAGGTAAAGGCAATGGAATTCTATACACCACAGAAATGATGTCTGAAATTAACCACATATGGCAGGATCTCATCTCTCTTCAGCCACTGCGTGACCTTGGGTAAGTGACATGACTTCTCTCCACCACATCTGAAAAATGGGAACAGGCATCAGGGTGCCTTCAGAATAAGCTAGCCAGAAGTGACGACTTCCATATCTCTGGGGCTGGCATGACATGCCAGGAGAGGGAGTGTGGGGCAGAGGCGAGAAGATAGAGGCTGGTCCTACCTTCACTCTTTGTCAGCGAGTGGTCTTGGTTGATCCTTCAACCATAAATAGGAAGAATAACAGGACTGATCCCATACACTCCACGTTACCAAGGTGAAGACCAAGTGTGGTAACTATGCGACAGTGCCTTGGAATCTGCACAGAGCAACCTAAACAAACACACATCCTGGGACGAGGCAGGTGTGTGAGCAAGCCGGCTGAATCGATCGCCAGGAAACCAGGGAGAAAATTCTGAGAGTTTGGGACAATTATCTAGACAATGGTCACAAGGGCTGTGATCAGACAATTTATAATTCAGCGCTTGCTGGGGCCTGAAAGAGTCTTTCAGGTGAGGGAGCTCAGGGTAGCTCTCCCAGTTAACCCCACTTTGCCTGCCCTGGGAATTTAAAGGTGTCTTGCTAGATTCCTATCAGGCTTTCTGCCCAGCAATACCTAGGAAGGGCTTATGAGCACACACAAAAACTGCTAGGACTTAAGTCTTACTCACTCCATTCATCACACTCTCCTTCATTTGTCTTTTTTATTTAAAGGCTAGGCCAGGCCAGAGTTTCTGACCCAGGTATTAGATACTATTCTGGAAATCTCTCTGAGATGTGAGAAGGTTCCAAGGCCTTCACAAAGTCTCCGATTCTGAGATGTACCATTCCAGGATTCTGTGATCCCCTACCAGAAGTTCAATAAACAGATCATAATTAAGCTCGGTGGAGCCATCAAGATTTACTAAGTATTAACCATCGGACGTCCCCTGTTCTAGTTTGCTAGCTGCCAGAATGCAATACACCAGAAACAAAATGGCTTGTTCAAAGGGGAATTTAATAAGTTGCTAGTTTACAGTTCTAAGGCTGAGAGAATGTCCCAATTAAAACAAGTCTATAGAAATGTCCAATCAAAGGCACCCAGGGAAAGATACCTTGGTTCAAGAAGGCTGATGAAGTCCAGGGTTTCTCTTGCAAGTGAGAAGGCACATGGCAAACACAGTCAGGACTTCTCTCTCAGCTGTAAGGGCACATGGCAAACATGGCATCATTTGCTAGCTTTCTCTCCTGGCTTCCTGTTTCATGAAACTCCCCGGGAGGCATTTTCCTTCTTCATCTTCAAAGGTCACTGGCTGATGGACTCTCTGCTTCATGGTGCTGCAGCATTCTCTGCTCTCTCTGAATCTCTCATTCTCCAAAATGTTTCCTCTTTCAAAGGACTTCAGAAACTAATCAAGACCCACCCAAATGGGTGGAGACATGCCTCTACCTAATCCAGTTTAACAACCACTCTTGATCAAATCACATCTCCAGGGAGATGATTTAATTAAGTTTCAAACATACAATACTGAATAGGGATTAGAAGAAACGGCTGCCTTTACAAAATGGGATTAAGATTAAAACATGGCTTTTCTGGCGTACATACATCATTTCAAACCAGCACATTCCCCTTGGGTTCAATGAAACAAACCCTGAATTCTGGCTCTGCGTGAGGCCACAGCCTAGGCTTAAAGCAATAGTATCGACGTCTTTCTCTTCCACTGTGCAACAATGCTTATGGGGTAAGCTGGTCTATAAATTACAGACCACAGAGGTTACAGTCACATCCCTAGTAAATGGTGGAGTCAAGAGGTTGACAAAGTTTCCTCCTGCCCCATGGTAATCCTGGCATCTTGATGTTCCCTCTCCCAAACAACCATTCACTTGCATTATGCCACTGAAGATGAATTTGCTTTTCTAGGACTCTATAAAAATGGAAGCACATAGTATGGAAGCTTCTTTGTTTTTTGGTCCGGCTTCTTTTTCTTAGCATAATTACTTTGAGATTTTTTTGCTAAGTAGTGTCCCATCAGATGGATGTACTACTGTTTGTTTCAATCTGCTGTCCAATGCATCTTTTTGTAAACTCGTCTTAGAACAGAAGGAAAGGTCAATTCCCTTGACTCCATCCATGACTGTAAATGACTACAAATCAAGTGTTGGTTTTCAAATGTTGCCTGATTAAATGGACAAACATATTAGAAGCTGTGGAAGATCTTCTGTGCATGGTGGCAGGAAGAAACGTTTTGAGTAGGTTTTATTGGGATCTGTGTGTTGAGATGACAGTTTCCCTGCCTGTAGACAAGGAGAACTCACAAAGGCATAAACAATAGAGGACTTCGGGAAAATTATGAGAGCAATTTAGGAGCGGATAATTAGATATCTTTTGCAGGGTGTTTGGGAAATTAAATTAGTTTTTTTAAATGAAGGTTTGTGAAGATCACTTCATAAAAAATAGCGTTGTGACTGATTATTTTTCTAATATTCTTCGCCTTTCTTCCTTGCATATCCAAGGAAGTGGCACTTTTAGCCCTTAGCTGTGGCAGCCAATCATAGCCTATAATTGCATTCACTGCATAAATTGTCAGTGTCATGAATAATAAAATTAGTTTAAATAAACCCCCAGCCACAACCACACATAACTCTCTGGTGGAGGATCCCATGTCCTTTCATTCTAGGGAAAGGGTCAGCATAATCTCTGTAGTTAAATTCTTGAATTAAAATGAAGATGTAATTATTAGAAGGGGGAGTGGGAGGAGTGATTTTGTGGGGCTCTGCCATCTCCCCAAGAGAATTGTCCTCCGCACTGAAAACCAGACTTCAGAGAGGGTCTCATAGAATGTGTGATGTCAAGTAGCCAAGTAAAGGTGTGCACCTGCCCAGAGCCCTGGGCTTTTCTGGAGGAAGAGTCTAGAAGGAAAATCATGGCGCTGAGCTGTCCTTTATGCTCCTACTTAATGAAGGCAGCTTCAAAAGTCCACCTCGTTGGAAAGATCTAAGGGCAAACTCAGAGAGGGTGAGGGGCCTTTGAAAATGTCTAAGCACAAACACTAACCCTCATTAAATAAAGTCAACAGAGTGGGCTCAGAAACATAAGTGGGGAGATGGAAAAATGGAAAAGACGAGCATCAGTCTGAGGTTAGGCTGGAAAGAAGGGATCGTGTTTTGAAAACATAATTTATGTACTCCATATTGTTCTAGTTTGCTAGCTGCCGGAATGCAATATACCAGAAATGGAATGGCTTTTTAAAAGGGGAATTTAATAAGTTGCTAGTTAAGTTCTAAGGCTGAGTAAATGTCCCAATTAAAGCAATTCTATAGAAATGTCCAATCAAAGGTATCCAGGGAAAGATACCTTGGTTCAAGAAGGCTGATGAAGTTCAGGGTTTCTCTCTCAAGTGAGAAGGCACATGGTGAACATAGTCAGGGCTTCTCGCATCTGAAAGGGCACGTGGCAAACACAGTGTCATCTGCTAGCTTTCTCTCCTGGCTTCCTGTTTCATGAAGCCCCCTGGGAGGCATTTTCCTTCTTCATCTCCAAAGGTCGCTGGCGGTAGACTCTCTGCTTCTCATGACTATGTCATTCTGCTCTACCCTCTCTGATTCTCTCATTCTCCAAAATGTCTCCTCACACCAGCACCTAATCCAGTTTGACAACCACTCTTGATTAAATCACATCACCAGGGAGATGATCCGATTACAGTTTCAAGCATACAATGCTGAGTAGGGATTAGAAGAAGTGGCTGCTTTTACAAAATGGGATTAAGACTAAAACCTGGCTTTTCTAGGGGACGTACATCATTTCAAACCGGCACACCTACTGCCCCCCCCCCCCCCCCACATCTTGCCCAACAGCCCCCATCGACTTCTGCAAACTCCATTTCCTGGACTGAGGCACCGGCATTGTCCAGTCTGCTGGTCAGTCTACTGAAATTCACCAAGCTCTTTCCCATCTATGGCAGTCGATCCCCCAGGTTTCCCACTCCCCAACTGTGGGCAGAGACATGCCGATGGGGGTTTTCTGAAGTTCTTGCTCAGGTTTTGTTTGACAGGGTGACTGCACATCCACCAAAGGGTTTCTAGGAGACTATTTTGATGGCCAAGCCATTTCTATCAGCTACTCTAGCTCTCCTGGTGAAATTTCCACTCAAACTCTCTGCCTTGTTTAGACAAACCGAAGCAGATGGGAGGAGTAAAAGCATAACCAGTGGTCCCAACTCATTAAACCCAGAAGTCCCCCAGCTCCCCCTCCTGCGAGGGGACTAGTTCATCATTGCTGGGCCTTCTGTCCCCCTCTCTGCATCCCCCACACAACATTTCCTTATCACTGTTTCTATTTGGGTCCCAACAGTTTTCAAAACACCATCCCTTCTTTCAACCCTAACCTCAGACTGATGCTAGTCTTTTCCATCTCCCCACGTACATTTTGAAGCCCATTCCGTTTACTTTATTTAATGAGGCTTATTGTTTGTGCTTAGTCATTTTCAAAGGCCCATCACCCTCTTTGAGTTCGCCCTTAGATCTTCAGCCTGCCAAAGAGGCAGGTTTTTGAAGCTACCTTCATTAATTCAGTACCTAGCTCCTGCGTCTAAGGACACATGGGTTTGAAGTGTACACAAGCCTCAGTGGAAACAACCAAGAAGCATCCCAGGATACTACAAATTATAAAGGGTGATTAGGAACTAGCATGGCTTTCTATCCCCTCCTCCCTTAGAGCTTTTTTCCTTATATCAAAAAGATTCTGTGATATCAGAATATCACTGTGTGACTCTGATAATGACTTCCCAGAGTTTCAGACATCAGTGGAACAAAGATTTTAATTTTAATTATCGGCAGCTTCATTTTTTTTCAGATTCAGCTATTGTAAAGGCCACGGTTGCTGGGAGGAAGGGGAGAAGGGGCTGGGTGGACTAGGAGTCCCATTCGAGTCCTGCTCTGAGCCCTAGTCGGCCTGTACTCCACCTTTGAGGAAGCAGATGGAAGGAGCTTATGCCAGAGAAGCAGTGAGGTCTGGCAATCAAGATAAATGCATGGACTCCAGACATTACACCAAAGCAATTTAGCTTCTAAGATCCAGCCCTTTGACCAGCTAAGCCAAAGGAAAACCACTCCCGGATCTGCCCTCGGGGAGCTGTAGTGGGGGTGATGTTGGGATAGCAGCAGCAGCAGAAGAATCTAACACCTTTCCAGGGAGGGCCCTGTTATCCTCAGAAGGTACAGAATACATTCTAAGGCTATCTGGGGGAATAAGATTCCTTCCAGAATTCACGCATCAAGAATGCTCAGCCATCCCCAGCCTAGGGAGCAGGTGGCTCACGTCCCTTTACCTTCTGCTCCGGAGCCATCGCCCGACAAACACAAGCCTTGGACTCAGAAGACTTAAATTCTGGTCCTGGCTCCATCAGGGTGCCCTTTGACCCGAGGGAAGTCACCAAGCCTCCCTGGTTCTCCAACGCCCATTGTGATTTCTCAGCAGTTTTTAGCAGCAGTGTGAAATTTCACAGGGGGCCCCAATGTTTAAAACAGACCCGCTGAGCTGCGCTAAGCCCCACTTGCCTTGCGTTCCCTTTGCCCTCTTCCTACTCCCCTGTCCCATCAGAGCCCAGACCACGCAGAGGGAACTCTGTTCTCCTCCAAAGCCAACTGGAAAACAAAGCGCTAACCAATCAGGATCTTTATGACCCACTGCTTCTAGTTGTAAAACTTTATGGCTTGATTTTAATCTGTAGCATTTAGGATATACCCGGGAGGGGTCCTCAGAGAGGCACCAGTGGCACACTTTTTCCTTGAAAAACCAGCTATCATTTATCCTTAAGGAGAAAAAATCCGACAACCTGAGAAAAAGATTTCCTGTTCGCAGCCTTATTACGAATGCTAAGCACAGTGGGAAATAAGCGTGTGTGTGCATGTGTGCACATGTGCGAGCGTGCCTGTGTCTCGGTGTGTGTGTGTGTGAGTGTGTGCACATGTGCCTTACATGTGTGCGTGCATTTGTGTGTATGTCTCGTGGGGGGTGGGTGCGGGGGTGGTTTGAGGCTCCGTGCTTTGGGCTAATTTTGATTATTCTTATGCAGCACGGGGAAGAGACACCGGAGTTCTGAGCCTCTGGCTCTACGGCCACAATGACCTGAGATGGGAGAAGGGCTGGGGGTTTCCTCAGCCTCCCACAAGGGGTACCCTGGAAACCCCCATGCCACCCCAGACAAACATCTTTGCTGCAGATTGGGCTGGGATCGAATAATCTAATTGCCTAGGGGCTAGGATTTCACTGTATCCCTGCACAGCTGTTTTCATGCCTGGGCTGGATTTGGGCTCTATCATAATTTCCCTCATGTTTTCACATTAGGGAAGTACAGGAGAAGAACAGTGTTCTCTGGAGAAATTTTCCGCATTTAGGATTCGTGCAAGTAAATGCATTGACTGCCCGTGTTCTCCCCTCTTCCCTCAAACCACTCACAACAACTCAGATAAACACCTTTCCAGACGGCTTTTCTCCCACCATTTCATTTCCTTTTAAAATGGTAAGGGGGTTATGTCTGGTGCCCTGAAACATCCATCATCCATTTCCTTTACCCAGCTCAGCACTAGGCAGCAATTAGCAAAAGTAACACTAATTAGGTTTTACAATGTAATAGGTGTTCCTCTAAACTTAAGACAGCATTTTAAGCTTCTCATGATTGCAAGGTCATTTTGCCATTCTTCCCAAGAGTAGGGATGCTAATGAGTGGATTTGGTAAACTGGGGTATGTAAGCCCCTGTTTCCTCCTGAGGCTTATTAGCATTTATTGGGGATGGTTGTTGCTGAGCTCACACCCTAAGCTGAACCAGTGAACTGTTTCACCTAAAAGGCTAGAAGTGCTAGACTGTCCTGGAATCAACCGTATCTAAGTATCTGAGGCCTTAGATAATATGGGTTATTGAGAGACAATGATTTATTTTCTCCTGGACTTAGCAGTTCTGTGTCCTCTCTCCAATCTTCTTTGCAGGTTGCCCTCCACCCCCCACCTCCAAACGTACTCAAACTTGTTCCCTCTGGCTAAGAAAAATATTATATTATTAAACTCTGTATGCCATAAATACCTCCACATTCATAGCTTCGTGTTTCAATCTTGCTGTCAGCACATTCTGGATACGTTTGCTGGAATTGGTTTTCTATTTCTTCGACTATAAGCTGTCAGGAGTCAGCACACAGACCTGTGAGAGCCTCCCAGTAAGATGTCTATCCTGGAGCCTCATGTAACTTGGTATTTCACGTGGGCTTCTAGATGCTGCTGCAGAGAATGAGATGATGGGCAGGGCAATGATGAGATTCAAGCAGCTTGGTGCAACTGGGAAACATGACAAAATATATCTCCCCTGCTGAACATGTTTAAATCATCACGGGGTGACCTCATAGGATGAATTCGGTTTTGAGAGACACTGCTGGGAATTGGGTTTATTGCACTCCTTCTACGTGAGGGAAGGTAAGTGACAAATTCAGGGATGCATATGCAAGCTAGAGAAAGCCAGTGTCTTGTTTTGCTGGAGCTGCTATCACAAATACCCCACAAGGGATTGATTTAAGCTACAGGAATCCATTGGATTACAGTTTTGAGGCTGAAAGAAGTTCAAAATCAAGATATCGTCAAGGCTTGCTTCTTTCCTGAAGATTGTCAGGTCCTGGGGCTGGCTGCCGGCAATCCTTAGGGTTTCTTGCCTTTCATCTTTGTCACAGGGAGATGTCTCTCCTTTCTGACTTCTGTGACTTCTGGTCCTCTTTCTAAGGTCTCTAATCACATGGATAAAGCCCCACCTGGCCATGCCTTAACAAAAAATAGCATCTCCCAAAGGTCCTATTGACAATGGGTTCACACACAGACAGATTAAGAACATTTATTCTGGGGACACATAATTCACAGCTAGGGATGTCTTAATTTCATGTATTCACTCAGTATTTATTCCCTCCCAGCCATGGAGCAGGCACGGTGTTAGGTGTGGGGACAGAGGCGCAAACGAGATGGACATGATCCCTGCCTCTTGAGCTCATGTTATGGTGTGGGAAACAGACAATGAGCAGCTAATTCTCCACTTTATTCTCTATTTTAAGTCGTGCCAAGTATAGTGAATCCAAGAACTGGAGGCCCTGATCTATTCGGAGGAGTCAGGGCACTTCCTTGAGGCAGTGACACTTCAGATGGGCTCAGAGGGGGCAGCGGATCTGTCACACCCACAGGGGAGGGAAGGGCTGCTAAGCACAGAGTCAGTGCGTATGAGTGTCCCAGGGCGGGAAGCAGCCGAGAGCCAGCCGAAGGGACGAGAGTGGAGTGGCACTAGGCAAGGTGGGCAGGGTAGGTTGGGGTTGGCACGGATGCTCTGAGGCCATGGCAGAGAGCTTGGCTTTGGTCCTTGGTGATGGGAAGCCACTGAAGTGTCAGAAGCAAGACAGGGACATGATAATTTATCAGCCCCTGCCCTTGCAGATATTTTCTTGAGCAGGGATGAGAAAAGAGCTCATACACCCTTTTGGAACTAATCTGGGGGTCAGCGTACCCACCAAAAGAGAGGGATATGAAGGTCATTTATAAGGTGTGCCACCTTCTCTGGGAATCTGCCTGGTGTCTGACCCAAAGCCACTCTGCCTGAATCATAGGACTAGCCCATGGAAATTGAGCTTTAAAGTAAGTAATTCCTAGGCACAGAGATCCCCAGATGGACCATTTTGTGAAGATTCCTTTAGCTTCCATGATACCTGCCTCCCAATAAGAAGTTTCCTTCTTGTGAAAGGAAGAAGAAAAGGGAGGAAGGGAAGAGAGGAAAGCAGAGAAAGTTCAAAAGGGGAGGGGTAAGTAAGAAAGGAACTTCCAAAGCAAGGCCCTCTGACAAGCTCTTGGAATTTTCCTGCCACCCCTTGAGGTAACGAGAAAGAGAGGTACGAGTCCTGGGTCTCGGGCCAAACAAGGGGCTGAGTTTGGAAGCTTCTCGCTGTTGGAAACCCATTCCTCAGCCCCGAGCTGGTGGGGTTGGGTATCTGTTCAGCCACTTCCCCAAGCTTCCCTTTTGCTGCTGCCCAACGCCCAGTACAGACTCATTCTGTCAGAAGCCACATGGCTATGTGACTCAGCGGTCCTCCTTGGGCTGTTGCCTCAGACCCCAAGCACTAAACACTCATTGCAGCACCCACTTAATATGACACAAGAATAAGAAACTGCAGTGGCTTTGTCACCAGGGTGAATGGCGCATTCTCATAGCCAGATAATGCAGAAATAAAGTGCATTTGTAATAGACGACAAAAGGATTATCCCCCATTCATTTCAAAGCACCCTTCATTCCACCCAGGGATTACATTTCTCTTTACTTATCTTGCAAATGGATTTTTTATTCTTGTTTTCCCCCAAGTGTACATGCCTGGCTTATGGCAAATAGAAAATGGAGCTGGGTCTTTTAAAGTCAAGGCCTTGGTTAATCTGAGAGAAGTTGTCCACCAGGACACCCCAAGCCCTCTAATCCACTGCCAGGCGGAGAAGCACCTAAGGAACTAACCCCGGATTACTCGATGCCACCTGTCGGCAAGGAGGAAGCCGTCCTGAGAAAGGAAAGCATCTCAGAGCAAAGCTGGGCTGATTAGGTGCTTCTCTGGCTTTGAGCTTTGAGACTCATTCCCTGCTCTCCTCAATGTTCTCTCGAGGTACCCGGGTCCTCCACAGAACCACTGGCAGCAACTCTTCAGGACTTCTTCTGGACCGTGCCCCCTATAGGAAAATTATGGAAAGCTGAGAAGCAGGCAGAGCAGAGGGTGTTCCCAGTGGATGCAATGATGGCACAGGAGGTCTCTGTGGAGAATAGGGGGCCCATCACTGTGCTCAAAAGACCACTGCTTGGGGTACAGGAGAGGAATGGCTCGGCCAGGACTTGAAATCCCTTGGGGCTGGTCTGGTCCTATGGTTCATTCTGGAAATGCTAGCACTGGGGTATCTATTCTCACCGCGTGCTTCCTCTGTATAACACTTTGCCTACTCAGAGCTTATGCAAGCACCTTTTGTCTCTTTGCTTGAATTGTTTGCACTCCTACCCCAATCATATATAATCATGCAGCCCTCATACCATTGTACTTCAGCGGGTGTTGCCACTCCTTTCATTGGACTTTTCTGATGTCTCACTTTTGTTCCTCTAAGACTGAAAAGTCCAAGAAGAAGCCAGTAAAGTAGCAATTGTGGGGAATGGTCCCAAAGTGCCTTTACTGTGCCAACCTCTGCCAAGCATGCTGCATCATGCTACCTCAGCCTTTTCTTTCCTGCTCTTGTCCCAAACCAACTTATCAAAATGAGAGAAAGCATCTGAATGTGGACGGCTAACAACTCCACAAGTCAAACAAACCCTCCTGGCCATACTGGATGGGATGAGCCCCCTTCTGCTTGAGGAGGGGAGAACAGAGACTCTCCCATGGGACCACTGGACCTGGGGAGGTGCCTGCTGAGTGTTCTTCTCTGGCTGATGAGAAATCCCATGAAGGAAAGTGAAGGCAGATGACACAGTTTGGAAGGGTGCAAACCTTCCTAGAAAATGAAAAGCTTTTCAAGTGTTCTTTTACTTGGGGGTGGGGATAGTAAATGAATATGCAACTCACCTGGGCCTCAGCACAGTCCAGCATGAGCGTTGGACCTTTGCCACCCGCCCATCGACCTTGTAGTCAACTCTGCCACTCACCTCATTGCCAGAGCGACCCTGCTCCCACAGAGAGTTAAACTCACAGCCTCCTCCCATTTGTGTACAACAGTCCATTTAGGATATCTTCCACCCTCCTCTCACTGTGTCGCACAATACCACATCAAAAATACATTTGCAGTGGAGCTTATTTTCCGAAGATGGATAATTTGGTTAAATCTCTTCCACTTTGATTTCATCTCCAGTTTCAGACGAGCGGCAGTACAACATACAGCAGCAAAAGCCCATTTTATTCTCATGAAAAAGAATTTAATGACCCTCTGATATAAAATTGATCCTCTGATAAGATGGCACTTATGGGCTACATCGACAGAAACATTAAGCTAAGTATGACCGCACATAACTACAGACGGAGGACACCAGGGCTGGGACTGGGGAGGACATGGTACTTTGCCTCTGCTTGGGAAGAGGAGGCAGGTGCTCGGCTTGTCCCAAGCCAGTCGAGCTCTCTTGGGTCACCAAGCCTACAGAATCTTACCCATTGCCATTTGGCCTGCAGCTCAAGGAGTTGGGAATTTAAAGCATTTTATTTCAGGTGTTTGGGTTGTGTTTGACCTGGTGTTATTCTTTTCCCAAATAAAAGAACATGTGAAGAAAGCTTTGCATTTTCTATGAAGATTTGAACCCTTCAAAGGGAAGCCTGTTGCAAACCGTGTCATCCTCCCTTCACTTTCCATTCTCAGGTGCTATGGTACCTATCCTTTGGGTAGTGCAGAGTAAAGATTTCGTATATAGTGAGATGCTCAAATTCATTAGTGGTGTGAAAATAGCAACGAGACACTACCTTATACCAATTAAGTGAGCAAGAATGAGAAAAGTGAGTAGTGCCAAGAATTGATGAGAAGGTGGGGTGGCTGAAACCCTGCCTCCCACACCCATGAACCAGTGGTGAGAATCTAAACTGGTCAGATCTACATGTAGGTGAAATGTGAAACTGGCTAGGATTTAGATCACACCTGAACATGCCTTATGAAATTGACTATGCATATCTCCTAAGACTCAGAAACGTCACCCTCTGGTATGAATGATAGGGGAATTTTCACACAGGCCCATGGTAGTGTGGGGTTAGAAACAATCTGGAGATCTATCAGAAGGAAAGTGGATAAACAAAACTGTGTGACTGCAAAAACCTAAAATACTGAACTGGGTAAATGTCTAACATTCTTTAAAACAGTGTTGAAGGAAGACAAAACAGAATTAGATCTGTTTCACAATGCAGGTTGGGTGAATTAAAAACATTTGCACTGAAAATGCTAAACATTTTACATATATGTTCAAAGGCATATGTTAAACATATTACAACGGTTATCTGTGGGTGGACGGAGGAAAATGGGGGTGAAGATTAGGTATTATGGTGGAAAAATCCAGAAAAGAGAGTTCTTCTTAGACCACGTTATGGATAAGCTGAGAAATATGATGAACTCAAGTCTTTGCACCTTATATTCAATTAAAAAATAGCACATTACTTAGTACATGGAGTAAATGCCAGCAAAAGTGGTAGTTCTGATAGCTCCAAGCCAGCCTCCCTTTTCTAACTTTTCTCTGAACCTACTTTCCCTTCTTGTGCAATCAGTGGGATGGCTGTGTGATGAGGAGTTTTGACGCCTTCAAAAGCAGGGTGAAAAATCTCTGCCATGCCTGATCTCCAGGTGTCTGCAGGTGACTGCAGGTAATAAAGGCTAACAAAAGATGGAAGGCCAATTAGAGTCAATTACAAACTCACTGACTCACAAGGATGGGGAAAAAAGCCCAGGAGAATATATTACAGTCTTGTAAAATGGAGATTTCCTTTGTATGTGATTCTAATTTTGGAAATGCTTTGGCTTTTGGACTTGGGTTTAATGATCATCTGGAGATGCTGATCAGGATAGGAGCCTGTCTGAATTTTTTATGGCCTTTCACTCCTTGTAGACGTGGGGATGGCTGAGAAGAAGTGGGTGGAGGACATCAAAGTCTTTCACATTTGTAAAATGTGACCCATTAACCATTAAACACAAAATCTCTGATAACAGCAGTAAAAAAAAAAGTGTCACCTATCCTAGCTGACAAAGGAAAAGAAGAAGCCGAGGGTGAGATGTGAAACTCTGATATGCCTCCTACTACTGGAATGACAAGGGTACTTGCTTTTCTCTTTCCATCTGACCAATATAACAGTGTGGTAGAAGAGGAAACTTCCTCAAAGCTGTGTCACCCTTCAACTTTTAGAAAGCCATGCCATTCTTGCCAGCTGAAAAATTCAACCAGATGAATCCTAGAATTGAAGTTCTGGAAGCAGCTGTCATGAAAGGTACTATTAAGCAAAAGGGCTGAGTAGGTTGCTTGATTAAGCCTAGGGCTACTGAAGCAGCTATCCTTGAAGTTCTATAACACTTGGATACATCATTTAGCACAATCGATCCCCAAACTTGGACAGAAATGTATCATGAAGGCCCAGAGGCTGATTTTGATACATTAGAACAGAAAAAGGAATCAAATGGAGACCTCAGAAGAGGTTCTAGAAATACGGCCCTTTCTTACAGGCTCTCTCAAGTGTTCAAGTCTCCTATGCTCTGACCTTCGCAAAACCCTTGGCTGAAACTGCAAACCCAAGACCACTCTTAGGATAACCAAATTTGCAGGTGGTGAGGGAAGCAACAGTTATGACTTGTTGGGGGGTTGGTGTTCTGGAAAAGGAATAAGCAGTTGATGGATCACTTTCCCTCTTCTTCAAACCAGTTATTTTGCACAGTGGAGATCCACTGCTAAGGTCAGATGAGTGTGTGTTTCTGTGTATATAAACACACAGCACTTATGTGCCTAACTTATAGCACAAGGCATACTACCAGAAAATTACTGAGAGCATGCATTTTTCAAATCAAAGGTCCCCCTTTATCACTAACGTCAGGGGAAGTGGTTTTGGTTGGGATTCAGGCAGGTTTCCTCAACTGCAGTGGTTTCTGCACATAGGGAATGTAGAGAAGCAAAGGAGTAGAATGACAAAGAAAAATACTGTGAGCCTGTCGATGGCCAACTGATAGGTATTCATGTTGATTTTCCAACAATGCATCCCCACTCTCTTTCCTGCAAAGGGTTAAACAAAAAAGTAATTAAACAATGATTTCTTTATAAGGGCTGGACTTCTGAGGCCTGTTTTCTCTGCTGGAAAAAAAAAATAGATTTAAGATAATGGCCCTATTCTCCTCAGAATAAATTAAGCTCAGAGATAAAGAATTCCATTACTAATGCCTTTCAGCAAAGCCCAGGCATCCTTTAAAGTTAGACTTGAAAGTACAATGTGCCGTGATCTTGTTGAAATCTTTCCTGTAATGATATTTAAGTGATGGGCAAGGGTATCAATGGTTCAGGCGAATTACTGATTGTATATCTTCAGGGCTGCTGAGCACCTTCAGAACACTCTGAGGGAATGCATTGCACTTATTTAAAGCCACTTTCAAAACAGCTGCAAGTTAACTTGAATTACAGCTTTTTCTGGGAAAACACAGGAAAAGGGGGCAAATTAGGGTAGGGGAGACAGGGGAAGGAAGGAATCAAGAGGGGATTTGAGGTAGAAATCAAAGGCTAAGACCAAAATATGGAACCCACATCTGGAACACTGGATCAAACCAGCGCATGATGCCTGCTGCAAGCTAAATATTCTTTTTTAGCGTTCAGCTTTCATCATTTTTCTTTTCTGCGGGAAGAGCTAACAAAGAAGTCATCTTCACCCTTGCAGCAACAAGTTATCCTCTTCCCTTGGGGAGCAGGGTCTTCTTGAAGAAGAGATAGCCAGTGGCTAGACTGAAAAAAAATCTGCACGGTCTCAGCATTTCTGGTTTATTCTCTTGGAAAGGCAGTGCAAAGAGTCAGAGAGGCTCAGGGGGAATTTGGTGAGTGGTGAGCTGGGCTGTGGACTGCAGAAAGAATGGGTGTGGCACACTTGTGGCCCTGCCAGTTCCCTCTCCATGATGGCTGAAAGTCACCGACCCCTGTCCAGTCATCTGAATCATTCCCTTCTTTAAGTCAACAACAACTTGATGGGCTAAAACCATCACAGTGATGCTGACCAATCGGTGACTAGCCCCCAGCATGATTTATAATTCTACTTCACCTGCCCTACAGGGCTTCTTGTAAGCTTCTTGAGGGCAGAGATAAGTAAAAGGTCTTTCCTCAGTCGAAATTCTTGCATCTTGAGGCGGCTCGGTACAGATTCCTTCGATAACTGGTTTCCCACCTTGTAATGAAGAAACCACCAGTGAGTTTGCTTGGAAATGGCGGCATCCTAGCGGTCCCAGCTGAAGTGGCCCCAGGTGGTGGCCAGGTAGCCTCAGCCATGCCCCCACGTGGAGTGTCAAAGGAGGTGGGGTCCTGCCGCTGCGTCCTTCCCCTACACGGGATGCTGAACGACACCTCCAGTGCCCATTGCTGGGCTCTGCAGAGCACACCCTTGCTCCCAGGGGTCCCCCCTGTCAGGGTGCTGCTCCTACGATGAGGCCCCACAGCCGACCCACTGACCCACTTGGAGAACTGGTCTAGACTCCGGCACCCTAGTATTTCCCATGACACAAGAGACCCGGCTGCTGGCCAGATGAGAATTTACTTTTGGGTCTTTCCTGTAAAGGAAGATGGACGTTCCCTTTGTTTAATATTTCTGGCTGACACTTAGATCCTTTGGGTCAACTGAATCTGGCTGTTTGGAACCCCTGTCCACAGAAACATGTGCATCCTGACACACCATACATTTGTTCATTACTTTAAAGTGTATTATTTCTGATGAAATGAGTTCCCTTTATAACAGGGAACTTTA
Organism: Tamandua tetradactyla; assembly: GCF_023851605.1. Taxonomy (NCBI): domain Eukaryota; kingdom Metazoa; phylum Chordata; class Mammalia; order Pilosa; family Myrmecophagidae; genus Tamandua; species Tamandua tetradactyla. The sequence goes on along the minus strand of NC_135334.1, from coordinate 9,852,124 downwards.
AAGAACGTACTCATACACGACACCACCCTAAACGCTGATTTTGTTCAACAAACGTTTGTTTTGTATTTGCTGTGTGTCGGGCAAGGCGTGAGTACTCTGGATACACAAGTAAAAGACACTCCTTCCTCTCAAGCGTCCAGCCAGTTGAGGGACATGAATAAGAGAACAGACAATAATTTGTGTGCCAGGAAGGGGACAGAATGTGGCCAAGGTATAGGACATAGTGCCTTTCCAAAATTCTCTATGTAAAAAGCGCCATTGCTGCGTGGCTACAATCATGGAAGAGATGCATTTCGTATTCTATTTTTCTCCCACCTGTGTCTTTATCGCAGTGCCTTCCCAGGATACGCGGATGTGCCTTTTCTCTCATAGGGAGGCTTTCCTTTAAATAGACAGGAATCCAGCTACCACAATGCAGGCATCCAATGTCTCCATCTATATTTATTTCATTACTTCACCCGAATAATAATTTTTTTTTTTTAAAAGGGAAGGCAAGTATCCTACAACCTAATAAGCAAAAAACAGTATCATCATTCCCCCTGGAACATTTTATACCTCTGCCTGTTCTTTTTCTTGCAGGCCTAATTACTCCAAAAAGAACAGCTGTGGTAAAGCACCCTCTCATTGGCAAATAGGCTTTTGATTTTAGAAATTACTATAGAAAAATGCTGGAAGTTTTGTAGTCATCTTTGTCCCACTTAGAGGAAAAATTCCAGAGTTCCTCTGCTATTATCATATAGTATCAAGTTTAGGCACTCAAGTTTCATCTTTTGTTCCTTTCTCTCTCTCCCTCTCTCTCCTCTCTTTTTAATAAATCACCCTCTCCCGGGCCCTGGGTTAAACAACGCAGGGTGTGTAGTTTCACAATTATTGAGAAGAGGCCACTTAAATTCAACCCATCATAGATACAGTGGCAGTGGCAGTCGTTAATTAGAGATTAAAACTGAGGAATTGAATAATTGAGGTTGCTAATGAATTTGAAAATTTAGCAAAGCAAGGCAAGTCGAACGTTTTTCTGGCCTCTCTTTTCTTCTCCTAACCCTGTTCTCATTTCCCACTATTATCACATTTCTGGCCTTGACTGCTGGGTTTATTACTGCTCATAACCCTGGCCTAAGTGGAAACAAAAAAAGCTGTGGCCTCTTTGCCGAGCTCCTGGAGACATTCAGTCTATTGGATTTATGACATGTTCCGAAGGTTACAATTGCAGGAGGCCGACGATGATGAAAATGAGATATGTTGGGCCACCAGCATTTTCTGTAATCACCTTAATAGGTCAACATAACAATGGATGTTGCTGGCTGGGAAAAAAAAGAACAAGGTTCTAAATTAAAAAAAAAAAAACAATATAGTCAAAGTCTTACTGCCACCGGCTATAAGGGGACCGGGTCATTTGGGTACCTTGTTGGTAGACTTGCTGTAGCTTTGGGTGCTCCACAATGAACTGAAACCATTGGTTCACCCTGGGACAGAACCATCTTCCCCAAGGGGATGCTACAATTGGACCACCGCTGTTAGACGGTACATTTCACATCTGGCCTGAAGGTAATTCTTGAGCAGGGATTTCTACACTGGAAAGAGGCTAGACTATAAGACCCCCCAAAGGCCTTTTCCAGCTTTAAAGTGCTATGATTTTATGAAGATGGCTTAGAGCAAATTGCCTACCTCTAGAAGGACCATACCCTTTGAAGCGTCTTTTTAATGCACAGGTAAAATTTTTCGGGCTATTTTTTTATCATCTGGACACTGTACCTCAGAAGATACACTTCAAGCCTCATTTGGTGCAAAATCTAGATGGTTTAACTCAACATTCAAGGCAAATGGCTGCGTGTTTATGGCCAAAGGCCCCCAGACTTGAGATTATTTGCTATTTTGCTGTTGCTGGTCAAATTGGGTCTGGACATTTACTGCCTCTCTGACTCAATCAGACTGATTACAGGTAGGGATATTAGAGCTGATGAAAGAGGCCTGCTCTGAAGCGATGTTAACACAACAGACTTTCAGTCACAGAACCTTTTATGAATAAGAGGTCATTTCTAATAACATTTCCTTAAAAGTCCTTAGCGACACCTCTTAGCTCAGTCACTGATGGCATCCCACTGATGACTTAAAGTATACATTGTTGACAGCAGGATAAGAAATAATCTGTCTTATAAAAGTGTTCTTACTTGGACCAAGAAACCAAGAAAATCTGTTTCCTGCCACTGCTTAGCACATGTATAGCTTGAAGGAAAAGGGTCAGGGAGGAGACCTTATAATATACATATTTAATCTTGCCTTAAATATTTTTATCCAGTGTTCACTCAATATTTGCAACATTCTCTTTGCATCTCTAAGCATCAATGCTATCCCTCTGAGATATTAAGACCCCAGAGAATAGAAACTGAAAATGTTCTTTGACGGTATCTAGGACAGCTCCAAGTATAGCTAAGTATATGATAAATAATTGACTGTGATGATGATAATATAGAAATATAGTAGGTAACATGAAAATCATCTTCTGATGGACATTTGTGGGAATGCCTCAGAGGAGAAAACAGTCTGGGATGTCTGGGTCATTCCTTGGTCTATGAAAAAGGGCACTGTGATGGTTAATTTCATGTGTCAACTTGGATAGACTATGGCGTCCAGCTGTTTGGTCAAGCCCTGAACTGCTTGTAACTGTAAGGGTATTTCATAGATGGGATTTGCATCTATAATTAATTGATTGCATCTATAAAGAACAAAGGAGATTGCTGATCAATGTGGAGAGACTCCTCATTCAATCTGACAGAGGTCTTCAAAGCCAGAACTGAGGGTTTCAGAGGAAGAAGAATTTTTCCCTCAACTTTAACCTTGGTTCTCACCAGAATTTCCAGCCAGCCAGTTTTTCATGGGGAATTCAGACTGAAGACTTCGGCATTACCTTTACCAGTTTCCAATTTGAGGGTGGCACTTTGGTGTTTGGACTTGCCAGCTCCCATAGTCACATAAGCCAGTCCTTTACAATAAATTCCTTAACACATACACACACACACATGCACACACACACATCTCCTGTTGGTTCTGTTTTTTTGGAGAGACCTAATACTGCCAGTATCATGCTTAGCATTTAGGAAGGGTTATGAAGAAGGTTTTGTACTGTCAACGGAAGGCTCTGATACCACACAGCTCAGTTTGCAGAGAGACAACTAGGCTTGAGTCACAGGGTTTGCTCTTTGAAGGTGGGGCTTGGCTTGCCTCAGTTCCAGTAAACCACCTTGTAGAGGTAAGGGGGGCTGTTAATGTGTGTGTGTGGAGATGCTTATACCAGAGGCTGTAAACCGAGGTTCTGAGTCTGACATACAGGCTTCCTGTGAGATTACAGGACAACCACTAACCTTCAACTGTCTTCTTTTCTCATTTACAAAATGGTACTGTGGGGTAAACAGTTCTAAGTAATTGCAATCCATCAATTTGACAAAGGGGCACACTTTAGGTAGGCCTTCCCATCACATCCTTTCTCATTGAGATTGCAAGCCTCTGAGGCAATCTCTGGCATTTACTGTTCACTGTTCAGGGGTCAGAGGGGTCTCTCAGGTCTTCTTAACCTGTCCCACCGCAGCCTGCTAGCACACGGCAAGCCCATCCCGCACACTGGAGTGGCCTGGCACTCAGGGTGCTAAAAGGCACGGCGCCATTGTCTAAGCTGTTTGGCTGTGAATCCTGTACAAGCACCAGAGATGCATGTGAAATGGGATTATCACCCACCTCCACAGCTGACAGCCCAGCACCCTAACTGCCCGGCTGTCAGTCCTCGCTGGACTGCTAAGGAGGGCACAGGAAAGATGCTGCAGTGGGGGTGTGACTCCCCAATGGGCTCGAGGGGCTGCCCAATCCACACCCTGAATGGCAAAGTTCCTCATGTGGCAGAGCAAAAGATGGGAAATACAGAGGGGGACATAAAACAGGCTAGCAGGCAGAGCAATTCTATTTGGGGTTTGCATACAAAGTCATCAGTTCAGGTCTCTAGGTCAAAAATCATTTTCTCTGCTAAACCCGAGGCTTTTTAGAATAAAATCCTGGGCTGACTTCCAGGCTGAAAGGTGTGTGATGCTCCAGGCTGTTCACGTCCCTGCAGCAGGATTCCAGCCCCATCTTGCTCCTCTCTGAGTGCCCCCTCCCACCCCCCACAGAGACAGGGTTCTGCTTTCTTCTCGTGTTCTCAATTTCCTTTGAAAACTTTTTGACAGACCCTCTCTGCCAGCTGACCACTGGAGAGTTGGGAATGTTCAAACACTTGGCTCCCAGGCTCGGAAATCAAAGCCCTTTTGCCTTGTAGGGCTGCAGAGCCACTTGTTGTTTTTTTTTTTTTTTTTTTTTTTTTTTTTTTATTTTTATTTATTTTTTTTTTCTATTTTTTTTTTATTAATTAAAAAAAGAATTAACAAAACAATTAGAAATCATTCCAATCTACATGTACAATCAGTAATTCTTAATAACATCACATAGTTGCATATTCATCATTTCTTAGTACATTTGCATCGATTTAGAAAAAGAAATAAAAAGACAACAGAATAAGAATTAAAACAATAATAGAAAGAAAAAAAAACAAAAAAAACAAAAACAAAAAACCTATACCTCACATGCAGCTTCATTCAGTGTTTTAACATAATTGCATTACAATTGGGTAGTATTGTGCTGTCCATTTCTGAGTTTTTATATCCAGTCCTGTTGTACAGTCTGTATCCCTTCATCTCCAATTATCCCTTCTCTTTTTTTTTTTTTTTTAATTAACGGAAAAAAAGAAATTAACCCAACATTTAGAGATCATACCATTCTACACATGCAATCATTAATTCTTAACATCATCACATAGATGCATGATCATCATTTCTTAGTACATTTGCATTGGTTTAGAAGAACTAGCAACATAACCGAAAAAGATATACAATGTTAATATAGAGAAAAAAATAAAAGTAATAATAGTAAAATCAAAACAAAACAACACAAAACAAAACAAAAACCTATAGCTCAGATGCAGCTGCATTCAGTGTTTTAACATGATTACTTTACAATTAGGTATTATTGTGCTGTCCATTTTTGAGTTTTTGTATCTAGTCCTGTTGCACAGTCTGTATCCCTTCAGCTTCAATTACCCATTGTCTTACCCTGTTTCTAACTCCAGCTGAACTCTGTTACCAATGACATATTTCAAGTTTATTCTCGAATGTCCGTTCACATCAGTGGGACCATACAGTATTTGTCCTTTAGTTTTTGGCTGGATTCACTCAGCATAATATTCTCTAGGTCCATCCATGTTATTACATGGTTCATAAGTTTATCTTGTCTTAAAGCTGCATAATATTCCATCGTATGTATATACCACAGTTTGTTTAGCCACTCTTCTGTTGATGGAGATTTTGGCTGTTTCCATCTCTTTGCAATTGTAAATAATGCTGCTATAAACATTGGTGTGCAAATGTCCGTTTGTGTCTTTGCCCTTAAGTCCTTTGAGTAGATACCTAGCAATGGTATTGCTGGGTCGTATGGCAGTTCTATATTCAGCTTTTTGAGGAACCGCCAAACTGCCTTCCACAGTGGTTGCACCCTTTGACATTCCCACCAACAGTGGATAAGTGTGCCTCTTTCTCCGCATCCTCTCCAGCACTTGTCATTTTCTGTTTTGTTGATAATGGCCATTCTGGTGGGTGTGAGATGATATCTCATTGTGGTTTTGATTTGCATTTCTCTAATGGCCAGGGACATTGAGCATCTCTTCATGTGCCTCTTGGCCATCCGTATTTCCTCTTCTGAGAGGTGTCTGTTCAAGTCTTTTTCCCATTTTGTAATTGGGTTGGCTGTCTTTTTGTTGTTGAGATGAACAATCTCTTTATAAATTCTGGATACTAGACCTTTATCTGATATATCATTTCCAAATATTGTCTCCCATTGTGAAGGCTGTCTTTCTACTTTCTTGATGAAGTTCTTTGATGCACAAAAGTGTTTAATTTTGAGGAGTTCCCATTTATTTATTTCCTTCTTCAGTGCTCTTGCTTTAGGTTTAAGGTCCATAAAACCGCCTCCAGTTGTAAGATCCATAAGATATCTCCCAACATTTTCCTCTAACTGTTTTATGGTCTTAGACCTAATGTTTAGATCTTTGATCCATTTTGAGTTAACTTTTGTATAGGGTGTGAGAGATGGGTCTTCTTTCATTCTTTTGCATATGGATATCCAGTTCTCTAGGCACCATTTATTGAAGAGACTGCTCTGTCCCAGGTGAGTTGGCTTGACTGCCTTATCAAAGATCAAATGTCCATAGATGAGAGGGTCTATATCTGAGCACTCTATTCGATTCCATTGGTCGATATATCTATCTTTATGCCAATACCATGCTGTTTTGACCACTGTGGCTTCATAATATGCCTTAAAGTCAGGCAGCGCGAGACCTCCAGCTTCGTTTTTTTTCCTCAAGATGTTTTTAGCAATTCGGGGCACCCTGCCCTTCCAGATAAATTTGCTTATTGGTTTTTCTATTTCTGAAAAATAAGTTGTTGGGATTTTGATTGGTATTGCATTGAATCTGTAAATCAATTTAGGTAGGATTGACATCTTAACTATATTTAGTCTTCCAATCCATGAACACGGTATGCCCTTCCATCTATTTAGGTCTTCTGTGATTTCTTTTAGCAGTTTTTTGTAGTTTTCTTTATATAGGTTTTTTGTCTCTTTAGTTAAATTTATTCCTAGGTATTTTATTCTTTTAGTTGCAATTGTAAATGGGATTCGTTTCTTGATTTCCCCCTCAGCTTGTTCATTACTAGTGTATAGAAATGCTACAGATTTTTGAATGTTGATCTTGTAACCTGCTACTTTGCTGTACTCATTTATTAGCTCTAGTAGTTTTGTTGTGGATTTTTCCGGGTTTTCGACGTATAGTATCATATCGTCTGCAAACAGTGATAGTTTTACTTCTTCCTTTCCAATTTTGATGCCTTGTATTTCTTTTTCTTGTCTAATTGCTCTGGCTAGAACCTCCAACACAATGTTGAATAATAGTGGTGATAGTGGACATCCTTGTCTTGTTCCTGATCTTAGGGGGAAAGTTTTCAATTTTTCCCCATTGAGGATGATATTAGCTGTGGGTTTTTCATATATTCCCTCTATCATTTTAAGGAAGTTCCCTTGTATTCCTATCTTTTGAAGTGTTTTCAACAGGAAAGGATGTTGAATCTTGTCGAATGCCTTCTCTGCATCAATTGAGATGATCATGTGATTTTTCTGCTTTGATTTGTTGATATGGTGTATTACATTAATTGATTTTCTTATGTTGAACCATCCTTGCATACCTGGGATGAATCCTACTTGGTCATGATGTATAATTCTTTTAATGTGCTGTTGGATACGATTTGCTAGAATTTTATTGAGGATTTTTGCATCTGTATTCATTAGAGAGATTGGTCTGTAGTTTTCTTTTTTTGTAATATCTTTGCCTGGTTTTGGTATGAGGGTGATGTTGGCTTCATAGAATGAATTAGGTAGTTTTCCCTCCACTTCGATTTTTTTGAAGAGTTTGAAGAGAATTGGTACTAATTCTTTCTGGAACGTTTGGTAGAATTCACATGTGAAGCCATCTGGTCCTGGACTTTTCTTTTTAGGAAGCTTTTGAATGACTAATTCAATTTCTTTACTTGTGATTGGTTTGTTGAGGTCATCTATGTCTTCTTGAGTCAAAGTTGGTTGTTCATGTCTTTCCAGGAACCCGTCCATTTCCTCTAAATTGTTGTATTTATTAGCGTAAAGTTGTTCATAGTATCCTGTTATTACCTCCTTTATTTCTGTGAGGTCAGTAGTTATGTCTCCTCTTCCATTTCTGATCTTATTTATTTGCATCCTCTCTCTTCTTCTTTTTGTCAATCTTGCTAAGGGCCCATCAATCTTATTGATTTTCTCATAGAACCAACTTCTGGCCTTATTGATTTTCTCTATTGTTTTCATGTTTTCAATTTCATTTATTTGTGCTCTAATCTTTGTTATTTCTTTCCTTTTGCTTGCTTTGGGGTTAGCTTGCTGTTCTTTCTCCAGTTCTTCCAAATGGATAGTTAATTCCTGAATTTTTGCCTTTTCTTCTTTTCTGATATAGGCATTTAGAGCAATAAATTTCCCTCTTAGCACTGCCTTTGCAGCGTCCCATAAGTTTTGATATGTTGTTTTTTCATTTTCATTCGCCTCGAGGTATTTGCTAATTTCCCTTGCAATTTCTTCTTTGACCCAGTCGTTGTTTAGGAGTGTGTTGTTGAGCCTCCACGTATTTGTGAATTTTCTGGCACTCTGCCTATTATTGATTTCCAACATCATTCCTTTATGGTCCGAGAAAGTGTTGTGTAAGATTTCAATCTTTTTAAATTTGTTAAGACTTGCTTTGTGACCCAGCATATGGTCTATCTTTGAGAATGATCCATGAGCACTTGAGAAAAAGGTGTATCCTGCTGTTGTGGGATGTAATGTCCTATAAATGTCGATTAAGTCTAGTTCATTTATAGTAATATTCAGATTCTCTATTTCTTTGTTGATCCTCTGTCTAGATGTTCTGTCCCTTGATGAGAGTGGTGAGTTGAAGTCTCCAACTATTATGGTATATGAGTCTATTTCCCTTTTCAGTGTTTGCAGTATATTCCTCACGTATTTTGGGGCATTCTGATTCGGTGCGTAAATATTTATGATTGTTATGTCTTCTTGTTTAATTGTTCCTTTTATTAGTATATAGTGTCCTTCTTTGTCTCTTTTAACTGTTTTACATTTGAAGTCTAATTTGTTGGATATTAGTATAGCCACTCCTGCTCTTTTCTGGTTGTTATTTGCATGAAATATCTTTTCCCAACCTTTCACTTTCAACCTATGTTTATCTTTGGGTCTAAGATGTGTTTCCTGTAGACAGCATATAGAAGGATCCTGTTTTTTAATCCATTCTGCCAATCTATGTCTTTTGATTGGGGAATTCAGTCCATTGACATTCAGTGTTATTACTGTTTGGATAATATTTTCCTCTAACATTTTGCCTTTTGTATTATATACATCGTATCTGATTTTCCTTCTTTCTACACTCTTTTCCATATCTCTCTCTTCTGTCTTTTTGTATCTGACTCTAGTGCTCCCTTTAGTATTTCTTGCAGAGCTGGTCTCTTGGTCACAAATTCTTTCAGTGACTTTTTGTCTGAGAATGTTTTAATTTCTCCCTCATTTTTGAAGGATAATTTTGCTGGATATAGGAGTCTTGGTTGGCAGTTTTTCTCTTTTAGTATTTTAAATATATCATCCCACTGTCTTCTAGCTTCCATGGTTTCTGCTGAGAAATCTACACAAAGTCTTATTGGGTTTCCCTTGTATGTAATGGATTGTTTTTCTCTTGCTGCTTTCAAGATCTTCTCTTTCTCTTTGACCTCTGACATTCTAACTAGTAAGTGTCTTGGAGAACACCTATTTGGGTCTAATCTCTTTGGGGTGCGCTGCACTTCTTGGATCTGTAATTTTAGGTCTTTCATAAGAGTTGGGAAATTTTCAGTGATAATTTCTTCCATTAGTTTTTCTCCTCCTTTTCCCTTCTCTTCTCCTTCTGGGACACCCACAACACGTATATTTGTGCGGTTCATATTGTCCTTGAGTTCCCTGATACCCTGTTCAAATTTTTCCATTCTTTTCCCTATAGTTTCTGTTTCTTTTTGGAATTCAGATGTTCCATCCTCCAATTCACTAATTCTATCTTCTGTCTCTTTAAAACTATCATTGTAGCTATCCATTATTTTTTCTATGTTTGCTACTTTATCCTTCACTTCCATAAGTTCTGCGATTTGTTTTTTCAGTTTTTCTATTTCTTCTTTATGTTCAGCCCATGTCCTCTTCATGTCCTCCCTCAATTTATCGATTTCATTTTTGAAGAGGTTTTCCATTTCTGTTCGTATATTCAGCATTAGTTGTCTCAGCTCTTGTGTCTCATTTGAGCTATTGGTTTGTTTCTTTGACTGAGCCATATTCTCAATCTTTTGAGCGTGGACAGTTATCTTCTGCTGCTGGCGTCTGGGCATTTATTCAGATTTCTCTTGGTGTTGGACCCAGCAAGGTTGTAATATTTTTCTGTGAAATCTCTGGGTTCTGTTTTTCTTATCCTGCCCAGTAGGTGACGCTCGTGGCACCCGTTTGTCTGCGGGTCCCACCAGTAAAAGGTGCTGTGGGACCTTAAACTTTGGAAAACTCTCGCCGTCCTGGGGGTTCGCTAGCCGAAACGGCTTGAGCCGGCCCGGGGTCCGAACGCAGGGAGGGTTGCTGGTCGCCGCAGCCAGGGAAAGAGCCCGTCCGAATTTCCTAGTCGGCCCTGGGCAACAAGCGTGGCGGGAGGGCGCCAGCGGCAGCGGCCCGTCCGAGAGAGTGCACGTTCCCCGGGAGTCACGGGGTCACCGTTCTCTGCGGCCTGGGGGTTTCTGATCCAATTCTCTCAGTTGGTCCGGGGGCTGCGCGTGGTGTGGGCGCCAGTCGCCTTGGTTTCAGGGGACCACCTCTCCAATTCTCCCAGCCGGCCCGGGAAGGAGGAAGGGAGTAACTCCGGCCGCTTGCCACCCCGCCCGGTAAGGCCCGCGCGCCTCGGCGATCTCACCCGAGCTGCTTCTCTCAGCCAGCCAGCCGTTCCAGGATGGGGTACGCTGTCTTTTTTATCTCTGTTGTGGCTTTGGGCGCTTTCTGTATCGTTTCTACTCCCCTAGTAGGTGTCCTGGAGAAGAAACTAAGATCCGCGCGTCTTACTAAGCCGCCATCTTCCAGGAAGTCTATCCACTTGTTGTTTTTTGTGCTGTTAAACAGAAGCATTAAAAGACAAGGAGGCATGTGGGGGAGAACCAGGATCTTTAGTCCTTTTCCAATAGGGAAACTGAAGCTGAAAAAAAGGAAGGCTGCACCATCAGGTTACTCCCATAGAGACCCTACCACATGGAAAGAGCCTTAAAAATGATTTCACTGCTGCCTCTACTAATAATTTTAATCTCTTCCCAGCCAGTAAATAGATGCGGATTCTCCTGTCTCTGAAAAGAGTGCTTTCACTTCATTTTCTTTTAACACGCATGGAAACATTGCATCCAGTAATAATTAGAAATAATATTAAAAACAGAAGATATGAACTGCACACATTATTAAAAAAATTAGATCCTGCAAGTTTACCATCTGTTCAGACTCTAAAGCTCTCTGACGAAGCACCAAGAGTGAGGCTGAATTTGGCTTCCCCCTGGGGAGTCTGCTTTATTTCGTAGTGGATGGCTCTTTCTTTTTGGGGTCCACAAAGGGAAGCCAGAGTGGTTTAGTTGAACTCCAAATGTTCTGCATTTGAGTTATTCTCTCTAATAGAGAAAACCCACGAACAAATGTTCATCATTTGGATATGTAAAAAGAGGAGGCAAGCAAACCCACAAAGGAATACTCAGTTCCCTTATTTTGTAAGACAAGAGCACCTACCTCATGCATGTCAAATCACTCAGCAGAGGGCTCACCCACAGCAATCAATAAATGGTGTCACCATCACTTTTATTGTACTGTTTGGATCTTGATTTGAGACTTGGTCAAAATGTAAAACTACCACTCTTCCAGTTGCCACATGAGTCCGTAAGTGCTGCTTGAATGCCTTCCTTAGCCTTCCCATTGATTGAAAATGCAAGCAAGTTTTTGCCTCTCAAGTCGGCTGTGAAGATGCTCTAAACCCTGTGTGTGTCGCCAGTGAGAGGGCTGTTCTGTGTTTATCAAGTCATTATCTGCGTCAAACATAGTTAGGATTATTTCCATCAAAGGATATCATAGTTTCCCCAACACTTTGTGATGGCCATGATAGAGAGGAAATTGAAATGCAAAGTCATTTCCAACGGCACGCGACACAATGAGAAACAAGAAAAAGATGTCTTGTGGATGCCAAGCCAGGCAGGGACTCTTTCACTGGAAGGACAGGTTGAAAAGCATGAGAGAAATAAAGTTGGCAACAAAATAAAAAAAATACATATTGGAGCTCTCATGTCATTTGTTCAAAAGGCATTCTGATAAGCAAATTCAGAGGGACAGAAATTAGATTAGAGGTTACTAGAGGCCAGGGGAAGGGGAGAATGGAGAGTTATTGCTTAATGGCTACAGTTTCTGTTTGGGTACATGAAAGTTTTGGTAATGGGTGGTGGTGACAGTGGCACAACATTGAGAATGCAGTTCATGCCATTGAATTGCAAACTTTAAAATGGTTTAAGTGGCAAATGTTATACTATATGTATATGCCATCACAATAAAATTTAAAAAAAAATTAAAAAGGCGTTCTGAAAACAACAGAAAACAAGGCTCAGAGCAAAAGTCTGCAGCCACAGAGATGAATGTGTCATTCCTTCAGTCTAACAGAAATGATGAACTAGATATGTAAACAGAACATTAAAATATGGTGGCAGAGATGTATACAAAGCTAGCAGGAGCTGGCCTCTGCTACCCTTTTAATCTCCCTCTTACCCTTTTCCTCTTTGCTCATTTTGCTCCTGTCACAGGGGACTTTCAGGTTCTCAAAGGTGACCTGTCCCTTCCCTCCTCCCAGGGCCTTTGCACATCTAGCCCTTCTGTTATACCCCAAATACCCACACGGCTCACTCCTCTTCTATCTTCAGGTCTTTATTCATATATCACTGCTGCAGTGCAGCTTTCCTTGACCACACTGTACATATCACAATGGCACCCATTAGACTCCCTAAAGCTCTTCCCTGCCACAGCACTCATCATTCCCTAACACACCGACTCTTTGACTTGCACTCTTTATTTTTACAGCCCCTCCCATTAGAATGTAAATTCCATGAAGGCAGGGATCTATATTTTGCTTCTTGCTGTATTCCTAGTTCTTAGATACACAGCCGGCATTTGATAAATACTAAATAAATGAATCTAGGTGGACTTTCCAATCAGTACCTAGTTCTGCTTTCACTGGCACTGATTGCTAAAGAGATATTTATGATCATTTAGTCTAAAAACCATGGACTCTGAAGCAAGACCGCCTGGGTTCAAACCATGGCTGTTTCACTTTCTAGTTGTATTATCTTTGGCAAACCACTTCAACTCTCTTTGGCTCAGTTTCTCATATGTCATATGTGGATGATAGTAGTGTCCATCCCATGGGGTTATTTTGAAGATCAAATACAATTCTTGTACAAAGTGCTTACAATAGGGCATGGTGTAAGGTAAACATTACAGAAGTGTTGGCCATTTTTATTGCTATTGTTAAGAAAACTGAAGGCCACAAGAGATAAGCGACTTGCTCAAAAATCACACATTGATTCATCCATCCATTCTTTCATTTAACCAGTATTTACGGCTTTCTTTATGCCAGGTACTGGGGATTCTGCAACACGCATAGCAGAATAGTTCCTGAATTCATGGGACTTGTAATCTAGTTAGAGAGAAGAATGTTGAACCAAGAGTCATGTAAACATAGGTTTACAATCTGGGTGGGTGCTATGAGAGGCATGGTAAAAGGATTCATTTATCTGTATCCTTGGGGGGCTGGGGAAAATGAGAAATCAGCCCTGAAGAAATGACTTTTTTTTTTGTATGCTGTATGGTGGGGGGTGTTACATATCCTTTTTCACGTGAGTATCCCCTTATTGCAGCACCATTTGTTGAATTTTTGTTTGTTTTGCTTTTCGTTTGTTTGCTTGTGAAGTGCATGGGCCAGGAATCAAACCTGGGTCTCCTGCATGGCAAGCGATAATTCTACCACTGAACTACCCTTGTACCCCAAGAAATGACATTTTTATTGAGACCAGAAGGCTGCATAGAAATTAGTCATGACAGGGCAAGGAAGGGGTGGGGTTGGAGAGGAAGGGGTTACTGGGAGCTATGGACCTAGGACCCAGGTATCAGCCCATGAGATTCAGTATGAACTTCACCAGCCTGGTATTTCCTCAAAACAAGAGGGTCAGGACTCTCTGTAGTCATCCTCGTGTCTCTGTCTCAGACACCTGATACAGTTCCTGGCATTTGGGGGACTCAGAGTGAAGGTTCCTGCCTGTCCCTTCAGCATTTCCTAAGTGCCAACTCTCAGGGTGTGACTCTGATGAGAAATTGTGTTCTGATTCAGATGCACACCTCTGTACACACACACATACACACGTACACACGTACACGTACACCGCATGGAGTTCTTCAGCTGAGAAAGTGCTCCATTGAGTTGGATGCCAACAGGAAAAGTTTACACAGCAGTGTCATGGAGGCTTTGTTCAGAGCCTTTAGAGAGCCCAGAAAAGGAAGAGGGTGGAATGCTATTTGTTCTCCATAAAACCTGAAGAGGAAGTACTAGGACTTGGAGATGACCTTTGGCTATCATTGTCTCGGCATTCATGGAAATGGCTGTGCATGGGCCGAAGTAGTGCCATTATAAAATACTTGGTTAAAATATGGATTAATCCCTGGGAGGGTGTTAGGCAAGATTCAGATATATGATCTGTGATATGGATAGGATATATTTTTTTATTGCAATAATAAGTTTCTCAACTCCTAATGGACCCTGTATTAACTGAAGATGACAGGGAGAGGGGAATGGAAAGCCGACAATTTGTTAAGCTTGCAGAGCAGCAGTTCCAGAGGTTGTAAAAGATAAAGCATTTCAGAGTCATTAAAATCATGCCTAAATTGTCTATCTGAACTCAAAGCAACAACCCTAACTAGAGACTGAGTCTATTGCCAGATATATTTTTCTTTACAGTGTTTCAACTCTCGTGGCCTGACATGGGCTCAACCTTCTATGAAGCACTGGGGGTGGTAGTGGGGGATGGGGGGTGGAGGTGGGTAGGTGGGTAGCTGCACAGACCTTCTTGGAAAAGGCAGACTTAGAGTATAAAGAAGGGAAAATGAAGGAGGTGAGGGTAGGTGGCAGGTGATCAGGACTTTGTAGCTGTCAGTGGGTAGTTCTAATAAGTCTTGCTGCCCTGTGTTGAGGGATTTTCATAAACTAACTCATTAAATTAACAGTACCACCAGATAAATGACAGTATGCCCATTTTATGGATGAGGAAATTAGGTAAGTTTCTCAGCTACACCAAGACTCAAAACCACACAGGTAATAAGGCAGCTGGGTTATATGTCCAAACCCAAACAAACCAATTTACTGTAATGTTTCAGCCACAACGTGCCCCTCTTCCAGGAAACAATGAACTCTCATGGAACTCAGTGAATTTTCAACATTTGCCACCCCATTTAGCTGGTAGGAGGCACCATCTCTGTTGGAGGAGACTGCTGAGGATCCTTGCTATCAGAAGATCAATAGTGGTTCTGGACTTGACCCTTCAGCATAGTAAGGTCAACAGATGCAAGTTTCAATGGCAGGAGGAAGGAAAGGTAGGTAACATAACAACCTCTGCAAAGGCACTGGACTGCAGTGACTTTTCGTGGATTTTATCCTCTGTGGGAGAGAAAGTCACTCTGATCAGAAGGAGGTGGGTAGAAAGAGATGGTAGGGATAGAGCAGGGTAGGGGAAGAGAGACCAACAATAAGCATCAACAATAAGCATGAAGCTCTAAAGGAGGGCAGAGAGAGGATGGTGCCGGTGATGACAATGATGATGACATATTTCCAGATCCACCCACCCTCTCCAAGTAGGAAACACAAAGGGGAAAGAAGGCAACCGAAGAAAAGGCAGTCACCAGCCTAGATTCTTCGAAATGGCACTGTTGTCAAACTCAGAAGACAGTTTCCCACCCTGAATAAAACACTGACATTTGTCTAATTAAAAAACCTAATGGAGATTCTGCAAACAGAGGGAAGCCGCCAATGCATCTGCTGGTAAAGTCTCCATATGGCCCGATCCAATGTGTGCTCTGTTGCAGAGACAGAGCAGGGTGTGATAGTAGTAAAGCTGCCCAGCCATTAAATTACCTCCATAACCTTACTGGCCACTGACAGCAGAGCAGGGAAGGCTTAGCCCAGGTCTCTCTACCCCCATACCAATCCCCAAGAGTAATGGTTTGACATGTGGACCCTGAGGGTGTATGAGGGGTAGGAGGTGATCGGGGAGGAGAAGAGGGATGATTATTATTATGAAGGAATCTCTTCTTCCGGACCCAGGTGGATAAGATGCAGCATCTGGAGTGATTCAGTGCAGTCTGAGAAGGAAACCCTGTAGAGCTGCCTCTAGCCCCAGAGATTGATGGAGAAGTCCAAATAATCCTTCTGACCTTTGGCAAGAGCTAGGCTAACTTTGGGGCCTACATTAAATGAATAAAATCATTTGTCAAGGTCAGTCTGGATGACCACTTCTCCTCTTAGAAAGACAAAGTTGGAAAAGACAAAGTTGGATGGAAGCACCTTCTGGAGATGTGCAGAGGTTTCATGCCTCCAAGCAGGTGAACCTGGCCCACGGCAGCTCTGAGGACCAAAAGGTGTTCTCCATGCTCCCTTCCTGTCTCTTCATCTCCCTATGCCATGTCCCCTTTCTTTATTTCTTCACTTCTGTCCACACTAAGCATCCCTTCTTGTGTCACACTTAAAAGATTTTGATGGCTCCAGCCCTGGGCACCTCTCTCACTAAGAGGGCTTCACACACAGGTACAAAACAAGCAACCCACCATGAGCTGTGAGAGAGAAATAACTCATCTTGTCTATTAGTGCAGAGTAAGAGTCTGATGAACAGGGGAAAGGAGAAAACCTTCGCCTTCCTACAAGAGGCCATGCTGTGAAGCTATGGGGCTCCTGCCCTTGTCCTTCATTATATTTCCAGGATCTTTGTTCAAATTTGAGGAACCACAAAGCATCCTTCTGTATCAATCTAATTACTGGCCTCTCTCCATTCCCACTGGCAGAGCAGGAGGAAATAGCCAAGTGGGACTGTGTATGATAATGGAATTAGTGATAAACACTGTTGGCCACCACTGGCCATTCATTACCTACTCCTCAATACCATACTGTCATGATGTCCCAGGAGAGGATGATGGGTCACCCCTCTGGGGTACAACCACCAATCAGGCCAGGCAAGAAAGATGGCGCCTGAGGGCACTACCAGCTTCCTCTAAGAGGGTCCCAGACAAGAAACACACGGTAGTTAATAGGAGTGGCTTTTAGGCAAGTGAAACTGAGCATACATCTCTGGCTTTAACTACCGGGAAGAGATTAGAATGCTCTTCTCTGATACCTGGAGCAGTGGCTGGCAAGGTTGGACCCAATCTTCCTATTTTCCAGGGTCCTTTCTCCATGAGATATGTGGGGTCAATGGTATCAAGTGATATCAAGTTTTCCAAATGTGGTTGGGGAATGTGGTTGAGTCCCTCAGATTCCTTCCATCTCTCTTCCACTGAATAGCAGCAACACTATTTAGGGAAATGACTTCACCTTAATGAATGAGCCTAACTGACCTACGGGCTATTTGATCTCTTTGTCAGTGAATGATTCAGAAGTGGGCTAGTGACCCTATTCAGACCAATGGAATGCAAGAGAGGATTGCTGAAGGTGTCTGGGGGAATAACTTAAACCCTTCCAAGAGACCAGCGTAAAGCCACCCAATCTGTCCCACTGGATGGAAAGGAGGCACATGGCCTAAGTCATCTTGTAGCCATGAAGGATAAAGGTCACCAATGAGAGATGAAAAAGCTGAGACCATGAAAGAAAAACAGAGCCAGCATCTTCACTAAATAGTGCCTAACTCTGGACTAATGATTGCATTAGACAACAAAATTTCTTATTGTCTTAGCCAATTTGAGTCAGTCTCTATTATTTGTAACTCAAAGAATGCTACTAAAGTAGTTAGTGTAAGGAAAAAGTACTTCTACTTAAGTCTGTGTGGGAGGAGACCAACATAGAAGAGCTGATGGAAAAACATGAGAGGTGGCCTGGCAGAGCTGGGAGTGCACATGGATTGTGGGGATGGGAAAACAGAGAAAGGGGCTCTGTGAGGGAGATCCCAATCCCTGCTCATGAAGAAAAGAACATCCCTTTTCATCTGGAATTCAATGAATCAGCAAGTTTCATTGTAGACTATATTTTGCTCCCAACTATTTGACATGTGCCCTCTCCATTGCCACGTGAATTGTAATGTTTCCTTTAGGCTGATATTTATTCTCTACAGAATCAGGTTTGGTTATTTGACTTGCTGGGGCCAATGGCGTGAGCATGACGTAGGTCAAGAAACACATGCTTTGTGTGCATGTGTCTGAGTGGGCGTGGCTCTCATTTCTGCCCTCTATCATGAGAAAGAACATCTCAGAACAGTGCTCCTGCTTCAAGCAAGGCTGTAACATGAGAAGGTGCACAGAGAAGAGCCACAGTCAACCCACAATCTGTATGTGATATGAACAAGAAATCAACATTTGTTGTTGCAAGCTACTGAGATGTTGGAGTTGTTACAGCACCAAAGCCAGTCCGAGTATGTATCTTGCATGACTACATTCTTAGGACTCTGCTGAGCAATTTGGAAGATACAGAATTAAGCAAGCATTAGAAGAATGATAGGAACTATAGAATTCAGAAACTCCATGTGCATGCAGGCTGTATGGGGCCACAAGAATTCAGAGGGAAGGACTAAAGCAATGGGGATAGCCTGGAAGAAATGGTGGCTCATCAGCCAGCACTAAAGAATGACCGAGACTTGGAAGTAGTGGACAGGGTTTAACAATAGTAGGGTGCCAACCTGAATGGCAGAGATCCTCCTGTCACCTTGTCAACCAATGTGCTGGTTTGAAAGTATTGTGTACCCTGGAAAAGCCATGTCCTTTAATCCTGATTCAATATCATAGGGTGGAAATCCTTGATTAGATTGTTTCCATGGGGACTGACCCACTCAATTGTGGGTGTGGACTTTTGATCAGATGGTGATGCGACTCTGCCAATTCAAGGTGGGTGTTAATTAGTTTACCGGAGTCCTTTAGAAAGGGAGATGTTCTGGAGAAAACAGTTGCTTGAGAGCCCACAGATAGAGGGACATTTGGAGATGCTTGTGTGCAGACAGAAAGAGAAGATGCCCAGACACAGATGTTTGGAGATGCAGAGCCCAGCAAACGTCACCATGTGCCTTTCCATGAGATGCTAAGCAAGCCAGAACCCAGAGCTGTGTTGGAGGAGCTAAGTAGAGGCCCACAGACCCTTAGAGAGGAAACCACTGGCAGCAAAAGCTGGAAGCAAAGGAACCAGGAACAAAGACAGAGGACACCAACCATGTGCCTTCCCATGTAACAGACACCAGTATTTCCTGAATCAAGGCATCTTTCTCTGGATGTCTTAGTTTGGATATTTTTATGGTTTTAGAAGTGTAAACTTGTAACTTAACAAATACTCTTTATGAAAGCCACTCTATTTCTGGTGTACTGCCTTCTAGCAGTTTTAGCAAACCAAAACAGTGGCCTTTGGGAAAGGGGGGACATTGTGAGGGCCTGGGTAGCACTCACCAACCACTCCATTCTATCTTCTGCCTGCTGGAGGCAAAGATGCTGAGCCTTTCACTTTCATGTTTGAATGAAAATATCTTAGTGTACAAATTATCACTTTACAATTAATTATGCAGAACAAGCAATACACACGAGACCTCAATATTATGACAGCTTAGAAATTTCCTGTTTTTGAACTTAACATGTGGCAAATCTTGCCAAATGTATGTTGAAAAGTAGCACAGGATTAGAAAACTAATGTTTTCATTTTGTATATTCCCAGCACAACTGTGGGTCAGTGTAAACATCACAAACAACTCAGCATATGATAATTTGATACCCCCTTAAGACTCTGACCTTAAAAACCAACTCTTCTTAATTAGGCCTTTCCTTCCCCTTTTGCCTTTGGGGAGAAAGGATTGTGATGAGAAATATATGATTACACCATATTGGCGTTCACCAGATATCTCAAATGGTTTGGGTTTGATAAAAAGCAGCAGATTTCATTGCTGGAATCTTCCCTCCAGAATCCGTAAGCACCATGTGGATATCAAGGGGAATTTCATCAGTGTGTTTCTGATTCCATTACACTTAAATCATTAAAAGATTTTTGTGAGTTTTTGAAGTCCAATAACTCTCCCGAGCTACACTTTTCCCCCCAGCATATTTTTCATTTCTTTTAATAAAAATAAGGAAATTGAATTTTAGCTCTGGATTTAAAGGTGGAGCAGTAGGTGGGTGTTGGGAAGGCAGGCAGCTGCTTGTCAATGACACAGGCTTCAGATTAAAACCCCAACTCTAAAAATTTGTCCTGGGGTTCAACCACCTCATAAACCATTTGTCTAGTTGTTTTGGATCTTCAGTTCAAATTGTAGAGGCTTGGTCAATTATGACTCTGGCAAAGAGCTCGGGAGTTATATGTTTTACTCTTTCTAATGTGCCATTTGGTCCCAGGGAAATCAGAATCATTCATGTACATCAAGAGGGTAGAACTGTAGTATAAACTGGATGAAACATGGCATACCATGAATCCAAATCCTGCCACCATCGTAACGCCTAGCCTTATAATTTCTAAGTCTCTCCATAAGTTCTCTCCTGGTAGCTGATCTTGCTTTACTGACACTGTAGTCAACCCACCTTTGTTTTGTCTAACATAATAACTTGATCTTACTCTTAGGTGAGAGCGTTTTGCATTGTCTCTTTCTCATTGAGAGATCTGAACCTAATTTTGAAATGGATCATATGACCATTCTCAAGCACTAATGCACTTTACAAAGGTTGCAGTCTAGAGTGTATGCTCTGTGACAGCAAGAATCTCATCTCTCCAGTTCAAGAGGCATCCTCAGGATTGAGAATAGTGTTTGGCACATAGTAGGTGATTAACGACATTGTTGAATGGATGAATGAATGAATGAGTGAATGAAATTCTAACCACAGGTAAACCATTATATACCCCAGAAAAGCCATGTCCTTTTTTTTTTTTTTTTTGGTGGGGGAGTGCATGGTCCAGGAATCTAACCCAGGTTTCATGCATGAAAGGCTAGCATTTTACCGCTGAGCTACCCAAGCACCCAAGCCATGTCCTTTAATCCTCATTCAAGGTTGCTGGGTGGGACCTTTTTGATTGTTTCCATGGACATGTGACCCACCCAATTGTGGGTAGTAACTTTTGATTAGATGGTTTCCTTGGAGATGTGTCTCTACCCATTAAAGGTGGGGTTGCTTGCTGGAGCCTTTTGAGAGGGAACAATTTTGGAATAAGTTACAGAGCTCACACAACCATAGACCTATGGAGATGAAGAAGGAAAATGCCCTTGGGGAGCTTCATGAAACAAGAAGCTGGGAGAGAAAGCCAGCAAACATCACCATGTGCCTTCCCAGCTGAGAAAGAAATCCCAAACTTCATCGGCTTTTCTTGAATGAAGGGAACCTCTTGTTGGTGCCTTATTTGGATATTTTCTTGGCCTTAGAACTATAAACTTGCAGCTTAATCAACTCCCCTTTTTAAAAGTCATTCCATTTCTGGTATATTGCATTCCGACAGCTTACAAACGAAAACACAGATTAATTTTGTTCTAATGATACTCTGAGTGGGTAACACAGGTCAAGTGGTCCTTATTTTATGTGGAAAGCAGTTGAGAACCAAATATTGAAGAACATAAGCACTTCTGGCTGGACAGTTGTAAACTGGAGTAGGATTCAGTTCACTTGTTTTTTTAGCATGTGCTATTTTCACTTACATGAGTGGTTCTCCAGCTTTAGCATGCACTAGACTCACCTTGAGGACTTCTTCAAGCAGAAATCACTGGGCCCCACCCCACACTGCCCTGCAATTCAGTAGGTCTAGGGCAGGGCAGAAGTATCTGCCTTGCTAATAAGTTTCCAGCTGACCTTGATGCTGCTGGTCTTGGGACCCCATTAAATTGAACTGCTGATTTAGATCATGTCTTATCAAGAGCAAAACAAAGTCATATGACAGTGATAGACACTTCTTAACATGCTCTGAGAAGATGACTAGAATATCAAACTGAGAGTGTAGAAAATCAATGTGTGGTTTAGCTACTGAAGACTTTTGTCTTTATTTAAAAGGAAAACAAGAAACCTACTAATACAGATTGTGGGAAGGGATATCCCAACTTAGAATGGGTGTGAGCTGGAATTTGGGGCCATGTAAATTCAAGTCAAAACAGAAGATTTGGAGCTGGAAAGGATATTGAAATCAGGTGGTCCAACCTTCTCATTTTTCACATGTGAAAAAGAAAATGGAGGTTCTGAGAGGAGATATGCTGGGACCAAAGACCCAGGTTCACGCTTCAGCTGTGGCCATAATCAAAGGTAAGTTCCCCCAGACTGCTGCTGTGGCAGCTGCAAGGGAGACCACCTTTAGGGACTTTTGATAGCAATAATCCCCACCCTGTCATTTATTTTGCACTTGTTCTGTACCACGGTTCCCATCCTTCAATAATTGTTGTATGTGCCCATATTAGGGTGAATTGGCCAACTTTTCTTGGGCCCAAAGTATTTCTCAGAATATGAGACTTGCAGTGTTAAAACCGGGACAGTCCCAGGTGAACTGGGACAATGGCCACTCTACAGATGTAAGTTTTGTGAGTAGTCAGTAATGATGAAATGGAGTCGTTTAGTTTCCAGTATGAGATTTCTGGTGGTTGCCACAATTTCTGGCTGGGACAGGTATTTACTTTAATGCCCTCAACTAATTTCCTGGTTTTTGGTCTGGACTTCAGAGTTGGGATGAAATTTCTGGAGAATGGGAAAGTCAAAGCAGGAGTGGGGTCCCTGTTCTTTCAATCCTATGCCCCGGGATATGTCTCTGGTAATGGTAGAAGTTTCCATTTCATTTGGTGTGGGAGTCCACAGCTTAGGGTGAGGGGCAGAATTTAGATTCTATGACTCACCTCTCCATGCTGGGCTTCCATAGGATTCCACATGGATCACTGGCATGTTTATTGCTGCCAGGGAAACAGGTTTTGTGCATTCTCAGAAATACGTGGTTAGGGAATAATGATATACATGCCTCCCTGGGGGAAGACAGGGACCTACAGTGCAGCAGTTGAAGGACAGGAGACTTGAGTGAGATGGATGTTGTGGAGGCAAAAGAAATGTTTATCATTCACTTGCTCATAATGCTGTTTGTTCTCTTTCCCCTGCATGTGTCCAGGCAAGTTTCAACAAGTTCCCTGGATGCTAGGGAAGAGCTAGTGAATTGCCAGAGAGCAAATAAACATGGTTTAATAGTGGAAAAGCTGAATTTGCTACAAAATGCCCCCCCACTTCACTTATTTTGACATTTTAGGGTCAAATATTTATAACAGTGCTTTAGATTATCCAAGTAGTTTTAATGGAAGGAATGAGGGTTTTGTAAACTGAGCTGCTTATTCGGTGACAAGGAGGAGCAAGCTTATTAGGTTGAGATAATCATTAGATTTTAACTAACTAGTTAAATTGCTACAGATCCACATAAATGTTCTTCATCATCAGTAATCAGGACATAAATTAGGCACATTTACACTGAAATGGAATATTCTCTGCCTCCTAGAAGATTATGCTCCAAGACTGGTGACTATATACAAGGGATGCCTCCCTGTCTTCATTCCTGTGCCACTGGCAGACATTACTAATCAAGCACAGTGTTCTTTTTATACATGAAATTTCAGAGCCTTTCCCTCTATTGAATGCCACGCAGCCACTAGCAATTGATTGGAATCTGTACAAGGTCTTCCCTGGTCTATAAGAGAGAGTGATTACTAGACATGTAAACCATTCTTATGATACCGGCTGTTGGGAGGAAAAGCATTGTTGTGCTGGTTTGAAAGTATGTATGACCCCTAGAAAAGCCATGTTTTAATCTGAATCCCATTTCATAAAGGCAGAATAATCCCTATTCAATACTGTATGTTTAAAACTGTAATCAGATCATCTCCCTGGAGACGTGATTTAATCAAGAGTGGCTGTTAAGCTGAATTAGGTGATGACATATCTCCACCCATTTGGGTGGATCTTGATAAGTTCTGGAGTCCTATAAAAGAGGAAACATTTTGGAGAATGGAGGACATTCGGAGAGAGCAGAGAATGCTGCAGCACCACGAAGCAGAGTCCATGAGCCAGCAACCTTTAGAGATGAAGTAGGAAAGCACCTCCCAGGGAGCTTCATGAAACAGGAAGCCAAGAGAGAAAGCTAGCAGATGATGCTGTGTTCACCATGTGCCTTTCTAGCTGAGAGAGAAGCCCTGACTGTGTTTGCCATGTGTCTCCTCACTTGAGAGAAAACCTGAACTTCATTGGCCTTCTTGAACCAAAGTATCTTTCCCTGGATGCCTTAGATTGGACATCTCTGTAGACTTGCTTTAATTGGGACATTTTCTCAGCCTTAGAACTGTAAACTAGCAACTCATTAAATTCCCCTTTTAAAAGCCATTCTGTTTCTGGTATATTGCATTCTGGCAGCTAGCAAACGAGAACAATTGTTAAAAGACCAAAGGAGAAATAATGCTCTAATCCCAATTTACATTTTCACCTTTCAATAAGGAAATAAATACAAGGAGGAAATGAATGTGTAATTGGTAGAATTAAAGCATAGGATTTTGTGGATTTCGATAAGCCTGATTCTTCAATGAGGATGCTCAAAAGCTGTGCACAGAGAGAGCCCTGTGGCAGGTGGAGTCATCATCAGTATCTTTGTCCTAAGATAGGAGAATGCTGGGCCCCTTGGTTTAACACTGATCACAGCCACGTGCTCTTCTCACTCCCTTATTTCCGTAGTTCTAGTGAGTAATTAAAATCACTTCTATTAAACTAGTGCAGTTGGCTCAATAAGCCAAGGGCAAGTTTATGGATCTGGAGGATGGAAACTACTTTAAACTTTGGCAGTCCTGGCTGTGGTGAGGAATAACAATTAGAATAATTAATATCCAGGCCCTTGTGGTTGAGTCACCACCGAAGGACTGCAACACATCAGCGGCAGGCCGGACTCTCTGGTTGGAGGATATAATAGAGCTGAGATGGGGTTGTTTTCTGGTCCTCCAGCTGTTGCAGTGGAGGACATGTCTCACTTTAGAGACACTGCTTGTACAGAAGCTTTTTGAACTTGCACAGTTAGCTGAGGTCCTTGTGGTCTGGAAAGAAACAATTCCCCTGATATGTGCATAAACACAAGACTAAAACAATTGCAGATTGGATGCAGAGAAGCTTTGGGGGTTCAAAAGAAGACAGGTAGTAGCTGCAAGAGCTACTTGCTTGGGATAATGGAGAAGTCATGAGAAACTGACAGACACAGGCATGACATTGAGGTGGAGATGTGCCCTAGAGTCTAACTTCCCCTTCCCACTTGCAACGGAATGATGATGCTAACTATGCTTCCAATGATATCATTTAGTTTTATCACTTAATCTTCAGAGCAATACCCTGAAGTACTGAGCATTCCCCTTATTGTACAAATGAAAGTTTAAAATGATTAAATAATTTCCCTAAGGTCAAACAGTTAGGACGTTGACCCCAAAACTCTTGCTCTTAACCGTGTGTCATTGACTTTGCTCAGTTGATGACAGGTTCACATGCTATTGATGATACCTATAAGTTTTTTTTAATCACTGTGAGACACATCTGTAAATCTCAAGAGACCTATTGATTAGACAAAGATAAATGCACAGCACTATAATAATGCTATCAAATTACTGCACTGATGAACAAAAGGTAGAGCTAAATCTCTAAAATACAACCTCAACTTCCCTGTGAAATGTAGTCCCTCTGATCTGGATGTGGGATACCAGTTAAAGAAATCTTTATGTGAGGAGACACGACTGGTGCTTGTTTCTTCCTTGCTGGGAAGTGCTATGGCCCTTTCTTCTGATAAGATAAATTTAGACATTTCATTTTCTACCCACAACTTCCTAATATTCTGATCTTTGATATTTCTCAGAGTATGTTTTAATACAAGTATGTTCTTTGACCTCATTGAAACCAAATCCCTCTACAGCCCCTTTAAGTTCTCCCTGTCTGTCAGAACCTTATGTATTCAGTTTCGTCCTGAGCCAGCTTAGTTCTATGCCCCATCACCTTAACTATTCTACTGACCCCCTTGTCTTTCCTAGAAAACCCAACCCAGATCATTTCATGATCTGCCTTATCTGTACCTAATACTGAGATGCTGAGAATTGCTGAAAAAATTACCCAAAAGTTCAAATTGGCCTCATTGTCATATGACCTCCACCTTCAGCTGGACCCCCAAGCCTGCCTCCAGTCCTGTCTTCCATTCTTCTCAATCTACATCATATCTCCTCCACTCTTCTTAAACTTTTACTGCTGCCACCCCTGTCCCCTATTCTCAGCAAATGAGCTCTTCCTACCTCTCAGAGAAAATAGAAGCCAACAGATAAGTGTTTTCTCCATGACTTATCTCCAACTTCAAAATCTTGGCTTTATCTGTACCCATCCTTTCCACCTTTCCACCTGTTAAGAAGAGAAGAGTTTGCCACCTCCCTTATAAGGCTAATCTCTCCATCAGTGCTGTAGACCCCATTATTCCCCTTCTAAGGGGCCTTGTCCTATCAATTCCATCCTCTCTTCTTCTTCCCAGTGGGATTAAACTATGTACAACCCTTTCTGAACTTAAATACAAACAAATAGCGACAATGACTCAAGCAATGACAATTCTCCCTTCTGCCCATATTCCTCTGCAGCTAATCCCTTATTTATTGTTGTTGTTGTTTTTACTAAAGTTCTTGGAAAAGCAAACAACTCTCCATCTTTCACCTTCAATTCCCTCTTCAACCCACAGCATGTTGACATTCATGTTTACTCTTCCTCCTAAATGGCTTTCCCTGAAGTCACTAAACCTCATTGCTCTGAATTCCAATGACCCTTAGTCAGTCTGTATGTCATTAGAGACAGTTCCTTCTCATTGAAAAGTTCTTGCCTTAGCTTCCATGACACAATGCTCTCCCTTTCTGAGTATGTCTTCCTACTTTGTCTTATGGACTCCCCTTCTTTTGCACATTTTTAAAATGTTGATATTCCGCAGGAGTTCTGCCCAGATTCTTTCCTCTCTACATAGGTTTCTTTTAAGTACTACTTCTGCTCAGGACTGTCGAATCCATAATCCTAATCCAGATTTCCCTTCTGAGCTCTAACTTCATATACCCAAACATTTATCAGAAATGCAATTCAACACAGCATGTCCAAAATGGAGCACATTAGCTTTTGCTCCAACCTGGTTCTTACATGGCCCAATCACACTGAATGGTTCCTCCATCTCTGAAGATTTTCAAGCCAGAAACTAGACCACCCACAGCTTGTTCCTTGCCCTCAGAGCCTACGATCAATCAATTCCTTCTTTATTTTATCTTAGTCCTAAATATTGTTCCTAACTATTGTTCTATTCCTAACACCTCTCATGGTGCCTTGTAGATAACTGATAAAACAGTGGTTATATGCCTGACGAATTAAACATCTGTTGACTCTGTCTCTTTCTCTCATTCCCCATCAGCCTAGCTCAGACCACTATCCCTTCTCTCTGGATGAATCCACCTCAACCTGTTTTCCTGCCCGAGTCTCCTCCTCCAGCTTCTCTAAGCTTCACACCCACAGAGACATGATCTTTTAAATCACAAATCTGGTCTTACCACTCTCCTGTTTACACTCTTCAGAAAGCCCTCTCAATTTCAAGGTTGTGTCCTTAGCACCAGGCATTTATTAAGTGCTCAAAATATATTTGTTCAATGAAACAGTGATTGAAATCTGAAGTGAAGAGGTGTTCTAGGCACACAGGAAATCTAATACTGGCCAGGAATTGGGGGCCATGATTGCATTTGACCATTTGCAATAAGAAACATATTTGGCTTTGCCCACTAGGTTCACAGACTACATGCACCCTCTTTACTCTCTCCCATAATCTGGCCCCAGAGTAGCAGTTATTTCCAGGTAGAGTCACTCAGGAATTCTGAAAAGGGGCTAAAGAAAAAGGGGCAGCTTTGCTCCTTTTGAATCCCTGTCTTTCCAAGCAAAGATGGCTCCTTCTGTGCTCACCCCTCTCCTTTGCCTTTGCTGGAAGAGACTGGATTGCTAGAAGGGATGGACTCACTGGTTGCTCAGGTGTGCTCATTGCTGCCTCATCAATGCCTTCCCCTCCTCCTATCACCCTCCCCTCCCCCCATCTAGTTAGCTTCTCTGGATATTGAGAATGGTGGTTATTATTGGCATGACTCACCTCCAACAGTGATAGTGTGTGTGCGTGTCTGTTTGTGTGTAATGGGGGATAGGGAAGGAATTCTTTAAAAATCCCTAGGGGCTGGTCTCTTAGGGAAAAGGGAAAGGGGATGCACACACTCTTGGGAGGGTCTGTCCTAGTCTTTCACTGCTCCCCACTATCCATAAAAAATAAAACGAGGTCACAGGATCTGGCACACCTTTGCAAAAGTCCAGCACAGATGGACCTCCTCTGCCATCTCCTCTGCCATACACCAGTAACTGAGAGGTTCTCCTGCCCTTTCCCCAGGCTGTGATACCTTCACATTGAATACAAGAGTGTCCTGACTGGCCAGAAGGAGGCAGATGTACTTGATGAAGCAGCGGCGAGGCAGCTACAGGCCTGCACTTTCCTCCCAGAGGGGAGTCCGGGAATGAAGAAGGGATGGAGCAGAGAGCAGGACAATAAGAATGGTGTGGCTGCCCCATGGCAGGGACATGGAGTTTGAGAGACTGCCTGGGGCAGGCTAGAGGGATTCACAGATTGAATGGAAGGGGCCGTCATCCAGCGCTGAGCTCGGCTGGAGGGCTGAGCCAGTGAACAGATATCAGTGACCAGGAACTTGCCCAGTCTTGCTCTGTTCTCTTTGGCAGTGTGTGACCCTATTGCCAATGGCCATCAGGCATGTAGGCTCCTTCTCCCTTGGGCCCTTGATTCTACCAGCCCTGAGCCACCAACTGGGTACTTTAAAATTGCTCCTGCTGTTTATCCTATCCAACCCCTCCATTCCTTCTCT
This sequence comes from Tamandua tetradactyla, assembly GCF_023851605.1. Classification (NCBI taxonomy): domain Eukaryota; kingdom Metazoa; phylum Chordata; class Mammalia; order Pilosa; family Myrmecophagidae; genus Tamandua; species Tamandua tetradactyla. Next base: position 9,823,265 of record NC_135334.1, on the reverse strand, counting down.
GTGTCAGATGCCCCAAGAGTGCTGGGCAGCTTTCCTCAGTGCAGGCCTCTAACTCTTCTTCCTCCCTTTCTCCAGGTTGTGTCCCCAAGCACCAGTTCCTGCCCATTCTATCTGGGACAGTCCTTGAATAGGACTCTGTCAGGTTGAAACCAGTAGAAAACAGACACATCTGGACCTGGGATACCCGTGTCCAGAAAAGTGACCTTTGTTATGCTTGGAGGCCCACACCATGACTCTCTTCTCCTGAGTCCTTCTTGACCATGAACTTGCCAACTGTATCCCTATGCCTCATGCTCTTCATCCACCGGTAGCATGAAGCCCAGCCCACTCCCACAGTCGGAGGTGGACCGAGCATCGGCATCCACACTGCCCCTTCAAAAGTACCGGGCATGGACTTGGCGCACCTGGCCAGGCCGTATACTAGAAATTCAGTCTCTTCTTCCATAAAGATGGGGAAAATAGTATTCAGCTAATGTGTTGCAAGAATTGACATTAAGTATTCTTAACACCACTTAACATCATCATCAGATGTAATTAGGTTAATTTGGATATTCTCCTATCATTTGGTGATCAGCATGGCTCTGCTTGAAGGTCACACTAAAGTTCTCTGAGCACCTCCCTCCCTTGATGATGCTGAGGTAGAAATCACAGCACTGAAGGAATGCAGAACCAGTCAGGGGCTACCCCCCATTTGATTCATGTCTCCCTAGGCCTTCTTAGCACACAGCTCTCCACCTCTAACGTCCTTGCCCCACTGACTTGCTTTCAGCATTCATGCCTGGGTATGCAGCAGGAGCTACCTGGCACCAGCCTGAGAAGAACTGCACAATCTCCAATGAGAATTTCTTTTCTCCCTCTGTGCTTGGGATGCTGTGCACAGCTAAGCATCATGGAAACCTCTAATGTTTGGGTGGCATCTGAATACTAAAGAGGGTGGGGGAAAAAATGAAAGGAAAACGAGAAAGATGTCTCCGTTAGAAGTTGTTTTAATCGCTATGGATTTTCCCCTGTTTTAGTGGATTTGAGAAGGGGTGTAGGAACAGGAAGAGAAAAATATCAAAAGTTGATTATTAGCCTGAGCTGCTCTTCCTTTTTATCCTTGACTATGACAGCAGCTTTCTGCCTGTCCTATCTGCATGCTAAAGGCTGAGGGAGGACGCAGGCAAAATATTGACAATTGAGCTGAGATTATAGGTTACTTGGATCTGGAAAGGTAGAATCAATTAAAGCAGAGCTTTCCACTCACCAGGTGAATTAGCTTCTGAAAATAAAATGTGTCTTTCCCTCCACTGTCCAGAATGTTCTAAATACAGTTGAGATGGCTCACCCAAATTACTGAAAGGAAAAGCTCCCTGCTGTACCCCTGACTGTACATGCAGTCACATGCACATACACATGAACAGAATACTGGTATACAGTAGTTACTCAATAAGTATTAGTTGAATTTGTGCACACACTGTCATATTTATACATGCTACCCATTTGTATACACTATTCTATATTTGTTCCCCGTTAGTAATACTATGCATGACATCTTTCAGATTCCTATGAGAGTCTACCAGGCTTATATTTTTCTTTCTCTCTCTCATAAAAAGTAATACAATATTTTAATGAACAAAAACCAAGAGGTCTCCTTTGACTACTCCCCCTTTGGCCCTCTTTTACAGAAAAATGTGAATATGACCTTGACAATAGGAATTTAACAATGGAGCACAAGAGAAACCAAAAGTTCCAGTGTTTTTCCATCATCTCCCTACTCCTGAACCTCCAGCCCACATGCACATAAAAGCTAGAGCATAGACCCTGGTCTGTCATCCACCTGGAGCCATCATGTTCACTCAGAATCTCAGAGCATCTGTTCTTAGAAGGTGGGGCATTGGAGAGAGAGCACCATCCCAGAAGACGTATTTCCAGTACTTCTCTCAATTGGCTTAGGCTCTGCCACCTTGGGGATCTGTAGTTTCAAATAGGCATGATGAAACCTCAGAACAGTTCCATTTATAAACAGAGAATTCAGTTGAAGAAGAGAATAAAGCAAACATTGGTTGAGTGTCCCTGCTGGGTGAGGGATCAAAGATGGTATCTCTCAAGGGGTTCAGAGCCATTAAACAAAGGCCTTTGGATAAATGCCAGAGTGAAGGCTTTTTTCAAAAGAGCCCAGAAAATGGAGATGTGCTTTGCATGGGAACTTTGGTGACCTTGAGGGATGAGTAGGAATTTGCTGGGCAGAGAAGAAATGGGATGGATTCCATCAGAGGGAAGTTCTGATGTATGGAGGTACACAGAGCATTGAGGGTACAGTCAGTGAGGGACTAGAGCTTAGCATGCCTGGGGAGAGGGAGGGAGGCCACAAATGAGGGTTGAAAAGGTGACTAAGGCCCATTCTGTTGGGTCTTGAATTTCCTACGTCATCCTTCAGGCAGCAGGAAGTTATTCAAGGTCTATAAGCAAGGAGTAACCTATCAGATTTGTGTTCTTGAAAGACAGCTCTGACGTCAGTTTGGAGAATGAATTAATGAAGGGAGAACTAATGGATTGACTCCGTCCATGAGCTGTTGGAGATAAAGGCTGTCGCCCCGGGACAGTGGGTGCAGAATGAGGGGCATGGGCTACCTCGTGGGAGCAGAGAGAGGCCAGGGCCAACACAAGGTCTTCTCACCTGTATGACCAACTGGGAGATGCTGTTTTAACAACAGTAAGAAAGAGAGTAAGAGAAATTGAGTTTTTCATTGATTGTTTTCTTTTGTTTGTTGAGGAGAGTGAAGGTAGGGGAAGATACTATTGAGTCTCTGAGGCAGAAATTGAGTTTAGTTTTAGAAAAGATGGTTTTGAAGTGCCCATGAGCTACATGGATGGTGATATCTATTTGTTTCCTCTGAGTTTAGGTGAAATGTTAAGGCCAAATTATGGGCAAGTCTATGGCTGGAAAACTATAAGGGTAAGAATGAATGAATGAAATCACTTAGAGAAAATATGAGAGAGAAGAGGAGAGGAGAGAAGAGACAAGAAGAGAAAAGAAAAGAGAGAAGGGGTTCAGGCACAGATCCCTCAGGACTTTTCAGAATATGGTCAGGGATCAGGGTTCAGGAGTGGGAAGCATGAGTAGCCAAGTGTGACTGAGGAGAGAAGACACTAGAGAGGAATATATCTTATAAGCCAAGGATGTCAAAGAGGACAGGATGGCCAGTGTTGGCCAGGAAGTCAAGTGGGACACAGTGCCCACCTATAGGATTGACTTACAGTATCTCCCAAGTTTGAAGTGCACCAAATGAGATGACTACTATTCCAGTAGGGAGTCAAGGAGGAAAGGTGTGGACAGGTGGGGAGGAGGGGAAGAGGGAGGAGGAAAGGGAGGCCTTTGGTGCACATTATAAAGGAAGTCAGCTCCATATAAGCTACTGTTGGCAATGACTGCAGAATTTTCCTAACCTTCCCAAAAGGATGCAAAGCTAAACCAAGCAGATAGAAAGCAAACAAATAAAAACTTAAAAATTGAAAGGAGAAGTCAAATAAGACAGAACAAACCAAACACAGGCTCTTCAAGCTGGAGAGGCACGCGTGACCCAGTTTTGTAGCAGCAAGACCCACAGCTCCACCGGGGAAGTACACTGCCGTTGTGAGTCAACCAGACCTAGAAACCAACCGCATTGGCTGCCTGGATTACCCCTGGGTACAAAAGTTCTTGGAGAATCTATTCATGGCTTCCAATTTCCCCTCATCAGGCTGCACATTTGCCTAAGAGCAATTCCGCACTACACATAACTCAGCCCAGAAAAATACCCCTCTGTGCTTTCTTTTCATTGCTGGATTTCAGCTTGGCTTAAGCGTCACCACGCAACACACACAAAGAAGTGAAAAGAGAGCTCATAATTGCACCAGAGGGCTGGGGGAGGGGGATGCCCCACCCCCATCTCACCAACTACTAACTGCACTTGAGGGAGGAGGGAAGAGGGCCCTGTAATTTGTTCATTTCTTACATTTTATGGAACACTTCACTTTGCTTTCAGCATAATTATTGTTGTACTTTTTGCTGTTTCCCATTTGCTGTGATTTCAAAAAAAGGAAAACCTTCACTCCCCCTTGCACACTTTTCTTAATGCATTAAAATTAATAACTCGTAACAGTGACCTAATTTGCTTTGAATACTGTAACTCTTGCTTTTCTTTTCCCACAGATTGGCAAAACCTTTGACATGTTACTGTGGTAACAGGAGCAATTTGGTTAGTTCAGGAATGAACCTCCATGTGCTCTCCAAAGCCTTCTCCTCTACCCATATCTGGATTGCCCCTTGCATATTGAGTCCCAGATTCAAGGCACTGGGCCCCGGCTGCTCCCAAACATCTCCAAAACTGTGCTCGATGCTCGATGTCTCACTGCCCTACTGCAGAGTTTGGTTCAGAAGGTCTCTTCTTACTTTCCCCCAGCCCTCCAGCACTTTCTACTGGGAGTGCTCCCCTTTCATTCACATGGCTCCTTCTAACATAAAAGCTTTCCTCTCATTACACATCCATTTTCTCGGTTTAAAGTCCACTCTTCTGCATCACAGTGGTTAGGACCCTCTGCTAAGGAAATCTGCTGAGGGTGAAGAAATGATCGCTGGGTCCTCCACATCCCCAGGCCACCACCTCAGACTAGGCCCATTCTCACCACCCCATAACAGTCTCTCCATTTCCAGCCTTGCCCCTTCTGGCCTGTTCCTCACCCAGGGCTGGTGAAGGGAGCTCATCAAACTACGGATCTGACCAGGCCACAGCCCTGCTTGGAGACCCTCCCAGGCCCTCCTGGCTCTCCGGACTGATTGGGTCCCAAATCCTTCAGATGGCTGGCCAGGCTTCCGATGATGCAGAGCCCGCACATCACACCAGCCGGCTCCCTCACCTCCCGCCTGTGCACATGCTCTTTCCCAGCTCTCCTGGACAGTTTGCTGTATGCCAACACTCATTTTTATCGAGGCTATGCGCAGTTTGTTCCCTCTGCCCAAGTCTCTCCAGTCCCCCATCCCTGCTCTCATGCCTGATGCATGGACGTCGCCTTCTCTCAGAAAGCTTTGGGGAGTTGTGCACCTCAGCTCTGAGCCCCTGCAGCCCTCTGGACTTACCCCAGCAATTATGGCTATCAGTTATGCCTTTTGGCTTATGTTGTCTGCCTCCCCAGCTCATCATCAGGCTCCTTGAGGGAAAAGTCTGTGTCCTGGGCACTGCTAAATCTCCTGTACTTAACACAGTGCCTGGCATGTGGTATACGCTGACATCAAGACTGAGTGAATGAATGGACAGACTGGACTCTATGACCCACCCTCCCCATTTCCTCCCCCTCCTTCCCTCCCTATCAGTCACTCCCTAAGCATTCACTCTCAGTTATGCATGAAAGATGGAGGATATATATGAGGGCAAATAAGGACCTCCCTCTGCTCAGGGAACTCAGGGTGCTGTGGGATCCAGGCTTGGGGACAATTTTAGAATGTGTTTCATCTGAACTCTCCAGTGGGTAAACCCTCCAGAGTGGCCATCTCAGAGGATGAGCCCTATTTATATCCAATTCTCCTTTCTAGCATCTGGTATAAGAGGATGCTGAGTAGTTAACTAAATAATTCAAAGGTGGAATGAACACAGCCCTAACCTCACATTCACTCTTCCTTACAATATCCTAGGAAGGATCACGACCAGTTTCCAATTGGTATTAAGGAGGCAGCAAAGGTGACCTCAATCCCCTTAGGGCCAAGAGGAAAGCTGGGGACCAATGTGGCTGAGATGTGAAGCACCCCCACAGCCTGGGAGTGCAGGGCAGCGGCCACATCCTCACCTGTGGGGGGTGGGCAAGGTGCACTTGTACTGAGGATGCTCTGGGGGCTTTATTTCTACCTGGAGAAGGAAATTCATCATTGCCTTCAGCAGACAGCATGAAGAGAAGGAAAAGAATGAGAATGTACCAGGGAGGCCTGGTATTGATTTTAAAATCCCGGCTGACAAGAAAATGATTTGAGTCTATTTCCATTTTGCAGCTAAGGCCTGGAGCTTTTGCTGGTGGCCCCACAGAGCAGAGTTCTTCAAGGATCTCCTCGGCTGGCACCTTTTAATTCTGATTTTCAAGAAACCTCTCTCCCGTTCGTCTAGGACAAGCAAGGGCATGGGTGGCTTCCTGTCTCATCTGGGAAGCAGCCAAGCAGGCCAACATGGGGGGTGGGTCGCTAGTTCAAGACCGATTTACAACAATACATATTAAAAGCTATGGCTAGACTCACACGGATACGACCGTCAGCACTCCAGTCTCTGTGGAGATTTATGGCCCACACAGAAAGGGCAGGGCTCAGTGCTTTCAACCTACCCAGCCTCAGCCTCATGCAATGGATGGTCTTTGCTTTGACCAGCGCCCGGCCGCCTCCTTCTCACCAGTAATTTCACATCTGCTGTGGGTTCCTTCTCTTCGCACAGCCAGAAGCCTAAATCAGGGCAACAGGACCATGTGCTTAATTTACTTGTAAGTGAACAGCTTCTATGTGTTAAGGAAAAAAAATAAACTCAACCTACGAATTTGTAATTGCTTGAGATTTCACCTCCTGGCCATGCTTCTCTTCCCATGGAGTTATTAAAACCCACGCAATATGGTCTAATAATTTATTAATAGTCAACATAAATAGATACGGCTCGCACAGCCCTAATAGCCACTACATTTTAAACAATGAGGGATTATTTAAAAGGCAATTTGCTGGAGAGGGGGAAACGTGGCTGTTTAGGTTTGGAATTACAGCTGTGGTGCAGAGAAGCTGATGGATATCAGGCCTTCTTGAGTGTCCAGCGGCTACTTACATGTCAACATGTCCCCATTCTCATGTGGAAGGAGGGGTGTAAGGCACCAATCTGTACTCGCTTAACAGAGAAGGACATCCACGTTAAAGGGAACCGAACAAATTATTTCTTCGGGGAACAAAGTTAAAACACTAAGGCAGTTCAAGTTTCTTTGAAAAGAGGTAAATAATGATTCATCTTCTCTCACCATCCGAGTCCCGACATCAAGCCTGGCAGGAACTTTCTCATGGTAGTTCATCTGTATCTCAGCACCTTGGGAAAAGGTACCTCGAGTTTTAACTCATGATAATGCAGTGAGGGACTCCCTGGTCCCTTCTGCCACCCCAAATCCAATCTGGAAGCCCTGCCTTCTCCAAGTCATCCTGTCGCCTGCTCTGGCACCCACTCTAAACTTCTTTTGAGTATTTTATAAAATTTCAAATTCAATAATGAATGCTTGGCACCCAGATTGGAAAGGAAGAAGGAAAACTGTCTTTATTTGCAAATGACACGATCTGTACATAAACATCATAAGGAGTTGTGCTGGTTTGAAAGTACTATGTATCCCAGAAAAGCCATTTTTTAATCTTGAGCCAATTTTGTGGGATTAGCCTTTTTTTTTTTTGTATGCTACATGGCGGCGGTCACATTTCATTCTTTTTCCATGTTATTCTGTTATTGCAGCACCATTTGTTGAATTTTTGTCTGTTTGTTTTGCTTGTTTGTTTTTAGGAAGTGCATGGGCCGGAGATTAAATCTGGGTCCCCCTTATGGCAGTCAAGAATTCTCCCACTGAACTACCCTTGCACCCAGCAGCATTTTCTTTTAATCCTGACTCAATACAGCAGGCTGAAAAGTTTTGGTTAGATTGTCTCCATGGAGATGTCACACACCCAATCGCATGTGTGACCTTTTGATTAGTTGGAGGTGTGACTCCACCCATTTCAGATGGGTTTGATTAGGTTACTACAGTCTTTAAAAGGGTAAACCGTTTTGTAGAAACAAGAGAAACCAGAATGACAGAAGCGTCAGAGCACACAGAAACTTCACAGCAGAGCTGACACAGATGCTTACACGTGGAGAACAGAGACACGGATATTTGGAGATGCTTGGAGCCCAGCAGACATTGCCATAAGATTTTAAGGAAGCCAGAACCTGGAGAGAGCCAAGGGAAGCCAAGAGATGAAAGCCAGCCCTGGAGAAGTAAAATGAGGAATCTCCATAGAAATAAAGGCTGAAAGCATCAGAGCCCAGGAACAAGGGACCAGCAGATGCCAGCCACGTGACTACCCAGTTGACAGAGGTGTTCTAGACCCATCGGCCTTTCTTGAGTGAAGGTGACCTCTTGTTGGTGGCTTAATTTGGACACTTTCACTTCCTTATAACTGTAAACTTGTAACATATTAAATTCCCTTTTATAAAAGCTGTTCAATTCCTGGTATATCGCAATGTGTCAGTTTATTAACATGGAAGTCTAAAAAAACCTTCAGTAAGGCTACAGGATACAAGATGAATATATAAAAATTAATTATGTTTCCATATAGCAGCAACAAAATTCAAGATGAAATTAAGAAACAGCAAATTTTAATACAATAGCATCAAAAAATTACTTAGAGTTGAATTTAACCCAAAAAGTGAAAAAATGTGTATGCTTGAAACTACAAAACACTGTTGAGAAAAATGAAAAAATTTCTAAATTAATGGAGAGACATTCCATGTTCATGGATTGGACAACTCAAAACTGTTAAAACTGCAACTTTCCCCAAATTGATCTACAGATTAAATGCAATCCCTATCAAAATCTCAGCAGGTTTTATTTATTTATTTTTTTTGCAGAAACTGACAGTCCATTCCTACAATGTATATGGAAGTGCAGAGCACTCATCATAATAACAACAATTTTGAAAATGAAGAACAAAGTTGGAGGATTCACACTTTCTGATTTCAAAATGCATTAGAAATTTATAGTAATCTATATAGTTTGATAGTGGCATAAGCATTGACATATAAATCAAAGGCACAGAATTGAAAGTCAAGAAATAAACCCTACATTTATGGCCAATTGATTTGGTGTCAAGGCAATTAAATGGGGGAACAATTCAATAAATAGTTCTGGAACAATTGGATAATCACATGAGGACTATGAATTTATATCCTTTTCTTATGCCACACCGAAAAATTAACTCAGAGTTGATATTGACATAAATATAAGAGCTAAAATTATAAAACTTGTAGAAGAAAACACACTAAAAAAGCAATTGTGATCTTGCATTAGGCAAAGAGTTTGTTTGAAATACATCAGCAGCCTAAGTCCTAAAGAAAAAATTGAAAATTTGGACTTCATCAAATGTTCGTACTTCAAAAGACTTCATTAAGAAAATGAAAAGATAAGTCACATATGGGAAGAAAATTTCACATTCATGCATCTGATAAATAGCTTATATCCAGGATATATAAAGAATCCTTAAAATTCAATAATAAGAAAGCAAACAACACAATTTAAAAATGGGCAAAAGATTTGAAAAGATATTTCACCAAGAAAAATATACAAATAGCTGGTAAGCACCTGAAAAAATGCTCAACATCATTAGTCATTACAGAAATGCAAATTAAAACCACAGTGAGATGCCACTTCATACCCACTAGAATGATTGTAATCAAAAAGGCAAACTAACAGGTGTTCGTGAGGCTGTGAAGACACTAGAACCCTCACGCTTTGCTGGTGGGAATGTAAAATGTTGCAGCCGCTTTGGAAAACAGTTTTGTAGTTTGTTAACATGTTATAAATTCCACTCCTATATATCTACCCTAGAAAAATGAAAGCATATACCCACTAAAAGATATGTGTCTAAATATTAATAGCAATCTTATTCATGGTGACCCCAAAGCGGAAACAATCTAAATGTTCATCAACTGGTGAATGGGCAGATGAGATGTGATATGTCCATACAATGAAATACTTTTTGGAATGAAAAAAAGAACAAACAAATGACTCATGCTACAACATGATGGACCCCGAAAACATGCTACGTGAAAGAAGACAGATCCAAAAGACCACATATTGCATGGTTCCATTGATACGAAATGTCCAGAAAAGGCAAATCTATAGAGACAGAAAGGAGATTAGTGGTTGCACAGAGTGGGGGGCGGGGGGATGGGGTTTGTTTGCAAATAGGGCATAAAGGATCCTTTCGGGGATCTAGAATTACTCTCAAACCAGATTATAGTGACGGTTGTATAACTGTGTGACTTTACTAAAAATCATTGAATTGTACACTTACAATGGGCAAATTTTATGGTATGTAAATTATACCTCAATAAAGCTATCAAAAAATAGCAGATGTTTATGAAGGGTGTCACAAGGGTGCAGGAATGGCTGGGAGACCCAAAGAGGAGAATGTTTATGATTAATTTAACCTAACCCATTAGTAGGAAATGAGTCTTCCAGGAATCCTCCCTGCTGTTATTAGAAAGTAACTATAGTTCTCTAGGATACAGCCTCACACTTAAACAGAGACACCTGAAGTCACCAAACCCAATACAAACATCATCTCATGTCAGAACGAAACAGGCTAACCTCCAGTTTGGTCAGACAGAGCATATGACCTGCTAGCTAGTGCTAAAGCAACCACTGCCTTCCAAAGGCCATCCATTTATCTCAATGTGGGTTAAAAGGTCTGGTCAACACTGGTATCACTTACCAGTTGACTAGCCTCTCCTTTGTGCCTGGGGTAGCATTAGGATTATAACTTACTGTTGTAAAGCAATTACAAAAGGCTTTAACGTGCACTAGCTCATCCATTCTCCTAGCAGCTCAATCAGTAGGTGTGGCAAATACTGTTGGTTGACCAGCCCGGTGCTCATCCTTCATCTCCTAGGTGGTCATGGGTCCTAGGTCCCATCACTGAGATGTGAGCATAAATTTACTGGGTGGGGAAGTTTTTGCTTTATTGATACAAAGAGGCAGCTACCCTGTCCCATCACTCTGCCCCCTTCTCTCTGCCTAGAACGAGGACCTGACACCTTAAAGGAAGAGCGGTCATAATGGAAGCATGAAGGAAGCAGTATGAAGAAGAGGCCAAGGAAACCCCAGAGATTCATGGAGAATCTGGCCCTGGCATGCTCCAGCTGCTGAGTCAACTGTAGCAGGTCCTCCCTGGAATGGTTGTTAGGAGAGATTAAAGAACTCCTACCTATTTAAAGCCTTGTGGTGGGATCTTCTGTTTGTTGGAGCCCAAACTATTCCAAATTGGTAAGGTAGGCATTTATTAGTCACACTTCACACATGCAAAAGCCAAGGGTTTGAAGAGCAACTTATTCAAGGTCACACTGGAAGCAAACAGAAGAGCTGGGATTTATAGCCAGGATTCTCAATCTAGTAACATAACAAAAAACAATCTCAATAACAAAAGCCACAAAGTGGGCACTGAGTGGTTGCCAAGCCTCTGATTCTGCTAGGTATGTGTCTTTCATGTTTCCTCTAATTCTTACAAGTCTCCAACTTAAGTATTAGCCCTATTTTCTGATGAGTGTATTGAGGTTTAGAAAGTTAACTGAATAGCCCAAGGTCCCACAGCTAGTAAATGGTGGGATTGGATTTCTAAACTGGCATATGTCTTTTCTGAGCTATGAAGGAAGATTAAAGGAACAAAACTACTCCCTGGGGTAAACAGATCAACTGTCCTTGGTCACTGCTGCTTAAAAACATTGTATACTAGGAAACAGAACTGGAGGGATACCTGATGGGATTTGGGTTAGCTACCCAAAAATCCCATCCCAAAATTAAAAATTTTCATACTTTAAACTGTAATGTAAGAAAACTTTCTTGACATGATTACCTTTTCAGTTTTTACGACCGTGCTTACACCTCAAAGTCCACCTCTTCCAGGAACACCACCCTGTTACAGGATGTAGGACACCATGGGGGCTCTCTATGAGAGATGAGAGGTTCTGCCTCTTTCCAGAAAGGCAGTTAAAAATGAGTATGTCCTTTTTCAGCAGCACCAGGCATAAGGACAACCTGGAATGCAGAATAAAGCAAGAGAGAGGGAAGATCTCTGTGTTGAGGGTAGAGGCCAACCACAGATGCTGCGAGGGGAAAGACTTCAATGAGAGAAGGCAGCTCTTGGCCCTGTACTGGGCACTACTGCATGGCCACTGCGGGGCAGTCAGAGGGGGGCAGCCATCCTTCCTGCGCTTTGTCATGATATTCGTCATTTGTGGCATACTTGAGCCATCATGGGGGTCAGTGCATGTTGGGGTGGAGTTGAGGGTGGGGATAAAAGGGGCTCAAAGTGACTTGGAGATGCTCCTTGCAAACTGCTGCCTCTTTACAAAAGCACCCTCCCCCTCTTCCTAGATGGGAAGCGTCATCATCCATCTCCATCAGGCCCAAATGGGTAGCTCAACCTTTTAGAGCTTAATTAGTTTTTCTTTCTAAGTTGCCTGCCTCCCCAGGAGTGATTGGATAATTGATTTACTTAAACAAGGGGCATCCAGAATTGACAGAGGAAGGCTTTTCAAGGGAATATGGAAGCCCATGCCGGGGAGAAGAAAGATCCCTGGGACAGCCAAGTCAGGGCTCTAGAAAGAAGGTACTTCACTTTCACAGGTTCCAGCTCTCACAGAGCCCCCCCTGGCCTTCCTTTTGGCTGCCCCTCCAGCAGGTGGAAAGCTTTGGGAGATGAAGCCCCATGCAGGTTGGACTTAGGGAACCAGGCCAGTGGCCCTCGTGAGGGGGTATGCCTCCCCCTTTCCCTCATATAGGAATCTTGGGCCCAAACTTGCTCTCACCCATCCCAGATGGTGTTCTTTCCCCATGTATTATTGATTCAGCTCTTCTACTTGACAAGAAACAGAGATTACAGCAAATCTTATCGGCATGAAGGAAATGCACCTTCCCTGTCACAAGTCATCATCCTCATGTCCCTTAAAGCTGTATCTTCTCCCTCAGAATGAACCCTGGCAACTTGAAGACTTTGGAAAAATCATTAGGAGAAACCCAACAGAAAGAAAAAGCTGATGATGCTCCAGGAGCCTCACCTCTGTTTCTCACCACCCCCTCTATCTCGCCACCCCACACTCCCTTCAGGCTTGAAGCTTTCCCCTGTTTCTCCAGCTTATTGAGAATGTCCACACCCCCAGGACCATCAGCAGTTTGGACTATTGGCATGTTGCAATGTCCCTGCATTCCCACAATAGCCTTTCCCCAAAGGAGCCTCAAACGTGAAACAAACCAGTGTTCTTCCATCAAAGGCATCATAACTCATTTAACATTGAGGGTGGTTTTTTTTTCAAATCTTTTTTTCTTAGATTAAAAAAACAATAGCTGTTTCTTTTTCCTTTTATTTCAGCAGGGTTCCAGATAATAAAAAGATTTATAATTAAGCCAGTAGATTTACTTTTGCTATGCCGCCCTAGATTATGAAAAAGTATAATTATATGCAATTAAAAAATGAACAGTATTTCTTATCCGAGTGAAGCTTTAAAAGTCATTACAAATCCATTAGCTCAGCAGACCTTACAAATGGCCTTCACTACTCTGGACTTCATTTAAATTTACAGCAGAGAGAAGTAACTTTCCCCCATTTCTGTAGTGTGTGTGTGTGTGTGCACACATGTGTATGTATAGGTATGCACACACACACACACGCTGACCCTCTCTGCTACAATAGAAAATGGCCAGGCACTCACTTGTAAGTTCTAAGGCCGTACTCTTGGGGCTGAAGCCGCCATATTCCTTCCAACCACATGGCTCATAAGGCTTTACTTTCAGCTGGAAAACTGAGAATTGACCTTGGAATTCTTCTAATGTCTCCTTGTCCCTAACTCTTTGTGCCTACCCTTGTAGGCAATAAATTGTCCTTCTGTGCTGACAGCACCAGAGGAGGCTACAATTATCAGGAAGCTATCTGAATTCTGTACTTGGGTTCCCTCTTTGATTCTGGCCACACCAGCCTGAGTTGTCCTAGTGAATTTACTGATGGCTGGGTTACCGTGTGAGTGGTCTTTGCTTTTCGGTTGCCTGGCATATACGGATAGCTTCCCAGCTTGCTGGAAGCTTCATTTATTGACCACATGGGGAAGTGCATAAAAGAAGATTGATCCGGATAATTCAGACACTTTTTCTGATTCTATTTCAATTGAACCTTCATGTTTGACAAGAAGTTGCAATTATTGAACACTTCATCTGCATGGAAAAGGATGAATCTTAACCATAAGTCCATCTGCTCTTATCCTCTGATTGTTGGAATCACTCACAGCATCACTCTTGGTAGTAGCCCAGCAGTTAGGACAAAAAAAACAAAACTTCTCCTTCCTTCATTTACCTGGCCAAGGTTTTCACTCACCCTTTTGTAATCATCTGAAGCTGTATACAACCCAGAAAATCATGGTCTTGAATTTAACCCATTCCTGTGGGTTTGGACCCATTATAAGTAGGATCTTCTGGTAAGTAGGTTCTTAACTTCAGGTAAGATGTGACCCACCTCATTCAGGATGGGTCTTAATTCTCTTTATAAGAAGATGAAACGCAGACAGAGTGCCATAGAAAAGAGGGGAGGCCACTGAAACCTGAAGCTGAAAGTAAAAAAACTTGGAATAGAGAGGAGAGACCAGAAGACACTGCCATGTGCCTTGTCATGTGAGAGAGGAGTCTGAGATTGCCAGCAGGCTGTCTTTAGAAAGAAGACATAGTTTTGATGATTCCTAGTTTTGGACATTTTCATGTCCTCAGAACTGTAAGCTTGTAAACTAATACATTTCCATTGTTAAAAGTCAGCCCATTTCTGGTATATTGTGTTTTGGCAGCTTTAGCCAACTAAAATACCTCTCCAGCATCCCTGTGCTTGGCCAGTGGTACCAGAACCTTCAGTCATTGCCCTGAGCATGGCTGATAATCAGAATCAACTTAGGAAGCAGTTACCAAATTACACATGGGTTTTAACCTAGACTGACTTACTGAATCAGGATTTCTGGAAGTGGGGCTTAGGAATCTGCATTCTAAAAATTACTCCCCAGACGATTCTTATACAGTCAAACTAAGGTGAATAATAAGAGAAAAGGTCCATCTCTGGTTATTTCCCCACTTTGTCCTCATTATTCATTCCTGGTCTTCAGATACAAGCCTGGATGAACAAGGATCCAGAGAACAGACACCAAGGACCTCCAATTACTGGTGATTTTCCCCAAGTGGGCCAGGTGTAAATGGCTGCTCTCCGCCAGCTGATGTCCCATGGACAAGATGGACGGCTTCCTGGTATCTATCTTAGGGGTGGCTTTAACTGCTTAAAAGACAGAAATTTTTCCCTCGGTTATTTTCCAATTTTTAGATACTCTAGTCCTATCATGCACTTAGAATTAAGTGTCAGAGCCATCATCAAGTTACTTAAAAATTAAACCATTGCAACACTCCACACTGGAAGACAGTGAGACAATGGGTGTGTCACTGTGAAAAGAACAAAGGACTAAACCTTAGAAGAATTAACTTTTCACACCAGTGTTGCCATTTTCCAGTGACCTGACCTTGTAGAAATTATTTCCATTTTCTAAGCTTCTGTTTTTATCACCTGAGTGATAAGAAAGGTTGGGTCACATGATATCTAAATTCTCTTCAGCTCAAGCATTCTGTAATGTAACATATTCCTACAGGATTCTGTACATGTTTCCGATGGGTATTTTTGCACTCTACACCAAAAGGAGTTGTACAACTGCGATCAAGTTATTGAAGTTCTTGGAGCCTCAAGTTTACTCATTAATGAAGTTAGAATAAAAGTATTCTTGGGCACACAGTTGATGTAAGGATTCAACGATAACTGCATCTGAAACCCCTAGTGCCAGGCCTGGAACATGGTGAATACTGAGTACATGTTATACGGCGGTGGTGGCAGCCTCACCATCACCACCATCTTCACCATCACCACCACCATCATCATCATCATCATCATCATCTCCAGGGTCCCAAAGGCCCAATTCACACTGACCACCATATCACCCTGTCCGGGTGACCTCAGGAGCCCAGAAACAAGGGATCTGGGCACATACTGACTCCAGATTCAGAAGGTAGGACCCCAGCTGAGAGGGTTCCTCAAGACTCAAGCACCATGGGGTGGCAGCCCAGGGTCAGTGGCCCCCATTCATCCCGGCCATTGTGTGGCATGTGCTGGAAGGTGTTCTATGGATGATTTTAATCAATGAAGTCCTTCAGTGTAGTGAAATCTCAGAAACCCGAATCTGCTGGCCTTCTCTTCTTGCTCCATCTAAGAGCATACAATTCCTGTGGCCCCCTTGAATAACTAGGCCCACAGTGGGACAGACTCCTTCTCCAGGGGTGCCTCTCTGGGAACCTCAAAGCCAAGTTGTTGCAAGCTCCCGGTGCCAATCACCCCCAAATGGCTCAGTGACATGGCTCTGCTCGTTAACATGCAATCAGCGAGGTTTGGCAGAAACCCCCATCTGTCACATTAAAGGAAGCTATATTGCTGCGGAGAGGAACATTTAAAGATTTTACTCTAAGATATTCCCTCCAACCTCCGTCCGCTGCAGACAAAGTCTCTTGGGCAAGCCTCTGCTTGGTTGCTCTCATTTTGCACAGATTTCTGATAAATGCTCCCATCAGAGCTGGGGGCCCTGGTGCTATTCCACCAGGCCTTTCTCTTTAGGATCTTGGGGACTGGCTTTTGAGATGCCTTGGGGCCTTGAGCAGCTTCCACAGTAACACATTTGTCTTCATCCTCTCCCTCCTTTCACTGCTTCCTGACAGTGCTAAGACTCCATTCCAGGAAGGAAGGGAGATTCCACCTCTGGATACCTCACTCTTGAAGCTAATCACAGCTTTTCTCTGCCCTTCTCTGGTGTAATCGGATATCATTATCGCCGACATTATCGAAAAAAGGCCTCTTTATAGATTTCACTGGACAAATAGAATTGCCTAGGCATGGTTGACTTTGCCCATTGGGAATGCAGAAGCATATTTACACAATGCCAGGGGCATGGGTGAAGGACAAACACGGGGCCGGGGCAAGCTTAAATCAGTAGACCAAAACATAGATAAACAGGACAGCATCAACAGCGAATGCATCTCAGAGCACACGTGCCCTGTGGGGTGGATGGCAGGGAGAGGGCAGTACTGCAGGGTCAGTAGGACCAGGAAGATGGATGTGTGGGTCAGGGGTAGCCGTTTCCTTTAAAGGACGCATAAAAGTGCAATGACCCGAAAAGAAAAAGAAATCCTTCACGTTTTTTGAATGTTTTATACTTAACAATGTGCCAGGCTATCGGATTAGTCCTTAGTATGTTTTGCCTCATGTAATTCTCTCAACAACCCAAGGAATATAGGTACTATTATTTTCCCCATATGGCAGGTGAGGGAACGGAGTGGTCTAATGAGTTGCACAAGTTCACGTGGCCTCTTAGGAGCTGAGCAGAAATGTTCTCAGAACCAAGGTCTCTGGCATGTGCACCAAAACCAGTGCTCTTAACTCTGATAAAGGGTGGAACAGGAGATTTGGTCAAAATTAACGTAAAGGTCACTAAATAGGGAGCTGACAAATCCAAATCCTCAATTAAAGCATTAAAAAAAATTGCATCACTACTGTGTTTGTTTACTTTTTGTTACTATTTTATTTTGGTTGTTATTTGGAACAAGACTATGAGCTTGTGACCCTGTTTGTTTTGAATCCTTGGCACCTTCAATACTGTTTAATATTTGTTGAAGAAATGAATGAGGATCAGTGTCCAGCCTGGTCAACAGTGGTGAAGGTGAAAAGGTACGACACTACAGCAGAGAATCTCATAGCCCAGACCAATACATGGTGTCTTACAGAATTGCATCTTTTGAAGATGCAAGGGGTGGGCCTACTTTTCCTAGAAACATTTCTGTTCAGTGTAGGATCCTATACCCCAAAGTGGGGGACCCAGGTGCTTCTCAGGCACCACACTGGACAGCAGCTATCTTTGGGCCATAAAAAAAAAAAAGAGCAATAACCATAAGGGAAAAAAAAGGTCATCTACAGCTGTGATCCCTATGTCCCCTTGGCTTCATTAACATCTTGTTTGAATGAACGCAATCAAAATGGAGAAATAGCCAGTCTCAAGGATTGGGGGATACATTATCATTTGATTCAGGCTGGGTGGGGACTTCTTATTGTAGATATCAAGTGCTGGGCCAGGGAACTTTGTCTGTAGATTGCTGTGAAGAAAGAGGGGTGCTTGAGGTTGGTAGGGGGAAGACGAAGAGAGCAGAACCAAATTCCTATGGGTGGGGGGGCTTCCTTGCCACTAGAACCTTCCAGAAGAGGTGGGGTTCCATCAGGACGTCCCACTCATCACAATGCTAAAAGGTCTGTCTTTCTCTTGGAGCTGGCTGACCCGAGAATGTGGCACGGCTGGGGCTAATCTTCTGACTCTTAAGCGGGGTCATCTAAATGGGGTGCCCTGCACCTGGCCATGCTCAACAACACCTGAATTCCTGGAAAGAGTAACCCAGACCTCCCGTTGCTCCTCTCTCAGGTCCAGGCTGGAGCTGAGTCTCAGAGAATTGAATTCCCTCCTCCATGGCTCCTGGGGCTGCTAATTCATAGTTGCATTAGCTTTCATTTGGATAACAGCATGGGGGATCGTCAGATATTGGCTCTGACCAAATTTAATCTGCAGGCTAGGCTCTGCCCTCTTTCCACTTGCCTTTTATTCAAGACCATCATGAAGAGATTTATCTGATTGGTTTACTGGAGTCCTGTCTGGAATGAACCACTCCAACCCTCCGAGTCCCCATCTCTCCAACGTCCACTCCAATCAAGAATGGGGGGCTCTTGCGACTCAGTTCTGAAAGAAATTAAATCTCCCTGACAGACTCTGTCTGCCTCGAGTTCTCCATTATGTTTCGCTTTGGGTTTACTTTGGCGATGACAAAACTGCTTTGACATGTTCGCAGTTTCCCAGGCCTGTTTTCTCTCCTCTCCCCCTCCCCCTGCTGCCCGGTGTGATTTTTGTAATGACAAAAATGATCCTTCTCCAGCGCCCCTGTGTCTAGAACTTTGCAGTTACATATGAGTAACACTTAGCCCCAAGTGAGGCACTGGCGGACAGTGTCCAGGTGTGCAGGTGTGGATAAACACCTCCACTTGCTTCACAGAAGGACCAGGAGAAAGTTCTGGGGCTCTTTTCCTCCTTGCCCTCCTTCCAGCCAGCACGTCTCTCCCCAGCCCCCCAGCCATCTGCCTCAAGGTGGTGGGTCCCTAGAACAATGTGGCCTGTGGCAGTTCAGGATCATTTTAATCTCGACTTGCCATTTAGCAAATCTTTAGCTAGGCTCCCCCAGGCTGTAGGGAACAGTTCTTAGGTTTCCTTGGGTGCCTGCAGGGGAAGCTGCTAACCTGCATTATATTCTCAACAGATGGTCCCCTGCTCTGCAAGGCTCCACTAATTTAGCCTCCCCACTTCTTCATGAAGGCTGGAAAAAGGGGGGGAAATCCCAGGTGGCCACCATCATCAATAATAACCGTGTTGATGATTAAAAAGGCTGCAGTGGCAAAGCTCCTGTTAGTGTTTTAGGCATTGCTTTATTGGAATTAATCATCACAAGGAGATTGGTTACAGTCCATATGCTTGAGGTCCATTGAGTTCCCTTGTAGCTCTACAATTCATTCATCCATCTGTCTGTCTGCCGTCCGTTCATTCATTCGTTCGTCAGATCATTCATCAAACATGTAATTGAGTACCTGCCAGCCATCAGACCCTCTGCGAAGAGTTCCCTAAGCTGAAGCTCCAAGGCAGCAGCTAGGATAAGTAAGCCAGGATAGAGGGGAAAAGAGACCTAATGCTTCATGGGTGCAGTTCCTCAGATACCCTCCTCGCTTCTGGTTTGGGCATCCCCCATTGTCACCATTTCTTCTCTTGCCCGGTCCCTGTTTCAACACCAATTCCCTTGCTTGCCTCAGTACACTGACCGTCACAGGTAAATGTGCACTGTCCTGGAAGTAGGACTACCATTTCCCTCCCCAAATGGCACTGACGTAGTTCATCTTGTTTCTGGCCCTGTTCACAACAACTTCCTGCGACCTACTGGAACAGCTGCTAGATTCCTGCCCATGACATCTCAGCTCCGAGTTGAGTTGGGTGATTTAGCAATTCAGAGTCTGGAATCCTAACCAGGATTGCCAGGAGTTCTGAGCTGGAATGTACTGTCCTCAGGCTAAAGTTCAACCCCCTCATGAGAAAAGCCCTGAGTTCAAATGCCAGGACCCAAATGGCAACTGACCCTGAAGCCCTGGAAACTGTGAGATGAAGAGTCACACACACGCCTTTGTCTTCACCAGACCTTCCAGGTCCACAGCTGGCCAGCCACCCTGGTTCCCTAGAAAGGAGATTTGCTGGATATGACATGACACCATAATGGAAGTTGTAAGTCTTGGACTATAATTCTGTTTTGGCCCTCGTGTGCTGGGTTATTGTGCCTAAATCACTTAACCTCTCTGGACCTCAGCTTCCTGATTAATAAAATTCTATTCTATTGTATTTATTTACACATGGTCAAAAAGGACTTATAGGCTATGCCCAGAAAATCTACAGGCTAGACGATTTCAGTAAGGTGACTGCCCACTCAACAGTTCTGCAAGTGAATCGATTCATTTACTTAACATTTCTTGAGAACATGTTTTATGTCAGTCATTTTGTTAAAAACTAACAAGGTAGATCCCAATATCCATAACATAAAGGGCATTATTTAGATAAGATGAAAGGGCTAGAGAGCATCAAATGCTTGGATATCCCAATAATAAGAGTAATAACGACTGCTATTATTTATTAATTTTGCACTTGTACTAGGAAAGATATTCCATGTTCTGCGTGGGTTTTTGCAATTTATCTCCACAAAAGAATCATGTAAGGTAGATATTACTGTACATACATTGTTCAACAAATACTTACTGTGTGACTAGGACATGGCAGGCTTTGTATTAGATATTTGGTATAACCATGCAGATACAGCATCTCCAGGTATAGAGAGATTAACTTCCCAGCCACATAGCTAGCAAGTGGCAGAACCAGAAATCTAAGCTGCCTGAAATCTAGCCCACACTCTTAACATATACTACCATGACCACCCCAGCTCGGTTCCATGATCTTCACAGTGTCAGCCAAAGGCAACGTTTTCTGAGTCAATGAATAATCCACTCCCAATGTCCTTCTCCCACTTGCTTCTCCCATGAGTGAGCTAGCCTTCCCCGCAGCAGTTCTCTACCTATAAATCAGCCACTTTGTATTCTCCATGCTTCACTGTTCTCATTCTGAATTGCCACCCGAACACTGCTATTTTCTTCTTGTCTTCCACTCTTTGCTCTCTCCTTCACCTCTCCTATAAATCTGCAAAATCTCTGTGAATTGGCTAAACTGAAGGACTCTATAAAGGTCTGATTCCAGAGGAACAAGCACTGAACTTCTTTGGAAATATTGGCTGCACATTGTAGAAGCCAGAACAGAAGGAGTGAGAGAGAGAGTTCCAGATCAACTTTGAACGAAGCAGAAAGTGCAGGTGACTTGGCCGATTTTGTAACAGGCCTGCTCCTTCTTCCCTTGAAACCAGATCTGATTTGACAGAGTAGCTCAAAGGAAAAGTATGGGTAGTAAACGAGTTGGGTTATATGAGTACACAGTATGTACAGATGCAGTTTAAAGATGAAGAGCTCTGATTCAGCATCTTGCACATCAGGCAGGAGGGAATGTGTCAAGCAATGGAGAGATGGGTCTCTCTGCAGCTGCTAACACTCTGAAAAAGGATGCAGTGGCTTTTCATGTACCTAAAGAAATCTGGACATGTTAATTCTATAATGGACAGCATTATCTTAATGAATTCTCCAAAATCACGACGGGCTCTTCTGGACCAGGTTGACCTCAAAGCAGTCCCTGATCCCAGTCTAGACAGGTAAATCTAAGAAGCCATTTGGTTAGTGATGCTTTCATGAGGCACAACGCTAGAATGGAGAATAAACCCGTCCTTCCATCTCTTGAATCATGGAGCTGTTTGATGAAATATGGTGTTGGGTTCCTCAAGAATCAACTCATTCCCCAACTGTTTGCTTAGTGTTATGGGTTTAATTATGTCTCACGAGAAGATATGTTGAAGTCCTAAGCCCCAAGGAGCTCAGGATATGACTTCATTTGGAAATAGGGTCCTTACAAATGGAAGTAGCAAAGTTAAAATGAGGTAATACTGGAGTAGGGTGGGCCTTTATTGAAATACAGCTGTTGTCCTTATAAGAAGGGGAGAAGAGAACCAGGAAACAGACACAAGGGACAATGCCATTTGACAACCGAGGCAGAGAATGTCATGAATTGTACCAGAAACCAGGAGAGAGGAAAGGAACAGATTCTTCTCAATTGACATAGAAAGAAGCATGGCCCTGCCGATACCTTGATTTCTTACTTCCAACCTCCAGAACTGTGAGACGACAAAGTTCTGTTGTTTTAAGCCTCCTAGTTTGTGGTACTTTGTTTTGGAATCCCTAACAAACTAAGACACTTGGTTATCCCAAAATTTCAATATAGCTCATTATTTAATAAGAGGTGCTAAATATGAATTGTTCATTAAAATACATATTACTGGATGCTTAACTACCGTGTAATTGATTTTCTACCCATCGCCTCATGGTTAAACCTCAATAAATGCTTTTTGTAATCAAGCTAAAGTACAATACCTATCATACTTGATATCCTTGTCCTTTGATTTAATAAGAAACCAATTCTATATAATTGAAATTGTACTTCATAAAAAAATGGTCAAGTTTCAAGATGACGTAAGAAAAACTCTTCAACATGACTCTGTCCTCTTTTATAGACAGCTCTAACTGCAACTCAGGGCGTCCTGATGCTCTTCTAACTACTGTGAAAATAAGCTAAGGTCCAGCAAGGTCACATGCTATGCTTGTGGCTAGGACAAGCAGTGCTGAAATATCATACAGGATCCCTACTTCATAATCCAGTGCCCTGGGAGATGGTACAGCTCTTTCCCAGGGTTAAGAGGCCAAGAAAACTAACAGAGATTTCACATTTTCCAAAGAACACCAAAAAAATAATTAAGCATGCATATGCCTTTAAAACACCAGTGGGATTCCATTTTCTTCTTTTGAGCTTTGTCTAATGTTCTCTACCCCTTCCCCCTCAATGCCCTCCCCCAAATCCCAACATCTTAGGGAGATTGCCTTGACTGGATGGGAATAAAAGGTGAATCTAACCCCTTACAGAGGGCATGTAAAGTGGGGCAATGGTCAATTCAAGCTCATGAGTGAACAATCCATGAAATAATACATGTAAAGTTCTCAGAAATGTGCTTGGCATAGAGCAAGGTTTCAATCTGTGAACTATTATTATTTTTGTATATTAATAGTTACCATTTTACAACATGGGTTTTCATAGACTTAAATAATTTTCTTACTGCTGAACCCCAAAAGGAAAATTCTCATACATTTATGTATGTATGTTTATGTATACATGCCTACATGCATGTATTTCCTTCTTTAGATAAATTTCCAAACTGAAGATTTGCTGGGTCTACAGGTACAACTTTTGGTGAGTTTTTAAGACACATAACTAAATCACTCCCTAGTAGTGCTGGAGGCAAGCAGCTTATGGGCTCACTGGGCACTTATGGGTTAGAAATCTTTGTGAGGTGGTGAGTCTTCTGCAAGGGGAAGCTGATAAGAAGAAGAGAATGCCCCCTTTTTGGAACTGTAGAAAAGGGAGGTTATGCTATCTGCAGACATGGGACTACCAGGTCCTTTCCTATTCTTAAATTTGTGATTTGGATTCTCCGGAACAACGAAATCATGACCCATATGCATCAACATAGAGAGTGAAGTGAAACCATATTTCAGACTGGGAGCCTGTAGCTGGATGCTTAGCTTCTTCCTTGGATGCACTCACCCTTGGTGTTCAAAGGCTGAGCATGTCTCCATTCAGCCTCTGACAAAAGGCGGAACTTGTCCAAGTAGCATGCTGTTAGAAAAATAAGAATCCTCTTCTTGAAGGGCATTCTCTTCTGCCTACTATTTAGGACACATTCTTAAAATAAAATTCAGTGGCCACCAAGTGACTCAGTAGAGGAGACTTCATTCTCCAAGAGAGAAAGAGTGCTGCTAAGAATGGCAGGAACCACCCACAGATGGTCTGGGTACCAGTTGCATCAACAGATGCCTACACAACACAGCCCTTTTCTCTGAAGCATCCAGCCAAGCTCACATCGAGTTCTCCACTGTGTACATCAAAACCAAAATAAATAATCCAAGAAAATCTGTACATGTCTGTGTGTTTGGGGGCCAAGATACATCAGGCAATGGGCCCAAGAGGAATGTAAGACATTTGGCCACTCTCTTTTCTCCCTTTTGGTTTTTTTTTTTTCTTTCTTTTTCATGGAAACCTAAATATGAGATCACTTCCCAGATTTCAGATACACAGGGACACTCATTACTCATAGCACCAAGGCTAATCTTTATTGGCTGGTGGTTAAAATCCTTTGGAATCTGGCCTCCTTTACTCAACCAGGCTCATTGTTTCACAAATGCTCCAGCCCAGCCAGGTTGGTCTCCTCACTATCTCCTCTTTTTTCCCACACCTCCAGGTCTCTATGTGTGCTTGTTGCATCACAAGGGAAGTTTACCCTTTTCTCCATCACACAGAAGGTTGTATCCTTCCCTGAAGTCCAGCTGGTGATGCTTTCCCTGGTTGGTGTTGAGCTATACTGCTTTCTTTTCTCTCATCTCGCATGACCCTGTATAAGGGTCGGGTCCATCTTCATGCATATCATAGGAACTCTGGGACGTTAGGACTGGTTACGAGGAGTCCCACTTGCATATGGCACTGAAACTCATTGATAGAAGAAGTGATGACACTGACTTGGACTGAGTCAGGGCCCTTGGGGAGCTGAGATTGACTCTCACAAATTAAGGGGAGTTTCTAAGACAAGCCTAGTTTAGAGAGAGAACTCACTCAGAGATAGACGGGAGTTCAGAGATGTATGCCCTGTTCAGAGAAACCAGTTTCTGGACATTACAGAGAAATGTTTCCAAGTTCAACACCAAGGAACATGATCCAAATTATCTTTGGCAAAGCCCTCAGGTCATGTTCCCACATACCTGCTGCTGGGATGGTAGTGGATAAAAGCACTTCCTAAACAGTCCTTATCCTGAAGCCCTACCAGTTCAGACAAGAAACTATTTCTCCTGGGTAAGCTTGCTACAACCTCATGTGAGCAGTGACATTTCAAGTGTGCAATGAAGGAAAGATATACTTTAAACAAATGGAAAAATAGGAATTGTCTTACTCTGAGAAAAGCTGGTGTCTTCTCTTGAACAGCTCATCTTTGGGAAGTATACCTCTAAATGTGTTCACTCTTTGCCTTAATAAATAAGAGCATGGTAGGGGATTTAGGCTTTCAAATCCCAAAAAAAGAAGGAAACCAGCTTCCTAGGAAAAAGGTCCTTGAACCCTTCTTTCTAGCTTGCTGGCATTTAAGTTGTTCTGGCTCTTCCCATTCATCTCCTTAGTCTTTAGCTGTCCTATAGCATGTCCTGGCCAATCAGGGACTGGATTAATTTTCTATCATTTAATCCAAGGGGGCAATGACAATTACCAAATGGATCCAAACAAAAAAAGTAGAATACGTTGCCCAGTCACTGGAGCACTTACTTTGTCTAATGTCTAATTGTCCTCTGAATGTATCCCAGGAGGATAGGCAGACTCTGTGGTCACACTGCTTTGCACCAACAGGAGAGGCACAGGCTCATCATATGCTTGGTCCTGGCTAGGTAGTGTAGGATTTGTCTTTTGCATTCTTCTTTGAATACCCACACTTTTAGCTACCAAGGAGTGTCCAGAAGAAGGGAATTAAATCAAATGCTAAGGTCAGAATTTTGTGTCATAATTGCAATATGGGGAAGAAGCCAAAAAAGGCTTTTCCCAGGATTCCTATTAATTTTAGGGGAAATAGCAGAAGCAAAGGCAGAGATGGGGAAGAGAAAGGTGAGTAGCCTAAAGGGGCAAGACCATGAGATTCAAAGGAAATAAAGGAACAGTGGAAATTAGGAATGGAAAGAAAGACTAGGGCTCAATAATGGAACCTGTTGAAAATCAGACTACAGAGGTTTTGGAATTTATCTTAAAAATTTCTGAACAGGGAAATGACATATGACTTCATGAAGACTGATTTGATGGCTCTGAAAGACATGGGTTGGAAAGAAGTGGGGTAAAAGTAAGGCGATAAGTTAAGGCACACTTGAAAATGTCAAGGTAGAAGGAGTTATAGGTTCAGAGTAGGATGTTGCCCATGAAATAATGAGGAAAGGATAGATACTGAAAATTGTCAAAAGAAGAATCAAGAAGACTGGTGACTAACAGAACGTAAAGAACATGAGAGAAATACAGAAATTCAGAGTTGACTGTGACATTTTGAATCAGGTTCATAGAGAGACATGACCTGTGGCTGGTTGCACAATGTTCAAGAATCTCAGTTTCTTGCCTGAAAATGGAGAGCTGTATTCCAGTAGCCATGTTTCTTGATGATGACTGAATAATGATACAGCTTTCACAATGTGACTGTGTGATTGGGAAAACCTTGTGTCTGATGCTCCTTTTATCTACCTTGTCAACAGATGAGTAGAACATATGGAATAAAAATAAATAATAGGGGGAACAAATGTTAAAATAAATTTACTTTGAAATGCTAGTGATCAATGAAAGGGAGGGGTAAGGGGTACGGTATGTATAATTTTTTTTCTGTTTTCTTTTTATTTCTTTTTCTGAATAGATGCAAATATTCCAAGAAATGATTATGATGATGAATATGCAACTATGTGATGATATTGTGAATTACTGATTATACATGTAGAACGGAATGATCAAATGGGAATGTTTGAATTTTCTTTGTGTTTTTTGGTATTTAAAAAAATAAAATAAAGAGATTAAAAAAAAGAATCTCAGAGGGCTAAGAACTAGTAGGGTGTCACGAAGATTAAAAATATCTCATAAATGGTGGGTATTTATAGAAGAGTCTAGTATCTAGTTTGGAAATTGATGCTGGAGCTGAAAGGGGTCAGACTAGAAGTTATATTAGATTTAGAAGTTGTTTAAATAGCATCACGGTTGGTGCAATGAGAGTATATGAGATCCGTGAAAGAGAGAAGAGATTATTATTAATAATAAATGATAAATAACACTAAAATCACTAAATTATTTTTAATATTAACTAATGCTAAAAATGAAAATTTTTAAGACTCATTTTTAAATCTAGGAAGGAGAAATAAATGAGCAGTTCATGAGAAGTTAGCAAAACCAGACTAGTGAAGGGACTTAGAAGCCACGAAAGAATCTCCAAAAGGCAGAAATCAGTCAGTACGGTTAAATGTAGCAGAGTTTCAGGACCTGAGGACTGAGGAAAAGCCAATGGGTTTAGTGACAGTGGAGGCAGGATTGGGAGGGGCGTCAACAACTTTCTGCAGCATCGTTTCATTGGTGTGTTAGGTGCCTGACCAGGGAGTGCATAGGGGGCTCCAACTCAGCAGGTACATGGAGGAACCTGGGCAGATGCATTATTTAAAAACTCAGGTGATTTTGGTGATAGAAAGATTTGAGAATCACAGCCACAAACTACTTTTAACATAATTTGGCTGTGAAAGGTTGAATAAAAGATAGAAGATTGAAGAAAAATGAGAGTTTAAAAACACATGGAGTTTTGTTGATTTCTTTATTACCTGAATATAGCAGGTAAAAGACATGGGCCTGGAGCCAAAATAAAAGATGTAAATGTGGGTCAGTCCTGGATGGCACGAGAGGTGTATTCATTTCCTATTACTGTTGTAACAAATCGCCACCAATGTACTGGCTTAAAACAACATTAATTTATTATCCCAGAGTTCCAGAGCTCAGAAGTCCAAAATGGGTTGGCAGGATTATGCTTCTTCTTGGAACTCTAGGGGTTAATCCTCTTCCTTGCCTCTTCTACAGAGAATTCATTCCCTGGCACTTTCCAACTCTTAGAGACCACTCACATTCCTGGGCTTGTGGCCACATCATTTCAGCCTCAGCTTTTGTTATCACATCTCCTTCTTTGACTCTGACCTTCTTAACTCTCTGTTATAAAGACTCTTGTGATTACACTGGACCCACTTACATAACCCAGGATAATCTCCTATGTAAGATTCTCAACCCAATTGCATTTGTTAAGCTCCTCTTGCAAAATATGGGCTCTCATATCTTTGAATTTCCTTTCATTAGAACATATGCTTCAGAGGGTCAGAGACCATGTCTTGCATTTTCCCATTTATTTCCCTAGCATCTGGCTCACTGGAAAGTGCCCAGTTGATACTCAGTAATCTCTTACTGATCAATGTGTGTTGGGCGTAAAGAGGAGGTTATGAGGTTACTAGCAGACGTGTGGATTCTACTTAGGAATGATTTCTGACCAAGAAGATTCTACTGTATTAAGAACACTAGGCTTTGAGGCTGATTTCCCATGAGGAACACGTGGGTACATCAACATCATCATCATGAGATGATGAATTGCACTAGAAGTATCCAACATAATCTCAAGACAGCTGTGCCAATCATTTTGTTGGCATCTGAGATATCAGAGCCAAAGTGACCAGAAGGAAAGCCAAGCCTCTGAGTGACGGGAGTAAAGGCAGGGGCCATAAATCTATTGGGTCTAACCAATCCTGTAGAGATGGTAAAGTGAATGGCCAAAGCTTCCCTGAACTTCCTTCCACTTTATTGAAGTCTATGGTAGTGAACTTGTCTCGAGGAAAGAAGCAGATGGCAAAAGGAAAAGGGAATATAGAACCAAAACTTAATTTTTAAAGAAAGGACAATCATGAGCCAGAGGCTTAAAATTAGTTAGGATTTCCCCCCAAATTATATACAATTTTATAATTATCAGAATTATAATTATAAAAATATAATATAAATTATAGAAGTTGGGAGAAGAGAAACACCAAGTATGATGACAGGACAAAAAGGCTGATTGCTGACAGAAAATAATCAAATTGGTCACCAATTTTTTACGAAAGGGTAATTTTTACATATGTAAACAAAAAGGCTAGTAGGAGAGTTTTACTGATTTCTGCCTCTCAGAAGTCCCTCAAAAAAGAGCTTTTCTGATATACTGTTTTTATATAAATTCTGCAGTGACTTTTTCCCAATGTTATTTGTTGTTGGGATTTTCTCTGCTTGCCACAGGCTTATTTATGCTATTTTGATTTTTATCTTTTCTTGTCCCCTTTCTGTCTTTGCTGCTGCTGTAACCGAGGCTAGGATTTCACAGTACAACCCACTGAGTGGGCTGCAGAAAAAATGCATTTTTGTCAGAGACATGTCTGTGTGCCCATGTATGCAGGTGTGTGAGTGTGCATGTGTGCACTCGTGTGCCCCCACCAGGGTGAGCTCACTATGTGTACATGTTTGTGCACATGTGTGAACATGTGCATATGTGCACACGTATGCATGTGTGACTGTGTGCACATATGTGCATCTGCCGTTAGCGTGAGCTCACTGTGCGTGTGCCTGTGTGCACATACTTGTGCACACAGGATCTCATTTCTCCCTAGTGGCTGTGAGTGCCTCTCGTACCTTATATGGTTCCATGGAGCCTCCCAGTGAGGGGATATTCAGGATCTATTTGGTCACCATTGTAGGTACTGGAAGATAAAGGTTCAGTATTGCCCAAGTTAGGAATAAAGAGGAGTCCCAGGAAGCCCACATCAGTTTTCTCCAAAAGAAAAGAAACCTTCTTCAGATTTCACATTTTATTTTATAGTCACATTAGAGTTGAGTTCAGACTTATGTTTGTGCCATTATAGTTGATTGATTATTTATCACTTCAATGGAAAATTTAGTGATGTACTTAATATTCATTGCTGATCGCATGAAAGGTCTGTAAATTTCCGATTGTCCTGGGGCTTTGAAGTGCTTAATTCTGCCCTGCCTTTCTCATGCTCTCCTGTCTCTCTTCCCCCACCCCTCAAACCTATGTCCTCCTCCAGCCCTGGATGCAGTCCAGAGAGAGCGGGGAGTCCAGAGACTGCACAACCCTACTTGTCCATTGAGGAGGGGACACAGTCGGCCCAACTCAGCTCAACTTCAGAAGACAGGTTGATTCACAGCATTTTATTTCAGCCTAGGAAGGGCCCTTCGCAGCCTAGGAAGGGCCCTTCGACATCTCCTGCTTGAATCTCACATACCTCATTTTAGCAGGCATATATTGAGTGCCTCATCCCTGCAGAAAACCTGGGTCACCATTGAGCAATTCTATCACAGAAAAGGCTGAAATTTCCCTCCTGGAGGGCTCACTTACCATCACAGAGTAAGCTGCTCCCGAAATGGAAACAAAAAGAAGCATTCACCAAGGCACGTTACATAGGAAGCAACGCTGTCTTCTGCCCTCCCTTTTATTTGCACACCTCACAGGCTCATATACAATGCCCTCCGTGCCCTAACTCAGGTGAAGCTGAGTGGTCAGTGGAAGTAGGAGGAACCTACTTCTCACTCCACTGGCCTTGCTGAGGTTGCATCTGCACCCAGAGAGCTGCGTCTTTCTGAGAGTGTCCCGCGTTGGGTACCCGACATTTCACCATAACCTTGCTTTGGCGGTTAGTGTGAAGCATGCAATGGGGAAGAGGCCAGCCGTAGTGAGGTGATGGAGGAGACAGACAAACAAGAAGCACACGGCTTTAACCCCTAAAGAAAGCATTTCCCTGACAAGTTGCAACTGCTTTGAAAACAACTGCCAAAGTTGGTTTAATCCTTGTTCTAGAGATACTTAACTGCTGCCTGTGGTTTTTAATTAATACACTGGGCTCCCTCACAAAGGGCAGGAGCTTGGAGGGCCTTTACAGATTTACGCAGCCTGGCTGAGAAGGCGTTTTGGAGGAAATGCCCCTGAAGCTTGTGGGCCTGGATCTGCCTTTACCTTCACTTCCCTGCATGTCGAGGCCCAAAGGTGGTCTCCCTGCAGTTGGGGTGGGGCCTGGAGAGACAGTCCTGGCTACACTTCATTCCACCTCACCCATATCCTCTCCTTCCTTATGTCATACATTCGATCATGCCATGAATAATTAGTGAGCAGCTGTTATACACAGGTTAGGCACAGAGTCTAAATGAGAAGAACGGCATTTATGACAAAGGCTTTAATTATGTTAAAAATCAATCAAAGGGGTGCGAGGGTGGTTCCGTGGTAGAATTCTCACCTGCCATGCCGGAGACCTGGGTTCAATTCCCGACCCGTGCACTTCCCAAATGAATAAAGAAAACAACAAAAACAAACAGGGCGGGCCACCGTGGCTCAGCAGGCACGTTCCTGCTGCCATGCCAGAGACCCGGGTTCGATTCCTGGTGCCTGCCCAAGCAAACAAACAAACAAACAAACAAACAAAAATTCAACAAATGGTGCTGCAATAACAGGATACTCACATGGAAAAAGAACAAAATGTGACCGCGCCATACAGCATTAGAAAAAAATTCTATCTAACTCCGCAGAAAGCCAAGTCAGGTTGGGAAGGCACATTCAAAGCTGATATTCCAGATAGCCGGGCTGGGTTTTTACTGCCAGTGCCCACTCTGATAGGTTGGTGCCATTGACATACCAGTTCTTAAACATTTTGAATACTCCCCTCAAAACGTTAACTGAAGAATTATGTGAATAAATGAAACATGTCAAAACTACTATGAGGAAAGGCTGCAGGGAGCTAAGGGACCCTATCGCCACCAGGGGCACGTGTCAAAGCCTTCAGGTTGTGATCTTAGCTTTGTCCCGTGTTGCTGAATACCTGTTAGCAAGTCCTCCATCTTCTGGCCTCCAGCTTCCCAGACCTTGATCGGCTTCTCTGCTGTCTATCTTGTCCATCCATCCACTCTCTCACCCATCTCATTCATTCATTCACTCTCTCAGCCAATGAGTTCTTGCTGGAGTCCAGGCATTGATCTGCACACAGGGGGCCCTCTGGCCCCCTCCCTCTCCAATACCTCCTAGACCCTTCCAAGAGAGTGGACGCAGCTCTTCTCCTCACCCTTTCTGTGGCAGGATCTTTCTCTTTCAGTTAGCGAACCTGATGTCAGAGCCATTCCATCTGACAAACTCGCTCCTCGTCTGAAACTCCCTGTCTCCTCATATCTTCATCAGTCCATTTCCACATGTCTAAGCATTTTAATGGCATATGGTGCCAGGGGGGAATCTCCAAATGAGAGAAAATTAGCAACTGTGCTTATTGGGCTAAAGAAAACGACTGGAGGGGAAGTTTTCTTTAAAAATACCCACAAGAAGCAGCGGCCCAAGGAGATGTGACTGCAATAAAAATGATGCTTTTTCTTAGCGGTGGTGGTGGGGGTGGATTAGCAACTGCATTTTCTTTCCCCTGGAATGCGTCACAGTCATTAATTTGTTTAATTTATTTTTTGCCTCTTCCCCAGTGAAGCAGCCCGATCCACTGTTGGCTTACCCATCAGAACAAATTACACTTTGGAAATATCCGAGTGCTTCAGTTTTCCATTAAATATAATAAGAAATCACAAAGCATTGTTCTGGCCTGCTGACTTCTTGCTAAGGATCTACAAGCACTTTTTTGTTGTTTTTTTTTTTTTTTTTTTTTTACAATTGCTGCCAGGCAATTCGAGTTGTCACCGTTGGTGCCACAGAGTAGGAAAACAGGTCCAGGACCACCAGACCCTGAATTAATTTGTACTCATGAGAA
Organism: Tamandua tetradactyla; assembly: GCF_023851605.1. Lineage (NCBI taxonomy): Eukaryota > Metazoa > Chordata > Mammalia > Pilosa > Myrmecophagidae > Tamandua > Tamandua tetradactyla. The sequence goes on along the minus strand of NC_135334.1, from coordinate 9,790,756 downwards.
GGCCTCTTGGGTAATGCCCTTAACCCACTTTACATGTGCATGATCTAACTCTGCCACACAGTTTCAAACTCCCCATTGCAGGAGCCACATTTTCTGCTTCTTTGACATTTCCCCACCATGTATCAGTTACCCCCACTGAGCCCCAGCCATTGGTACCACTGACCAATAAATTGTCAGAGCCAAGCCCCATGAGGACGGAGCTGGCTTGTAGTTAGTAGAAGCTGCTGGGTCTTTGACCTTCCAGCTTTTGCTACTTCCCATGAGGCTTAAATGCTCATCATTCTTCTTCCTCTGACTCTCCTGCCTCTCGTTTATAATCAGCATTACCCGGGTTGTGAAAACTGCTCACTCCCGCAGATCAGTCTGTCCTAAGGAACACTGCTAATTGATGACTACGTTTCATTTTCGGGATGTTATCTTACTTGCACAGATTGGTAATTGAAACATCCAGGGGTTATGCCGATGGTATATATGGCTCTTTCAAGTCAGAGATTAATTCTCAAGTATTAATATTTAATTTCTTTTGTTATGAAGCCTTGTCAAAGGTTGCCAGTGGGAGGTGGGAGCTCAGACGCATCTTACCTGACGTTTAGCATACCTGAGAATGGAATCTCTAGCACTGTCGGCTCTACAATTTCTGCGTCTAAGAGAGCCTGGGCTGCAAAGGTCAGACTGTGGCAATCCAGGGTTTTCTTGGATGGGAGAACTTTCTAAGAAGCAAGAGGCATGGCTGGCCCTGATGCAGGTGGCAGGCTGCCTACTGAGTCAGGGCTGGCTTCTGGTTGGACAAGAGAGAGATCTGAGGCTAAGTTCTACTTTGACCTCTGCTTAGATGGATACTATACAGGCAGGCAGGATTAGATGGAGAACCAGGTAGGGATCAGTAGACTTAGATGTCTGAAGACCTCGTTCTGGTGTCATCTTTACCACTCACCAGCACATCAGTCTCAAGGTACTTCTGCTTTCTCCTCTGTTAAACGAGCAGGGTGCCATTATCCCCAGGGATGCTGTGTCACTCAGTAATTATACTGTATAAATGTGTACTGTTTTGCAGTTCACAAAGTACAAAAGTTTTTGCTTTGTTGATAAGATGTGAGAGGCTTGGATGCCTATGTCCTGGGATGGCTGGAGGACTTGAAGGAGATAAGATATGTTGAGCACAATGCTGGCACTCAACAAATGTTAACCTAATCCTTCTGGTAGGTTAAAGAAGGAACTTTTGGGGTGTGAATATGAAGAAGTAATGATGGTATGATTGGGACCATATGCATCCACTGAGACACAATCACGAATGGGGAGACAAAGGCTTGGAAACATGGTGACATCCCCAGAGGAGCCCAGGTCCTAAAATAAAATTGATATGGGCTGGTGCTCATTGAAATCCTCTCCTTCTGACCTTGGGTAGGTATCTAAAGAGGCTCCTTCACCTGAGCTCACCTCTGGCTCAAGGGAGCCCTCTCGCCTTGGACACTTAAGAAATAGGGTTTAACAGGGACACAGATTCAAGACCCTGACCCTGGCCAGCGCAATAATCAGTCACACTTAACCCCATCCATACCCTGCAAGCATCTTCATACACTCTTTCATTTTTATCTGCATGTACGTCTACCTCTTTCACTAAGTTCAATGGTTTGAAAGGCATAGCATGTGTGAATTCTCCCACAACACCTAGCGTGGTGCCTTTCATATCTAGCTTTTCTGCTCAAGCATGCAAACATGTACCTGCAAAGACATATGCAAAACTCTCCAAGCAAAGGGTGGTGAAGGGGATCTGGGAGATTATCCATTCAGATCAAGATGTTTCTCCTACCTTTTCACCTTCTCAGTCTTCTATGCCATTTGCTTCTCCTCTACATGGCCATAAATGTAAGTTTTTTGCCAGGACTTGATCTTAGTATTTGCTTTTCCTCTCTCTGTATGAAGTACTTGGATAATCTCACCCACTCTCATGGCTCTAGCCACCATCCTTTTGTTGAAAATTCCCAAATTTTTTTCTTTAGTCCAGAACTCTTAACTGAGCTCCAAACTCCACTCTCTTATATTTAGCTGTCATCTTGGTATCTCTTCTTGGATGTCTCAAAGGTCTCCCACACTCAGCCTGTCCAAATGAGGTGAAAGCACTCTTTAAGCAAACCTCCTTCTCCTTTGCTGGTTGCTATTTCAGGGAATGTCCCAGCTTCTACTTGGTTATCTAACTCTGGAACCACACTAGACTATTCTTTCTCTTACACTTTTTAAATCCAATCTCTTTGACCTCTCTTTTATCTTCACCTCTCCTCTATGTCCACATCATCGCCTTAGTTCATTCTTCATCATCTCTTGTGTTTATTGCAAATGTATGATTAGGTGTGTCTTTCCATGTTAGATTCTGCCCTTCTGGGCAGGAATCTTGGCTGATACATTTTCACATCACTCATTTCTCAGCAAAGTACATGGCAATTATCAGAAGCTCAATAAATGGTTGATGGTCGAATGAATGATCACATGAAAGAATCATTTCCACTGGCATGACTCAGGAGACAAGAGACAGAAAAAGAAGGTAATTTGTATGCCAGAGGTAAATAAAAAGCAAGTTCTCCTTGGTTAGACCTGACATGAGGAAAACAGAAATGAGCATCTTAAGAGAAAAGTAGCTAATATCCTGACTACCTGCTGTGGAATAAGGCAAATTCTGTTATAAGAGGTTTCTGTGTTTCTGTTTTTATTTTTGTTTGTCATTTTCAGAAAGAGAGTCAAGGACATTGAGGCAAACCCAATCTTTGTAAAGAGGCCCTAGAGAATAATAAATGTTCTCCTAAAGCACACAGCCTTGGATCTTAAGGCTTTTACTCAAAGACCAGCATAGAGCAAAACTCTTGAAGTTCAATTAATCTAACTAATCAAGAGGTATTTGATTTGAATTGCAGTTCTAGGTAGCCACTAACAATCCCAAGACCAGACTGCTGAGTTGGCTCCAGGTTGGAGACATGGCAGCCCAGGCTACCCAGCAAAATATGGAACAGAAAGATGACAATTAAGCTAAAAATTCAGACCACATACACCCGACTTGTAAATAATTCCAAGGTCCCCTTCCCTTTCAACTTCTCATCAATGTATTTTCCTCAACAACTTGGAAAATCCAGACACGTACATAAATAAGCTTTTGTAGCCTGAGTTACTGATAATGTTGGTAAAATAATGGAGACTAGAGGAAATTTGGAAGAGGAGAGATCTAGCCTTCCATTATTTACTTTTCTGAAATGAAAGAAATGCTAGCCTTCTCTGTTACCATCCTTCACCAAACAGAAACACACACCCCCAAATGCTAACATACTTGAAAGTTGGGAATCAGTGCTGTTTGCAAATGGGCCCTTTAAAACTAGATCAATCAATGGGAAAATGCACAAAAGAGTCTCATTTATCATAAGGTGTGTTGGACAGGGTTTGAATTTTACATATATTTATTCTAGAAATCTGTTTATCTGTGCAACATTTCTGAACAAAATGCTTTGTGATGAACCATTCCCTCCACTTGAATCTATATAGAAAGCAAATAAATTCAAACTCCAAAGACAAAACGTGAAGAACACAGCAGCCAGGCTATTGATCTGGCATTTTGCATCTTCCCTTCTTCCTTTTGAATATCATCTCCACTGGCTCTAAAAGGCAGATAATGCCTACTCTTAGGAAATGGGTTTCTTAATTCTTCAACGAAGGCAAATTTCCCAACTTTACCCTGAAGATGACAGTGTGTTGTTTGCACAATATCTGGAGGTGGTTCAAAGTGCCGGCCCTGGCATAAATGAACTTCCTTGGGCCCATCAGCACTTGACTCCAGTGCTCAGTAGTTCCTCAGGTGATATTTCCCCAGTTTGGTCTTGTTCATAATGGAATGGGTATGACTATGAGTGTCTGGATGAGGTACAGGAACAGTGATGAAGGCCACACTGAAAGTTCCCTCTGTGCAAGGGTATCTCATGCATTTTTGTTCTCAGCTTCTTGAGAGTGAAGGGCAACTGTGGAGTCTAAAAGAGAGCAAGAACTTCATTTGGGCAAAGGGCCTGCTACAGTTATTTTCTCAATAAATATTCAATAAATGATAACTATTGAATGATTAAATCTGGGCATACAAAACCGTAAATCTCGGCACAGCTGCCAGACGATTCCAGGCAAGTTTATGGCTTGGGATGAAAGCTACATGTCTGTTTGGTCATGAAGCATTACTGATCATGGTGAGTATGACCAGACAGATGTCCAACATCTACAAACCAGGGTTAGTCACCACATACATAGCACTGCCTCCTCACCCCAAATAGATATCTTCCAAATATTCGATGAGTGTGACAGTCTGGTCTGTTTGGAGTTTCTTAACCTGTCCTTTATTCTGTTTTGGGTTGACTCTCCTAGAGAGTTGCTCCCCTTTAGAAGGAAAGGAGGAACATAAGCATAAGAATTCTCTTAGAAGGACTATGATACTCTCACCACCCAGCAACATCACCCCTAAGGGCATGTCAACAACATGTGCTATAAGCTCCTGCAAATAAGAATTTATTAGAACAGAATCAAGTGACAGACTTAGAACTAAGGCAGCACAGATGAAGAAGACTCTGAGGTTCTGTGGAGATGTTGACTTTTATCAAGGTCAACACGGAGATTTATTGACCCAAGAGGCAAATATTGACAGAGGCTCAGGAGGTCAATATTTGCCCCAAGGCAAAATAAATCTTTCCAGCAACCCCCAACTGAAATCTGTATACAGTAGACTCAATTCCAAAATGAATTAGCTGTGACACAGATTAAGATAGCATTTCATTGGATTGTCTAGGAGATTGGAAAGCAATATTAATACTAAGCACTTCATGTTCAAAGTACTTTCCAAACATTCATTAAAGTGTGCCATCCCCTGCCAGATGCATATAAGTGCTGCTCTCCCAAACCCAACAGATGGGTCCTTCGAGCCAAGAAAAGGGTATGTAGTTTTGCCCACATCACAGAAAAAGAAGCACAAAAATGGGAAGATAAATTGGTGATGAGGGGTAGGAGAGGGTGAGGGAAAACTAGCAAAGGTCTACAAGCCAGTGGCTTAAAGGAAGTGCTCGGTAACGTTCTAATTCCACTCTGTTTAATAGCATACTTCCCATCGTTGACTAATTGCTTGTGCTGGTCAATCGTAACACTCACTTGCAAACACCCCTGCAAGTTTGGTGTTTACATAGCATAAACTCTGTCTTTCAAACATTGAAATAACTCTTAAAAAGCGAAGAGTTCATCAGTGGTCCCTGGGACAGAACAGATTCATGGTCCATTCTTCTATTTGAACAGTAGTTATCATCAGATTACAATTCTCAGGATTCCTTGGCTTTCACCATGGAGTCCCTGGATGCTACTCTTGAAAAACAGCATAAAACACTGGCATTCAAGTAACTAACATCCATCTTAATACATGGATCCAGTTATCCTTTTGCATTTTAAATACTATTAAGTTTTGACTACCTTTGCTCACAGAAAGGATAGAAGCATAGATAAATCAAAACATAAGCCCATCCAACAGTCATATTTCCTTTTGACTTTGGAAAACTTTATCTTCATACATACTATATATTATTTTCAGTTATTTAACAGTGGGAAATAATGAGCCATTCCAGAGCATACAGCACACGACGAAAGGAGAAGCTATCCCAACAGAAAGGGATGCGTGCTGGGTATCAAGACGGTGGCCTTGACATTGTGCTTCACGTAATCTGCAGACACGGAGGTACTTGACTTGACTGGGCTCGACATTTAGAATTTTGAACTTTAAATCTACTTTAAAGTTGATTGGAGGGAAGGAGTGGGGTCTTAACAGCAGGCCCATTCTATTCAATCTATTTGGCTTGAATAGATAGACGTAAATGGCTAGCCGAAGCAGGTGTCTGAAAAAAAGAATTTAGGAGTCCTGACCCCCAGCAGCTTAGGTACATCATTGTTTTATCCTGCAATAAGGACGTTGGAATTGCCGTTGTTGCCCTGGAAAGTAAGTGATACCAATGTGATTTGATACCGTTGCAAAAGGGTAATTTGACTGACAATATGGTACAGACAAATGAAAGGGTTTACAGGGTTTAATATTTAATAATGTAAAATGAAAAAGTCTGCAAAAGCAGGCTGGAGATGAAAAGATCTGTACTGAGTCAGAATTTTTGCCTATTGTCAGAGCAGCACACGTCTCCTGGGGATCTGAATAAGCAAGGCGCTGTTCTGCAGAAATTGTTAGCTTGGGAGTATTGATTGTGTGTGCTCCAGTCAAGCTGTCAGCTTCTCCCTCCTGCCTTTGTATTTTTTAAAATTCTTCACATCATGACATCCTCCTAAATCCTCAGATACCTCTTGGCCACAGAGTGTTCATTGGAGGAAACCCTGGTGGGTGTTAGTGGACATGCTCGTTCTCTGCCTGCCCCAGCGGCAGCTGAATGACTCTTTTCTAGGGTCCCAGCATGGGCGGGCTTCTCACCCTACTCATGGGCTCACTGCTCATCAGCCCATGTACTTCAAGTCTGGAGGCAAGATTGACTTTCCATGGGCTGACGTAGATAAAATATTGACAAACTGCTAACTTGATCCGGGGCAAGGCACTTAGCCTATATATGCCTCGGCTTTCTCATTTGTGTAATGTGAATAATACCTACTCTATAGAACTGTTCAGACGATTAAATGAGAGACTAGACTTGAAGTGCTCAAAACACTTCCTAGTACAACACTTCCTTCTCTGAATGGTAACTACTACTAAGAATGGTTCATACAAATCTACGGATTAAATAAGGGGATATCTGGATTCCAGAACGCCTGGCTCCACACTCACAATCTTGGAATACATGGGACAAAAGGGCCCTTGAGAGGTTATTTCACGCATTTACCTGCTGTCCTCTAAGCCCAGATGATCTCTTTAGTTTTAAAAGGCCATTAGACAAGATGTTGCAACTTTCTCTGATCTAGCAATTAAACAACCCATAAGCAGCTGGAGTCGCTCACACACCTCTGACATGTTATGGGGAAAAGAGAGGGTACTGAAGAGAAGATTGGAACTCCTGTGTACAGCTTTTTGCTTTATGTATGTAAAATGATTCCATCTCCATTAACCTTTCCATGGATATGTTATTTTCCTCAGTTTTCTTGCGTATATTTCTCCAAAGAGCACGGCAAATTCTACATGCCTCTCAAGGTTTGGAGTCCAGGAGAGTATTATGCTAACGAGCAGGTTGCTTCCCAACTGGGGGCAGCTTCTGCAGAAAAATTCTGTCCTATGGCCTCCAGACCCGTGGTGGTTCACCTGAGGGACAGCCCTGCAAGAAAAACCACGATAAAATTTGCCTTCATCATGCCTTTCATCACATTTGAAAATCTTCCACATCTCATCTGATCTTCATGGCAACCCGTGCAACAGCACTATTATAGCTGACATACCATCTCAGAGAGGGGGAGGCAGCATAGAGAAAAGTCAGGTGACTCAGCCAGGATCCCATGGTTAGGATGAGGGAAAGTCCAGTTAGAAGCCCAAGTCTTCTGAGGACAAGCCCGGTGCCCTCCACACCACCCGGCAAATGGAAATGAAAGTGGGTCTCAACTGCGGATAATTTGGCAATGGAGATTGGAGACACTGTCTGGAGACATCTTGAGTTGTCACAAAGAAAAGGGGCGTTGTTTTTTGCATCTGATGGGTAGAGGTCAGAGATGTTGCTAAACATCCTACAACATGTATGGCAGCCGCCTGACAATGGAGAATTACCCTGTTGAAAATACTGGTAGTGCCAAATTGAGAAACCCTATCCTAGACCTATCATAAGGGGCAAATAATATTTTCTGGTGTCCTGACACTCAGCCCAGTCCTGCTTCTCCTAATTGGGCTGCTTCCCCCAAAGAAACTTTAGAGACATTTGCAAAGGACTTTGGGATACTCAGAAGAAAGTAAATGGCTAAATGCAGAGTTGGATTTTGTAAAGCTGTTGGTGAAGTTATTTTCATTTGGCTTTTTAAATTAGTTTGGGAGTTGGTGTGCTTCTTTACATAATTACAGGCTGACAAACATGCTTCTGTATTTTTTTTTAATTAACAGATATTTGTATTCAAGTTCTCCAAATTACATACCGCAGCTTGCACATTACAGGACAGCTGCCATGCTCCAGATGTGGGCAATAACCAGAACACGGTGATGGCAAAAAGCAAAAGAAAGAAAAGGTGGGGGAAAAAAAAGAAGCAAAAATTAACATATTTGGATGGAGAAGAGCAATTTTAGTCAATGTGTTTGGATTTTTTTATGGAGATGAATACCCTAGATTCTCCCACATCTTCAGCTCTGTTTTAACATTTGGGATGAAGCTGTCTGGGTCATTTGTAGTTGCCGTCAAAGGCCCAGTGGTGCCTTGTAAAAGCAGATTACAGATGAAACGGGGCACATATAAATGGTAACGGTGTGCCAAGAAACTATTCAAATTTCTCCTGTTTACAAGCACCCTATTGAATGTGCTAAGCACCTCCTGAAAAAGGCTGCTCTGAGATGGTTTAAGCCACCATATTTATTTATTTAGCCATTTATAAAATTGCACCCATTATCGGTCACTTCACCCCAGGAAACAGCTCAAGTAACTTCAGGCCAAGATAGATGAGAATGGAGGTTATCTGGTCGACCTCTCTTTAGAACCCAGGCTGATTTCACAGCAAATTTCCACTTGGGCAGAGGCGGGCTCTCAGCTTGGCAATTAAGCTACTTCTAAACTGCGAGGAACAGGTTGGCTGGAAAATGGTCAATAGACATCTTTGTGTTCAAGGTGTGGTTCATGTCATTAATTTATTTAATAAATAGTGAATGCCTCTTGTGGGCACAAGAAATGAGACATAAGGCAGATTTTCTATGTTTAGAAACTTTCAGGGCAAGAGGGTTGTCTACCAGGGAAAATGTATTGGCCATTAAGTGTGATGTGGTGATTACTAAGATGGAGGTCAGCAGGGGTGCCTTGTGAACCAAGAGGAGGGGTGCAAAAAAGGCTGGAGGAAATGACATTCAGGTGGAGTCTGGAAGAACGAAGAGGTGTGACCCAGGGGAAGAAGGGAGTAAGTACCTTTTGTCAGCGTGTGTGGCTGGGGGTAGGGTAATGATGGAACATGGCGTATTGAGAGTAATGCAAGCAATCCTATATTAGAATATGAGAAAGGTCCACATTGGCATATCGCAGTGAATAAAGGGAAGAAAGACCATTAAATAGCCAAGGAAGCTCCAGTAAACTGGGAGATGGGTTTTTTTTCACATCATCAACCATACAAGGCTAATTTGAGTAATTTAGTAATGGGGCATGTCATCCCTATGTGGCTCACTTTTGTGGGTGTTTTCAAATGTAGAGTTGGGTTCCTTCCAGGATTCTCTTGGTGCGTTGGGCAAAGAGATAGCAATAGAGCCTTTCAGTGGTTTCACCTCTCTACCTTCCTATACTGCCTGGGAAATGCTGGAGTCCAAATATATGAATAAAAAATAATTTTGAAGAACTTGAATTTAGCTCCGGCATAACCAATGAGGGGAAACAAAAAAAAAAAGTTTTTTTTTTTTTGGTTATTGTGCTTAACATAACATTCTCCCTGAGTTGAGACAACATAATACAAAAGAACACATGGCTGAAATTAGCCTTCATTTACCCTATTCACCGAAGTCACACAGCAGCCAAGCTGCCCTGGGTTGACACTGCCACCTAGAGAAGGAATAGGGAAATACAGCCTTCTCTGCCACCACTGCCTTTCCCTTAGGGATGCTTACACATTTGAAAATTTCTCTCTTTTTTCTGTTTTTCACCATTCGCAGCTCAGTTAATTCCACTTGCAGCGCTCTCTTTACCCTATTTACACATTCCCTTGGTTCTATTTTTGCTTTTCTTTTAATGAGTTTTTTTTTCAGGAAGTTCTTTTTCCTTTTCTTCCCTGTTTTCAAGTCTCCCTCATTTTCTTTATTAAAGTGTACCCTAATTATTACAGCTAGATAAATATAAGGCTAAGTGATGTAACTGTATCTATGTATCAAGGAAAACCATAGATTTGGAGCAAAATTAGACAGAAAGTAACTAGTGCCATCCATTTTTAACTCTTCAAAGTACCTTATCAACCCTTCAGAAGGTCCAGAAAAGTCATGTATTGTGCCAATATATTATCTAAATAAACTTTATTTTCATAAATACAAATTTACAAATTTATACAATTATTAGATTGCCAATGTATTTATAGATAGTGACAGGATGATTTTTTAAGACATAAAAATGTAATCATATAACAGTTCAACTGCATCATCAGTTCACTAAAATTACATGCTTTGGCTAAGGAATGTGGTTTATTTCAGAATATTGCTTTCATTAAAAAATGTCTTCTGAATTCCAAAGAAGTGACATCTAAAGAGCCATGAAAAATTTGTAAGTTTGCATCTGGGGAGACCCATCTACTGTTAAGGTGTCTGCCAGCTTGGAAAGATAAAGGCACACAGGTGGTGACGTGGTGGCCTCTGCCTTGGTTTCCAGCCATCCTTACCTCCCTCACTTGGGGTACTGGAATGAGATCAAGGTGGTTTTAGGATTTGGAATATTTAAAAAAATTGCTTTTCAATTTTCTTTTAATTTACTGTCCTCCCCCAACCTAACAGCTTTCACCTTCCTTAGCATCTCTTTATTGCTATCTCCCTCCAAGGAGCAGATGCTTTTTTACGTTCCTTTTGACTATTTATGAGTAGAACATATCATCTACATTTCCAGTGGCATAAACTCCAGAAACAAAACTGAAAAAGTACCATAAAATATATTGTGCAATGTTTTGGAGGTGAAACCATAGATTTCATAAATGTAGGTTTCTGATTCTTGAATGAATAGGGGGTTTGCAGAGACAACTCACTCAGTGCCCCAGTTTTCTCAGCTATAACCTGAGAATAATGATCTTTATCTAAAAGATTGTAATCACTACAAATTGCTTGGAAATTCTCAAGAGATAGGAGCTAGGAGTGAAAATGAGAGAGGTGGAAGGCCCCCTGGGGACTGACAGGTTTTATATGTTCCTCTCTGGGTGCTATCCTCCTGTATGGCCATTTGACCTTTGGCATATCACTGGGTCTCTTACTGAGTTTTGCACCCATAAAATAGGATCACATTACCTCAACTCAGCAATCTGAGTCTACAGGAGAGATACTGTAGCAAGTACTCTGAAAAAGAATATGGAAATGGAAAAAAAAATCTGTCTGATTCTCTGCTTTGAGTTCAGCTTACCCGTAGGGAAGATACTGCGAATCCACATTTCTATCCAAATGAGCAAAGGGCTCTGAGACAGTCCTCCCGCACCTTCCCTCCAATCCATCCTGTCAAGCTTGCAAAGAAAGAGTTTGGAAATCTGGTAATTTATTTTCAAAGACTTGGATGATTCACTTGAAGCTATTTTCCAAATATGTCTGTTCTGGGTGTGCTGGACTCAGTACACTGTGCAGACAAGATGACCAGCAACTGAACCCAATGAAGGAAGAGCAACTTCTGAAAATTCAATCAGTCTAGGACAGACAGATTAATGGTAGAGAATTTACACGGTCCTTTTTCCCAATTTATGACTCTAAACCCATTGCTGTGGAAGTGACACAGACACTCATCTGGTTTCTCTTGTTTGGAAGATAGAGGACTCCCAGTGAGTGAAGGACACGATGCCCGAGCACCTTCTCACTGAAGAATATCACAGGGTGTGACCAGTTCGTACACATTTCCTAGACCTGGGGATGATGCTGAGAATGTCTGGTAGAGGGAGATGAGGATTGTGCATATTTATTCCTTCACATGCTGTGCTCCCTGCAAAAGTAATAGTGAAATCCCCAAGAGGTGCACCTGTGGATATTTGCTCTCCTTTTGGCTAATTGGCAGCAATAATCCTTCCTATATTTGGGGAAAACTCACGGCTCTGTGAGTGAGTTCTCATTGCAAACAAGAGACTCCTTCCTGCCATATGTAGAAGTTGAAACATTCCAGATCCTGAATTTCCCAGCCTTCCTTGCAGCCAGTGTGCAGGTCCTGACCTGGTCACTACAACCTGATACATTTCCCAGACTAGCCACAGGGATGAGTGATGCTGGGAAGAGGTGACCACTGGGCACATCCCTCTGGCAGGGCCAGCAGCTGCGGTAACATTGAAGGGTCATCAGTACTTGCTGTCAGGAACACAGGTTCTGATGATGGCTTGGGGTATTATTTCAGACCTCCTCACTGCCTGGCTCCTCAGCCCTTTTGGAAATTCTGAGACCTGTCCAATATTCTTTTCTGTTTATATTAGCCAGATAGTTTCTGTTGCTTGCCACCAAGGACCCTGAAGGATACAGTGCTCACATATGCATGCAGGTATGCTATGTTTGTACATAGCACCCACATCATACCTTTTCTTTCTCCCCTATACATTCTGCTTTTCTCTACTTGGAAAAGAAATATGGTACAGGAAACTGAAAACAACTGCAGAGGGGTGAAAAGAAAAACCCCTTTTCTCATCTTGCCCTATCATCCACATAAATAATGATGAAAGATAATATGCTGCTCTGATTCAGTGGATACCCTTAAATTCCACCCTCTTTTCCACTCCAAGCACGTTGCTGGACACAGTCAATGGGAATTACATAACTAAGGGCAGAGCCAAACCATAGATGCTGCAAAACAATTTAGCAGACAACTTATTTCACTGCCAATTCTAGGTTTGGAAAGAAGAAGATAAATTGAATCCTGAGACCACTCTGCATGAGGGTGTTAGTCACAGGCTTCTGAACAAAAGACCAAAGGTCTCCTGGCAAACTTTGTCCATTTTTGTGGTTGAGAAGGTTCTTGGGTCTTCTGCATTTCCAAAATTACCAACCCCATATGACCAAGTTCAAATCGATCCAACCAAAACTGAGATAGCCTCGGGGGCTACCACTCATCTGCACAGACAGCGTTGAAGCTGATGGCCAAAGCTGATGGTAGTAATGTGTTGGTGGGCCAGTGCAAAGAGCAGAGTCAGCTGCTATGATGTGGCAGAGAGTTCTGGCTGCTACTGAAATCACTGTTCGGAGTTTAGATGTGTACCCAGTTCCATTACAAACTGCAAGGGTGACATTGATAAACTCATTTCACATCTCTGAATCTCAAGTCTGAGAAAACACAAGTGATCTAGACTAGGGTCTTATAGTAGGAATGACATAAATTTAGGAGGTAGATTATCTCAAGTTCAGGAACTTCAGGTCTGTCATATACTAACTTCATTGCCTTGGGCAAGTAACTCAATAGAGTTTCCATTTTGACACTTGTAAAGGGAGGATAATAACACATTTTACAGTGTTTGGAAGAATTAAGAGTAATTTTATAGATATAAAGTATGCAATATACTGCTTGTATAAGAGGCATCCCAAAAATGATAGTTTCATTCTGTCATTCAGTCATTAACTCATTCAGCAAATATTTATTGGTGCCAGGTCCTATTCTAGGTGCTGGGGATATCGTGATTTATGTGACAGATGATGACTTTCCCTTGTGGTACTCACGTTTTCTCTCCCCACAAAAAGAATGAGATTTCTGTTCTGTGATCCTAAGGGGAAAACTAGCGCCCAATTATCCTACGAGCTCCTTGAGGGAAGGGACCAAGTATGACTGACTCTACTTCCTATATAGGTGCATAGGAAATGCTCAATGAATGTTTGAGGTTGAATTAAGTCATATACAAGGTACAATATTGCAGATGCTGTACCCACAACTGAAGCATCTCATTCAAGTGCTTCTTCAGACTTGATGACCTTTTAGTTTTTCAAATATTTGCTTCTTACTCTTTCCTATAGTGCCCATCACCATCTTTCCTTCCCTATCTACACTTCTTCTACTTCATCATCTCTGTACTGTGGTCAAATAATTCCCTCAAAGCACCATATTTCTTTAACTGGGTTTTAAGAAGTTTAAAAGTCCTGGAAGTCACCTTAATGGAAACTCTCTTTCAATACAACATTCTTCTTATGACATCTCTAAAGGCTTATGATCTAATCGCTCCATATGTGTGGTTGCTGATGGCAGGCTGACTGCCTAATAAGTTTTCATTGTGAAAATTTCTTTCTTATATTTTCTTGTGATTTCATTCAATAAGTATTTGCTGAACACCTGCTGTGTGCCAAACACCATATTCAGAACTGGAGATACAGATATGAGAACATCAGGGCTCTGACCCTCCCGTTGCTGACAGCAGAGTTGAGGACATGTTGCTCAGAGCTCTGTCCTCCAAACCACAGAGGAGAGTCTATCTCATATCTGAGGACAGTTTGTTCTCTTCTAAGACAATGTTTCTTAAAGTGTGGGCCTTGGACCACTTAAATGAGAATCAACTGAGATGACTGCTCAATTGTAATTTCCTGGGCTCCTCTTGGGATTCATGAATCAGAATCTCTTGGCATCTAGGGGTTGGAGAGGCCGAAATCTGCAATTTAAACAAGCACCCCAGGTGATTCTCAGGAACCATAAGGCTGGAGAACCTCTAAGTCATGCCATTTCTGCCTAACTGATGCTAAGTGCCTTCACTCTTCCTCAGATTGCATAAAATATTTGTTTTTTTAAACCCCTGACCCTCTAAGTCTTCTGTGCACGCCCCAGTCTGTAAATGGCATCTAAGACGTGGCTGTCAGGGTGGAAAACACCCATTCCAGATGTGGTCTCATCAGCAGAGTACAATGGCCTGGTTATCAGCCTTCCAGTGCTTTCTGTTAAGGAAGAATACAGTAATTGTAATCATGCCACAGCATTAGCTCATAGTGAGATCTCAGCAATATAAAACTCCTTTGGTTCAAGCTCTAGCCTATACCTGACAGAGAAAGATCTGTTTATCAAGTTTGTGAACAACATTAAATCACAAATGAGAGCTAGATTAGAACAAGAAGTTATAATGTCAGATTTCCTTTTGTAAATGAAGTGTTAGCCTGACTTGCTCGTACAGAACCCAAGCTGGCATCTAGTGACCACGGATGATTTTCTGAGTGTGTTTATGAACTATCAAATTAATCTCTTGCAGATTTTTTTCCCCTGGAGTTTTGCATGAATTCCACTTGTCCACTGTTTCCAGAATTCACTGTCATCTTCTCCTCCAATTCAAAAAGACATGATATTTTCCTGGACCCTTCTATTTTCCTATACTTCTGGATTATGTTTCACTTAGAATGATTCCAGGGACATATCTTCAAATTGTTTCAGCATCCTGAGAGATTAGTTTCTTTGGGCCTTGTAATCAGATTTTATTTTTTAAACATTTGATGAGGAGGAGGACAATAGTAATAACAGCTAAAATTTATTGAATTTTTCTATGTGCCAGGTATTATACTAAGAATTTACTTATATTATGTCTTTTAATATATACAACAAATCTATAACATATATGCTATCATTCTATTTTGAAGAAGTGTATGTAGACTGAGTCCTGGAGAGGTTAGTCCAGGCGGCACAAGACTATTCAATGGCAGACCTGACACTTTATCCCCGATTGGATGACTCAAAACCATTACCTTATATCATCTCTTACCCCCACACCACCTATCTCAGGCTCCAAGTCTTTCTTTTTTTTCCCAGATTTTATTGAGATATATTCATTTATCATATATTCCATCCAAATTATGCAATCAGTATCTCACAGTATCATCACTTAGTTGTTTAATCATCACACTCACTTTTAGACCATTTTCATTACTCCAAAAGAAAATCATCAGACAGACACAAAAACAGAAAACCCCAAATCCCCCATATCCCTCATCTCCCCCATTATTGAGACCTAGTATTGGTGTGCTACACCAGTTACTGGTGATGAAAGATCCAATTCTTTCTTAAGCAACATTGTTCTCCTTCAAATATGAAAAGCATTTTCCATGATAGAAAGATAGGATCAAAAGAAAAGTTAAGGGGTTTTATTTCTCTGTAACTGATTAATACTATGTTAAGCTTCCTTTTAATTCTTTCTCTATCTTAGAACCTAAAAATCATGGTTTTCCTTTTCTTTTTTTTTGTTTCTGCAAGCTTCAGCTTATTCAGAGTCTTTACCTGGCAGTTTTATCACAGGTTCTTTTTGTTCTCATTCTTTGTTAGGCACCCCGCCTTCCATTCTTTGCATACATCTTTTAGACCTGAACTCCTTGGAGAGTTATCTGTGCTGCCACGTTGGTTTCTTTAGATGCTGCTCCTTTCCTTCTTCACCAGGATAATTTGAATTGGTCATAATAAGGTTTATTTTCTGAAGCTCCTACTTTTCTGGAGCCACATCTCCTCTTCATCTCCATCTTTTCAGATATTTCTTTCCTACGGACTTCAGGGACTGTGATTTCTCGTTGCCTGTAGTAGTTAGGTTCAGGTGTCAACTTGACCAGGTGATGGTGTCCAGCTGCTCTGCTGTTGTGGACTTCAATCATTAGCATTGAAAATTCAGCTATGGCTGATTACATCTGCAGCCAGCTAAGGGGCGTGCCTTCTGCAATGAGTAACTTCTAATGTAATTAGCTGGAGGCTTAAAAGACAGAGAGCCAGCTCAAACCCAGACACTTGGAAATGCAGAAAGGACATGCTCCAGTGAAAACCACTGGAACCCAGAAGCCAAGAGAGAAGGCCAGCACATGTTGCCTGTGTCTTCTCATGTAAAAGAGAAAATCAGTTGAAAGCTAGCTGCCTTTCCTCTGAGGAACTGCAAATGTGTACCTAAATAAATTCCCTTATTAGACACCAATTCATTTTTGTGTTGCATTCTGGCAGCTTTAGCAAACTAAAGCCTGACCATGTTCAGTTTCCTGTTTTTCTTATGCATTCCTAAGATAGGTACTTGCTTTCCTTCAAGATTTCCACTACTATCATTCATTCATCCCTCAACAAACATTTGTCAAATCCCTTGGTGCCCATCTGCTTCATCAGAGGTTTATGCCTTGTTGGCACAATGCCTGGTACATACTGGGCATTCGGTACATATTTGTTGAAAAAGTGAAAATTAGTTAGGCTCAAGCCCAGAGTTGCAGAATCCCTCATTGTTTTGTCCCCCCAATCTTCTGATCCATCAAGTTTCCTATAAGGCATTAAAATACATGTAAAGAACTTTGCTTTTAGCAGGATTAGAACTTTGCTTCTAGCCAATGTTCAGAGAGTTCTGTGCCCCTCCCCCATTGCTGTCACTACCTCTGTACCCGACTTATTCTTATTCTTGTATTAGGAAAGAACATCTACATCTGGGATACCCCACGATCAGAGTGCAATGACCCTAGCTTCTTTTTCTTTTGTATCCAGACTCAGATTTAGCACACTGTGCTTCATGCCTCCGGAGCATGGGTTTCTATATGTTTCATATACTGCCACATGCCCAGTCTATTGATGGCCACTTTCCCCAAGACTGTGGGCCCCTCAAAAGTGCCTCCTACCAAGTTTGGATTAACAACGTCCAAGTGATAATTATTAACACTTTGGGGAGTAGGACATTAATTAAAGCTACCTGAATTTGTTGTGTGCTGGTAATAAATTACGTGATTCTTTCACTTCTTCAATATTTTTTTTGAAGGGTTGCTACGCACCTCTTCCTCCACCAACAATGCCTCTGTTTCATACATGCCCTCTAAGGTTTGCGTGTTGTTCATTGTCCTCTTCGCATTTCCCTTAAAGTATGGCTAATTATGTTTCCTTCACCCTTCATATGAATCCTCTAACCAACCCATCTTCTTTTATTCTTCCTCCCGATCCTTAACATTAGTTATGTCACACTGGAGACCTCACATGGACCATTTCCTCTCCTATCCAATATCATATGTACGTTCCATAACCTGAAAGCTTCCTGCCGTCTGGTTCTGTGCACATTGCACAAAACTGCTGGTGCTCGAATGGCCTCAACCCCCCTTGGCCACACCAAGCTCCCTTTTAGGTCCCCGAATGGGCCACACTGTTTATGCTTCCTGGCTTTAGCCCATGCTATTCCCTTTGCCTGGAATGTCCTTTCTTTCCCTAACTTCCATCCCCGCGTCACATGCCCCCTTTTCCTAGCTAAATTCCACCCACCCTTTAAGCTTTGTTTCATGGAGGCAATTCTTTTGAGCACTGTCCCCGTGAAGTGGCTTAGGCAGCCCTCTATCTGCCCCTTTCTTGCTTTACCTCCTTCCCCAGATATAAGTCTAAGCAGACCTCTCCTGGGTCATTCTCTTTCTGCATTCTAATTCCAAGTTTCCTTATCCCTCCTATCCATGGTCTCTCAGATACATAGGGATTTACTCACCATCCTGGAAGTTTGGCAAAATTTCCATTGTGTATTGAGGAAATAATAGTGGGCTGCCTGAGGTGGGAAACATGATTTCAGGGGGCAGAATGGTGAATGCACAACTCTCAAACAAAGATGAACTTCCAAACACATTCAACAGCACAAACTCTCAGACCAAGCAGCTATTAAGGACAGAAGAGTCCACATTCACCCGGAACAAAAGATGTGTCTAAAACCATTATTTATCACCCATAAAAACACTCTCTGTTTGTCTATTGTCAATGCTCCATAGACCATAGCTGCTTTTGGACAGAGGGGGAAGAGAGAAAGGCAGAGAGAAATGAATAGAAATGAGAGTATGAGTTTCTTTTATTTATTTATTTTACATACAAATCAGCTAATCTGTTTAACATTCATATTAAAGTTGTAATCACCTTTGCACACATTAAAATACAAACTAGCACAAGTAATAGGCCTTAAGAACAACATTAAAATAGCTATTAACACATAACAGCTACCTTATCAACTTACAACATCCCTATAAAATAATAACTGCATCCAGGATTGATTTGAGGGAAACTCATTCTCCCAGAGCACTGAAGCCTGACACAATCTGGGGAAGGTGAGAGTCTGGCTGCTCCTTAGCTGACTCAGAGAGGAGCTTTGGGGTAGTAGAAAGAACACGAAACATGGAACCAGAATGTAAGTCTTAATTTTGGCTTTATCATCCATTAGAGGTATGTTCTTGGGAAAACGTTCTTGGGAAAACTGCTGAGACTCAATTTCCTCCCTTGGAAAATAGAAATAAAGTTATTGTCATCATAACATTCTGGGGAGAATTAAATGAGATTCGGGAAAGTGCCTGGTAGATTAGGTAGGTGCTTAATAAATGTTAGTTTCTTTTCAAGACAACTGGGTGCTGGAGGGAGCAAAGGCCAAACAGGATACTGTTGAGAACTGGGGCTCTAAACAGTATTCTGTCTTTTCCATTCATTCATTTACTCACGCATTAAACATTTGTTGAGCACTAGAGATAATCTGATGATACCAAAAAATGTTAACACATTGGAGTTTCTCTCCTTATGGAACTCACAATGAGTTGCTGAGATATGTAAACCACAAAGTGGACAGAATTAAACACATGATAGAATAGAAGCATCACATTGAAGAAGAAGAAAGAAATGGGTAAATATGAGCTGGAGCCAAGAAATAGCTTCATGGAAGAGGTGACATATGAGCTGAGCCTTGAAATATGAAGAGTATTTCAATAAATGATAATAAAAAGGATATTTACAGACTGAGAAAATACTATAGGCAAAGACGGACACGGTATACTCAAGAAGCAACACATACTCTTTTCTTGGCCAAAGCTTGGAAGGCAAGGGGGTGTAGAGAGGAAGATGAAGCTGGAAAGAGAGTTGAGGCTGCATTGTGGGGTACTTTAAATATTGGATGAAGATGTAGTCCACAGAAAACAGTTGAAGGTATTTTGGCTCTGAATTAGAGGCTGGGAAAGGGAATCATATATCTGACTTGGACCCTAGGAAGATATAAGCAGTGAAGGATGATGATGGTGAAGTGTGACTTTGGGAAAAAAGGGGAGAACTTGATAGGAAGTTATGATAGTATGGGAGCAACTAATGAGGATAAGTAGGGCAATGCAGATATGAAAGATGCTGCAGATAGAAAGATGTAAAGACTTGAGAACTAACTGGATGTGGGAGATGAAGAAGGTACTGGCGATGGCACTGAGGGTTTAGAAGTAGATACTGGGGACATGGTGGTACCACTGGTTGATATTAGATCATGAGTTAAGTTTTCAAAATGTTGAAATAGGAGTGATAATGGGGTATATATGAAAGCACCATGGGCCAGAGACAAGATGACTCAATTATATTTTCACTGTTACTTGCTCTTATACTTATCCACCAGAATGGGTGATAGGCATTTAAACTTGGAACCAGTCAAGATTCAGCCAGGACAAAATACAATGATTCAGGATCACTGGGGAATTTTGATCCCCAGTATTTTATTAATAAATACATGATGATGCATTAAGCTCTCCACACCATGGGTGACACTTAATCCCATTTAAGTTGCTACAAAGGACTATTTCTTAGATGATAGGCCTACAGATACAGATGCCGAGTTTCAAATGTTTGAAGCCTATTTCCACAGGTCCACCTCCAGATCTGGTTATCCATCTCTCTAGACAAAGGAAGGCAAAGACAGCCAGTTAAACCACAGAGGGAGCCTTCTAATTTTTACAAGCTATTCTATCTTTTTCTTCATTCTGAGAGTTCAGCCCTAGCCCAGGCAGTGTACAAACATGGCACTGATGTGCCACATGGACCAGCATCATGCTTTCCTGTTGAAGCTGTGGCAAACAACTGCCAGCCTTTGGAGGCTACTATGTCTCTTCAGACCCACTGGGAGCACACTGATTAATTGCCATCGTTCTTATAGGAAAATAACCAGGAGGCCCTCTGCATGCCGTAGCTAGCTGTGGGACTCCAAACAGAAGGCAGTCCTACATCTTTCTGAGGCTCTGAGGAAATGCTACATGCAGTAGCTGACATCTTGACTCTTCCCTTCCACTGACTATATGAGAGAAAGGCAATTAGTTTAGTTCTTATTCTGGGAAAGCATCTTACCTCCCATGGCACCGTTAAAATGTTAACCTTTGTGTCTGGAAGTCTGAGGAGACCTCAGGCCACAGACACTCAGCAGGCTTGGAAACTGGGACCATGGGGGAACCCCTCTCTTCAGTCTTGAGGCATCTCTCTTCCTAAAGGTGTCTCCCAGCCCTGGGCTCATGGCTGGGCCTCTGGCGGTCATGCCCAGAGAAGAGATCCAAGCTTCTGGGCTGCACTCCCTTGCTGGGGGACTCTGCCAGGGAGAGCAGGCTTTAAATGCCTCATTAATATTCAAATCTATTCAAGTCATTTCAATTTGAATTCTATGCATATTATAAGATAGAACAAAATGCAAATATATACAAATTCATCCATATGAAGAAATAAATAGGGAAATCTCTGCATAATGGGATTATAATCATTCTCAGGACTCCTCTCCTTTAACTCCCCAGAGACCCAGGGCCCAGAGACCCGTCACGATGTTCCACCTGGGAGCGGCCACATAACCTTTTCTTAGCAGCCAGGCGCATAATCTTTCCCGGACACAGGTTCTCCCAGGGTTGAAGATTTTATAAACCTGTTCGAAGATGCTATCATTGCCCACTGATTGTTCCTCTCCTTGAGCTTTCAAGGTGGAGTTCAGGGAGTTGTGGTGTGTACGTGGGCGGCCGGGAACACACACAGGGTTCCGTCCAGAGGACTTTACATTTTACCACTTGCAGAGGCTCAGGAGCTGGCCTCGAGCAGGGGTGGAAACTCTGGTCCTCGGCTGCACACATCGGTGGTCAAGGCCCCACGGGAATGGTTCTAACCCTGATGGGTAGCCTGTCCCCAGCCTTCTAAGGAGGCTTGGTGCCTCTGGTAGAGCCGGGTGGAAAGGGGGGCTAAGTTTCCAAATTTCTCAAATCTTCTTTAATCTAATTAATGAAATGTCCCAACGTGGCATCTGATGCTAAAATAGTGTATGCTGTACTCTGAGCACACGGTAAAATGCACAGAATCACACTCCAGCTTGCAACCCTCATTCACTTCCACATCCATGCTTGCTCCAGTGCCCATTTGTCCCTATACGGTTTTTTTTTTTAAGTCTGTCTCATTTCAATTACTCCAAAGCCAAGAGGAGACCCAAGTATATGATATTCTAAAGGAGAGTTCTTATGCTCCATGCTAATGAAGCCAAAGTAAATCACCATTAAGAATCATTTAGTAAGGTTTAACTACAGAATCTAATATATACTCCCCCTGGTTTCTTCCCCGTGGGACCCAATGGTAGCTGCATCTAGTAGCAGCTCCACTGATGGTATAGTTTGTACTAAGTCATAGTGCAACATTATAATAACCATTTCATTTTAAGCACCTTTTATAGATAAAAATGGGGAGGGGGAGATCACTCTTGTTAATTTACAGACAGGGAGACTGAGGCACAGATTGTTCACACAGAGTGGTAGGATAAGAAAACCCACCCTGTGGGAGGGGCCATCAGCTTCTTTTTGTCTTGGGTCTCTGGCAGAATAGCAGCCATCCAAGATATCCATGTCCTAGTCCCTGATCCCCAGGTGAGTGTGTCACTGTATCTGGCACAAGGAACTTTGTAGACGTGATTAAGTTAAGGATCTTGAGATGGGGCTATGACCAATGTCATCCCAAGGGTCCTTACATAAGAGAGGTGCAGGAGACTCAGAGGCAGCAGTAGGAGATGTGGTGGCAGAAGCAAGAGGTTGGAGTGATGCAAGAATGGGACCATGAGTCAAGGAATGCAGGCAGCCTCTAAAAGCTGAAAAAGGAGAGAAAACTGATTTCACAGCGGAGCCTCAAGATGAAACCAGTGTGGCTGACATACTGACTTTAGGCAGGTGAGACCCATTTTGGACTTCTGACTTCCAGAATTGTAAGTAGATGAATTTGCATTGTTTTAACCCAGTAAGTTTGGGGTAATTTGTAATAGTAGCAATTGAAAATGAATCTAGTCCCTTCCTTTCTCAACTGGGGTTTCTCCCCTGATCCAGGGAAGCCAGAAAATAATGCAAGTCACTCTTCTTTCCATTCTCCCAATTGGGAGAGATATCTTCAAGTCTTTCTCAAGGATATTGTCTATAGCAGCATTCTAGATACACAGGAAAGGACTGGATTCATTACATACAATGGATACCTTTAAGCATATTTGAGTACAATTCTGATGAATTTGATTGAGAGAAGTTGCTTGGCCTCGTTTTCCACATAAGGTCTCACTCCCAGAGAGGTGGAGGTGTCCTGCCTTGAAAAGAGACTGAGGATACCAGGTAGATACGCCCTGATCCTGGGCATCAGCTCAACACATCTGGAAACAAGGAAGCAGAGGACGGCAAAATCATCTCAGCATGGTGCCTCTGCCAATGTTTGCAAGCATTCTCAAAAATGCATTCTCTTTGGAGATTCATAACAACTCTGTGAGGTAGATAGGAGAGAAAGCATGCTTCTTTTTTCCATATGAGGGCCATGTGTCAGAGCAAATGGTCTCCCGGTCTCTAGTTAGAGCCAGGCCATTTGCTTGGTGGGTGAGGGAATGGGTGAGGAGCTGTGGGTGCTCTGGGCTCTCAACAAATTCTTCCTCCAAGACACTTCATGGCAGATCCACCGGCAGGGAGGGTCACGGCCATCAGGCCCGATGAAAGGTGGTCCTGGGAGGAGCTTTCAGGTATTCTCAGTGGGCCAGTCTCACTTGTACTAGGCAGGCACTGTGAAGTCCCAAGTATAATGGGACTATTATACTGTCTTTACTATGCCTCATTTATAAGAGAGAACTCCATCAAGAGTAGTTTTATCCTCTGGCCTCTGCATCAAGTCCTTTGTGACTTGGCCAGACTAAACCATCATTACTTTCCCAGAACCTTGCCTGGGCTTCCCTCACAAGTTGTTATCTTCCCCTTCAATGGGGAAAAATACCCCGTCATGCTCCATGTGTTCTCATTACATTCCTTGGGGACAGGGACAGGTCTTCAGTCCCCTGGGAGGGGGTGAAGAGGTGGAGGAACCACCAGGCTTGGATTCAGAATGCCTGATCTCTGAGGTTTTCACTTACTTCCTACGTGACTGTAGAAAGGCCATGAATGTGACTGGGTCTCATTCTCCTCTTTTTAAAAATGAGGGTAAGAGTTGATCTGGGGAGGATGACTGTAATAACGTGAAAGTATTATGGAACTCTGAAGTGTTTTATAAACATAAGAAGGGGTGCTTGGTGATCATGGGTAGTATGGTTACCAAAGGCAATGACAGTGATAAAGAGAGCATATTTTCTGATAAAGCACCTTCACGGGTTGCTAAGTGAAAAGCTGGGCACAGCAGGCTTGATGTTAATCCAGAACCCCCAAGGTATTACCTTCTTCCCCTGTATAACTAACACGGGTCATGGACCAACTGCGTATCCAAGCCCAGTAAATGCCATGCAGCAACGGAGCTCAGGGAACCACAGCCCTTGCTTTCCAGAAGCTGACAGTCTAGAGGGAAAGTAGACACTACAACAAGCCACTTAAATATACCGTGACAAGTACCACAAGGCATTTCCATGGCTTGTCACAATCAGCTATGGGGGAGAAAGAGTTCAAGAAAATTTCCTTCATGAGGCAAACTGAGCTGAGTCTTTAGAAATGAACTGGGCCAACATGAAGGAGGTGAGGCGGTCACGACAAAGAGGAAGCGAGAGGGTGAGAAAGCCAGGAAGTGTGAGGGAGCAGGGTGCACTCAGAGAACTGCAGCCACTCCGTTTGGCTGGAGCAAAGGGTGAATGTGATAGAGACCAGCCCATCTTCCTGAAAATCTTTGTCCTGAAGGTGTAGGGATGCCTTTGAAGGGACAAGCCACCATCCAGAAGTTTGAGACCCCTCTGCTCAAGACTCTGGCCCATTTGGTAATCTTCCTGGCTAAGCTCCTGAATATTTACTTCACTGATGACCTGAAACCTCAAAATCTCCTGGTGTCTGAGGAGGGTGCCCTCCTGGTCCTCATCTGGATTGGGGAGAATTAAAGCTGCTGTTTCTGAACCCTCAGTCTCATGACATGTGTGGTCTCCAGGAAACTAAGCTGTGTCTCCCATTGCCCCTTGGGTTCTCTCACCTCCCTTTCTAGCTTGCTCCAGCTTTCTCTGTCTACCGGTCTCTCCTCTGCAGCATGCATAATCATACACACAGCTGGGCCTCTCTACCTGCTTCCTTTCCTCTATCACCATGCTATTCAGACATCCGGGAAGGCACATGGTGTGAACACAGCAGCCATGGTGGATGGAGGATGCCTTTGAACCTGGCCCTGGCTCCCCCTCTCTCTCTTCTCTGGGCTGCTGTATTCATCAGCTGCTGCATTTGGTTCTCCACTGGTGATTCAGGCTGAGGAAAGGGGCTCAGAGGCCTAGTGATGAGAACATTGTTTTTTATGAATTGAAAAATCAAATAACGGTAAGTAGTTACCAGCTCACAGTGAAGTGAACGCCAATGTCTGTGGCCATATTGACTCTGAAAATTTTTTTAAAATGCAATAAGAATTCTCAGTGCATAGGATTATGTATATTCTGAGTCTCTTCATTGTACAAAGCAGAAAATCTATCCTTTATGGACACGAGTGTCTCTGGTGTGCAGCATTGACTTTAAAACAAACCTTGGACAGTGCAGCAAGAAGAAAATCTATAGCCATCCTCAGCTCCCTTCTTCCCTGTCAGCACAGATTATGAGTTTGCTTTCCTGAATTCTACTGAGGTGGGGCAGAGTTGAAAGTCCCACTGAAAGAAATCACACTCAGGGTTGCTTTTCAATTTTGAGAAAGGCAACAGTGTCAGTGAAGGGCCGCAGAGCTGGTAAATTGTTGACCTTGTCATATATGTGAGGTCCTGTGCTCAGGACCCATTGAAAATTCCTATTGCATTCTCGCTGTCCGTTGAAGTTGTCCTAAGATTATGTGACATGAAAACTGAGAGGCAGCATCCATGAGTCATCTTAAATCCTCTGGTTAAAACTACTGCCATACCCATCATAAAGACCGACTCTAATATGTGTGGTGTTCAGATGGCAGTGGAGACTGGGGAGCAAAATGTGGCACATAAGAGTCAAGATCAATAGAGCACTGTTCTCACACTTGAGTGTGTCTCAGAATCACCTAGGTGGCTTCTTCAGACACTTGTTGCTGGGACAGGACCAGCACTTGTGATTTAGTAAGTCTGGGGAGGGGCCTGAGAATCTGCACTTATGCCAAATCTCCAGCTGATACTGTTTCCAATCCACAGACCACACTTTAGGAATTGTGCTAGAGAACCCATGACCTCAAATAATCTGGGAACCATCCTGGTATGTTACAAAAGTAGAGAGTTCTCTGTCCAATGTGCACAAATGACCAATCTCTGAGACACTGGGGCTTCAAAGAGGGAGAGATTATTGCTAGGCATGAAGCAGGAGATCAAATGGCATATCCGTCTTCCCTAATCTAAGGAGTTAAAGGATTTTATGGATTCAAGAAAGGGGACATGGGTTATTACCATTACAATAACAGGTATAAGCAGCTACAATTTACAAAAGTAAAGGAGTGAACAAAAAAAAAGGAAAAAGGAAAAGAAGTAAAATAAAAGTAAAGGAGTGGAGCTTTGCTAGAACTAAGCGAACCATTGCAAGAAGTCGATGATTAGTTCTGAGCTGACTCAATTCCTTCATCAACGTTAGCGGGTTGCCTTTGTGATTATAAGACTGCAAGAGCTACAAGGCAGGGCCAGCCCCAAGGATTTTACAATTTGCAGTTCAGTGGGTTTCAGTAATTTGAGGTTTTTCTTTTTGGCTCTTCTACAATATACTAGAAAGAAAGAAAAATGCATATATATATAGATATATAATGCTTCAGTCATCATAGTTATTTGTTAAATCTTAATTTCTCAGTTATAACATTTAAGGCCATAATACTCCCCGGGTAAGATGAAGGGTTCCCTTTCAGATACACAGAGATGAAGAATTGTGGAGAGGTAGGAAATAGATGAATTGACCCACTAAGATTCCTTTCCCAATATACTTGTGAATAAACAAATCTGATAGACTCCATATTCTGTCTAAAGTCAACAACATAAAAAGATTAAGGCAATTTAACTCATAAAATACAGCAGCGTGTGTGTATATATATATACACACACAATATATGTATTGTTCTTTGGCATGAATTTAGTAGACTGGATCTTAGAAAATTTATGTGGATAATAAGAGGAAGATGTAGGCTTCTATCATTGTTAAGAGGAAACCAAGAGAGAAGAATAATAAGTTTTGTTGTTGTTCTTGTTTCTCTGGGTAGTATTTCTTGGTTCTAATTTTGAGCTCCAGGATTTTCAGTTTTCCAGGATTCCCGTGTTTTTGCCTGGAAAGCCTGGATTTCGATCTATGGATGCCTCTGCCCTACTTTGATGAAAAGAAAATCCAAAGCAAAGCTCAGGCTCAGAGAAAGCAGCACCCGTGTGGATCTGCAGCCCCAGCACAGCTGACAAGACACAGCTGATATGATCGGTGTGTTCCACCGAATAGCTCAGACTGTGAAATAAAGAGAAGGAATTTTATGTCCTCCACGCGGAGCTCGATCTATCTGCCTTGCATTCTTCCGCTTTATTCCTCCGATTCGATCTGAAGGAGCTTCGAAAACTTCAAAGAACTTTCAGGCTTTGCTAGTTTATCTCGAGTGTCTATCTTAAACCAACATTATGATTTTGAGCATGGTCTGGGCAGACAGAAGTCATCTTCCAAAATGATTTCTGACACCAAGGTCAGATGTACCTGCTGGAGCCAGAGAGAGGAGGCTCGTAGGCTGCAAGGTGCTCAGACGCTCCCCCATCCAAGAGTCATTTTTATTTCTCCCTAACGACAATTATTAATCATTTCAGATCCACGTCGTCTCCTGACACTCTTACTATTCCAGACCTGACAAAAATGAGGGTTTCGATGTTCTGGACTGCCTTTCTATGTAGAGTAGCTCCTTTCTTACAGTGCACAACTGACACTGGGGCAATCTCCCTCTAAGCAGAATGGGATTTAATTTCTGTGGGTTTTCTTTCAATCCGCTGGAGGAAAGCGAGGTGGTGATGGATTCTGGGTAAGAAATCAGCATTTGACTTTCAAAATGTTAAAGCTAAACTGGAGCTGGGGTGAGGAGGTAAAAGCAGCCGTTAGCCATGCAGCGAGGTTTCTCAAATTCTTACTCAAATCCGCAGCAACAGAGTTGTTTTCTTCCCCCATTATCTGCCCTCCCATCCAAAAGGCTGGAGCTTCTCAGGTGTGACCAGAACTCCTTCCAAAGGGAAAGGCCAACTAGGGCTTTGGTGTTTGAGTCGTGGTTGTACCTCTTACCTTGTGTGGCCTCCAGCAAGTTATCACGTCTAAGGCTCAGTGTTTTGCACCAGCCGATGGGTATACCAGTCCCTATTTTCTTAATTTGCTCATAGGATTAAATAATCTAATTAATTCTTAGAAAAGCTCAGGGAGGGGCCTGGCCATAAACTTCAGCAGAGGAAGAAATAGCTGTAAGGCCATGGTTCTGAGACCACTGCAGGTTTGATTGTTTTCTCTTCTTCTCCTACCCACTCCCCTGCCCCTCAGCCCCACCCCACAGCTTTCTATAGAGGGATCCCAAAGCACAAAACAAAAGTCTTATTTGTGGAAGGGGTGTAGGCAGCCACATCGAGGCTCCAGGTACATAGCAGGGCCAAGATCACAACGGCAGTGCCAAGGTCACACAACACAATGGTTTAGCATTGGTTTTTCCGCCAAGAGCTCAGTCCTGCTATTTTTAGCAAATTCTCAAACTCTTCAGCTCCACTTTTTCACTTGGAACACATAGCATAAAACCTGTAGTTTGAAATAAAGTTTTGCATACCTCATGCTAAAAGTTTTTCTTCTCTGACCTGAGATGCTCAAGAAATTACCTGCTTTTCTTGCCTGTGGAACTCTATAAAATGCAAAGAGCACTTCTACCTTCTCCCTAACTCCTCTGGCCCCCATCCCCAGCAGCAGGCAACACAAGGATCCATGTGGACAGCTGGCAGCTCACCTTGCTCTGGAGAAAGAAGTAGAGGGCTCTAATGGGGCCTTAGGGGTGGAAGGCTGCTCAGATCTGGCAGACAAAATCCCACTGCAACCAAGTGGCTGGTTCCTCCAGGCACCCAGGCCCCCTCATCCTTCTTGGGCCCTCTTTCTTTCTATGGTACATTTGGTTGCGTACAGGATGACCCCTGAGGCCTTGGCTCTGTCTCACCTGGAATTCTCAAAAGGTGAAAAAGGCAAGCTGCCCCCCATTGGAGATAAAAAAAAGGGAAGCACTGAGATATCGGGGCCCATAGGTTGCTCCCAACTGCTTTCCTTCAGAGTACAGGTCACTGCTCCTCACATCTGGACACCAGGAGCTGGTTACCAGACTTGCAAAGATGCTCTTTCAAACAAAGGGCCACAATTCATGGTGATTTCTTCTTAATGGTTCCTGTTTCTGTCCAGAGGTGAAAACAGGGTTTCTATGGCTGCACCTCCACAGCCTGCATGAGAAATCAGGAATAATGAAGACTAATTTTAGCATCTGTTTGTTTTGCTTGTTTGGCATGGGAGGGCAACAGCAGCAGAAATATTGACTCCTGGATCATTAAAGGGACAAACACCTGGGAGAGGAGCCATGAGCTCAGGCCAGGGAGGTGATACACTGGAGAGAGAAAGGGGGGGGGGGCCCTCACTGCCCACCTCTCTCCTTGGGGAGCACTGAGACATTCTTCTCTGCAGTGAAATGCCTCGCAGCAGGGAAGCAACATAGCTAGCTGAAGTTTCCCTCATTCTCTTTTAAGCCTCTTTAGCAGTTTTAACTGTACCCACCTACCTCTCGCCACTCTTCTTTAACATCCATCAGAAACAAGGAGAAAGGAACCTCACCCTTGCCGCCATAGAAACCTCGACCATGCCACCCAGAGCCAAGAGGATAAACATTCATCCAAGTCTTCTTCCTTCCATGCCCTCTGCCCATCGCCCAGGCTCCCCAGCCTCGAGCTCCCAGAGAGAGAAAGAGCCAGGCCCCTTGGCACAAAAGCCTTGCTCTCTTCCCAGCAGGAAGGGACCTCACTCGTTAATCTCCCTTTCGGCTCAAGCTTGGCTTTGCAAGCGCAGTTGCTACCACCATCAGGCTGACTTGGGAACTTCAGCATTCCCCTGGTTTACCATCCCAAATCTTCTGCTAGCTCCTGCATGACCAAAATGAAAGAACAGGCCCGCCCTGGCACAGGGTAGCTTCCTAGGTAGGAAACGCCTTTGGGGCCAGCCCACTGAGAAATGGAACTCCTTGCACACCTGGGGTAGACCCCAAAGCCCCTGTGCGAGGCCCGGGAAGTGCAGGTCCTAGGATATGGAGAACAAAACCGTTGGAGGATTAATCTGCAGTCTTCTTCTTTGCATCTGTCTTAGGGAAATGGGGTGGGGGAGGATGAGAGTCAGCTCTTTTGTGCTGCAACCCCCCGCGGGCACCCAGGAAAGCGTGTTAAGTTTTCTCTCCATGCATCTATCTCCGCACGGTAAGCCACCCAGGTCCCAGTGTTGCTCTGAAGCTGTCATAGCTCCCAGCATCGCCAAGGGTGACAGGTGGTCTGTCACACTGCACCTGAGCAGAGTCACCTGTGACATATGCTGGTGACTGACAGAAATGGGAACTGACATGCATTAAAGAGCAGAGGGCATGATTGTTTCTTGCTAAAACCAGGGAAGGGATGGTTTGCCAGAGGATTTCTTTCGTGGTAGTGTCTTTGGCTGCCCAACGGGTATTTGTGGCCTGACGTGGCAAGAAGGAACTTTCAACAGGGCAAGATCACCCTTTTGAAAGTCAGGGTCTTACCTCCTGGGCCCTCCCAGCCTCATGGTTATGGAGGTATCAGAAGCCGTGCTTCCTTCTCCTCCTTTCACTATTCCTGGCATTTCTGGCATTTGTTTACAACCTTCATGTACCCAACAGTGTGCTAGGCACTCAGGTGGATAAAATATATGGGTATTTAATCAACCAGTTAAGGGAAGAAAGTCCTCCTCTTGTCCTCTTGGTTTTTTTTTTTTTTTTTAGCTCTTTCTTTTTTTTTTTGACGGAACAGTCACAGAAAGAGTTACCCAAGCAACAGCTCCTTGATTGATATTAATAACACAAAAGGCTGGCCTGTCATTTCCCCCAGAGGGAGTGGTCTGTAAACTTTGTGCCTTCAAGGTAAGGCTGAATGCCAGAGAGATGACTGGAATTAAGCAGAAATAGAGCTATCAGGATGGGTTGTTGTTCAGAGGCCAACTCTGGGGCTCAGTGTTCTGCTCCTCAATTTTTATAAGGAACTCCTGAAACCCTTATCTATGCATAGACACTGAGAATGTCCTTAAATTATAAGAACATGACGTGTATTATGCCACAGCTTAGGATCTTCTCATGTACCTTTTACAGATGATAATTTGGAGCAGCTGGATCTATCAGCATTGGCGAGGCATCAAGGCATGCTAAAAAATGAAATGGATTTGGAATGACTTTGGTCAAGTCGTCAAGCAAAGCAACCTTTCTGAGTGTAGAACTGCAATGACACCCACCTCCCATTGCTACCACGGTGATGGTATGAGGTAGTGCTTGTGAAAGGTCCCTTGCAACTGGTATTAAACAAAAGCTAGCCATGATAATCATCATGATTATTACTGTCACTACAGCCACCAATAACTGAAAGAATATGCTGGTCAAAGAGTTCCAGGACACACCATCTACCTTCTAGGAATTTAAATTGTCCCAAATAAATAGATGGTTCTTAATATGGAATCTTCAAAGAATCTTCAAGTTGGAGACATGTTGGATGCTAGCTGGTCTACTTCTTAACCCTTATTTTAGGCATTGACTTCCATTCTTGATAGCTGGAATTCCACCCTTAGCTCTAAACACTTTCAGCTGTGGGGAGCCATTCTATAGGCTAGCCTTAGACACTAAATGCAGATACTCAAAAAATGTCACTATGTTTCTTGTAGAATCTTTGAGGTTTCTGCATCACCATTGAGCTTGTCCTGCCAGCCCCTATCAATTCCTGAGGTGTAGAACACGCAGGTAGACCTGACAACACTCTCTACTTTTGAATGAAGGTTAGTTGGTGCTGGAGATTTACAAAGAATTGCTTTGCTGGTTGGTAAGCTTGTTTTTTCTCCCAAAGCCAGCTTCCCCTCAAGAACAGGGAAAAATCATTAGCAAAATGTCCCTAAATATCTCTTGCTTGCCTCAGCCCAACCTTCTCTCCCCTTGTGGTTTACCATGAATCTTCACTCCTAGGCTGCCTGAGCCTCTGGCTAACTTTCGAGGAACCCCAGAAACCAGCAAACCCCATTGTTCAACGTATGCCATTCACCTAACAGTTCAGTGCTAACTCAGAAGCTTCTCATACTTCAAGTTCCACATTCTCCCTCCAAAATATCACCCATAAGCATATATTCACCTACTCTTTTTCTCTGCCTCCCCTCTAGAATGTAGGAACAACCCTTAAGGTGAGTTTCCCCATAATTATCCTCTTGCTCACTTGTCCCTCACATTCATACATCAGCAATAAAGGAAGGTGAGCTGGAAAGAGCTGGTATATTTCCATTCAATGCTATATATTTTTTAGCCCCATGTGAAACACTGGGAATACCAAGAGGAATAAATAAAGTATTGATTCCCCCCCCTTTTTATGTCCATGGAATGCATAATAGCAAGAAGGCTACAGAGTCTTAAGCTATTAACAATGTTTCTAAAATGTAGACCTCATCATGTCAATCCACTCTCAAAATATTTAGCATGGCATTCACAATCATTCACAAGCCAACGCTTCCCTTCCTTTCTACCTGGCTCCTCTCCCACTTCACAGACACCCGATGCTTCTGAACATTTCACCTTTCTGTTCTGCTTCTTTGCTTTTGCACATACTCTAGATACAGCCTGGAATACTCTTTTCCTGCTTCGCCAGGAGGACTCTTAGCGTGTTTGAAGTGAAGCACCGATGTCACCTCCTCCGGGAACCCTTTTCTGCTGCCCTTGAGCAGAAGACTGCTTTGAGCCCATCACATCATACCCGTTAGCTGGAGAGTCTGCTCCTGGCCAGACTGAGAGCTCTCCTGAGGCAGGAAAATGGTCTCAGTCAGCTGTGCATCAGAAGTGCCTCACATAGTAGGCCCACTGGAGGGCTGGCCTAGTGAACAGCGCTGGGCTGCAGTTTCAACAAATGCCGTGTGACTGCGAAGGGGGGAGGAATCAATTAAGGTCCCTGGACACCAGGCCACACGGCGCCCCTGGGGAAAACGTGTGGGTGGGTGAGAGTGAGGTCTGCTGATCATTGCTGTATTTCCAACATCAGGTTAATTTTCAGATTTCAAATTTATGACTTCTGGGCATATGCTGGAAAGGATGTGTACTTAAAGACAGCCCATCGCAAAAACTGTCCAGTGGATATAGGCCAAGGAAGCAGTCCATCGAGATAATCCAGTCTGATATGCACACATCCTTTTTAACACCGACAGCTGCTTACAATTGCTGTTTAATTTCAGTCATCCACCAGAAAATGGCCTCAAGTAAATCTGCTTCCCTTTGCCGATCAGGACATGAAGCTGAGGGTTAGGGTGAAAGCTCCACTTCTGTTGGAGGAAGATGGCTGATTTGTACTAAGTCTGGACATCAGTATGTTTTAGCCATGAGTGGTGCGTGTGTGTGGGAGTGTGCGGAGTGGAGTTAGGGGTGGGAGGACGTTTGGAGAGTGCTTGGGGGTAATGCTTCTATATTACCAGGGAAAAAAATCTCCCCTGGCTCCTGGCAGGCCTGGAAGTGTCTACTTCTATTGCCTTTATTTCCAGAAAGAAGATGGATGACTGTCCACCTCCCAGTCTCCATGCCAAAGTCAGAGTCGCAACAGAATAACTGCAAGAAGCAGGATTCACTTCTGCTGGCTACTATTTCAACGACTTTAACTTGTTACCACATGTACTTAGGGAATGCTGGCATTTATTTAATACTCATCTTGGTGTTGACTGTGTACTCATGGAAACACTGTATGTGCACAGAAGACATTTGTTTCCAAGCAGCTTAGACCAAATTGCAGCGATATAAAGGAAACACTTATCCAATATTGATATTTACTGACTTCTAGAAGTATACAGCCAGAATACTCAAGTCCTATCACCAGGAGAAGAGGGAAAAAAAAGGATAATGTCTGATCTCTAGCTCCTTCTGTGGGATATAAGCAGAAAGTTAATGAAAGTTCATGTTGAAGGTGGAATGAGAGACTATGTGGCAAAGGTCCATGGCTCTCCTGTCATCCTTACTCTATGGCACTAGTGTAGGTTCGTAGAGAAGGAGTAAGGCTGAAGCCTTGAGAACAAAACTTTGGCAAAGAGCAAGGAATAGCACCCCGGTGTGAATGTGAGAATAGTATTCCAACGATGCACCAATATCTATAGTTTTACTTGATGAACACAGCTAATGGGGTAAATTCTGGATTTGGCCCCAGGAAAGGAAAAAGATGTGCAGTGAGATGCAGAATAGAACTATGTCTAGATGCAATGAATTCTCTGCGTCATTCCCCCAAATGGAAACAAAATCCCAGTCTCATTGGGATACAGGAAGAAGCTGTGACAACATGGGTACTGAATGTTTGTTAGTTCTACTCCTCACACTCTAGTGGATAGCAGTGATGGGATCTGAAATTCGAGGGCGCAGGTGACCCCTACAGCCCTAGCTCTGGCCAAGCCCTGCTCTGGGAATGCTGGGGTGTCTCGGGTTCTGACTGCTCCATTACAGACAGGATAGCTGAAGTGATGAGAGTACAAGTGGGGATGCCAGCATGCTCCAAATCGAACTGCCTATCTCCACTGCTGAATTAGAATATACTTCATTTGAATATACCCATTCCCAGGTCCTTTCACAGGACAGGTTCAGCACTTCTCTGCTTCTTGATCGACCCCAATTACAAACCCTTCCACTAGTTTTTCACCTGGATGTTTTCAGTTCTATGCCATCTCAACATTTTACAAGGATTAGGACTGTAGCCCCAAAACAATACCTCGGCCCAGCCTCCCCCTTTCCATCAGAACCCTAAAATGAAGGTCTTTGGCCCTCCTCCCCACCCCTCCATCACGGGCAATTTTCTTTTTCTCGTTCATGTTTCCAAAACAGTTTATCTTTTTATCTCCTTGGAAAGAAAGTACTCGGCAAATCAAAGGTATCATTAGTATTGTTATTATTTTGCTATTGAAATCTCTTGAATCCGCTCGGGATTATTCATGTGCTTTTTTGGGTCTGCAATATAATGCTGTCTAAGTCACCCCCACTGGGCTGAACAAAAAGCAAAATTGCATCTCCAGCCCTAATCCCCTGCTCCACCCCATCTCCTGCTGGCCCTGACTTCTCCCAACACAGGCGCACACCAGGAAGGGCTGCTCTTTGGTATCATGCCTGCTTGTGGCTGCCACGTTTGAAGGGAGAATCTCCATTGAATGCCCAAGAGGGGGTCCATGGTATCCTCTAAGTACCATGCGAAGGCGTTGACCCCACCCCACACTCCCATCTCCCCCCACGAAGTTTCTTTTCCATCTTCAGTAAATCTGGCTGGCAACCGAAAACTCCCTGCTGTGTGCCAGGCACTCAACACACCCTCAACCAAAAAACATGTTCCCCAGACCCAAAATATTTGTTAATGAAGTGGCCCCACATCCTTTGGCAGCTATACATTGACCTTCCAGGACAAAAAACAACAAAAAAAGTGATTTTTCTTCCTCTAGAAAAGATGTCATCCCACCTGGGGTGCTATGGAGGGGAGAACCTCATAGACTACTTGTTTTCTCTTTTGTTATATGACACTTTTTTTGGCAAGAATAAATGTTCCCCAAGTTGCTGTTCACTCCCAGTTTCCTTTTCCAATGCCTGCTCAGTCTGGACCCCCTACTTTCAGCTGCCTCCGATATGCTCATCCTATCTTCTGACGCCTCCTCCTATCTCCTCCCAAGGGAGTTCCTGGCACACTCAAGCCTCCTGCAGGTGCTCCCCCC
This sequence comes from Tamandua tetradactyla, assembly GCF_023851605.1. Classification (NCBI taxonomy): domain Eukaryota; kingdom Metazoa; phylum Chordata; class Mammalia; order Pilosa; family Myrmecophagidae; genus Tamandua; species Tamandua tetradactyla. Next base: position 9,754,884 of record NC_135334.1, on the reverse strand, counting down.
TTTCCATGCTCCCTGCCACCCTCATGTCTCTCTCCACCCAGCCGTCTCTCTCTATTCACCCACTGCTTTCCTATGTGTCTGCTCTATGCACGTCGCTTCCCTTGGAGTTTCACTTCCCCATAAGCCTCTGTCACTCTAGGAGACACCATTTAGCCTCTTTTGGTGTTTCCTGCCGGCAACTCGGGAGGGCAAGCAGGTCGCTTGGATTCATCCCAATAAGGAGATGATATCTGATTAATCCTCACCACAGAGATTTCACTAATAGGTCAAGGCAAGCTCCTCCTCTTGCCACAACCATCCCAACATGGTCAGAGCATAACGTTCTAAGTTCATCAGAATTAGAACCTTTAGAACCACAAAGTTCTTCAGCTGGACACAACGCTCTGGGCACACCAGAGCAAAATGTTAGAGAGTGAAGGAGAGAGCACCGAAGTAGAAGGCACTAAGTTTGTACCACTGCACATTCCCCAAACGGTCTCTGAACTTGAGATCTGATAGGAAACAGGGTGTCTGCAGTCCAGCTAGGATTTAATGCCTTCAAATCTACTTAGGATGGGAATATGTAGGTTAGAAAGGATGAGGCTTGAAGATTAAGGAGGGCACAGAAGAAAGCAGTCATGGGCAAACTGGAATGCCAAAGGGAGAAAGTATAGCAAGTCCGAAGTTTATGGATGACAAGAGAATCGATTATTTGTCACCCAAAGGCAGACCATGCCTCTTCTCTGCAGGAGGCAAATTGTGCGGTGACATTATTCCTCTCCACACAAAGCACCACGGTCCTGACAGCTGAGGGAAGAGGCATCCCCAGCAAGAGAGAAACCCACAAACACAGCATACCCTGGCAGCTCTCCATTTCCTTGCTGGGAGCTAGGCCCAGGGACGTTGGCAGGGATGCAAACGTAGGAATGCCATTTAGCCTTTCCACTGCTGCCTTCATAAAGATAAATAAATATTTGATCCCAAGCTACATTAAAAGCTCAAACTTTTAAAAAGAACAGTGATACAGCACATTACTGATGTCCATCGTGCCATAATTTCTGCTCTCTAAAGGATCAGGGTGAATAAATGCTCAACAAATTAGGGGAGAAAGGATGATTGAAATGGAATTTAAGAGTTTGCTTAATTTTTTCTTTTCTATTAAAGTCTTTGGGGCACTGTCTGGTGTACCTCCCTCTGCCTGGGAATTAAGACAGACAACCCGGAGCAGGAAGCAGGAGAATTGTGAGCCCTAAAGGCCCAAAGTGACATATAGCTTCTCACCGTGTGATGGGGTCCGGAAGCAGATGGATTTATTACCTGGGTGCTAGATAAGGCCCTAAAAGGAACTTTGAGTGTGTGTGCATGTGTTTCCTGGGATATTTTCATGGAAGAGCATTCAAGAAGGAACAGAGTATGGGAGACAAGGGTCAGAGAGCTGTCTCGGGTGTTGGGGGAGGATACCAGGTGAGAGTGAACCTCAGTCTAGAATCAGGGGGGTCAAAGTGGTGCTATCTGAGGCCATGTGGGCTCATCCTCTTGTGACCAGTTGAAAGTAGAGAGGACCTGTCCAGTAACTTGGCAAATCTAGGGGTAGTTTCAGTATACAAGCTAAGCACGCAAGTGTAGAGGGTAAAAGAGAATTTTCCCGGGGAGTCACAATACTCAACACAAAATCCACCTTAAATGTCCATAGATCAAGTCAAAAGATACCTATGTCATCCAGCAATGACGCTCATAAAATACCATCGCCCTTGACCCTGAACTCCCATGGCCAATGTTGTTGGTTCAATGTCCAGCAAGGTCGGGGACTCTGTCTAGGTCACTTTTGGCCTCACAACCTTTCTTTAGACCTGTTTGGAGTCCCCTGGACTCTGCATCTACCATAGGGGCAGTGAGCAGTCCTGGTCAAGCTCAGAGCACTCAGGAATATCAGGGAACTCTGAATCATATGGTGCAGTGGTTCCCTTCTGTTGCCCTCGGGGCTGAAGGTAGATGAAACAGAGCATTTCACCACATAGGTAAGCATTTAGAGGCTCATACGGGGCAGTCAAAAAATAGCTCCGTATTGAGAAATGAATAAGCAAAGACGACGACGTACATTATGATGATTCAGACAGACGGGCGAGGAGGCACTTAGACACCTATAAGCCTCTTATGCCAATCAAGAGAAGAATCACAGAGCAAGCTTCTAAAAACACACCAAGCTAATTAAAAAACACACCAGGCCCCACGTAAACATGGGGAGTGGTATGGGTGGCCAGAAGACCGTGCCTTCCTACTTTCCAGGATTGTGCATGCAACTTCCTAAGTGAACTGGTAAGAGGCAAAGACGAGTGGGAGCCACTATGTACATGTACAAGTGTGCCCCTAAGCAAGCACGTATGCCTCCAAGCAAGAGGGTAACTTCACAGTGTGGTAATATAACCGAACCTGTCGCTATAGCAGTGTTCTGAGATAGTTGTTATTCATTCAGCCTGAAAACTCTCGGGAAGGCAATTTATCTTCCTACTGCTATAGGGAGCCTTGGTAAAATGCACACACAATCATATGAATGGTGTGTGAGTGTGTGTGCACCCTACAATCATACATAGGCACGGGTACACACATCCTCATATGGGGGAGAGGGGCTCTTAGGTTCAACCAGGATGATCATAAACAAAGTTTGAACAGCACTGATAAGGAGAAAATCTGCAGTCAACATGAGCACCCAAGAAGAAGACATGGGATTTTGCTTACATTTGGTTTCTCCCTAGGCAGGGGAGAAAGGGAGGCACGCCGTTTGCTTGCAAAGCCAGCCACCCATGCCGGGACTCTGCTTTCTCGAAAACTTTTACCCTTCATTTAATCAACAGATGGACATGCTCGGTTGTGTGTTTTTTTTTTTTTTTTTTTTTTCTGCAAGAGTGCTGTCCTTCTAAGAGATGTGCTGGCTGGCACAAATGCTGCCTCAGATGGCACTGACGATATTGGCATTCCAAAAGAGTGGGAAGAAACCTGCTTATTTATTCCCTTCAAATCCAACTCCACAGGTGACTTTGATGCCTTTGACTTAATAGGCACTTACATCCCTCTCCCCAATTTCCCTCTGCTTTCTCCCTCCACCACCCCCAGCCCCAAGGTTCCCAGTAGCAGGGAGCTGAGAGGTGGCAAAGTTCTTTTTGGAGATTCCGCTAGCTTCCTTGCTCCCGCCAGGCTGCAGAAAGGAAACAATCAGCACCAGGGGCGAAACTGCATTTTAACCACTGAATCCAGTGCTGAGTAGGACTCAAAATTCTGCCTCATTCAGAGAACTGGATGGAATTCAATGCAACTCTTTACAATCTTTTCCCAACACTGCAAATTACCCCAACAGCACATTCGGTAATTGCCATCCCTTCCGCTCCCGTGCAACTGCACAGGCTGGGTTTTGGAATACAAGTCAGACCTGACAGGGGCTGAAATATCCACCGAAACAAAGCTCCCGTTCCCTGCCCGCCCCCAATCTGGGTTTGAATATGAAGAGGTGCCCAGAAGTTCAGAGTGGCATACGCACATAAATACTATCTAATTACCATACTGGGAGCATAAAGAACTCATTTGCATTGCTGAGTTTAAGCTGGGTGTTGACAAGTGCTAGGAGAAAGCCACTTCCCCCCCACCCCACCTCCTTCCTTCCAAAGGAAAATAAACAGTACCATTTTGTTGCATTTTCAAAGGAAAAGAAGCCATGCCCAGTGCATCTCGGCCGGGCAAGGAGAGAGACGCATCCATCAGTCCGAGTTTCGGAAGCCTGCCCACATTCCTGCCCGCTGCCTCCCGCGTCCTGACAACCCAGCCGACTTTCTTGGCAACTCCAGCCGCGCACGGGTCCTACCTTGACTGAAAAGGAAGAAGCAGACGAAGAGCAGATCGAGCTGGAAAGGTTTCATTCCTCAGCGAAGCCAGGCGAGTCGGCGGGGCAACTTGGGTGTGCAGTTAGTTTCTTTTCCTCCGCGACTCGCTCTGCTCAGCCTCTGTCGCCGGTCCCCTCCGGTTCGCGCCGACCATCTGTTTGTCTGTCGGTCCGGCGGTCCCTCCGCGGTGGCCTTGCTCGCTTGCCGCTGGAAAGCAGCAGCCAGCCGAGACCAGTTGCCTTTTTTTTTTTTTTTTTAATTTTTATTTTAATTTTTAGTCGCCCCGGGAAGCCGGGATCGTCAGCGATGTCTCGGCTCGTGGCAGGTCCATGCCCCGGCTCCGCGGCATCCCAGCACACAGCTTCCTCCGGCGGGGCTCCTCCCACAGTGAGCGAGCGAGCGAGCGAGGGCGCGAGCGGCTGAGTGACAGAAGGGCTCCTTTCACCGAGGCTGGGGCGGGGGAGAGGAGGGGAAACAGGTCATCATTAAAGAGGAAACACATGGAAAAAAGGAAATTTATGCAAAATTGTGGGTGTGTATCGGGGAGGGGGAGGCTGGGTTCTTTCTTTTTCCTAAATACGGGGAAATTCGGCTTTTGTCACCGTTATTGACCAAAAAGCATCTTTAGCAGGAAGCGGACTTTTTGTCTATTCAATGCAATGTAGTTTAGCCGGAGTGAAGTTAAAGATGACTAGATGCACGGATATGCATTAAAATATGTATGCTGGGCCTTTGGTGGAGGGACTGGATACTGGACTGAAAAGGAAAAAGGAAGAGGGAAGGAGAGCTGTGCTTCTTTCACTGAAAAGGACTTGGCCGGTGTGTGCACTTCGAGTCTCAGAGTTGGAGAAGAGATAAGCAAGCACGCATTTCTGAGACTTTCCTAGTGGGGGTGGGGGTAGGGTATAAAACCCCAACGTTTGACTTTAGTTTGCTTTGCTATACTCCATAACAAAATGCAGCAACTAGGGGGAAAGCAAGCGGGTTTGTGACACCTACCCATTTATTATTATTATTTTGGTTTGGGCATTTCTTAACGAGGACTGGGGAGCAGCCAGTCTTGCAATTTGGAGCCTCTCTTCTAACAAGGCAGGGTGGTCTTTTCTCCAAGTGGTGCTGTGAATTTTATTGAGAAGGAGAGGCCAAGGTCACAGAGAACTTCCTCCTGAGAACCTTCAGGTCTTTTACCTGTCATGAAATCCACGTTCAAATCAAACACCATGTTTTCCCCAGGATATCAAAGTGGATTTATCTAGGTCTATTTACTTGATAAACATTTAGGCATGCCTGGTATAAGCAGAGCACTGGGGGTGATGAAATTGAAGGCAGAGACCATGCCTTTAGGAGCCAGTAATTTAGTGAGGAGGCAGAGTACATATATAAGATACAAACTACAGGGATGGTTACAAAACAACACATGAAAATGTAGCATTATACAGAATGTGCTAAGGGAAGGTAGAGGAGCAATGAGAGAGAGGAAGATTAAAGATGCTGCTTCGATGTGTACTAATCAATTATAAAGTCAATCATTGCTTTCTTCAGTCACTGGAACTTGGGGAGATCTTTGGGGAAACTCTTAGCCTTTCCTCTATCTGTATTACACATTTTGGGGACTTTGCTGATGGGAAGACACATTCCAATCTCCATGGTTCCATGTGGATGTTAACTTTAAAAAAGTAGTATCGGGCAGGCCACGGTGGCTCAGCAGGTAAGAGTGCTTGCCTGCCATGCCCGAGGACCCGGGTTTGATTCCCGGTGCCTGCCCATGTAAAAAAAAAAAAAGTATCTATGAACAAGAAGGAAAGAAGCAGGGGCATGTGTAAAAGGGAGTGTTGGTAGGAATTGACAACTGGTAGCAGCTGTCAAAGATCTGCAAATTAGTAAGTGTCTGCTTTGTTTGCTTTCCTATCCTTAATTTACGTAACTGCACCCCTTAAAAGCTTACCAAGTGAAATTTGTAAGCTTTGGGGGGTTGGGGGGGCAGGAAAAACTGAGCCACAGAAACTAAGAGGATCCAAAAAGGGCACCCCATTGGCTAAATTTAACAAATAGGTACGCAGAAGCAAAGTGTCAGCGTAGACTTAATTTACTGACTGGCTACAACAGATAATTGCCATGAAACAGAAGAGGCAAAGCAGAAACACAGAAAAGATGAATAAGAATTCTAAACATGTGCCAAGTAACATATTAAGACTGAAAACACGGAATGTATTGTGCTATAACTTTTGTAGTAGCTTTCCATTAAATCTATGGGCGTGGGGAGAATTTAAGGTCTGGGTGTCAATCTGAAAATCAAACCTTGCAATGAATAAGAATAATATTAGAATGAAGAGCCTACTTTACAAAGCAATATTGGATTGGACTGAAGACTCATCCTTTAAACTGTTGTTTAATTTTGATTGAGAATTCCTGAGTGGCCTGGGACCCAGTTTGCTTAATTCAGCCCCACCCCCACCCCCGGGAAATATTACAAAGCCAGGGTCATGAGGCTAGTGAATTGTGCAACGCACGATTATCCGGCACATATACAGGCATGCACCCATCCATGCTCACTTACACTCTGGGAAGGAGAAGGTGGGGATCAGTGGGAGTCCGGGATAGGAAAGATCATGTTTTACTGTCCTGTTGGTCCCCGAGGCTGATCCCAAAAAGTGGCTTCAACAACCCCCATAACCCCCTAGTTCCCCCCCCCCAGCCAATTGGGCCTGTCCCCTTCTTCCTCCTCCCATCCTCCGTCCCCCACCCCGACCCCCTTCCATCCGTCTCCCTCCCGCAGCCTCCGGTCTCCGGTAGAAAGGAAACACGCTTGGATTAAGTGATGAGCAGACTGCCTCTAAAAGGACCAGGAGGCGTTTCAACCCTGAGTGCCGGAAAAACCACGGCAATCTTCAGCAGCCACCACGTGGGGCAGAGGGAACGAAAGCGGTACCTGCAGGACCCACAGCCGCCTAGGCTCTGGCGCCAGCCCCGACGGCGGCCCCACCATCTCCGCCCAGGCCGGTCCTTGGCCTCACCTCCTCCGGGGTCTCGGTTAACCTCCTGGCGCTGCAAGGTGGCCGGCTCGTCTTTCGCTGGCGAGGAGGGAGGAGGGCGGCGGAGAGGCGAGGACGGCTCCACCTGATGGAGGAGAGTAGAGAGTCCGTAGACCTCGGAGCGCGCTGCGCGGAGAGCGAGAAGGAAGACCGCCGACCCGGTGGAGACCTCGGCGAATAGAGCAGGGCGCGCGTGGCGAATGGTTTCTGGGCACAGTAGAAGTGGCGGCCCTGGCAAGAGAGCAGAAATCCAGCAACTTGAAGAATCGTCCGAATTCTAGTTTTCTGCTCAGCCAGCCTCCAGGTCTCCGCTGCGCCCAACGAGCTTGCCCGGGTCCCTCGCCAGCAGGTGGCATCCTCTCCAGCGTTTCTTCCCTGGCGTTTCGCCCAGGAGGCGAGTCCAGCAGTCCCCAGCCCCCTCACCAAGCCATCAGTGCCAAGTGCTGTGCCCTTTGAACCGCCCCTCTCCACACCTCACATCAGGCAGGCAAGAGCTGCCTCGCTTAGAGCTGCAACGAGGCCAGAGTTCACCGGGAATGAGGACTGGCTCCAAATTTTGCTGCTCGCTGTCCAAGAAGTTATAGAAGGGTCAGTCTCCACCCGACAGCTTCCAAAGCCTGCTCTCCAGGCAGCAAGAGTGCCCCAGAGCTTTCTGAGATTAGGAAGAAGAGATTGAGGTGGAGGTTCTGGGTCTCGGTGCAGGAGTGTGGGGGTGCTGCCATTGAGTGACAGGAGCAGGCTGGCGCACAGACAGAAAATGAGACCCGACGCTTCGCTATACTCCAGCGACCTTCCTTGTCACTGTTAGTGCAATGTCTGGGGTACTTAGTATTCCCTTGGTTTGGGCAGAGGCCTGTTATGGGTACTTAATAAAGATGTGTGGTATGAATACAGGAGTTCCTGCTCTTGGAAAGTACCACCTCTAGTTGGGGAGACCTACACATAAGCAACGTACACCGAAAGAAAATGGTAAAGCATCTCATTGGTTTTTTAATAGGACAGAACTTGCTCTGGAGGAAGTGAGTTCCTGCAAGTCCTAGACGGATACTTCTAGGCCCACCCTGGCCTGCGTGCCTACTGAGAGCTGCAGGACTGCTATGAAAACATAGGCCACCAGACTTTTACTCCAGTTTCTACCCTCCCCCTTCCAGGAGATGAGTCAGATTGGCCCTGCTCCCTCTCACCTCTTCCTGTGTACTTAAGGCGTTTAGTTTCCAGTGCTGCTGTGACAATACCATACAATGTATTGACTTAACAAAAGGAATCTGTTGGCTGGCTGTTTCAGCAGCTAGAAAGCTTGCTTCCTCAGGGACCCGTAGCATCTGTCTGGTCAGCAGTCACTCCAGTCCTTGGTTTTCCCACCACATGGCAGTGTCTTTTTTCTTCTGGGTTCCACCTGACTTCAGGCTCCTGCCCCCTCCCCTTAGCTTTCTCTCTGAACTTCTGCTCATAAAAGGCTCCAGTTTATAAAGACCCTCCCTCATTCAGTTGAGTCACACCTCAACTAAAGCTATCTTCAGGAGGTTTTATTTTACAATGGGTTCACACCTACAGGAATGCAGATTAAGAACATATCACAGGTGTCATTACCAGGAGCAAAGAAAGGGGCAATTAAAAGAGATTGGGAATCATTTGGAACAGCATAGTTTAATGCCTTTGCGTAATATTTGTTGCCCAGTTAAATTATAAACCACATTTCCTTTCATTTTTTTTCATACATCCTGCCAGTTCTGGTTAATACTTCCTTGTCTAGGGATGTCAACACATTTTGAAAAGGCTCTTCGTGGGACTGCAGGATACTCTGATTCTTCTGTCCCAGACAAATTAATAAGAGCTCAAAACTCTATATACTTCTGGAGACCAAGTGGCTCTCACTGGTCCTTCTTGGAAGGCAACCTGCTGACCTGGACAGGCACAATCTTCTAGCTGATTTCTTTTTCATTTAGCTGAACCGCATTTCTGGCTCACATCTATGCAGGTGGACTACAAGACTTTAACACCAGTACAAACATGCGCTGTCTCTCCACTGGCCCAAAGAACCAAGAATACAGCTTTTGAAACCGCCCCCTTAAAAGGAGGCCTCGTCTGTCCCACTGAAGTACCCAGAACCAGGCCTGAGTGAGGACCTGTTTGTCCCAGACTCTGGGCTGCCCACTGCTAATGTTCATAGCCTCTTAACAAACCTGGGCATTTATACTTCCTCATTAATCAAATGACTGGTTTGAGCCAGTTGATCTCTGGGCTCCTTTCCAACCACTGCGTCATATTATCCACTTACTGGAGGCCACGACATCTGAGTCTGGAGAGATTTGGTGCAATCTGTGCTAAGGTAGATTATTTTGAGTGGCAACCCCCACCTTCAAGAAAACAAGTGATGACCAAGAAATCTACTTGGACCCCTCTCTTTTCCTGGGTCGTGACCTTTCCCCCAAATGTTTTATAATCACTCTATCCTGGTTTCTCTCCATTTACTTTCCTCTCCTTACTTTCCCCAGAACCATGTCCCACATCAGCCTGGGTTCTGGTTTCTAGAACAGCTTTCCTTCGATTCACACACCGTAACTGCTTTAAGATTTGGTGATCCAAGTCTTTCATTAGTATTATTTTATGTCATGGTGAGATTAATTGGAAAATACTTTCTTTGAAGGCAATGATGATTGTGTCAATTTGCAATGCCTCAATCATAACATGAATCCTATTTTACTGTAAAGTCTGCTTTATTGTGTCTCTTTCCTGATACCTTGTCAGCTCGTGAGGGTATGGACAGCTTCTCTCTAGAGCATAGCTCTGTCCCTAGCGCTTACCCAAGAGCTGGTACATAGGAGGCCTTCAACACCCATTTGTTGAATGAATAATAAAGTTTTACCTAGTGCCCCACTTCCCATTTTCTGTTCTCTGAATCCAATTTAACTTCTCCATTCTGTTATTAAACCATTGTCAAACATCTGGCATGTGCCTGCCACTGCTCTGACTGTGTTTTATGGGGATGGGTAATGAATCGAGTCTATATATAGTTTGTGAAATGTGGAACACACTTTAAGATGCATAGCGCTATAGAAATGAAAGATATTTTTATCTCTTCAACATCATTCTACACAAGGATACAATGCTCTGGCAGGGCTGTTTAAGAACAATAGATGTGTTTAGCCTTGACACACTCATGCATGCAGGGCACTGGGTATTCAACTCACAGGGGAGCTGCGTCATATCTCTCAGCAAATTCCAGAAGAGTGTATAATTTACAGGGAAGAAGAGATATAAGAAGCATTGGGAAAGCAAACGGCTGTTTCCCCCTTGCCTTGCCTCATCACTGCCTGAGTGCACAGACCAGTGTCTTCATCCATTTTGCAGGGGTGGTACCCAAAGCAACTTCAGCATCCCTCTTCAGTGCTTGGGGAAAGCCTTGTGTCATTTTAGAATATGCGGTATGCTCTTTTGGTGTATATGAATAGTCTAATTACGTAGAAAATATTGGAAGACAAAGTGAAATTCCAGTTATACAACTCATTTGTGGTATTCAAAGCCTTGGAAATTGTACTGTATCCATTCTTTTCCTCCATTATTCTTTTTCATTGCCCCTCCTCTACATATACACTCTAAGCCTATGTTATAAATTAGCAAACCTTCATAGCCACCATGTGAATAGCTACAGTTCACTTAAGTCCTTGTAAGCTTGCAAGCTTTCTTCCCAGATGAAATTCTTCTTTTCTTTTTTTTCTGTTCAATACATACAGTATTTTTCTCTTCTTCCCTTCCTTCCTTCTATATATGTACCCACACACACATGCACACATATATATGTTATATAAATACAAGTTAAAATATGACTTAGTATAAATATAGTTACGAAATTTATATATAATTTCTATATTATCTATTTATAGTATTATCTGTTTATAAAGTTGTATAAGTTTATATTTATCTTTATACATATTTGCACATTTTTCTATTAACATGCTAGCAATTGGCCTCCTACCCAGGTGTTTAGAACTGCTGAGCCTCAGACCAGATTTTCACATCTGGTCTCTGAATTGTTGGAATAGGATCCTCAACTCATTGCTTTGTCTCCAGACTAACAAAACCTTCTCCACCCTCTGCTCCAACGTTCTACCACATTTGCCTGTTTTAAATCCAGTTCTATAATATTCCCCTATGCATGCTTAAAAAAGCGGATGGTCCCCAAGAAAGAGTGCAAGTGTTTTATCATGATCTATAGGGAGTATTAAACCAAAATCTCTTTCTTGTCTCATCCAGCCTCTTCCTTCAAAGCCCACACCTTAGTCCTTCCAAATTACTTTTTTTTTTTTTTTTACTTTTCCACATTTTTTCCCTTTCCCGGCTTGCTTTCGCCTTTACTCATACTAATCAACAAGTGCTTAAGAATCAGCTGGAACTCATCCTTCCTCCCCTTTATTAAAAACAAATAGTATATTTATCTAAGTTTCCATAGCATTCTTGTGATATCTTGTTATACAATTGCTAATTATATTATAATTACTTATTTATGCATTGTCTTAGTTTTCCTGCACTACTAGCACAAATACCAACGGATTACTTAAACAATGGGAATTTAGTGGCTCATGGTTTGGTTGGCTAGAAGAATTGCTTTCTCCAGGAGTTGGTAGCATTCTGGCTGACCAGCAATCCTTGGGTTCCATGGTTTTCCCCTTACAAGGTAGTGTGCTCTCCTATTCTTCTGGTTTCTTACTGACTCTGGCTTCTGGTTTGTTTCTTGTTATAAGGCCTCCAGTAATCTGGGTCATTGAAGGCCTTTATAAGCAGAAGAAATTCAGACATAGGAAGAGAATGCCACAAGGAGGATCCAGAAGGCAGAAGTTAGTGGGAAACTAGAAGAGATAGGAGAGGACTTTGCCAGGTGATGGAAAAGCCAAGGAACCTCAAGGATCACCAGATTTTTGGGAGCTAGCAAGCCTTGCCAATACTTTGATTTCGAATTTCTTGTAGCCTCAAAACAGTGAACCAATAAATTCTCATGGTTTAAGCTGACTCACTGCGTGGTATTTGTCCTAGCAGCTTTGAAAAACTAAGACACACATCTACTTTCCAAACTAGATGTAAGACCTTCAAGGTCCAGGATCATTGCTTGAAATTTATCTTTGCATCTCTAGAAATATATAGCTCAATGCCTGGTATTTGCTAAATAATATTTAAATGAAATAAAATTAGGCCAAAGTCTTGGTATCCTTCCCATTACTATCCTATTTAAAACTTAAAATGTTCTTTCTTCCTCATCTGATATTTTTACCCAACTCGATCTAGGAAATTCTAGACCTCTTTCTTGGAACTAGAAACATCTGAAGGGTTCGATTTCTGACTACACATTTTGAACCCGACCCAAGTCTCAGACAAATGTATCAAGTGTTGTTATCAATCTGTGTATATCAAAACTTTAGCTCTTGCATTAAAAGAACAGTTAGAAACTCTCCTTATTCATATTGCTTAACTGTGTAGCCCAACATCAGCTGAGGAGCTATCACACTCCATAACAATTATACAGACATAGGTTCAAAGCAAGCGAGGAAAACCAACATTACTTTTTTCCAGACTCAGTTCAATTTGAACTGAGTTGATGGTGCAGTGCTTTTTCTGCAGACTGTGTGCCTTTTAGGTCTTTCTCAGTGCAGTCTATCCGAGATGATGAGGAGTCAGAGGCAGAGGCTCCTTCTCTTCCATCTTGCATTGTGTGAGCCCAGCATGGCCCCACTTCATAGTTTTTTTGAATCATACAGGAATAGAGAGTACAGTGTAATGCAGTGTTCTCACTGCATGGTCCCTCTATCAGCAGCATCAGCATCTCACGAGAAATTGTTAGAAATGCAAATCCTCAGCATCATCCCAGACCTACTGAATCAGAATTTCTGGGCTTTGGTCCCAACTACCTGCATTTTAACAAACTTTCCCAAAATTCCAATGCCTGCTAACATTTGAGAACTATAAGAACTTACATGCGTTATTGCCTAGCCGCAACAATTTCCAAGCCATAGTCAATAGCTGCGATCAATCCTCTCACTTCTTCCCATCTCCCTGGATCACTTTCATCCATAAGTTTTTCAGTATATGATAAGGGCCTTTAATGTGGATAAAAATAGTAATTTATAGCATACGTTTGTTAGATATATAGACCAGATCACTCATCTTCAGACCACTCATCCTTAGAATATGTTCAATAGTCTTATTGGCAGTTTTTGGTGAAAAACACAGCTCAATTAGATAAGACAGAGAATGATCCTTTTTCTCATTATAGTAAGAGTTTATTATTTAGAAAGGATGAGTGTGACAATTGTGATGGGCAGGAACAATTAACATCAGAGAAACAAGCCCCAGTTGAGGCTCTGATATATGATGCATGCTTTCACCTTGAAAGAGGCTGACTCCGACAGCTGATAGAGTATCACGCTGCCTCCCCTTCCTAGAGTGTGTGATCTTGTTTTCTCAGAATTGTGATGGATTCAGTTTTTATCCACATGTGTTGCCTGATCTCTCTGATCTGCTTGCGTTTATATGGAAACTGGCTGGGGTTAAGCTGCAACCCATGACCATGGCTGATACTGTTTAAACACATAGGGAGAAGAATGGGTACATGGGTGGGTTAGAATGCTTGCCTTCCATGCAGAAGACCCGGTTTCTATTCCTGGGTATAGAACAGAACCTGGTTCTATTCCACATACCTGAGAGAGAGAGAGAAGAGAGAGAGAAAATATAGGAAGCAAAATCTTGACCTTGTTCTCACAAGCTGAGTGTGCTAACCCCCCAGGTCAACCAGCCAGTCTCAGCATAGGGGCATGTCATTGCCCAGTCCCACCAAGTCCTACTCCCCCATGGGTAGTTTAGTTATCAGACTCTCTGAGAAACTCAAGAGAATATTTTCTCCCCTCTTCAGATGTCTGTGGCAAAAACTGACACTTGCATGGAGGATGATTTGAGAGCAATATCTGCAAAGTGTCAGAAAGGGGAGGGGATCGATACACTTAATTTACTTGAAATAATTCATTGCTTAACTGGAGTTTTCAGCAAAGGCATAAAAATTCCACACTAAACCAACTCACCCACCTGGATCAGGAGGGGCACAGTGAAATCATCTCTTGAATGTGATGCAAAACTGAGTTTCTTGCTTTCACTAATGACTCACTTGGTCCTTCCTCTCTTGAGGTGGGGTGTTTATTCAATCCGCCATTTTTCAAAGTGGGTAAAGTGTGGTATTGACTGAAATGTCCCTTGCTATTCTCACCTGAGTTGACTGTTTTCACTATCTGTCTTATATTTGGGTGTGTTGCTTATTCAGAGGCTGCCAATTTGGAGCTATGTTCCACCCTGAGAGAAAGGAAACATGCAGAAGTTTTATTGTGGTGGAGGGAGATGGTAATATTTTCTTCCCTTTCAAGACTTAGACCAATAGGAAATCTGTTTTTCAAGGGATCAGAAGTTAGCAGTGAGGAAGGATTGCACGTGTTAGTGAGGAGATGCCTCAGGGTAGTTTAGTAAGAGCAGAGATTCCCTTTGAGGCACATATGGAAGAGGCTCCTAGATTAAATGGCCCTGCAATGATCTCCCAATCTCCTCCTCATCTCATTTAACCGATACCATGGGCAAAATGCCTAGACGTAGAGTTTGCCATGGGATAGTAATGATAACCTGTGAGTTCTGAGTTTTTGAGAGACAATCCACTGGAGTGTTTCACCCTTATTAAGATACAATCATCTCTTGCAATACTTACACATCTTACTGATTGGCCCAGAAGCATTGCCCTGGTACAAGGCAGGAAGGGGAAGGGAACCAGAGATCCCAGCTGAAACAGCTATGGGAGCTTGGGGATGAGGGATGTAATTATAAGGCGCCTTCAAATAATTATGCTATTACTTTCTAATTATGAAGCGACATTTTCTACTTTAACTACCTGAAACCCAGAGATCACCCAGCAACGGGCTCTCTACTGAGCTTTGGCCTGTGCTCTGAAAAGGAGAAGAAATTACATAGTAAGAAGACATTGGGATTTTGAGTGTCTGAAAGAGCAGCCTGAAATGTCCAAGAGGTGGATTTCCATTCTTCTCATTTGTCAAGGCGTCTCACCTTTCTGTGCTTCCTCTGCCTTGCCTATAAGATAAGGGAAGGAATGCATCTCTCTTCCCCTTGACTGTCAGTAGGCTAGTTAAAAAAATCAAGATAGAAGTCTCAGTGAACATTTTGTATCACCCTTTAAAATAGGAGAAATCGATCAACAAACATTTGTTGAATGCTTACTTTTCTAAGGGCACCTGATAGGATCTGAAAAGGTTTAGGATAGGCAGGCCTTGTCTTCAGTTACCTTCCAATCCAGGTGAAGATAAAAAAAATAAAAATAAAAGAGCTATCAATTGTCTGATTCAGCTTCCTGTTTATTCATTCACTCCAAGTGTTCATGCTACACATATTTATTGAGAAGCTCATTTGTGTCAGACACTCTATGCAGACTGCTAATGACACAAGAGAGATGACAAAAATATGCCCTCTGTCCACAAGAAGTTGGGTAGGGTCTAGGGAGACATAGGGGACAACAGTCTACTTTTGAGATAAGGTAAAAGTGACCCAGACCTGGCCCATGCACTTCTCAAGCAAGCAAATGAAAAACTCAACAAACAAAATTCAGCAAATGGTGCTGCAACAAGGGGAGACACACATGGAAAAAGAATTAAATGTGACCCCCACCATACAAAAAGAAAAGAAAGTGAGCCAAGAATACAGGGATTCTGAGAAGAGAGCCCTCTAGGTGGGCTGGGTGGATAGGGAGGCCTCACAAAGGGGTCTTGGATGAGACATTGGAATAGAAAAGGACAGGATTCAAATGTGAAAGCAGTCCCAGTTTAGTAAGAGACCCTAACACCATTGCCCTCTATTCTCCACTTCATGTTCCATCTCCCAAAACGTAAGACATAAAACCTGACAGGATAAGCGCACGTCGTGGTAATGCAGGAGGAGATTAATTCCTAATTTTGATTCCCTTTGAACCGTTTTTACTTGACTGAGTCAAGTTTGCTGAGGGAGATGATTCATTACCATCTATTTTAAATCATGATCAGGAAGCACACTGACACCCCAAAATGACAGAGGATATATTTCAAGTGAAGAAATCTCAATGTTTTTAGCTCTCTTCTTGAATAACTTGATCCTTTGTAGAACATAAGAGAAAGAAAAGACCTAAAAAAATTGAATCCGTATAGTACTTATGTAATCAAAAACTAAAAAGACAGTCTCATTTTTAAAAATTAAATTAAATATTACAAAAATATAGGGAGTAAAATAGGAAAATCTTCTTTTATCCACCTTTGTCCCAAATCCACTCCCCATATAGAAGCACTGTTAACATTCTACTGTGAACCTTTCCTAACATTTTGAATTATATTTGAGGACTATATATACATACAGGTTAAGTGGACTCACATATGATATTTATTATTCTGCAACTTTATTTCCTTTAAATTTAATAATATTTCCTTTAAATTTAATAATCTTATAGATTTTCCAATGATAGGTCTGCTTTAGTATGCATGAAGAAAACAGAAGTTAGAATATTCATTTCCCTTTGTCCTCTGCTTTCCAAGGGAACACTTGCTTCTTTTATCCATATCTGATCCAGGCACCCAAGGAAGCAGTAATTGCTGTCCTGGGCAGAGAAAGGGGAAAGGTGAAAGGGCAAGAGGAAGATTGAGCTCAAATCCCCTGTCTGCAGGTTTGTGAACTCTGGCCCAAATCTAGGCAATGAAAACAGGGCCAAAAAAAAATTAATTCTTAAAATTCTTAGGCCAAAAATGACCAGCCAGGGCAGGCCACAGTTGCTCAGCAGGTAGAATTCTAGCCTGCCATGCTGGAGACCCGGTTCAATTCCCAGTGCCTGCCCATGCAAAAAAAAAAAGAGACCAACTGGCCTTGGAACAAGTTAGTCCCAGATTTTGAACCAATAACCATCAACCCCATATTGGTTGATAAATTTCTATGTGCAAAGAATATATAAATGTTTTGGCAATATTCTGCCACCCCACCACCACCAAAAAAAAAAAGCTTGGATTTGGTTTGTGTCCCCAGCCAATTTCTCTGGTAGCTCTCTTGAAGAGAGTTTGGAGGTTTTCAGTTTCTCAGCTCATCCAGGTACACACAAAAATAAACCAGAAAAGGGTCTATTTTGAGTTCAGGATGGGACCATCTGATGTTTATTAGATCATCTTTTGGCACTCAAACCTTTCAATTCTGGAGATGAGGCTTTAGGGAAACATTCTTTAGCTTATTTGATTTTAGAACCAATCAAGCAGAGACTCTGACATCCACTGGGCCCTTCTCCCTTCGTCCCCCCCCTACCCATTTCACACAACGTAAGCAATCAGATCAGACTGGGGAAACATTATTTTTGTATCAGAGAAGATTAACTCCTAAATGTGCAATATATTTTAGTGTATCGTAGAAATGAAGCAAACATCTGCGCCCTTGGTGAAGATTCACTCGGTCCTTGGAGAATGCAAGGAAGGCAGTGCCCAGGGCTGCCGTGTAGACTATCACAGGGAATGTGTTTGTGGAGCCAGTTCAAAATTCGCAGTAGTGAACTTAAGTGGGAGAGGTTTACTATAGATGGAGCACGGTCATGCCAGTCGGCATTCTGGCATAAAACAAGGCACTCTCAGATGGGATTCTGAAGGCAATTTCATAAAGAGACTGTAGAGGGAATCAACAAGGAAGTGATGCTGAGGCACTCTGGGATGAAGGACAGGGATAAGGCTTTCCCATCCCTAGCCCTGAAACAGTGAGAAGGGCCGGTAATACTGGAGCTCATGTGACCCAAAGCCATGGGGGAGGGAGGAGCTGTATTTCCTCCTAGAGGGGTGGGATGCAGCTAATGTTAGAACCCAGAATTGATACAAAAGGGAGCTGTGAAAAAAAATACTCCTACCTTTCTGTCTTCCTATGCTTCTCTCTCTTTTTGGTAACTCTTCATGGCTAAACCCAAGTGGAAGTCAGAAGGAAAAGGCACCTGGAGATGGTTTCCAGAGAGTCAGCCCCTGAGGACAAAGGGCAAAGCTGAGAGGGTCAGACAATGAGTTTCAAAAGGAGAGATATAGAGAACACCTGTCATTGCAATTAAGGGGGATTCAGACAGGTCAGGGAAGAGAAACTCAGCAGAGTTTCAGGAGGCCCAGGATCCAATTGAAACGGTAAAAAGGTATTGTCCACACTGGTAGTGTCATCAGAACTAGAAGGGTACTGAGTCCCATGAGTCCACACAGTTCCTGATCCTCTAGGGATTAACACCTTCACAGACTCCAAGGGCTGGAAGAGAATTCCAGAGTTCTTGTTCATTCCCCTATCTCCAAGTAATACTAGGCTCTCTTAGAGAGATGGGATGTCTCATCTTTTTACTTACGCAGTTTTGTTAGATGTGCTTTATCCATCATTTGCAATACAATCAAAATGGAAGAAAGTAACTTCTATAATCACTTCATGTGCAGGTACTATGGGACATTAAAAGTTTTCAACTTTAAACTAGATACAGAGATAAACAAGAAGTAGCTCAGCTGAACTTTAAGTAAAAGCTGAGATTGCTGGTTTTTGCCCCAGTGCAGAGGGGCAGGGCTGATGGAAAAAGGAAAAAGAAAAGAAAAGAAAAGAAAAAAAACAGAGGTTTTTTGGATTGGACAGCACAAAATACTTGGAAGGGTCTGGGCCTTGAAGGGAAGAAGGGGGCACCTAGGATCTGGAGATACACAAAGAAACATACGAACTTAAGCTTTTGATTGGCAAACCCAAGGAATTGGGGTCCTGCTCTGAAAAGCATTTTTTTTTCTGTTTTGTGGCTGTGTTTCTATAGCTTGACTCCTCTTTGGATACATCTACAAGGTTTCTCAGGCTCCAACTGCCCCAGGCATGGGCAGAATTAAGCTTGTTTGAGAGTTTGTCTGGAGCCTGTGCCTTTTCAGGAGAGGGGTGGGACCCAACTCAGGTGGAATCCCTCCCACAAGGAATTCAGACCCCAGGGTCTGGAAAAGTGAAGTGATTAAAGTCAGCCTACAACCTCTTCTCTGTCTCAACCATGCCCCCAGCAGGGAGAGTCTGCTGAAGTTAGTGGTACCACATCACCTTATGTTGGTGGGATTCACAGGCAAACAAGCACTATGTATCAGCTGGGATAGGAAAAACACAGAGCCCAGAGTCTTCATAGGAAATCTTTCAACCTGCTGGGCCTCGTCCTCAGGGAAAACTGATGCAGGTGAGTCCTTCCTCCTGCAAGGAGGCCAGTTTGGTCTGGGAAAATCTGGCCGATGTCTATAATACCTAAGTAGACCCTCCTAATGGAAAAAAAAATGACACCATACAGGCAAGGCAAGAAACTAGAAAACAAGAACTGAAAAATTCTGATCTGTTAAACAAAACCTAAGCTAGAGGTCTAGAATAAGCTGCACTGAATTTCAAAGAACAGATAGACAACAAAGTCATCCAGCAAGAAAATCCTAGGTAAAAAAAGTGAAAACAATCCCTAGAATAAACTAATTAAGGAAATTAAATGCCTAGATGTCAGCAAAAATAATGAATCAAACTAGGAAATTTGAGGTATGGCCCAGTCAAAACAACAAAACAACAATCAAATGAGATACAGGAGTTGAAACAATTAATTCAGAATGTTCAAACAGACATGGAAAATCTCATCAAAAATCAAATAAATGAATCACGAGAGGATATAAAGAAGGCAAGGAACAAACAAAAAGAAGAAATCGAAAGTCTGAAAAAACAAATCACAGAATTTATGAGAATGGAAGGCACAGTAGAAGAGATGAAAAGAACAATGGAACCTATAATGTTAGATTTCAAGAGGCAGATAGGATTAGTGAACTGGAGGATGGAACATCTGAAATTCGACAAGAAAAAGAAAATATAGGGAAAAGAATGGAAAATTATCAGGAGGGACAAAGGGAACTAAATGACAACATGAAGCACACAATATATACATGTTGTGGGTGTTCCAGAAGGAGAAGAGAAAGGAAAAGGAGGAGAAAAACTAATGGAGGAAATTATCCCTGAAAATTTCCCAATTCTTATGAAAAACTTAAAATTACAGATCCAAGAAGAGCAGCGTACCTCAAACAGAATAAAGCTGAATAAATGTACTCCACGGCACTTATAATCAGAATGTCAGATGTCAAAGAAAAAGAGAGAACCTTGAAAGCAGCAAGAGAAAAACAATCCACCACATACAAGGGAAGCCAAATAAGACTATATGTAGATTTCTCAGCAGAAACCATGGAGGTGAGAAAAGAGTGGGATGATATATTTAAGTTACTAAAAGAGAAAAACTGACAATCAAGATTTCTATATCCAGCAAAACTGCCCTTCAGAAATGAGGGGGAAATTAAAACATTTTCAGACCAAAAATCACTGAGAGAATTTGTGACCAAGAGACCAGCTCTGCACGAAATACTAAAGGGAGCACTAGAGACAGATATGAAAAGACAGAAGAGAGAGGTGTGTAGAAGAGTATAGAAAGGAAGACTATGAGTAAAGGTAAAAGGAAGGAAAATTAGATATGACATATAAAATCCAAAAGGCAAAATGTTAGAAGAAAGTACTGCCCTTACAATAATAACACTAAATATTAACGGATTAAATTCTCCAATCAAAAGATATAGATTGGCAGAATGGATTAAAAAACAGATGGATTAATATCATTCTGCCCACAAGAGACACATCTTAGACCCAAGGATAAACATAGGTTGAAAGTGAAAGTTTGGGAAAAGATATTTCATGCAAAGAACAGTCAGTAAAGAGCAGGAGTATCTATACTAATAGCCAACAAATTAGACTTCAAATGTAAAAGAATCAAAAGAGACAAAGAAGGACACTATGTATTAATAAAAGGAACAATTCAAGAAGAAGACATAACAATCATAAATATTTATGCACTGAGCTAGGATGCTCCAAAATACATGAGGCAAACACTGAAAAGAGATATAGACACATCTCCCAGAATAGCTGGAAACCTCAATTCCAAACTCTCATCATTGGACAGAATGTCTAGGCAGAGGATCAATAAAGAAAAAGAGAATTTGAGTAATACAACAAATGAGCTAGATGTAACAGACATTAATAGAACATTACACCCCACAACAGCAAGAAATACCTTTTTCTCAAGTACTCATGGACCATTCTCAAGGATAGACCATATGCTGGGTCACAAAGCAAGTCTCAATAAATTTAAAAAGATTGAAATCATACAAAACACTTTCTCAGAACATAAAGGAATGAAGTTGGAAATCAATAATAGGCAGAGTGCCAGAAAATCCACAAATATGTGGAGGCTCAACAATACACTCTTAAACAACCAATAGGTCAAGGAAGAAATTACAAGAGAAATCAGTAAATATCTTGAGGCAAATGAAAGTAAAAGACAACATATCAAAATTTATGAGATGCAGCAAAGGTAGTGCTAAGAGGGAAATTTATTGCCCTAAACACCTATATCAAAAAAAAAGAAAGAGCAAAAATCAAGGAATTAACTGTCCACTTGGAAAAACTAGAGAAAGAACAGCAAACTAACCCCAAAGCAGGCAAAAAGAAAGAAATACTGAAGATTAGAGTAGAAATAAATGAAACTCAGAACATGAAAAAAATAGAGAAAATCAACAAAACCAGAAGTTGGTTCTATGAGAAAATCAGTAAGATTGATGGACCTTTAGCAATGTTGACAAAAAGAAGAAAGAGGATGCAAATAAATAAAATCAGAAATGGAAGAGGAGACACAACCACTGACCCTGCAAAAATAAAGAAGGTATTGAGAGAATACTATGAACAATTTTATGTTAATAAACTAGATGATGTAGATGAAATGGACAATTTCCTAGATAGGCATGAACAACCAATGTTGACTCAAGAAGAAATAGATGACCTTAACAAGCCAATCACAAGTAAAAAAATTGAATTAGTTATTAAGAAGCTCCCAAAAAAGAAAAATCCAGGACCAGATGGCTTCACATGTGAATTCTACCAAACATTCAAGAAAGAATTAGTACCAATCCTGTTCAAACTTTTCAAAAAAATTGAAGAGGAGGGAAGTCTACCTAACTCATTCTATGAAGCCAACATCACCCTCATACCAAAGTCAGACAAAGATATGACAAGAAAAGAAAATTACAGACCAATCTCTCTAATGAATATAGATGCAAAAATACTCAAGAAAATTCTTGCAAATTGAATCCAGCAGCACATTAAAAGAATTATACACCATAACCAAGTAGGATTCATCCCAGGTATGCAAGGATGGATCAACATAAGAAAATCAATTAATGTAATACACCATATCAACAAATCAAAGCAGAAAATCCACATGATCATCTCGATTGATGCAGAAAAGGCATTTGACAAAATTCAACATTCTTTGTTGTTGGAAACTCTTCAAATGATAGGAATAGAAGGGAACCTCCTTAACATAATAAAGGAAATATATAAAAAACCCACAGCTAACATCATTTTCAATGGGGAAAAATTGAAAACTTTGCCCCTAAGATCAGGAACAAGACAAGGATGTCCACTATCACCACTATTATTCAACATTGTGTTGGAGGTTCTAGCCAGAGCAAGTAGACAAGAAAAAGAAATACAAGGCATCAAAACTGGAAAGGAAGAAGTAAAACTATCACTGTTTGCAGATGATATGGTACTATATATAGAAAACCCTAAAAAAATCCACAGCAAAACTGCTAGAGCTAATAAATGAGTACAGCAAAGTGGCAGGGTTACAAAATCAACACTCAAAAATCTGTAGTGTTTCTATACACTAGTGAAGAACAATCTGAGGGGGAAATCCAGAAAAAAAATTCCATTAACAATTGCAACCAAAAGAATAAACTATTTAGGATTAAATTTAACTAAGGATACAAAACACCTACACAAAGAAAACTACATGAAATTGCTAAAAGAAATCACAGAAGACCTAAATAAATGGAAGGGCATACCGTGTTCATGAATTGGAAGACCAAATATAGTTAAGATGTCAATTCTACCTAAATTGATTAATAGAGTCAATGCAATACAATTAAAATCCCCAAAACTTACTTGGCAGAAATAGAAAAACCAATAACTAAATTTATCTGGATGGCCAGGGTGCCTCAAATAGCTAAAAATATCCTGAAAAAGAAAAATGAAGTCAGAGGTCTCACACTACCTGATTTTAAGGCATATTACAAAGCCTTAAGTGGTCAAAACAGCATGGTACTGGCATAAAGATAGATATACTGACCAATGAAATTGAATAGAACATTCAGTTAAAGACCCTCTCATCTATGAACAATTGATCTTTGATAAGGCAGTCAAGCCAATTCACCTGGGACAGAACAGTCTCTTCAATAAATGGTGCCTAGAGAACTGGATATCCACATGCAAAAGAATGAAAGAGGATCCATATCTCACACCCTATACAAAAATCAACTCAAAATGGATCAAAGACCTAAACATTAGATCTAAGACCATAAAACTTTTAGAAGAAAATGTAGGGAAATATCTTACAAATCTCATAATAGGAAGCAGTTTCCTAGATCTTACACCCAAAGCATGAGCATTAAATAAATAAATAAATAAATAAGCAAATAAATAAATAAATAAATAAACGGGAATTCCTCAAAATTACACACTTTGGTGCATCAAAGAACTTCATCAAGAAAGTAAAAAGACACAATGGGAGAAAAAATTGGAAACAATATATCAGATAAAGGTCTAGGATTTAAAATATATAAAGAGATTGTTCAACTTAACAACAAAAAGACAGACAACCCAATTACAAAGATGAGCAAGAGACTTGAACAGACACTTCTCAGAAGAGGAAATACAAATAGTCAAAAGGGACATGAAAACATGCTCAACTTCCTTGGCTATTAGGGAAATGCAAATCAAAACCACAATGAGATATCATCTCACACCCACCAGAATGTCCATTATCAATAAAGCAGAAAACGACAAGTGCTGGAGAAAGAGGCACACTTATCCACTGTTGGTGGGAATGTAAAATGGTACAAGCGCTGTGGTGGGTCCTCAGGAAGCTAAGTGCAGAATTGCCATATGATCTGGCAGTACCACTGCTAGGTATCTATTCAGAGGACACAATGGCAAGGACACAAATGGACATTTGAACACCAATGTTTATGGCAGCATTATTTACAATTGCCAAGAGATGGAAACAGCCCAAATGTCCATCAACAGAGAGTGGCTAAACAAGCTGTCTTATATACATATGATGGAATATTATGCAGCTGTAAGACAGAATAAAGTTATGAAGCATGTAACAACATGGATGGACCTTGAGGACATTATGTTGAGTGAGATTAGCCAGAAACAAAAGGACAAATACTGTATGGTCTCACTGATGTGAATTAACATTAGTGAATGAACTTGGAGGATTTCAGTTAAGAACAAAGACCATCAGGAGATAGAAAAAGGGTAGATATTGGGTAATTGGAGCTAAAGGGATACAGATTGTGCAACAGGACTGATGGTAAAAATTCAGAAATGGATGGCACAATACTACCTAACTGTAATACAATAATGTCAGAACACTGAATGAAGCTGCATATGAGAATGATAGAGGGAGGAGGGCTGGGGGCACAAATGAAATCAGAAGGAAAGACAGATGATAAAGACTGAGATGGTATCATCTAGGGATGCCTAGAGTGTATAACGATAGTGACTAAATGTACAAATTTAAAATGTTTTTGTATGAGGAAGTACAAAGGAATGTCAATACTACAGGGTGTTGAAATTAGATGGTAATTCATATTTTAAAACTTTAACTTATAAGTGAGACTAAAGCAAAAATGTTTATTTAGTACAAAATTTATATTTTGCCTAGTGCATTTGCTAATATAACTTATCTGGAAAGTTTAATTGAATACCATAAGTACATTAAACCTTGAGTAGGGCATGAGATTTTGTAGGTTTGTCCAGAGTGATGCCAAAAAAAATCCCAGAAGGATTTGAACAGTGAATAAAAAAGTGTTTGCAAAGTTCCCTTGGGGGAATGGTGAGAAAGGGGAAAATTCAACTTCCCCAAGTGGAGAATTCCTGATATTCTTGCAAGCAATGGGAGCAACCAAAGCAATAGGCTGAGCCCTTAATCTTGGGGGTTGTTCATATGAAATTTACCCCAGCAAAGGATAGACTAAGCCTACTTAAAATTAGGCCCAAGAGTCATCCACAGAGAACCTCTTTTGTTGCTCAGATGTAGCCTCTCTCTCTCAGCCAACATGACAAGCAAACTCAATGCCCTCCCCCTTTCTATATGGGACATGACTCCCAGGTGTGTAAACTTTCCTGGCAACGTGGGACAGAAACCCTAGAATGAGCTGGGACTCAGCATCAAGGGATTGAGAAAACCCTCTCAACCAAAAGGGATAGAGAGAAATGAGACAAAATAAAGTATCAATGGCTGAGAGATTTTAAACAGATTCGAGAAGTTAACTTGGAGGTTATTCTTATGCATTATATAGATATTACCTTTTTAGTTAAGGTATAACGGAGAGGCTGGAGGGAAGTGCCTGAAAATCTAGAGATGTGTTCCAGTAGCCATGCTTTTTACAGATGATTGTATAATGATATGGCTTTCTCAATGTGACTGTGTGATTATGAAAACCTTGTGTCTGATGCTTCTTTTATCTATGATATGGACAGATGAATAAAATATATGGATTAAAAATAAATAAATAATAGGGGGAACAAATGTTAAAAAAAATTTAGTAGATTGAAATGCTAGTGATCAATGAAAGGGAGTGGTAAGGGGTATAGAAAAAAATAGGGGAAACAAAGGCTGAAATATATTGGGTAGATGGAAATACTAGCAGTCAATGAGAGAAAGGGGTAAGGGGTATGGTATGTATGATTTTTTTCTTTTTTCTTTTTCTGAATTGGTTCAAATGTCCTAAGAAATTATCATGATGATGAATATACAACTGTGTAGTAATATTATGAGTTATTGATTATATACCAAGAATGGAATGATCGTATGGTAAGAATGTTCATGTTCATATGTTGTTATGTTTAAAAAAAATGAAAAAAAAGAGGCAGACTGTGCTGGCACGTGCATTTTGCCCTTTGCTCCTTTCTTTTTCTGTCTAGAATGAGAACTTGTTGCTAGAGGTAGAATTGGCATCTAGTGACCCAGAAGCAAAGACCCTGTGCTTGGGAGGGCAGAGTAAGAAAGAGAAAGAAGCAAGGTCCTTGATAACATCCTGGGATAGCAGCATGAGGCTCAAAATGCCTCTCCCCTGACTTCCATGAGAAGAATGAAACCCAACTCTTTAAAGCCTCTATATTAATTTTTGTTACATGGTGCTGCAGTGTTTGAGTTTCTTCCAGAAGATATGTGGAACTGCCAAAGGCTGATAAGTAATAGAGTAGACCTTGTATTAGATCTGGCTTCCGGTCCAGCTCTATCCCTGGGCACTACTTATGTTAAGGGATTGGCTTCTGGTCTACCTCTGTCCCTGACTAGCCAGGAGGCTCGAGGTGATTGATTCACTTAGCTTTTCTGGTTTTTTATTAAAAGGTCTCTGAGGAGCAACCAGCTCCCTGGTTTCCTGACTAAAGCAGTGCATTAGGTAGGTGGCAGGTAGCAATGTGGAGGCTGCTGCACTGATAAGAGCTGAGAAGTAGGAAAGTCATTTGAGTGGTTTTTACACTTGGAGAGGTAGAAGGCAGTGAGAGCTTGAACCGGGGGCATAGAACTACAGGAAAAGGAGTTGGTGGTAAGATCCGTGGCATTTCCTGACTGATTGGAGGGAGGTTGTGTTGTGTGGAAGGAGAAACTGGAGTTGACTCATCTAAAGGTGAATAAAACCCAAAGATTTTTAAAAGACTGAGTATTCAGCAGAATTACGAAGATTTTGAGTAGGTTTTCAGAGATGCTAATACATGTGTGGCCTTATCTAACACTCCTATGAAGTCATAGATGCAGAAGCCAACAATAATAAAAATAACTTTGAGTCATGTCACACTTTCCCCCTCAAAAACTCAAGGCATGTGTAGGTAGCTGTTACCAGTTAATCATTGCAATGGCCTGGCACAGTAAAGAGAGGAGTTGTCATCTCTCCTCATTCGACTGAGAGAGAAACCATGATTGGAAGGGCTGGGGATCTTCACAAAATGCCACAGTCAGGGTCAGAGCTGTGACTGGAAATTAAGACAGCCTCACCCCATCACCTGGGGCATCTTAAGACCCTGGATTGCCTGAGAAAACCTCAGATTTGGATGCTCCCTCCCCAATACATTACCATTTCCTAAACGCATACTCTCATAAATGACCTCTCTACCTATCCTTTTATTTCCTGTGACACGTTGTAGTTCTCTCAGGAGAACTAACCCTAATATCTTAGCCAAAGCTTGGATGTTCTAGGTAAAATAAGTGCAAGGTGTTTTGACTCAGTTTCCACACTGACAAGGTGTTGAGAAGCCACTCTGACCACAGAGGGCAGTTTTTTTTATCATTAGCTTGCTCCTTCCCGTTTTCTTACCTACCAACTTTGCCTATCTGCAGTTTTGGGTCTCTATTCCCATTTTCTTAACCTACATTTCAATTTGGTCCAATCTCAGACACAATTCCTCTCACAGATCTCTCTTACAAACAATGGGGTGTAACTGGTATATTTTAATCCCAAAATGGCATCTGAAAGCTTTCTGCAATGCCGCCAAGCCAGCACTTTTAGAAGCATCTGACTATATTAATTTCAGTCTATTTCCTGAGGTTTGCAGGAAACTAAAATGTAAAAAGTGCTGTGGCAAAAAAATTAAAGCTTCTTGGAAAAAAAGAGGGAAGATTGACAGGAAACGAGGCTTCAATAGGACAGCTTGCACTGAGTAGCGCTGTCCTCTTTTCTGCATATCAACATATGCGTAGAGAAAAATAGCTCTCTCTTCTACTTGTGGCTGTGTTTGGGAATGGACTTTGCCCACACACTGTAGGTATGTAATGATTGTGTTAAATATACACAAAAGACTGTGCACTAGTTTTGTTAGACTGGGTTGCAAATCATTGTCAATGCCAAGACTTTTCTATTAAAACAAAGTTGCATCCTATTTTTGTCCAATTAAAAATATGTAAGGGACAGTAAGATCAGCTTTTCCAAGACTAATGCTAAATATTTTGTGCTACTTGACTTCCCCACATCCCTTTTTAAAAATTTGAACTTGATGGTTTAAATTCAAGGCTTTCTGCAAAGAAATTCCTTTGACATCCTCCATAGGAAATGATAATTTGAAGCAAATTCTATGCCCAAACATCCTTTTTTTTTCCCCTTTAAAAGCATCTCCCCCCCCCCATCTGATGCTCAGAGTCCTGTTTTTTACTTTATTTATTTTATTTTTGACTGTATCCTTTCCAGCATCAGCCATACCTTGCTGGGTACCTTCAGAGAGTCTCACCTTGTTTTCACCAGTAGGGGACATAGCCCTGTTTCAGCATATACAGGAATTCTAGTATGTTCACTGATTTGCCCTGCACCATCTTAGGAATCTCTGGGAAGAACTAATTAAGTGAGTCATCTGTAGGTTATGCTTACTGTGAAGATAGGAGGTGGGCAGAGACAGGTGCTTAACTTTCCAAAGAAAAACAGTTCAGCTGCTCACTTTTACTGTGGCACCATTTATTTTTTCCATGGGCAGGCACCAGGAATCAAACCCAGATCTCAGGCATGGCAAGCAAGAATTCTGCCACTGAGCCATCGTCACACTGCCCTGTGGTATCATTTTTAAAAGTAAGAACTTATCAGTCTTCTCTTCACCAGCTATATTTGCTTATGCCATGAAATCCCCAAGAGGCAGAGATGCAACTGGAGGTGCTTGTGGATGTGTGAAGTTTTGGAGAAGATAGCGATGCCTCTGGTTTTAGGGAAGGAGTGAGGATTCCTGTAACCATGGGACAGGTGTTGGGTCCCCTGGGGTTGGACCTTCTGAGCACCCACATGGTCATTCAGGTGACTTTGAAAAGCAATTTAGTAAGAGGATCAGGGAAGGGAGAAATGCAGGAAGAAACCGGAGTGGGCTGAATTGAGAAATAACATGTGCCTGAGCTTTTCTCTGCTCTTTCTTTGTTACAGCCCAAGTGAGACTTTCTTTTTTCTTCAAATTTATAAGTGCAAGACATGCCCAAATGCCACCATAGATAGTGTTATACCTATTATGATTTGTTGCTGTTGAGACTAGGGTGAGATGAGGTGGTGAGAAAACGGTGCTAACTCCCTCCTTGTTGAAGTTTTAATATAGACAGGGAATCAAATCCAGCAAGCGCTTTCGCTTGCGGTGGCCCCTTTAAGGACATAATGTATTATAGCTTTCAAATACCCCAATAACAGCAAGAGGTCTATGACTAGGAAGATCCGATGACATGGATGAGAGATGGTTAAGTGATCGGGAAAGAGGTTAAATGATTTTCCCCAAAGCCAAATGGGCCAAAGACAGGGGCAACAACTGGAACCCATTTTCCAGAAAATTATTTATTTAACTGTCAATCACTCTGCAAACTTTGCTTGTAACTGTTTTTCTTGGACAAGAAATATGGGGCATTGCGAGGATTCACAACAGCAATTTTGCCCCTCTGTGCGAATAATAGGGTTAGAACAAGGCTTTTGACAAGTTGCTGGGGCTCCTAGGGGTTTTGGTACTCTCTAGTGTGAGCCCAGATTGTGTCGCCATGGTGATGTGGATTCTGACACCACCATGGAGGCCACAGCAACATGTAAGACACGGTGTCAGGGCACGGGCTTGGCTCTCTAAAATGTATGTGGAAGAAGGACAGGAGTGAAGGAGGGTTTAGCTAAAGGATGGAGACTCTGGATGGTGAGGTGAGCCTCTGGGACCTTGGAACCTGTAAGATGAGTCATGAGGTCTACCCAGCCCTGTGGCTCCTTCCCACCCCCAGCTCAAGCACTGGAACATTTAGTCCTGCCTTGATGGCTATTGGCACAGATGTTAAAGGCCATTACAGGGAAAAATGGAAAGCTTTTTTTGAGCTAAAAAGTAAAGTGTGGGTTTGGCCTATTGATTTGAGCACAATAGGCAATACTTATCATTTGAAAGCCTGTCTTGTCAGACACACAGAAGCATTTGTATAAAAAAAACATAATTTGAGAGGGCCTTAGAGGCAGTGGTGAGTCAAACAGACAAGACCATTGGGGAGAGTTCAGGTTTAGAGTCTGGAAAAGAAGCTTTCAAGATTCTGAACACCTTGTGGAAAATCTGGTATTTGCAAGCATGCCTCTCCAGAGCAGATTTAGGCCAGACCGTCTTCTAATTTGACCCATAATTCAGAATCACGGTGTGCTGGTTTGAAAGGATATATGTATCCTAGAAAAGCCACGTTTTAATCAAAATCCCATTTCATAATGGCAGAATAATCCCTATTCAATACTGTATGTTTGAATCTATAATTAGATCACCTCCCTGGAGATGTTACCCAATCAAGAGTGGTTGTTAAACTGGATTAGGGGAGGCATGTCTCCACCCATTTGGGTGGGTCTTGATAAGTTTCTGGAGTCCTATAAAATGGGAAACATTCTGGAGAATGAGAGAGGTTCAGAGAGAGCAGAGCAGAACGACATAGCCACGAGAAGCAGAGTCAGTGACCTTTAGAGATGAAGAAGGAAAACGCTTCCTGGGGATCTTCATGAAACAGGAAGCCAGGAGAAGAAGCTACTAGATGATGCCGTGTTCACCATGTGCCTTTCCAGGCGAGAGAGAAACTCTGACTGTGTTTGCCATGTGCCCTTTTACTTGAGAGAGCAACCCTGAACTTCATCGGCCTTCTTGAATCAAGGTATCTTTCCCTGGATGCCTTTGGTGGGACATTTCTATAGACTTGCTTTAACTGGGACATTTTCTCGGCCTTAGAACTGTAAACTAGCAACTTATTAAATTCCCCTTTTCAAAAGCCTGTTTCTGGTATATTGCATTCTGGCAGCTAGCAAATTAGAACACACGGCTTCCATAAATATCTTAGACATTGTTCTCTTCTATGAAGAGACCAAGAGACTTTGCTTATTTGGGACTGGTTGTTCTTGGTTTCAGATGCTCTGGGAACTTCCACTTGTTCTCCTTCCTTGGCATGTCCTAAAAGGAGTTCAGGTAAGAGCAGGAGAGGGAGCTTGGGAAAGGGCCAGGACTCCAGGTCTCACAGTCTGGCTGGTGATTCAATTTCCATACAGAGAGCTCCGCTTCTGTGAGCTGCTTCTATGTGGAACCCAGGCAAAGTTATTCTAAAAATTGAAAACCTTTGAAGTAGCAAGTGGTTGCTTTTCTCTCCTCTCATTTTGGGAACTCTGAATTTTAGTGCAGAGTGGTTACAAGCGGGACCTCTCTTCATCATAAATCTGGAAACTCTCAAGAGATAAGGATTATTTCACACAGTTCCTGAAAATTAAAGGAAAATGGGCAAGGCAAAAGCTGGATGTTTTCCAAATGCTTGGCCTTGGATGCATAGGCCAGTACTGTGTTTTCTGTAGGGTGTTTTCCTTGGAATTTTGTCCTTCCTTACACACTGCTCCTTAATTATACCATTCTCTGAGTTCCTAAACCTCAGCCCATTCACATCCACACAACAGCTCAGGATTTTGAGGTTAGATCTAAATTTCTTTTCTTTCTCAATTTTTTTCATCAGATATTTCTGAGATCATAAGAATATTCAAGACTCCATTTTACACAGAATCCAAGATCTAAGACGATATGATAGAAGAGGAAAAACAACAACTGTGTTGGAAGAGAGCACAAATCCTCCAGGATGGCACTAACCAATACAGTAGCCACTTTTGGCTATTTAAATTCCAAGCAATTAAAATTAAGTAAAATGAAAAAAAAAAATAAAGCGTTCCTCAGTTGTACTATCCATATGTTACCTGCTCCATACCTGTATGTGAATTGTGGCTACTGTACTAGACAGGGAGGATTTTAGAGACTATTTCCATGATCACAGAAAGTTCTATTACATAGTGCTGGTCTGGTTCCCTTTCCCATTCGGATTTAAGTGGCACTGTGTGGGGTAATGACTGGTAATCAAGATTTGTCCCTTATGAATGACAGTCACAGAAATTGTGAAACCTTTGTTTGATAACAATAATGCCTTTGAATGGAGTAGGCCAGAGAAAACTACTTCACAAAAGTCACGGCGTTCCCATTTAGGGCTCTGAGCCCTGATGAAAGCACAGAGGACTTGGACCCATTGAGAAATGAATGAGTAGGCATCACCCTACTGTGGTCTTGTATTTGGGTTGCTGCCGCTAATAATGGCAGGTATTTGTAGAGCATTTTGCAAGGTGATTTTATACATTTTGCTTGCTTCTCATGGAAGGCCTCGAGGCTGGTATGAATGTTGGCATTTTACAGATGAGGAAATTGAGGTCTAAGGACTCTCAGATAATCAGTGCTCAAATCAAGACTAGAAACCAGGGCTTCTGAATCCTAGTCCAGAGCTGTAGACACTCTACCACGTTGTTTTAGATTGTCTAGTATAGACTAGGCCTAGGCAATTCTCCGAACATGGGGAGTTTCCCATGGCCTCTCTCCCATTACAGCCTGCCCAGGAGAAATAACTGAGAGCTCAGAAATTGGGAAATCAATATTGCATAGTCAACAAAGGATTTGTTTCTTTCCAGAATGTTAAGAATCTTTTCTACAAATTAGTTTAAAGGAAAAAACAGGAGAAAAATTGGCAAAGGGCATGAACAAGTAATCCACAGAAGACGAAATTCAAATTGCCAACAATCATTTAAAAATGAGCAGTTATTAGTAAAAAAAAGAAAACATGTTAAAACAAAGAGATGGTGGTGATGGTGGCACAAAATTGTGACATAATCAATGACACTGAATTATATATGTGAACGTGGCTAAAAGTGAAAATTTTGGTTCGTATGTATGGTACCAGAAAAAGAAATTTAGAAACACTCCATGGAACTGCATGACACAAAGAGTGAACCTAAGTGAGACTATAGGGTTTAGTTAATCATACAATTAAAAAATAAAACAAAACAAAGACAGGTTATTTTTACGTCTACCCAACCAAGAAAACATCTTAAAAGTCTTATAACATCAAGCATTGAAGAGGAAACAATAGCTGTTATCATTGGAGATAGGAGTGTAAATTGATTCAGCTTCTTTGGCGAACAATTCAATATCTAGTAAAGTTGAAGATATACACACTCTACAGCCCAGGAATTGACTTCTAGATGTATAGCCTAGGGAAAATCTCTCACGTACAGACAAGCAGATAAAATCACATATGCTCATTAGTTTTACTTGTAATTGCAAAATACTGGAAACAAGCTAAATGCCCCCAAATAAGGGAATGTATAAATAAAGTGTAGTCCATTCATACAAGGAAATATTCTTTACGAATTAAAATAAATGAACTTGAGGTAAATGGATCAACATAGATAAATCTGGAAAGCATGGTCTTGAGTGAACAGGGCAAGTTACAAAAGTAAATGCGCAGGAAATACTGTTTGTATAAAATTTAAGAACAAATTAATATTTATGAATACATACTCAGTAAAAATAGAAACACTATGGATGTAAAGTTCCAACCAATTTCAAGATAGTGATTGTCTTTGAAGGCGGAGGGAAATGGTATGGGGCGTTCAATTATATCTGTGACTTTTGCCTTAAAGTTTATTTTTTCTAAACACTTGGGGAAAAAAACCCACTTAATGTGTCAAATCAGCATAATATTGATCTTGCAGAAGGGTACCTGGGGTACATGGTTACATGCCAAATTATCCTCTGCACTTTTAAGTACATTTGATATATTTCATAATTTAAAAAGAAAATAGAAAACATTCTGCCAGATCAGTTTTACACCGATTTAACATCAGCTCATAAACGTGGACAGACCCCTTCAGGCCTTAACGCTGTCCAGAGCAAACAGGAGAGACCAAGAAGGGAAACTGGGAGAAGCTGCCAGCCTCGGGCCCTCCAGTAAGTCAAGAGTAGAGCTACGCAGTGACAGTGGAGCTTTGCGATCAGGCCCAGCCTCCACCGTGCTAACCTTCCAAGGACAGTGAGAACTCGGCTTCTGACGGTGTGATAGAGTCGGCAGCAACTCCCTCCAGCTTTGTCTCTTTCCATCCTAACCTGAAGTCACTACATGGATTATGTCTTAGCCTCAAACTCACTTCACAACTTGGAAAAGACACACCCCAAACCCCACAAAACTTAATACTAATTTTTTAAAAGTAATTAACATTAAGAAGCAGGAAATCATTTTCTTGTGTCTCCAGGAAGCCCCACATTACTGAAAGTGCTTTGTTTGTTTTACCAGGATAAAAAGAGTAAAAATTTTAATTAGTATTTCATGAGTCACACAGCTGACACACACCTTTTCCTTTTAAAAACAAACAACTGAGATACCTTAGGCATTAAATATCCTCTGCCCCTTTCGCTGCTGCCTCCCTTCTCCCTAAACCCAATTTCAGGGCCCTCAGATTTTCAAAAACTTTGTAAGATTAGATATTTAATGCTTTAATCATAATCTCTAAAAATGTCTCTTCCAGATTCTTCCTGGGTGTCAGCTGACTTGAGCTGTTTGAGTGAATAAATGAACATCTATTGAGCACCTATTATGTTAGATATTTTCACATTACTTATTTCATTGAAACTTATTGGATTTGGTATTAGTCAGGGTTCTCCAAAGAAAGAGAACTAACAGGATATATTTATATGTATATGGAGATTTATTGTAAGAAATTGGCTCACACAACCATGGGGTTGGCAAGTCT
Source organism: Tamandua tetradactyla (assembly GCF_023851605.1). Classification (NCBI taxonomy): domain Eukaryota; kingdom Metazoa; phylum Chordata; class Mammalia; order Pilosa; family Myrmecophagidae; genus Tamandua; species Tamandua tetradactyla. The sequence goes on along the minus strand of NC_135334.1, from coordinate 9,720,231 downwards.
CAACTCCTCAGGGCAGGCTGCAAGCTGGAAACTCTGATAATGATGATGCTGAAGTTGTAGTCAGAACTCCCCAGGGGAAGTTGGTTGGTCAAAAATTCCAGCAAGAGCCAAAGCTGAAGGTGAATCTGAATTCCTCTTCTGATCTCTGGAAGCTTTGCTTCCAACTTTTCAGACCTCCTACTGATTGCATGAAGAGACCTTCCACATTGCCAAGGGCAATAATGTCCTTTGATTATAGATCATAGATGCAAATCCCACTTCGAAACATCATCGCAGTGACAATCGGTCTTAGGGTTGACCAAACAACTGGACACTAGAACTGGGCCAAGTGGACACATGAAGTTAGCCATCACAGATTTTCATAGCAGTCCTTTGAAATAGCTATACTATTAATATTATCTTGATTGCACAAATAAGAATACCGAATCTCAGAAAGATTAGGTGACTTGTCTGCATTGACCAGACTAATCACCCCATAATGGAGAGCCAGGATTTGAAAGCTGCCCTGGGACTCTTAGACCTGGGTTCTACTCCCAGATCTGCTACTCATTAATGATGTGACCAGTAGGTTGCTTCACCTATCTGAACTTTGGTTTGCATTCCTAAAATGAAAGGGTGGGACTAGATGTCTGAATTTCTAACTTAGGCCTTCTAATATTGTAATGGTTAAATTCATGGATCAGCTTGGCCAGGTGATGGTATCCAGTTGTTTGGTCAAATAAGCACTGGCCTGGTTGTTACTGTGAAGATATTTTGTGGGTTAGTCTAAGGCTAATTACATCTACAGCCAACCAAGAAGATTGACTTCACCTGTGACAGGGGTCACATCCAATCAGGTGAAGGTCTTCAAGGGAGAACTGATGATTTCAGCAGTCAGAAAAGAAGAATTTCTATTTCTACTTCAACTGGCCAGCTTCTCTGGAAAATTTATTGGAACCTTCATCAGAATTCCCAACTTGTGTCCTGCTCAACAGAATTTGAATTTGCAATCCTCACAGCCATGTAAAGTCAATTCCTATAGTAAATGTCATAAAATGTACATATATAATATGTGTAAAAATATATGTAATATGTATGCATATTTATATATATATGTATATATACATATGTGTGTGTATGTGTATAATCTCCTGTTGGTTCTGTTTCCCTGGAGAATCTTGACTGATACGAATGCTAAGGTCTTTCTGTGGAAATCTTATTATAGGGAAAGAACAGAAGAGACAGCACAACTTAGCCGTCTACATTTCTTTTCCTACTTCTCTGTGGACAGTGACTCAGGGAATTAGTTGATCAAGTGAAAAATGATCAATGGGCAAAAAGTATCTTGGTCAACCATAGGCTCAGACTTAAGTCTGGGCAGGACTTATCTCTGAAAAATCTGGCATATTTGGAAAGCAGCCTGTGTTATTATAATTATTTATGTATTAAACATAAAGAATTGGAAGCTGACAAAGACTTTGCACATAGAAAGTTGAAAAGCCATGCCTTGAACTGCTTCCATCTGCCTGACTTTTAAATACTCTTAACTCTGAGATGAAGGATCTTCTGTTCATAGGATTGAGGTATCGCTTCTTTTCCTTCTAGCTATGTACCCACTGTCCAGGTTAATATTAGGACTGGACCAGGCTATTCAGGTCCCTGGCAAACAAATCTTAGATCTGGTACAGCACTCATCTAGTTTCTCCAGTAGTAATTCTGGCTTGACAGAGACTATAGGGGTTGAACTAGAGCTGCATCCCAAAAGAGAGGCCCAATTTGGATATTGCATCAGAAAGTGGTGCATGCTGTAGATGGGGGTAGGGAAGTCAGTGCAGGAATGAAACTTACTTGAATGAGGGAAAAGGAAACAGAGCAGGAGAGCACAGAGACTCTATATAATGAGAACTATAGCATGACATATAATAAGAAAAAATATGAAGTTTGTCGTTTAGGCAATAATGAAGGGCAGTGCAGAGAAAAGTTATGGCATGAGGCTGCCCAGGGTGGAATTCTGGATCTACCACTTACCAGCTCTTGGCAAATCATTTATCCTCTAAACCTTGGTTTCCTCATCTGTATATTTTACCTTATGGTGGTGTCATGAGGATTCAACAAGATAATCCCTGCAAGGTGTTGAGCACAGAACACTCATAAGCGTTAGTTATTATGAACATGGGGTTAGGGGATTTTGGACATTGCCTTCAAAGGACACTATTGAAGGCATTGAACACGGGAATGCTGATTTTAGAGCACTGGCAATATGCAACTGAATTTACATGGGAGCTGGAGGGTGGCGTGGAGGTCACTGCAGTGATCTGGGGATGAGGTAATTGGGCCAAGGCTTGGAATGACGTTAATGAGAATAAAAGGGAAAGGGCAAATATGACAGACATTTCAAGATTTAAGCATTCTGTGAATTCAGGGGACAAAATAGAGAGATGATTTTAAGATGACTCTAAGGGAAAAAAAAACATTTTGAGATTTATTTATTAATATTTAGGGTATGGTAGGCTGTCCAGATGGAACCATCAGGACGGTTCATCCATTGAAGAGAACTGATGGCATTTATTATTTGAGAGTCCACAGTGTGTTTCCTAAACTTCATTTGTTTACTGCTGAAATCTCTTTTCACTATCTTATACCTCCTGTAGTGTTGTTTACTTAATATTTTACTCTAATTAAACTTAAACTGATTTAGCTGGTTTCATCCAAGCAATCATATCTGTGAAATCTCAGGCTTTATTTTGCTAGTTATATTTTGTCTATTGCACATGAAAATAAAATCATTAACTGTTAAAATAGAAATATTCACCCCATACCTCCTGAAATCATTTACAGCTTCAAGACTGTAACACACATCACACTCTGTGAAAAACTGATGAAAATGAACATGAAAGCCATGAGAAGCACCAACTTTTCCATGGGAAGAGAAGGACAAGAAGATCAGGAAGCTAATAAGGGCAGGTAAAGGGGCCAGTACATTACAAAGAAAGAAAAATATCAGAGAAACAGAATCAGAAAATTTAGTATCAGGGAAAAAAGGTTTGAGACAGGGAGGGAGTGTGGTGAGAAAATTTCAAAGACACGGTAGTAGAAAATGCCACATGTTTAGAAGAATGATTTTATTGACAAAAACATATTAAAAGGCCAGGTATCAAGATTTAGATAAGTAAGGGAGTGGTCAGATTCTGGACATATTTTGAAAGTAAAGCCAGCATGGTTTGCTGACAGACTTAGTGTGGGGTGTAAGAGAAAGAGACAAGAACAGTTCCAAGGTTTTTGGTCTGAACACTGGAGATACTGTGGCTAATATTGAGTGAGATATGGACAATCATGGGCTGTCCAAGTCAGATGGAAAGAGCAGGGATTCCATGTTGGACATGTTAAGTTTAAGATATCTGTTAGTTTTCCAAGAGAAGTCTGCTAGCTTGAAAGGATGTATGTACTCTTGAAAAGCCACGTTTTAATCAAAATCCCATTTCATAAAGGCAGAATAATCCCTATTCAATACTGTATGTAATTAGATCATCTCCTTGGAGATGTAACCCAGTCAAGAGTGGTTGTTAAACTGGATTAGGGGAGGCATTTCTCCACCCATTTGGGTGGGTCTTGATTGATTTACTGAAGTCCTACAAAAGAGGAAACATTTGGAGAATGAGAGATTCTGAGAGAGCAAAGAATGCTGTAGCACCATGAAGCAGAGAGTCCATCAGTCAGTGCTTTGGAGATGAAGAAGGAAAATGCCTCTCAGGGAGCTTCATGAAGCCGGGAACCAGGAGAGAAAGCCAGCATATGACTCTGTGCTCACCATGTGCCCTTCCAGCTGAGGGAGAAACCGTGAATAATTCACCATATGCCTTCTCAGATGAGAGAGAAACCCTGAACTTCATCGGCTTCTTGAACCAAGGTATCTTTCCCTGGATGCCTTTGATTGGACATTTCTATATGCTTGTTTTAATTGGGACATTTTCTGAGCCTTAGAACTGTAAAATAGCAACTCATTAAATTCCCCTTTTTAAAAGCCATCCCATTTCTGGTATATTGCATTCTGGCAGCTAGTAAACTAGAACAAGGAGATTTAAGGAAAAGAGTTGGGTAGGTGAGTCTTGAGTTCAGGGCTCAGCACCAGCCAAGAGAGAGGATTTGGGAACTGTCCAAATATGGATTATAATTAAATTTATGGAACTAGATGTTTTCATGGTATCAGTCAGAATGGGGCTGGTTGTGCTATGGTAATAAATATCCCCCAACGTTAGCAGCTTATAACCACAAAATGCTTATTTATTGTGTATACTGGGTCCACTGTCCTTAGACTAGACTCAGGCTACCAAGTAGGCAGAGGGAAAAGAAAGCTCTGGAAGGCCTTGCATTGGCAAGTAAAAGTTCTGGATCTGAAATCTTTGGCAAGAACTTGCCATACGGCCCCACCCAAGTACTAGAGGGGTTAGGAAGTAACGGAATTATTCTGCCACGTGCTTGGAAGCCAAAGAGTTGGAAACATTTGGAGTTCTGGGCATAGGTTGGAAAACAGCTGCAGAGGAAGTGAGTGAGTCAGAGCAGAGGGAGAAAGAAGGTCAGGGAAGCAGCTTGGGGCACTTCCACATTAAGAGGTTGAGGAGACGAGAAGGAACCAGCAAAGTAGACTAAGAAGGAAAACTGGGAGACTGTGGCACCCTGGAAGGCAAGCCAAGCTTTTGTCATTTGGATTTAGGGAAAAAAATGGAAGGGAAAGTCCACAAGCCCTAGAAAATGAGACAAAGCAGAAGGGAGAGAGAGGAGCTTGGGAGTTATATTAAGAAAAAGGTATGTTTTAGCCTCCAAGTAAAGCTAAATCACTCTTCACTTAGTTCGTGGAGATGCATGATCCCACTTGTGTCTTCCTCTCCAGTTAGGGCCTCCTTTGCCAAAATGGCCGGTTCAAACTGTGAGAGAAAATATTTGTATAAATTAGGATGTATATACTTTCGGTTTGATTGGCAGTTTAATTAGGCACATGTCTTTTCACAGCCATTTTAATTGGATTAGTGAAGAATCCAGAAACTCTGGGTGTTACATTTGTCATTTGATAGCTGGGTTTTTTTTTGTTTGTTTATTTTTAGGTATTTATGGTGGCTTTAGTATGGAGGAGGGAGTGCTCTCACTATGATGTAAGGCTAATCTTGTTCTGTTAAAGAGGAAATTGCAATGCTAAGCAAAGAGGGGAAATGGAGGCAATTGCCCTCTAACCTCTTACCTTTTCTGCTGAGTGTCAGTCACAAAATAGAGCTCTTATAATACTGAAACCAACTGTGAATTTAAGAGCACCCACAGAAAGCGAATGAAAGTCCTTGCCCGTTTTACAAGGCAATCTTCTGTCTCCCTCTTGCTTGTATTTTTTTTTTCTTCTTCTTTTACTGCAGCTAGTTTAAAGCGATGCTGTAACTCCAGTGGTTACTAGGAATGAATACACCCAGCTCCTGAGGGCTTATGCAACAAGAGTGAGTGTAGAATCAGAAGAAAGAATGTGGGGCCATCTGGCTCATAGCCATCTCTCTGGGCAGGATTTCTTCAAAATCATTGCTTGGCACTATTTTGGATCAGCATGGCAGGGTAGTGATGGGAACTGCTCTCTCTTTCTTTGCTTACCTGACCCTCTTGGACCCCTCCTAGATGAGCTCAATGACTTCATTTTAGTTTTATGTATTTAGGAATTAAGGGAATGTATTTTTGAAAAAGAATTTCTCTTTCTTGGATATTTTTACTTAATTTAGAGTAGGTGATTATAAGCCCCATTTTCTCCCAGCATGAACAGAAAAGTGTTTGTGTAGAATTATGTATATGTGTTTGAGATTTCTATGGAGATTTCAACTCAAACCTACACACTTTATAAAGTTTTTAGACACTCGTCATAATATATTACTTCTATTTCAAAAGCCAAGCATAGTAAGTCTTATATATTAAATTAGATTTTTAGAGAAGACATTTAAATATATCAACATTTGGATAAATGTTTTATCACTCACTCATAGCTATTATCAATTAGAATTATACCAATTCTGATCAGATCCCCAGATTATGTGAATGCTGCTTTCTAAGTCACTAACTAATTAGAGTCACAGGCAATTAGCTCGAGTAAGTCACTGAACAGTTTTTGAGTACTTACTATATACCAGGCAGTATGCTTGGTATTAGAGACCAGGGAATGAATAAAAACCTGGCCTTATTGTAAAGGAACTTAAAAGTTAGATCAAAGTGCAAACATAACAACAGAATGTAAGGGGATGAAAATATGTAGGTTTACAAATAAAGTACAGAGGTGGGAGGGAATGACTTTTCAGATGGAAGGATTCTAGAAAAGGTTTCTTGAAGATGAGAATATCTAAATTTGTTTTTTGTTGTTATTTTAAAGAAAACATTTTGTTTAGATTCTAATACAGTCAATTTGGAGAGCAATTTGCAGATGTAAATAAAAAAATCTTAAAAATGTATTCATAGTCTGTGACCCAGAATTCAACTTATAGAAATAAATTTAAGGAAATAATCAGAAATGTTAAAAAAACACGTACATAAAAATATTGAAAATCATAAAGTTACAAAATATATATACATAATATGTTTATTATAGCATTGGTAAACAGTAGAAACAGTCTCAATGTATAACAGCAAGGGAATACTTAAATAAATTAGGGGACACTTATAAACAATTAAGCATTCTAAAATCATTTTTAATTAGAAAATACTCCAAAAAATGTGAAGTGGAAACACCAGAATTTAAACTGGTATATATATATACATATACACACATACAATATAATCTCAACCATATAAAAATAGCACATAATACATGCTTATACTACACGAAAAATAGTAAGCAATTAAGTATTCTAAAATCATTTTTAATTAGAAAACCACATTTGGTTTTGAAGGAGGAATAGGAGTTTTCCTGGCAGGATTCAACACAAAAAGAATGCAATGAACACAGACATGAATACTTGAAATAGCCTAGCACATGCTGGGGATTAGATGTAGTTCCATATTTCTGTATAATTTTAGAGATTTCTAACACTAGAGAAGACTTGATGGGTAGATAGAGGCAAAATAAATGATGTTAGATATCTTGTGCCTCATTTGTAAATGATGGACAAGAGTGAAGTTTTCTAAGCAGGTGGTATGATTGGATCACTCTGGCAACAGTGTAGAGGAGAGACTGAGGATGTCTCTGGAGGTGGGAATGCTAAGTGATCCAGGTCAGAAGAACGATTAAGAGGTTGTTGCATGGTTTAGGCTAGCAAAGATGAGAGTTTGGACAACAATATTAGGACATTTAGAAAGGAGAGGACAATTTGTAAGGCATTTAGAAGAATTAAGGATACTTGGTGAAGAGGTAGTCTCCGTTTAGCAATCTATTTTTCAGTTCACCTCACAATCTCTGCAATATTTATTTGGCTCCTCTTCCCCCATGGTTCCCAATCACATAGCAATAGAATCCCAAATGTGAAAGCTCCCATGTTTGTTGCTTCAAACCTAGAAGGCTTCTCAGGTATTTGTTAGAAGATGAAGAGAACAACCTGGAGTTTTTCTCTCCATCTGTTCTTTGAGCCTTTAGCTAGCAGCTGCTAACTAGATGTAGGCTCATTTGAATACTTTTCTTAAGAACCTCCAAGCTCATGAACTGACTTACATTACAGAATTGCATTTATGCACCTAAAGAAATATTAGAATGGATTTCCTGAAACACATATTTTTACAAAATAAGAAGCTGAGCAATTTGTGGACAGATATCAAATGAATTTATTTATTAATTAATACCCAAAGGAAATACTCCTGAGAAATCCTTTTTAGATGTCCCAGTTAAGACGCTGTGGGTTACAACTAACAGAAAAGTTAAGCCAACCCAGATTAGGTCCCAAAGGGAATTTATGAATGTACAAAAAGGGCACCATGCTTAGTCTCTGACCCCTGGCTCTCTACTCCAGGTTGGCTTCATTCTCAGTGTCTATTCATTGGTGACCAGATGGCAGCCAACAGCTTCAACCCTAAGTGTATACCCAGTTTAAGTCCAGAGGATTAAAAAAGGAACCAGGGAGATTCGGTACTCTGAGGAAAATGTAGGCGTTCCCCCAAACAATATGGACAGGGAGTGGCAAAGAATTTGTTCTAAAGGAAATTCAGATTACTGGCACCAGGATGGAGAATGGACACATAATCAAAGACAGCAGAAGATCCAAAAATGTTGAGAAGCTTATGAAAGTCTACATTTATTACTTCTACTGCTCCATCGGTAATTTACTCAGCAACTAGATCAATGATAGGTCTTTTAGTTTGCATGCTGCCAGAATGCAATATACCAGAAATGGAATGGCTTTTCAAGAGGGGAATTTATTAAGTTGCATATTTGCAGTTCTAAGGCGGTGAAAATGTCCAAATTAAGGTCTCCAGTTTCAGATACCTTGGTTCAAGAAGGCTGATGATATTCAGGGTTTCTCTCTCAGCAGGGAGGGCACATGGAGAAATCTGTTAGCTTTCTCTCCTGGCTTCTTGTTTCACGAAGCTCCCTCTGGGGTGTTTTCCTTCTTATCTCCAAATGTCTCTGGCTGTGTGGATTCTGCTGGTTCTGGCGGCTCTAAAGTTTTTTCCAAAATGGTCCCCACTTAAAGGACTTCAGTGAGCAACCCCAACTTGAATGGATGAAAACATACCTCCAAGGAAACCATTTAATCAAAAGTTACCACCCACACTCACATCTCCATGAAAACTATCAAAAAGCTCCCACCCAGCAATATTGAATGAGGATTGAAGAACTTGGCTTTTCTGGGGTACAAAACACATTCAAACTGGTGCAATAGGGATGCGATACATCTCACTAAGTATTTGTTGAACGACTGAATGAATAAATGAATCAATAAATATATCATGCTCTTCCTATCAGAACTACTTTACAGAATCTAAGAGATGAAATAGCACATGAGACTTTTGGTTCTGTGCCCATCCTGTGTTCCACAGCACAACCACAGAACCACCACATTGTGTCTACCTACATCTTCTCTCCTAGACTAGAAATGTATGAGGGCAGGAGCTATGTCTTTCCTCTTTGAATCTTAAGGACATAACATAACTGACACTAAGTTTGTCCTCATAATTATGCATTGCGTACATGACAGCATGCATGAAAAACAATCAGTTGAGAGGCAGCTCTCTTGGGTCCTCAGAGTACTACAGTTTCTTCCCCACCTAATTCCATGCACTCAATCAATACACCCGACAGCAGGGATTCACAAACTTTCTTGCACATTTGAATTACGTATAAAAAAAAATCCAAAGCCCAGCCTACATCCCAGACCAGTTAAATCATAATATCCTGGGGTTGGACCAGACATCAGCCATTTTTGAAGCTCCAGGGTAATCCCAGTGTGTGCACAAGTTTGGAAACTGAAGCTCTTATAGGCTAACTCAGAAATTCAGTATAATATAAAGGATGCCACGATGGCCTTTTCTTGTGGATACCACAGATATAGTTTGGTAGTTCCAATGATCTCCAGATATAGGTAAGCTTTTCAGCCCAGGCTTAGGGTCTATCTCCATGGACATGGAAAAGGTAGAGAATGGTCATTTATTAGACTAAAAAATTCAAACTAATGGTTGCCTTACTCATTTGCTTCCTTTTATCCATGTCAGTGCTGAAGAGTGAGCTGAAATAGACACTTTATTATAACAGGCAACAAATTGGATGCCTTAGCTTCATCTCACTGGCCTCTTCCAAGCTCAGGTGCTGTTAAATGCCTGGATGAATGGAGTCAGTGTCGTGTCTCTCAAATGCCCACCATTGCTGGGTGAAGTCTGCACCCATCCAAAGCCAATCTTAGAGTTTAAATGTCAGCTTTCAGTGAACGTTCAGAAGCAATAGACCCAATCTCATGGCCATGGGATCCTTGCAATTAAAAATGTGCTCTATGGACAAGCAACATAGGTTTCCTCTAAGAGCTTTTCAGAATCTTAGGCTCCACACAGAATTACTGTATCAGAACTGACACTTTAACAGGATCCTCGGGTGATATGTGTGCACATTAAAGTTGGAGAAATAAAGCTTCAGACTACCTCAATGGTGGGGGGTGAGGGTAGAAAGCTACATTTTGATGGTTTCCCTATTGCTCAGAAAGAGTCTAAAAAGCCTAAAGCACAGGCTTTTTGGGGGGATTTTGACTACTTTGTGTCTCTACTGAAAAATTACAGATACACATGTCCTATCGCTATGGAAAACAGGGTTAACTTTCCAGCTTTCAAAGCAAAGCCAACTCTTGTGTTAATGTTTCCATGCCTGAGTTTTTGAATTTTACTACAGGAGTTGTAGGATCCTCCTTTCTAGATGTATTTACACTAGCAACTATGATGAAATGGAGAAATAATCTGAGTCCAGGTGCTCTTGAGGTTCTCATCCTCATAATTTTTTAAAATCCTTTAGCATTATCCCATAAGAGTACACCAGTTTAGCTAAGAGAAAGTAATGATCTGAATGAACATGTGTTCTAATTTGCTAGTTGGTGGAATGCACTATACCAGAAACAGAATGGCTTTTAAAGGGGGGATACTCATTAAGTTGTAATTTTACATGTTTTAAGGCCTTGAACATGTCTAAAGTAAAGCAAGTCTATAAAAATGTCCAATCTAAGGTATCCAGCAAAAGATACCTTGGTTCAAGAAGGCCGATGATGTTCAGGATTTCTCTCAACTGGAAAGGCACATGGCAAATGTGGCAGCATTTGTTAGCTTTCTCTCCAGGCTCCTTGTTTCATGAAGCTCTACTAGGGGCATTTTCCTTCTTCATTTCCAAAAGTCTCTGGCTGCGTGGACTCTAGAGCTTTTTCCAAAATGGTTGCCTCTTAAAGGACTCCAGTAAGCAACTTCACCTTGAATGGGTGGAGACACATCTCCATGGAAACCATCTAATCAAAAGTTATTACTCACAATTAGGTGGGTCACATCTTCATGGATAATTAAAAACTCCCACACAGCAATGATAAATGAATATTAAAGGACATGGCTTTTCTGTGGTCCACAAATTCAAACCAGTACAAAATGCAATAAACGTAAGCATGTTCTTGGGCAGTACTATTATGAAACAGCCATGACAAGGGGGTAGATGTGTGATATGCTTGGCACAATGTGAAGAGAGTGCGGTTAGGGAGATAGGACATCAAAGTTTAACACTAATCCCACGGGGAGAGGGAAGGGCTGATGGGAGGGGGGTTACCGTAGGGCCAGTGAGGGAGGGGAAAGAAGGGGTTTGGATGGCAAATGAGGGTTCCATTCTTCTTGGCTATGTAATCCAAGGAAATGAATTTCCACTATCGTTGAGTTATTGCTTCAAAAAACTTGAGGGATTACAGTGTAGGAGGACCTGCTATTCTTGGAGATCCTGGGTATAGGAGTTAGTCCAATAGCCAAGTAAGCTGTAATATAAAGTTAGATCTCTGTGTTCAGAATCTAGTCTGGATTCATTTACAAAGCTCAGTTCTTGGAAATTACCAAGTCAGATTCATGGGAAGGAAAGGAAGGAATCTGATCAAATATTTGGCCCTGTCTCTTCATTTTATTTATGAGGAAGTAGAACCAATAGAAGTGAAGTGATGGATTTCATTACAAAGGTCTCCTGACTCTGAGTCCAGAATTCTTCCCTGTTCACTTTCCAGGACAAAAGGGCTCCCACTTCACAGTGCGCATGGTGAGAGAGGCATAAGACCTCTTGGGTAGTGCCTCCCAACCTGCAACCATCCCTGGAGGATCTTATTAAATGCAGGCTTGGGTTCTTTCAGTCAGAGGTGGGGCCCACAGTTGATTCTTCATTTCTAGCAAGTTCCCCAGGGTGGCAGTCTTCAAGGCTTTCCCTGTTGATCAGCTTCACCTGGGAGTAGGTCAGAAATGTAAATTCTCAAGTCCCAGCTCAGACCTACCCATCAGTGAGGTGGGGTACAGAGATCTGTATTTTCATAAGCCATGTGAGTGGTTTTGAGACCAACTAAAACTTGAACCTTTGTCCTAGAAAAGTTTTCCTGAACTTGTCTTGGAGATGATGCCTTGGAGTTAAAAAAAAAAGAGTATACTGGCTAAATCACAATCTAGGGAGACTGTGTGTGCTTTAGGGATGCGGGTGGGATGAGGAGGATGTGACATCCATATTTTTCTTTAAAAACACTCTATGTAATATTGCTAACTAGCCAGGTTTGGGACCCACTCTTTTGACTGTTTCCTGAAACCATCTGGGTTAAAATCAATCATCACAAAATTTTTATAAAATTTATAGACAGCTGTCCAGTGAACCTGTTGATAGCCAAGAGAACTTCCTCTTTCTTTTCCCCTCATCTCATATGCCCCAACCCTCTTCTTCCCACTGGATCATTCTGTACTTCTGATAACACCTGCATTAGGAAAATGTCATTGAGCTGAATTTCATTATGTTCTGACACATTTGCTCTGCCACTCTTGACTGTGGTTCACCTTTATTTTAAATTAGTTCTCATCCACTTGTGCTGTATAATAGCTTGCCCTTTTGCATTATCATTGTCCTTTATCATCCTGAATGGCCCCTCCGCACTTCCACATGCAGCTCAGTTCCATGAATTTACAGGCTGGGACAGCATGCTTGGGAGAACTAGCTTACACTGCACACAGCTGGGGCATGCTGTAAGAGGTGACATCAAAATGGTAAGGATTAAAAAGTTTGATAATACTCAGTGTTGGTGAGGTTCCAGGGAAATAGGCATTCTTAGGTGCCATAGGGAGAAGACTAAATTGGTACAGACTGTTTGTAAAGTAATTTGGTAAAAATTATAATTTTCTTTTTTAAAATCACATGACCTTTTGTTTGGAAATCCCATTTCTAGAAGTTTATGCTGCAGACATACCCATGCAAGTACACAAAAAGGGGGGTATAAGAATGGTCACTGCTGCATGTTTTGCAATGCCAAAGAGTCTGGAAGCAACTGCAATAGCTATTGTTAGAAGAGTGATTAGATAAATGATGCTATAACCATGTAGTAGAATTTGTGAACTATGCTAACTGAGAGAGGTACTCTTTATAAACATGGAGGAAGTACCCTGTATAAGCACTATATAAGATTGGAACGAGCTGGAATGTTGCCCACATGGAGGCCAGCATGGAGCTTCCATAGTAAGGTGGTCTCAGGGAAGGCAGGTTTCTTAGAAGGCTGCTGAGGCCCCTCAAAGGGGTTCAGTGACCAAGGTAGATGCAGCAACAGGCTTTTATGACAGCCTAGGAAAACACATGATTTCCCTTCTGCACTACTCTGGGTTGAAGTAGGTCCTGGATCCCTCAGATTCAAGGGGAGGGCTATAACCCCACCTTTCAGATGGAGAAGGGTGAGGAATTGGTGGCTATTTCTTTCTTTCTTTCTTTTTATTTGCATGGGCAGGGACCAGGAATCGAACCTAGGTCTCCAGCATGGCAGGTGAGAACTCTGCCTGCTGAGCCACCGTGGCCCGCCTGGTGGCTATTTCTTAAAACCACCACACAGTTGCTACCTCTTGGGAGTAGGAAGTGGAGGATGAAGATTTTCCTTTTCCTTTTGTACTCTTGTCTCTTATTTGATTTTAAAAAATTGCATCCATCGCTTTTGAGATTAAAAGGGAGACAAAATAAGATAATCATTGAAGGGGAAAAAAAAGGGAGGATGGTGGTAGAAATGTGCACGTGGGGGAAGGAATTGGAAAGGGGAGGAGAGGCAGGCAGACCTGGGAGAGGAGGTGGGGAGGAGAAAGTGTGGGATCAATGAGAGAAGGGTAGCAATTTGGCTTTGTGCTCTGCTGGGTGCAAGCAGGATAGTCTTCTTCTATCCCCCACTCTCTGCCCTGGAAATACCATTTATGTTTTAAGGAGCAATTCAGAGGTTATGTGTGTGCAAACTTCTTTGGTCCCTTTCCAGCCAGAATAGTCCCTCTTGCCTTTTTGTGTCCAACACATTGCACGAGCAGACCTCTCTTAAAGCCTACACCAGTCCTACTCTCACAGACATTTGAGTATATTCTACCTTTCTCCAGAAACTGTCCTTACAGGCCACCATAATATTTTGTTAATTAATTTTCTATATCCCCACAGTTCCTACCATTCTGCTTTGCAGTGGGCAGGGGTAATTATTTTTTTAAAGAATAACTCATTTAACAGGCACATTTATTTCAATAACACTTACACAGTGCGTGCTAGGTGCCAGGTATGAGACCGCTGCTCTCATTACCTGCATTTAACAGAAGACAACACTGATCCATTGAGAGATTAGTAACAAAGTCATATACCTAGTAAAGGGTAAAGCTTGGCTCAACCCACGAAACGTGGTTCTAGATTCTGTCCCCTTATCACTGCACTGTCCTTCATTTCAGCTTGTAGCATAATAGTATGTCTTGGTTTTCCAACTGACAGTCCAGAAGAGTGCCTCATTGTATTTTGGATACGATGTCAACAAATTGACCGAATTCAGATTCCATACACAAACTGCCCCTGCCCCCTGGATGGCTGCGCAGTAAGAGAGGTAGCACGAGCTTGGGCTACTTGATTAGAGCTTCATCATTTAACCTTCTCCATCTCTTCATTGACGTTAGCCTAGACAGGTCTCCCAGGCAGTAAGCAAAGCCCCTAGAACTGTGATCAATGGCCCAGAAGGGTCTGCAGAGAGAATATTATAGAGATGTCTGAAGAAAGTACTTAAAAGAAGGGAACAAGGGAAAAAGACCTGGGATGTGGGTAGAAAATTGTTTGAAAGAAATATTTATGGGTATAGAGTGTGAAACAGTCTTATAGTCGAAAATAATGAAGATCACAAGGTTTATTTTTACTAACCTATCCTCCCAATGATTACAGAATTACTACTACATGAAAGACAAAAGTAATCAGCTTCAATATTAGTTATCATAGCCTGTACTAAAATAGAGCAGGCAACTTCTGCATGCTACTAATTTACAAAGTGTTATCAAGTTCTAAGGAAAAAGAGAAGTTGGATGGTTTTAAATTCACTGAGCTTAATTCAACTTCATTTGGAAGACAGTCTTATTTAACGATTGGGGTAAGTGAAAAAATGGAGGTGATTTGTATGAAGTTTTAGATCCACTTCTCAAGAGGTCCCACCGATAGACAATAAAAATAAAGGAGTGTTGAACATTAAACCTCTAGCTTGCTTATTGCTTTTTATCATCTAAACAATTTGGTGCTAATTTTTAACATTCAACATTTATGGACTTCCAGGAACTCATAAATGTCACATCAGGCTGCCTCGGTGAATTTTTAATCAAGGGGAAAATTCAGCTACAAATAGACCGAGAATCAAGAGGCCCAATATCGATCGCTCAAAGTGGCACTTATGAACCCAAGGTTGAAGTAGTTTGGAAAAAAGGAAGCTGGGCTTTCTTGGGCTCCAGAGACGTCTTTTTTCCATCAAGTCCAGTGAGTTTCAGAAATCCCCTTGAGTTACTGAACAGCAGCACATAATATGAAGTCTTCTGAAAGCCCAACCTATGAGCAGTGAGGATGGGAAGGAAAAGCCACACTTCTGGGCCAGACCAAATGTCATTGCAGTCAGAAATCCTAACAAGTGACCCTCCACTCTCATCACTGATTGTACTGTTCCTCCCGCCCCTTCGAGCAGAAGGTCTCCTTGGCTGGAGTGGGTCAAGGCCAAGCTTCTCTGGTTGTTCTACTCTGCACAGCCTGGCCTGTGAGTCTGAGGCCTTGAATCGTCCCTGCAGAGGTCCTCGTGGTGCTTGTTATGTCAGGGATCACTCAGCCCAGTGAATGATGTCGCGCCTTAATGCCAAGCCATGAATCACTGGTCTGTGGTTCTGTAAAATTAACATGCACTGCTATAAATAACTCATCTGTAATGGCTGTCATGGATGGCTTTTTGGAAAGGCTTGACTCAGCAGTAAGGGTTTTAATGACTGTAATTGAAATTAGATGAAAAGCATCAGTATTGGGCTTTTTTTTTCTGACCCAGGCGAGGACGAATTCCATCATATGTCAAAACAATTATGCCGTGTCAAACCTGAGGGGCAGGATGCGGCGTCTCCTGTCCCTCAGCACCTTAGGACTGCTGTCTCTTGAGATGTCTCCTGGTGAGTGTCTGAGCACAAGCCACTGGCCCCTCAGCTCTTCACGAAGGGCTCTGCCTTAACAGGGAAAGTCACTGCTGCAAAAGCAAACTCCCCCAACTCACAGATAAGAGCTGTTATCAGGGGGGAGAGACAGTATTATGAATGAGGAGGACTTTCCTTTGTTGAGGGGAATATTACAAAGCTCTTTATAATAGAGCTTCACAAAGGCCCTGGGAGGGAAGTCAGATGCTACTGCTGTTAGTATCCTCAGATGATTGATGACATGGAAGCTCCAATGTTCAAGTGACTTGCCCAAGGTCACCCAGCTAGTAAGTGATAGAGCAGGCACCAGGAACTCAGATCCAAAGCGTGACCCTTCCCGTGACTCTGATAACTCGTCTAGCGGCTGGTGTCACATAGCTTCCTCCTCCTATCTGACCAGTGTTCCTCTTGCTTGTGTGAAACACTTTGCGCCTGAGAAACCCCTAGAGACCCTGCCTGTTCATCATTAACAGGGAAATAAAGCCAGCTGCAGAAAATGTAAATTTAGCATATTTGTCACTGTCTGACTCTAATTCTATACAGCTGCCTCCGGTAAATTCGAGCCATGGCTGGAGGTTCTAAGCCAGTTACTGAAGCGTTTTTCAGACAAGTTAGAAGGTGCTTTAGCAGTCCCTTTTCATTTTGCTTCGGTGTGATAGCTTGGAGGGTTTCATTTCAAATGATGCTGAGTGCATGAGAGCATCAGGTTTTCCATAGAGAAAAGCCCCAGGATTGGGGCTCAGGGTCCTCAGAAACACTCACTGTCCAAAGCCCAGGCACTTCTTCCTGCCCTAAAAGCAGACACAGCACAATGTAGGTCCTGCCAGAGTATCAGGAAGCCGAACCTCAGAAGTCCCCACCGAGGTGTTGGTCCCCCACAGTAGCTGCTGCTGGCCTTGTCTCAGGAGGCAGAAAACCTTAGAAGCAGTAGATACCATATGCTTCAGCCATTATTTTATATGCTTCTGGGCCCCAGACAATTAGTCTAAGGAGCTGAGCCCACGTGAGCCTCCAGCCCGAACATCTCCCCAGCCGAGCCTGTGCCTGGCCGGCAGAGTTTTACAAATGAACGCGGCATACCTTTGTTCTTACAGCGTGTCACTGTTCCCACCTGGAGACAGCGCCGTAATCCTCCTGTGCAAAAATAACAAGTCCCGCATAGGATTGCGTACATGGCCTAATTACACGTAACAAAACATCTCCTCTCAGGAGAGAAGGAGTGTTTGGTAGTAAATTAAGAGATGCAAAAACCACAGCGGGCCGTGCTGATTAATCCAGCTGTCTAGCAATGGGAAAGGATCCTTGAGAAATGGGTTTGCAGTTTGATGATAATTATATGCCCACTATGGGGGCTTTTCACGTGCACTGGCTTTTGTGTCGCTGGGAGGCCGTGTGGCTGGGATGAAGTCTGCAGAGCTGATTCATTCGATGCTGTGTTGATGGAATGGAATGAAAATTGCTCCAATAAAAGCCCCGCTAATATTTATTAAATGGGTAAAACACCACCTGCATTGGCTCATGATACCCGGAGCTCCCATTTCAGATGGGACAGCGTCTGTGTGCCTGAAACCTTTATCCAGCTTTGCCCTTAAGCATTTATTTGACTTTCTTCCCTCCTGTCAGCATCAAGGACAGAGAACCATTCTGGGATTCAGTCTATAGGGACCGTATCGATTAAAGGGAAGATAGAACAAACACATTAGTAAAGCAGATTAAAACATGCTTACAACTCATTGTAACTATCAAGATAGACTGTGTGTGTGCGTGGGTATGTACATGTGCCTGTATGTGTATGGGCTGGTGGCTGGGGTGTGAGCTTCAGGTATAACAGCAAGTGCCGAAGTTCTATATATGATCTATCTTTGGCTTCGCCACTTCCTAGCAGCGACCTGGTCTCTTGGTCTTAGTTTTCTCACCTGTAAAATGGGACCAGTAATTATAGTTGCCATTCCTACTTCTGGGGTTGCTGCGGAGATCAAGTGGCAAGGCAGATAGAAAAATGATTTACAAACTGTAAAGCATCACACAAATGTTTTCTGTGTCTGGCATGTAGTCAAATTTGCTAATAAATATGCAAGTTGATGGAGGGGTAAACAGATGCTAAGGGGTGAAAATGGAGTGATTTGAAATATTTGGAAAATCCAAGAGAGATTTACTAGAAACCATGGACTTCTTTTATTGATAAAACAACGTGCAAACACAAACATTCTTAACATACAAACATTCTATACATGGTGTATAACCAATGGCTCACAATATCATCACGTGGTTGTATGTTCATCAACATGTTCATTTTTGGAACATTTACATCACTCCAGAAAGAAATAAAAATGAAAAACCTCATATATCCCAGACCCCTTACTCCTCCCTCTCACTGACCACTAGTATTTCCATCTACCAATTTATTTTACCTTTGTTCCCTTAATTATTTGTTTATTTTTATCCATATTTTTAAGTCATCTGTCCATACCCTAGAAAAAGGGGAATATCAGACACAAGTTTTCACAATCACACAGTCACATTGTAGAAGCTATAACATTATATCATCATCTTCAAGAAACAAAGCTAATTTGTTTTGTACTGTAGAACACAGCTTTACAGTTTCAGGTACTTCCCTTTAGCCATTCAAATACACCATAAAATGAAAAAGGATATCTATATAATGCATATGAATAACCTTCAGGTTAACCTCTTGACTCTGTTTGAAACCTCTCAGCCATTGACACTTTATTTTGTCTCATTTCTCTCTTCCCCCTTTTGGCTGAGGAGGTCTTTTTCAATCCCTTGATGCCAGGTTCAAGCTCATCCTGGGGTTTCTGTCCTATGTTGCCAAGGAGATTTACACCCCTGGGAGTCATGTCCGCGCGCGTGTGTGTGGGGGGGAGGGGGTCAGTGTGTTCGCTTGCTGTGTCAGCGCAGAGAGAGAGAGGCTGCATCTGAGCAACAAAAGAGGTTCTCCGGAGGTGACTCAGACCTAATTTTAAGTAGGCTAGTCTATCCTTTGCAAGAATAAGAATCATGGACTTTTATTTTTAAAAGAATTTTTTAATGGGAAGTAAGGTGAAGCCTCGTGAGGAAGGACAGAGGAATATCCCTGGCTGTAGATGAGGAACCCTGAGTGGGAACAGCACATTTCTTTGGCTAGAATCTGAGCAGACTGGAAGTTGGAGAGTAAAAGATGAAGAAGAAGAAGAGAATTAATGGGATGCTGGAGAGCCAGAGATAGGTGCTGGGATGGCGTTTGTTGCTGAGCAAACAGCTGGCTGCATGGGTATTTTAATCAGCTACAGCCTCTTGGTATGACAAGTTCAAGTTGCAGTCAGTGAGCAAATTATAGATAGAAGGTAGACAGGTCAAGCTTAAGGACAGAGTCCAGAATTCTAGTGACTCCAGAGTCTTTTGTGGCCATGATGGTTGGGGGATAGTGAAAAGAGGATGAAGTAAGAATGGGTAGGACTGATCATGAACTAGATCTTTATGATTTTCCAGTGCGGTGCTTTTTGGAGAGTCTGATCAAGCATAGCAGTTTCTTAGGGAATGGAGCAGTTCAAGGAACTTGGTCCAGAAGCAGGAAAATCCCCAGGGAACGAATGGTGGTCTGTAAAGTGCCTAGGGAAGATGCTCCCTCTTCCCGCACCCCATCCCCCTTTTAAATGTGCACTTTTACAGAGTCTGTAATCTGTAGATGAGAAAAAATAAATTTGCACTACAATAGCAGGGAACTTCTGTGAGAACGGAGCTGTGTTTTGAATGTTTTAATATACAGAATTGACACCCATCTACTTCGGTATTCAAAAACTCTCTCTCTGGAATAGCTTAACAATTGCTTTCTTCTCTATATTTTCCTTGCATGCTGCCATGAGCTGCTGTTGTGAAGCAAATCCTTCTGTTGCAATCCTTTAGTTTTACCCCCCTACTAACCCCCCCACTTTTTAAATTGCTTTCTTTCTCTAAAAGATTAAAGTGTGGTAAAAGCTGCTAAATGGCTAAGAAATGGACCCTTCTGAGTCAACAGATCTGCCCCTACCATGTATCTTTCAGTCACAGCTGCTAACGTTTTTTTGACACAATCCAGTTTTTATTTTGACTTTTTTCCTCTTTTGGTAGCAGAGCTTTCAGAAAAATTTTGAAGTGTTTGGGGATGGGGGATAGTGCCCTGGTGCATGAATCATACTTACCACCTTCAGGAACTCCCTGCCATGTAGCACATGGATATGACATGGCATGTTCATTTCTTGGCTCGTGTCATCAGCTCACGTGAGGGCGTTCAACTCTGCACTCAGAGCCGTTTGCATGTGATTGGCCTGTGGGGACCACTTACTCCCTTAGGACAGCATAGAGGGGACAGCGTGGATTCAAATCCCAAGACCTCTACTCCATAGCTAAGGTCTTCGGACAAATCACTTTACTTCTCAGAACCTCAAGTCCCCGAATATGGAACCAAGAGAGGATCATTGGAAGATGGCTGGGATAGTACATGCCCATGTTAGGCATCGTAGGGTTTTACCATAGGTGTAGGTCACTTTGGTCCCACTTCGTTTAGAGGAATTCTCTGTCTTCCCCCATCTCCCTGCCTCTTGTTACCTGTGGATGGTACATAAGAAATTGGCAATAGTGGTTCCTTCTGGAGAAGATGTAATTTGATATGAGGATGATTTTATTTTTCACAGTACTTTTCATACTACTAAGATTTTTGTCATTAGCATAAACTTCTTTCAAAATATTAAGTAAAAAATATACATTTAGAAATGTAAAGTTCCTAACTCTTCATCCTTATTTTAATAAGGACTTCCACTGTCCTCCTTTCCTTTTAGGGCTTGGCAGTGTCATATTGGACAGACACAGAGAAAAATATTCAAAAATGTTGGTTTCTGTTTTGACATGTCTAATATTGACTGTATGACTTGTTTAATGTAGAAGTCCTCCAAATTAAAGAAACTCCAGGAAATAGATGGACTTTTAAATAAATGCTTGGACAATTGGATAGCATTTGGGAATAGATAAAAATGGATCTATATCTTGCACCATATCTCAAAATAAACTGCAAATGGATCAGAGATTTAAATGTATATAAAAAAAGAAAAGAAACCACGCAAGTCCTGGAAGAAAACATGGGTAAATTTCTTTATAATCAGAGCATGGAGAAAGCTTTTCTAATTATGCTTGGAATCCAGATCTGATAAGAGAAAAGATTGATAAATTTGATTACATTTATAAACGAAACTTTTGCATAGTAAAAAGCTTCACAAACAAAATCAAAAGACAAGTAATAAATTTATGGAAAACATTTCTTAATATACATCGAGATAAAGAGCTAATATCTCCCTAATATATAAAGAATATTTAAACATCAAGAGATAAAAAAAAAGCTGAAAGAAACATGAGCAAAAGACGCAGATACACACTTCACAGAAATATATATACAAACAGTCTTTAAACAAATAATTTTCCCAGCCTTACTCCTAAGAGAAATACCAAATAAAGCTTTACACTTAGATATTGTTTCTAACTTATTAGATAGGCAGAATTCAAAATGTTGGCAATATTCTCTTTTGGAGAGGTTGTGGGGAAACAGGTACTCTCATAAATTGCTGGCAAGAGCACAAAATGGCCAGTCTCCATGGAGAAGAATCTGGAATAGCTATACCAAAACTGCTTATGTGTTTACCCGTTGACCTAGCATTTCTTCTAGTGGAGATTTGCCGTGAGCTACATTTCTGCAAATGTGAACCACTTGTGATAAAGTTATTTACTGTGATAGTATTTATAGTAACAAAGCATTGGAATCAACTTAAATGCCCATTATAGGGGACACATTGACTAATCTGTGGCACACTCATACAATAGAACACACATAACGTGAGCAAGAATAAAGAACTCTCTATGAATTCATGCAGAATGTTGTCGAAGATATGTTGTTAAGAGCACAAATTGAGGTTTGAAAGTGTGCATATAGTACCCTACCTTTTGTACAAGAAAAAAAGGAAACAAAAAAATGTATTTATTTGCTTATTTTTGAGGAAAAAAAGAAAATGAGGATGGATGACCTAGAAATGCAGGAAAATGGCTATCTTTTCAGGTGAGTATGGGAACTGGGCCACAAGTAGGGATGGGAGCGAGGCTTATATTGAGTGTACCTTTGTATATAGTTTTAATACGTACATCACATAAATGTTTTGTTTATTTAAAAATAAAATTAAATCAGTAAGGATGGATACAAGGCAAATCTTAAAACCAAGCACAGACACTTGTGCACCGATGTTCACAGCCGCATTATTCACAATAGATAAAATGTTGAAAGAAGCCAAATGTTCATTGTCAGGTGAATGGCTAAACAACATGAGAACATCCTGTTTATTATACAATTGAATATTATCCAGCCATGAAGAGATTCTGATACATGCTACAATATGGATGAGCCTTGAAAATATCATGCTGAGGAAACAAGCCAGGCACAAAAAGACAAATATTCTAGATATGAAATGTCTCAACCAAGCACAGATGCCTTGTCACACTCACACATACCGACACACCATCTTGTATTGCAAACACACATGTGCACATACCACATTCATACACAGAGACAGAAGATTAAAGATTATCAGGATCTAGGGGGAGGAGGAGCTAAGGGGTAATTGCTTAATAGGCTCAGAGTTTCTGTTTGGAGTGATGAGAAGGATTTGGTAATGGATGATGAAGGTAACAGAATGTCGTGAATATCATTAATATCACTGAATTGCATATATAAAATGGCAAAAATGGGGAATTTTATGTTATGTATAGATGATCACAATAACATTTTTAAAAAGATGAGGTTATCTATAAAAAACTGAATACGAAATGAAAAAAAGGAATCTAACTTTATAGCAAATTGATAATGTACCTATACAGAAAAAATAATCCAAAATCCAATACGATGGACCATCGTATTCTGATTGAACATCCTTATTGTTATAGCCTTAGGGTTATAGTCTAAGGAATAAAAGAACTGGAAAGCTGTCTTGAACATAAGACTGTTGTTGCTAGCATTATCACACAGTAATTCTAAACTATTTTCAGTATGCTATAAGACTAAGCAAATGAGTAAAATATGGTGTTAGGCAGAGAGAAAGGAGCTGCAAGTTTAAAAATAATGAAAGGCAAGGAAGAAACCTGTGCTGTTGGATTTGAATTAGAGGTTATAGTCTGTACTCAGCTATGCCTACTGAAAGGGCAGAAGTAATATCCCAGTAGTAATTAGCTCACCTAGCACCTAGATGTTGGTTTCTAAATACCATTCCCCATGAAAAGAAGCCAGGGCTCCTTGGAGAGATTGGACAGAGAAAATTCCAGGTAAATTGGTGCACATTGTTGTATAAGAAAGCAAAGATCAGCCCAAAGACTGAGGTGACTTATCAAAAGGACATAAGAGCTGGATCAAAGGGGTCCTCACTGGCAAATGTGAGGCACTTTGAGCATTCAAAAGTATAATAATGCAATAGATTATAATGTAATGAAAAATATGAATCCAAAGTGGACAAAAATTATATTTAAGAAAATTAGAATACAGGTTAGCAGGGGCAGGTGTACTGTTGGGGAATGGGGAAATAGTGCTCAATTCATAGAGTTTCTGTTTGAGGTGATGGAAAAGTTTTGCCAAAAGATGTTGTTGATAATAGCATGACATTGTGAATGTAATTAGCACCATCTGAGCTGTACACTTGAAAGTGGTTGGAACGGGAAATTTTATATTTCTCATTTTAAAACAAACCCATAGAACTGCACAGTACAAAGATCAAACTTTAATGTAAACTATGGATTGTAGTTAATAATATAGTTATAATAATATTGGCTCATCAACTGTAAAAGTGTACCACACTAATTCAAAATGCTAATAACAGGAAAACTACGTGGGGGTGCATTTGAGAACTCTGTAGTTTCTGCATGATTTGTTTTTGTAGACCTACAATTGCTCTAAAAAAATGTCCAAGAAAATTAAAAAGTGGTGAAATCCAAGAATAGGCTGCAGTTTACTTATTTGTTTTGTTTCAATTTTAGTTTCTTGTTTTTGATATTGTACTGTAGGTAAATAAGATGTCATCTATAAGAGACTGGCCTAAACTCTTCAAAACTAGCAGCCATGAAAAACCAAAAAAAAAAAAGGTGAGAGACACTTTTGGATTTACAAGACTAAAAAGGATGACAATTACATTCATTAGATGATTCTTGATGTTGTAAAGAACATTAATAAGAAAATTGAGAAAATTGATATTCGGACAGTATATTAGGTAATATTATTGTATCAATCTCTTGGGAATGAAAAAATATTATGGTTAGGTAAGATAATGTCCTAGTTCTTAGGAGACACAAGCTGAAGTGTTTTGGGGTGAAAGTGTCAAGATATCTGGAGCTGATTTTCAAATGGCTTAGCAAAATTTAGAGTCAATAATTTTGGAGACAGAGAGAAAGATTAAGCAAATGGGACAAATATTAGCAACTAGTGAATCAACCTTCAGTAGGTTAGAAAATTAAAAAAAAATAAAACCTTGGGAAAAATACAATAAGCTGACATTAGTGCATCCGGGAATTATTCATATATCCATAGTTCATCACTTCCCCTAAATCTCACCATGATATAGCAAGAGTTGCTTTAGACCGAAGGGCCCAGTGGAGCCAAGGCCTAGGACAGGTCTGCAGAGAAGGCTTGCACAGCTACCATCCCTAGCCTCTGCCACTGCACTGTTAGGGACCATTAGTGGAAGCTGTTTGGCTTATTGCTGAACTAGGGGAGTGCCTGGGGAGCTAGGGGCCTCAGTGGCCTAGGGCTTGATGAGTCCTTTTGCCTTAGAGAGCTGGCTCCAGAGACTAACACCTGGTGTAACACAACAAATTTCTGCTCAACAGCAAAAGCTGCCTCAGTCTTCCTTTTGACATGGGGGACTGCAAACGACATGATAGTTTCCAGGAGGAGGTTTGCACCAGGCACTTTTGGATGGACCCATGAGTTACTGTGGAATATCCAAATCATCTAACAAACCAATAAACTGGCCAATAAATGAACCATTCTTTCAACAGAATGGTCTGGGTTGCTTGCATCATGCCATAAACTGGGCTTCAAGGCTAAATAAGGTACACACCCACTAGCAAAGAGTTTATTGTTTATTTGGGGGAACATAGATTTGAGATGATTGACAAGCAAGAATTTATAAATGCATAAGAGCAATTTTTATATACTGGCACTGAGATGGTACTAGATTAGGAGGGGAGGGTGAGAGAAAGCTTCTTGGAAGGAGTGGAACAATTTTCTGTAATTGTGACACCATTTTCTTTTGTTCTTGCAGGAGGAAATAAATTAAGAATTAGGGTTCATGGTAAGGGAGGGGTGGTGAGTGGTTCTAAAGGTTTTGTTTGGCTACTTTCAGTTTTTCTCCGTCTCTCCCCTAGGGTTCAGTTGACCAGCTCTTCCTGTTTTTCCCCAGAATTCCCTGGTTTTAGCACAGAAAGTTCCATGTCCTAGGAAACTTAGCCTCAGGCAAACTGGGCAATCATTCACCCTACACCTTTCATCCTTACTCCAGAATCTTTAGTTCTGAAGGATCACGTGGCAAGAACAAATGAGGTGACCTGGAAGCTCTGAGAATTCTGAAGGTGAGGGAGGAAAAAAGCGGATACCATTTCTCCATGTTCCATACAGAAGAGACACAGAAAACAAACATGGTGGCCCAAGGGGCTGCTGCCCTTTCCCACCTCCATACCCTTCCTTCTGCTCCTCATTCCTCCTGGAATGCTTCCCTGTCCCCATCAACATGCCTGCATGCTGTCCATGCTCCAGGGCCATTTTCTCTTTAGAACCTTTCTCAGCTATTCTAGCTGACAGCCATCTTTCCCTCATGTGAAATGTAATAGTTCTTATTGTGTGTGCTGCTCACGTGATACCCACCAACTCTTTGTTATAATCAAAAGGAGCCTTAAAGAACTTATAGGAAATTTAGATGTAGTCATTCAGGAATTAATTTATTCACCCATTCATTCATTCCTAAGTGTGTAGCAAGCTCTCTTCTAGTCATTGGAGATGCAAACATGCATCATGTCCTGCCCTTCAGGAGGCCACAGTGTGCTAGGCAGACGTCAGGTATCTAAGAATTGTGAAACCCAGGAAAATGGGCTGTGATGGAGGCTAGGCATCGGCAAGCAAACGTCATTGGCAAGAGTGTCTACTGAGTGACAGATATTACGTTATACGCTCTTTTAGAGCTTACTGCCAAAGTGGTGTTAGACGCAGATCCAAAAACATATTATTTTAATACCATATAGTAGGTGCTACAAAAAATGCAGACCCAAGGTCTCTGAGGATGCACTGGGGAACATTGAGAAAAACCTAGTGTTGGGATCAGGGAAGGCCTCTTGGATGACATGACACCTGAGCTGACCACTCTAAAGTCTGGGCAAAATGATGAGGGCAGTAGGGAAAGGGAGAGATTGGCAGATTATAGATATATTTATAATCAGTATAGATCAGTAGAGCTCAGTGAATGATTGTAGGTGCGGAGAAAATAATCTCAGACCTTGGTTCTTCTGGTAAACCTTATACAATACACTGCACAAGTAAGTGTTTAACATTTATTTGTTTATTGATTTAGGTGAGATATTAGGCAGAATGTAGAATGACATTTGACTTGATTATCCATGAGATCTTGTAACCAGGGTTCCCTGAAGTATATTTCTATAACAAGTTGAAAGTTAAAAGGCTAAACAAATAATGACTCCTAAACTGAGAAGTGCTACTTCAAACCTGTGTGTGTGTGTGTGTGCATGTAAGACATAAAATGGAAATGTTGCTGTAGACTCTTCTTGGGAGGTATTTACGACATGAAAGAAAGCAGGGGGGAGAGTCCTCTTTATGCTTTTGTCCTTTTGCTTTAGTCTTTTTAAGTCCCATCCTCATTCGTTAAATAATGATTGAAAAATAAAATTAAATTAAAATATGTAGCGTCCTATCTCCTCAGCCCCTCTATCCTGACACGTTTGCACACAACATGCACAGGCACACAGGTTTATTATACATTTATTTCATCATCTGTGCCAAGCCCATCTATGCTTTCTGTAATTTGGTTACAATTCTTGGTAGTTGTGGGTTCTGTGAATTTCCGTGCAGATTGTAATAAATATGCTCTGATGTCAACCCCCAGGGTCACAGCCTCAATTGCCTGAATGTGAAGAGGAGGTTCAGAACATTGGTGGGTTCATATTAACAGCTCTTTCCAATCTCAAATTCCTTGTCCCTCTCCTTGAGTTTCCAGGACAGGTCGGAAGATGGAGCACAGGGAAAACTTTCCCTTCTGTCTTTGCATCTGTGCCAGAGACTTCCCAAAGTGCTTCTCAATCTGTTCTCTCCTGCAAGTGCCTCCCGCACACCTGCCAGCCAGGTTCTGCTGCAGCATTATTAGCCATTCCAAATGTGGCTTACGGAAGATAGCCAGGCCTTTGAGGTCCTGATGTCTTGTGGCCGGAGGCAAGGAATGGGAGGTCAAGGACAGGGGTGAGGACAGAATCCTGGTTTTGGGTGCCCCATCATGCCCAGGGCCTCTTTTCTTGACTTTTACTTTGAGAAATGCAAAATTCTTAGGTTGCTATTTTAATAGTCACACCTTGGCATATCGTGGCTAAGGCTCAGGCCCTCTTAAATGATGTCTGGGATTTGATGAAAGCAACAGGACTGGTTTTAGAATCAGAGGAGGTTGTGTGCTCCAACGTGTGAGTCTCTGGCTAGCTGGATGACTTTCCATAATGCCTTTAGTCTTTAGTATCACCTACTGCTAACACAAAGTGTTACTAGCTTTCAAGTACTTCCAGAATGTAGACACTAGACTATATGCCTTACATGCATCATTTGTTAAATGACACCAACACTCCATGACAGGCATTGATATCCCCAGTTTATGTTGAGGAAACCAAGGCTCAGGGAGATTACTTTCTCTTACCCATTGTTCTAGTTTGCTAGCTGCCAGAATGCAACACACCAGAGATGGATTGGCTTTTAATAAAAGGGGATTTAATTTGTTAGCTCTTTAGAGGAAAGGCAGCTAACTTTCCACTGAGGTTCTTTCTTACGTGGAAGGCACAGGATGGTCTCTGCTGCTCTTCTCTCCAGGCCCCTGGGTTCCAACAACTTTCCCTGGGGTGACTTCTTTCTGCATCTCCAAAGGCCTGGGCTAAGCTGCACATGCTAAGATGAGGAATGCCGAGCTGCTTGGGCTGTGCTACATTGTGCTCTCTCATTTAAGCACCAGCCAATTAAGTCAAACATCACTCATTGCAGCGGACACGCCTTCTAACTGACTGCAGATGTAATGAGCAACAGATGAGGTTCACGTACCATTGGCTTATATCTGCAGCACAAAACTAGGTATGCTCACCTGGCCAAGTTGACAACTGAATCTAACTATCACACCCATGCTCTCAGACCTCTCACTAGTAGAGCAAAGAATTAATCCCAAGTCTGTCTGCTCCAAAATCTCCATTGCTGACTCCCACTGCATGCCTAGCATCAAGTCTTGCAAGGTAGCGATCTGTATCACAAACCCATCTTGTGGACCCTATTAGCTAGTAAACTGGGTAAGAGTAGGGAACATGCCTTATAAGGGCTTAGAATGACCCAGTCTTCTCATTACCTGCAAAATGGGGATCATCTTCCCAAATAAATTAAATCAGAAGAAGCCCTCATGAGTCTTTGGAAGTTGAGGGAGAAAGTGCAACACAGAACCCAAGCATGGAAATGAGTTCATGTGATGCCCCCAGAAATTTCATCCTCTGTCTTCTGAATGCCCTGCTACAGCTTAGTTGGTTCTCCTTCAGATTCCTCCTGGAGTTCAGTGCCAGATAAACAATCTTTGCAAATTTCTTACATGGTATGAGGCACTGCAGACGATGCTGTGTAATTAAATATGCCATTCTACATCTCATTTGTAATTTCACAATTTAGCTTCCTGAGCCATTTAAGCACATACAGAACCTCCAGAGAAATCCTTATTTTTTGCTAAACCTTTTAGATGTCAGCTCTGTGCTGATTTTGGTCTTTGCTGTGTCTAATAAAATTCTTGCAGAGTTTCCTCACTCCAGAAAACTTTATAAAATTTTAAGGACCTGAGACAGTACAAATCTAAGTGGTCCAAGTAAACATCAGGTAAGAGGCCTGAATGGGAAATGGAAAGTTCCTTTCCTCTCCTGTCTGTGCCTTTTGTGTTTGGCTTGATCAAGTCTCCGGAGGATGCCACAACTGCTTTACAATGATGCAGCCCTTGACAATTTACAAAGCACATTTTCACAGATTATTTTATTTGACTTGAGCCTCACAACTACCTAGTACGTTAGGCAGGGCCATTTTTATTATCCCATTTTACAGCTGAGGAAGCCAAGGTTTCCCAAATCCATGAAGCTCATATTAATTTTTCAAGGCTAGGCATCAAGTGCAGATTTTCTGATTAGAAGATGGGTGTCTTCCTGTTCACCCCATCTGCCTGCTTTCGGATTGCTGAATTGAGGTTTCTGAGATGAGATTATGATCTGCAGATCCTACTATCTCTTTAATTCTTGAATCAACCCACCTTTATCCATCCCCGCTGCTGCTCTTTAAGCATCCAAATGTCTGCAGGAACTGTCTGCTGCCTCCTTCCCAGAACCAAATTTCATCACCCTTATCCTCTAAATCTAAGTAAAGTCTCCTTTCTGCCTCATCTCTTCTTGGGTTCTTTGTCCTCTTCTTTCTTTGATTCATTTTCACCCTCCTCCTGCCTCATCCTTTTCTCCTTTGATGGTAACATTTGGTAATTTTTAAGAAACGTGAACCAGAAGTAAAAACAAAAATCTGTTTAAGGCAGTGTGATGGTGGCGCAGTGGCAGAATTCTTGCCTGCCATGCCGGAGACCTGGGTTCAATTCCTGGTGCCTGCCCGTGCAAAAAGAAAAAAAATCTGTTTATAAATTACTGTTATTATCTGTAGTAGCCCAATTCAGAATTTATAAAGTGCTGATATTTCTTAAATGGCTGACATAATATCCCAGGTGGGCAGGGAGCAGTTTTACGCATGAAGATACTGAGGCTAGGTGATACCAAGTCACTGCCCTACCGTCATCTAGTGGGCAAGAGGCAGACCCAGCTCTTGGAAATCAGCCTTGGGATTCCAGTTCATTGCTTTTTCTCACAAAATCATGCATCATTTATTAGATCCTGTAAAACATTGTGGGATATGTAATATAAGGCACTCTAGAAAACTGAGTTGAATTTCACCAGTCTAGAAAAACTCTTGCATGAGGAGATGCCGAGGCAGAAGGAAGAGAGGCAAAAAGAAAGTAGGAAAAATGATGTTGATGTGCAGGAACAACTAGTCCATGGGCTCATTAACCTCTCCCAAACAGTCGCTAATCTCTCTGTTCTCCCTATTGACCAGAAATGAGTCAAAAGGGAATTTATGTGGTAAACCTCCACCCGCAGGGATATGATCCCTGGAGAGAAAAACATCATGAGTGGACAGAGTTCACTGTTCTATGCTGAGTCATGAGAGCCTGTTCTTCTCTCTTAGAATAATTGGGAATCATTCTCCTGGGCAAGATGTCAGTGACCTCAATAGTGTAGCCTAAGTGACTTGAATTTCAAGGGTGATGTAGCTCTGGTTTAAGCTTTCAACTAACCAAGAGTCTTTCATAATTCACTTAATCATTTGTTTATCACTTCTTTGTGCCACTCATTCAGCAACAAGCAATAACATACTATGAAAGAGTCAAATAAGAACAGACATGGCCCTTGAGGTTGTTCACAGTAAGCCATTTAAAAAGAGGAAGAAATGTGTCAAAGTGGAGGGAACAAGTTGTGTGAGGACCCCAAAGAAGTTGAAAACATGATCGGTTATACAGCAAGTATAAACTTTATCAGAAGATGAAAATTATCGGTATTAAAAATTGATTGAGTTGTGGGAGGACATGAGGCAAGGTGGTGAGGGATGGTTTCAGGTTTCATGCTCCAGTGATGGGGTGATTCATTGCCATTCCATGCCTTGGAGAATCAATGCAAGTTCCTCTGTCTTTCTGTTATTCTTTTGGGATTGATCAATCAGTGTCATTCAGTGCACATGGAATTTGAGGCACTGTGAATATTTGAGTCTGGAATGTTAAAGAGAGCTTTGTCTAGAGATAGAAATTTGGGATTGTGCTGGTTTGAAACAATGCATGTATCCTAGAAAAGCCATGTTTTAATCCTAATCCCATTTTGTAAAGGCAGCCGTTTCTTCTAATCCCTATTCAGTACTGTATGTTTGAAACTGTAATTAGATCATCTTCCTGGAGATGTGGCTTAATCATGAGCGGTTGTTAAATGATTAGGTGGAGACCTGTCTCCACCCATTCGGGTGGGTCTTGATTAGTTTACTGGGATCCTATAAAAGAGGAAATGTTTTGGAGAAAGGCAAGAGATTCAGAGAGAGCAGAGAATGCTGCAGCACCACAAAGCAGAGAATCCACCAGCCAGCAATCCTTGAAGAAGGAAAATGCCTCCTTGGGAGTTTCATGAAACAGAAAGCCAGGATAGAAAGCTAGCAGATGATGTTGTGTTCACCATGTGCCCTTCCAGCTGAGAGAGAAACCCTGACTGTGTCTGCCATGTGCCTTCTCACTTAGGAGAGAAACCCTGAACTTCATCCGCTTTCTAGAACCAAGGTATCTTTCCCTGGATGTGTTTGATTAGGACATTTTCTTGGCCTTAGAACTGTAAACTAGCAACTTACTAAAGTCCCCTTTTTAAAAGTCATTCCATTTCTGGTATATTGTATTCCGGCAGCTAGCAAACTAGAACAGATTTTAGTACCAGGAGTGGTACTAAACTGCTGTAGTTTGCAAATACCAAACATGTTGGAATAGCTTTTTAAATGGATAAAGGAGACTCTGAAAGATTTGTAAGAAGCTTGATAGAGAAGGCCTAAAATGCTTTGAAGAAACTGTTGGCAGAAATGTGGACTCTAATGATACTTCTGACCAAACTTTAAACAGAAATGAGACATGTGTAATTGCAAACTGGAAGGAAGGTGGTCCCTGTTTTAAAATACAGATAATCTGGCAAAATTGACTAGTGGCTTTAGCTGGAAGCAGATTTTAAAGGCCATAAACTTGGATATTTAGCAGAAGAGAATCCCAGATTAAATGTGGAAAGTGTGTCTTGGTTTCTCCTTGCAGCTTATAGTGAAATGCGACAGGAAGGAGATAAGCTGAGAACTGAACTCTTGGGTACAGAGAAACCAGAAATTGAAGTTCTGGAAAATTTTGAGCCCCAGAGAATAGTGCCTCAGGTAAGAATTTAACCAAATGTGGAACAAGGCAACCATTTCAGAGAAAGCCAGGATTGGACATGGAGTTATCCAGGAAGGATTTGTGGAAACTCCTTATGTCTGATGGGTATGATCCGAGGCTACTGCATAGAAAGCCAGCGAGACTGCTGTGGGACCTGTGTAAATAGAGCTGTTGCCATTCTGGACTGGGGGGTTCAGAGAAGGGACACACTGGAGGAAAAATAACTTCAGAGACAAAACTGTGGAGGCTGAGGTCTGAAGTCAAGAAGCCTCGGGCCAGGAGAGTGGACCCACCTAAGCCTGTGGAAAGAGTGTGTTTGCCCCAAAGGCAGAGGATGGACCTTCCACCTCATGGCAGTGGAAGAGTCATGCTGCTTCGGGCCTTGGAGAGGGTGAAGCACATTCCTTGGGGCTTGGGGAGAGTCTGGCTGCCACCACATGGAGGGGTTTAGCGTGTGCCCCAGAGAGCCCGGGTGCAGCACCAATCCTTAGAGAGGATGGAGCCAAGAAAAAGGTGGTCTTCCCAGTATCCCCCTAGGTTGCATTCGGAGAGAGGTAGGCCTCTTTGTAGGCCCTTGGAAAGGGTGAGACTGCTGCTTTCAGAAGCCCTGAAGATAAATGACTCTCAGACTTTGAAATCTTGTGGACTTTGCCCTGCAGATTTTTGAAACTGTGTGGGTCCAGTGACCCCTGTGTTCCTTCCTCCCTATGGAAATGGATAATAGTATCCTATGACTGTTCCTCCTTTGTATATTGGCAGCAGATAATGTGTTCTGAGTTTCAGAGGTTCAGAGCCAGAGGAGAACTTTGCCTTAAAACAGACCATGCCTGTAACTAACTTTGGCAGGGGTTTGTACTGTTTCTAACTTTGCATTTCATTTGTGTTGTTACTGAAATGGATTAAGGACTTCTGATGTTGTGATGGAATGAATGTATTTTGTCTATGGGAAAAACTGGGATACATCAGTTTATAGATGGTAATTGAAACTGTGGGAGTGGTGAGGTCAACTGGAAGAGAGGCTACAGCAGAAAGAGTCTTGCCGGATGTGGCCAAAGAACATTTTTCTCATTTCAAGGTCAGCGGTGGAGACAAAAGAAACTAAAGTTATGCAGTTGTAATTGGGGAGGCGATAGAATGTGTCGTATCCAAAGGGTAAAGCAAGGACAAAATAAAGAACAGCTAGAAAAGTCTATAAGAAAGGGAGGTAGTCAGTGCCTTAGAGAAGAAGAAGCAGGAAAGGTGAGGGGTGAAGAGCTAGGAGGAAGAAAGGCTCAGGGCTTTGTTCTCGAGATGCCCTAGACTCTAGAGACCCTTTCCCAAAAGCCTGGTATATGCTTGGAATGTAGACATGGATGCATGAAAAAGCAGTGCTGGGCTGGTCATGCTCTGTTTTTTATCCTAACCTTGTCAAGTGATCCTTGTGGGGCAAAGTTAAAATGAAATGGCCCTTGGATTTGTGCTCTGGTGAACACCCTGTGGTCTGCCTTAGTTCCCCCAGGGTCACTGGTTAGTGGGATGCAGATGATGAAATGGTTGTTAATATCAAAGAGGGAAGGAAGATCACGGTTCCTTGGATCCCTCTGTTTGGAAGGCCACTTGCAAGCAGAACTGTCCATAGATTTACAATGCAGTGATACCTGCTGATAATCTAGGTAAAGTCAACAGTGCCTTTTGGAAACAATAAATCCATAGGGCTCAAATGCAACTTGATATCGCACAGATGGTTCATTTGTTAGAGTGCCGTAACTTCAAATATGCCTTTTTCAAGGTGCAGGGATCAGAGAGTCTATAAGTCCCAGGGTCTTCCATACAAGGTCTTGATAGCTCCTTAGGTCCTGCTGTAACCAATATACCTCCAAATCTCAGTTGCTTAACCCAGTAGAAATGTATTTGCCATTTAGGCCAATGTAAAGGCATAGCCCAAGGACAATTACTATTGGCACCACTGGGGTGTTTGTCAGAATTCAGACTCTCGGACTCAACCCATTCCCATTGAATCAGGGTCGGCATTTTACCAAGATCCTCCAAGTGATGCATTTGCATATTAGGGTTTGTCCTAGAATACCAAAATCCTCTCAATGGGTAAACAAGATACTTCTCATACAAGTGGAATGTGAGGGAGCCAGACACCATGAAATGAAGACAGGAGAAAGCAAAAAGAGGCAGTCTGACCTGCTGGGAAATCATTGAATTATACCAAACTATGTTAAGTTTATTCTGAAAATCTCAGCACACTGGTGCAGAGAGGATGGGCTGTGAGAGCCATCCTTAGCTCAGGCTGAAGTGCATGGTTGAGTAAATCTACCCCTCTCCTCCTATGCCTGGTTTCCTGGGGGCAAAGATACCAGGGCAAGCTGATTTCCATTCTTTCAGTTTGCCTCTGCTGCTGCTGCCTGGACATGTGGGTGGGAAGAAGAGGGACTAATGGGCTGCTGCAGTAAGTCCTATTATAAAAATGGAAAATCCAGCACAGTTCTTTTTCCATGTGGCATCCCAAAGTGCTAACGTTAAGGGGGTGATTACTGGCCCTTTATTATTCTCATTTTGTAAAGCTGTCTTTTCACCCCCACACCTATGTTCAAGGTTAATTCCGTGTTATTTTCTCCCTGCAGACCTTTGTGGACTGCCACAGGGAACAGCATTGAGGAACACCAAGCGGGGGAGAAAGAGAGAGCAACATTAACTGCAAATAGGACTTGAAAATTGGCTTAGTCTGATGGCAGGAGAGTGTGTTTTTACGGTGTTAACTGGGATGGGATGAAAAGCAGCCTCTGCTCATGAGCACCAGGGTGGCTCCTGACTGCTTCCCATGGTTGGAGATTCTGATGAAAAGAGTAGTAAGAGGGAAAGTAGAGGTGCCTTGCTGTGGTGGGATGTTGGCTCTTGGGGAAAGAGGTGAGGGTGAGTGTACAGAAAGCATGGGCCAAGTGGGAGGGCTGAACGAGGAATGCATCATGTGTCAGAGAAAATGACATGTAGGGTGCTGTGGAGGCAGGGGGGCCAGCATTGCAGCCCCTTCCTAGGGGCAGAGTCTTCCTAGACTCTATTCTTTAGTTTAGGCCATTGGCCATTGAAGCCAGAAATATCTGGGTGCATGATGCGGAGTAATCACATAGCCAGCCCAGACAGTGTTTCTGATTGCAAATGCCTATTCTTTCCCTTCTCTTTTTTTTGAATGGGCAGCCACCAAGTACCAAACCTGGGTCTCTGGCATGGCAGGTGAGAATTCTGCCTGAGTCACTGAGTCACTCAGACAGTGACTGAGTCACTGTTGCACTACCCGTCTCTCCTTTCTTTTAACAAAGACTCTTAACTTCCCATCCACTATCCATCCCCCCTCTTCTTTACCAACAGAATTCCAATTTTATCTTGGGTGGCAAGATGTCAAATGCTTGATGAGGGTGCTTGAGTTGTTATTACAAATAGCACTCAATGGGTTGGCTTAAACAATGGGACTTTATTGACTCATGGTTTTGAAGCTAGAAATCCAAAATCTAGATATGGGCAAGATAACACTTTCTCCCAAAGACTGTAGCATTCTGGTGCTGGCTGCGGGTGATCCTTGACTTTCCCAGCACATGGCAATGTCCTCTCCTCTGTCTTCTTGGTTTCTGTTGATTTCCTGCTTCTCTCTGTGGTCTTTTCCTTATAAATTCTCCAGTAATTCAGATTGAGACCCACCCTTTTTCAGTTGGTCACACCTTAACTAAAACTATCATCTTTAAGAGGTCCTATTTACAATGGGTTCATACCCACAGGAATGCGAATTAAGATTGAGAACTTGTCTACATTGGGGTGCATAATTTAATCTACCAACACCAAGTACAAATAGTAACTCTTTCAGCCTCCCTTGCAACTATGGATGGCTGATCAGATAAAAACAGAAGTCATTAGGTGAGGCTTTCAGGCAATCCTTTCAACAGGACTTATTCAGCTGGGAGGTTCTTCCTTCTTCTTTCTAATGTGTCTGTTTGGACCTTGAGGCAAATGTGAGAATGGAACCCTATGCTAGAGACAGTGAAGCAGAAATATAGAAAGGACACTGATTCCTGGTGGCTGCTATTCCTCTTCTCATCTGTCTGCTTCAGGAATTCTTTCAAAGAAGCCACTTGTTCAAACTTTCTGTATGTGCAGTCAAACTCAATTCTAAAGCAAGATGCCTCACTTCCACACTGCCTGTGTTAGTTAGGACAAGTAAAGCCAGCTGCTGTAACAAACATACCTTCAAATGTCAGTTGCCTGACTCAATAAAAGTTTGTCATTCATGCCAAGTCCTTTGCATAAGTAATGACCTGGCAGGCCACCTTTCTGGGACCCAGAACCTTGTTCCTTCCACCATGGTTCTTTGCCAAACTATATGCCCTCCGAATCCAGCGGGAAAAGTTACTAAGAATGCCTGGATATGGTGCATGCCATTTTCACTAGGTTGCGCTGGCCAGAATTCAGTCACATAGCTATAGAGAGAACTGGGAAATGTAGTCTGGTTATGAGCTCAGGTGGAAAAGGAAATGAGTTTTATGACTGCATTCCAGTTTGCCAAACACCCTTCATGAAAAGAAAAAGATAAACAGGAAATCAGTAAAAGCTCAATTATTCTCAGGGGTAATTCAAGCATATTTTTGGGGATCCAAGATATACCAATGTTTCTATAAAGCATGGGACCAATGCCACCTGATTCTAAAATGGATGTATGTATTGCTCTGTCTTCCCTCCCTTCAGCTGCTTTGGGTAAAGTGAAAACAAGTGTGTGAAATGGTTGAGCTAAAGAACAAGCTGTCAGATAAGTCACCTCAGTCCAGACAATATAGGAGTTCAGAGAAAGGCATGATCTAGGGACTGGAGCAGCTGGAGAGGAAAGGGCTTCTCCATCAGAGCCCCTGCTACTTCTTTGCATATATCAAAAGCTAATGAGCCAGGATCTCTCCTGAGCAGGCTCCCAGTGACTCACTGCTCCCCTCACTCACTCTGGTAAAACCAACTGGCCTCCTTGCTGCTTCTAAACACCCAAGGGCTCCTATCTCACAGACTTTGCCCTCTCTGACCCCCCTGTCTGAAACATTCTTCCCTTAGTACATAGCTTGCGCCCTCATTTCATTCATGTCTCTGATCCAGTATCATGTCCTCTGACTAGTTGATCTATTTTAACATTATTCCAAGTATTTTTATTCCTAGCATTAAATATTTAGTTCTTCCTAATTGAGTGTGACCTCCATGAAGACAGGGATTTTTTGCCTGTCTTGTTTACAGCTGTATCTTTGGTGTCTAAAAGGGTCCCCAACATACAGTAGGTGCTCAATACCCTTTTGGTGAAGGAGTGGGCATGTGGATGAATGAATGGACAGCGATTGTCTCGAGTCGGCATCAAAATGTAGGCAAAAGAGTAGAAGAGATGTGAGTGTAGATGGGGTAGTGAGTGGGTGGGGATGGAAGGGGTGGAGGGAAAGAAGCTGCAAACGTGGGGACACCTCCAGCCTGAGGCCCCATTAATCTCGCCAGGTGTACAACGGAGCCAGGGTCTGCTCCTCGATGGCTGGCAGGCATAAGGCAGGGCATAAGGAATTGCACCTGGCCTGCTACTCCTTCTAAGGCAGACATGTGAACAAAGACCATTGCAAAATATCAAGTGCCATGGAAACACTTATTAATATGGGGGGCTGGGACTTGGCTAGAGCTGGAGGCTTGCTCTGCCTTCGACAACAGCCAGCAGTTCTGAAGCGCGTCCAAAGCTCTTGGTTTCTTGGACCGAGAATGCAATGCTCAGTACATAGTGATTTAGTACCTTCTGTCAGAGCATCTCAAAGCATGTCACCACCGGCAGTCATCCTGCCCACGTCCTTGGGAGGAGGTGGCACTGAGCAGCAGGGACTCAGACCGGTTTGTTTTTGACTAATGGGTTTTTGGAAGCTCATGCCCCCTTTTCTGCATTCACAGATCCAGTTTTCCTTTAGCTTCAATAATTCCCCGGGCTCTTCACGGCCAGGGGTAATCATTTCCCTCTATCTCTCAACATCAAAACCAACTCCCTGTCCAGCCATTCCAGGGGCTTACCACACCAGAAGGATAAGGATGGGGGCACTGGAGTGCAGCTTTGGGTGACTCTTTGGTCCTTTTATTGCCACGGTGAGTCGTGAGCAGTGTCCTCCCCAACACAACGACTCAGGTAGGAGTAAAGGAAGGAGAAGGGGGCAGGAGCAGTTCTGGGAGAGGTCTCTAAATGATACCTATGCGCTGTTTCCTGGGATCCAAACTTGGTGACTCCCTTGTCCAGCCAGGCTGGGGTTCTCAAAATGGGGGCCATTCAGGACAACAGTCAGAAATACCCACCTCTCTCATTTTTCCAGAAGGAAGCAAGGAAAAGGAGGGAGGGACAAATTCACAGAGGTCCTGAACTCAGCAATCAGACATCTCCAAGCTCCGTAGCCAACGCTTGGGGATGGTCGTTTCTATCAAGGTCACCCCTGTGCTCTTGTTTTGGTAGTTCAAGATCAAACAAACCTGTTACTTTCCGTGAACGTATTTTAGGGTCCCAGGATGAGGTGACTGTCTCCTTGCTCTCATCCACTCTCAGCATATATGGATCATTTCTCTCCAATCCTAAAGCGTTTGGGAGCTGTGCAGCCCTATGGGGCTTAATAATAACTCCCTGATTTGGTTGGTACTGCACACACTTTCATAAGTCGCAGGGTGCTAGCCTCTGCTCATCTCAGCATCTGTTTTGCGCTCCGCTTTGAATGGAGGGGTTGGGAAGTGGGCTTAGTTATCAGTGGAAGGGGATGTAGGGACCAAGACCCCTTGCTGGCTGGCCAGGCCTGACGCAGGCAAATGGCTGCTCCAACCAAGGTTGCTGGACGTGCCAGCGGTGGGGCCGGTGCTGGTTCAGAGGCGGGCACTGCTGTTTTTCCTCCTGTCTTGGCATAAATTTTAGAGGCCAGAGGTAGAGGGAGGAGAAGCTTAGGACTGAGGATGACAGTGAGAGTGTGATGAGAAATGGGTGAGGAGTGAATAAGTGGATGTTTTATCTGCCCTGCCCAGCATACCTCCCTATTCTGAGCCTCTCCCTCTCTTTCCTTTATCCCCACGCTAGCCCCTTTCAGCCTGGAAACAATTCCCTCGCCCCCTGCCCTCCTCACCCTCTCTACCTGCTCCGAAACCCATCTCCTGCTATTCCTTTTGATGACTTCTCCTTAGTTGCCACGAAGAAGTGCTCGTATCAGCAAACAGATGGAGGCTGAGGCATGTAGCATAAAATATATTTATCAAGGCAAACAGCTGTAGCCCATTTCATTCCGAAGATTTCTATTAAAAGTTCTCCAGAGCTACAAGCTGCTCTGAGGCGGCAACCTGAATGCAGCCCGGGGAGCGGGCAGCTTTGTGCCTGCTTTCCTCTCCCTGTTTCTTTCTTCACAGGGCCGGAGAGAAAGCAGCCTGTCTCCTCTATTCTTCTTTGCTGCCTTCAATTAAAATGCCACTAATCATGTTGGCAGCCTTGTCTCTCCCGCCTTGTTGGGTGAGTGTGGGGAACTTCTGAAGTGCTCTCGCTTTCTAGGCTCTGCAAACTGACAATGGTGGCTCACGGCCATGCCATTGCCGGGCACTGTGATGGCAGAGTGGCCGCCGTGGGGGCCCTTGTGCCTGTCTGCCATGGGAGCGGAGGGACTACTCAGAGGCGAGCCCCAGTCCTCCTGGGAACTTGGAATCCTCTCTGCTCTCTGTCTGAGCTCTGCTGAGGCTCCTTCGTACTGTGCCTGGTGTGTTTTTCTCACAGCAATGACACCCCAATTCTACCCCCACCAGGAGTCTGCTATGCCCTCATCCCCCACCCCCTACCTCCCCCCTCTTCCCCCCCACCCCCCCCCCACATACACTGTGGTTTGAAAGAGCACTAATCTGAGAGTTGGGAAACCCAGGATCTATTTCGGACTCTACCATTCATTTGCTTTGAACTTGGGCAATCCGTTTCATCTGACTGGGCCTTTTGTTTTCCTTTAGAGGAGTGGGATTGGATTAAAGGAGCAGACTCAAAGGACTTGATGGGCCTGGCAGGTGAGACAGGTGTGGAATGGTCAGGTATAAACAATGGAGACATGCATAGGGGATACCTTTCCTAAAGGCATTCTTATTCCAAAAAGAAAAGCACGACAAGTTTGCAGAGAGCATTTGGTGTAAGGGTCTCTAGTTTGAGAATCCTCCGTGGTTTAGATATTTGTCAATATTCCATCAAATTCAAATATTCTGGTATAACTACTAAGGAGCATTTGGAGTAAGGATGAATCCCATGAAGGCAGCTGAACCTTTATCTGGGCGTCTATAGAACCGTCACCACCTTTAGCCTTTTTTAGAGGGGGAATGGGATGGACCACCTGGAGAAACTGCATATTCTGCTATGACTGAGGGGACAGCCCACCGCCTTGAGGAGCCACATAGTCTAACGTCTCAAGAGCAGAGACCCTACAGCCAGACTATCAGGGCTCAAAGTTGAGCTCTGCCACTTATTAGCTGTGCGACCTCAGGTAGATTCTTTATACCTCAATTGGCTCTCAGTTTCCCCGACTTCAAAGTGGTAATAAAAACAGTACCTATTTCATATATATACTGTGAGGACTGAATTGATCAGTCTGAGTAATTCATTTAGAATTGTGCCCAACATGCAATAAGTATTCAATAAATGCTAATTGTTATTTATTGAGATGACCTTTCAGCGTTGGTGGGTTGGCACAAAATAGGACAAGCGTGCAACGAGTGGTTCTGTGGAGTTAATATTTATAAATCTCTGGTGACTGTATCAAGACTTGCCTCCTTCATCAAACAGGTCCTTGTAAAGCTTTTGCTTTCAGTCAAGTGAGAGAACTGGCAATTTCTCCTCTATATGATACACTTTTATATGCATCATCTAATTAGATGTCTTAGAGGGAAAGAGGCAAGCAGTGCCATCCTTATTTTACAAAGGCAGAAGTACAAGTTCAAAGGGGTTACATAATTTGTTCAGAGCTACCCAGCTGGCAAGTGTTTGAGCCAGGATTGAGTCCAAGGCTTTTAATTCCCTTGATGGTGGTCTTTCCATTTTACAAGGCTGCTCTCCTCAGCAACAACTAGTTGCTTGTGATTATGGTTAATTAGCCTGTTATAGCCAGGATAGGTCTGTTGACTTGCAGGGTTTCCCACATTTGCCCAAAGCATTACTTCGGGTGGTTATTTAGAACTCTTATTTCTGGTCCCCCATCCAGACCTACTGAATCAGAATTTCTAGGGAAGAAGTTCTTGTGATCTTTATGTTTAATGAGTGTCTCAGGAGATTCTCATGATCAGGAGAGTTTGTAAAACCCTGGGTGAGAGAATTCTGCCAGGAAAATCCACCAATCAGCTTTGCAACTTGTCTGACATTGGAATAGCTGTTTTAGGAACATCTGATAAGGTCCTGAGAGGGACTAGGCGAAAAGGTATCGCTAGCTCACGTCCATGGCTTATTAATTCAATTCCCCAAATATGTATTGAGTTCTTACTTACCAGCAAGGTGCAACATGAGGTCATGCGTGGTGGGTCAGGAATGTCATCTTGGAAAACAAAAGACAGTTATCAGAGCTGCAGAGCGTTTAGGGACTTGCCTGACCTACCTTCAAGAAAGGTACTAATACCAGGTGAGCCTGGTGAGTCTGGTGAGTCTGTTAGCCTATGTTCAGTTGAACATTGTAATTAGCTTTAAGCAATTTTTTGGTTAACGAGTCTTTGGGGAACATCCATAGAATACCTGGTGGCATGTCAAAGGCTTGATGTACAGAGAAAAGGCTGCGCCCAGACTTAAGGAGTCTTCACTTCAGTAGGTGAGAAAAATCATTGGGATATGGAATTGCCGAGATGTAATTGAAGACAATTAGAATTCTTTAACGATAGCACTTACAGTAATGGTCAGATTTCTCTTCAGTGAACGGGGTGTTGACATTTCAGGTAAACAGAGAAGAGGCAAAGACCCTGGCAAGTCACCACACTCACATTTCCCGACCACTTCCCAGTGCTTTCCTGCTCCTGCACTTTTTCTCATGTTGTTTTTATTTGACACATGTTTTCTCCATTTTCTACTTCCACCCACAAAAATTCTGCCAACATTCAAAGGTTCAAATCAA
Source organism: Tamandua tetradactyla (assembly GCF_023851605.1). NCBI lineage: Eukaryota > Metazoa > Chordata > Mammalia > Pilosa > Myrmecophagidae > Tamandua > Tamandua tetradactyla. Next base: position 9,677,708 of record NC_135334.1, on the reverse strand, counting down.
ATCCCACTGTAACAAAATTATTTCTATTCCTTCCAATAAGACATGACCTGCCCATCTTCTAAAAAGCCCGGTGGGTCCTTGCTCATGACCCCTACTGAGTCCTGCACAGAAGTTTATTTTCTGCAGTGTTTCCCCATTCCCTTACCAGATTCTAAGCTTCCAGGAGTCTGCAGCTGGCCTTACTAGAGTTTTGCCGGCAGATTTGAGCACAGAATCTGACTCATAGCAGGTGCTAGATAACCATATAGTTTATCATTTAGCTTATTTGCAAAGGACATAGTTACCATGAGTCCAAGACTCTGAATTTGGTCCTGGAAAGGGGTCTGTGCTAACTGGACAATTTAGGTTGAATACAGTGGATCCCCAATTCAAACCATTTTAAGTAATGAAGTGAATTTCATGGATCACGTAACTGAAAATCTGTGGGGATGGTTTTGTTGTCTTTAGGCGCAGGTAGATCAGAATTTATAACTGTTTCCAGGAATCTCCCCATTTCTATCTCTTGGCTCTGCCTTTTCCTTGTTAATTGAACCTTGAGCAGATTTTCCCCAAATGGGAGCAAAGGTGCTTCCTAGCGTTTCTGTGCTTATGTTTTTTCTGCTTAGCAATCTTAGAGAACCAGGTCCCTCTTTATCCTAACCAAAGTCCCAGGCCTGACTTCAGGGCGAATTTGAATGTCCATGGCTGGGCTGGGCACATAATCTTACACAGAAGGAGGGAATTGATATTGAGTTGGCAAAACCTACAGATGTCCATTCTGGAGTTATTTAGCTTTCCGTAGAAAAACACTCAGCAAACAAATTACTTTCTTAAACATGGTTTTCATTTCCAATGCTAAACAGGTATTGTAAAAAATGCAGGCAGTAGCCAGAAGAGGAGCCAGTCCCAAAGCATGCAATGGGCTCAGTGCAACTCATGTTCACTATTGAATATACACCTGCAAGCACAATCCATACACATGTGTCCTAAAGAAATAATCAGATAAGCGTATAAAGAGTCAAGGCTGGTCATTGCAGCAGTATTTATATAAGGATAGCAACAGAATTGGAAAAAAAAATAATCCGTAAACATCCACAGTCAAGAAATGGTTAAATACAGTATAACAGCACCATTAAAAGTTCTTGAAATGGACTTGATACAGAAAATTGCTCAGGAAATTATGATGCTATGTTAAACAAAATGTGAGGATTCAACGTATAGATTCTGATCCCAACTTTGTGTCAGTAATGGCTGGGAGGAAATACACTAAAATGTTAGCTGAGTATATGTCTCAATGGAAAAATTACAGCTGATTTCCCCCCTTCTTTATATTTTTCTGTTTCCTAATTTTTTGCCAAAGAACAAATATTATTTTATGGTTTACATTTTTAAAGTTTTTATTACACATGTTTTCTATTTTTAAATGTATGCCTCTGTATCTGTGGGAATGGAAACACATCCCATTGAATTTATGCAAAGTGGGGCAACCTATTCTCTCTGGGGCAGAGACTTGAATGCATGCAGAGAAGAGCTTTGCAGCTTGACTGGCTCGAGGCTAGGCAGGAGGGCACCACTTGCTTCTGTTTTTCATGGGCCAGCTTCCCTGTTATTTCCATATGGGTTGCTTCTTCATTTGCTGCTCACTCAGCCCGGGGGGGCAGAGCGCCTCCTCCCCTTATTTATTAAGGGAGAGAAGGAGACTGGGAGGGAGAGAATGAGAGAGAAAGAATCCAAATCTCCCCTCTTCCCCCCAGAGGACTGCAATAAAGGAGCATATGTATCAACTAAAAAAAATTCCTTGGCAACAAAAGCTTTTTAATTGAACACAGTCTCTTCAGCCAACTTATGTAAATTCTATCCCAATTTTGGGCATCTATTTTGAGCACAGAGAGAAGCGGTATGAATCTTGCCCTAAAATTGTGCTCAACAGAAGGGTTGCTGCCATATGGCTGCCATGTTATGGGAGGCTGTCACCTGCTAATCGTGATGAAAAATTACAGGTTGCAATCACCTTCCTGCTGCCTGAGCAGCCCTGGTGGGTAGAGGGTGCTTTGGGCATTAAGGGACGGTGACAGCCTAACACTTTCCAGGGGTGTCATAGCCACAGGTGTCCAGGAAGTCACCGAATGAAGGATGAGGGAAGCAGCAGCCTTTGGCTAGAGGAAAGTGCTTGCTTCTAGTCAAAAAGGAGCTGGATTTCCTCCTTCCCAGCTTAATGAGGAATCTGGCTTATCCTATAAAACCTGTATCAGCTGAGAGCCACAGGCTGACCCATCATTGGCAGGACCTTGGGTAATGGTCTTGGTTGGAAGTTGGAAACCTGGAGGAAATCCATGTACCTAGGAGTAGAGAAGACAGAGGAAGAGCTCCAGCAAGGACTGTGGGTCTACCTGAGTAGCTTTAACTTTGCCTGGCTAAAGGGTATTTGGGTTTATGAGGGATATTTTCCAAATAAATAACCCACAAGTTCCTCTCTCCCCGCTTCCTCGTTCTCTCCCTCTCTTCCCTCCTTCCTTCTCTTCTTCCTTTTAGCGTAAATACTCACTGAACATTTACTATGCTCTGGTGCTATGCTGGTCTTAAGGGATAAAAAATGAACACAACATGCCTGACCTCAGGGACTACACAGTCTAATAAGGGGAGCAAACAAACAAACCAATATTTACACTAGATTGATCTGTGCTATATGAACATATGTAAGGTGTATTGAAAATACTGAGATGAGACACTGAAGTCAGATTATCAACTCCTAAAAGTGGTAAAAGAGATTCAAAGATGGCTTATAAGATTTTCTGAGCATGTGTATATGTGTGTGTGTGTGTGTGTGTGTGTGTGTGTGTGAGAGAGAGAGAGAGAGAGAGAGAGAGAGAGAGAGAGATGATGATGATGATGGAGGGATGGTACATTCATATAGAAATTCTTTGTCAAAAATATCACATACTTGGAACAGCCATCTATAGTTCCCTTCTCCTCACCAGAATTATTGGTACTTACCTTTACAGTTGAGCTGCTTATTTGAAGTGTGCAATTCACTTAACTTCTGTAAGTTTTGATTTCCTCGTCTGTAAAAGAGGGTAATAATTGCATCCTGCTTCCAAAGTTGTATTGAGGAAAAATTATGGTAATGTATATGGAGCATACATGAGAAACTCTAAAAAATAGTCATTGGTGGTGGTGGTGGTGGTGGTGGAGGTACCATTATATCTCACACACAGGAGAGTTTGATGAACGTAAGAACACCCACTATGAGCTGGGTGCTCTGTTAGGCTCTCAAGAAGTGTAGTAGAGGATATGGATGTGCAAGCAACTCATTGTGCTAGAGAACCATATGTGCAAAAATAGAAATATGGAAAAGGAGAAGAAGTATTATAGAATAGCAGATACTTAAAATGATCAGGATGGTCAGAAAAGGGTTTTGAAGGATGAATAGAAGTTTGTCAGGTGGATAAGGAACAGGATTAAAGGGCATGGCAGGTGAGGGAAAAAAATCAACATCGCAAGTCTTGGAAATTTCCAGGGAATAGATGAAAAATGGGGAGCAGCAGATGGTGAGGAAGGAAAGCCTTTCTCACCCTCATGACAGCTCTGGATTACCTAGAACCATGGCATTACAGTTCTAACAAATGATCCTGCAGTGAGGAGTCATTACATGTATATTTCTATTATCAAACTCACCCCCATGCATTATAACTTATTTATATATGTCCTCTTTACAGGAAACTCACTGAAAGAAGACACGTTTTTTCTTATTCTTTTTATCCCTAGTGCTTAGCAAATGCTACATATTGAAAAAATATTTGGTGAATGGCAAGTCAATTAAAATCAATTCCTAAGAGGAATCATGGATTTCTTAAGTCGTATCTGGCTGGCATTTGAGAAAGTTGGGCCACCTGCCCCGGAGTTATTCACTGGAGATGTTGAATGTCTCGTCTCCATGTGGGGTGAGAGCAAGGCCAGGCTGAGCTCTTGGGGCTGCAGTAGGGAGACTGGTGATTTAACTTCAGGTCATCACCTAACCTAATTTTAGGGGTTCCAAAAATAGGTGACTGAGGGTAGCCATGGGATCAGTGTCTCCATGTTGTTGTTTTTTTTAAAAAACTTATTTCTTGTAGTCAAAAGACAATTTTGCTTAGAGTGTTGATTGGGGATTAATTCTAACTGGAATGACTCTGCTAGAAAATGGAATCTGGGGTTCTTGAGGAAAAGGTAGTTCTTTAGTAGATAAAATGGGGTTGAAACAAAATGGCTTAAGTTTTCAGTCTGAAGGACAAGCTTTGACAATATATGACTTAGAGAGCCTGAGGGAGTGTCAGACGGAACTTCCCTCCCTTGCTTTTCAGGCAGTAGGTGAGTTGGAGTGAACCATCTCACCACCTTGGAAAGTGGTTATTGGAGAGATGCTCTTTCCGTCTCACAGGGCAGGGTCTTAGGGTCTAGATAAGAGCCTCAAGAACAACAGGGCTTCCCCCATTGCTGAAGCTCGTTGAGGGCAGGGAGGAGCCAGGTCTTTATCATCCCTTGTGATATCTCCAGTGCTGAGCACAGTATATGAAGCAGTTGGCACTCCTTTATAATATTCATGGAATGAATAAGAATAACAACTAATGCCTGAATGGGACCTACTCTGTTCCAGACACTGTTTTAAGGACTTCAAATATATTAATTCATTTCATCTCCACAACAAAACAACGAGGTGGGGGCTATTCTGACCGGGCAGTCCCAGTGTTGTCTGAGCCCTTCTGCGGAAAAGGTGTTATGATGTGCGCGATGTGGGGCCTTCTCTGGGTGCAAAATGGGCAGGCTGCAGGGGAGATGACACCTTTTGTAGGCTCTTTCCTACTCGAAGCATGTAATGAATAGGGAGGGGCGTCCAATGGCGCTGGGTGATCTGAGCCAAACAGAGAAAAGTTTATGGCAACTATTTATGCAGCTGCAGCAAAAGCCAGGCAAGTCTCAGGATCCCTGGTGCACGATCACATCAACGGTAAACACGCTCCTTTCCTTGAAAGCGAGGCCCTCTCTGGGCTGAGCTGTGGTGCTGAGTGTGTGTGTGTGTGGGGCCCCTGGGGAGGGCAGGTCACCCTAGACAGTTACTGCAAACACAGCTGTTATCCCCAGCAGAGAACCGTCTCTTAGTAGCAAATGCCGGGCTAGCAGCCGGATCAATCTCTTGCAGTGTAGCTGATGGGGGAGTGTCAGTTCTCTTATGTGTTTTCTCCTTCGGGATAAACCCCTTGCTGGACCTAAGGGATGGAGGTGGGTTGGGCTCTGAGCAGGGTGCCTGGAGAATGTGCAGGTTCTGGCTGGGTCTTGCACCCGCCCACCTCTCCCCAGGAGCCCGATGGAGCTCTGGGAGGCTTGAACCCTCTTGTTTCCTCCCAGGAACTTACCTGGATGAACCAGCATTCACGTACTGACAGCTCTTTGATTACCTAAACCTAAGAAGGGAAGCAGAGGTGTGTGTTATCCAGAAAAGTAGGCAAGACAGAACCAATTTTGGCTTTGATATACCTTAGCTGTTTTATGTCATATGCATAGCATAAGAATTTAGAGATGAATGAGACTATAGAGATAATTTATCTACAAATCTTTATTTTGTGATAGAGAAAAGGAAGGCTCAGAAACAAACCGATTTGATGATACCATTTCATTGTGTGATAATTGGAGCCCAGTCCATTGCTCGTTCTATTAAATTATTTTGTTTTCCAAATATGAACACATATGTCTTAAAGCAATTGGTGCATTTGTTTGGAAACAGTGTCCTAGATGATGAGGGTGAACAAGGTTCTTTGCATCCTTCAGGCGGCGGAACTCGGCAGTCTGCCTTTCCCTTGTAAAGGCAGCCACTTTGCCTCTAGGTTTGGCATCTGTGCAGGTACTGGGCCAGGAACAGTGTTTCTGGTCTGCTGAGCCCTTGGAAGCCCAAAAGATGGAGCATGGGCTTTGCACTTAAATAAGCCCAGATTTGAATTCCAGTTCTGCCAATTCTTTCCTTATCATGTGACTGTGGACAAGTAAGTTCACTTTTCTAAGCCTCGGTCTCTTCTTTTGAAAAATCCAGCCAACATGTGCTGTGTGTCTGTTCCCTTTGTCTTGTAAACAATGGCCATGAGCCAAGCATAAGACATAGTGCTGGGTTTTCTTTATGCTTTGTCTTATTTCTTTCTCAAAGTTTTTTTTTTTTAAAAATAAAATAGGTGCTATTATAATCTCCATTTTACATAAGAGGAGGCTGAGCTTTAGAGGACCTTAGGGTATGAGCCAGGTCTTGAGGGTAGGTCTCTTTGGCTCCAGAGCCTTTATTTTAATTTCAACGCTCTTATTAGTAGGTACTGGAATGTTGCAGTGCGTGACATTGCCTCTTCTTTGAATAATTCACACTGGGTTTGGGGAGACAGATAAGGGAAGAAAGAATTACAATTTTGTGTGATAAGTGCTCTTTAGGATCACTGAGAGGGACCACTTATCCCAGACTGGAAGACCAGGGAGGGTTTCTAGGAGGAGGTGGCAGCTCTACTCCCTTGAAGAGTGAAGGTAAATCACCTAGCTGCAGAGAGACAGAGAGAAGAAATATGTTCAAAGACCTGGCAGTATAGATCATCGGCCCAGTCTGAAGATCTGCAAATAGTTGCATGTGCCTGGAGTGGGGATGAAGGCAGGGCTGTGAGGAGAGAGACAGAGTCTGATCCTAAAGTGCCACACATACTGTGTTAGGAAGGGAGCTGAACCCTAAAGCATTGCAGACCCGTGGAGGTTTTTAGTAGGGAGTGATGCCATCAGATTCCGGTTTTGGAAAGATTACGTCCTATCTCACAAGATATCTGCAGGAATCATCACAGCCTAACCACAAAACTGTTTCAGATTGTGGCTGAGCATGAAGCCAAAATCACAAATGCAGGTGATTAATTAACATAGTTTCCCAAACCCACTTCCTCGATGTTTCTACTTTAGCCACCTGAGACCTGGGTTCTTTTGCTGGCCTCATGGCAGACATTAAGCCCAGTTTGAGTGTCATTGTTCGAGCCCCACACTGGGATGGGAAAGAGCAGGGAGGTGGGGGACTGTGCACTAAAGCTCTACATCTTTATACTTCTTCCCTGTCCTGGCTTCAGGAGGCTGGGATGTGCCAACCTACGGGTGAGGGCATCTCTTGTTCTGCTAATTCTGGGCCTCATCCACCTTACAGGGGCTGTCCCCTGTGTCCTACTTACAGATTGTGTATCTGCATCTATGCTTAATCGAATTCTCATCCTTTAAAAACATTTTGCGTGTGTGCTGTTGCCTAGAGGCATTCAGGTAATGGGTGCATTTTTAATAAACCAAATTCGTAAAATATACGGTTGTATTTTCTCCCCAGGAAACCCAGAGGGGCTAGAATTCGATTGCAGCTTTGAAAACAATGATATCAGGAATGGGCACAGAAGCTGGACTCTCTGGGTGATTCTCATCATTAGTCTCAGAACAGGAAGGGACTCTACGGTCACCCACCAAATGCATGTGTTAGCCTGGGAGCCAGCAGGGATGGGTCTGCCCATTCTTGACACCTGTGAGTTCACCTGCTGAGCGTTAACCCCTGCAGGGTTGGTTAAAATAGATTATTTGCAGCTGTGGGAAGTGACCCTGACAGGCCACTAAATCCTTCTGTAGGTTTCCCTGCTTCTCAGGCACAAAGGAGTAAGGCCAACAGTTTAGGGTTTCTGGAGTCCTACGGTCACTCCATTACACTTTTGCTAACACACCTGTATTAGTTAGGGTTCTCTAGAGAAACAGAATCAACAGGGAACAATCACAAATATAAAATTTATAAAAGTGTCTCATGAGAATGCAGAGTCCAAAATCCACTGGGCAGGCTGTGAAGCCGATGATTCCAATGGAGGGTCTGGATGAACTCCACAGGAGAGGCTCACCAGCCAAAGCAGGAAGAGAGCCTGCGTCTTCTGAATCCTCCTTAAAAGACTTCCGGTGATTAGATGAAGCATCACTCATTGCAGAATACACGTCCCTTGGCTGATTATAAATGGAATCAGCTGTGGATGCAGCAGACATGATCATGATTTAATTCTATGAAATGTCCTCATCGCATTTCATGCGATGCACTTACCCAACCAGACAAACAGGTACCTCCACTTGGCCAAGTCGACACATGAACCTGACCATGACAGCACCCCTCATGACACCCCCGTAATCAAGGTCTTCACCTCTCTCCATGCTGTGCAATTTTGCTGAGGCAGTTTCCTCAGGCAGTAGAGCCTTCCCCATGTCTCTCGTTCTTATCCCCACACTTTCGTTCATCCCTCTCTCTCTACCTGCATGCCACCCCCACTTCCACCCCGTATCCTCAAAGCTGAGGTCAACTTTCATCTCACTGTCATGCCACACTATAATAATTTATCCTTCCCTTGATGTTCTGTAGCATGTAAGGCACTGACATCCTATATTTGAGAGATGCCCTTGTATTTTTTATTTAGCTTTTTATGGCCATGTCAAGTTTTTGAGGGCAGGATGTGACTGGTTTCTTGCATAGAGCAGATGCCCCATGCTTGCTTATCTCACAAAGCTGAAATCTTGGGGCAACCTTCACTTCAGCCCCTGTGGTAGGAGCAGCTTTGATTTCAAGTGGCTTCCCTCTCCTCCCCAGCTTGTTGTCCACCTCCCCCAACCCAAATTCCCCCAAATTCTCAGTTATCAGCTGCCTTAGTTACCTAGCACAATCAAAACACTGTAACAAAATACCACAAACTGAGTGACTTAAATGACAGAAATTCATTGTCACCTAGTCTTGGAGGCTCTAAGTCTGAAAAGGTTTCAGTAGAGCCAGGTTCCTTCTGAAACCTGTGGGGAAGAATCTGTCCCTTGCCTCTCTCCTAGCTTCTGGTGGTAGCCAGCATTCCTGGTTTCCCTTGAATTGTGGCATAACTCAATCTCTTCCTCTGTTTTAGTGTCCTGGCTGCTGAAGCAAATCCTATGCATTGGGTTGACTTAAACCAAAGGAAGTTTTAGGCTCACAGTTTTGAAACTAGGAGGAGTCCAAAATCAAGGCGTCAATAAGGTGACACTTTCTCCCAGAAGACTGTGGGACTGTCTGCCAAAGATCCTTGGTCTTTAGCTTTGCTGTCACATGGCAATGCACATGGTGGCCTCTCCTGACTTTTCAGTTCCATTGACTTTTATCTTTTGGCTGCTCCGGGTTGCTTTCTCTCTCTCTGTGACCTTCCCTATGAGGCCCTCAGTAATAGGATTAAATCCCATCCTGATTCAGCTGGGCCAAGAAACCTCATCAAAAAGCCCTATTTATAAGAGTTTACACCCACAGGAATGGATTAAGTTTAAGAACATGTTTTTCTGGGGTACATCGCTCCAAACCACCACAGCCTCTATCGTCACATGCCATCTCTTCTCTGTGTCTCTATCTGTGCATCTTCTCCCTTTCTTATAGTGACACCATCACATTGGATTAAAGGCCCATCCTACTTGGGTGTGACCTCATTTTAACTTGCCTAATTCCATCTGGAACAACCCTACTTTCAATAAGTGTACATTCTGAGGTAGTGAGGATTAGGATGTGGACATATATATTTTTTTGGAAAACAATTTAACCCATAACACCAGCACTGTCAACACAGTGTGAAATCTGCCTCGGTCTAAAGAATTCCAACCTAGTCCCAAATTGGATTTAATTGTGGCTGAGATTTCACTTTAAGTGATAAGAAAAGGCTGGTGGTAGTGTTTAGGGCTATGACCCTGTTGTCATATTGGTTTATCCTATACCCAGCCACATACTTTCTTAGAAAAAGAGCAAGAGTTAGCTTGGCCCTAGGTTAATGGTCAAGTTCCCATTAGAAGGCCAGGCCTGGTCCTCCTTAGTTGGCTTGGATCCATTTTACAGATGTGCCCACTGAAGCAGCCATTCTCTGGCTGCATGTCAGAAGACATCCTGGGGTCTATAGAAATAAAAAACTCAGTGTCTGAATTAGCCTGCTACCAAGCCATCACTTATTGGACTCTTAGTTTTCTCCCCTGCTGTGTTGCTAAAAGAAGTAGATAAATGAAAAGTTTAGTAGCAACTCTTTGAAGTGGAGTGCTGTCTGGGATGGGAATTCATTTCCCATGAACCCTGATGAAAACGATAAGATGAGATGTAGATGAGTCCTTCCAGAATTCTCCATTCAAGCCTCTGCAAATGTTATCTGCAAAACCATATCTAAGCAAGTGCCTTTGTCTAACACAAGCCCTCCCTTCATCACTCTTTCTTCCTAGAACCTCTCTTCCACTTTAACACCTTCTAATTCCTTCTGGCCCAGTTTATCAATGCCCCTCTGGACCCGTCTCTCAGAGAACAGAGGTCAGCAAAGGTACCGTTGCAGGGTCCCACATTCCATAGAACCTCTCCAGCTTAATCCCAAAGAAAGCTCAGCGGCTGATGGAGAAGTGATTTATAATCCCAAACAGTTTCTTTCGCTGTTGGTTCCAGTTTCCTGCATCGCAAATCACTTTGCATATTAGCATTACATTGACGACATTCAAAACAGGTGCAACTGCCTATAGAACAGCTGCTGTGGCCCGCTGAAAGCTTCAAGCCGAGACCCTGGGTGCATGAACTCTTCTTCTGATAAGCTTCAGAGCAGGTAAAATCATCATTAAAGGAAAATTGAATTGCAAGTACGTGCAAGATTCTAGTCATTGCATCTAACCACAAAGAAATGTGAGGCAGCGGAGGCGGCCAAGGGAATCTTCTTTTAAAATGTACTCAACAGAACAGCAGAAAAGAAATTGCCAACTTGAGAGTGACATGACGCAGCTTTAAGATGCCAAGAAAGCAGGCAGTTTGTATTCTCATGGAACAGGGGGTCACAACCTGGAGTTGGTGCCTGCAGGCAGTGTGGTGTAGGAGGACATAAAGAGGGTGTCAGTTCCTACCTTAGAAAAAAATGGGATGAGAGCTTATATTAGGGGGGAAATCCATGAACAAGCTCTGGGACACCTGATTCTGAATGAGCCTAGCTAACACTGAACCCCTATATATCACCCCTCAAAACTTTAGAAACCAAGGGGTGATTTCAAATAATTCTGTAATTTAAAACAAAATGACTTGAAAGCATTCACAAAAGCAAGGCTGGAACTCAGAAGCAGGGTAAAACTTCAGGCAGTCCTGGGTCTGATTTCCACATGCAATTCTGGCTCCTACTTTTTTTTCTTACCTGAGGTACTATTTTCTGAGCACTTCCAGTGGGCCAGGTCCTGTGCCAGGGTCTTTTCATCTTCAACCACAATCTAGGTGGCAGGTAGATATGTGGTCCATTTTGCAAATGAGTAAACTGAGGATCTAGACAATTTTCACCTGTCCCAAAACATATTTTCAGAGGCAAATCCAGGATTCCAAACAAAGAAACCAACTCTAAAGTCAAAGGGCTTAACCAGTCCTTTTGTGTTTCTCCTGGCTGCCCTCCTTGTCCATCTTGGTGGGGTAGTAGGGTCTCAGAGGTGGAAAGGCCTGGCAGAGATCACATGGTCTAGACCCTCTCTTTGACAATAAGGAAGTTTAGCTCAGAGAGATAAAAGGAGAACAAAAGATAAGGAGAAAATAAGAAGTGGGTTCTGTTGACTTACAGGATGTACCTTTTGATGACATTTCTCCTCTACTGTCTACACTGTGAAGTTTTATATGGGCTCCATTTCTGGTGGGAATAGAGGGTAAGGGGAAGGCATCTGTCTTAGTTTCTTGGCTGCTAAAACAAATACCACACAACAAAGTTAGCTTAACAGCAGGAATTTATTGGATCATGGGTTCAGAGGCTAGATAGCTTCTTTCCTTCCAGGGTTGGTATCTTTTGACTGGCCAGCAATCTTGGGGTTTCCTGGCTTTTCTGTTATATGGCAATGCAGCATCTTCTTTTTCTTTCCAGTCCCAATGACTTTCAGGTCCTCATGTTTCCAGGGGCTACTTCACCTGCATCCACGTTCCTTTACTTTTAAGGACTTCAGTCATATTGGATTAAGGTCACCTTCATTTCGTTTTGGCACATCTTAACTGATAACATCTTCTAAGGCCCTATTTACAAATGGATTCACACCCACAGGAACCCATAGGACTAGGTGAGACCTGAACATGCCTTTTGTGAGGGACATGCTTCAATCCTCAACAGCATCACTTTTTTCTCCTCAGAAAGACACCTTGAAGCACAGAGAGCCATAGAGGTACAGAACTCAGGAAAAGAAGAAGCCAGGAGGTCTTCCCATAGCCAGGCACTAAGAGAACCAGACAGGACATAATCCAACACATTCATCCTTCTCTGCTTTTAAGCCATCTATATGCTCAGGCTGTGGGGGCAGTGCCACGAGGCACTCAGACACAAAAATGTAGGTGGAAGGCCAAGAGAGTTTCAAATTGCTTAGTGTTCATGAAAGGAGACAAGACATCCACACATCAGAAAGGAAACCCAGAGTTCCTTCATGCTAAGTGCCAATGAGTGGCGTCAAGCACGAGGGACGACTGTGGGTGGACTTGCCGGGAGTCCTTGGGTCCATACCTCAGGGTTGGGGCTTGGGAACACCTCCACAGGGACAGTGTCCACTCTTTCAAAAGAACTAAGCAGGCTGGTGTGGCATTTTCCCTATACCGTGCTCCTACATCAGTCCCTAGAGAAAAACAGGGCAGGGCTAACCCACAGTCCATTTTGGACAATGACTTTCCCCCTCCTTCTCCCACGGGACATCATGGCGTGGATGGATCAGGTTTTCCACTCTCTCCATGTCTCCAAATGTCATCCTAATTATTTCATTTGTGCTGTGCATTGGGGTTTAGAAAGCTCTTTACTATACATTATCATCATTCTTCCTCATTATAACCTTGGAAGTTGGGCAGTAAAATGATTTTAACAGTTGATATCATGTATGTAGCCTGATCAGTAAAGGATAAAGCTGGCCTTGGACACATGTCTTCTGGGTCCTTGCAGGAGATCACACTGCTTCTTTTCCTCCCTCAGTGCTGATCACCTTCCATGGTATGAGAGAAGGTGGGACCTGAGTCAGGCCTGCAGATGACAAACTGGTCCTGGGAAGGAGACGGTACTTCTTACGTGAACCAAATGTCTTATCACAAAGGCCTGCTCAAAGCCCGTGTTCCCACCCATTACCAGCGAGGGCAGCCTCTCAAATGCCCTAGAATTTTTCCTTCCTTATTTCTTTTAGAGAAATCATAGGTTTACAGAAAAATCATGCAGAAAATACAGTGCTCCCATATACCACCCCTTACACACATAGTTTTCCCTAATATTAACAGTTTATAAGTGTGGTATTTTTGTTAAAACTGATGGAAAAATATTATTGATTGTTAATATTAACTGTTATCTATAGTTTACATTGGGATTCATTGTTGTGTTGTATAATCCTATGAATTTATTAAAAGTTTCTATTCTAGTAACATACATATAACCTAAAATTTTTTCCTTTTAGCTAAATTCAAATATATAATTCAGTGTTGTCAACTGCATTCACACCAGTCTCCTATCAAAGCTTTTCCATTACCCCAAACAGAAATTCTCTACCAACTAGGCATTAAGTGCCTATTCCCTACCCCCACCCCAGACCTTTGCAACCTGTACGCTATTTCTAACACTATGAATTCTCTTATTTGAATTATTTCATATCAATGGGATCATACAATATTTGCCCTTTTATGTCTGGCTTATTTCACTCAGCATACTGTCTTCAAAGTTCATCCGTGTTGTTCCATGTATCAGCACTTCATATTTTTTTAATATGAAATAATATTCCATTGTATGTTTTTGTCACATTTTGTTTATCCACTCATCTGCTGAATCACTTGGGTTGCTTCCATCTTTTGGCAATTGTGAATGATGCTGTTCTAAGCATTGGTGTACAAATATCTGTTTGAATCTCTGCTTTCAATTCTTTGGGGTGTATTCCTAGAAGTGAGATTGCTGAATCATATGGTAATCCTACATTTAACTTTCTGAGGATGTGCCAAACTGTTTTCCACAATGGCTGCACCATTTTACGTTCCCACCAACAATGAAAAGTATTCCTATTCCTTCACTTCCTCTCTAATACTTGTTATTCTCAGTTTTGAATAATAGCCATTCTAATGGTCTGGTGGTTTTGGTTTGCATTTCCCCAATGGCTAATGATTTTCAGTATATTTTCATTTGCTTTTTTTGCCATTTGAATATTATCTTTTTTTTTTTTTGAGAAATGTCTATTCAAGTCTTTTGCCTATTTTTGAATTGTCTTTTTGTTGTTGAATTGAAGAATATCTTAATGTATTTAGGATATTAAACCCTTCACAGATATATAGTTTCCAAATATTTTCTCCCATCCTGTAGGTTTTTTTAACGTAATTTTATGGTATTGAGATATACTCACTCACCATACAAACCATCCAAAGTACACAATCCATGGTTCACAGTATCATCACATAGTTAAGCATACAATCCCATGATCAATTTTAGAACATTTTCATTATTTCAGAAGAGAAATAAAAATAAAAAAGAAATCCTAAATCATCCTGTGCTGGTCTAAAAGGATGTATGCCCCCTAGAAAAGCCATGTTTTAATCAAAATCCCATTTTGTAAATGTGGAATAATCCCTATTCAATACTGTATGTTTGAAACTGTAATCAGATCATCTCCCTGGATGATGTGATTTAGTCAAGAGTGGTTGTTAAGCTGGATTAGGTGATGACATGTCTCCACCCATTTGGGTGGATATTGATTGGTTTATTGGAGTCCTATAAAAGAGGAAATGTTTCGCAGAATGGGAGATTCAGAGAGAGTGCTGCAGCACCATGAAGCAGAGAGTCCACCAGCTGGTGACCTTTGGAGATGAAGAAGGAAAACGTCTCCTGGGGAGCTTCATGAAACAGGAAGCCAGGAGAGAAAGCTAGCAGATGATGCTGTGTTTGCCATGTGCCCTTCCAGCTGAGAGAGAAGCCCTGACTGTGTTTGCCATGTGCCTTCTCACTTGAGAGAGAAACCCTGAACTTCATCGGCCTTCTTGAATCAAGGTATCTTTTCCTGGATGCCTTTGATTGGACATTTCTATAGGCTTGTTTTAATTGGGACATTTTCTCAGCCTTAGAACTGTAAACTTGCAACTTATCAAATTCCCCTTTTTAAAAGCCATTCTGTTTCTGGTATAATGTATTCCGGCAGCTAGCAAACTAGAACACATTCCATATCCTTTATCCACCCCCCCATTATTGCATTATTGATGAAAAATATTGGTGTAGTACATTTATTATTGTTGATAAAAGAATATTAAAATATTACTGTTAATTATAATGCATAGTTTGCTGTAGGTGCATTTTCCAATGTACTCCTCTATTGTTGACTCCTTATAATAGTGTTGTACATTTTTTCTAGCTCATGAAAGAACTTTTTTCTATTTTTACAGTTAATCAGAGTCATTGTCCACTGCAAAATTCACTGTGTTATACATCCCCATGTTTTAAGCTCCAGCTTTCCTTCTGGTGACACACATGGCTCTAAACCTCCCCTTTCTACCATATTCAAACACCATACAGTACTGTTAATTATTCTCACAATATTGTGCATACCTCTATCCATTTCCAAATGTTTGGGCTCAACATAGTAACCTTCTGCATTTACATGTAACTGCCCCCCATTTTTTAGGCTCATTCTGTGTCCTGCTAAACCATATTCCATATTTTATGTCTATGAGTTCACATATTATAATGAGTTCATATCAGTGAAATCATACAATATTGTCCTTTAGTGTATGACTTACTATAGCCTGTCTTTTAATTTGCATGATAAATTCATTTGAAGCAGAAGAGCTTTTTAATTTTGATAAGTCCCATTTACCAATCTTTTCTTTTGTTTCCTGGGTCGTTGTTGTGAAGTCTAAGAAATCATTGCCTATTACAAAGTCCTGAAGATGCTTCCTTTTATTTTTTTCTTGGAGTTTTATAGTTTTCTTCCTCATAGTTAGGTATTTGATCCATTTTGAGTTAATTTTTTATACAGTATGAGTTAGGGGTCCACTTTCACATATGGATATGCAGTTTTTACAGAACCATTTCTTGAAAAGACTATTCTTTCCCAATTGAGTGGAATTGACAGCCTTGTCAAAAATCAACTGGACAGAGATGTGAGGGTTTATTTCTGAATTTTCAGTTTGATTCCATTGCTTTATATGTCTATCCTTGTGCAGGGACTATGCTATTTTTTTTTTTTTTTTTCTGCATGGGTAGGCTCCAGGAATGGTCTCTGGCATGGCAGGCAAGAATTCTTCCACTGAGCCACAGTTGCCCACCCTTTTTTTTTTGGCTTTGACTATGCTATTTTGATTACTATAGCTATGTAATGAATTTTAAAACAGGGATGTGTGATTCCTCCAACTTCGTTCTTCCTTTTCAAGATGTTTTTGGCTATACAGGGCCCATCACCCTCTTGTATAAATTTGATGGATGTCTTTTCCATTTCTGCAAAGAAGACCATAGGAATTTTTATTGGGATCCTTCTGAGTCTATACATCAATGTGGATATAACTGACATCTTAACAATACTTATTCCTCCAACCCATGAACATGGAAGGTCCTTTCATTGTTTTAAGTCTTTGATTTCTTTTAGCAATGTTTTGTAGTTTTCCACAGGTTAGGTCTTTCCAGCCTTGCTTACATTTATTCCTAGGGACTTGATTGTTTTACTTGCTTTTGAAGATAGAATTTTTTTCTTGATCTCCTCTTCACATTGTTCATGGCTAGTGTATAGAAACACTACTGATTTTTGGATGTTGATATTGTACCCTGCCACTTTGCTGAATTCATTTGTTCGAGCAGCATTGTTGTAGATTTTCTCTATATAGGACATCTCATCTACAAATATGTGAAGTCTTACTTTCTGTTTCCAATTTGGATGACTTTTATTCTTTTAACTTGACTAATTGCTCTGGTCAGAACTTTCAAGGCAATGTTGAATAACAGTGGTGACAGTGGGCATCCTTCTCTTTGAGATCTTTCAATATTTCACCATTGAATATGATGTTAGAGGTGGGTTTTTCATATATTCCTTTCATCATGTTGAGGATGTTTCCTTCTGTTTCTAGGTTTCTAAGTGCTTTTATCAGGAAGAGATGCTGCATTTTGTCAAATATCTTTTCTGTGTCAATCGAGATGATAATGCGTATTTCTTTTTCTTCATTCTTTTAATGTGTTTTTTACATTAATTGACTTATTATGTTGAACAATCCTTGCATACCTGGGATAAATCCCACTTGATCATGGCTATTCTAGTTTGCTAGCTGCTGGAATGCAATGCACCAGAGACAGATTGGCTTTTAATAAAAAGGGATTTATTTCATTAGTTCTTCAGAGGAAAGGCAGCTAACTTTCATCTGACGTTCTTTCTTATGTGGGAAAGCTCAGGGTAATCTCTGCTGACCTTCTCTCTAGGTCTCTGGGTTCCAACAACTTTTCCTGGGGTGATTTCTTTCTGCATCTCCAAAGGCCTGGGCTGAGCTGTGAGTGCTGAGATGAGGTATGCCTAGCTGCTTGGGCTGTGCTGCGTTGTGCTTTCTCATTTACGCACCAGCCAATTAAGTCAAATGTCATTCATTGCAGCATGCATGCCTCCTAGCTGACTGCAGATGTAATCAGCAACAGATGAGGTTCACGTACCATTGGCTCATGCTCACAGCAACAGAACTAGGTGCCTCACCTGGCCAAGTTGACAACCGAATCTAACTACCACAATGGCATCTAACTCTTTTAATGTGCTGTTGGATTCAGTTTGCTAGCATTTTGTTGGGGATTTTTGTATCTAAATTTACAAGGGATATCAGTCTGTAATTTTCTTTTCTTGTGTTATCTTTATCTGGCTTTGACATTCGGGTTATGCTGGCTTCATAAAATGAGTTAGAAAGTGTTCACTCTGCTACAATTTTTCAGAAGTGTTTGAGCAGGACTGATATTAATTCTTCTCAGAATATTGGCAAAATTCACCAGTGAAGCCGTCACATCCTGGTCATTTTTTGTTGAGAGGTTTTTCATCACTGATTCAATCTCCTTACTTGTTATTGATCTGTTCATGTCTTCTATTTCTTCTTCATTCAGACCTGTTAGTTAATGTGTTTCTAGGAATTTGTTCATTTCATCTAGTTTACCTAATTTGTTGGGCATACAATTATTCATGGTAACCTTATATAATCCTTTTTATTCCTATGTGATTGGTAGTAATGACCCCTTTTCATTTCTGATTTTGGTTATGTCCTCTCTTTTTGTATCTGTCATGTAGCTAAAGGTTTGTAGATTTCACTGATCTTTTCAAATGACCAACTTTTGGTTTTATTGATTCTCTCTATTGTTTTTTTAATTCTATATCATTATCTCTACTTTTTGTCATTTCCTTCCATCTGCTTGTTTGCGGCATGTTTGTTCTTCTATATTCTCCATTTTAAGGTTAGAGCTCTGATTTGAAATACTTGTTTTTTAATGTAAGCTTTAGATCTGCATCCCATAAGTTTTAGTACTTTGTGTTTTCATTTTCATTTGCCTCAACATATTTCCTAATTTCCTTTGTAATTTTTTCTTTGATTTATAGATTATTTAAGCATGCATTGTTTAATTTCTACATATTTGTGAATTTTCTCCTTCTGTTATTGATATTTAGTTTCCTTCCATTATGTTCAGAGAAGATATATTGTATGATTTCAATATTTTTGTATTTATTAAGAATTGTTTTGTGACCTAGCATATGCTCTATCTTGAGGAATGATCCATGTGTAACAGAAAAAGAGTATGTTTTCTGTTGCTGTTGATGAAGTATTCTATATATGTCTCTTATTTCTACTTGGTTTATAGTATCATTCATGTCTACTCTTACCTTATTGATCTTCTGTCTCGATGTTGTATCCATTATTGAAAGTGGTATATTGAAGTCTCCTACTATTAATGTAAAATCATCTATGCTTCCCTTCAAGTCTGTCAATAATTGCCTCAGATGTTTTGGGGCTATGCCAATATATGCATATGCATTTATAATTACGCTTTTTTGTTGAATCGACACCTTCATCAGTATATGGTTAACTTCTTTGTCCCTCATAACAGTTTTTTACTTAAAGTCCATTTTATCTGACATCACTATAGCTTGTTTTGGTTTCTATTTGGATAGTCTACATATTTATTTTAAGCCATTCACTTTTAACCTTCTTGTGTCTTTGAATTTAACATAAGTCTCCTGCAAACTGCATATAATTGGGGCATGCTTTGTATTCATTCTGTCAATCTCTGTCTTTTGATTGCAATTAATACATTTGTATTTGAAGGAACTACTAATAACACAGTACTTTCTGCCATTTTTACATTTGGTCTTTGTAAGTCTATTTGGTCTTTTTCACCCCTCTATCTATCTACTAATGCCTACTTCCACATTGCTTTGATTTTTTAGTAATGTACCATTTTGAATCCCTTTTCATTTCCTTCTCTATATGTTGTTAAGATATTTTCTGTATATCTTAAAATTTTTGCATTGTACTTGTTGCATAGTATATCATTATACATTACATATCCCAAATCATAGATTTATCACTACTTTTTATGCACTTGCATTTGAGAATCTGTAAGAAGTAAAAAGTGAAGTTACATACCCATACCTACAATACAATAATACTGGCATCTATCCATATGGTTACCTTTATTGAAGTTCTTTCCTTTTTTTATGCCACTTTGATCCACTGTCTCGTGTTAAAATGGGGCTTACATGGAACATCTTCAATTTATTGCAATCATGTTTGTTTTAATACCAACTTAACCTCAGTGGCATACACACTGCCTGTATCTTCCCCTGTTCTCCATCTTTGCATTGTACTTGTTGCATAGTATATCATTATACATTACATATCCCAAATCATAGATTTATCACTACTTTCTATGCACTTGCATTTGAGAATCTGTAAGAAGTAAAAAGTGAAGTTACATACCCATACCTACAATACAATAATACTGGCATCTATCCATATGGTTACCTTTATTGAAGTTCTTTCCTTTTTTTATGCCACTTTGATCCACTGTCTCATGTCCTTCCCTTTCATTCAGAAGAACTGCCTTCAGTATTACTTGTAGGCCGGTCTGCTTTTGTTTATCAGGGAAGATCTTAATCTCTCCCTCATTTTTGAAGACAATCTCACTGGATATGAACTTCCCAATTGGCAACTGTTTTCTTACAGCAATTTAAATATTTCATTCCATTGCCTTACCTCCGCGATTTCTGATTAGAAATCAGCACTTAATCTATTTGGTCCCTTGTATATGACATGTTCTTTTTCTTGTGCTGCTTTCAGGACTTTCTTCTCATCTTTGGGATTTGACAGTTTGACTATTATGTGTCTGATATGGTTCCTTTTGAGTTTAACCTGTTTGGGGTTCATTGGGATTCTTGAAACTGTGTATTCATGTATTTTGTTAAATTTGGGAATTTTTCTTCTGCTGTTTCTTTGAATATTCATTCTTCCCCTTTCTCTCTTTCCTTTCCTTCTGGGACTCCCATATTGAGTATATTGGCATTCTCAATGGTATCCCACATGTCTTTAAGGCTCTGTTTGAATTTTTTTATTCTTTATTCTTTCTGTTCCTTATCCTGAATCATTTCAACTGTTTTGTCTTTGAGTTCACTGATTCTTTCTTCTATCAGCTCTAACCTGCTGTTGAAACCCTCTAAGGAATTTTTCATTTCATTTTTGCTGGTCTTCAACTCCAGTATTTCTGCTTGATTCTTTTTTAAAAGTTTTCTCTTGTCAAGAATGATTTCATATTATTCATTCATAGATTGTCTGTTATTCTTTAATTCTTTCTTTCTGTATTCCTTTTTTGCCTTGAGCATATTGAGGAAAATTTTTAAAAGTTTTTTGTCTGGTATGTCCAAAGTCTGGTCTTCTTCATTGATGACTTCTTGACTTTTATCTTGATCCTTTGGATAGGCCATCATTTCCTCTCTTTTTTTTGTCTTGTAATCTTTTGTTGCACATGTTTTAATATTTTCAAGTCTTAACTTTGGTATTTAATCCCTGAGCTGTCTGTTTCATAAGTTTATATCCAGCTACTGATATGACAGAGATGTCCTTTCATTCTAGGAGCCAAGAAAAATAAAGCAATGCAAAAGACATCTTTCAGGGTCTTTGCAAATGGCTCTGCATTGGCTTGTGCTTTCCTTCAGAGTGTAGCCTTCCTATCCAGAATATCAGTTAGAGGTAAATACAATAGTCAGGGTCCTCCATGTCTTTTCTGAACCTCCATGTCTTCTCTGACTTTCTCTGGGCTTGCACTTGCTCATTGCTTTAGGAATTTCCCTGTTTATAGGTATTTGAATGCCCCCTCTACTCCTTATGAAATACTTTCCCTCTCTCCAGGGTACTTTATTGTATGATTCAAAGTAGGTAATCCTTTGCCCCCAAACTGCCCCAAACTGCTTTGATTATATTGTTTTTTATACTGCATTAGCTGTCCCCAAGCTGTTTCTGCCTAAGGGCAAGTTCTAGGAAAATAAGCCTAAGAAAAGTTTCCTGGTTCTGTCTCTCAGGTTTCTACCTGAGAGATTGGCACTGATATACAGGGATTTCCTGTATGTACATAGAGGTTACTCCTACCCCTCCAAACCAAGGCTAGAGACCCACAATGGGGGCACAGACTGGGCCCCAGCAAGGGTACCACAAGCTTTTCCTACCATTTTAAAACCTGTGTTTTTTTTTTTTTACTTATCCCTCCCCCAGTTACTGTAACCTCTTAACTGGCTTCTAGAGTTTTGTGGAACATGATTCTGCCAATTTTTGCTATTTGTTCAATGATTCTATGTGGGAATATCAGTGGGTCTTATATCATCATCGTGGTTGACCAGAAACCAGCCCAGAGGGTTTTAATCAAGCAGCCAAAGTAGATTTGCTTCCCCAATAACCCTCATATTAATTAGGATCATCTAAAAAGTGTCCTGTTGCACCCTTGTTCCTGCCAGACCCTGAGTGGGCAATCCTGGGAGCCATGGAACAGGCTTATTCCTGCAGGCTGAATTTGCTTCCAGAAAATGTAATTTTGTTTCAAAACCTTGGAGAGATCTCAAGGTCTCTCTGAAAGAGAAGAAAACAAGAAAAGAAGATGGCCAGCAAGGTTCCTATTCCCTCATGCCTTGGCCCAGAGCCAGTAATTACACAGATTTGACTCTTGCTCGTACGTGCCTGCATCCCTTCTCAGCATCCCACTGGACCCACTCACTTTGCAGACAAATAAATGCAGTTTGGGCCAGCACAAGATGACCTCCCAGGAATCAACAAGTCCAGCTTCCATATCTCCTTTGGAAAATTTCCCAGGGACTGGGCTACAGTTGAATGCAGTATTTCTGAGGTTTGCAGAGGAGAAGAACTAGATAATAGAAAATTGGGGGCTTGGGCTGGGAGGGAGCAGCACAAACACCAATAGCTACATTAAAATAGCAATATTAAAAACATTTGCTTATTAAGGGCAAGCCACACACTATTCTAAGCACTGTGACTGTATTAACAATATTTAGTTCTCCAAGAAACTCTGCAAATGATGTTGTTATTTTTCCTTTTTAGAAATGAGAAAACTGAGCCCCAGGGAAGTTAATTAATCTGCCCCAGGTCTCCCTCCAAAGCCTACCTTCCCACCCACTCCACCCTATTGTCCCCTCGTGTGACACACCCTTTCCTAAGGTGTGCTTATCCTATCCCTCATTCCATTTCTGTTCTTCTTGCCCTCTGCCATCTCCCCCTTGGCCCAGTACTCTCAGTCATTCTGGCAGTATCCAGGGCCTTCTCTTTTAACCTCCTACCTTGGCAGGAACTCAGTGTTTTAAGCCATTCTCCTTTCCTGTCTCCAGAGATCAAAACCCATTCATCCCATAGCTCACCCCTCAGGCCCTGCTAGAAGCTTACAGAGGGCAACGGCTGTAAACCAGAGTCTTCATAGCCCTTCCTCAATGAAGGCCCCAGTGGGGAGGGCTGGGGAGAAGGACCAAGTGGGCAGAGTTCCATCCAAAACACTCTATGTCCATTGCTCCGTAGGATGAAGTTCAGGTAAGATAAAGCTTATTTTAGCATAAAAGCAAATGTTTAAAAAAATCATGATAGAGCATCCATGAATTTACATAGCTTGTGTTATTAATGCTAACATAAGACACCTCCTAAATAACATTTGTCTTTCAGTAAAGACCTTTTGCTGAATGAGTTAAGCCAAAGGAAGTTTTCATTTGTGAATTCTAGATACTCTGGTGGATTCCCAGAGGATGTGATATTTATGTATGGTGATGGGGAGTTTGGGGATCCTGAAAACCCTGTCACCCTTGGTGAAGTTGATGCTATGTCCCTGCTATTTCTATCCTAGATGGACAGAAGGAATGCAGACAGGGGATGATGAATGGCCCTTTCCTGCTTGATCACATCATATCATAGACTTGGGGCCTCTATTCTCTGACCTCACGCTTCCTAGGGGGGTTCTATCTATATATTTATTTACCCACCGTGTCTTCTACCTCAAGCCAAGTCCCCTGGGCCACCTGAGCCCTGCTTCTCTAGCCTGTCAAAAAGAAAGCTACAAGCATGTAATTATGACATCCTCAGGGTAATTTTAACTATAAGTCATTATTTTAAAACAACCGATGCAATCCCCATTTGCCAGCACAAAGAAATGATTCTCACTAGCCTGAACTCACTGTCAAACATGCCAGGAGAAATAAAAAGGTGCTAATGCAATATAGCCCAGAAATAGAAAATAAGATTAGAGGCGACGCTTGAGATTTCAGGCTGCAGGGGGGAAAATAGCACAGGGTTTAGTTACCAGCAGAACTGTCAGACAGAAAACCTTTGAGGTCATTAATACTGGAATCTTCATTAAGCCAAGTGGATAAAATTAAAGGGTGTTTGGTGAGGATTTAATTTTTCCTAGAGGTGTGTGGTCTCTGAAGGGCACTTCGGGCTGTCTGTGAGGCCAGAGATGTAGACCCTGGAGTAGAGAATGAAGATATTGGAGTTCTCATTCTTTGTCATCTCCTTTGTGAGCCTTGGAGGACAGTCTGCTCTGCTCTGAGCTGCTGCAAAATGACAGTGAGCTGAAACATCATGACCTTTGGAAGCAGTGTGAGGGTTAAAAAGGCGCCCACAGTCCAAACCGTCTGTAGCTCAGCCCAAGTATGGGTGGGACAGGAAGGGAGTCAGATTGAAGGACCTTGTATGTCCAGGGAGCTTCTGGGGACATGTGAGCTTTGAGGTCAGCCCAGGGATGCAGAACAGGGTCCCAGGTGGTCCCAGGGATCATGCAAACAACTTTGAGTATCAACAAAGCTGGGAAGCAGGCAATGGTGGTTTTGGCCGTTGCTTCTAGGGATCTCCTTTGACTTCTCAGTGCTCCTCCCACTACCTCTCACTCTTTCTTCATTCTGGCAGTGCCTTTGTATCATCTGGTTGTCTTAAGAAATCTAATAAATTCCCTAAATGTTCTTAAATGATGAGTGTTTAAAAGTGTTAAACGGTTCTCCCAGAGATGTTTATGGTTTTAGAAAGAAATTTTTGAAGTTAGAAAGAACTTACAATCCCAAAGGAATATGTTTTATATGACAGAATGCAGGTATTATGCTTGGTCAATGAGGAAGGCAGAAGGAACTGGCCTTTTCACTATACTCTAAACACTAAAGCAGTGGGTTAGAAGTCAGGGCAGCTCACGGCCAGTCATCAGCTTGCTCTGGGGTGCTGGGTGAGATGCATTACCTTTCTGTGTGTCCTTTCTCCCTCAGGAAAGACTGAAGTAAAGATACCTGTGTGGATTCTTCCTGCAGACGTGGGGCGGAGATGGTGATGATCTGCACTTAGGTTCTGGGAGAAAGGTGAGGAGTTGAGTTTTCCCTATGTAATGGTACAAATGAGCTCCTTTTGGCAGCTCAGCTTTCCAGGACCTTCCCTGGACTTTGTGATAGCCAAGTCTGAACAAGGAGACTTCTCTGGGCTCCTTGGTCTAGGGCAGAGCTGAGATACAGAGAGGATGTGGTTTAATTTTGCACAGATAGAGAAACCAAGGCATGGGAAGGCACAGCCTTGCCAGCTGATCATGCAGCTGGGACTTAAGGCCACTCAGTCCTAACCAGGTTCTACTGGCGACATTTGTTTCACAGTCTTAGCAGTTTCAATTAAATGTATCCCTGTCAAATGAAGAGCTTATTCTTAAGCTTTTATTGTGATAACTCTTTCAAACCCAAAACCCGTGGATGTGGTATCCAAAGTCTCGCTATTCCAAGTCTGATCCCAAGCCAGCATCAGCCTCACCTGGGAACTCGGCAAAATGCAGAATCTCAGGCTCTCTCTCAGAATCTGAGCTAGAATATGAATTTTAATACATTCTTCAGTGATGTTCATATTAAACCTTGAGAAGCTTTGGATTAGGTGTAAAGGAAACTGGATGCCAGTTGGGAAATCACTCGGACCTCAGTTAACCTCCTTTATGGTGGGGGAATGGTAGCGCCTCTGCCACCTGCTATCTGTGGTGCTCAGAAGATCAAATGACATAATAAATGGGAAAGAGCTCTGACGAGTACACGGCGCTCAGGAAATATATGGCTTTTTTATGCTCTCTGGCAGTTGGCCCGACCACACCCCTTTCACCAGGGACTTGGCTTCATCTGTCCAGCCAAATTAATCTACTTCTCTGCTTTTCCTCTTCTACCCCCTTTGAAACAACATCAATTTTGGTTGCTTTGATCCAAACTGCAAAGAGTGTTTGAATTCACATTATTGCCTTTAGTGAGATTCTCTTTTCTTTACCTCCATTTCTTTTTTCAATACAAATTTGCTGTGGTGGCTGGGCCCCAGTGGAGAAGAGATTAGCGTTGTGTTCAGCCACTGGCCATGCCTCTGAGGAGCAGAGCTTTCTGTTTATCTCTTAGAAGCAGATGCTTTGGATTTTACCCTTGGGGGAATTTATCAGGGTGCCCTGAATTCATTCATTTATTCATTCTCATATTTTTCCTCACTTCACACACACACGCACACACATACACACACACACACACACAAACAGTTATACGCCCACCATGTCAATGTTATTTGCTGTATATTTCGGAGACTGCAGTTTTCTGTCCTCCGAGTAAATTTTTGGGCCAGGTTTCTTTACCCAATCAATGGCTACTTGGGTTGGCTCCAAGTCCTTGCTCTCATATCTATTCAATACACATGGATTTCTTCTAGTCTTAGCAGCCCTTTCATCAGGCCCAACATTTTCAGAGCAACACCAGTGTTTTCATTTTCTTTCATTCAGCTGCCTGTGCTGGGGTGGCTGGCAGTACTTGGAGCAAAGTTGTTACCCATTTGTTAAAATGGTGCATTTTTCTGCCTCTTTAAGCATAGGGGTATGTGGCCTACAACTATGTACCCACGGCATTCACCATGGGCCTGTTTAAATTTGTGGTGAAGTGATTGATCTGTAAATTATGATTGCTTTACATTTTTGTTGCCATGAATGACTACAGGTAGAGTGCACAGATCTGAACATCTATCCACCAGTGCTTATTCATATATGTTCTCAAGAATTCAGCGCATGTTAAGCATTCCATGGGTTAAAGACTCCAGGCTAAGTATTGGGTGAGACATAAAGATACATATCTTGCTTTCATGGACTTTTACAGTTTCCCAAACAATATGAGATAGTAACGTGTAACTTTAAGACAAAGTGGACTGTGAGAAGAGTCATGAAGGACACAGAAAAAATGAGAGTGAAGGTTTATCACAGCGCTTGCAGCTGCAGGGGAGGGAAGACTTGTAGAGGAGATGGCATTTGCACCAGGGAAATGAGTCTCAGAGACAAAGGCACAGAGACAGAAATGTAAGTACAGAGCCACTAATGAGTGGCTCAGACTGGTGGACAAAGGGCTCTGTGGGAGAAACGGTCAGTTTATGTTCAACTGCAGAGGGTTATGGAGGCAGATTAAGGAGTTTTTATTTTGAACCTGGCAAATCAGGAGACTGACATTTTTTCAGCAGGTAAATAAGATGGCTATTCTAGTTTGCAAGCTGCTGGAATGCAATATACCAGAAACAGAATGGCTTTTAAAAAGGGGAATTTATTCAATTGTTAGTTTACAGTTCTAAGACTGTAAAAAATGTCCAAATTATGTCCAAATTATAGGCTATAGAAATGTCCAATCTAAGGCATCCAGGAAAAGATACCTTTGTTCAAGAAGGCCAAGGCTGTTCAGGGTTTCTTTCTCAATTGGAAAAGCACATGGCGAAAAGGACGTTGACCGCTAGCTTTCTCTCCGGCTTCTTGTTTTATGAAGCTTCCCCGGGGGTGTTTTTCTTCTTCATCTCCAAAGGTCTCTGACTGCATGTGCTGTGTCTGTCGCTCTTGTAGCTCTGAAGCTTTTTCCAAAATGTTTCCTCTTTTCAAGGATTCCAGTAAACTAATTTAGATCCACCTGGATGGGTGGAGTCACATCTCCCTCTAATCAAAGGTTAATACCCACGACAGGGTGTGTCACATCTCTCTGGATATAATCGAATCAAGCTTCCAACCTACAATGCTGAATAGGGATTAAAAGAAATAGCTGCCTCCCTAAGAAGGATCAAGATTAAAACACGGCTTTTCTAGGTACATAATCCTTTCAAATTGGCACAATGACCAAAGCAGTGATTTAGGGCGATTGTTCTGGCAGGGATTTGTAAGCCAACTTGGAAAGGGGAAGACAGGAGACATCCAGAAGGATTCAGAGGCTTTTAAAATAACCCTGGGGAGAGCTAATCAGTGTCTGAATTGGGGTGGTGGCAGAGAAGTGGATAAAGGAAATATCCTGGAGTTAACATTGATAAAACTCCAAAATGAATGAGCTGCAGTGGGTACGGGGAAGGGTGATAATGAGGGTTTGGGGCCTGGAATGATGGAGGTGGCAGCACAGAAACAGGGACTACAGGCTGAGAAGCTCATTTCTTTTTTGATGGGGTAGAGGAGGAATGGTGGGTTCAATTTTGGATATATTGAGCTTATAGTACTGGTGAGAACATCTAGGTGGAGAAGTTCAGCAAGCCATCAGACATTTGGAAGCACTGGGGAGTGAGTTCAGGAGTGAATTTAAATGAAAAAAATCATGTTTATAGAGACAATACTTGAACACTTACAAGTGAATGGAATTGTTACAGGAGAACATACAGGGAGAGGATTAAAGGACTGGCAGGGGGAGGTAAATATTTATATTCAGTAAGCGGGAAGAGAGGGGGAAGAGTGAGGAAGCAGAGATACATCTGTGTTTTCCTAGCTAGCTTGAGCACGTGTACACAATTTACATGAAAGTGCACACACATGCAGATTACTGATACATTCAGTTCCACAGAGTTGGAAGAAAACAGGAAAGATAGGATCTCAGCAATCAGGATAAGAGGAGATGATCAATACTGTCAAAGACAGCGATGCACAAGATGGATAAACAGCTGGTTTTGTAGGTAAAGGTGGCATATTAAGATGGGCATCTGCACATGCTGACATGTGGAGAAACATCCTGGTGTTTGGAGGGGAAGCAGGAAACAGGAAAGAAGGGGAAAGAACGTATTAACGGGTAGACAAGCAGAATCACTGTATATCAGAACAGATGTATATCCAACTGAATATTTTTTTGATCATTGTGTTGATTTCCCAAGCCCTTTACTTGGGTTCTGGACCTTGATTAGATTCTGTCTGGTATCCTCGGCTAATTTTGCTTCATTTTAGGCTCTTAGTCTTTCATTAGGTGCGGAATTGCTGGGTCACTTGCTTTGCCCCAATTTTTTTGCTCATGTCAATGAGAGCCTTTCAGTAATTAGGCCCTTGATTAGGAAATTCACTTTGAACAGAAAGCTGGCCAGAATTTGAAGCTTGTGCCGCGTATGCACTTGACGTTGAGGGCGGCTATTGCAGTTTTGAATTATTCCCTTGGGATAGGGGTGGCCGTGTATCACTTGTTTCTCTGAGATAGGGATTCCTTACCTCAACTTAGTCAAGAAATCAAGGCAAAGAATCAACTTAGCAACAAATAAGAAGAGGAAATTAATTCTCAATCATGCCCCAATATTTTTATTCATAATATTCCAACTGATCATTTTTCCTTTATCATCTCATTATCTTAAAGTTTAGTTAACATTTTACTCTCAGAGCCAAGTCTCAGTGAGAAATGTATCTGACATGTACCTCCAGGCAATGTGTAAATGGAGGAGAGAGTGAAAGGTGAGACCATTTGGCCAATATCTTTCTCAGGTGCACTTTATCCCCATAATTGTGCTTGCACCTCTGATCTGCAAGGATCTTCTTTCCCTCCTTTCTTACCTACCTCCATCCCTCCCTCCCTACCTTCTTTTTTCTTGCTTTGTAATTACAAAATAGCCTGTTGGAGAGTCTGGTTCTGAAATCTCATTCCAGATCATAGAAAAACTAAATTCAAAAACCTTGATCTTTTTCCCCCCTTCAGGGACTTTATCATGAATTCTTAGCTGATTTCCCTTGTGGCATGCCTGGGTCACGTGGTGTGTGTGTGTTTGTGTGTGTGTGTGTGTGTGTGTGTTTAGGAGGTTAAAGCAGGATTTTCTTTATAAGGTATGGAACAGGTACAGTATTTCACAGCTGGCTAACTAGTAATAGAATTCTTCCATCAGAAGCTACTTTTTTGGATCCTGAACTGATTAGAAGATGCAAATCCTGGACTGCATGCCGATGAAACCAGCTTGCACAGCTCTGTGCATCTCTAGTTGGCATGCATGTATCACACAGTCACACACAGACACACAAACACACAATTTTCATTAAGATGCATATTGATACTTTCAAGTCTACCTAGCAGGGAACCCTTCCCTTTGCAGTTGTGTTTCAAAAGCTGGTCAGACAGGAGTTATCTAATAGGATGAAACAATAAGTAGGGTCATTGGAAGTTTAGGTTTCTTTTCCCACTGGAAAAGTGGTTCAATAAACCACATGATGGTCCTTCCTGCTAGCCTTCTCCTTTGTACATTCAGATGTCCTCCATAAAATTTTTCCCTAGGCCATGAAGGGCTTTCTTCCCTGACAATGCCCCAATCTCATCTCCAACACAGCTCTTTTAGCAGCTCAAACTCCAAATATGATTCTGTAATAACTTGATTATATGACTATTTCCACCACCACTTGCCCTCCTTGGGAAGGTGAATGAATGGCCAGAAGTCAGACCTGGCAGCAGCCACCCCAGACCCTGCACACTCAGAGGTGAGGGCTAACTGAGCACTTGCCCTGCCAGGCAGCTCAGGGCTGAAGCCACTGACCCAACCTTCCATTGGCCTCCCATTCCCTTTCTCAGAATCATGCTCCAACTTGGTGGCTGGGACCCCAGTGGCTCTGCAGGCCAGTGAATGGGCAATAACCCTGCTGCATGGCTTCAACTTCTCGTTCTGCCTTTGTCCAGACCAATTAATCTTTCTATTATTCCATAGCGAAAAAGATGCAACGTACATAGCCTCAGTAATATGGGGAGGCCCTGAAGTATAGGAATTAAATATAAGTGAGACTTATCCTTTGTCATTGCACTTCACATGGGCATTCAACACTGGACTTCCCATAATGTGCACACTCAATTCTCTTGTCCCTTCCCACTTTAAATATTACTCTCTTACCTGGTTTCCTGGTCTGTCTCAGGATGAAGGTGAGGCTTGGCATCTGGAATGATAGGAACTTGAAGGGCAATTTTGGTGACAAAATAATTCATCGTGAGTAGACCTGCTTTCCATGCTCGTTCTACATACTCTGTTTCCTTGTAGGCCTCTCTCTACCTTTTCTCCCTGGAAGGGTATTCTAGTTTGCTAGATGTTGGAATGTAGTATACCAGAAACAGAATGGCTTTTAAAAGGGGGAATTTAATAAGTTGCTAATTTACAGTTCTAAGGCTGAGAAAATGTCCCAATTAAAACAAGTTTATAGAAATATCCAATCAAAGGCATCTAGGGAATGATACCTTACTGCAAGAAGGCCGATGAAGTTCAGGGTTTCTCTCTCAAGTGGAAGGGCACATGGTGAACATGGTGTCATCTTCTAGCTTCTTCTCCTGTCTTCCTGTTTCATGAAGTTCCCCTGGAGGCATTTTCCTGCTTCATCTCCAAAGGTCACTGGCTGGTGGGCTCTGCTTCTCGTGGCTATGTCTTTCTGTTCTGCTCTCTCTGAATCTCCTTCATTCTCCAAAATGTTTCCTCTTTTATAGGACTCCAGAAACTATCAACACCCACCCAAATGGGTGGAGACATATTTCCCCTAATCCAGCTTAACAACCACTCTTGATCAAATCACATCTCCAGGGAGATGATCTGATTACAGTTTCAAACACACAATATTGAATAGGGATTATTCTGCCTTTATAAAAAGAGATTTAGATTAAAACATGGCTTTTCTATGGGACATACATCCTTCCAAACCAGCTCACTGGGCTTGTGTAAAATGGAGCATAATGAGTCAAACTTGGAAACTGAGATTCTTCTCCATCTGTATAGCTGATGTCAGAACTGGAATTTCCATGACCTGGAGTCTCTTACTCTTGTGAACTACCCATTATGCGAAAAAGACCTCGAAAAGAGTCAGCCCACTGCCCTTTGCTACAGCAGGATCCAACAACTGAAAATGAGCTATTATTGTTATTTTCCAACCCAACTAAACCACACTCATCAGTATACATACAGAAATCCTGACTGTGGAAGATCATTTCCATTTTTCTTTGCAATACTCAGACCATAGCCATCACTTACTTTAGGGCAGATGAAAACAGGCTAGTTTCCCTTCAGCAAAGTGGATGCTGAAGGCATGCGAAAGATTCTACATATGAATGGTAGAACTGGAATGTTTGGTATCACCCAGTTAACTGTGAAGCCTCTGAAGGGTTTACAATGGAAAAGAGATTGTACTTAGTCTTGATGGCCCCATGGGCAGAGAGTTGGAGTAAGAGGTAGGAAGGGTGGAAGATACTTTCAAATGATTTTCAGCTCAGTAGGAGAAAGATTTCCTAATAGTAGGAGCAGCCCAGAGATAGAACATTAGAAGGGTGAGCCCTTTCAGGGGAGATGTCTGAAGTTAAGACCACACAGCCAGTTGATAGAGAACTGTGAGCATCAGTTGAGGGGCTCACCAGAAAACCTTATATTTCATTTCCAGTCCTAGTAGACTGTGATTTTTATCTACTAATTAAATAACAAACAACCACTGAATCTAAAAAACAGGCATCCATCTGCCATGTTTCTCTGGCGTCATCACACTTATTCCAAAATGAAGCCCAAAGATGGGATTTTTGTTCACTAACATTTCAGGTCCGTGCAGAATTTATATTCTAATCTTCCATGAAAGGAACTCAGAGAAACAGTTTACCAGATGGTAAAATCAGGGGCAAGAAGGAGAGGCCCAACCCTGGTAGGCAGCAAAGTCTTACCTTCCATTACCTCTACATTTCAAAGTGAGAAATCAATGTACTCAGCTGCAATTCAAGGCAATTAGTCTTTGTTCCCACATATTCTCAAAGAATGACTTCGAGAAACCCAAAAAATATTTTCCAAAAAGAGAGCAGATTTGTATTACTTAACCCAAGGAATGCAAACAAGTGTAATTAAAGTGAATTCCCATAAATAAAGTAAATACATTACATAGGAAATGAATTAATTAGTGTTTAATTACTATCAATTACCAAAATCACTACAGAATTACTTGTAGAATGGATTGGATCTCTTGCTCCTATTAATAATTTCCATTGCTAATTGCAAGCAATTGTATTTTCTTTTCTTTGGGTGCATCTTAGCAGAGCTAATAGGAGGAAAGAACAGCACAGTGAACAATGACAGGAATATTTTTTAATTCTTCTTTCAGTAGAAAACAAACAGCGGCTTGAAAAATATCTGCTTGGTTGTCAAAAGCCAATGTGGGCACAGAAGGTCACAAGAAGGAGAGTTGTCCCTGTAGCACAGGGGACCTGGCCATTTCCTGGTGAGGGCAGGTTATATTGTTTGTAGCAGGACCTAAGGGTATGCCTGTAGAGAGGAGAAAGGTAGATGTTATGGATGGAACTGAGTCCCCACAAGAAAGGTATGTCAAGTAATTTGATCACAGACCCCTTCTCCCCCTCCCCAGTCCTGTGATAATGACCTTATCTGGAAATAGGAACCTTGAAGATGTTGTTAGTTAAGATGGGGCCAAACTACATTAGGGTGAACCTCAATCCAATACGACTGGTGTTATAAGAAAAGAAAATTCAGGTGCAGACAGGCAGGCACAGGAGGGGAGAATGCCATGTGAAGCGACAGACCCAGAGAGAGAAGGTATCCATGTGGCAATGAAAGTAGAGATTGAGATATGCTGTCAAGGAATGTTAAGTCTTGCTGGCCACCACCAGAATCCAGGAGAGAGGTATGGGACAGATTCTCCACTACAGGTTTCAGAGGAAGAAGGAGGACCCTGATGAAACCTTGATCTGGACTTCTCAAATTCGAAACTATGAGAAATTATATTTTTGATGTCTTAAGCCATATGATTTGTGACACTTCGATTCAATGGCCCTAGGAAGCTGAGACTGATAGGTGTTGGGAAGCTCACTGTCCAAGCTTACCTCCAGCATTCTTTGAAGAACCTACAGCCAGACTGGCAGGGGTTGTCTACCCACTGGTCTTGTCAGATGAGGGAATAGATTAGATGTTTACCTGGAGGATAAACACGCTATCCACTGCCTTCCATAAGGAAAGAAGATCTCTGATATCATGCCAACTGTCTTAGCTCCTCAGTACCCTGTTATGAATACCACATGATGGTTTGGCTTAAACAATGGAAATTTATTATCTCATAGTTTTGGAGGTTAGAAGACTTACTTCCTCCTGAGGTTGTTCACATTTTGGTGCTGGTTTGCTGGAAAATCCTTGGGGTTCCTTGACTTTCCCATCACATGGAGATGTTCTCTCCTTTCTCCTCCTTGTTCCACTGACTCTAGATATCTCTTTATAAGGTCTCCAGTAACTTTGATGATGACTTCTTCCCATTCAGTTCGATCATACCGAAACTAAAAATACCATCTTCAAAAGGTTCACACTCACAGAGATGCGTATTAAGATTATGAACATGTGCATATTGGGGTATATAATTCAACCTACCACACTCACTAACAAGCATGACACTAGATCTTGAGTGGGAGAAGCACTGCAGATAAATGAGAAGTTGAGGGCCCAGAGGGTACCTTTACATGGACCCATACTGCCCACCAAGGGGCATTTTCATTTTCCTGTTGACATGACTTCCCTGTCATTCCCTGCCCTTTCCTCCTCTATCTCCTTGGGAGCATGAACTATAGGTAAGAGCACAGATTCTAGAGCCAGACTGCCTAGTTTTCTTTCTGTACTCCTACACTTACGTGACTTGGGCAAGATACTGCAACTCAGCCTCAGTGCCCTCATTTGAGAGGGAGTGGACAACAGTACCTACCTCCTTCCAGGTGAGAGCTCAGATCAGGGCCTGACACACAATGGTCTCTATCTATATTAATTTTTGTTATTATTACTGCCACATATTGCTTTGTGTTGTAGTTGATGCACCCAATGGGAAGCATACAATGTGGAGGTGAGCTAGTTCAGAGGATAGCAAGAGCCACTTTTGAGGAGATGGGAAGTTGAAGAGAAGAAGTTGGTCCTTTCCAAGCTTAAGTGGTTGCTCTGTTTACACTGCGCTAGGGTAGCAGTATCAGAACATGTCTCCACCTTGACCCTCTGCCTCCACCCACCTCTCTTGCACCTTCTTGGGATGCTATCTATAGATTCCTCTTGCCATAAAGTGCCTGGGTTTAAACTGGACAGCTGTATGGGTTAGATCCTTCCTACAAACTTGCCTGGATCCACTTTCCTAGAGACTGCACTTGTCTCACCGCAGGACTGTGGTTATTCCTTTCACAGAAAAGCTGTGGTCTCCCCACTCTGC
The DNA here is from genome assembly GCF_023851605.1 of Tamandua tetradactyla. Classification (NCBI taxonomy): domain Eukaryota; kingdom Metazoa; phylum Chordata; class Mammalia; order Pilosa; family Myrmecophagidae; genus Tamandua; species Tamandua tetradactyla. The sequence continues at coordinate 9,642,789 of NC_135334.1, read as the reverse complement.
CTCCAAGACCTCATGTCAGCCTTCAGTGGAAGTCTTGTCCAAGCAAGGCTGAAGAAGACATGGTGGTTTCCTTCCAGAAGCTTATGGTTTTTAGTCCTCCATTGCCACTGGATGCTTCTGCTCTGGACAAAAAAGCCAGAGGAGCCAACACTGGGAAACATTTATATATATTATGATATATTATATTATATATGCACACATGGATATTTAAAAGTCTTCTCTGTCCTAGATCACTGTCATCTCACCTATGAAGTATTCCACAGTGATTCTGAGCCTCACCCTTGGGGCTGCTCCTGGCAAAATTGCCAAGCCTATGAATGGAGCTAATCTCTTGAATGTCTTCTATTCACTGTGTTATTTAGTCTTCATTGTCCGTTCATTTGTTCCTTCATTCATTCAGTGTTTATGAGGTACTGAGGATGTAATAGCAGATGGAAACATTCCCTGCCTTTGAAAAGTTACAGTCCAGTGGGTGCTAAAATGCAGTACAATATATACTCTAAGCTCGCAGAAGAGAATAAAAGAGATGTGGGGTAAAATGTCAGGGGAGGCTTCCGAGAGGGGTACCAAGAATCTTTTAGCAGAGACCTGAAGGGCAGGTGGGTAGAAAGAGGTATCATTCTCTCTATCTACCAAAGAAGGAAAGTATGAATTAGAGACAGATGAGTTGCGAAAGGTACACGAAGTTGGCGAGATTGTTTCACGGATGAAGATTCGAATGAGAGTATTTTGGACTCTAAGGACATCAATTGCCCAACCACATTATGCTCTCCCCAGTTCTTTTCCATTTCCCCTTGGACCTGGGTTCCCTTCTCCCAACATTTTCTGCAACCCCCAGCACTTGTAGCAAAGGATGAAACAATCTGGGTTACCTTCCACTCTCACTTATTTGTTCTATAGCCCCGAATACATTGCAGAACCTTTAGACTTATAAAATGTAATACCTGCCTCTGAGCTGGAATGAGGATTAAAAAAAAAGAAGAAGAAAGATACTGTTTGTAGACAGCTTAGCGTAGGGCCTGGGACATAGTAATTATTCAATAGCTGATAGATAATATCATTATTGTGGATGCTAAGCCTTGTTTTTAGTCTCAGCTGATTGCTATTAAGCCAAGCTAATGCGCTGCCTGATGAGGCATTGGCCTAAGTCATATTTGCATTTTAGATGGAGATATTTGAAGATGAAAATTTATACTGCCCCTAAATGTGCACAGCTATCTGTCTCCCTTCTCTAAGAGGAAATAAACAAAGACTGGGCCAGCCTCAGTAGTGGGTTCAGCTGAAGGAAGGCAGGAACATTTCCAAACTTTCCAGAAAACAAAGCTCAAAACAGTAATGTGGATATGCAAGAGGATACCCCGAGGGTAAGAGCTCCTGAGGAATCTGGGCTCACACATCCAACTGCTGCCTCCCTCCTGTGCTGACTCAGAATGAAAACAAGCCCCTGGCCTTTAAACATAAAAAAAAAAAAAGACATATTACGGACCCCAGCAAGAAGTTGCTCTGAAGTATACACAGAGAATCACCGGCCCCAGAAACTCCTCAAAACCCTCGTCCTGTCCACGCCTCTCCCTGGCATGGCTGAGTTCCCTTTGCAGGCACTCCCGCAAATGGGAAGACCATTAGTTTTCCTTTGCTGCAATCAGCAATTTAATCATAGCTTCACAAGAGCCTGAATCTCCCCCTTCCTGGGCAAAGACCTGCCCTGGGAATGATTGAATTTCACAGGGAGCCATAAAACAAAGGGTTTCTGCTGACTCAGCCCTTAGACTCACAGGCCTGTGAATCACTGCCCTTGCTCTTCAGATGGAGATGCTATCTTCACCACAGCCATCCCTTTCCTGCCCCCTGCCATTCCCACAATCTCTCCTGCTAAGGAAAGCGTCCTCGTGATCATGTCCTCTCCAAGCTCAACCTTCAGCAAGGGTCTGAGTCTCCATTCAGAGAACCTGTGGCAGCAGAGTTAATTTCACTCACACACACACACACACACACACACACACACACACACACACACACACACACACACGGCCGTATTTGTTAGCATTCTAACCCCATAATAGTTAGGGTTCTTAGGAGAAACAGAACCAACAGGATATGTCCATATCTATGTCTATGTCTTTATCTCTAAGGTGCTCCTCACTGTACATTCGTGGATGGGGTTGAGAAGAGTGACTGTGGAAGCCAGCCTATCTAGAGAAATTCCAGTCCAGGTCTTCCCAAAGACCCAGTCCCTCAAATAGTTCAATCAATTCTCCAGAGACCTTTAGCTTAGCAGGGTGTATTCAATAAAGGCTGTTGGTTGGGATAAAGCAGAGAGCTAATCAGCAAAAAGAGATTTCCTTTAAATGGAAGTTTTCCAGACACTGGTGTTCGGTGAATGTCAGGCTTGGGAAAGAGGTAAGATTGACAGAAGCTAAGACCCCCAAATCAGTGCTTCTCTCTTTATCCCCAGTTTGACCTAATAGATGGTAGATCCTAAAGCCAGTGACTTTCTCCCTTAAGGAGGTCTTTGTATTTTCCTGGAAAGCTCCACTTGGAGAAAAAATAAAGGGTTGGGAAATTAGGGGAGGAGGGTGGACTTCCCCTTCTTTCTCTGCCTTGAATGATGGGAAATTGACTTGAGCCTCAGTTTCTTTCTGAGTGAAACTTGATGGGAAGGTAGGATGGGAGTAGAGTGGTTAACTAGATTATCTCTAAACTCCATCCGAGTTCAAATATTTATCTCACTTCTAGGAGACAGTGAGCCTGTGGTATGGAAACCAGGGAAACAGAAATATTTCCTGTTCTCGGAAACAGGGAACAACCCATCTTGACCTTTTCTTTGTCCCTACGTGTGAGCTAACTTAGGAAAGCTGCCAGTCTATTTTTGCCACTGGGGCACCCAGAAGCAGCCATCAAAGGCCACCTGGCAGAGATTGGGGCAGTAGAAGAGACGGCTCCCTCCTGGGAACTGCCTAGTTCTCTCTATCCACTCCTTCTCCACTTTCTACCTCATGGTTTGGGCATCTGTGTCTAGCCAGTTGACTCATGCAAGCAGAGAACTGGCTTTGAGTCCAGCTTCAACAGACTGGGGGGCCTGGACCCACTTAGTATCTGCCTGGTGGGTTTGCTCAGAATTGGGACTCAATGTGTTCAAAGCAATGAGGAGAGTGGCTAGAGTTCCACACACACTAGCTCCCAGGAGAGGAAGAGAGGTCCTCACCCCTGCTGGGTGATAAGACTCCAGAGAGCAGGGCTGCATCCTGCTTTTCTCTGCATCACCCACTGTACCTCATAGTCAGTGTGTAATGTGAAGGAGCACGTAAATAAGTAAATGCAGTTGGCAAGGCTGCCAGGAGTTTCTGACACCCACATCAAGCAGGGGTGACTGGAGAGGGAGATGCAATTGTAGAGAATGCTTTTTGTGGTGCCCAAGAAAAGCTGCTTCAGAAGCTACTGACCTTGTGCTTCCAGTTGTCCATTTCTCACTTTCTACTTTGTCTTGACCAAACATTAGTCAGGCACCCTAAATTCTGAGCAAGCACTAAGAAAAAGAGGTCCCCCCTTGTCAGCTCCTGCTGGGAATCGGCTCACTACAGCCAGGCACTCCCTGTCAGACCTCACTGGTCATTTCCTCTGGCTTGTCCAGCTGGCCATTGGAATATTTTGCTTGCATCTGCTTTCTACTCCTTCCCCTATGCAATAAAACCCTTTTTCTGCTTGATTTTGAAAAGCTTGCAGATTTGTGAGATCGGAGCATTCTCCCTGTAGCAGTTGACTTTCTTCTGAATAAAATCTCTCCCTAGCCAAGTGCAGGTTTGTTTTGATCTGACACTATGCAGTACCTCTTAGACGAGGCTGGCACTGATCAATTTTTTGACAAATTTGACAGACAGATTTGTTTGACTCATTTGATGCAAAACCTTCCCCCTGTTTTTGTGGAGGGTGAGTGGGAAGCCGAGGAGAAGAGGGGGTGAGCCTTCTGTCTGTGGCATCATCCCCCATAATAGTTAGGGTTCTTAGGAGAAATAGAACCAACAGGGTATGTCTATATCTATATCTATGTCTGTCTATAATCATCATCACTACCCATCTTTCTTTCACTCTCTCTTTCATTCTCTCTCTCTATATATATATATATGTATATATTAAGAAATTTATTATAGGAATTATAGGAATTGGCAAGTCCAAATTCTGTAGGATGAGCCACAAGATGAAAACTGTTGAAGGAGCAGTTGTGTCCCCCAGGAGAAGGTAGCTGGCAGACATTCTTTCCAAATTCTGAAATCCTTCTTGTTTTAAGACCCCCAAAACTGATTAGAAAAGAAGACTCACCTTACAGCTGAAGGTAGATCTCCTTGTAAATGCAGTCAGCCAGTCATAGATACCACAATAGACTAATGACATAAAACCATCTAAAAAGTACCCTCACAGTAGCATTTAAGATGGTGTTTGACCAAACAACTGGACACCATAACCTTGCCAAGTTGACACGTGAAAGTATCCATCACACCCTAATCTGCGCGACTCTAGCTCCCTTCTCCCAGGAAACTGCACATGGCTTCCTAAGCAGGCATGGCATCTTATCTCATCCCTCTCTTATTTATCTAGGCCCTAATTGGGGAAGCAGAAGCCTTAGTAGAATCCCTGCCATTAGAGGCAGGAGACAGATTCTAACACCCCTGAGGGGCCTTGGGAAAATCTCTCTCTGCTTGGGTTTTTACTTGCCTTGGCTGTAAAATAAAAATAATAAGGAACTTCCTGCCTGAATGCAAGTCCAGTCCTGCTCTTACCTCAGTATGAGGACTGTCCCACCCTAGCACTAAGCTACCTGACAAATCCTTGTGGCTTTCCATGTCCCACAAGACAATGAGGGGAAGGGACAGCCACATTCCAAGTGGATGTCTGTCACCAACCACTCTGCCATCCTCTGACAAGGACCCCACAATTTACTGTTTAAGACCGTGTGGCACCTCTAAATGTCTCAAAGTCCTGTAGGGCAAAACCAGAATTCATAATTAATTTCTTCGAAGAAAAGAATGAAACACAGATCTTATCTGTGCAGCCAATGCAGTGCTATGAGGAGCCTGTCCTGTTAAGGAAGTTCTGTTTTTGTGGGGACATTTCCAGGCTGGCAGGGACGTCCCCCCATGAGCCCTGATTCTTCTCTTCTGGGATGGGGAGCTGGCACAAGCCCACAGGAGCCCACCCCCTCACCCATGTCCTGTCTGAAGTGCTCTCCATGGACTCGCTGGCCCCTTCTTCACCCCCTGCACCCCCTCACCATCAAGCCGTCCGCTGGCGCTTGCCTACCTCCCCCCACCCCCTCACCTGCAGGGGCTTCTCAAGTGAATGCAGCACCCTTGGAGGGCCTTAGGGGATCTCCCCAGTTCTCAGGCCATGCAGTTCCCAGGCCAAGTGCCAGTGCTGAAAGTAATTACTGGGATGACTTGGCAAGGGGTCTCTTCAGCACTGGACTGGGGCATCTGTCCCGGAGGTCCTCCCCGAGACCTGTCAGAAGTAGAAATGATCTTAATGAAGAGGCACATTTTTCCATCTTCCAGTGCTGACCAAGCACAGTGGAGGGAAGATTTCAATAAGAGGATGGGATTTTGGTTTTAGCAGCAAAGCAACCCTGGGGTGGGGCGGGCGGACAATGGGGAAAATAAGTCACCAGTGTGAGTGTGTGTGTGCGTTAAAAGTTCCTTTTCCTTTCCTTGCTCTCTTTTCAGTGACAGCAAGGATAAGGACAGAGGCGACTTTTATCCCCAGAAGTCAAACAGGGAGTCATTTATCAGAGATAGGACTAGCCTGCGACAAAAGTAGAAAATCGTTAAAATGTCATAAAAGTATGCCTTAGTGCTCCTCCGCTTCTTTTTTCACCTTCTTGTTCTTCTCGAGAGCTCTAATTCTCCCGCTCTCCACACTGTGGCCTCTGACCTCTCTAAGCAGCAAGCTCCACCCCTCCCCCAATGTGAGTTTCTTTTAAACAAGGATCCTGCCTTGACCATGAGTCTAATCTCAGGAACTAGAAAAGTGCCTGGCTGGCAGTCGCACTGTTAAAATATTTGTTAAAGGAATGAAGACCTCTTCCCAAAGCCCCCAGTTATGAGCAGATGATATGGCTAAGATAAGTTTACAGCTTTACCTTTTCTTCTGGAACATTTGTATTTGAAAAACAGACAACATGGGAAGAAGCTCAATGAAAATAAGAATGGCAGAAATCCAGGCAGTACTCCATCAGTAGGGGAGACTTTTCCTTTGAGCAAAGGACCTACTGTACCCCTGAAACCAAATCCGGGAGGTCAGTGCCCTGTCCAATGGGTGGTGTTGCCCGCTGCATTTGCACAGAGCAGCTGTCAATTTTAATGCATCTGAGGTTTTCTCCTTCAAGGGAGGGGTAAAGAGCCACTACTCCGTTCTGGTCTTCCTGAAATCATTCCATTTAAATACAGATTGCCAGACTTCTTTCCTTTAAGTGGTCAGAGAGAAGACATTGTAATATGTTGCAATGGTAATTTCCTTAAGATAAAAAGCAACAGTTTGGTTCATTTCCCAGTGACCCAGGGTGTGAATCCTTTTTCACCTCAATACTTAGCCACCTCAATGGCCCACCGCCTCTATCTCTCAGGTAGCCTTCCTCATCCCCTACCACCCCGTTTTTTTTTGCTTCCCCACTTTGGCTCCTTTAATTACACACATCTCTCGAGCAGCTGGTATCTTCAGCCTTCAAAAGAAAAGCATCCAGCCTAAAGCCCTGTGGTTACCTCCTTCTTCCTATTTCTCCACCAGATCCAAGCCCATTTATATTGAACCTAAGGAAAGATGAAAGACCACATTGCTGGCAAAGTAACAGGAGGGAGCCGAGATCATTAAAAAATATGATCTTTCCCAACTTTTGATTTTATAGAGATGTACATATGAAAATCTCTCGGTTATGAACAGCTGACCAAGGCAAAGGAAACCTCTCCCAGAAAGAAAGCAGAGCTCGCTCAGGGGGCCTGGGGATCTGGACCCAGGGGTCCTTTCCCTGAATTTTCCATGACCTTGTCCAGGTGAAAGAATCCATTATTTCCACATTATTCTGGAGCTGATTGGGAAGTGTGGCCCCTTGTCTGCCGAGAGATAATAGGGTTTATGAAGAAAGTTGGGCTCTGGGCTGGGACAGCCATTCACTTACCACTCTTACTTGAGCTCACTGTTGTGATGTAAGTACTGGACAGATGTCAGGGCCCCTGGTCAGACGGGAGTGCCCTTTATATCTGCGTCTGCTGCCAACCTCTATCTGTGGGAGGAACAGTCATTCATTTCCTGGGAAAATCTAACAAACAGCTTGCCAGGAGGCTGCCCAAACAAAGCCTTTTGCCTCTAGATCTCTCTCCTAAGTTGCAGGGCCTCTGACTCCCGCAGAAGGAATGAGGTCGTATATCTGAGAGAGTTACAAAAATAAAACCGCTCATATTCCCATCTTCCTCTGTCCCAGTGGCTTCAGGCTCTTGTTTGGGAGCATGACACTGGGAACAGAAATAGCTTCAAGAAGATTTCAGGCAAGTTCCTGGATAATACAGCCCAAAATGATTACTAAAGGGGAAGTTACAAAGATTCAGGTTTCCATCTTTAGATGGTCAGAAGAAAGAACACAGGAAAACAGGAGTTGGGATGCCTGAATTTTAGTCCCAGTCTAGCCAACTGTTGTTTTTGTGATCTTGAGTCACTTTGCTTCCCTGTGTCTTTGTTTCTGCATCTCTAAAGGGAAGAGGCTGATCTACATGATTTTGTACTTTTGCAACTCTGACATTCCTCTAGCCTATGAAATATGTGTATGAGTGTGTGTGTGTGTGTGTGTGTACACAAAATACTCACTTGCCTGTGAGTGCCTGAATAACCAAAGCAATGGACAAGGGCTTGCCTTCCAGGTGTCTGGCCTTTCCGTAGACCTTTTCTTTCCTTTGCTTCTTCTCCTTCTCTCTCTAGCTGGAAAACCATCAGATTTGTAAAGTGGAGAGAAGGGGATGGATGATAGAGTCCAACCTATCAAGAAATCATTTGACGCAAATGGGGTATCTAGTTACTATAGATCTCAGGAAGCTCATTCAAAGAATGTAGTAGAAAAAAATCAAATAATGAATCATTTAGGAAGATGCAGGGAATTTCTTCCATTCTCATTCTTTTGTTCTGTTTTCATTGTCAAGAAAGAGAAATAGATAAGAAATTAGAGCAAGAAGTAGGGGAATGTTACCGAGGGCAAAAGGCAAGTTGAGAAGGATAGGAAAAAGATCCAAGATTAGCAGCAGAGCATAAACAAACATGCACCTCTAATAAAAAATATTGACAAAAAGACTTTTCTGGGAAAGTACCTTAAAGCAACTGTGGGGAGGGAGAACAGTAGGGGAAGAAAAGGTGGTGGGATGGGTGAAAATGCACAGCAGGGTCCAACTTTTCCTGCTTCACTATTTTGCTGAAGGTCAGAAGAACCTTGGCCAGATGGGCGTGGATGTTGGGTGACCCACCATGGCGTTTCTGTGTCCTTAGGACACTGTTGGATGAGCCTTATTTTGCTGTGAGCACAACTTCAGCTCAGCTTTCTGATTCTGCCTCCACAAATCATGTAGCAGCCTATACTGAATGCTTTATTCATCAAAACTGCACTTTGCAGACATCCCTTTACAGGAGGGCCTTTTTTTTTTTTTTAACCCAGGCATCATACATACCTTTTTTCATGCTAAATTTATTCCAGGATCAGTCTTGACAGCATGTTGTGGTGGAAAGAGTCTGGGGTTTGGATCAGACTTGATCTTTCATCAAACCCTCATTGGCCATTTGATATTAGGCGAGGGACTTTCTTTCTTGATAACATAAGGATAATAACAATGCTGTCTACCCAGGAAGCTTGTTGTAGGGATTAAATGAGATCATGAACATGGAAAGGTTTAATGCAGAGAAGTACTCAGCCTTCTCTCCCCCAATCAGATCTAGCCACTGAGATGAGAAAGTAGCAAGATGCATCGTAGAGATAAGTACTTCCCATTCTGTACCTGAATGTCTTCCTTTATGACTCGTATCCATGATCTCCGAGTGCCTCTGATTCTGAATATGTCCAAGAGGGGGCAGAGTTTGCTGCTACAGCTGGCGACCTACTTCCTAGCTGACCCTTCTCCTTTTTGAGAGCACGGTACTGTTGGAATGTGGGAAGTTTTGCCATCACTTACATGGGCTTTTCTCTGAGTGTTTCTGATAATGCGTTCTTCAAGATGAGAGATGGCAGCCTCCGAAGGAGAGAGATTGCTAGGTACCTCTGAATACAAGGGTATATCAAGTTTTGCCCATAGGCTGCATTCAAGAAAGTACAACTACTTTGTTGTAGTACTTTTATAATTTTTTTTAATATAGATAATTTGTAAAAAATTCCCAAATTTGTAAAAAAATTGGGAATCACTCAGCAAGTAAAAGACCAAAGGCTTTGAAATCATGCAGATTTTAGATGGATTCCAATCTATTCATTCATATCATGTGGAACTTCTCCTTTGTCTATCTTTCTTTTAAAAGTCATACATAAAATGAATTAAAATAAGAAAACAAGGATGGTCAATAATAAACCATCTGGAGAAGAACAGATTGGAGAGAGCCCTCCAGTTCTCCAGGCTGTCTGTCTGCTTAAGTTCAAGTCCTATCTCATACCCACTGTGGTGAATAAATCGGATTGCTGAGTGAGGGGAAAAAAAAGACACATTTCCCTTGCCGTGGAAGAATCTAAAAGGCTCTTTTCTGATTTTCAAATTCTGGTCATGCAGCCAAAACCTCGTCTTATCTGCTTTTATATATATTTTTTAACATCTTGTGATTAGGTTTGCTTTTTTTAAAGGCTTTGATTAAATAGTCTTTGCACTTGGCGATGCGCAAGTTCATCATTTTCTACGAGAAGATGTCCTGATGCCTTGTATAGACTTCAGAATGGAAATGTTATTTTCACCCTCAAGACATAATGGGCTTTTCATCATCAACATTATTATTATTATTATTATTTTATTTTTTGACAGAGAGACAGGAGGGACCGCCTCTCCCCGCCCAGCGGGGCCCTCCAGGCGCCCCTCAGCAACCCTAATGCGGGAGGCGGCGGGCGGCGCGGAGTGGGTCTCCACCTTTGTCTCTTGGGGTGACCCATGTGCTCATTAATGGAAGAACCGTGGCGAGTAAGTTCATGGAAAGAAGCACGCCCTCCCAACTAGAGGCCATCAGCCATCCACACCAGGACATCTAGGGGTGCCAACTGCATTTCCAAGGGGTCGTATGCAGTTTCAGGGCACATGTTTGTCCTTGTGGACTTGGGCTGGAGGACTCCTAGAGAGATCAAATCTTGAGAGCAGTTCCAGAATCTCAAAAACAAAACCACTGACATCTTGCTCTAATAGAAGTTACTCTAGTGGTTCCACAGGGGAGCCCACCATCCTGAATGGTTTATTAGTGGCCCAATAATGGATCTCAACAATCTCTTACAAAGCGTGACCTTGAGGCTGAATGGTAAGGATTTCAGCAGCAATTTAGTCCATACCCCAGTTCTCATACAAGTCCATGCATCGCACTCTTTCAGCCTCTAGTTGTTTTGTATACGTATGCTGTTATTTCCTGACCTAAAAGTACTAGATCTTCAAGAAGAAGGGATATGCCTCCCATTCTTCCAATATGTATCCTTTTCACTTGAAAGACCACAATAGGGTTTTAATCCAGATATGTTGAGCAGATCTTGGGGTATCAGATGAAACAACTCACTAAGCCCTGATGACTTCCTCTGAGGTTTGGCTGGGTCTACTTTAGTTGCTGTAGTTCAATGCATGCAAGATGAGCCTCAGAGCTTTTCACCTGCCTCACCAGAGAACTGTGAGGCTGCATGAGCTAATGTCTAGGAAGCACTTAGCGCATTTCAGATACACACACGCACACGCTAGGCTGTGAGCTATTATTATCCCCACATCTTGGGCACACTAAAACAGAAGTTTCACAAGCTCTCTGGCACTTCCTCCTGGAAAAAGTCTGAGGATATTCTCCTGCCCTTCATCCAGTTTTCAGCTTCAAATTGTGTTGTCCGAAGTCAGAAAGTAAGGGTCAGAAATAATGAAGGGAAGGTTATCCAGAGTTTGTTGAACCTCAGATAATTAGGAGAGCCATCTATGAGGAATTATTCATCTCTCTGGTCTCCATCAAGTGCCAGGCTCTTCTGTGAGTCTTCCACTGTGTAATTGGCTCAGCAAGGCACATGGATTCTTCTTAACTGGCAACAACTGCCCCTAAACAGAGACTGATTCAGTTTTGGTAAAGGGAGAAAGCCAATGTTAGGCCAGGCTGTTCTGTGGACAGCCATGAGCTCTTTGGAAATATGCTGTGAGGTCAGAGTCTTCTCTCCAATCCCCACTCGCAGGCTGACATTGGTGTGAGGATCCAGAGCTCTGCAGTTTGATTTTCCAAATCATGAGTGTGCACAATCAATAGTGGGTCACTGGGAGACACACACTTGACTGACTAGGCTCCTTGCCTGGCTTGGCATGTAGAAAAGTTTAGCTACTTTACATGCTTGTAAAGCACACTGTCCAGCATAATGGCTGACTTTGTGATAGTTCAATTCCTATTCCCAGTTTTTGTGTGTGAATGTGTGTGTATGAAAGAGAAAGAGAGAGGCAGTGTGGGGTGACGGTGAGAGGTGGAGAGAGAGAGAATTGACTGGTGGTTTTGACGCCATCCATGGCCTTTTATCTCAGCCTATGTCTCATAGTGCATTCCAGTTGTTTGGGGCCATGACTTGAAAAGATGAGCTGATTGAAATGCTGACTGTACATTAGACAGTCACTCAACCTCAGACAGTTAGCAAAGAAAAGGGCTTCTCCTTGCTTTCTCACAGTTCTTATTTTTCCCCAAACTGTTTCTTTCCTTCCAGAGAAAAGGGAAATGCACGGAAAAGCAATTAATTATAATTATATGGGTGCTGGAGTATGGGAGAACTAGTCACAAAGAGTTTTCAAGTCCCGAAGTTGTCTAATAAAAACTACCCCAAAACGTCATAATTTTAGGAGGAAGTTAAATTTTTATAGTTTGGTGATAGGAAAAATTTGCTAAAAGTGAGCTTTCTTAATCACTACACTGTCACTTTACAAAGTAATTGTGGAAATAGAAATAATTATATTCTAAAGAAGGAAAAAGAAACAATCTGCCTTATGATCTTTTAAAATAGAATTATGGTTCTGGTTTGCTCCATAAATCAAAAAGAAGCAAAGCACAGACTTATGGGTATGGTAATTACCTGGGATGGTAGAAACTTAAGACTAATGTTTAAAGAAATCCAAGAGAACAGAGAAACCTTTGTATGCAGATAAGTAGCAGACACTTTAGGATGCGATGCCAGATCTTTCAGAGAGTTCCTTGGTATGCACAGGCGTGGATGGGAACAGGATAATGAACCACTCGTTGTCTACACACTCTTCTAGTAAAACTTCCAAATCTCTGCCAAATAAACCACTTTAGAACCAGCTCCAGCCAATTCAAGAAAAAATAAGCCACAGTCAGAAAAGTGCTGGAAGTCTATCTCCATGTATAGACAAAAACAGCTCAACTTGTTCTTACACTGTGAAAATGACAACAAATAATTGGAGGCTTATGCTTGGAAGTAAAATCCCATCTGTAGTAATCCCTGCCACTAAGAAGTGAAAACAGTGCAATTGAGAATCTTGGATCAAGTCCACTCACTCTAGGGTATTGTTTCTAGAAAATTTCCAGAAGTCTGGTACTGACTCTTGGAGGGAAAAGTGGTGATATTTGAGCCTATAATCTATTCAGTAGCAGTAAAAGGGTTAAGAGTGGACAATCAGTTCATTGAATGAATGCCTGGCAGGAAAAAAAGAAACAAAAGAAACCAAAAAAACCAAAACGCACACAGGCATTAAGGGCATAATAGTTGAATAGTAATAATACTATATTATGTCAACAGCAGTGACAAAGGAAACACTCAATGTATTTATAGAGTTAAATAAAAGACAGATCCAGGTCCCACATTTTGACTCTGAACAACCGTCTCAGTTGGATTTTGCTTCTGCCTAAGGATTATTTTGGAAAGAGCTATTATTATCTGTGATTTATCACGCTGCACTAAGGGGAACTCATACTTTCCACAGAGACAATTATTGAATTCTCTCTGGAGTCTCTTAAAGGAGCCAAGAGGGTTTGAAGGGTTCAAGTGGAAAAGAAGTTCCAGCAGAGGCTGGGATCTTGCACCCTCGGGCAGTTGCACTCTCAGCACCTTCCTCTGCTCCTAACCTGCAGATTCTTTCTCACTAAAAGCACCCTTCGATATCCTCTTCTTATATAAGGAAGGGTGTTTATATCATTGGGGGGTCTCCTGCAAAAAGTCCCTTCAACAGGTGTCCACCATCCCGAGGAGTCGTGTGTTGTGTTCAGTTCTGAAGGAGTGTTGAAATGGAAACCAAGTGGATGTCATGGACTAGAGAGATGAGGATCAGGAAGAATTCTGGAAGAAGATGCTTCATTTGAGTAGGTAGTGATGTGACCAAGACCAATTGTGCAGTAGAAAGAAGTCATTGTTAGTGCTAGAATAGAGCTCTGAGAATCTGCAAGATCGAGAGTGTAGTAGTAGGTCTTGCCACAACTGTGAAGATAAACAACGATAAATATTATATTAAATCTAAAGAGTTACATTAGTGTATAACAACCAGCAAGAGAGCTAATAGCCAGGCATTAATACAGACCAATCTATTATTTAAAACATTTATTAAGATTTAACAATAGCTGAATAATTTTTTGTTAAGCAGTTATTAAACTGAAGCCCTGCGTACATTAATCAACTGATATTTATCATTCAGAATGTATCTCATTATATCCAAAGAGCTATATACGCTTCCAGAACAAACTTGGAGATTTAAAATGAATGATAATTTCAATTTTTTTTTTTTGCCAAGTGTTCATGTATAAAGATTATACAGCTGGGTAGCCAGACAGTGAAGTGAACTTGTCTAATTAGGAACAAGTTGCTGATAAATCAATTCTTTCCTCTTATAAGACAAGTAGAATATGCATGTGTTTTAAAATCTAATTTGATTTGTACATTGTTCTGAAGCCAAATTAATTCTTTAAAGCCCTTTTAGATCATGCAAATTCCCTATAAAATATAAATAAGGTCATTGCTATTTTGTTAGTTGTGCAAATAATCTAGGGCCCATCTATTCACAGAATTCAGGCAGAAACCACAGGTAATTACTCATTTGATATCCTCAGTCTGACTTACCATATTAGACCCCAAACACAATTTTAATTACTTGCCTACAATTTTCTTCCTTATACTATTTCCATCCTGAAGAATGCCCTCTTTCTCATCTTCGCCTCTTAAAATCTTTATTAGTCTTCGAAAGCAGTTCAAAGGTCACTTCCCTGATTTCTCTCATTTAGTCGTAAACTAATACCTGAATCTCCACCTCCATTTTACCATGTTCTTTTACTTTTCTCTCTTACTGATGAACAGTTCCTTGCACAGGAACACTGTAAACACATATATTTTAAATACATACATGAATGCAAACCTGAGTTCCCTGAAGACAGAAGAATCTAACCTCCCTGCTCTGGCACACACCTCAGCTCTTGGAAGAAAGAACTGGAGAGAATATAGGATCTGAAGGAAACACAAGTCCCCATGTGGCCATGTGAATCTGGGGAAGGCAAATCCTTCACAGGAAGAACAGGAGATGTAGCCACCATTTTTTCCCCAAAGGTCTAGGCTTTGATTGGCTCTCATTGCCTGGGGGAAGTGTTTTGATTTTTTTGCTTTGCAAATTTTAATCTTCAACAATTAAGGAGGAAAACATCTGAAACCCACAGTATGGGGGCACTGAGGTCTCCATCTGACAGATGCAGTGCAGGGCCTCTCTGCTCACTTGTGTTCACCAGGGACAGTGGTGGGAGAGCAATCTCTGGGCTGCAGAATCCAGGTCAGGGGACCTGAGAGAGTTTGCTGCCTCTCTGTACAATTAAATTCACAGCACCGCATGCCACACTGTGTCCAACTAGCCTGCAAGAGAGCAGAGACAGGGGCTTTAATTGCTGGAGTACAGACAGGGGAACCATTTAAAATATGGTTTCTGATTTGCAGAAACTTGAGCTCTAAATGAGTGTTGTAAAAGGGACTCTCACAGATACTGGTCATCATGAATGTCAAGGAAGAGAAATGCATGTTGGGTTGCAGCTCTACCTCCTGGTCAGTTTTATCTGATTGTCATCTTCTGGGGGAATTCTGAGGAGCCTGTCATTATCTGATCTCACACTGTGTTAGTGGTTCCTGCCTGTGAAATCTTCTCTTGTGAGAATTTAGGTACCTATCCGTTAGGATCTTGACCATGTTCTCTCAGTTCATATCATACTAGCAGAGAATAGCTTAAACTAAGCTCCACCTCTTAAACTTCATATGTACTATTTGACCACATACAGTTATAGAAAGATGCCTCTCAGGTGGGACGTGGTGGCTCCATAGGTAGTGTTCCACCTGGGTTTGATTCCTGGAGCCTACCCATGCAAAATAAATGAATAAATAAATAAATAAATAAAGATGCCTCTCAAGATGATAAGACATACAGAAGCTGCCAAATCACCATGAGTTTATCTCTTCACATGTTTCTCTCTAAAATGCTTTTGGAGTTGGTCCCACCTTCTTAGTTGTCAACTCCTTAGCTCAAGTCATAATTACTTCTTGCTAAGATTAGTGAAATAACATTTATCTGGTCTCGGTCACTGCACCTGCTAACTGTCTCTGCTCTCATCCAGTCTTCACATGTAGCACAGCTCAGTCTCAATCACTGCTGACAACTCTTTGCCATGTTTTTCATGCTGGTCCATAACATGGCTCCCCCATCTTTCTGACTTGGTTCATCTGCATTCTTGACAAGTATTTTATGAGTGAATCTAAAAGAGCCAATCCCCTGTTTTATACTTTTGGTCTCATTTCTTTCTGATTTGGGCTGGTCTTGCTGCCTACAACAGTCTTGTTTGTGCTCAAATTCACACCAAATTGGATCCATTCTTTGAGATCCATCTCAAATGATACCACCCCCTTGAAGCCTTTTCAGAATTTCAATAATAGGGCACTTGTTCTTTGCAATCTTTATAACATATGGAACTTCACTTAATCTGTCTTGAAGGGATTTGTGTATTTGCTGTAGTCTTCTAACCCAGTGCCTCACAAAGCATTTTCATGAATCGTTAAACTTATGGGAACCTTCATGAGTAAAGAGTTCTAAGGTTAAATAAGTTTGAGAATTGCTGCATACTATTAGCTTTTTTTTTCTCTTAAAGATTGGTAAAGCATGTTAACATTATACAGGCTCTGAAAAGCTTTACAGTCTAGAAATCCATTCACTTTTGTTTAACCTGAAGCTTTCAAAATTTATTTGTTCACAGAACACTTTTTCACATAGCACTTATTAACTATTATTCCATGGAAAGCATTCATTTTTGAAAAACCTTCTAGGGTGTACTCTAAGTTTTTGAGAGTAGAATCTTTCTCTTATCTTTGATTACCTCCTAGGATCATGCAGAGTGCCTTGTACATATTAGGTCTTCATTAAGTGTAAGTTGAAATGCATTTTTATGGGTTCCCTAGGAATTTAAATCATGATTCTGATTTTATAATCCATTTGCTGTGTCAACATGGGCATGCCACTTTTCATTTCTGGTCTTAATTCTTCAGCATACTTTTTCATTCATACAATAGTTAGAAGTCACAATAGTTATAATGATGAGCTAATTAAAGACCTGAGAAAGGTAGGGGCAAAGGAGTCATATTAGGTACTAAGTAGACATGACATTGAACATCACATTTCATTGAGATGGTCTGATTTTTTTTTTCTGGTCTAATGGTAATATCTTTAGCTACTCTTTATAGAGAAGTCATGATGTGTCAGATACCACTGAACAGTTTACACATATTATCTCATTTTACCTTTAGAAACAAGCCGAAAAGGTAAGTTTTGCCATTATTTTATAAAGTAAAGTAAAAGTGTGTCATTTAGAAAATATTATATGTCCCAGAAAAGCCAAGTTTTTTAATCCTTATTCAATATTGCTGGGTGGGTTCTCTTTTATTGTTCCCATGGAGATATGACCCACTCAATTACGGTTGGTAACTTTTGATTGAATGGTTTCCCTGGAGATGTGTCTCCACCCATTCAAGGTGGGATTGCTTGCTGGAGCCTTTTAAGGGGGAAGCATTTGGGAAAAAGCTTCAGAGCCTACACGCCAGGCACCTTCGGAGTTGAAGGAGGAAAATGCTCTGGGGGAGCTTCATGAAACAAGAAGCCTGGAGAGAAAGCTAGCAGATGCCACCATGGTTGTCATGTGCCTTTCCAGTTAAGAGAGAAACTCCGAATGTTATCATTGACCTTTCTTGAGTGAAGATAACCTCTTGTTGGTGCTTTAATTTGAACATTTTCATAGCCTTGCCTTCATATGGACATTTTCATGGCCTTAGAACTGTAAACTTGCACCTTAATAAACTCCCCCTTTTAAAAAGCCTTTCCATTTCTGGTTTATCACATTTTAGCATCTTGCAAACTAGAACAAAAGGTATTGCCTTGTTTTATAACTGAGGAAACTGAAGCTTCAGGAGTTTTGGTGTCTTGATACAGGGTCACAGACATAACAGGGGTAAAATGGTTTCACACACAAAGCCCACTTTTGTAACCAACCTTGCTGACCTCAGGACTGGATAAACACTTCTGCTCCATTTTCATCTTTCATATCTCTATAGCTCTGCCCGTGTTCCTTACCTGAAGTAAAATCTGTCTGTTACTTTTACTGTACAGGTAACTGTTCTATTTATTGACTACCTGGTAAAGAAGCAGGGAGAACTGGAGGAAAGCATATCCTGGGGAGAAATAATATGCTTTTGTTATTCAAACATAGCTGAAATTTAGACTGCAAAACTGAAAATTTTACCTTTGTACTCAAGGGCAGATTGAAGTTCTGTGAGAACTGAAATGTACCCAGTTTGAAGGAGATCTCTCTAAATGCAAAGTTTACAAAATCTAAGGCCTTGGAATGAGCTCTTGTAAGTGAGAGACCTCGAAGGTTAAGATTTATGAGTTTCTTGGTATATTCACCTCTTCCTGCCACTAATACAGAGTCCTATGCAGGGAACTGAGCAGAGTTTTAAAAAATAGAAGACATGTCGCCTGTATGGAGTGAATTTGTCATTTTTATGTAAATAGGGATTGAGAAGAACTACAAAACAAACTGCAATGAATGATAATCATGAATAATCAAGAGAGGCTGAACCAAATTTGGGTAACTTGCCAGATTAGATCATCTCTCAACTAAGAACAGAGCTAAACTATTTCAGATCTAGGTGTGGACAAGAAAGAATATAAAGCATTGAGAATTGCACTCTCACTGCATTGAGAATTAATAGTCTTCTGAAGCCTCTCATATTTGTTACTACAATCAGAGAGGCAAAGACTTGATCTGATGTGGTCCTCATAAAGCAATGTGCTGTTTCAGGTGAGAGGCCCTGGGGCTGGCCGTCTATGACCTACCTGTTGGTAAACACCTGTGGACAATGACCTAACCCCCATAGGAGCTCAGTATCTATGGAGGGCATCTCTGAAATGTCATGCTTTGACTTGTCAGGGTTTTCTCTGTAGGCCACTTATGCCAACTCGCATCTCATGATCAAGATGCCTTCAAGGGCCATTCATGCTCTTATTTCAAGTAAAGAAGGCTCCAGTGGCAACTTCCACCAAGGATGTTTCAAGATCTGTCTATCCGCCTAGATGAGTTTTGCCCCAGCCCTCTTCTAAATCTCTATGACCTTTTTGAAGGTCATGGAAATGTCACAGAAGATGGATCAGATGCAGCAAGCACGTAAAAACAACTGTTCCCACTCTGCAGGATTTGATTCCAATTTTTTCCCCACAGTTTCTACCGTCGTTTCTCCTCTGCTGCCTAAGTTTAAAGCCTGAGTCCTATAAGTTTGACATGCATTCTGTGGACCTCTATTCGTATTTGTACGATTGCTTTAATATTAAAAGAGGAGAGACAGAGAGATTGACATCAATGTCATAGGCCCATAAAACATTCACGGGAACTTGGAGGTTGTTCGCTTCACCCTTCATTTTACTTTATTTTTAAAAATTTTATTTGATTGCTTTTGTGCTGAAAAGATATAAATTCAATCTGGCCATATTACAGAACTTCAGAAAATAGAGAAAATAGAAAGAAGATCATTCTTCATCCTAATGCCCTATTTTAGCCATCGTTATCAATTATCATATGCATATTTTACCAGCATGTTATCAGAGGGTACAGACGATGTTGCCTCCTTGATTTTTGTTTTAAAACTTAAGAAAGGTGAGATCCCACTCTATCTCATAGCCACCTGTCTTAGTTTATGAGAGTTGTTATCACAAATACCAGACGATGGGTTAAACAAGCACTTGTTTAACTCCATCTGAAACTCCACAGTTTCAGAAGTGCGAATCAAGGTGTTGGAAAGACCATTCTTTTTTCCAGGACTGGTAACATTCTGGTGCAGGCTGCTGGTAATCTTTGAGGTGCCTTGGCTTTTATCTTTGCCTCCTGCCACATGGCAGTGTCTTTTCCTTTCTTATCTGCTCTTCCAGTTTTGCCTGACTTCCTCCTTTCAGCGATTTATAAGGCCTCCAGAAATCTGGGTGAAGATCCTCCCTCATGCATTTGAGCCCCATCTTAACTCAAAATAACCTCTTCCAGAGGCCCTATTTACAATGTGTCCAAACCCACAGGAACACGGATGATGCTGAAGAACGTGTCTAAATGGGTGAACATAATTCAACTTGCCGCACCACCATTCATTCACCAAATGAATACCACTGGCAGTATTCATTTTTTATATTAACTAGAATACCCATCTCAGTTTCTTTTATTTCTTTCCCGAGGCTTTCCCGACTGTCCTTGTTGAGGAGGCAAGCTCTGGAACAAGAGCGCCTGCCTGGGTTTGGATACGTTGCCACTTCCAAACAGTATGGCACTGGGCAAGTTACTTAAACTTAGTTGGCCGATTTAGACTCTTTTTTTTCCCTTCATCTATCAAACGGGGTTGCTTTTAGTACCTATCTACAGGGTTGGTGTAGGGTTAAAGTATATAATGCATGTAAAAGTAATTAAATGAGTCCTTGGTTCATAGTAAATACTCGATGGGTATGTGCTGGATTCATCCCTAATTCCCATGCCCTGTGGTTTGCAGTAGGGTGCAGTCAGTAGAGACCTCTGGCTTGGATGGGAGGGAGGGCCTGGGTATTAATTTCCTGGGGTCACCTGGAGCCGGTTGTGTCCCTCGATTTAAGATGGCTGTATCTTTCAAGGCAGCCAACCCTAAAGAATTCTTTCTCTCCAGGTTCCCATAACATTTGCTTTCTCTGGTCATTCCTTCTGACCTTGGGGTGGTCTCAGCTGAGCTGCTGTTAAGCCCCAGGTTTCTGTACTCTCCCTTGGGGCTCCCCAACACTCACACATTAAAAATAGGCCCTCTGTAAACAAACCCTTCTAGACTTTTCCTATTTTGAGTGCACCATCTGTTTCCTGTTGGGACCCTGACTGATCCAACATGTTAGCATTACTTCATCCCCTCTCCAATGAAAAATGAAATGATAGGTTTCGAAAGACACAAAATTAAGATTGTCGGCTTAACTCTTACAGGCTTTGGTATTAAAGCTTCTTAAAGGACACAAAACTGGGTCTGCAGAGGACAGGGTCTCCACTTGCACAACAGAACCATATGCTTCCTATATTCCTATTCAAGGGGCTGTACATGGGTAATACTATTTTTACTCTTATCAGATTTCTACTATCTACAAGGTAGATAGTATCACGGTCCCATTTTATAGATGAGGAAATTGAGACACAGGGGAACTTGTTAAGTTATAAGTGGCAGAAATAGTGTTTGAACCTAAACCTTTTGGCTACAAAAGGCTGTGTTTTTGCGCCACAATATCAACGTTATCAGAGAATTGTGGAAATACAAATTCTGGGACCCCACACTAGACCTACTGAAATCAAAATCTGGATCCAGGGCCAGTTATCTGTGTTTCAGAAGCCCCTCTAGGTGATTCTGAAACGTGGTAAAGTTTGAGAACCACTGTATTATAAAAAAAATCACTTTCTTAGGTTGAAATATTAGTGGTCAATGAGAGGGAGGGGCAAGGGGTATGGGATGTATGAGTTTATTTTTTTCTTTTTATTTCTTTTTCTGCAGTAATAGACATGTTCTAAAAATGATCATGGTGATGAATACACAACTCTATGATGACATTGTGAGGCACTGATTGCACACTTTGGATGAACTGTATGGAGTTTGAAGATATCGCAATAGAAATACTTTTTTAAAAAATCATCTTCCAGGGGCTAATTGTATTTGGTACTCTCTGCTGGATTTATTTCGAGGTCGCTCTGAGAGCCTAGCCTTGTATTCAGCATGCCACATGTTGATAAAGCACAACACAGAGAAGCCCTTTTGTGCAGTCCTTTATAGTTTTTAAAATGCGTTCACCATCAGGCTGTCATTTGACACGGTTTATGCCATGGCTTGGCGGAGAGCCTCTGGAATCAGTCTCCTAATACTAACTGTGCTAACCAGTGAGCTCATTCTGTTCACTTGGGCAAGTGACTATCTGATATCTCTAAACCTCAGTTTCCTCATCTGTGAAATGAAGCTAGTAACTTTGTATGCCTCCAAGAATTGCTGAGAGGATAAAAATAAGAAACCCACATAAAACACATTCAATTACCGCCAGCTTCTAACATTATTCTTATAAAAACCTTAAGCAGGGGTGCAAGGGTAGTTCAGTGGCAGAATTCTAGCCTACCATATGGGAGACCCAGGTTCGACTGTCACCCCATTCCCTTCCCAAAAAAACAAACACACAAGCAAAACAAACAAACAAACAAATTGAACAAATGGTATTGCAATAACGGGAAACTCACAGGGAAAAATAATGAAATGTGACCCTGTCATACAGCATACAAACAAAACAAAAGAAAACAAAACAAAGAGCCCTTAAGCAGTGGGGATTATTATTCCATTTTATGGATGAGGAAACACCAGCTAAGGAAGGTGAAGTGAGTTGTATAAACCAGATCTCCTGACCTAAAAGCCCCGTCGTCATACTCTTTCCAAAGCTGCCTTGAAAAATCCAATTTTAGTAATAACCTAATTAACTGATGAGTAAGGAATCTGAAAGAAAACAGAACCAAGATATGTTAAGAGGCCTCAGTTATATCCTTCTGCTCTGAAGAGTATATTCCCATTAGCCGCTTAGTCCCTGAGTGTCCTAATGAGAGGCTGCCATTTTCCCCGTTTCTGCCCTGCCCTCTATGGCGAGTTCTCATGCTGGGGGCCCCTTTCTTTTTTTCTGGAGAAAGTGGAGGGTGGTGGGCAAACAGCCACAGAGGACATGGTTTGCCTGGCCACTCGGTGTGGGGGCTTCTCCACATTTAGTCCGAAGTGGCTTCCAGATCCATGGAGAGGAAAGTGGCCGAACAGGAATGCAAAAGTTAAGAGCTCCCTTATTTAAAAACTAAATCTTTCTAAACCTATCACGTGTACTTTTCCTCATGGAGGATTAACGGCCTGACAAGGTTGAACTTTGAAAGAAAAGCTATTTGTGACTTATGGGGGATCGGGGGAAAAAAAGGTCTTGACTTTTTAAAATAAAGCCCCCCCCCCAAATAAATAAATAAGAAAAGACCCAAACAAGCAAACCAAAGCACGTTCATTTTTCTTAGGCCTGTAACTTACAAAGGGCACCTCTGTTTCGACTGAAACTTTTCCAAATGCCTCTCTGCTGAGCCAAAGCAAGGTGGGAGCAAGTGTGACATCCCCAAAGGCATGAGCTAGTAATATGTATAAGAGTTGAAAATAAAGGTTCACAGGGGAATTGTTTTCTGAAAACTAAAACGGTGGAGCCATTTCTAGCAATTCATTCATTTCCCATATCCTAAGTCAATTATGGTAACATTTCATGAACTCCAACCACTTTTGCTCCAACTAAATTCGTAATGATTTGGAGAAGGGTATGGAATTATGTTTATTTTTATAGGAATTTCAAAGCAAGTCAATAAAAATAAATGAAGATTTAGGACGTGGGGTTAAGGATAAGGTTTCTGAAATCAGAGTTTGTGCCCCAGAATGTATCAGCTGTCCATCTCTGGGCAAGTCACTTCTCTAAGACTCAGTTACCTCATTTGAAAATAGGGATAAGTATAATGCACTGTTGTAAGCCTTTGGGATAATCCATAACAAGCATCTGATAAAAGTTACCTACTTCCATTATTTCTTATGATAACTTACATTTAAACTTGGTTTAGAATCAACCATGCCATGCATAAAGCATTCATTTATACATTATATCAAGTCCCTTAGGGTCTATAGCGAACAATAATTTTTAAACCTGATTTCCATTATTAATTGTATCTGAAATAAATTAAACTGAACTTCTTCCTTATATGTATGCAACTCAGACTTTTAAAGAATGCATACCTTCCCCTTCCTTTAGTTTTTGTAAGTCTGCGCCTTCCCAAAGTCCTGTAGTGGGGACTGAAATAAATTTAATTTATCAGTGTCATTATCAGCATTTCTGATATTATTTAGCAAACTGAAAGTTATTGTTCCTGGCCCCATGAACATTATCACATAAAGGGAAGACAAGAGAATCAAACGTAAGTGGGCAGATGAGCATAGCTAATATAATGCAGGAGTGCAAAAGATGCTGGTAGGGGAAATGAAAAGATTTGTAGTCTGGGCAGCTGGCTTGGACAGGCTTTGTTTGGCCAAGACTCTGTAGACTAGGAAGTAATGAAGTAGGGTTACAGAGGAGATGGGGGCAACAAATGGGATATTGCACTTATTTTACTGAAATGACTCACAAATGAGTGAAAGTCAGTGAGCATTAGGCGAGAACAAATAGTTTATTACAGCATTAGGTCTAAAAGCTATTGTTGGAGTCAGTTCTACTCTATTATATATAGAGTAAATAATATCTGAAAACCCTATCCAAACTGAGGGAGAGATTTAATAAATAGAAAGGAAATGGTTTTTGGAAAGTGGGGTGAATTTAAGTGAGATATTAAAGTTAATGGGACAGCAGGCAGTAAAACGTTATAACTGGGATGCTCCTTTTTATCCAAAGTACTTGAAGTACTTTCATGAATTTACTAACGCACCTCATAATTTGGGCACATTTCCTAAATTTTGAATTTTAAAAATGCAGTTTTATTATTTTCGAGGACATGAAATGCATGGACTAACAAACAGAGCTATTGGGGTGGGGACTACTTCAGCATTTCTCGAACTGTGACTCATTCATTAGTGGCTTATGGAATTAAGTTTTATGAATTACGACTAAAATTTTTTTTGTTGCTTATGTGGGACTATTTCTGTTTGAATAATAATAACTATATTTTATATTAGGTGTGTCTTTATCACATACTGTAAAGTGAGTATTATTTTATGCATTTTTATTGGTTATACACACATATGTTTGCATGTGTGTACTGAAATCCCTGGTCAAATATATTTCTTACTGTGGGACATGGTAAAAAACAAGTTTGATTTCCTTTATTTAACAAGAATATTTAAAAATTGATTTATTAGTGTTTACCTAAACTGAGTTCCTATTGCTGAAAACAGATTGCATGATTTTATCTTAAACAATAATGTATTAAACAATAATAGTATTATTGTATGTACACGGTCCAGCTGTATGCTGGCTGCTGGCGTGAGAATCACCTGGGAAATTTCTTTAAAATCTATACTGGAGAGTTCAGGTTAGTAGGAGTGGGGTGATTTCCAGTAATTTGTCTTTTCAACAGGTGACTCTGGTGACTTAGGAGATTCTGATGTACACCCAGATTTGAAAACCAAGAGTTTAAGGAAACAATTTCTTCAGGCAACAGCAGAGTAGCCATTATCCTGGTTCCTGTCTAAATTTTCTTAAAATTTATGTAAGAATGCCTGAATTAATAAGCTTCAACTCTAAAAGTGAGATCTTTTACAAATCTATAAATTAAAACCCAGAGGGAAAAACCTGGAACCAGGATCAAGGACACCAGTTATTACCATGGGAGAATTCTACAAACCTGCCCACAGCCTCCATCCTGTGTAAACATTTTCTTGTTTTGTGTCCCAACGCATTTCCAGTTTGTGTCTTGAATGATTCACATTTTTTCATAAGTTTCTTAAGTTTTGAGGGAGAAGGCGAAGATGGATGCTGGAGGGAAAACAAGAAAGTGCATAGAGAGCAGTTTGTACTGACAATGCTCCTCAAATAAATAGGAAAAACATTCTAAAAAAGTGTTAGCAAACCACAACCAGGCAGTAAATGACTCATACTGTGGTTTCAGTAATTAGAAAACCCTCACCTTTCAACAGTGGTTTTCTTTCCTTAGCCTAACATTGGCTATTTAGGGTTTTAATTTAGTTTTCTTTCTTTCTTTTTTTTTTTTTTTTTTGTTTAGGTGTTTTGTTTCCTCCTCTGTGGTAAGGTCATAAAAATATTTCAAAACCAACAGTACTAATCTCACATCTGGTTGCATCAATACAATGCAAGAAATTAATAATCTTAATAATATTTCTACTTGCTTCTAAGATGCAATTTCTCTAATTTTCAATGAGTTTTTATTATGTATCTGATTTAGATCACATGCCTTTCTAGGACACAGTGGTAAATCAGACAGACAGGGTCTCTGCCTGCATGGAGTTTATTGTCTAGTGGGGGCAACAGAAAGTAAATAATTGAGATAGTAGCAGATAGTGGTAACCACTATGAATATTATAAAACAGAATGATGCAATGGAATACTAGAGTCCACTTTAAATTGGGCTGTCAGGAAAAACCTTCCATCTGTAAAATGGGGACAACAATATAAATCAGAACTGGATGGCAGGATTTGTTGAAAAGCAGGGATGACTTTAATGTATCTTCTTACTTCCTTCTTTCATTCATTCAGCAAGCATTTGCACAGTGCAGAGCACAGAGTATAAAGCAGTGAGCAACTCAGCGTGGTTGGTCTTGCCATAGGAGGAAGCAGATGTTAAATAAATAGCAACTTTGTACTGACTAGTATGAATGTGATATGAATTGTGTGGAGATAATAACCCAGGGACTGAAAGTACAGGGAAGCTTAAAAATGGGGTTCAGAGTGGCACAAATAAGCCAATAGATTTTAGACAATGGGAGCCAGGTTTCCCACTGTCAGAGAAAGAAGTTCTTGGTAAGTAAGGGGTGGGGGAAGGCTACAGGGAGCTCTTGGCTGCATGCCAGAGATATCAGGATGAACTCATTTTTGTGTGTGCACATACATACCCATAAACAGATAGATAGAGATGGTATGGATAACTAGACAGATAGATAGATTAGATGGATAGATAGATAGATAGATAGATAGATAGATAGATAGATAGATAGAGCTAGAGGGAGGGAAGGAAGGAAAGAGGGAGGGAGAAAGAGGAGAGAGAGAGAGACAATTACAGACCTACGCATATACATGGGTTAGTATACAAACATATTTCCTACTCAGTTTGCTGAGAGGGCCTAGAGGTGGTGATAGGCCAGGGAGCACACATGCAGAAACATCCTAGTGCTGCTTTCCATAGCCGTTTTTCCAATAAAAGGAACCAGGTCTCCTTGGAGAAAAGTTTGATTCTAGAGAGGGGTGGGAAAATGGAAGATGAGTGGAGAACTTATAGTAACAGAAAGCAAGAAGTGTTAAAATTTAAAAGGAGAAAGGAAGAAAGGAAAGGAAAGGAAAGAGAGAAGGAAAGAAAGAAAGAAATAAGAAGGTCCTTAAGGAAGGAAAAGAAAGAGGGCACATCAAAAGGACCTAGGAGCGAAATTGAAAGATTTCCGCAAGACCAAAGCTGGTATACTTTGAACAAGAAATAAATAACATAATATTAAATTGGAACCCAAACTCTAAAATAACTATACCTAAGTCCATACTGATCCAAAAAAGGATTGAATAAATAAATAAATAAATGGGGGAGAAGGGACAATCTTCCTTAAAGAATTACGGATAATAGGTTTCCATCCTCCCGCCAGTAGGTGGAGCTTCATTCTCCTTCTCTTGAGTGTGGCCTGGATCTGCTGACTCGCATCCAGTGAATGGAAGTTGGAGGCGGAAAGTGTAACTTTACAGCAGAGAACACTGGAAGGCAGGGATCATAAGTCACGTGGGTAGTGTGGTGACTAAACGCAATGTGGGATCTTGGAATGAAATAAAAGGCCATCAATGGAAAACTGATGAAATCCAAACCACTTCTACTGTATAGTTAATAGTAACAAACAAGGAAAAGTTTAAGAAGGAGAAGCACCCAGGGAAGCAGTCATGATACATATATTTCCTTTAAAAAAAGCCTTTAGGGGACGTAATCACCCCTTTATTCTTACCCTATGAGGGGAGTAGGGAAGAGGTTCACTGCTCATCAGAATACTCAGGGGTCCTCTGAGCCAGCCTCAAACAGGTGGTAAGATAAGCCCCTGGGTGAAGCTCAGACTGTCACCAAACTACATGCAGAGGGGTTTGAAGCTGGAAATGAGGAACTCTAGGCGATAAACCGCTGTCACCGGCCCCGCTGCTTCCTTCCTATCCAATATCCTCCTGCACATACAGTCACCACAGGACTGTACATATTTGCAAATAAATAGCCTAACGTTATTTGGCCCATTTGCCTGTTCAATTCTCTCCTTCCAAATAAGCAAATAGCTCCGATAGAGCAGGAAAAGCCTACTTACTGTCTCAAAACCCCCTTTGATCTGCAAAAGTTGGTGCCCCGGGAAGTTATTCCCACCTCTGCAGACAGTGACTTTAGTAAGTCGGCCACTTAGTAGATTTTTCTAAGGTCAAGGTTCGTCTTTCTGGGTCTATTCAAATACAGAAAGGGTTTGAGTACAATCTGTCTTATAATTAATAGTAAAATTAAAGTAATTGGAACCCAAGAGAGGCAAGAGCTTTGTTTAGGGTCAGAGAAGGAGTTGACACATTTCCTGAATGCCCAACCCATCCCTTTCTCCACAGCCTGACTCTGCCTTTCTTTCTAGGTGTGGATTTTCTGTCTATCTGGGGTTTCTGTGACTTGCTTATCTCTGTGATGGTCTTAGGGTATATGTTCAGTGGGAAGAGATTATATGTTTCAGGTCTCAACCCAGTGGCTCTGCCTCCTAAATGTTATATGCGATAATGTTAGAGGCTATAATGATAATAATGACGAGGATGCTGCTGGTGGTGGTAATGATGACGATGATGAGGGATCCACAGAACTTTGTTACAAAGCCATTGCCATTATTGCTATAGGGTCTGCCACAGCACGGAAAGGATTTCAAGTGCTGCAGCCCAGGAAGAAATCCCCATTTTCTCTCCCCTTAGGGGAGTCAGAGAGAACAATAACAGAAAGGATGCTGAAAGGAAGCCTTTATATGGTCTCGCACCACAACATAAAAATGCAGGCCTCTGAAAGGCCCCATCTCAGGAGCTTTCCCCTTTGGCTCATCTCGGTGGCTGGTATGGTAAGTGGGCATTCAGGGAGCTCTTAAGGTTGCAAAGAAGAAATGAAGGAGGGAGCAAAGGAAACGACCAAACTCAGGGAAAACTGTGAGGTTAGACTCTAGATTAAGGGCCACCTGCATTTCCTAGAGCTGCCTTAGCAGAGTACCATAAACTCTGCGGCTTAAAGCAACCACAACACATTGCCTCACAGTTCTGGAGTCTGGAAGAAGTCTAAAATCAAGGAGTCTGAAAGGCATTCTGTCTGAAACCAGTAGAGGAGAGTCCTCCCTTGCTTCTCCCAGCTTCTGGTTTTGCTGATAATCCTTGGCGTTCTTTGATGTGAGATACATCACGGTAATCACTGCCTTCTCTATTTTCACGTGGCCTTCTCCCTTGTATCTGTGTGTTTCTTTTTCCTTTTTATAAGGGCACCAGTCATACTAGATTAAGAACCCCCTACCCCTACTCCAGTATGACCTCATTTTAGCTTGCATAATTCTATCTGCAGTGACTGAGCTTCCAAATAAGGTCATATTCCCAAGTATTGGTAGTTAGGACTTCAACATATCCATTTTGGGGAACACAATTCCTATCATAACAGGACTCTAACAATAGTTGTGAAATTTTTGAAAAGTGGCACTTACTCTCTTCCTCACCTGATTGAGTCAAGACACACTGAGTGAATTTATGATAAGTAACTCCTAAGTCACACTCAAACTACATGTCCACTGTGTGCCATCAGGGGCTCTGCCCCTTCTCATCTTCATGGCCTGACCCTGGCTCAAGAAGGGTCCGTCCTCAGGAATGTCATAGGACGTAGGGATGGGAGATGAGAACATATGGAGAAGGTACATAAGATCGCAAGTGTCACCTGGAACCGACTGTCACTTCTGGAGGCATGTGACTGGCCAGAACAAGTTTCATGCGATAGGGAAGGACCATCCTCTAGTGCGGCCAAAGGGGAGTTATTTCTGAGCAGTGGTAATGCCTGCCCACCCTCCTACTTTGTGTCTGAGACAGGTAAAGTGAGCTAAGGTGAGACACTCATACCAATCTTTAAAGCCTGTGACAAATCCTGTCTTTCGACTCACTACCCAGTGCTAACGCCCTTACTTTCTACAGAGGCTAGAAAGCTAAACACTCCATTTCCTAGCTTCTCCAGTACCTACCAGTGGACAAAGTGCAGAGATATGGAATGTACGTGGAAATCTGTTGGGAGAGTACCTATTTCTTACAAAGATAAAGGTCCTTTGCATGAATGGCCAAAGGTGTTATGTCTGAAAAGCCAGCAGCCACCTTGCTGTCCATCAACCATATCACAATATGAGAACAAATCCAAGAGAACTGCAGAGATTCTGGCCTTGGCTACTTCGAGCTGCTGAACTACTGACAATAGTCACTTATCTCTAGATTTCTTGTGATATGATAGGAAGAAACCCGTTTGCTCTGCTATTGGAAGCAAAAGGCATTCCTAACTATTACAGAATCAGCACTAACCTTTAAGATCATGGGCCATTGTTTCATAGATAAGGAAACTGCAACCCAAGAAGTTCAGTTCTACTCATGGCCTGCACCAAAATTAACAGAACAGTTCTTGGCCTGGGGATTTAAAATGTTATGATTCTTTGATGACACTTGCTTCTTGTTCATTTTGTGTTCTCTGGGTCCAAATCAACTCTTCCATGACAGCACAAAGCATCTCTCCTTGCATCTAACTTTACATTTCTCCCCTCCCTCCCCTTCTTAATCATCCCAGCTCTCTCTCTCCCTTCTTCCCTCTAGAACCTTCCCAACCTGGTTACAAGTTCGTTTACAAAGTATAAGGATAAAAAATAAATAAATAATGAGGGAGGGGAATAAAGGGTAAAAAATTGGGTAGGTTGAAATACTAGTGGTCAATGAGAGAGAGGGGTAAGTGGTATGGGATGTATGAGATGTTTCTTTTTATTTCTTTTTCTGGAGTCATTCAAATGTCCTTTAAATGGTCATGGTGATGAATACATGGCAATGTGATGATATTGTGAGCCACTGATTGTACATCATGTATATACTGTATGCGCATGAAGATTTCTCAACAAAAGTATTTTTTTAAATCCATTTACAAGAGGAAACACCATGTTCCTAATCAGAAGTGAAGCCATCGATAGCCACATTCTCAATAGGCACATGTCTTCAGTCTGAGACAGGTTGTGCCAGCATCCTCTGAGAAGATTTCCCCTTTCAAATTACCACCCTGATGTCAAGGGCAAGAAGAAAAGGCATCAGAAATCAGCTATAGCTCGTGCCATAACAGCATATGCCATATAGTAGAGAATCATAATTGATTTCAAATGGCAGAGAACGTCCAACCTGGCTTTGTGCAGAGAGAAAGGGGGAGTCAAGGAGCCAACCTCCAGCTCCCTGTCAAAAACTTCTTGAAGTGTACATTAATCTGATCCTGTCTCACTTACAGGGAAAGTATCTGTTTCACTCGTAGCCAAAGCGAGGGTTTGTTTAACCTCTTGGGGGATAGGCTATAGCTGCACGTAGACCTCTGCAGAAGTGGCACGGTTATCCAATTTCCCTCTAATTGCTCTAACAAGGATGAATTAGGACTTTCATCAGCAGGCCTGAGTGATCAGTTTGGAGTCAGCCATGGGCGGTGAAGCTGGTTATTAAACAAAACTACAGTGTTAACTCCTAATAATACACAGTGAGGGCAAATTAAGCAGAAGACAAATATGCCATACCGGTGTCACTGGAGGATATGTTCTCCAGACTTTATGTATTAAAGGGATGCTATTATTAGTACCGTCGAAGTTCATTTCTAAGGGATAATAGGGAAGTAAATGTTCACTTGGGCTTCTGACGAGGGAACTGACACACTGTTTAAATACACACTCGGGCCAGGTGCCACTTCGATATACACTAATTATTCCAATAACATCAGATCGGGAGAACTGACAGAAAGGCTGAGCGACATCATGCTCTTCTGATAAGTGTTCCTGGCTGGGGGGGGGACTGTGGCTGCCCCCAACATTGTCATCTTTGTCCAAAATGTCCTTGCATGTATCTAAGGTACATCTCCACCAGTATTTCCACCCAGCTTATCTCCAGCCCAACCACCCCACCGCTGGCTCTCTTTCTCAAGTATGAGTTATGGCAGACATTCTGACTCTGGGAAAAAGAGGGTTTATTGAAAATGCAATTTGAATAAAATAAATTGGTCCTATATCATGAGAGGGGAGGAGGGAGGGAGACCCATTCTTGCCTCTCATCACAACCTCAGAAGTCCATCCTGGTAGAACCTTGTTAATTTACACTAAGGGCTGGGATAGACTTGGTAATAGGAGCAAAATTTAGAAGGCTGGGACCATGCATCAGATAAATGGACTTTATCGTACTATTAAAAAAAATCTACCTAGACACTGAAAAGAATAAAATCCCATAGCAGAAAATGTGCTTTAATGACAATGGTTTACAGAGCGTGGTGTGGGAACAAGCATGGCGCCTCTGAGAGCCAGCATCTCTGCCTGCTAAACTTTGCAGGACTACTGAATGCCAGCTGACCTTCCACAAGTGACTTTCTTCTTCTGGGCCCTTCCTTTCTCCTCCTTTGAGAAAGGGCAGGTGTGTGTGAAACTTCTTTCCATCGTACTACTCTACAGTGTTTATGAGTTAATGTAGGGAGAAACCTTTGAACTTGGCTAAGTC
Source organism: Tamandua tetradactyla (assembly GCF_023851605.1). Taxonomy (NCBI): domain Eukaryota; kingdom Metazoa; phylum Chordata; class Mammalia; order Pilosa; family Myrmecophagidae; genus Tamandua; species Tamandua tetradactyla. The sequence goes on along the minus strand of NC_135334.1, from coordinate 9,610,558 downwards.
AAGTATAAGTGAAAGACCAGCCTTAAAGCCTTCTGCTTGCTTTCCCCCCTTTTTATGTGTTATAGTCCCAGAGAAACTGGGATTATGGTGGTTTGTCGGTTCAGGATACACCTGCTGCTCATTCACCACCTGAACCCACAACTGCGTGCTTGGATACTGCAGTGAGTCTTGCCACAGAGACAGTGAGGATGTGGCCACAGAGAACTAGCCCTTCAGGTGGGGAAAAAGTACCAGGAGTGGATGAAAATCTTAAGAAACAAAGTTCTTGGTGCATCACCAGAACGCAAGTAATAAAGGGCAGTGGCAATTATTCTTGCTAGTACCAATGTCTTAAGATGGATTACTTTCCCCCAAAGCTTTCCAACCAGATTTCAGCAATGGCTATTTTCTCCTCGCACCCCTTTTATCCATTTGGGGGTACATGATGGGCCAGAAGAACACACAAAAAGTCACTTGCCTGACCCTGCTCACTTTGCTTGTGTGTTGAAATCTCAAGCAACTTCTAGAATTGTGCTGGGCCAAGGACAAGTAGCGGGCAGTAGGGTTAAACAATTTAGGAATAAGTGTACTCAGACCAGATTTCCTAGCTTGTTCAAGTACAACAGAAAGCTAGAGAGCTACAGGGTATGTAGATAGGATCAAATTACGCATCTGTATGACTTCGCAGAACCTCCCAGTAGAGAAGGCAGAGTTTAGATCACCCCTACCCCCATACCAACTTCGGGCTTCACCATGTTACCTTTTTGGTCAGAGGAGAATCAGTGTTTGTTGTTGTAAGTTTTGTTGTTGTAACCTTTGGGGATATTTGTTATATAGCATTATCCCAACAAACCAACAACCAAGAAACTTTATTCAGGAAGATATTAAAATGAATCAGATATATAAAGTCTGCCTGCAAGAAGCTTTCAGTTGAGGAAGGAAAGGAAGGCCAATAAATTTAACAGCGAAAATATGAGATCAAAATTAATAAGTGCAACATGACTTAATGCCCGTGGGAAGGTCCTTCCAGTGTGGGAGTGGGGTTGAGCGAGGCAGAGCAGGATGAGAAGGCTTATAGGTGAGTGTGGCTTTTGAGTGGATCTTGAAAAATAGAGGGATGAAAACATATGGAAAAGTGAGGAATGGCATCGTGGGGAAAGAAAGGGAATACTGTGGATGAAGGGAAAGAGTGCCAGTCCCCAAAGAGAAGGGCTATGACTGCCATTTCCATGCTGGCAACCTCAAAAGACAATGGCCAGTCCAGAGCTTTCTACATATAAATGCACATGCTTCCTTTGCTGTTTAGCTTTCCTAAATGAACTCCCAAGTTTGAGCCTGTGCCTCGTGGAGATGGAGAAGTGGGACAGACACGGAATACTTTAGAAACTCAACTCATTATCTCTTTAAAGAGAAGTGCCTTTCTCCATTCTACTTTGTTCAGTGGATGGAATATGAAATTCATCTCAGAAAGCCCCAGAGATGACTTTATTGACTGTCCTTTAAATAGAATTAAAATTGACTCAAGACATATCTGAGAATCTATTGAATTACATAGTCCTCAATTGAGCTGCAGCTGGTCTTGCAGGAGGAAATTAAACAGATGAGGGAAGAAAGTGGATGGGCTGCCCCTGGCTGCTGAGGCTTCTTGTAGAAGAAATAGAGGAAACAGGATGTGTCATATGTGAAATGAGCATCATACTGTGAGACTTGGGCTGATTTGCTGAACCTGCAAGGCCAGATCATTTTCCTTCCCATATGTGAGGAAACCGCATTTCATCACTTTGAAGAGTCAAAAGGAGTTTCCTTCCCCTGACTTCAGGATGGTCTGGGTGAGCTTAGAACTGAAACCTCCTCTAATAGTCTCCATTTGTATTGTTACAAGGACTAGCGACACAAAGCAAACAAGACATAATCTCTGTCACTGCCCATTTATTTTCTTCCTTCAACTGTAATGTTTTTTAGCTCCCCTTCTCCAAGCCCAAACATTTCTTGAGCTTCTACTCTGGGCTGGTCACTCTCCTTGTAGACTTTGGCTACGCCAGTGATGGCACAGGCCTGGTATGAAAAGGGCTCAGCCTCCAAAGTAAGATGCAGGCCTGAGCTTGCATGCCCTGCATTTTATAGCAGGATTGTGATGGATTTACTATTTTTAAACAAGTCCAGCCAGCCCCTTTCAGAGACTGATATACAGTGAGGAGGTGATAAGTCTTTCCCAAATAACCTTTTGCTACAAGAATGGTCACTCTGCCCTCATGCCAGATGAGGGTTCTTCCTTATATTTCATCACCATGCAGAAAGGACTTAACATTCTTACTATGGCTATTATTATTATTATAATATTCATGGGAAACAAAGATTGAGCTCAGGTTTCAGGGTGGGGATGGGAAGATTTTGCCTGTGGAGGAGTTACTACCCATTTTCTGGGTCTGAAATGCATTATCGGGGGTTATTATACCACACACATGGACATCCCACAGACTTTTCTTCTTAGTTTGCTCATTCAATTTGTCACATGTTTATGAAATGCCTACCAGGCATCAGGCACTGTTCCAGGTGTGGGCATGAAACAGTGAATGAGACCTGCGACCACATTCCTACCCTCATGAAGTTTGCAGCAACAGGTGATCAACATAAATAAAGAAATTGTGCAAAGAAACAGTTCATTACAAATAGTGCTATGAAAGAAAAGTGTGGGATGCTATGATTGGTGCAAGAAAAGGTAAACATCTAGGTAATATCCTCTCCTTCTGCTTTTGGCTCTCAAAGTAACTCAAGCTGGGTAATTGGGTTAGGTTTCCCACAAAGAGAATTTGGTTGGTGTAACACTGTTTGGGAAAAAGCTTTAATAACACTCAGCCTTTTTTGGCTTTGGTAGGTCAAATAGGTTTCATTCCAGGAGTGTGTGCATTAAGTCCCAGTTTGCCTGGGACTAAAGGGATTCCCAGCATGTGGGACTTTCAGTACTAAAACTGGAGCCATCTTGGGCAAACCAGAGTATCACCAGTGGGTATGTGTGTGTGCACACATACATATGTTTCATGCATACATTTTGTTATCTCAGTTTCCTCCCCTGTAAAATGGGACACAGGCAAACAGTTTGCCTATAGCTGTAAATGTCTATGCTTCCTTACAGGCACTTGAAGATGATTAAGAATATATAAATTCCATTGGATGCTTAGGAAAGCATATGTGTAGCTTGTAGTGTATGCAGGTTGGGGGTTGAGTGTGGCTGCGTCCACAATGGATGAGTGTGGTACTCACTGTGTGTGACATAAAACAAATCCTGTCCCCCTCATTTTCTGTGAATTGCAGTTGAATGTAATTTGTATGGGAGCTTTGAGCCCGATGCTAAACAGTTTAGCTCTCTTTGTGCCACACTAATCTACTGTACTCGATTGCAAATGGGCTGCCATTAGCCTTGTTGTTAGAGCTGGGAAATCTGTGTGATTGCTGAGTAATTTTTAAAAACTTTTGAACGGCGTGTGTGTGTGTGTGTGTGTGTGTGTGTGTGTGTGTGTGTGTGGTGCTGAAGCCGCCTAGCTATGGGCTGACTAATGGGGTCCAACGGGAGCCCACACAGCTTATGTGAGCCTGGCAACTTGCAAACTCATCACTGCTCGGGGCACGAGTGGCATTTGAAAGGACCTTTACCACGAGTGGAATTAGCATGCACCATCCCTCTGGAGCCTGTTAGCTTTCCAATTCTGACCCCCATGGTGAAAAATAAATGCATGCAATTTAGTGGGAAGAAATGTCTTCAGGGCCTTTGTGCTACTCTCGATTCAATACTACAGGACAGGTTAGGACCTTTATGCTACTTTCGATTCAGTACTACAGGACAGGTTCTTTTTTTTTTTTTTAAATCAGGTCCCCAAATGGCAGTGACCAAAACTAATATAGGTCACCATCTGGAGGATGGGAATTTATGGCAGTGCTGACCGGAGTTTTCTGTCACCCAGCTTCCATGGCTTTGGTCCACTGCTGAGGTCTTCCTCCTAAACTTCCAGCTGGTTCCAGCTGATGGGTGATGAATGCAATGTGTCGGAATCAAGCGGTGCCGGAGGACACTTAGTATGAGAACAAATAATTTCAAAGAAGGCTTTGGCCCATGGTAGGGACAAGGTCTCTGCTATGGGTTGATCTGTGTCCCCACAAAAGATATATTGAAGTCCTAACCCCTATTACTTCAGCATGCGACTTTATTTGAAAATAGGGCTTTTGAAGATGTATTAGTTAAAATGAGGCCAAACTGGATTAGAGTGGGCCCTTATCCAATTCTTATCCTTATCCAACATGGCGGGTGTCCTTATAAAGAGAAGACACAGACAGACAAAGCAGAGAATGCCATGTGACAACTGAGAGATTGAAATGCTGAAGCCAAGGAATGCCAAGTATTGCTGACAAGCCACCAGAAGCTAGAAGGGACAAGGAAGGATTCTGTCTTACAGGTTTTAGAGGAAGCATAGTCCTGCCAACACCTTGATTTCAGACTTCTAGCCTCCAGAACTGTGAGACCATAAACTTCTGTTGCCTTATGCAATCTAGTTTGTGGTGCCTCATTATTGTAGCCTTAGGAAACGAAGTCAGTGTCATTGGACTGGGTCTTTGGGAGGGCCCAGTACCTTTTAGGATACAGCTTCACTTCCACTTTTTACCCTTCAATTCACAGTTGCACATCCCTTCTGTGAATGACTGAGTGATTGTGCTACTTATTTAGCACATTTTCATGTATCGCCTGGTGTCAACTCTTTTGAACCTCTTATTAAATGCTCACAATATTTAACAGTTACAATACATGCCTCACCGTAGAGCAACAGTGATTCTGAAACTGTTTACCCCCACCTCACCCCAGCTGAGCTCAGCTCCTCTATTACAGACCCAGGCTTAAGAGGTAGAAGTTCTACCCCCATTTTTGAATGATGAAATGATGGAGGTGAGAGGAAACATAGGATGGCAGGTGATGAACCATTTTGGAATCTCTCCTTTCTCTGGGGTAGATCCTCCACTGAATATACTTTCCTTACAACTTTCTATGACATTAAGAAAACAATAGGTTACCCACCAAACTGTAGTTGTGTCGAGTCTTCGTTTTTCCAGAATTTACTAGCATAGCCTACCCAGATGGGACATGATATCTCTGAGAATTTTGCAGCATGCAAATGAAATGTCCTGTCCCGACTTAGCATTTTGTTTGTATGTATTTTATCAATAAGTTTGATACCTATCCCCCTCCAAACCCTTTTGCCCCATCTGGCCTTTAATGAAGGGAAACAAGGCTAAGATTACAATGCATTCAGATTTATATCCAAATACAATCTAGTTGCATTTGGAGCCCTGGAGAGTCAGTCAAGGCTATTATTGGCTGCCAAGATTTTTAGAAAATACATAAATCTCCCTTTGTGCCATAAATACATTTCTGCATTCGGAGCTCAGAGAGAGACCTCATTATACCACATCCTGAGAGAGGGAGAAGCACATCTCATTCCGAGTGACAGGTGACATGTTCTCTAGAAACATGCAAAAAGATTGCAAGCTAATTTAATTCTCATCTCATTTTAAACTGTGGTTGAAATAATTGTAGCTGTGCAAATGAAGCTCAGGTAGCCTGGACTACAGGCTATTTGAGGGAGGTTATATTCCAAAGCCTAGGTTTGCGCTCAAACCTTGCCTTGGTGGTGTAGCATGCCCCTCTTCTAAATGGCTTTCCCACTCATGGATGGAAGTTTGTTTAGAAGTAAATGATAGCTAAAATGATAATGTTTAGTGTCATTATCTGCATAGAGTTTCTTAACCATTGGCTTCGCATTAGAACCACCTGGGGGGTGCTTAAAAAATACTGAGAATCACACCCCCATGGATTGCATTTTAATTGCCCTAGGATAGGCTTTGCATTGGAATTTTTCAATCACTCCCCAGGTAATTCTAATGAGCATGCAGAATTGAGAACCACTGATCTAGTGCAGTGATTCTTAAATTTATTGTGCATTGGAATTCTATCGAAGGCTTGTTCAAACACAGATGGCTGGGCCCTACCCCCAGAGTTTCTGATTCTGTTTGTATGTGATGGAGTCTGAGATCTGGTTTCTGACAAGTTTCTAGGTGCTGCTGCTACTGCTGACCTGGGGTCCATGTTTCAAGAATCACTATTTTAGCTGTTGGGATTATAAGGTAGGCATTCTGGTACACATTTGGGGTGAATTATAAAGGATTTTGATAAGTCCTCATAGTTTCCACTTCGAGGCATGCCAACTTGTTCTATTAGTAATGATTCTCATTGAATCATTTGTCACTTCTATAAAAATGGACTTGATGGAATAGCATCTTCCTCTTGCCAATGCCTCTATTTGGTTGCAACTTGGAAAATGCAGATGACAAATCCTGTACTTTGGGGATGAGGTCTAAATACAGTTCTTTTAAAAAGTGATAATGGTGAAAAGCCACGTGCAGCCTTTTGGTCTTTACCTGGAGCTGAGGAGGTATCTCTGGCTGAAGAAGATAATTTTCTAAGACCAGAGGTCAATTCCTTTTGATTCTCTTGAAAATTTGAGCTTCAAGTGCTCAATAAGTTGGAAGAAATCTTTCTAAAATGTAGAGTCTTCTGAGTGAGCGGCTTCATTTTCTCACAGTGCCTTTGTGCTGCTCTATCTTTCTCTTTCGGGGATCCTTGCATCAGAGGCATGCGAGTCAGGGGGACTGTTTCAGATCTTAGAGCCTCGTAATATCCTTTTAAAGCCCCTGTAACACTCTTTATGTTGCCTAGCAGCAGGGTCCTCCAATAATAGACACCCTTTAGTTCGGACTCACAGCCTTGATCAATGCTGTAATGTTTTCCATAACTGGAGTCCAGGGACTGTAACTCAAGGATATTTTGGAATAAAGTAGTCCTTTCTCTACCGGCATCTATAGAAAGGGAATAAATCGAGAGCAGGTAAGGTTGCATTTGCAAACCATTCTGGAGTCCTGGGACTTGATTTCCCATTTAAACACTTTAATGATCTTTAAGTTTTTGAACCTACTTTGCAGGGAGACCACAAAAATCTTAGCAAGGAAGACATAATCTTTGATATTGAAATTGTGTTAATAGATTAACACAATAGATAACTGTGTAATTGAATTTGTGATAATCTCTGAGACTCTCCCACATCCACTCAAGGGGCCTGAGAATGGATTTGAAATAACTGGGTTACCTCATTTGTAGCTGAATGATTTACGTCTGGTGTCACATTTATCATTAGCCACCAACCAGTGTCAGGGGTAGTCACGTAATAATCGATTTTATGTTCCATGTACATTCTGGGGGTGGGAAAAGAAGGGCAGAGGATGTCGTGAAGCTGGTGGCCTATGTTGCCTTAGACACTTATGAGACAGGACTTGGTTGGGCTGCACACTTAGAGGAGCACTTCATAAACATTCAATGTGCATCTGATTCTTCCTGTGATCTTGGTAAAATGCCAAGTCTGAATCTGTAGGTCTGGGATGACCTGAGGCCCTGTATTTTGGGAAGTCCACAGGTAGTGCTGATGCTGCTAATCCAAAAATCTCATTCTGAGGACTTGAAAGCCAGCGTGGGGTGAGGATTCCATGGGGCCAGGTTTCTGCACATACTTGGAACCTGTACCCATTACCAACATCCTTCCCTGAGTATCCAGGATTCAAGAATTCCCCACCCCAATGGCTCTGGGTTTACTTACTGTGCCTGAAATTTCCTCTTCCCTGGTCTTCTTCCCTGTTCCTCTGAGGATGTTGGTGCACTTATGTGCACAGTAAGTACTGAGCATGGCCAAGGTGGGGGGCTGTTGGCAGGAGGTATGGACAGCCCTTGGGCTTAAGGGCTGAGGGTCCTTTACCTCATCAGTGAGGCTCTTTGTGGCATGGATCTGAACAGAGTTGGGAAGAGAAGGGGTAAAGGCTAGAGGACAGTCCCCCAGGGCTTCCAATCTGTAACAGAACTCATAGGAGTACGGAATTCTAGACCATATTTGACCTTTCTGGGCATTGTGAAATACGGTTGTTAGGGTAAAAGACTAGAACAGATTTTATTGAATAGTTTATTATTTGATTTAATGTTTTCAGATATCTAGATATCTGTCTCTCCTTATGCACAATTCCCTACAGTAGCTACAGGCAAACCTCGGTATGGCTGATACAATTATATTGTGTGTGTGTTTGTGTGTTGTGATGTAGACATATACACAAGTAGTATTTCCCAGCTCAGGAAAATAAAATACATTTAATTAGTATTTTCTGACCCGCATACTCACTTTGCACTCATTGGTAGAAAGTGAGCTTTTATTTCTTTCCTCTTCAAAATCATCCTTCTTAATTGGTACTCAGGGCTGTTTTCCAACTCACTGCTGCAGCTTGCCAGGCCCTCTTTGTTCTCCTGACCTTCATGTCCTATTAGCTTTATTTATCAGGACCTTTGATTCATGTGTAAGCACAATTAAAAAAACAGAGTTAAAACAAACAACTACAAAGGAAAGAGTAAATCCAGACTCCCCTGTCCTTTCTATAAAAAAAAAGAAAGAAAAAGAAGAGAGAGAGAAAGGAAAGAAGGAAGGAAAGAATGACAAAAGAAAGAAAGAAAAGGAAAGGAAAAAGAGAAGCTGGTGAGGTGCTAGGAAAAGCAGAGTGTTAAAGGACCGTGGTGCTATGGTGATCGGGGTTTGTAGAGCTTAAACGAACCATCCAAACAGGGGAAAGCTGACCACCAATTATGAACAGCATAAGGAAGGACAGTTCAGAGAACAGCTGGACAATATCAGTGGACCGTGTTGCAATGTATCCAAAATGCATCAGAAGATGTCCTGTTCGTTTTCAGTGCACAGATCTACTTGCAACCAGTTTAGATGCATCTGCTTGTTAGTTTTTCACCAAACGCATATTCTAATCACCACATGAGCAACGCATCTGGAGCCTCATGAATATGGCAGATTTTTTGTTTATACAACGATGCAGTTGGTAGAGCAACAGTACTTAATTGCTTTGTAATGATGATGACCACCCTTAGCTGTTCTCACCGGACACTCTGCATTTTATATGCATTATCACATTTGAACCTGACAATTGAGAGGTAGGAATTATTTGTCCACTCTCTAGGAATCAGGCTCAAAGTGGTCAAGTACCTGACCTGGGACCAGCCTCCCTTCTTCTCATCCTAAGATGACAAGTCTTCTGAGGTCAAGGACTGTCTTCTACTGTTATATCCTGAAGACTGTGTTAGGTTCAATAAATACTTGCTGAATTGAATTGAATTGAGAGTAGAATTTGTCTCCACTTTTTCCCTCTGGGCTTACTGACAGAGCTAATGCTTCTTCTAAATTCCTCTGAGATCATTCTTTCCAAAGGCAGTTCCCAAGAGGGAATCAATGACTCGAGTCCCTGTGGGGAATTCATGATTTCCTAAGGATTTCTGGGACTGAGAACTAGCCATGCTTCATTGGCATTCTGCCCTGTGTTATGTGTGACTGCTAAGAAAGAGGTCTTGTCAAAAGCAAATAAAGCCTAAATGGAAGATAAGCAGATTTTTGAGATCTCCTACAATAATTGTACAATAGATTATAATTGCCCCAACTACGAAATACCCGCTGTCACTTCTCTCCATCTAAATATAGATGGCGTCTGCTTTGCCTCGTTCTGTCTCCTACAGCTACAGCCTGCAAGAGTTACAGAACATCATCACACAGTTTACAAATTATTGAAGATGTTAAAAACAAAAATAACAGTTTTTTAAAAATGGAACAAAAAATTGGTTGATGCTAACCACAGAATGGTGTTGTAGGGATATTATGACCTAAAATATGAGAAATTACCTATGTCAGAGTGAGACTTATAGACAGCATTTAATATCTCTCCAGGAGGGCGACTGTCACTATGTAACAACTGTCACTGCCCAAGCACACCCTATCCTAAAAGATGCTGGTTGTCATTAACAACTGGGATGGCTGTGCCAAAGAGTACCGGTGATGATCAGTTCTGCATAGTAACAGTCTCAGGTTTTTACTGGATTGTTCAGATAACGTGGTTTTAATGGTTAAAAAGACAGGGCTAGTTAGTAATTTAAAACTTTTATTGGTATAGGTGCCCTTAGCTCCTTAGCACTATAGGGTTAAAAATGTCACTATTAATCTGAATCCTTGTCATGCGTATACCATAATTCTGGGTAATTTGGTTTCCTTTTACCACCAACATCATTCTCTGCATACTGCTTGATATCAAATCATCTGAACAGCTCGGGCCCAAACAGCTTAAGATAGATTTCAATATATTAAAATAAAATCTGGCTTTAAGATCCTGCTGTTCCATGCTTTAGCTGTGCAATTCTTGAGTCTGATCTTTCATTTTCCAGTGATAAAATGAGAAGGAAAATAAGATCAAACTAATAGGTTGTTTAAAGAGGACATAAGTAAAATATTGGGTAAAAGAGCATTTTGTACACTTTGATATATGCCCATAGAATGGTAGGTTATTATTGTTGTAAATGGCATTTTTCAGTAAGTCGTATGTCTTTGAAAGACTGATGTCGATGGAGAAGAGGTTTTAAATAAATACAAGCTCTTACTATCACGGCTTGAGTTCAGGTCAGAAATTCAAGAGTTTATTTGGGGGAGGGTTGAAAACTCAGCCAATTCCTGTCACTAATTGTTTCATATTGCTGGGCTATGAAGTTTCACACTTTCACAGCACCGTGGCAAGACAGAGCCCCTGAATCTGATCAAAATCATTTAGTGAATGTGCACGCCAAAATGTAAATTGCTTCCAGTATTTTTAAAAAAATCCATATTTATTCAAACCTTTGAAGTGACTATTTCTAATAAAAGATGATTCCCTTGGGAAAGCATGAAGTTGGAAAGTTTAGTTTTGTTTGATTTTTTTTGTATGCAGCAATCCCTACGGGCAAAAACAGAAAATAACTATTTCCTTGCTTGCTATTAGAAGGGAAGAGAGCATTTCTCCATAACTCAAAAATAACTGATTCTACATAAGAGCATTTTATTTTCAGATTTGGTCAGTCCTGTAGCTTCTTAACAATTCCTTGACATTAATTAGCTTATCTGTTTAACACCAACATCTGTAAGTTTCTAGACAACAGAGTCTATACATCCACTGAGTTATAAAATGCTTAAGAATTTTGGTTCAGTACAAGATGACTTGTGCTTGTTTCATAAATATTTATTGGTGACAATGCCAGTGATAATGATGGCACTAATTAAATGGGGCTGTCTACTTGAGAATAAGAAGCCTGAAATGAGGCTAAATGTGTGATATTAGGAGAACTGGGCCTAAGATACTTTGCCTCATATGTCTAAAAACTAAGGCAAACTAGTCAGGAAAAGAGAGAGTATAGAGTTTGCTTTGCTTAGATTGTTAATTGATGAAGACTGAATTGATTAGCTAATCGTTTCTGTTATGCTCTGTGTAGACTCAAGCTCATTGTTATGGAACAGGATTTGTACAAATTAGTATTTTGAGTTCACAAACACAATAAATATTTGTTGAATGAATAAATGAATGAAAAAATGCTCAGTGTTATCTATGGCTCGTGTTTCCTTCTCTATTCTCCTGCTACCTTCAAAAGAATTCATAATCATCGAATCAAAGAAAAGTCCAAAATATGTTGAGTGTGTGAATGTTGCATGTCTCCTACCTGAATCAGGCAGGCAACTTCCAGTATTTCTAATGATTGGTCTCTTGGCCATTTGCAGAGGTATATGAGCATAAAAATTACATTCTCCTTAGTAGGTTAGCCCTGGAGATATAGATAGAATTGGCAGACAAGGTCATGAGACTACAGTCCAAAAGAAACTTTACAGCCAAGGGTGACAAGGAGAAGGAGGTTTAAGTAAAAATGAATGCTGAAGGAGTGCAAGGAAACTCAGACAAATATGAGCTACACAGGAAAATTCCTTAGCAGTGCTAATGGTCAGTATTACCTGTGATGGCTTTCCTGACTTCTGAGCAATTGTTTCACACCAGAAAGTCTACTTCCAGCTGCCTAGTAGTATGGATGAAGAGGTAAGAATGTCAAAAAACTATCAGGTGTTTCCATGGTCCAAGGCTGGTGCAGTCTTTGGTTTGGGTTTAAATCTCACCAATGATGTAAACTTCTCCAGGGACCCATGTATGCCATTTACAAGACATCTAAAGTTACATGTATATATCCAGCTGGCTTCTATGCCATGTTCACTAACTCTTTGCATCCTCCCCCCTCTGGGTGTCACTAATCAGTTCTTTTCCTCCTGGCATTGGCATCCTTGGCATGTCTCAGATATACATCATTTAGCAAGCTGCCACACATGCATCCCTTCTTTTCATCTTCCCTTGGAAGTCAGCACTTTGCTTGTTGCTGAGTGTAGACAGTGGGATACTCTTTGAGGGTTAGCAGAATGGCTTCTGGCAAGACAAAGCTGGTGTCTCAGATTGCCCCAACTGGGTAGGAGCTTTATTGATTTTTTTTTTCGTCTTAAAGCACTCTGTGATTATTCAATAAAACAAAACAAACAACAACATCAAAATCCCCTCCAAAGAGCTGCGTGGCTGCTATTGTTATTAAGATAATCCTGAAGCAAAAGGCACCTGAACCCTGATGACTATTTACCCTTTGAAGTTATTATGCTTAGGAAGAAAATTTTTCTTTCAATGTCAATAATTAAAGTAAATTCCACGTGCATAATACAGGCTCTTCAGGTAAGCGTATGCAGAGAGGGTTTTAAAAAACTTTACTTGATGACTTCGTTTTTTTTCTCTTTTCCTTTTTCGTATTCTATGGAACACTCTAATCTTTGTACTACAAAATAGTTCTCTTTAAGATTCAGAACTTGCCAACATTTGGAGAAGATGTAATAAAGTCTTTTGCTTTCATGGTATGCTGCTGACACAGGCACAGAACTTTCCCACAGAGAGGGAAAGAATTAGAGTCCTCAGGGTGGAGGTTTGTATTCTTTCCCAGAAGTCCTATCTAGTACCAGGAACACGCTGCAGGTTGCTTCTACCTCTGAACAAACTAGAAAGTTCTAAGCCTCTTGGACTGTGGGGAATAGGGAAAAATGAAACACACTGAACACTATTTCAGCTATGCAGAGTAAATATCTGATCTCCTGCTTATTATCTGTCAATCAAATATTTCTTAAAACAGAAAAAGAAGGAGAATGAAAGATAGCTCTAAAGCATGAACATCAGATTTCTACTTTGAAAGCAGAATTTAGAGGAAAGTGCTTATGGACAGCCATCTTCTGCATTATCACCCAACTCCCACATGCTGATTGGATTTCAAACGTCAGAGCTTATTCTGTGTTCTGTGGCCCTCTGCTTTGCCTTCCTTCTCTTCTCAGGTTGGACAATGGACATCCTTTTCGGAGGCTCCTAAAGAAACCTCACCTAGGAAACTTGATCCCACATCTTTTCATACCAACCAGGCTTTCCTTCTAATATTAGCTACCTATACTAATAGAATCCTTTTCCTACAGGCACTCACATTTGAAATCCCGGCATTATCCTTGAGATTTCCAGCACCTTCATGCGTGGCAATTTATTAGGTCTTACAGGTTATCTCTGTGAGACATTTCCAGAATTCTCTCCTTCCTTATCTGTTGCCATCACCCTTGTACCCTCATATTCTCGTGCTAGGAGTAAAACAGTTTCCTAACTGTTTTTTTTTTTTACTCTTTTTACATTTCTCCTCCTCTATTTGGTCCTGACCACCACTGTAGCTTCTGTTCCTTCCTGGTTTGTAGGCTAGGTCCCCTACTGGAAACCTACCATGTCTCCCCTTAACCCATACCAGTGGGTTCACTCTTCTTTTGGCAGTAGAATCTTGGCAAACAAAACATCAGTGCAGAACCTACATTTTCAGAAAATGTGCAGCTGTTGTAATGAAGGGGGTTTGAGGGGAAAACTCAGAGAACTGACACCTTGATGGTCCCCACCTTCTGCTGCCTCCTGGGTGGCCACTGAGATCCTCATGGAGCTTTAGGACTCAGGACTATACTGTGAGAACCATGGTTCAGCCATCGGTCAGCAAAGGTTGTGTCAAGGGAGAGATAGTGAGTATTTTAGGCTTCATAAAGCCTATGTTGCATATTCTTTTTTTTTTGTTTACAGCCATTTAAAAATATTTTTAGTTCCTGGCTTAAACCGAAAGAGGCCATAGCTTGCCAACCCCTGCAGATAATAATCTGAGACTCCTTATGGCATAAGGGGCTCTCCACGGTCGGCCCCTGAATTAACACAACCTTATATATGGAGGCAGACAAGTGTACTCTCTGGAGCCAGGCTGCCTGCTGGCCATTCACTGTCAGTGCAGCTTTGAACAAGTTAAGCAGGCTCTCTGTGCCTCGGTGTCATCATCTACAAACAGAGATAGGCATGGAGCCCTCCCAGAGTTGTTGTGGGGGTTTAAAGAATTTAATGCATGTGGAATGCTCAGTGCAATATCTGGCAGATTGTAAATATTTGATAAAAGTGAGCTATTGTGGTCATAAATTTTCTCTGCAAACTTTTTTTTGCCAGACATACGGGTCTTCTAACCCAAGACGCTGGGTCATATTATTGTCCTACTTCTTCACATCTCTCCAACTTCTACATTCTAGAACCATAAAATGGGCAACCTCTACCTCACCCAACTAAGTAAATGAGCCAGAGTCAGGGGCTGGAGGACCTTTGCAACAGCTAGAGAAATTGGTAGGAAATGAATATTGACTCTGGAAAAAGGATAAAGAAAGAGGTATGCCCATAGCTCCCTGTAGTACTTACCTGCTGGCATGAGACTGTATTGCTAGTAGTTGATATGTGTGATTCAGGCTAGGTAGAGTCTCACATACAGGTATGGACAAGATGCTAAAACGTGACTCTTCTGCCTCAATTTCCCCTAAAGTGTGATAGACTGAGGACAATATAGAAAGAGCCAATCTCCTCTGCTTCCAGAGAGGAACCCTATGTCAATTATGCAGGATATTCTAAGGGTTTCTGAAACTACCTTTTCCAGAGTTAGGGGTCACCCACATGCAGCCCACATGAGCAGTTAAGATTGGAGAGGCTGGAGAGATGGGTTCCCTGGGAAACATTTTTTGGGGTATGGAGGCATTTCTCTTTATTTTTATCTCAAGGCAGATGTATCAGGGGCCTTGTAGAGCAACCTGAAGACTGGTGTTTGATGTCTGCTTGACGAAGGCTAAAGCTGAAGCTGGAGTTCATGGCCCTTAGGATGACCTGCTCTTCTGTTAATACAGGTGAGTGCTTTCCAGGGTGCCCAGAGGACAACTCCACAGGGGGTCACTGCTCTGGCGATTTTTCCTGGAGGTGGGGAAATCCCCATAGTGAGAGCTGAATGGGCTGGGTTTCTGGAAGAGGGCGGCCTAGATGACTCTGGGAGGAGATACCTTTTTCTTATCAAGAGAGATTTAGTCAGAGGTCCAAGCAAAATAATTTAAAAGGCAAAATACACCAAACAAACAGAACAAAACACAGCAGAAAAGCTAGCTAGTCAGAGGGTGCCCATCCTGAGATTATAGCTGTATTTTACATGAAGACTGTCCCTTTCCTGCTAATTCCCTCTCATTCTGGACAGAAGTGGGATTGAGGAAGGAAAGAGCAAAATAGGAAATTGAGAAGCCATCTAAACCTGCTGTCCCACTTCAGGCTTCCAAACTTAAAGGTGGCCAGACCTGGGTCTGAAGAGAATCCTTAAATTGAAAGAAGTTTGAAGTTTTGATGATTTTAGTGGGCTGGAGATTTTCATTACTGAATCATGATGGCTTTTGAGATGAAGAGGAACCTGAGAAGGGTTGAGACTTTCTGAACATCTTATCCCAGGGATACAGAAGACTCATCTACAGAGTGATTTTGTAGGCACCAGGGGAGAAAGAAAATATGTGTTCTGTGGCCTGCACTTTCTCAAATCCAGCTTATTTAATAAAATTGTTGTGCATGTAAGACTGTTTATAAGATAATTTAGATGTTATTGTTACTAAAATACAAATTCAACCAAAAACATTGTGTGTGTATGTACGATGGGGAGGGGGAGAGGTAGAATTTGGTTCTGGAATCAAAAAGGTCTTCCTTGTCTTTTGCCAGGATAATTACTTAACCATTCTCAGCCTCATTTGGTTCCTTCATCTTTAAAATGAGTATAATTCAAGAAATGAATTTATTTGTGAGGATTGAGATAATGCTCATAGAGCCTCAACTAAGATACTTGTCACATAGTAATTGCTCAATAAACATTGACTATTATTACGATTATCTACTTTGCACCCACTTCTGTCACTCCTTGCAGCTTTCAGTCAAGGCACACTCAATCTCTTACCTACACCCACACTGGAGGAAGTACATACCTGATTTATTGCTTTCTTCTCTAAAACTCTTAGAACAGAGTTAACATTCAATAAGCATGTGTCAAATGAGTGATATAAAGACGAACCAAGCACAGGTTCTGCTCTAAAGAGCTCATTACTAAGGTAAAAATAACAATAATAAATCAGAATGGCAACCGCCATAGACAACTTATAGACAATGAGGAGGTTCAGAGGCATGAGATTCCACCCAGCTCTGGGTAGACAATAAAATGATGAATTTGGGATCCCTGGAGTGGTTCATGGATGAATGTCACAGGAATGTTTATTCCTTCATCCATTCAACACATATTTGAGTGCCTCCCATATATTCGCATTCTTCTAACTCAACTCTAATTGACGTTAAAGGGAAAGAAAGGCAGGGTTCAAGCTAGAACCTATATTGGAACTGTTTTTAATGAAGCCTATTCCTCTCTCTTTTCTTTCTTTTGTTTCATTTAAGAAACACTAGGCCTCCTTTCTAAAAGTGCTGACAGTGACCAGCCGGGTGGCAGGGTGGGAGTTGGGGCTGTCAATCTTGGAGCTAGCTGTCTGTCAAGCTGTCAGCTCTTGTGAAGGGACTGCTGAAATCCACCTGGGCCAGACCTAAGCACTTATAGTGCACAGTGGCCTTTTTGGAGCTGGTGTGCGGCAGAGAGGACTCACCCACAGCAATCAGTGGGAGACACATCCTCGAGAACTTAGTCCCTTTCCTGATCTGTCAGAGGGCCCGTCACCTTTCCCTGTTTAACTTTATCCCTCACCTCAGAGACATTGGCAACTCAAGTCACATCACTTTTTTCTGTTGTTTACTTGCTGCTACTTTGCTGTCTGTCCTTTGGTTTAAGCACTCTTTTTTTTTTTAACCCTGAAGAAGAACACAGCCTTTTAGGTCAAGATTACAGATTTTTTTTTAGTGACCCCAGGCTATTGACCATTAGGCATAATGCAAACCTTTCTTCCTGATGCCAAACTGGCTTGATAGGTAATCATTTTTCTGTCATTCTTATGTGTTTTAGAGAAATGTGTATTTATTGACTGCTCCCTAAGAATACAGTATCAGGCAAAATTTTTGTTTAAAAGGTGCATTACCCTTCAAAGATTGGCAAGTGCATTAGGAAATAGAAAGAAACGTGGCCTTTAAAAATAGAGTTGCAGTATGGCTATTGGAATACCTGCACTTTTAGACTAAAAGATTCCCTAACATCTTTCCGGCCAGGGAAACACCCAGCTGTGATGGAGAGCTCATTGGCCTGGGAGTCAGAGATCTGGGTTCTTTTTCCATCTCTTCCCTTAGCCGGATGACTTAGAAAAAGACATGCAACATGAAAAGACAAGCGACACCATGTTCTTGAACTTCTGTTTCTTCAACTGTAAATGAGGGAGATAATTAATTCAACTCTAAGTTTTCCTACAGCACTGCAACTATTTGACTACACTAAGAAATGCTAACCTCCTTTCTTCTCTAACTCTAGACTGTAAAATTGATGGTTTGAATAACTGAACATATTACTTATGGTCTTATTCAAAGCATTGTTCATTATTCTTTTTTTTTCATTTAGGCATTCATTCGTGTGCTTATTGATTCATTCATTCAGTTACTCATTCATCTGTTCAACAAAATATATCAAATATTTGTTTTTTGATCCCATTGAAGAGATACTGTGAGAGCAGAAACTCAGGCAAACTTCCTGCCCTTCTCTGAAAGCAACTGAAAGCATACAGACCCTAGAGCTGATAGAGACATGCCTGGAGGCCTTGAAGGAAATCTATCATAATATATGGTCCATGAACCCTTCAATTTGGGATAGTAAAGGTTTGCCAAGAAAAAAAAAAGATTTTGCCTAATTGATAAAACTCCTGTCTTCTAAATAAATTAGCAGTTACTTAGCTGCCAAGAGAGATATTTAACAGCTGATATTAGAAATAAAACTAAGTCTCAGACCCATACTCGAATAAGGGTATTGGCTCCAACTGAGATTTGACAAAAGGAAAACAATTCTTCATGATCCCCTCCAAGGCAATAGACATGAACTGAGGATCAGGTGATGAATTGTGAGAACAGAATGGAGAAAAGACACTATTACCTTTCTTACAACACAGCAGAATTTGATGAATGCTGAGAAAGGTCAGAGGGACCCAAATGGAGGAGTTTATTCAAGTCTGGAACATGTACTTTGGACTCAGTCTACAAAGGAACAAAGCCATTCCAAAGGCGATGCAAGGGAGGGAGAGGTGCTGTCAGAATTTCTAGGCAGAAAATGACTCAATTCTTAATAAAGAACTTGAAACCTTGGGTTACTAGAAGAGATAGTGCAGGTATTTATTTACCATAGAGGAAGGGATATATTGTGAGGAAGGAACACTGAAGAAAAAAGCATCTCTTGCCCCCTAACTCTGTGGGTCGCAGTGACTCCATCAATTAGAGAAAAGGGAATTGGAGTAAAATCACAAAGGATAACAGGCTCAACTACTTACAATGTCTACAGTAGGAAATGGTGAATTGCTGAATTCACCATCGCAAATTGACATTGTGGATGCTGAGTGGGAAGGTGCATGCCACTTCTGCGAACATGTACAATTTTTTGGAGACCAAAATAAAATTCCTGGGGCCAGTTTTAGCCCTGGGCCATTAATTTGCAATCTTTGAATTAAATTTATGTAACAAACATTCATATCTGTATTTTCTCTAATGTCCCTAATTTTCTATCAATGAAAATCTTCAGAATTCCTTTCAATTTAACAAGTTGAGGTTAATCATCATATTGCTGAAAATAATCTACTGATCAGACTCAGATTTTAGGGACTCCAAACAATTTCCCTGAAATATCCTTCCCCAGGAAAGTCATTGTACAGCTGCAACACTTTCTATTCCTTTGTCAAATAGCCCCCAGGAAGATTCTGGGTGGAGGGCTAGAAATGGAACACTCCCCAGAAGTCATCCAAGGGCTGGGTTTGACCCCTAACCAAGGAGCTTCAGCTTATGGCCCAATTGCCTACCACTGCCAGCTACTATTTCATGCCTGGCGCCCTTCCTTCTTCCTCCTTTCCGTTCTGGTTCTCCAGTGGCAATGGCTTTGTTACCATGCCCCATGACACCCTTTTTCTGGATTAATGTGTGAGTCTTTCTAACTTAGCCCCATGCATCTCTCTGGTTGCTCATCAACAACACCGCCTGCCTTGCCACGAGGCCAGGTGCATGCATCCCTTTCAGTGTGGACTCACCTTTGCTACCAAGGGTTTGCTTCTCATCTAACTAAGGCCAGCAATAAGACTTGTAGGTCTCTAATGGTCCCTTTGCTTTTCTCTTTGTCGGAGCTTCTCATATACTCCACAACACATGCCCCAGCACCCAGCAGCCATCTTTCTTACTGCGGTCTCAACTGGGCCAGAGAGAGGTTGGCTTCTATTTGCAGTGCTTTTGTGTTTGAATCCTCTAGAGTTCCCACAGTGGGCAACAGGAAGCCAATGAGTCAGCTGGTGTCTTTCTCCTAGCAACCCCAGGGGCCTGGGGAATATCTCAGTAAATACATATTTTCCTCAGATTCTACCAGGCAAGCAAAAAATACCTCATTATTCACCTCTGCATATGAGACCCTTTTCTTTACTCTCCCAAGTAATGGTGCCAATCTTTCTTTTCTTGGTTTGGCTATGAGCCAAAACATCTCCCCTTTCCCCTTTTCTTTCCATTTGAAAAGCTAAAAGAAAAGGGAGGAAAGGGTTGGTACTTTAACCTTCCTTCCTTCCCCACTTCTTTTTCTTAGGTTTGAAGGTGAGTAGACTGAATGATTGAAAACCGTCACTGGGCCTCTTCATCTCCCTGGCAGATAGAAAAAGGAAGGAGGGCATTGCCTGGAGAAGTGCCGTGGGTCCTACCCAGGCTGGGATGGGTGAGCAGGTAGCCAGGTACCATGGGTGAATCCAGACACGATGTCATGTGTGAGGTCTCATTTGCATCTTTAGAAATAAAACCAGGGAATTTTTTTCTGTTTAATAGTCTTTCCAGTTTGGGAGGATTTCTTGTTCTTACTGTTGAATTGCTCTTTAGGGGAATGGGCAATACTTTACAGTTCAGAATGTGTTTTCTCTGGAAGGGGGTAATGTGGGGGGTAGGAATTGATTACTTTTATATGAGTCCTATAGTCTCTGCTCCTTGGAGATATGTAACTTCAGTCTCAAGATGTTCTTGGATTCTTCTTCGAGAAATCCACTCACAAGAGTAAGGATTCATGCACAAGTATCTAATGAGGAAGTGGTGTCCTGAGGATTGGTCTGTGGGACAACCTTTGTGTCGGACTATAGGCAATACCCTCTACTTGTAAAATGGGCACAATACATTGTGTCTCCATCAACCTAATGTTTAGAGGAATATTCTAGCGCAGCACTGTTTGCCTATGCAATGCCAGCCCTTGTACACACACATACAACCAGTGCAGGAGTAAAGGGATGTTGTACTGAAGAACTTGCCTACATATAGTAAGGAATACACAGCTCTAAGAAAGAACAGTTGGGTAGATTCGTGTAAGCTTATACATCTGCTAACCATCTCTCTGTAGTAGTAGTTGCTGCTTGAATTCCTGGTATGAGACTTTCTTTAGACCATCACTTAGGAACTGAAATCAGCTATCTTTTTCATTTTCATTGTGAACCACACTAGGGAAGAGGTCCTTCAGTTTTTCTGTTCAAACCATTTGACAGAGAAGGAAATGGAAGCTCAGAAAAACAGATAACTCAGTTTCAAAGAAAAACCAGGAGAGCTGGATCTTATCCAAAAAGCTGCAAGTCTAAGCTTGGATGAAATTTTAATTTCAACCAAGTTAGCTTATTAAATGATCTTGCAGCTGGTTAGGAGTAAAAGCATACTAGAAATCAATTAGTCCAGCCAATTTTTTAAACTTTTTTTTATTGTATAATATAACATGCTTGCAAAGCAAAGAAAGAAAAAAGCAACAGTTTTCAAAGCACTCTTCAACAAGTAGTTACAGGACAGACCCTAGAGTTTGTCATGGGCTACCATACCATCATCTCAGATTTTCCCTCCTAGCTGCTCCAGAATATAAGAGGCTAGAGGGAAGAAATATTTTTATATCATCACAATTGATTTTTTGTGTGTGTGTGAAAATAACATATATATAAAAAAGCAATAAATTTCAAAGCACAGCGCAACAATTAGTTGTAGAATAGATTTTAGTGTTTGGTAAGACTTACAATTCCACAATTTGCCACTTCCTTTTATAGATGAAAAAAACCTGAACCTCAGAGAAGGTTGTCTTCATTCTTCCTGTCATCACCTTATCCAACAACTTTTCTCCTTATCTCCCCTTCCCCAGTCCCCCAGGTTCTCAGTGCTTCCATTCTGCAGAAGGGAAAGCCATATTAAAAAAATCCAAACCTACCAAAGTCTCAGAGACTAATGTTTTCTCTTCTCATCACGGTTTTGTATTTGAATAATATCAGTACATAAAGGAGAAAATTCTTAACAAAAGATGTTAATCTTTATGTGGAACTTTCGTTTCAATGAAGCCTTATGTCTAAATGGGAAATTTTCTTACGTCTCCTTAAAATCCCAATTCTTTTTTCACAAAAGACCAGTTGGTCTGATCCAATTTAATAACATTAACAACTATTAGAATAATGAATAACACTTATTGGACATTTATTATTATGGTCTAGTATTGATTTAAATGCTTTATATGTTTAAACCCATTTAATGCATTATAAATCTCATGAGTGAAATACTTTAATTATAACTGTTTAACAGATGAGAAAACCAAGGCCACAAGCATTTAAATCATTCACCTCAGGTCACACAGCTAGTAAGTAATAAATGTTGTATGCTTGCTGTGTGACAAACTACATACTGTTAGACACGATGGCTGCAAGGAGGGATTGGGTCTCATCTGTATCCACAGGGCTCATAATCCATGTGTGGAGAGAGATTTAGGAACAGATCACTTCCCTGTGCTGAATTGATCCCACTTGGGGTCATGGAAGCTTCAGGAATGTTGAAGTAAGAGGGATCCGGAATGCACCCATTCTCTCTTCAGGTGCTATTTAATAAAGAATGGACACAAGGCTCAATGGTCAAACTGGGATTAAAATTTATCTTTGCTAAGGGCTGAATGATCAGTACCTTCTCATCAGCTTGTATTAGGGCTTTCTAGGGGACTAGATAGATAGATAGATAGATAGATAGATAGATAGATAGATATAGAGAGATAGATAGATAGATAGATAGTTCAAATCCCATAAGGTAGGCTGCAAGCTGAGAACTCCAATGAAAATTTACATTGAATTCCCCAGGAGAAGCTGGCTGGCTGAAGCAGAGATGGAAATTCTTCCTTTTAACTGCTGACATCATCAGTTCTCCTTTTAAGGCCTTCAATTGATCAGACAAGACTTCTCTCACTGTTGAAGACAATCTTCCTAGTTTATTGTAGATGTAATCAGCTGCAAATGCAATCAAATGTACTGATGATTTAAATCCACAAAATATGCTGAAAGTAACAGTCAAGCTGGTGCTTGCTTGACCAAACAACTGGACACCATAATCTGGGCAAATGGACACATGAACCCCAGATGCAGGAACCACGGTAACTGTTAGGTGGAATGTGATAGTGCAGCTTCCCCACTGTCTCCTGGTATTAAGACAGATGGTGCTAAATTGATTTACCTGCCTTTTGCAGGTGGAGAATATGAAATAGATTAGCTAACCTGTTCTAGGTGCTTGGGATAAAGCATTCAAGTCAAGGCCCTGCTCTTATGTCCTACAGGGAGCCATAAAAAGATGAAATGCAAGGGATTACTGTGCTCCTGTTTGCAGGACAATAAGAAAAAAGGTGATGCCACACATGTGCAATGATTCTATATTCCCAAATTGGGATGGAAGTTGGGGGCAGGGAGAGAGATAAGGGATCCTCTTCTTAACATATTGAACAACCTTTAATCCTGACTGTTGCCTAATCCAAGGAGAGATTCTCTGTTTTCCCAGTTGCTCTTCAGTGTTGGAGCAGCAGATTCCTTCTAAGCTCTTTCCCTTTCACCCACAGGTCAGAAACCACAAAATAAAGCAGGCCCAAGCCCTTGGATTTTTTACTTAACCCCATTTCTGTCTTCATAGGCTTCCAGTTATTTCACTCCCCTTCTCTCTTCTCAACTTCTGATTTTCCCTTTTTTTTTTCTCTTACCTTATTTGAGTCCTATACACTGTGGCAGTAAAAACTTTGAAATTAACAATGGAACTTAAAGAAGAAGCAGAGAGTGTGACATGCTTTATTAGTGCAAAGAGTTATAAAAATCTCAGTGAAGGTGTATATGGCCTGGGTTTTGAAAGCTGGCATGGTCAGAATTTTTCTAAACTTAATTTTTAGGGGGTTATTTAATAGAGATCTATGGAGTTCTTCATCTACTCTTATTTTTCCCCTCTCTTTCATCCCTTGATTTCTCACTCTAGCATCTTCAAAACAAGAAGCTGGAGAGAACCTTCAAATGCACTGTCACCTGTTTATCTAGGAAAGGAGTATAGGGTAGAGTTGGCACGGTAGTGCTGAGGGACAATTAACCTGCTCCTGATCTGGTTCCATGCTTGCCTTTCTCTTGGCCCCTAATCAATCCTTAATTTATAAGGGTTTCGGAACAAGTTCTTTCTCTGTGTATCAGACCAAGATTGGCATTACAAAGAGATGAAATAGCTGAGAGTAAAAAGCTTCTCTGTCTTAGACTTGCCTCTTTCCATTCATTGTAGGAGGGAGTAGAGTGTGTATATATAGCTATAAAATAGGTTCCATCAGATTGCCAGCTAATCATAGACCTTTCCCATAGAGGATTCCAGTTGTTCTCTCCATTGATCTTACTGGGAGTGCTTCAGCGTTCTATGATTCAAAGCACCTTGGCTTTCTTTTCTGTTACTATCGCTTTTGGGGTTTTGTGCTATTTCCATTTGCTGCTTTCTGGAAACTTTCCAGAGGTATAGAACCTCCATTTATTATAATTTTCTTAATACACTAAGAAGCCTTTGGGTGTAAGCAGCTTCAGAATAACATTTATTATGCCCGCATTCCAGTGCATCAACATTTTAAAGAGGTACCTAGGATTTAATTTGCAGCCATATCAACAGGTATGGGGTAAAGGGAGTGCCCTAAGGCTACAAATTATGTTTTTCTCTCCTTTACTTTCTTCTTGATCTGAGACAGCACTGTATTTCTCCAGCCATTCTAGAGGGACTTATTGACCAGTCCAGTACATTTCCTCAGTCTGTAGCTATTCAAAAAGAAGAGTGACCTTTAAAATGGGCAATTTTAATCAAGCCTGATACCATAAACTGATCAGCAAACTTGATGGCAAAGGCAGCAGTTCCTTTTGAAAAGAGGTTCGACAAAGATTAACAAATCATAGTGAGGGATGGAAGTGTCTAGGAACTGTTGCTCTATTATCAGAGATACGTGAGATGAGATTAGTAGGAGAATCATTTAATCAAGAATATCTATGGAAAGCCTACTCTGTGATAAGCCCTATGGCTACACAAAGATGAATAAAGCTATACCAGACCTTCAAGTAGTATGAAATTAGCTTGAAAAGCATAATGTGTATTCTTCACAAAATCTGACACAACCCAGGGATGATGCTTGATTTTTTTTTGTGTGTGTGTGGAAATAGAAATACCAGAAGCCTAAGGAGGCTTGGGCTGATGAAAAATATGAATATACAAAACCAAGAAGTTCAATGACATCCAAGCATTGGATGAATCCGAGTGAGTCCACACGGAGGCACATTAGAGTTAAATTGTTAAAACCCATACAAAGAAACTTAAAAACATTAAGAGAGAGACGATATGTCATATATAAGGGAATTCAACAAGATTAATATTCAAATTTCTTATTAGAAACCATGGAGGAGGAAGACCGTGGGTTGAAATATTGAAAACCCTGAAAGAAAAAAAATGTCAACCAAGAATAATATATCTGGCAAAACTGTCATTCAAAAATGAGGGAGCAATCAAGACATTTCTGCATTAACAAAAGCTGAGGGAGTTCATTACCAGTAGAATCTTCACCTTAGAAGATATGCCAAAGGGGGTCCTTTATGTTGAAAGCAAAGAACACTTGAGAGTGTTTTTTATTTATATGACTAAATGAAGCTATACAGTATCAGCAAAAATATGGGTAAATACCAAATATCAATATTATTGCACTTTTCATTTGTAATGCCATCTTTTGCTTTTAATATGGCTTAAATACAAATGCATAAAAACAATCATAAGCTTTTGCTTCAGGGCACACAATTTACAAAATGTAATTTGTGCTAAGAACAACATAATCACATAAAGAGTGGGAGATGAAGGTATAGAAACAAAATTTGTGAATGCAATTGAAATTAAGATATCAAAGCAAACAAGATTGTTACAGATAAAGGTTGTTAAATTTAAGACTCATGGTAATGACAAAGAAAATAACTAAAAGAAGTCTACAAAACAGGAAATGAGAAGTGATTCAAAATGGCTAATTACAAAATATCATCTAAACAAAAAGAAAAGCAGTAATGGAGGAAAGGAAAAGAATGAATAAGACACACAAAAACAATCGGCAAAATTATAGAAATAGGTTTTACCTTATCACAGTTACATTAAATGTAAAATGATTAAACTCTCCAATCCAAAGGCAGAAATTGACAGAATGAATGAAGAAGCATGATCCAACTATGTGCTGTTTTCACAAGACTCATCTTAGATCCAAAGACACAAGCATGTTGAAAATGAAATAGATGGAAAAATATTGAATGCAAATAGAAACATAAAAAGAACTGGGGTGGTATATTCATATCAAACAAAATAGACTTTACATAAATAAAAATGTTACATGAGACAAAAGGAGAACATTAAGTTGTTAAAAGGAACGATTCAATCAGAAGATATAACAATTATAAGCGTATATGAACCTGAAAACATGGCCCCAAATATATGAAGAAAGCAAGACAGAATTGAAGGGAAAATAGAGAGTTGTATATTAATAATTGGAGAGATTCCTGGATAGAACATCTAGACAGAACATCCACCAGGAAATTGAGGACTTGAGACTTGAAGGGAAGAGAGTGAGAGAGAGAGAGAGAGAGAGAGAGAGAGAGAGAGAGAGAGAGAGAGAGAGCATATTTCATCCTCAAAGGGCACAGTACACATTATTCTTTTCTCATGCACTTGTATCATTCTCCAGGATAGAATATGTGCTAAGACATGAAACAAGTCTCAATAGATTTAAAAATAATTAGAATCATACCAAATATCTTCTCTGACCACATGGAATGAAGCTAGAAATCAATGATAGAAGGAAAACTGGAAAATTTTCAAATGTGTATAAATTAAACAACATGTTCTTAAATAGCCAATGATTTAAAGAAGAAATTACAAGGAAAATTTAAAAATTAAAGATGAATGAAGATGAAAACACAACATATCAAAATTTAGGGGATGCAGTGAAGACAGTGCTCAGAGGAAAATAATTATAAATGCCTATAATTAAAAAGAAGAGAAAGCTCAGTTAAAAACCGTAAATTCATATTTTGAAGGACTACAAAAACAAATCAAAGTAAGCCCAAAGTTATCAGAAGAAAAGAGATCATTAAAAGTATAATGTTGATAAGTAAATAAAGAATAGAAAACTGTTGAAAAAATAAACAAAGCTAAAAAAATGGTTCTTTGAAAAAAATTGGTAAAATGAGCAATCCTTTAGCTAAATTGAAAAACAAAAAAGAGAGAAGATGCAAATAACTAAAATCAGAAGTGAAAATGCTGATATCATTATTGAGCTTACAGAAATAAAAAAATAATTATAAGAGAATTGTATGCCATATCAGACAATCTCAAAAACAAAAACAAAAACAAAGAAAAAGGGAAAAATCCTAGAAAAAGTTAAATGGCCTAAACTGAATTCAGAAGAAACAGAAGTCCTCAAAAAAACCTATAACAACTAGAGAGATAAAATCAATAATCATAAACCTTACACCAAAGAGAAGTCCAGTGCCAGATGGCTTCAACAGTGAATTCTACAAAACATTTAAAGAAAAATTAATGCTAATCTTTCTCAATCTCTTTCAAAGAATTCAAGAGGAATGAAAATGCCTTAATTAATTCTAGGAGGGCATCAATATTCTCATACCAAAGCCTGATAACTGCACTACAAGAAAAGAAAATTATGTACCCATACTCTTATGACTATAGATGCAAAAATCCTCACTAAAATACCTGAAAATCAAATCCAATAGCACATTAAAAATATTATATACCATATTCAAGTGAAAATTATCCCAGGAGTGCAAGGACGGTTGGTTCAACGTATTAAAATCAATCATTGTAGTACACCACATTAATAGAATGAAGAAAACAAGCAAATAAACATGATTCTCTTAATAGAGGCAGTAAAGGCATTTGACAAAATACAACATTTTTTCTTGACAACTTGAAAACTAGGAACAGAATAGAACTTTCTCAATATGATAAGACCATATATGAAAAACCCATAGCTAAAATCAAATTCAATAGTGAAAGGCAAGGCTTTTCCCCTAAGATCAGGAATAAGATAAAGATACGTTCTTTCACCACTGTTATTTGATATTGTACTAGAAGTTCTAATCAGAGCATTCAAGGCAAGGAAAATAAATAAAAGTTGTCCACATTGGAAAGGAAGAAGTAAAACTATTTCTATATGCAGACAACATGAACTTATATATAGTAAATCCAAAATTATTTCACAAAAAAATTACTAGAGCTAATAAACAAAATCAGCAACGTGATAGGGAATGAAATCAACACACACGTCTCTATTGTGTTTCTATACACTAGCAATGAACAATCTGAAGAGAATATTAAGAAAACAATTCCATACACAATGGCATCTGAAGGATTAAAAACGCCTAGGAATAAATTTAAGGATGTTGAAGATATGTACATTGAAAATTATAAAACACTGCTGAAAGAAATGAAAGAAGACCTAAATAAATGGCAAGGGATCTATGTTCATGGATTGAAAGATTTAATATTGTTAAGACGTCAGTACTACCCAAAGCAGATTCAAGGCAACCCCTATAAATATTACAGCAGTTTTTTTTTTTTTCAGGAATGGAAAAGGTGATCCCTGAACACCTATGGAATTTCAAGAGGTCCCAAATAGTGAAACAATTTTGGATCTGAAGAACAAATTGCAGGATTCAGACTTTCTGATTTCCAAATGCACTGCAAAGCTACAATTATCAACACAATGTGGTATGGGCAAAAAGATAGGCAAATGGACCAAAAGAATGGAATTCACTATCAGATATGGACCCTTACAACTATGGCAAATTGTTTTATGACAAGGGTGCCATATACATGAAATGGGGAAAGAACAGGCTCTTCAAAGATGGTATGGGAAAACTGGACAGCCACATGCAAAAGAATGAAATTGGACCCCTGCTTCACAGCATATACAACAAATTAACTTGGAATGGATCAACGTCCTAAATATAAGAGCTAAAAGTATAGGGCAAACCATTATGACTTGGGATTCACCAGTGAATTCTTAGAGATGGCACCAAAAGCAGGAATAACAATAAAATAGATGAACTGAACTTCATTAAAATTAGAAACTTTCATGCATCAAAGGATATTATCAAGAAAGTGAAAAGACAACCTACAGAATGGGAGAAAATAGAGGCAATCCATATAAAAGATAAGGGCTAATATCCAGAATATAAGGAACTTTTACAATACAACAGAAAAAAAAAACAATTAAAAAATGGGCAAATCTCTTTAGCATACATGTTTTTTCTAAAGAAATTATGCCTATTGCCAATAGGTATATGAAAAGATGCTCCACATTATTAGCCATTAGGGAATTGCAAATCAAAACCACCAATGAGATGCCACTTCACACCAACAAAACTATTATTTAAAAAACAGAAAATAACAAATGGTGGAGAGGATATGGAGAAATTGGAGACCTAATGTATTGTTAGCGGGATGTAAAATGGTGCAGCTATTGTAGAAATCTGTGGAATTTCCTCTAATCATTGACTATAGAATTAACATATGACCCCCCAATTCCACTCTCAAACATGTATGAGAATGTTTTCACATTCCAAGAAAGTGAAAACAACATCTCAACTGAATGCTAGTATACCAAATGCGCACAGAAGCATTATTCATAACAGCTAATTATCCATCAACAAATGAATGGATATACAAAATGTGGCAATCAAACACAAAGGAATATTATTTGACTATAAGAAGGAATGAAGTTCTGAGATAGGCTGCAAAATTGAATAAACTTGAAATCATTATGCTCAGTAAAATAAACAATACGGTTTATTGTTTATTGTATGAAAATATTGTAGGATGTCACTTCACTTATATATCTATAAATGGCAGATTCACAGAGACAGAAAGTAGATTAGAGGTTTCAAGGCAATAGGGGCAGGGACAGGGAGAGGGAGTTTTTGCTTAGTGGGTACAAAATGTTTTTCACTAAAGATTAATAAAAAAGAGAAGGAAAAATAAGAAATACAGCATGTGCAGAAATCTTTGCCTTCTCCCTTATTATCAGTTATTGGATAGGTCTTGCCAACTTTTGGAATGTCAGTCAACCCATCCTCAAATGACCAGAATTATGGATTCTTCCCTGGGCACAGGCCCCAGTATATGCTAGGTAAGGCGATAAAACCATAGTTTACTATCCAAGTTTTTATTATTAAAAAAATAACATAGAAATTATATAATTAAACCATGCAGTGTATGAATAAAAACATTCACTTGATGAGCTTCACAGCATTTTAGGTATGATGGAAGAAAGCTTAGAAGGAATTCGTATACTTAAGGATAGATAAATAGAAATGATTTAATCTGAAGAAGTGAAAATATATATTTTTTTACATTTTATATTGTAAAGTATAATATTACACAAAGCTGGGCCATTTCTGTTTGAATCTTCATGTGCTTTATGGTTTTCTGTTGTGTTTGGGGCATTTGATTATCTTAATAAGGTTGTTTTGCAAGTTGGTTTTTCTTCACTTGTCTCAAGTTTTGCATTTACTTGGTTTTCCTTTTGCACTTGGTTTGTCAGTACTTCCCCACCAAAGCAAGGTCCCCATCTCTTGTAGGGGGTATAGTTTTAGTTAAGGGTCTATTAAGAGCTAGGCTGGGAAACACAGGTAGTTCAGTGACAGAACGCCTGCCCACCACGTGGGAGACTTGGGCTTGATTCCTGACCCGTGCACAGCCCCCCAAAAGGAAATAAATAATAATAAAATAAAAAGATAATAAAATACGAAACAACCAACAAAAAAACACATCACTAATAGTAGGCCCCCAAATCAGAAGGGAACACTCTAAGATGTATTGGGGATAAACTCAGACTGGTGCCTCCTGAAGGGGAAAAAATTAAAAATTGAAGAAAAAGTAAATAAATAAAATAAAACAAAATAGAATAATAAAAAAATAAAAACTAAGAAATAAAAAGCCAATAAAATGTAAATAAATAAAAAATACATATAAGTAAAAATAAAATAATACTACTAATTAAGATATAAAAAACATGCATTGAGAAAAAAATGGGAAAAAAGACAAAAGAAAAACCTAAGGAGATAGGAAGTCTGTCGGCTTGTACTTACTCCGTCCTTCCAGGAGGTGGTGCTCTTGAGGCGCCTCTTCCCCTCAGACCTGGACCTGCAGGGAGATGGCATGCACCGCGTGGGGGCCCTTTTGGCCACCGCTGCAGGGCAGCTGGCCATGACAGCATGGCAGTTGCTCCCCGCGCCAGGAACTGGGGGCCTATCAGCGCTGGAGGTCGCGGAGAGCAGCGGACCAGCTGTACCATACCTGATAGGATGGCGATTTGCGGTGCCCAGCCGGGCGACCCGTCCTAGCACATGGGGGCACAGCTCTTCGCAGCAACCAGCCAGGCCGCGTCCGGGGTCCCCGTGGGCGCTACTGGCCGTGGATCTGCTCAGGGAGGCCTCCCCAGCCAGCAGTTGGGCAGACTGGGGTGGAGGTAGGTCAACTTCCCCCTATCCGCACCTCCCCACGTGCCACTCCCCGCCCCCGGTGGGGCTCTCTGCCGGTGCAACCCACCCCGCTCTCCGCGTCCCAATCCCCCTGCCTCTCTCCTCCCCCAAACACCCCGAAGACCCTCCTCAAACACTCACCCTTGGGAATGCAGTCCGGTTCATTCTGTCCACCCACCCCCCATTTTGTCCAAAGGAGCAGGGTGACTTCCATCCGCTGTGCTCCAGCATCTTCCTGGAAGTCTGAGAAAATTTATCTTAAAAAGAAAATAAGAAAGAACCCTAGACACATGTGAAGCAGTATCAAAATTCTAACATACATATAATTGGAGCCTAAAAAAAAAAAAAAAGAAGGGAGTGAATGAGAAAAATAAAAACCGAATAATGGTCAAAATAACCACAGTATGGTAAAAATGAGTAAGTATTCTTATTCATGAAACTCTTCAAAACCTCCAGAGGATAAACAAAAAGAAAATCCTGCCTGAACATATCAGAGACAAATATTGAAAACCAATGTTTAAAAGAAAATCTTGAAAGCAATCAGAGAAAAATGACATTACTTAAAGGGAACAATGATAAGGTGATACAGATTTATCACTGGAAAAATGGAGGCCTGAAAACAGAGGAATGATGTCATTATAGGCTGATGGCAAAAACTACCAATCCAGAATTCTATATTCAGCAAAAATATCCTTCTAAAATGCAAACAAAATAAAGATCATTTTCAGATAAACATAAATGAAAAATTTATCACCAGTAGATCTTGTGACAAGAAACATTAAATGAACTTCTTTAGGTTGAAAGAAAATTATATTGGATGGAAATTCAGATCTTCAGGAAGAAATAAAGAGCACAGGAAATGGGAAATACACAGGTAAATAAAAAAAGTTTAACTTTTTATCACCTTTTAAGAAATACATATGACTAAACTAAATTATGACATTGTATTGTGGGTTTATATCATATGTAGATATAATACATACAACAGTCATAGCACAAAGAATTAAAGCATTATAAATCAATCCATATAGTTGCAAGGTTATTGCATTTTACATGAAATTTTCCAATATTAACTATAAGTGGACCTTGAAAAATTAACTATATATTGTGAAATCCCTAGCAACCACTAAAAACTAGAGAAATTATAATTTAATCATACGAACAATAATTTTAAAAGTCCAGAAAGGGAAAGTTAGATACAAAATACAGCAGTACAACAGAAGTAACAATAAAATGGTATTCCTAAATTCAACTTAC
Organism: Tamandua tetradactyla; assembly: GCF_023851605.1. Lineage (NCBI taxonomy): Eukaryota > Metazoa > Chordata > Mammalia > Pilosa > Myrmecophagidae > Tamandua > Tamandua tetradactyla. The sequence continues at coordinate 9,577,970 of NC_135334.1, read as the reverse complement.
TAATATTTATATTAACTGTAAGTGGAATAAACACTCCAGTTAAAATGCCAAGTTTATCAGAATGTATTAAAAACAAAAACACAAAATTGCATACTATTCACCAGAGATATTTAAAGTGCATATATCATATTTTGTATGATTAAATATTTATATAATAAATATATCATATATTTATATATTAAAGCTAAGTTGAAAGTAAGTAGATGGAAAAGATACAATGTAAAAACCAAAGGCCATAGGCATAAAAAGGCTGAAAGGGCTATATATAAACAACAGGAATTTATTGATTTATATTTTGGGGAACTAGAAGTCTGAAATCAAGGTAATAGAGGGATTGGTTTCTTTTAAAGGCTCTAGAGGACCACCTGTTTCATGGCTCTTTCCTAGGTTTTGGTAGTTGCCAGCAATCCTAGATATTCCTGCATTTGTAGAAGCATCACTCCAATCTCTGTCTCTGTTGTCATGTGTCATTCTCCCTGTGTATACGTCTCTACCTTCCCATGGCCTTGTAAGTAGAGCAGTTGTTAGATTTAAAGCACATCTGTCTCAGCTTGTTAAAGCTATGGAATGCAATATACCAGAAACAGATTGGCTTTTATAAAGGGGATTTATTAAGTTAGAAGTTACAATTCTAAAACTGTGAGAATGTCCAAATTAAGGCACCAATAAGAAGATAACTTCTCTCAAAAAAAGTTGATTCCAGGGTTTCTCTTTAACATGGGAAGCACATGGTGAAGTCTGCTGTCCTTCTCTCCCAGTTTCTGGGTTCAAACAGCTCTCTTAGCTCCTTCTACATCTCCAGACATCTGTGTCTGGTTTGCTCTTTGTGTAAGATCTTTTAAGGACTCAAGTAAACTAATTAAGACCCATCTTGAATGGACAGGGCCACACTCCATGAAAGTATTCTAATCAAAAGGTCACACCTACAATTGGGTGTGCCACATCTCCATTGACACACATCTTCTCATCAAGAGGTCCCACCCTACAATACTGGATTGGGATTAAAAGAAAATGGCTTTTCTGGGGTACATAGCAGTTTCAAACCAGCATTCCACCTTAGTGCAGGACAACGTCATCTTAACTAATTACATTTTCAAAGACCCTATTTCCAATTAAATTCAATTAGGTTCATATTCTCAGATTTTGGGTAGAATTCTCAGGTTTTGGAGAGACACTGTTCAATCCAGTACAGTCCACCCTCTCTTCCCCCACAAATTCATATGCCTCCTATGTGCAAAATACATGAACCCCATCCCAACATCCCCCAAAGTCTTAGCCCATTCCAGCATCGACTCTCAGTCTCAAGTATCATCTAAATATCAACCTGAAAGACCCAAATGTCATTAGCCAAATAACTAAATTAGGTATATGAGCCACATTGGATATGGGCCATACTAGGATGAAATCCTCTCCATCTGTGGACCTGTGAAACTAGGAAACAAGTTTTCTACTTCAAATGACCATGGTGGGACAGGTGTAGGATAGATGTTTCCATTACAAAAAGGAAGGAAATGAAGAATAAAGAAGTCATTGTTCTAGAACAAGGTTACAACCCAGTAGGTCATATTTCATTAGATCTCAGGAGCTGAGAGTAATCCACTGTAGTAAATGCTCTATCTTCTGGGTTCTTTGTGGCAGCCTTCCCCTCTGACTCACCCTTTTGGCCTTCTGAAGTGACTTTCCCCCTCTGGCCTCTGCTTCCATGGCTCTGCCTTCAGAGTCATTCTTCATTTAGTTCAGCTCTGTCCCTTTCAGGCTAGGTTGGCAGCCTTTCTGCTAGTATAAACTTTAAAAAAGTCTAGCCAGTGTCCCATGGATTTCAAGAGGATCTATGCCATTAGGATTCTCCATAGATCCTTCTTGGATCACCCATCTCTATTCTTGGCTTCTGCTGAGATGGTTAAAGTGGACTTACCAGAGATAAGCCAATATATTTCACAAGGTTATAAGGGTCAATCATTAGGAATAGATAACAATAATAAATGAACTAATAACAGAGCTTCACAATACATGAAGAAAATATTGACAAATCAAAGGAGATGTACAAAAATCCACAAATTTAGATGAAGATTTCCACATTTTTCTGGTTATTGATAGAACAAGTAAAACAAAAAAAAATCACTAAAGACATAGACTATCTGAACAACATTATTGGCAACCTTGGTTTAATTAATATTCATAAACTACTGTACTCAGAAACTGCAGATAATGTTCACTTCAAGTGCATATGAGATGTTCTACAAAATAGAGCACATGCTAGACCAAAAATCAAACCTCAACAATTTAAAAGAATTGAAGTCATACAGCACATGGTCTCTGACTACAAGGAAATGAAATTATAAAGCTGTTAAAATAAGATATTTAGAAAAACCTGAATATTTGGAAATTAGGTAACATGCGTCAAAGCAATCCATGTGTAAAAGTGGAAATCATAAGGGAAGTTATAAAATATAACTAAATAATAATGAAAAGAGAATATTTTTGCAGCCGAAGAAGTACCTATGGAAGTACCTAAATTTATAACATTAAAATGCTTCTATTAAAAAGAAGAAATATATGAAAGCAATGGTCTAAAGTTGTACTTTAAGAAGCTAGAAAAAGAAGAGCAAAGCAAACTCAAAATATGTATAATCAAGAAAATAATGGATAAAAGCAAAATTCAATGAAATACAAAACTGATAATATATAGAGTGTTAACAAAACCAAAAATTGCCTCTTTGAAGGAAATAAAAAAAACAAACAGTTTACTAGACTCCAAAAGAACAAAAGAGACAAAAGCAGGAATACCAACATCAGTAATAAAAGAATGGATCTCACCATAGATCATATAGATATTAAAAGAATCACAAAGAAGATACTATGCCAATGAATTGGACAGCTTAGTTGAAAAGATCAAACACTGAAAAATCAATAACAAATACTGATGTAAGATGGAATAGAAAATCTTAGCAGACTTATATCTACTAAATAAATTAAATTCTTATTCCACAATGAAAACTCCAAGTTACTTCTTTGGTGATTTCTTTCAAACATTTAAGGAAGAAATAATACCATTGTTCACAAATTCTTTCAGGAAATAAAAGCTGACTTTTGTTGAGCTCTTATTATCCTCTGTCCTAAGAATTTCATATATTGTTTTCCAAATATTCCTGTTAGTTAAGTCATATTTCACCCTTATTTAATAGATGAGAAAACAGTCTTAGAAGGCTGTCATGGTCAGGTTCATGTATCAACTTGGCCAGGTGGTGGTGCTTGTTTGTCTGGCTGGGCAAGTGCTCCCTGTGTGTGTTGCTATGAGGACATTTCATAGAATTAAATCATGATCAGGTTGGCTACATCCATAGCTGATTCCATTTGTAATCAGCCAAGGGGAGTGTCTTCTTTAATGAGTGATGCTTAATCTAATCACTGGAAGCCTTTTAAGGAGGTTTCAGAAGAGACAGGTTTCTTCCTGCTTCGGCTGGCGAGCCTCTCCTGTGGAGTTCATCCAGACCCTCCAACAGAATAGTCATCTTCACAACCTGCCCTACAGATTTTGGACTCTACATTCCCACAGTTATGTGAGACACTTTTAATAAATTTTATGTTTATGACTATTTCCTCTTGATTCTGTTTCTCTAGAGAACCCTAACTAATAACAACTTGGTACCAGAAGTGGTTTCTTAAGAAACAGAATCTTAAAACTGTATTTTTATGAATGGTTTTCTGCTCTGACTGGACTCAAAGGCACGAGAGGACTCTGATTCCCATGATCAGAATGACATTGCCAATCCATGGAGTGAGTTGGCAAAAGAGATACTCAAAATATCATCATTCGGTTCCTCTAATGCTTCGCTTGTACGAATCTAGGCTCTGTGGGATAATGTTTTTGACACCTTTATGGAGTTTTGTGGAAATAGGAAGTATAGAGATGTTGGCTGGTTTCTGTTAGATACACTGTATTCAGTAGTGAGTGAAAGGGACTGATTTAAGACTTCAAACGAGAAGCTTAAGTGCCATCTGACAGATGTAGAAGTTTCTATGAGTGTCCTGAAGGAAAATCTTATTTCCTGTAGCCATAGACTTGAGATTTCTGAAAATCAGACTCAGAATCTTATTGTGAGAGCAGCAACTTTACAATGTAAGCTGAAATCTCAAACTTGCATAATGTCTGCCATTAAAGTGAGGGCATTGTTTGGAAAGGAGTGGGACTCTAAAAAATGGGATGGTGACATATGGATTGATAATGATGTCAGGGTGAGGTTGAAATCCTAGGTCATGCTGAGTCTTCTCTAGATAACCTTGTAATAGTCTGCCCTGAGGACATAGCTGCCCCACCTCCAGCCTGCCTCGAGGAGTTCGCCACCCTCCTCCTGAAGGGATTAGCCCTAGAGTGATTAATCCTGTTTCACCAGATAACACTGCAAATGAATGCCCTGAAGCGAATGGATTGGAAGATATTTCTAATTCTTTTCATGATCCACCCCCACGACCCCTCATTTCTCCCAGACCTATAACTAGATTAAAGTCCCAACAGGTCCCTAAAGGTGAGGTACAAAGTATCACACATCAGGAAGTACATTATACTCCAAAAGAACTGTGTGAGTTTTCCAATTTATATAGACAGAAATTAAGGGAATATGTGTGGCAATGGATTTTAAGAGTGTGGTATAATGGTGGGAGGAATATAAGGCTGGATCAGGCTGCATTTATTGATATGAGCCCACTAAGCAGAGATTCTGCCTTCAATGTTATAGCTTGAGGGGTTAGAAAAGGCATTAACAGTTTGTTTGGATGGTTGGTTGAAACATGGATCAAAAGGTGGCCAACATTTCCTGAGATTGAGATGCCAGAACTGCCCTGGTATAATGTAGATGAAGGGATCCAGAGGCTTAGAGATACTGGAATGTTAGAGTGGATTTATCATGCAGAGCCTGCTCTTACACCCCAGGAATGTCTGGAGCATGCACCTTTTACCAGAAGAGTGAGAAATAAATTTGTGAGTCTAGTGCCATCATCCATGAAGAGCTCTGCAGTTGCACTTCTCTGTAGGTCAGATATTACTGTAGGCACTGCTGTCAGTGAGCTGGAATCCTTAAACACAATGGGGATGACCAGATCCTGAGTTGGCAGAAGCCATGTGTTAGCACTTAATTGTCAAAGACAAGGTGGACATGTCTATTATAATAGACAACAAACTCAATGCAGAAGTCAAAATTATATGATTCACAGAGATTTGTGGTATTGATTAGTAAATCATGAGGTACCTAGAAATACAATAGGATGGCAGTTTATTAAATTCTCGTTTGAGCTGTGTAAACAAAAGAGTTCTAGGTCAAGTGAACAGAAGTCTAACTTGAATTACAAAAACACAGAGTCACGGCCCCTTAATCAATTCCCAGACTTGAGACAGATTACAGACCCAGGGCCCCTCGAATGAAGGGGAGGTCAGGTCCCTTTGGGGGAGAACCCTATTACACTGCCACAAATTTATACTGTTAAGCTTCCTGCAAGCCTTCCCCAAGGAGACCGGCAGCCTTTTACCAGGAGAACTGTGCATTGGGGAAAAAGAAATGATCAGATATTTCGGGGATTATTAGACACTGGTTCAGAAGTGATGTTAATTCCAGGGGACCCAAAACGTCGCTCTGGTCTACCAGTCAGAGTGGGGGCTTATGGAGGCCAGGTGATCAATGGAGTTTTAGCTCAGGTCTGTCACACAGTGGGTCCAGTTGGCCCCTGGACCCATTCTGTGATTATTTCCCCAGTTCCAGAATGTATAATTGGAATAGACATACTGAGCAACAGGCAGAATCTGCACATTGGCTTTCTAACTTGTGCAGTGAAGGGAAAGGCCAAGTGGAAGCCACTACAACTGTCCCTGCCTAGCAAAAGAGTAAATCAGAAGCAATACTGGATTCCTGGAGGGATTGCAGAGATTACTGCCACTCTTAAGGACTTGAAGGATGCAGGGGTGGTGATTCCTACCACATCCCCATTCGACTTTCCTATTTGGCCTGTGCAGAAAACAGATGGGTCTTGGAGGATGACAGTGGATTATTGTAAACTCAGCCAGGTGGTAACTCCAATTGCAGCTGCTGTTCTGGATGTGGTATCATTGCTTGAGCAAATCAGTACATCCCCTGGTGCCAGGTATGCAGCTATTGATCTGGCAAATGCGTTTTTCTCAATAGCTGTTAGAAAGGACCACCAAAAACAGTTTGCTTTCAGCTGGCAAGGTTAGCAATATACTTTCACTGTTCTACCTCAGGGGTATATCAACTCTCCAGCCCTATGTCATAATCTTGTCTTCAGGGAACTTGATCATTTCTCCTTACCACAAGACATCACACTGGCCCATTATATTAATGATATCATGTTGATTGGACCTAGTGAGCAAGAAGTAGCGACTACTCTAGACTTACTAGTAAGGCATTTGTGTGTTAGAGGATGGGAGATAAATCCAATAAAATACAGGGGTTTTTCACATCAGTGAAACTTCTAGGTGTCGAGTGGTGTGGGGCATGTCGAGATATCCCTTCTACGGTGAAGGATAAGTTGCTGCATCTGGCCCTTCCTACGACCAAAAAGGAGGCACAATGCCTAGTTGGTCTTTTGGATTTTGGCGATAACATATTCCTCATTTGGATGTGCTACTCTGGCCCATTTATCAAGTGACCAGAAAAGCAGCTAGTTTTAAGTGGGGACCTGAATAAGAGGAGGCTCTGCAACAGGTCCAAGCTGCTGTACAAGCTGCTCTGCCACTTGGACCATATGATCCAGCAGATACAACAGTGCTGGAAGTGTCAGTGGCAAAAAGAGATGCTATTTGGAGCCTTTGGCAGGCCCCTATAGGAGAATCACAACACAGACCCATAGGATTTTGGAGCAAAGCCTTACCATCTGCTGCAGATAACTACTCTCCTTTTGAGAAACAGCTTTTGACCTGTTACTGGGCCTTAATAGAGACTGAACACTTAACCTTGGGCCACCAAGTTACCACAAACCTGTGTTGCCTATTATGAGCTGGGTGTGGTCTGACCCACAAAGCCATAAAGTTGGGTGTGCACAGAAGTACTCTGTCATAAAATGGAAATGGTATATATGAGATAGAGCCAGAGCAGGTTCTGAAGGCACAAGTAAGTTACACAAGGAAGTGGCCCAAATGCCCATGGTCTCCACTCCTGCCACATTACCTTCTCTTTCCCAGACCAGAGCTATGGCCTCTTGGGGAGTTGCTTACAGTGAACTGACTGAGGAAGAGAAAACTTGGGCCTGGTTTACCAATGGTTCAGCACAATATGCAGGTACCACCCAAAAGTGGACAACTGCAGCACTACAACCCCTTTCTGGGGTGTCCTTGAAGGACAGTGATGAGGAGAAATCCTCCCAGTGAGCAGAACTTCGATCAGTGCACCTGGTTGTTCATTTTGCTTGGAAGAAGAACTGGCCAGAGGTGTGTTTATATACTGACTCATGGGTTGTTGCTAATGGTTTGGTTGGATGGTCAGGGACTTGGAAAGACCATAATTGGAAAATTGGTGACAAAAATGTCTGGGGAAGAGGTATGTGGATAGACTTTTCTGAGTGGGCTAAAAACATGAACATATTTGTGTCCCATGTGAATGTGCACCAAAGGGATTCAGCAGAAGAAGGTTTTAATAATCAAGTGGATAAAATGACCATTCTGTGGATAACAGTCAGCCTTTTCCCCAGCAACTTCTGTCATTGCCCAGTAGGCTCGTGAACAAAGTGGTCATGGTGGTAGTGATGGAGGTTATGCATGGGCTCAGCATCAGGGACTTCTACTCACCAAGCTGACCTGCTACAGCCACTGCCGAGTGTCCAATCTGCCAGCAGCAGAGACCCACATTCAGCCCCTGATATGGCACCATTCCCAGAGGTGACCAGCTGGCTACATAGTGGCAGGTTGATTACATTGGTCCACTCCCTTCATGGAAGGAGCAGAGATTTGTTCTAACTGGAATAGAAACTGCTTTCCCTGCGTACAGTGCTTCTGCCAAAACTGCTATCTGTGGGCGTATAGGATGCCTTATCCATTGTCATGATATTCTACGCAGAATTGCTTCTGATCAAGGAATACACTGCATAGCAAATGAAGTGCAGGAATGGGCACATGCTCATGGAATTCTCTGGTCTTACCATGTTCCCCATCATCCAGAAGAAGCTGCATTCGAATGGTGGAATGGCCTTTTGAAAACTCAATTACAGTGCCAACTAGGTGACAATACCTTGAAGAGCTGGGGTAATGTTCTCCAGGAAGCTCTGTATGTTCTGAATCGGCATCCGCTGTATGGTGCTTTTTCTCCCATAGCCAGGATCCATGGGTCCAGGAACCAAGGGATGGAAATGGGAGTGGCACCACTTACTATTACCCCTAATGATTCATTAGGAAAATTTTTGCTTCCTGTGCCTGTGACCCTCAGCACTGCTGGTCTACAGGTTTTACTTCCAAAAGGGGGAGTGCTTCCACGAGGAGAAACAACGATTGCATTGAACTAGAATCTAAGACTGCCACCTGGTCACTTTGGGCTACTCATGCCCCTGGATCAACAAGCCAAGAAGGGGATTACATTACTGGCTGGGGTGATTGACCCTGACTATCAGGAGGAAATAGGACTACAACTACGCAATGGAGGTAAAGAAGAGTTTTCCTAGAATACAAGAGACCCCCAGCGTGTCTTTTAGTACTACCATGCCCTATGATTAAAATCAATGGAAAACTGCAACAGCCCAATCCTGGCAGGAATATCAATAGCTCTGAAACTTCAGGAATAAAGGTTTGGTTCACCCCACCAGGCAAAGAACCACAGCCAGCTGAAGTGCGTGCTGAGGGTAAAGGGAAGAAGTTAGTGATAAAAATGAAGTATGACCATGTAACAGTTACAGACTGTAATGCTGTTTTGTTCATGTTATACTCTTTAGGTTGTAAGATATCAAGTTTAAGAATGAATATTACCCTAGGACTGGCACCCTGTTCTGGAGAGATTTAATGTGTTTCTGGTTATATGCAGGACAGTTGAATATTGTTAGGTGAGGAAAAAAAATGTCTTTTATTATTTTCTATTTAGAAATTAGGAATGGTTTAAGGTGAGGAGTATAGCTGCCAAGTTGACAAGGGCTGGACTGTCATGGTCAGGTTCATGTGTCAACTTGGGCAGGTGGTGGTACCTGTTTGGTTGGGCAAGTGCTGGCCTGTATGTTGCTGTGAGGACATTTCATAGAATTAAATCATGATCAGGTCGGTTACATCCACAGCTGATTCCATTTTCAATCAGCCAAGGGGAGTGTCTTCTGCAATGAGTCGTGCTTAATTTAATCACTGGAAGCCTTTTAAGGAGGAGTCAAAAGAGACAGGCTTCTTCCTGCTTTGGCCAGCGAGCCTCTCCTGTGGAGTTCATCCAGACCCTCCATCAGAATCATCAGCTTCACAGCTTACCCTACAGATTTTGGACTCTACATTTCCACGGTTATGTGAGACACTTTTATAAATTTTATATTTACAAATATTTCCTCGTGATTCTGTTTCTCTAGAGAACCCTAACTAATACAAAGGCTAAGAATATTTTTTGAGGTTACAAAGTTAGCAAATGGATTTGATCTTGATGAGTGTGACTCTGAATCTTGTACTCAGATATCATGCCATATAGTTTTCCCTATGGTTCACCACCATACTTTCAATTACATAGTGTCTGACACATAGTAGGCCTACAGCATGTATTTGTTATATGAATGAACAATTGACACTGAAATATTTTGGTAAATAGCATTTATTTTTATGATTGAACAACAAGAATGCAATATACCATAAGTGTGATGCCCACCACAAATCTTGGATTCTCTCTCATAGCTAACTCTTGCTTCTTGGAATTGTGAAGTAATTTCTAGCCACTGGGCACTTTTGTTTCTTGGCCCTTAGTTACCTTTATCCCTTCCATCTACTTACCTCCAGACAATAGGAATTTGTCTTATGCTTCTAGAATAGCCTTACTCCATTGGGTTCCTCCATCCTCATTCCCTCTATTCAAGGTAAGGAAGCTGCATGTAGGAACACTCTATCTAGTTATTTAGAGTTTGATCATTAAAAGGAGTTGTGGTGTCATGTTAACTGTCAAAAATTTCTCATCTTTGTTAAAATTAAAAGATGAAAAATATAGTTCTTTATCAATTCAGTAAATATATATATTTTAAATGCTATTTACCAGAATAAGAGATATTTGAATATGCTATTGCTTCAAAAGCTCTGTTTCTGGGAATATTTTCTCCTTCTGTGGACCTTATAAATTGGCACTACAACTCATTTGCTCTGTTTATGTTACAGCAATAGAGGTGTCAAGTATCAGTGAAAGGCAAAGGCTAAAAAAGTTGCTGAACTAAGCATGATGCCACTGAACATGGAATGAACTGTAGATTCCTGACTGAAGAACATTTGTATGTATGTATGCATATATTTAGCATTACTTGGGAGTCGTTTTCAATGAATTTTTTGTTGTTGTTTTGTGGGGTGGGGATGGTAAGAGTAGAGCTTTTAATTTTTTAAAACTTTCTTCAGGAATAATTTACATAGCATACAATCTACCCATTTTAAGTGTAAAGATAAACTTTTTTTTGCAAGTTTATCAAGCTGCACAACCATCAACTCAATCCAGTTTTATAACATTTCAATCATCCCAATAAGATTCCTCATGACACCTTATAGTTAATTACACATTATCACCCCAGCCTCAGGCAACCACAGATCTACTTTCTGTTTGTATTGGTTTGCCTATTCTGGACATTTTATATAAATGAGATCATACAATATGTGGTACTTTGTGTCTGTTTTCTTTCACTTGAAACCATGTTTTAGAGGTCTAGCAATGCATTAATATTTCTTTCCTTTTTATTGCTGAATAATATTCCATTATATGGATATACCACAAATTGTTTACCTGTTCATCAGTTGATGAATATTTGGGTTGTTTTCACATTTGGGTATTATGAATAATGCATTACACTGGATTTTAACTTATCCTTTGGCTTTCAGGCCAGAAGCTCAATGAAGCTTAAACATAAATTTAAGTGTAAGTGAATATGAACTCCATTTGGACAAATTATTTACTGGAAGTAAAAATACATTCAACAAGCAGCGTTCATCGCACATATATTGAACATATACTATGTATCAAGCGTTGTTTTATATTCTAGAGAATATACTCAAGACTGAAATGTCCCTATTCATATGGAACATCCATTCCATATGGGGAAACATACAACAAGGTAGGAAGGAAGGAAGGGAGGGAGGGAGGAAGGAGATATCTGATAATGATAAGTGCTTTAGAGCCAATTAATTCAATTCAGATAAAGTAGTAAGTTGGTGGTTACTCTAGATTGGGTGATCAAAGAAGGCCTCCTTGAAAATTGTTCTTTTAGCTAAAATCTGAATAATATAAAGGAGCCAGCATGGGATAATCAGAGGAGAGGGCACTATGGACAGAAAGTACAGTTAGTGTAAAGGCCTAAAGAAGAATGAGCTTGTTTTGGTTGAGAAATAGTAAGGGGTGAAAGAAATTTCTGTGCAAAGGGCAAGGGGAAAAGTGATAAGAGATGAAGTTTAAGACATTAGTGGGGTTCAAACTAATAAGATTTTGCAAGGTAGAATAAGGAATTTGGTTATATTTGATGTTCAAAGGGAAAACATTGGAAGATTTTTAAACAGGGGAGTGTCATTGTATTCTTTATGTTTCAGAATCATATCTCTGCCTTCTATGTATAGAAAATGGACAATATGGGGAAAGAATGGAAGTAGGGAGACCAGTTAAGAGTTACTACAGTAGTCCAGGGGAGACGTGAGGGTAAATTGGATAAAGGTGATGGCAATAGAGTAGCAGATAAGTTTTGGGAGTACAGAGGACTTGTATATTACCATATGTAAGGGAGTTGAGTACAGTGAGTTAAATAATTAAGGCTAACTTCTAGTTATAAGGCTAGAGCAGTTGGTTGGAGAGTGGTGCCATGCATTTGTGGAGGATGAGGGGCAGATTTCTACAGGAAGAAGGAAGAGAGGTTCAGAATCAAGTTCTGTTTTGGTCACTTTGTGTTTAAGATAGCTGCCATCTGTGTCAAGATATCAAGTAGGCAGTTGAAATATGAATCTGGATTTCGAGGGAGAGGTCAGTGTTGAAGACAAAGATATGGAGATTTACTGGCAGGTACAGCATATTTAACATGCATGACAGGATTAGTTTTTGCAGGGACAGAAAGTGAATATTAGAAGAGATGGAGCCTGGTCTTTCCATCATTTAGAGTTAGCCTGCTCACCCAAAGTCATGAAGTTCCATTCTCATTTTCCATGGTCCTAATAGTAACATATTTTCTTAGACAAATCTGATATAATTGGACTACTTCTTTTACAGATCAGGACAATTTGTCATTTACCTCCCTGGCTTGGGTAGATGAATGGGGTCTCCCTCAAACTATATGATGGCAACTATATAGCAAGGGAAATTAGTGAAGACAATAGTGCAAAAATAAGGTTGGAAAAGTAATTTGGGACCAGAACATGGAAAACTTTAAGTGCCAAGACTTGCTTTTTCACTCTTCAGTTGGTAACAAGTAAACTTAGAACACCTTTGTACTAACCAGGGTTTTCTAGGGAAACAGAACCAATAGGAGATATCTGTAAATATGAGATTTTATAAAAGTCTCACACATAACCACTGAGATGCACAAGTCCAAATTCCATGAGGCAGGTCACAAGCAGGCAACTCCAATGAAGGTCTTTGATGAATTCCCCAAGAGAGGCTTGCTGGCTGAAGTGGAGATGAAAACTCTCTCATCTAAGTACTGAAGTTATCACTTCTCCTTTAGAAGCCTTCAACTGATTGGATTAAATGTCTCTCATTGCAGAAGGCAGTGATTGTAAATGTAATCAGCAATAGATGCAATCAACTTACTGATGATTTAAGTGCACGAAATGTCCCTGCAGTAACAGTTAGACCAGTGCTTGCTTGACCAGACAACTGGGCACCATCACCTGGCCAAGTTGATAAATGAACTTAACCATCATAACCTATGAACAAGGAAATGATCTAATCAGAGATATGCTTTTTGTAGGTTAATAAAGCAACAATGGATTAAAGTTTAACAGACCAGTTAGGGAGCATCGTTGGAAGTTATGGTCATATTCTAGACAAAAGTTAGTAAAGACCTATGCAATGGTCTAGAGGTCAGAGAATAAAAAAATGATTTAAAGGCAGTAGTGGCAAGCATCTGAAGCTGATTGACTATAAATGATAATGAAGATGTCCAAGATAAGTCTGATACATTCTCCAGAACTTGTTTGATCCATTCAGTGTGCAGACTAAGCTGGATTTTTGCATTCTCAGTAGGAAGAAAACTGGAGTCTTTACTAGACAAAGTTAATACAGCTCAGTGGGAAATTACTATCAGCCTAATGTGATTTCCCTATCACATTATTAAGATATTAAAGAAGATGATTAATAATAGAAAATCCTATAATGTGAAAGAAATTTCAGCTTAGAGGAAACATTCACACAATGATATTAATCCTTTGATATGGAGATGACAAATTTTCTAGAACTGAATGAACATTTTCAAACATGAGCTGTTAATATTTGACATGCCAACTGAAACATTTGCAGCCTGTGCTATGAATATGATCGATTCTAGACGTCTTCCTCATTTAGGAAGGCTATATGTCCACTGACATTTACTGGGTCCCTATTTAAGTCTTTCAACTTTAAAGGTTAAGTGGGCTTTTGACACCAAAACTCCTTTCTTCTTCTACACTGTTGATGTCAAAAACATAGCAATAGTACCAACAATAATAATGATAAAAATTAGCTAATGCTTATTGTCTGTTCACTATATGTCAGGCACTGTGATAGAAGCTTTCTTATTTAAACCTCTTAACATGTCTCTGATGTAGATGTGATTATTAGCTCAATTTTACATATGAAGAAGTTGAAGCATAGAGAAGTTAATTAATCACTTGAGGTCACATATCTAGCAAGAGGTGAGACCGGAGAGATGGCTCTTCACTTTATAGTACCCTCATGGCAACTGGGCTTCCTTTGAGACCAAGATATGAACCCAGAGAGACTAAGACAGGCTGGCAAGAGCTGTGATCTTGGGTAGAGAAAGGAAATCAATTTGAAGAGGAATCTGGGAAAATAAATGATCTGGATGCACTATCCTCTTGCCCCCTGTAAGTTCTTCTCATTATCTGAATCCAGCTAAAAACTGAAGGGGAAAAGGACTGACTGGTACAGGTCATACAAGTTTTGTGGAACAGGTCATCTTTGGCAATGTTATAAGCCTTCCCATAAGTTTTGTGAGTTTTTGGAGATGTATGAGCCATTGAGTTCCTCTTCCCTCAGAATCCCTGCTTTTCCACCTATCTCTAAACCATGGAAACCTGGAAATAAACCTGGAAATATATCTCAACATTTCTGCCAGCTCCCCCCAATAATCCATTTCTGCAAAAGCATTAGAGTGCAATAAAAAGCAAACATACCAATAGATATTATGCTCTCTTAAAGATCTGCCATTAGGGTTTTTCTCACAGACTTTATGCCAGTCAGCACTCAGCCTTCCCAGGTGTTTCTCTCTCTCTCTCTCTCTCTCTCTCTCTCTCTCTCTCTCTCTTTATCCCATTTCAAAGCCTGTCCCCTCTTTTCTGCAGTTAAATCTTGTTCTCTCTGGTTCCGAAATTTAGATTCTCTTAATTGAAAAGAAGCTTAGCAGCTCAAAAGCTTGTCTGTTGCCCTGATCCACTCTCTTTCTAGAGAATTATATTTTCCTACTACACATGGAGTATAGCATGGATTAATGGAAAGTTTATGTTTGTTATTTTCACTATACTGGTACTAAAGGAGGTTGGTTGATTAGAAAATATAATTTGACGATGTAAAAATATTCACTGTCTAGAGATATCACTTCAGTTTTGGAGAACTAGCATTGTGATGGTTAGGTTATGGTGTCAGCTTGGCCAATTGATGATGCCCAATTGTCCAGTCAGGCAAGCATTGGCTTGGCTGTTGCTGCAAAGATATTTTGGCTGGTTGATAAACAAGAAGCCTGGTGTATTAAATCATCAGTCAGTTGATTGCATCTGTGACTGATCACATCTTAGGGAACTTCTCCCACCAAAGAGATAATCCAATCAGTGGAAGACTTTTAAGGGAGAAGAGAGACTCTTTCACTGATTCCTCAGCCAGTGAGCTTCTCCTGTGGAGTTCATCCAGATCCTTCATCAGAGCCACCAGCTTCACAGAAAGCCCTATGGATTTTGGACTCTTTCATTTCAGTCCATGGTTGCATGAGACACCGCTGTAAATCTCATATTTACAGATATCTTCTGTTGGTTCTGTTTCTCTAGACAACCTTGACTAACACAAGCATATAATAGCAAAAAATGAAATCTTAAATCAAAGAACCTGGGTTTAAATCCTGATCCAACCATTTGATAGTATTTTAACATGAAATAGGTTGCTTAAACTCTGTGAGGATCTCATATTTCTGCAGCTCTTACCAATATAGAGACTAACAAAATTGTCATGTTTCAGACTCTAAAGAATGTATAGGAAATATCCCTGTGGAGAAAAGGGTAGTGGTTTTACTGTCCTATACCATAAAGATAATGCTTCATTATGGAGCAAAATGGCAAGCATGTGCATTGTCCTTTATAAAAAAAATTGGGTTCCCTAAACTTCAAGGTTCTCTCCCATAATATAGTTTATTGTGCATGCAGAGGTCATCTGGCCCAGCTCACTGGAGGTAACTGCGTCAATGGGAACAAAGAAGAAAATGTTGTTACTCTGACTATGACTATTGCTTTAAGTTAAAAAAAGTCCTTTATCTCTGAACCAGGAGTTTGACGTCTTCTGACAGAATCCATGAAACTGTGGCAGGCTAACTTGTTAGCTTACAAGTAGGGTGAAATCTGTATCAATCCATTTCTCAGTTCTTGATATGTAGAATATATGATTGCTGCAAGAGATTGTAGCAGAGAGTTCTGGATCAGGAGTCAGAAGAGCTGGTTGTAATATTTACTAGTAGTAAGACCTTGTACAAGTCACATAAGCTTGTTAAGCTTCAATTTATGTACCATGCTGGTGGGGATAAGAGATATGCCCTATCTTCCTCAGAGGTTCTCTGTGAGATTCAAATGTGATAATGCATATGCAAGTACTTTGAATAGTAACAAAGGAAGTTTTTTATACTGGAAAAAAATATTGGTACTCCTGACATGCTCTTCATAAGTCCATGCCATTGTGGAGGAGATTTTGGAAAGGACCACCCTAGCTGCAGAGCCAATACTGGTAAGAATGGTCTCATATTGCGTTTGATTTGCTTCCTATTAGATTCAACAATGCCTAATTGAATTCATGTCTATTTCAAAATCCAAAGTCATTATTTCAAAGAACAAATATAAGTGAAGTGCACAGGACACGTCTTCAAAAATGAGCAGAAGAGTTTTTATAATTTAATTGCTTATAGTTCCTAATGAGAAAGGTGCATAAGTAATCATCAGACACCATTCTAAGGACCGAAGCGAATGCACATTGCTTGGAAGCTGAAAACTTATCTTTTTTGAGTGATAGTGAGCTGTATGGATTAACACAGTGACAGAGGCAATTGCTGAAATGTGATCTTAGAGAAGAATGATTTCCAAAGCAGTTTTGGAATTGAGGGAAAAACCAGTTCTACCCACTGAGAAATTAACTGGGATAGTATTTATGCTCTTTGTAGCCAAGAGGAATGTATACTTCCCTTTCCTATCTGGGAACAGCAGTAGCAGTGGCTTGATTTTGTCCTTGTTTTATGCTTTATATTGCTCTCTAATTATGCCATTGATTTAGATTTTGCTTCCACAAATAAATTTCTTGATCTCATAGGTTTTGCCTTATACTTTGCTTATAACTCCCCAAATGCCTTGCACAATATTGGGAGATACCCTAGGCTTAAGTGTTGCTCGATTGAAGAGAATTATTTAAAAGTAGGACTGCTGAGGAATTGCAAGCTCTTCTTAAGCTCAAATAGGAGAACTGCAATGAACTAGAGAAGGTGCTAGAGAAATATAAAATAATCCATGTGATCCCAGGAGTGTTGGCACTGGCTGAAATCCAAGTTGAGTAATTGCATCCTGTCTGCCAAAAGACCCCCGCAGTTCCAATCAGATATGGTACTCAGCTCCATTTCTCTCCCATAGCCTGTGCAGTGATAAATAGAAGCTGCATGCAAGGCTTGCATGAAAGGTCCAGGAAGCTGGGGAACTGTGACAGATACCCCTGATGTCCTCTGATGTTTGTTCCATTTCCACAGATGAATGACATGTCTCACCTCCTCATTCTTATTTTCAGAGATGGGTCTTGCATCATTCCTGAAGAGAGGCAATAAAAGCAGGGGTAAAACTTCTTGAAGGAACCTAATTTTAGTTAAGCAAGTCCCCTGCCTGCAAGAGAGGCAGGAAGATAATATAAGTACCTGATGAAACATGAACCATATAGGCAGATATTAGATTTTGGAAATCCAGGGCTGCCCACCAGTCGAGTTTTGCCTAAATTATTCAGACACTTTATCTAGTTCTGGTCACAAAGCTACTCTCAAGGAGATGAAAAATCAAGGTGGGGTAGATGGACTTTTCCAGCCCCCACAACACTTAGGTCCATTAAGAACAAGCTCCTCAATGATTTCTTCTTCTTGGCCCATAATGAAGTCAAATTGACTAAGATTTGTCATCAATAATTAATGAGTTCAATGGTTCTCTGCATCTTCAGGCCATTTGGCAGATGGCACTGTCGATTTACAGTTGTGCCTGTCATTCTGGAAGCTTCTCAAAGTGGTTTATGTTGTGAAATCTAGTTATAAAAGGTTTTGTACTCCAGGCATTCTTTAGGTTTCGACATTCTTTGTGTTACATTTTCTTTCTGTGACTGGAGCAGAAGAGGAATAACCAACTTATATTGTCAGAGTTCATTTTTCTCCCTCTCTACCGCAAGGTGAATACAACAAGAAAACATTTATGTATTTATACAGTCAATGAGAAAATATGTTGGTTAAGATAAATAGCACTGCAGGAAAGTATGAGGTACCCAATGACCCAAAATAAAAAAGAAAGGTTTATTTTGAAGGCTGACACATGTGCTGGGAGCAGTATTCAACCACAATTTGAAACCTTATGAGTGTAAAACTTTTTTGGAGTTGAAGCCAAGATAAATGGCTCTGGTATTAGTGAGAGCTTAGTGAGCCCAGGTAAAAATTAGAAACAAAAATAATATATCAGGAATGGAATGCATAAGGTTTTAGATGGCCTAAGGGAGAATGTTCACTCCAGCGTTCATCAACATCGGGGCCCAGATGCTGGCATCAGAGTTTTGTTTGACTTTCCTTAAAATAAGTCAGTGTTACAAGAAGATCAGGTAACCTGGGGGTGCCCACTGGAAAGAACAGCATATGCAACTATACCAGACATAAGCATCCCCTGCATGCAGAAAGGACCTGAGAAATATCCAAGGTCCATATTGTAAACCTCTTTCCCTTTCCCAGGTTCCTTCAGGAATTTAAAATGTGTGTAAAGTCCACATCCACCAAAGAATAACGCCTGTGATTCTCCTGTTCAGAGCCGTTCTTCTGGTTAAAAGACAAGGCACTGGAGCTACAATTGTTCCTTAGAAAATAAGCACATTTTGGTTTAGATGCTTTCAAAAATATCTTCCCGGGATAGAGCTCCAGAAAAGGCAGCTCTAAAAGGCAAGGTTTTCTCTGCTTAGATCTTATCTCTGGGGAACAGGGTAAATCCTGGAGACCAAGAAATTTCTCTTTATCTTCTGAGCTCTTGCTAATGCTGCCAATAGTTTACCTCCCTTAAAGTAGTTGAACTAAAACATCAAGCCATAGCCTCACAGGAGGCCTACTTTATGACCAAGTGTTTTATATTGCGGTACCTTCTGATTCAGCCTATAATGTCTGGAAGAAGTAAAATACATACCCTTTCTTTTTGGGAGAATAAATGGTTCTACTTTCACTGAAGCAGATAGCTTCACTGTACGTCACCAAACTTAGGAATGGTCCCAGATTTGCAGGTGGAAAACCTCTCTAAAAAATAATGGCTTAAAAATTAAAAATAATCATAATAATGGCTTAGGATGCATGGGTGGTTCAGTGGTAGAATGCTTGCCTTCCATGTGGGGCCCTAGGTTCTATTCCAGGATCATGCACTCTGCCCCAAAAATACATAAATAATGAAACTAAGATGATTGGATTGTGAAGATTGCAACCCTTAAGTAGATAAAAATATACAAACAAGTACAAGAGAGCTCTCTCCATTCTGTTTGGGAAGTTTGGGATCTTGGTATTGAACAAATCAGTGTTTGGATACAGGTTGCATCACATCATAGTAAAGTCCTTGAACAGAAAGTGTATGTGTGCTTTTTCTAATAAACTGCCCCCTCAATGTTCATTACCAAGTGCCATATACTCTCCAGATTGTGTCTATTTTGCACAATTCTGTCAGGGCCTTGATAGGTTAGCTCTATCAAACCCATGCTGGCTAACACAACTGGCTAAGTCTGCCTCAATGATCTCCTTCTAGGAGAAGTAGAAACAAATCACCTATAGAATTTAGGTGCCAAAGGTTATGAGAAGCAATAGGAAGTTCATGTAAATTATGAACGTGGACACTTACTTCTGTCAGTATATAGTCCATCTCTGGACTCACTAACATAAGATCCAAGCCAAACTTGCTGCATGGAGAGACAAGCTTATTAGTATTTGAGAAAATGAGGCATTAGGATTTTAGGTGTGACACCTTGAAAATAAAGCAACTCATAGATTTATTGGTATTAGTGGATGGATTATGCCAACTCTCATCACCTTAAAACTCTAGTGTGGGTTTGGGGAGATGTACGTATAGTTGTTCATTATAATCTTTGTTTCAAATTGCATTTCATGTTTTCTACAAACTATGAAGGTGTTACTTGACCATTGTCGAAAACTCCTAGAAAACAAAAAAATCAAAGTCAACATATTCTCAGAATCCAGAAATAAGTGAACTCAAAAATTTGGAGTATTAATATTCTAGAGTATTGATATTTTGTATATTGATATCTGGAGTATACAGTACACAAGACAAATAACTGGGCTCATACTATATAGGCATTTTGTATCTTGCTTTTAAAATTTAGTAATATAATAAGAACATTTTGTCAAGCTATTCGAACTCATTAAAAGAGTAATTTTTAAGGACTGCAAGGTATTTCATTATATGGCAATAGCATGGTTTATTTAGTCCCGGTAATTTTGAGAAATAGTGGACAGGGCTGTTGTTGGAATAAAACAGCTGGGGGGTTCCAGAGTGTATGAGAAAAATGGGAGTTCAACTCAATTATATTTGACATCAGGTCATTAACTGCCTACCATGTGCAAGGATTATCATCTATTGATTCTGGGACTACGAGTAATAATAACAACTACTTTATTTTGTAGAGCAATGTGCAGTTATACGAACTTTCCCCACACACCATTCATTTGATCTTCACAAATGCTACAAGACAGGGAGTGTTTATGATGCCCATTTTACAGTTGAGGCTCACAGAGTTAAATGACTTGTATATAGTTACCAAGCAATGAACTGGCAGAGCCCATTTTCTCTGTCTTGATCCAAAGTTTTTCTCTTGTACAATTTGCTGCCTGAGATCTCTGTGCCCTTTGCCATTCCCAGTACCCCATCTCAGCATGGCTCTCTGTCTCTGTTACTGCTTTCTGCTGGCCTTTCATTGCCTGTTGCCTCTAGCTAATGGGTTGCTGTGAGGAGGAATAGCTGATCTCCTATTTCCTTGGTCTTCACTCACCAGCATCTTCACTGATGTTCTCTCTGAGAATTAATAGTACCTAGGGCCCTATTAGAATAGCCTAGGTGATGGCAGAAAGGAAGAGACTGAGGCTCTAGAGAGAATTCTTTGAGAGAAGGGGGAAAGGAAGGAATAAGGATTAAATGAAGGAAGGGAAAGAGAAAGTGGGTCCTAAACAGCCAAATAGGGGAATAACATTTAAGGGAAACAAAGGACCATAATAAGGGAAGCAACAGTGGGAGAAGGGAAAGGAAGTTACTTGACTCGGGGAGCAAAAAAAGGAAGCTGAATAAGGGAGACAATGAGAAAAGGGTGGGGGAAGAGACTCCTTTAAGCCACCTCAGCATTCTGAGTCTCAGGCTATTTTGTTGTTATATTTTAATGGACTTTGGATTTTTTTTTCCCCCTTTCTCACTCACTCTCTCTCCCTGCATTAGTGGCACCATTCAGATGGGAAAGGAAAAAAAAATAGGAAAATTGTAATAGTCAATTTAGAGGGAACAAAAGGAAACCACATACAGGGAAAAAATCACCAGACGCCAGCACAAAGATGCACTCACCTTTTCATCTGGGCCCCTCTGCCAGCTGGCACAGCGCTGACACAGCTCTTCTCAAAAAGCAGGCACAGCACAGTGGAGGGAATGGAGGACCAGGGAGAAGGGCAAGGCAGGAAGAGGAATTGGTGCGGCCCAATTCCAGGCTATCTGAGAATTTCTGACTACCTTCTACTATCCATGAGGCAGAGCTGCTTGTAGTTAGAATTGGAAGAAGAGGAGTCAGGGAGCTAGAACTGCCACGAGCTTGCTCAGAATGGACTTCCTGTCTGACTTAGTTTGCCAGGACTGCTTTGACAAATACCACCCAATGCGTTGGCTCAAACAACAGAAATGTGCTATCTCATGGCTTTAGAGATGGAAAGTCCAGCATCAAGACCTTGAAGGCCATCGTCTTTCCCAGAGTCTGTAGCATTCTGGCACTGGCTTGCTATGCTTCTTGGGGTTCCTTGGCTTGCATTTCTGTCTCATGATGAATATCTTCTTGTTCTCCTTTGTGGCTTTCGCTGACTGTGTCCAAATGTCCTCTGTCTTATAAGGAGTCCTGTCATATGGTTTTAGGTCCACCCTGATTTTATTTGGCTTCATCTAAGTAAGGTCTTCACAGATGTATTTATGAAGAATACACAACTCAACTAATAAGAACATCTCCAAAGGTCCTATTTAGAAATTGATTCACACCATAGGAATGCAGATTAAAATTTGGACATTGTATATGGGGGACTTGATCCAATCCCAGTACTGTCTGTTGTCTCTGACTGCTCCTCCCCGCTGGCTTTATTACTATCACTGTCATTGCCCCTTCTTGTGGTCACTGCTAGCATCTTTCATTGCCAGCTCAAGACGCCATGTACCCGAGAAGGCTCACGGTGTGCATTTCCTGGCATTAAAATCTGGCTCTTTAGAAATAGGTGGACAGAGAGTGGAAAAGAATTTCTAGTTTTATTTTTAGATCTTATAATTTTTAGACATACATTAACATTGCTACTCCAATTGGTTAAATACATTATTAATGGATGATTACGATAATAATGATGATGATGATAGTTTACATTTCTGAGCTCTTAGAGAATTCCAGCCCTCTCCTAAGCAAGACACGTACTTTATTGCACTTACATTTTGCAATTACCTGATGAGGTAGGTACCATTATCATCATCATTTTGTGAAATAATGACCTAGCAAGATTGGAAGCTTGAAAACCGTTGGAAGGTTTTTAGTGGGATAGTGATATGATCTGACATATTTCAAAAGGGTCACATTGCTGTATGGATAGAGGGGGCAGAGAGAAGTTCAGATGTTACTTAGGAGATAAGAAATGCTGATGGTTTCAACCATGATGAGGGTATTTTTTTTTAATGAGAAGCTGTTATATTCATGATGGTATTATAGTAAATAAAACACATATTCTAATAGATTGGCCACTGGATGTGAGAAGATAAAAGAAGGCATGGATGAAATCATGGTTCTGGGTGCAAATAAAGGATGAGTTGTGATTAACTCTAATGGGAAAGACTTTGGGAGAAACAGCTTTGAGGAACAAGGTCAGAATTTCAATTTTGAATATATTAAGTTTGAGGTATCTATTTGCTATCCAAGATGTGGTGTTAAGGGCAGATAATCCAGGGTGGCTCAAAGACATTGGGGGGTGCACGGGTGGTTCAGAGGTAGAATCCTTGCCTTCCACGTGGGAGACCGGGTTCAATTCCCAGACCATGCACCTAAACAAAACAAAACAAAAACACACATTGAGAGTTATCTGCATAAACATGATGCTTAAAGCCATAATACTGAATGCATCACCAATGGAATGAATGTAGACAGAGGATAGAGAGGACAGAGGTTCAAGTCCTGCAACTCTCAAAGGCTTAGAGATCAAGGAAATGAGATGCACCAAAAATGGAGATACCAAAGGACACTACATGAGGTGAAATGAAAACCAAAAGTGTGTTTTTTGTTTTTGTTTTTAGTCCTAGAATACAAGGGAAGAAAGTTTATTCAGAAAGGAAAAAGTGATCAACCCTGCCAAATGCTGACAGTGATTGAGTGGAATGAGAACTGAACACTTGTTGTTGGATTTAGCCACATGTTGGTCCCTATTGACCTTGACAACAGTGGTTGCACTTGACAGAGGGTGCAAAAGCCAGTTTGGAGACTTTTCAAGAAAGAATAGAAGAAAGAAAATTGGAGGCGATGAATATAGATAATTCACATAACTTCCAGGGAGTTTTATTGTAAAGGGAAGTAGAACAAAAGAGCCAGTAAGTTGAGGGAGATGTAGATGCAATTTAAAAACAGCCTTTTATTTGGTGGATGTGAGAAATTGCCGTATGTTTGTATGCCCATGGGAATGGTCCAGAGGCAGAGAGGAAACAAGGTATGATGCCTTGAGAAGGAAGAGAATTCCTGTAGGGATATCCTTGGGTTGGGAGAGTAGATGACATCTACTGACCAAGGGTAGGGGGTGTTTTGGGCTAGTGGTATGCAGCATCCATCAATAATTAATGGAAGGGAGGGCAGAGTAAGGGCTTACGTGTGAGTAGATACAGCTTTGTGAAAGTTCTTTTCTGATAGTTCTCAGAGAAATAGGAAGCAAGGTCATCAGCTCAGAGTAAGGAGGGAGGAGTTGTTGGGGGGTTGAGAATAAAATGGAAGTTAAGAGTTAACTTATTCCTGTTGATTGCTTTTTATTTCTCATATTTGACACTGATATTCTATGACATAAAATAGTCTGTGGAAAGTAAGCATGAAGAGCCTTCTCCTTGAGTCAGATGCATTTGGGTATTTTTTTTTTCAGTGGTAAACATATGTGGCTGACATATTGTGTTGCCACAGCATGCCACTGACTTCTTATAGGGCCCAAGTGTGAAGCCTGTAGGTTCATTGCATCATTGCAGAGCCCCACAAAGATACCGCAGGAACATGTCCTTATAGCAAAGGGCCTTCAGGGTCCAGGCATGAGAATCGTATAGCATCTGTCTGTTGCTTGAGTTTTTTTTTTTTTTTTTTTAGTTCTGGACCAAATGGGCATTTCATATTTAGGACTCCTATGGATTCCACAATGGTAAGTGTGAAGTACAGCTTAAACAAAGATGTAAAAGGCTGTAGGGAAAGGCAAAAACTGAGAACACAAATGTGTTGCAAGAAGACACTGCTGGGAGCAGCTGTTACTGTATTTTAAAGTACCACTTATTATAATTGAGAGGCAATAGGATAATAATACTGTGCAGTAATGGTGCACCTTTGTCTGAGACCCTTGGAGACCTCCCCATGCATGATGTAATATACCCCCACATCTCTAGGGAAAAGAGCCAGGTATAGCTGCCTTATTTTTTGCAAAACAAATGAAACTGGGTCATAAGCTGAGCATGCTTCTCCCGAGAGTATTCTGAGAGCAAAGTTTCTCTGGACTCCAGATAAGTAGCAGTTCAATTAGCAGTGACCATGTAGCTGCAATTGCTGTTGGGTGACTTTCTATATACTTGGGGTCAAAAGTAGTCATGAAAGCAGTCAGTTATCCATGTAAATTTATGCTAGGTAAATAGGTTGATAGGGACGAGAAATGTCAGAGATCAGGGCAAGCACAGGTTCTGAAGGCTTTGTAGATCAAGGAACTCAAATCAAGGATACAACCTAGAAACATAGGATCATGGGATCTCAAGTGTGCAAGAGATTTTAAGGTTATCTAGTTTAGGTATGTTTTACTGCTTTTTTAGCTCTAGGAAGTCTGTTTCTGAGACAAAGTTGCCCCCAACTATGATCTCTTTGCATATGTTCTGTCAAGGCAAAAGCCACCTGGGGTTCAGGTAGACAAGTTGATATAGTCAATTGGATGGATATAGCCAGGAGAGGGAGAGGTTAGGTAATTAGATCTTGAAAATCATCTTGGTCTATTCATTGTAAAGCAGAGGACTTCACTGATGTGGTGAATTCAGGACTACCTGGAGGGCAAAACAATTTGCTCCCTAAATTATTCTAGACTGGCACTTCTCATATTTTAGTCTGGACATGAATCATAGGTAGGTCTGAGATGGACCCTACATTTCTGCATTTCTTACAAATACCCAAGTGATATGGTGCTGCTGGTTCAGGGACCGCACTTTGACTGGCAAGAGGCCAGGCCACTGCCTCGTTCTCCACTTTTGTGTTAAACTGTGCTTACTCTGCATATCCACACATTATTGAGTTGCACGTTATCTTCCCCCAAAGATAATTCATTTGCATGGGATAATTTTCAGGTACAAGGTCCTCTTGATTAGGCACAAGTAGCCACATTTCCAGAGGGACAGGAACAGCTAGGAGCAACAACAACCTCTTTTGTAGATCTGGAGGCATTTATTAGCTGCTACCTACTGCTTGCATGACCTTGGCATGTCACTGTCTTTCCTAGCTTCAGGTTCCCCATTTATGAGAATGAGACGAATAATTCCTGCTCCATTTACTTTACAGAGTTGTAGTGATCATGTGACACAATGGATGTGAGACTATTCCACACAGTAAAAATGTGTTCTACAAAGAGAGCAGCCTCATCATCCTGTCATTTACACCCAGCATCCATAAGCCCCTTCTTGAGTGAAAGCACTTGGTAAAGTTGTATTGTGTGGTACAGATATTAGGCTTAGTGGTTATGCTGTGTTCTGGAATATTGGTGTCTTTTCTTAACTTTAGCTTATGCCTGCTTTCAGGGATGAGGCACAGGTTCTCTCTCTGTGCCTATTCTCTATTATTCTAATCTCTGCTATTTCTGATATTTTGTAGTGGCAAAGTCCCAGGCCATCAGGACCCAGATTCCACATTCAGGTGGTGATTATGATTGTAATGAATCATGACTGTTGCGCAAGCTAGCAATTTTGAGTCCTAAGAGCAGCTAGAGATCATTCACACGCATTTTTCTAATTATCTTGAAAATTCAGTCTTATTCTCATTTCGGAGATGAAGGAGCAGGGCTTCCAAGTTTAAATATCTAGTTCAAGATTATACAGCTATATCTGGGCCAGTACAGGATTCAAATCATAGTATCTGTGGTGGTTTGAAGCTATATGTTCCCCGGAAAAACATGTTCTTAAAGTCAATCTATGCCAGTTGGTGTAAACCCATTGTAAGTAGGATTTTACTTACAATGAGGCTACTTCAGTTAAGATGTGACCCACCTCGTTCAGGATGGGTCATCACCCTATTACTGTAGTCCTCCAGAATAGAATGAAATTCAGACAAAGAGAGAGAAAGCCATGGAAGCAGGAAGCTGAAATTAGCAGGACCCAGAAGAGCAGGGAGAGCCTAGCAGATGCCGCCATGTACCTCACCATGTGACAGAGGAGCCAATGGCAGCTGGTCTTTGGGAAGAAAGTATCACTTTGATGCGGATTGTTCATCCAGCCTCAAACCATGAGTCAACACAGTCCCATTGTCCACTGTTGAAGCTGAACAGTTTCATGGTATTTGCTTAAGCAGCTTAATAAACTAAAACAGTATGCCTGACTTCAGTGCTCGCCTGGATTTCATTGTGAAAAGCTCTTGCCCACCCCTCCCTCCCTCTTGTCCAAGGATTTCACAATGGAGTTCTGGTGATGAGCCTTAATTCTGGTAATGTGTGATAGGGTAGGAAGTGGTGCTTGGGTTTAGGTGGGCAAATAGTGCGACAGCACACAACATATTGGAAGTCACCTGCCTCTGTGTGACAGAGCCCAATTTGGGAATAAGAGAGCAGTGTTCAGCTTTTCCTCCTAGGGTGAAGTTATCAGTGACAGAAGGAGAGCAGTCTCTCTCCTAAGGGGACTGAGCCCAGCTGTCACTGACAAAGTAACTGAGAGCCACTATCAGCTAAAGGAGAGGTGACCTCCACTCTTGCCCTGAATAAAAAGAGACTGGAGAAGAACCCAAGAGGAGAAGTTTAGGGAAATTCATGTAAATTGGATTCCCTATGGAAGGCCAGGGCAGTCAGGGCTTCTCTGGGCATTTATCTTTCTAATGGAGGCTTACGTTCTTGTCATGATATCTGTATTTGTTAGTCACATTGCATTTGTCTTACTCCTGCAGGCTTACTTTGTGGGATGTGTTTTATTCACAATAACTTTCAGAAGTGTTATTTCTATGATTTATCACCCATTGGTGTTTATCTTACTCTCCCAACCTTACCTTTTCTTCAACCGTTGCCTAACATCTTAGAGTTTTAGCTTCTATATGGACCAAATTTGTCTTCTTTTCATATTTATTTCAGGATTTGTCTTATCCTCCTAGCATGTTTCATTCTCAGAATTTATCTTTCATATTTTGAAAATATTTCTCGGAATATGGTCTTTGACTTTTCCCTACTTGGTTTTTATTTGTTTAATATTTCACATCATTTCTGTGTTTTGCCCTAGCCTGGAGCTCAGGCGTTCAGAAGGGGAGTTCTTTCAGGAGGGAAGGTTTGGCTGTTTCTAGTAGACGTGGGTTTGGGTCAAGCTGCCCTATATTTCCATGTGCTTCAAGTTTTCAATCCATACAAATGGGGCATAGTGCAAGCCCAGGAGATAAACCATGATCTCTGTTTTGTCTCAGAATAGTTTGGAGAGTTGGCAAGAAAGAATACTTAGTTTAATGACAGTCAGAAGGACATTCCTGCTAAGGTTATCATCCATTTTTGATTTATCTTATCAACATTAGAGGGAAGACAAGTCTACTTGAATCATATTTTTATAATTTTCTTTTTGACAGATCTAGACTGCTACAGGTTTCTCAGCAGAGACTGCAGTTATAACATCAGCATTTTTGGAGCTTTTGATGAATATGCAAATACATATGTGTTTAAATCACTTTTTTTTTTATCAGACTCAATGTTAGTGCCAATTTCGGACACTAACGTTTGAATAGTTAAATTCAGAGCTTTCTAGGCACATCGTGGGCCTCCTCCCCTTTGATACTCACAGTAGTCAAGGCAATGAGAATTATCCCATTTATTGGGGAGAAACTGGGATTCAAGGAGATTATGTGACAGCTAGTAAGTGACAGAGTCAAAATTTGCACCAATACCTTCTTTTTCTTTTTGTTTTAATTTATATTTTTTGGTTTTGTTCTTTGCACCAATACCTTCTTATTCCCAGTTTTGTGCTCTTTCTGAATACCATACTGCATTCACATTAATTGTATCTCTGGTATGGGACATGATTTTAAACATTTCTTTTCTTTCCTTGGACTTTCTTTTATGAATTTCCTCGTCTGATCTCACAGAGCTCAGTTTTTTCTTTCCCTTCTGTCTGTGCCCAGCCAGACGCTCCCCCTCTAGTCTAACAACTTTCACTAACACTTGTGACTGGCAAAGAGGAAGGGACGTCTGGATTGTGGCTGCTCCCACAAGCACCAGTCTCCAGCCTCGTTCCTGCTCTCCACCCTGGAAAATGCCCACCCTTTCCTGCTCGGCCAAGGCTTTCTCTGAGGGCTGACTTTGTGGAAAAATCTCCAAGAGAAACAAGGTTAATAAAACATCTCATTCTAAAGCAGTTCCCTCCTCTGCTCACAGTGACCAGAATATGAAAGTACAGCCTGATTTTATGGTGGTCCTCAATACCTTTTGGAGAACCCCTTGCTGGGACGGGAGCTTTCCCAAGGAATGGTCCTCCACCAGCACCCCTGATAATGTGCACTAAATACCAAACCACTGCCCTGATATTCCCGAGCAATTGAAAAGACCCACTTGCTGGGATCAGACGGTTCAATCCTCAGCACATATTTAACACTTGACCTTCCTCCAGGGACAGCTGTTGAGGGACTTCTGTCAGCATGCCCGCGGTGGCATTGAGATGCTTAACACATCTGCCTAAATCGCTTGTCATTTCAGAGAGGACTCTGGCTGTGAACATTTCAGGGCCGCTCTTTTGTTTTGCTTGGCTCACACCTGGACTCGCTCACTGGCGCTCTGGTGTGGTTGCTTCCTACCCCCGTGTCTCACAACGCTCGCCTTTGATCCAGCGGCACAGCCTTTCCCCACAGGACTCATGCAGCAATTTGAAGAGGGGCCCTCCTTTGGCTCTCCCTCCTCATTTTCTCTTCTATCTGTTCTGTTGGGCATCTGTTCTTCCCCGGGACATCATTCCCTTTTTCTAAGAAAGGCCAGGGAGGTAGAGAGAAATGTGTTTCAAACAAATAAAAATATATCCATGTTTAATATACTTTGGCTTAAACCTATAAAGATTGTGTTCCTTAAATTTGTCTTCCAAAGATATTGTTTTGCTCTCTTGCTCCAGGAATCAGTGCCATATATCCCTCTTGATATCATCTCATTCTCACCTCTTGGCTATCCATCTTCAAATCCAGCATAGAATTGTCCCCTAGGCCCACCAAAGTCTCCAGTGAAAATCTCTTCCTTGAATATGTCTTTCAGCACAGATGCTTCTATGCCTCCACTCCCCACCCCCCTTTCTTCACCTCTTCCTCTCCCTTTTGTTTATTTTGTCTTTTGTTCCATTTTGCGCCTTTGGCAATTCTCTGGCTTTATGTGTCCATACCGAAGATGTGTATAAAAACCCTTTGTAAACTGTAGAGTTCTGTGTCAATATATGGAACTATACAATTAATATATTATTATATTCAAGGTACTCTGATCTGACAGCACTGATTCCTTTTAATAACCCAGCTATAATGACAAATAATACCCAGGATGGATACAGATGTCAGCCATCTGCTTTTAGACAATGGGAAAGGTTTAGTGGTCATCAAATCAAATTGCAGGTGATAACCTGCATTATTATTAAGTCTTGGCTGGCCTCTTTTGTAAGGGTGTTAGATTGACTCCAGGAATGGCCCTGATTAACGGCTTCCTTGTATGCACACCCTTTGCAATGTGGCTTTGCCACTCTTGCCACCGAGGGGCAGAGTCTATTTTCTCAGCCCTACCCTGGGTCTGAGCTGGTCTGTTTTGTCATAGGGACTGTGGTAGAAGCCAGAGTTTGTGGTTTCTCAGAATGAATGTCAGAAGGGCTTGGAGACTTCTGTTCCCTCTCCTGCTTTTTTACCTGAGCTTCTCTGAGAATAAGGCTGGGCTAGCTTTCTGGAGCATGAGATGCCGATAGACATCTTGAAACCCAAACCCATGGGAGAGCCTGGGGGAAGTTAGCAGAGCCTCGGTACAGATCCACCAGTGAGCTTAGCTGAAACCCAAAGAATCACCCAGCCACCGTGTACCTGTGAACAATGATCAAAGTTTATTTTTTTGAGTCCTTGCATTTGTTTGTTATATGACTTTATTGTAACAAAGGATGCCTGATGTACAAGACCAAAGCACTTCCTTGCTTTCTGTGAGCACATTTGATTCTCATTAAAAGGCTGACCCTTGCTGACGGGGTGGGGTATAGAACCCAGAACCCAGCCAAGTCCCTACTTAGCTTTTGTCTACTAAAACCCAGACATGCTAGACTGGGTCAGGGTAGAGGTCAATATTTTTTTATGTCACTTGCTCACAGAGACACCTGAAATCAGCTGGAATGTCAGCCTGTCCTTCCAGCCCAACTCACAGGCAGGAACCACCAGCCTAGGGTTGGTTCTGTCTCTTCTCTCACTGCCTTTCTGAGCTGGAGAGCATGGTTGCCATCTCCAGGCAGTGTCTTTTTGCTCTACCCAGTGCCTAATGCCTCCATTTTATCCTTCTTCTTCCTCTTACCACAATTAGCTTCTAAGAAAGTCAGAGTTATCAGTCATTTACTCCTTAGTATAAATTACTGTGTTTCAATTTTAAGGAATATTTGCATTTAGAAGCACATCTCTAATAAGTAGAGTCAAAAACATTGAACATTAGATGCAATACATTCTGAGTTTTTGATAACGTAATATGATTCTATTATCATCATTATCTCTATGCCTCTGAAGTGATTAAATTCTTATTATTTTCTTTGTCCTATTCCAAGTATGGTCATGAATAAAGAATATAAGACATGTTTTTTGCTGCCGTATTTCTACCAATAGTAGGGAAAACCAGATATGCATGCACACAGATAAAGACATTTACAAGGCAGGTTAAACTAGGTGCTAAAGTGCTTGCTATGTGGGTGTTCAGAGGAGGGGTCCAAGGATGCTAATGGAGTGAATCTTGAAGGGTGGGGCTGCGCTAGGCAGAACAAAACAGCCTTTTAGCTTGGGGCGTAAAGCAAGCAACAGCATGATGGAGCGGAGCTGTCCCTGGTATGCTTGGGGACTAATGAGAAGACTAATTTGGCTGGAGCAAAGGGCAGTATTTGGGTAATGGGTTAATGGGAGATTATGTTAATGAGCCTGGTTTGGATCAGATTGTTAAATATCTCCAAAGTCAGCTTGAGTCATTAGGGGATTATCATATACAACAAAGAGTTTTTATTTTTATTTTCGGTTGTAACTCCCGCTGCCTTTGAGGAGGGAAACAAAACAGGATGTGGGCCCTGACCTCATGAGGTTTACAGGCTGGCCGTTAAGGATTGAGAAAGATAATTAAATAAACAATATAATTAACTAATGCCTAGTTAAAATCATGATTCATTTATTAGCCCACACATCCATTTTGGAATTGTGTTGCCAGGCACAGTGTGACATGAGCACACTGGTCCCAGACTTCAAAAGGAACTGTAGATACAAAGGGGCAAAGGCGTGTTTCAGAACAGGGAGATAAATGCACAGCAAATCTTCTATTACTGGCTTAAAACAAAAAAAAAAGAAGGAAAATTAGAATTATTAAGACACAAAGCATACACTATTCGGAAACAGTTTTCTCTCTGAAGTAAATTAAGAAGTTGTTCCTGATTTTCTTCCCATTTTATTCTCCCTTTCTGTGCCATTATCAGACTCCAGTGTGGGCTCTGTCACTCATCCATTTCCACTCTGGCTGCTTCTCAGTTGCCAGCTACCAGTAAAACAGGCTGAGCCCTTCTTGAGCCCCATGCCCCTTCCTTTCCCCTCTGATTCTGTTTGTGTCAGTCATTTGCTTAACAGATTTTTCTTCCTAGGAGGTACCAAGGTGATTTTCAGACCTGCCAACACTGGGATAATCACATACTCAATCAGGGGACTCCAAATTTAAGCCTCAATACCCCATTAGAATCCGCCTCCTGTATGACTGACTTAGCAGTATTAAAGTTTTTTCTTGTTCCACGTCTGGAAACAAAGTCCCACATATCTGGAAACCGAATGGCAGAGGAGCTTTAATATCCTTAATATAAACTGAATTTGCAATATCTGGATTTAAGCTGGCTGTGCTGTGAACCAGGAACCTACCTTCTCTCTGCCACTCTCTAGGGGCTAGGACTGGGAGAAAGAGCTGGTGGCTGGGCTCTGGTGCCTGTGAGGGGAACCAAAAGGAACTAAGGGCGTCATGAGGGCTTTGACCAAAGGAGGAGGCTAAAGGGATAAATCCTGAGGAAGTCAGACAGAGGAAGAAGGTCCAAGGGGAAGACTCACATCAGGCTTCAGCAAACCAGCAAGGACCCGGAGGTTCAAGGGGTAAATGGGCAGAGATGTTACTTGATTGCTCCATAAACAAAGAGGCAGTTCTTTAGAGGGCTGCTGTGGCCTCCTGCTAGCTAAAGGAATGGGGACCTTTCTGAAAACCATTATCTGTGAACTTGGACAGGTCGCGGTTGTCTCTGTCTGCCTTCGTATCTGCAAAGTCAGGGAAATGCTGTCTGCTTCGTGAATGCAAGGGAAGTTTTCTGGCACATAGTAGGTGCAAACATAAATAAATTCCCTCATGCGGTCCTGCATGGCTCTTCTTTAGTTTGCACTAAACTAAAGAAAAGTCATGTGCAGGAGACTGATGAGAAGCCTGTTGTAAATCCCAGGAGAGGCTCAGAGCCTGCTAATAGCCTGAATCTACCCATTGCCATCTCTGATATTTTTCAGCTAGTTGGGCACAGGTTCCTGCTCCAAGTCTTTTCTGTCCTTTCAGGACTTTCCTTTTATATTTCTTTCTTAAACTTTTCACCCTCATTAAATTAAGCTCCAGTTTTTGGCAAAAACCCTATTCCTGGGGGAGTTCTTTAAAAATCCCATGTTGAGTTAAAATAAAATATTTCGTCTGCCAAGTATTATGGCAGCAGACCTTGTCTGTATGAAAAGTCCTGGGGTCCGTACAGCTTTACGTACCCGTGGAAGCTTCGGTTTGATTTCTGAAATTATCGCCTCTCTGAAAACAGCAGGGAGGCTAGGTTTTGACTAGTAGGTCCTTTTAAATTTGCTTTACTTGTTGGATAGAAGCTGCTCATTATAAATCCATTTCTTATTGTACATTTGAAGGAAAGAGGAGATCATGCCTCCCAAACCAAAGCCTCTCCTTGCCTTTTAGTTATTTGGAGCTTTCTGAAGCTCTGGTCCTCTATCTCCACCCACACCCGCCAGAGCTGAGAGTAAGGGCTGTCTCTTAAAGGCACAGAACCGTTAGGATCGCAATGTCACAAGCTTTCAAACAAACCTGTCCTAACATCTCTCTCTCTTTTTTTTTTTGTACCCCTTAGTTACTGTGATTAGATCATCATATTGGCTAAGCTTATCTTTTATTATTTATTGTATTTCTTTAACACTGACATATCCTGTGGCAAGTGGACCTTACCAATGAGTTGTTACTGTAACAATGCTTTACTGGGTCATAAAGCCAGTGGCAATTTATACAGCTGCAAAGAATTGTGAGGAAGCTTGAAACTAGTTATCTTTGTAGTGCATTAGAGTGATGTCGGGTTAGAGGTGCGATTCCTCTGGCAGTGGCTTCTCTTCCTATGAATTCGTTTGTTCCCTGCTGGTGAGGGAGAGACCCAGAAACGGCTCAAACCTAAATTACCAGTGGTCCTTTCTGAGACTGCAGCAGTATATTCAGGGAGCCGTGAATATGTCATGGGGATTAAAAACAGAATGTTGATGTCATTCATTCATATATTCATTCATTCAAAAATTTCTCTAGTTTAGTACTTGCCTGAACCTGTGCTAAGGATGCAGCAAAGAATAACAATCTCTCAGAATAATACGAACATGAAACTGAATTCCAATATAATGTAAAAATGGTGAGACAATACAAAATGTCCATGAAAGCATAGAGCACAGAGCAATATTTCAGAAGGACAATATGGGCAAGGGTAGAGAAGATTATTTTGGAGTTGTGTTTTGGAGGATGAATAGGAGTTTGGGAGATGGTGGGAAGGAGATACGTGATGGCATGTCACACAGCTAGAAACACGTGCACAGCTCTGGATCTAATCCAGCAGAGATGCTCAAACTTGAATGTACATATAAATCATCTGGGGATCTTTTTAAACTGTAGATTCTGATTTCTCTGTGTCTGGGATAGGGTCTGAGAATCTGCCTTATAACCAATTGCTGGTTAAAGGACCATGATTTATTCATATATGTTTCAAGTGCTTTTTTTTTTCTTTCTTGGTAGCAAATTTTTTTTTATATAATTTCCAACATATGAAAAAGTTGCAGTAATAGAACAAGAAACTGTTGTACACTTTTACTCAAAATCAAATAGTAGTTTTTTACATTTGCCCCATTTGCTTTATTATTCCTTCTTTTTATTTTATGCATGCATTTTTTCTCAACTGTTTCAGAGTAAGTTAGAGACATTGTACTTTTCTACTGCTAAATTCTTCTATTTGTGTTTCCTAAGAACAAAGACATCTTAATTTATCAAAGCCAGGAAATTTAACTTTGATACAATACTGTTGTCTAGTTCACAGTCCATATTCAAATTGTATCAAAATTTTGAATACCATCCTTTATAGAAATCCCCCTGTCCCAGGCTCTGTGATTCAGGATCCAATCCAAGATCATGCATTGAATTCAGTTGTGCCTCTTTAGTGTCCTGTAATCTGGACCAAATTGCTCAGCTGTTTTTGTCTTTTCTGACCTTAACAATTTTGAATAGTACAGGCCAGCTATTTTGGTAGAATGGCCTTCAATTTGGATTGTCTGATGTCTGATGTCTCCTCATAATCAGATTCAGGTTATATATTATTGGCAGGGACAATACGGAGGTGATATTATGTTCCAGGCCATGTTCTGAATAGCAAGAATCTAGTGAATGCAGAGCTGGGCCTGAAAGGTCTACCAGATGTCTCTATCAAGACTTCCTCCCTGCCAGGAACTTTGCGTTGCCTTGAGTTTCCTTGGATCCTTTGAACAATAGGTCTCATGGTAAACCAGTTACTTCGACTTCCTGACTGGCCTTTATATTTTGCCCAACTGGCCTTATTTACCCATTTCTCAGGTAATCCACCTCTGAATTCCTTTGATGTCACCCAAATTCTGGCTATGGGATCTCAACAAGATATTAAACCTTTCTGAGCTTCAGTGTCTATATAAGTCAATGAAAATCTACTACCTTTCTTATAGGGTTGTTGAGAAGAATTAAAGATATGATGCAGGCCCCTAGCATAATTAGACTCGATCAATATTATTAGGAAGATTTCAGGAGGTTGAGCTCCCCCTGCCTGGGAGTAGCATCAGTCTCAGAGTCTGGGCCAAGCCTGAAGCTTCAGATGGTGGCAACCTCACCCCAGCTTCACAGGCCAGGGAGAGTCAGAGCGCCGTAAAAGTGATTAGTCTTTGGGTCCAGGCTTCAGTTGCAAGATGATCTGCGCTTGGTGGAGCACATTCTAGAACATTCCAGTGCTGTGTTGTTTGCTCTCCTCAGTAACAGTATTTGGGACCAGAGATGCAGGGAAACCAGAAACAACATTTCAACATTATTTTTTTCTGAGAATCACTGATAACTGTGTCAATCTGTCATGAGAGGAAACTTCCTGCAGTGCCTAAAGAGAAGTGCAAAGGAAAACAATTCTGATCAAAGCCCAAATGTCTTTGTCACAGGCATTTTCTCGGCAACACACCCAAAGGCATTTTGTAAAATAGCAGCAGCTTCTGAAAGGAAGATGTGTTAATAGGATACGGATTGGGTATCATCAGCTCATTCCCAGAATGGGTCTTGCATCAAGACAGACATCAAAATGGAGAGTAGAGATGAATTTGCTCACATGTTGGCACTTGAAGGAGGAAATGAGAAAATCAAATGTTTTAGTGGCCTGGATACTACAACTCTTGACATGAACGTTTTAAGCTCCATTTAGCTCTCTCCAGCTAATGGGGTTATAAAATCATTCTGCAAGAATGACACCATTAGTGGATATAGTTCTGTTCTGCCTTGAAGCTTGAGAGCATATCAATTAGCAAATATTTACTGAGGGGCTACTCTGTGCCAACACTGTGCTAGGCATGGAAGGGGGATGGAAATTTATATAAAGGGATTTCCTCCATGGAGGTAAATAACAACAGTGGTTGTTATCACTTATGGTGGTGGGCAATTCCAGATCATCTTCTCATTTTTCCCGAGTTAGATAGCCTTAATCTCTATTTTAAGAATGGAGAAACTGAGATAAAAAGAGGTCACACAACAAATAGGTGAGCTGACATTTTCTTGTAGCTTATCTGCTTTTTCACTAAGCCATGCTGCCTTGTAAAGAAGATATTCTACATATTAAAAGAAGCCACATGTTCAGTCCAGAATATTCAAAATAGCATATGATAGTGTCAGAAAATGTTAGTCCTTCATTTGGGAGTCAGCCCATCCAATAGATGGAGAGACCAATACTGACAAATGTGCTCTGTAACTCAAGAGAGTTTGTCATTGAAAGAGAAGAACTCCAGAGCTTTAATGCCCAGTGTGACCTTCTTCCCATTAACCGTTGGCACCGCGGAGTGGGCTGTGTGCTTTCTGGATGTCTGAATCCCACACAGATGGTGTCTTGAATGTCAAGTGTGACTTCCCCCCAGCGACAGCTTGGGGGAGACGAGTGCCATCAC
The DNA here is from genome assembly GCF_023851605.1 of Tamandua tetradactyla. Lineage (NCBI taxonomy): Eukaryota > Metazoa > Chordata > Mammalia > Pilosa > Myrmecophagidae > Tamandua > Tamandua tetradactyla. The sequence continues at coordinate 9,540,777 of NC_135334.1, read as the reverse complement.
TCATACTAGATGGCTAGGGTTCCTCGAGGTTCTGGAAACCAAACGGACTAACTTTGCCAGAGAGAGAACTTCTGCATCACTGTAGAGTGGATGGAAATCCTGATAGAAAGCAGACCGCTGGGAGATTGATGTGGGGCATCCATTCCTGTGTGAAGAAAAATAGCCACCCCACTGTCTCTCTCTCTCTCCCCTGCTCCTTGACCAGTGTGTCTTGATTGTTTTGAAGGAATGTCCCTGGGTTGATTCAGTGAGGAAGGACAGCTCTGAGTAGGGCATTTCCATCCAGAAAGGACTGGGGACGCATTTCAAGGTGTTGTGGTTGGGAGACATTCATTCATGTCCAATGAATTCATCACTGAGCATCTTGTTCCCATTCCCTGGAAGATGAAGAAAAAAAGCAAGATATCAGGCAAAAAGAGTTCATCAGTGTCTAGAACATTGTAAAATAATAAAATCAGAGCAGGCTCGCTGGATACCATCCATTTCCATTTCACGCTCCCAGAGCCTGAAGACAGACCATGAGTTTAGCTGGCAGAGTTCTTCCTTCCTTCCTTCTTTCCTTCTTCCCTCTCTCCCTCCCTCCCTCCCTTCTGTCCCTTTTCTATAGTTATCTCACTTAGTTTTTCCTCATGTAATGGAGAGAAGAAGTCTGAGGGACTTGGCAATTTGGTTTAGGAAAACACCATACCTGTCCTCAAGCGTTGGGCAAATCCATTCAGGAAATTTAAGCTTCCTGCTTCTCCACTCAATCTTTTTTACACTCTTCCCAAGGGCATGAATAAAACTCTTTATTCTGATAATTCCGTGGAGTCATGATGGACAGTTGGGGGAAGCATGGCTTGTATGAAGAGAAATAAACCCATCTTGGGCACAGCTTGCCTTGTTGCCCAGGACTGTCTGAAATCCTGGCATCTGTAACTTGTGGTCCATGAAATCTCCCTGATCTTCAGAGAGGAAAGAAAAAGAGTGGGTCAGTGAAAACCTGGTTGTCTCACAGCCAACTTTGGTCCCATAGCCCAAGAAGAAATAGAATAATAAGGAAAAAAAGGCATCTGAATCCTCCTTAATCAAAGCATTTGAAAGGACCTGACATGCAGCCATTGTGCTCCAAATTTATTACTACAACAGGACCTGGGTTATACTAATGAAAAAGCAATCTGCTGAAACACAATGCTCTATTTATGGAAATGCATATCTGTGCTGCAAGGAGAATACAATGGGGGTTGCATACAGGGAAAGGCCATTATACTTTAGGGTTTGGTATCATCCCGTCATCTTCATTAGGCTCAGAAAAAAAGCAATCAAAAATGTCTTGGGGAGAAAACTTCTCTCTGGGCTTTGAGCCTTGAAGCAGGTTTTGATGTCAGGAGTCAGTGTCTGTGGCCTCTGAAAACATCTGTGCCATGGGGAAAAGGATGAAGGAGGAAGTACTTTTAATTGTTATTAATTGAGGGACAACTGTAGGCCAAGATTTACATATTTTATTCCATTAGATCCTCAAAATATTTCAATGATTCCAGTTTTGCAGATGACATGATTCAAGCTCAGAGTCTTTAAGCACTTTTTACCCAAAGTCACACAATTTGTCACCGGACAGGAATCTGGATTCTGGCCCATCTAAGTTCCAAGCTTATGCATTTATTTTTCTCCCACCGACCATTCAACAACTTCAGTTCAAGAGTTTTGGGTCCCTTTCAATGGCTGAATGAATGATATCTTGAGAACCCCTTCTTGTCTCCTCTTGCACTATAGGCCGGGAATGGAAAACCTGCCCTTCAAATCCCATTATACGTTAGGTGTTTTACATGAATAGCAGGGTTAATCAGTAAATTAATGAAACAATTAAACCAATATTTACTGAGTGTCTCCTATTGGCCAGGCTTTTATGCTAGGTGCTGGGATTATCAAGCAAACAAGACAAAGCTTAATTCTGGTATAGGAGACAAATAACAAACAAAAAAGACATTAAAACATTAAAATAAAAATAGCTCATAACTAATGCTACCTAAAAGTAATAAAACAGTGGGCTCTTATGGATATTGATGGGGGTGGGGAAACTTCTTTAAATCTAATGCTCAGGGAGGCTAAGCCAAAATGTCTGATGGGGAACAACCGAGCATTTGCAAAATGAACAGTCAATGCAAAGACCATGACGTGGGAAAGAGCTTGGCTTGTTTAAGCAGTGCAAAGGGCCTGGAAAGTTGCATGAACCAGACAGAGAGTCACATTCTCCAGGGGGGATAGGGTAGATTAGTCAGGGTCTTGCTGACTATGCTATGGAATGTGGATTTTGTTGGCCTAGATATGATAGAAAACAATTAAGGGCTTTTTTTTTTTTTCAGGGGTGAGGAGGGGCAGGTGAGGGTGGTGGTGTATGGTCCAGGAATCAAACCTGAGTCTCCTGCATGGCAGGCTAGCATTCTACCACTGAACCACCTGTGCATCCATACAATTAAGGGATTTAAAGTTAGAAAGTGTTATGTGCTGATTTAAGTTTTATAATTGTGTTTTTAATAGAAATGCATGTCTATGGTGCACAAATATTTTAAAAAGTAAAAATGTTTATGGTGAAAATGTCTTCTCATTCCTGTCCTTTGATCATCTAGCTCACCTACTGGTTGGTGCGTGTCTGAAATATATTCTATACATATCCATATGCTCTATACTTACCCAAAACCAGGAATATATATTTATATGTTCATGCAAACAATTAACATACATGCATGCCATTTTGCAGCTTGTGTTTTCTTTTTCACTTTATAATGCACTTGGAGATCATTATATACCACTATGTATAGAACCACCTCAAGATTTTAACAGCCGTGGAGTAGCCAGGTGGTATAATGGATAAGAACACAGACTCCAGAGCCAGACTGCCTGAGTTCAAATCCTGCTCTGTGAGACCTTGGGCAACTTACTTAACATCTCTGTACCTGGATCGATTCATCTGAGAAGTGGGTAGGATGAGATCACCCACCTCATAGGATAATTATGAGGATTAAATGAGTTAATATAAGTAAAGAATCTAGAATGGTACATGTCACCTAGTAAGTGGCAATGTTATGTCCCCATTGATATACTGTAAAACCACGGACCCACCATTGATGGCCATTTACATTGTTCCCAGGGTTTGCTCATAATACATGAACTCCTTCTATGCAGGCGTGAGTACATGTCCTGGTCCGCAGGAGCGTTTCCAGCCAAGAGACCAAAGAAAGCACTAGGCACGGACTGAGACGTGAACTTTATTATAGGAATTCACCTACAGGAGTGAAAGAGGGAAGTCGGTCAGGGAAACAATCTGCTCTGACAGCGGCCGATACAGAGCTCAGTGTGAGTGTTCCGCAGGAATCGATGGAGCTGATTATAGGGTCCCGAGACAAGGACAGCAGAGAGGGTCTCGTGAAAAAGAACAGATGTTAACAGTAAACATGACTCCGGGTAAAGAGGGAGTTAAGTGTAGATTAGCATTTTACACGGAGACGGGCCTGGCTTCTCCGGGACCTTGTCCATCTGTGTATTCTCCCTTTGTGTAGAGGTTAGCTTAAACATTAACTGACCCAGGTGAAGCAAGTGGCTGCGTGCTTTAGAGTTTCACAAAGACTCAGGGAACAGCTCCGCCCCTGGGCTCACACAGTATACCTCTGAAATAAAAATCTGGAAATGAAATTGGTGGGTCAAAGAGAGGTATTTTTATAACATTGACAGGTACTGTCAAATTCCCCTCCATAGAAGATTTTTCAATTTACAAGTTCACTCACAATGTATATCATCATTTCATTTTTCTATATCTGCCAACCAGAGAGGTAAATAATGGTATCTGATTATAATTTTATTTTCTATTTCCCTTAGTTTCATTGAGCCTGAGGTTTTTTTATTCATATTTAAGAGTTTCTCGTTTCTTTCTTTGTAAACTCTCTCCCGGTCCTTTGCCCATGTCCTTTCACCTTGTTCATCTTTTCCAATCAACTCTATTAATGTATGTGAGGATCCAGATTCTGGAGGAGATTCGTCAGAATCATGCTACTGCCTCTTACTAGCTGTGTGACGCTGGACAGATTAATTAATCTCTCTGTGCTTCAGTTTCCACCAGCTAATGCTAATATCAATGCCATATTACTGTAGTAAGGCTTAAATGAATTAGTGCTTGTGGAAGGCTTAGAAGAGGCTTTGGTATATAGTAAACATAGTCAACACTTAATGTACTATAGGTTGTTGTGTTGCCATCTGTCTAAATGATATTATGGATATTTTTCCCAACTTGTCTCCCTTCCTAGAAAGCAAGCCCCTTGAAGGAAGAGATGCTACTAAATCATTTAAAAATCTCCCACAGAGCCTAAAATGATACTTACTACAAAGAGTGCAAGTATGCAGGTCAAAGGGCAAGAGTGCAGGTCAGAAGGTGAATGGATCATGCCTAAAGGATTTCAGGGGAACCTGATCACTTGGAGGATGGTTTAAACCTTTAAGTTTGCCTGTGACCCACAGGGAGAATTAGAGAACAAGGCTGATGTCTCTGTTTACACTGGAGCGGGGATGAAAATAGATGGAAAAGTGTTGAAAGATAGCAAGGTACTGTAAATTCAGAAGTGTGAGCTGTGTGACCTTTGGCAAATAATAGCACATCTTCACTTTCCTATAGTAAATCATAGACAGCCTTAACTGCTCAGTGTCATTTGTGGGAAGTGGATGAAATAATTGAGCAAGCCTGGCTTGATTAGGGCACTAGGCCCTGACCCTTATTTGGCAAATACTTGTTAATTCCTTTGTAGTTACATAATACTTAACTTTTCCCCAGGCACTCATCTGTGAACTCGCTTTGTGCCTAAGATATGCTTTTGAGGCAGGCAGAGCCAGAACTGTCATTCCCATTTAACAGATTAGAAAGCCAAGGCCCTAATAAAGGGAGCTAACTGCTCAGGGGCATGTGGCTAGTATATGCGAGTGGAGTCAGGTGTTTAATTTAGCCTTTTGCTTCCAAACCTAGCTGGGAAACCATGCTGCTTCCCAGCTTCTCTTTGTTTATCTTTTGTGCAGTAAAAATGACAGAGGTTTACTGGGCTCCCAAGGGCTTCCTGGAGCAAATCTGAAGGCCAGTGTGCTGGGAGCCCTGTGTGTCTGCATCTCTGGACATCACTTCCAGGGGCCCAGACTTGGGAGAGTGGGGCGAGGGCTGCAGAGCTGTCTGTGCCTACCACGCTTTGCTTCTCCCATTGGTTTGACTCGCTCACGCTTATAGTTGCCATTTTCCCTCAGGCCCTTGGCCACAGTAAGAAACAGCAGCTGTGACCATCCAGTTCATGCCACTAATTAAATGGAATTTATGTTTCAAATATGGAAATGGATGTCTCCTTGCCAAGGAACAACAGCTATCCGAAATCAAGCAGTTGAGTTCATTGAGCTTCTAAAGACCCTTCTTTGGCCACAGTGCTCATCATTCCACTCCAATCAGCATCTATCGATCAAGTAGCATGTGCCAAAGATACAAAGACTAGATTAGATCCCTTTGCCAAATCACCTCCCATAAATGTTTCTTGAGTACCCACAAAGTGAAAAGGCATGTGCTGTACTCTGGTATGAAGAATATAAGAGGCCAAGAATTTGGAATAGAGAGAAAAAGTTACCCCAGGCTAGAATGGAGGCCCAATAGAAACTGAGATGCATTAGAAAGGCCCAGGGGAAATGAAGGAATGATTAAGGTGGTTACTCATCTTCCCCATGCTGCAACCATTAATATAAATGTGGCTCACACCATTTTAAACAACCACCAAATTGTCCTGAGCCCCTTGCTCTTGAACCCCTGAGGACTGACTATTCCAGATGGAGAAGCTGAGTTGTAGGGAACTGAGAGATTCTGGGATACTGTGACATAGCCCTCTCACCCCACACCCCTTCCCTGTGCCAGAACCCAGGCTTTGTCATTGCATTTGATGTGGCTGTCATTTCCTCTCTCCTTCGTCAGTAACTCTGCCTGGAGGTTATTGGAACTACCCATGCTGGCACTTGATAAAATTAATAAAATCATTAGGCTGCCATCTAGTGAAGATGTATCCACCTTTGGGGTTACTAGGAGATTGCAAGGAGACTTACTGCCTTAACTTGACTCTTGGCGGGGGAGGTATTTGGGGATAGTCCCCTCACCCCACAGCCATCCTTGATGGTTGAGGTGCTGCTCCTGTGCTGTCTGCTTTTGTGAATGTCTGTGGGGCTTTGAATAGAATCCCGTGGGAATGGTCCCTTTAAAGATAAGTTAAAAGCACTTAACTCAGCCAGGACTCAGTAGGCATCAAAGCTCTGAGTCTGCTCAGCAGGTGGTTTCCTCTCCTTCAGCTCTGGTCAGAATTAACCACAGATGTTCTTTCATTAAGTGGCTGTTAAAAGCATCATTTTTGAAAGAAAGTTTTTTTTTTTTTTTTTAAAGGAGCTAAAGAAGAAAGGAAAGAAGAGAGTCTGAAAAGTTTTCTTTGGAGGCCACCTCATCCCAAATTTATGAGAGTGTTTCCTTAAAATTATGGGGATGTAAGGATGAGGGAGGTAAAAATTCTTCATTATAGTTCTTAATACTACCTCTAAAGAAAGATAACTTGATTAAGCTCCTTGCTCTTTCCATTCTTAGCTATGTGGTTTGGGGTAGGTAACTGAGCATCTCTGAGCCTGCATATTGTAATCTATTCCTTAAGATTAATAACTGTAGCTACAGCACAGGTTTATTGAGTGGGTTCAGTGAGATAAGCCAAGACTTGTGCCCACACACAGTTATCCTTTAGGAAATGTTAGTTATTATCATCATCAGGTCCCACTGCAGTTGGCATTTCCATTCATTTCACGAATATTTGTTTAGTGTTCCTATTTGTTAGTCATTGTGCTCAGTTCCATCAGGATGTAAAAACAAATCCAATGGGGTTCCCACCCTCAGAAAAGTTCAAATCTACAACCGAAGATAACACGCATGCAAGAATAGCATTGATTTAAGAGAGAAAATGAGGGTGCCAGGGGAGGGTGTTACGCAGTGTGGGACAGAGTAGGAAGAGTTTAATTTCAGTCAGCAGCAGGATAGGAGGTGAGTATTCCAGGAAAGATGAATGGAAAAGGGGTGTTGGGTGTGGGTCATACTGGCTGAATAGGAATTAAAGCAGCCAAGAGAAAAAGTCATTCCATAAGAAGGAAACAGCATGATCCAAGCCATGGAAATTCAGCACACATTAAAAGAAAATAAAGTAACTCCAAGTAATGTAGTTTGGATTGAGTGCAGGATGTTTACTAAAGGAATGAATAATGTGACAGACGAGAGAGGCAGATGGAAAATAAATCATGGAAGCACCTTCATGATTTTTAATAATCATATTCTCATCAAAGACCCTCAGCATTCTAGGTAGGGACTCAGAATGGTTGGAGCCAGAGATGGCATGGCGATTGTACTAGCTGACTTTCTGAGGAGAGCCATCCCTAAAGCCCTCTACCTGAAATCATGGCTGTCCCCTTGCTGAGGATTCATGACACTCTTAGACACTCATTCAGATGTCTCAGAGACCACTGGGCAGGATATCATCCAGTCTTCTTTGCTGAAATTTAGAGGCATATTCCAATTAGGCATTCAGTCCCCTTGCTTCTCCTTTCCTTTGTTTGCTTTTCATAGGACTCTATGTCTGTGAAGAAAATAGAGGAAGTTACCATAGACCTTTAGGATGGAGAGTGATAAAAGGAATGGAAATAATCCAGTTGAGCTCCTGTTATATGACAGACCCCATCCTACAAACTTTCTTATACTGAAGTTCGTTTAATTCTCATGATTCCTCAAAATGCATATTATATCCCACTGTTGAGAAAGGTAAACGTCCTGATTTTCCCAGGTTCTCTTAGCCAACAAGTGGTAAAGGACAAATCCACCAGGAAATCTGCCTGACTATAAAGCCCAAATCTTCTCCAGTTTGAAGTCTGTCATAATGTCTTTTGAGGGGTTGTAGATTTTTTTAAAAGATTTTAAATTAATTATCTCCCTGGTGGGATAATTTCTTTGTCCTTTATCCGGTCTACAGCACTTTAACAGTTTTATCTTAGGGTGATGATTATGTTTGATGTTTATGATGATATACTAAGCACCTAAGCATGTGCTAAAATATCTGGCACCTAGTATTTGCTCAATAAATATCAAGAGAATAAATGACCCCTTTCTCAATCTAGCTTCCACAGTCCCAAGTCAGTGTGTTACGATGGGTGAATGCGTTAACCTTGAGGCAATGGTCAGTGGATTGAAGCCTTAACTCTACCACTTATTTACTGCACCTAAGCCCAAAATTGAACTTCTCAGAGCCTTGAAATCCTGTTCTGTGAGATAAAATACCCAAGTCTGCCAGCCCTACCATGCAGCACTGCAATCATGAGTGTTAATTGGGATAATGCTATTTGAGAAATGTTTTCCAAGCTTTTGCTTTGATCAGGAGCAGGTCCCAGGTGTAGACCATAGCTACAAATGCCTGGACCTGTGAAGAAAACTATTTTTATACAAATAAAAGTAAAGGGGCCGTTATTATACATGGGGCATCATCACCTTAATACCAAGAAAAACTCACCCTGAAGACCTGACAGAGTTCCCTACTGGAATTTTTTTTCTCCCTGTTGAAAAATTGAACACATTCTTTTTCTCCTGACATTTCATCTAAATCAAGTTGTCAGGAAGGTGTAATTTCTTCTAGGTGTGCGTATGAAAATAGATAGGCTGCTTTTTCCTTGGGGTCATTAGCACTTGCCTATTTTCTGGATCCCTGGTTTGCTGAAAGCAACAATGGATGACATTCACAGCCAGAGTGACTCGGGGAATGTGTTCCCGGGATGAACGCAGTTTTGTCCTTTGCCTTCCCTGGTAGGCTTAGTGAGTTTATCCTAGGTCCGTGGCACGATTTTCCTCCCAAACATGTCTCCATTCTCATTTGTAAATTTGGGACAACTGGAAATCATGGCTCAATTCATACAGAGATTATGTATAACACAGGTCAAAATTTCAGAATTAGAAGAGAGCTTGGTAATCATTTGATTCAACTCTCTCATTTTACGGATTAGGAAACCCAGACTCACTTATCTGTATCTGTACCAACTCATTCATCAATTCACTTATTCATCCATCTAGCCAATGGTTTATTTAAGCATTCATTAAGTATGCCTTCATTAATTAATGGATTTATTAATTTGATCCATATTGAATTAGGCTTTTGTATTAGTTAGGGTTCTCTAGAGAAACAGAATCAACAAGAAATATTCATAAATATAAAATTTATAAAAGTGTCTCATGTAACCATGGGGACGTACAGTCTAAAATCTGTAGGACAGGCTGTGAAGCTGACGATTCTAATGGAAGTTCTGGATGAACTCCACAGGAAAGACTTGCCGGCTGAAGCAGGAAGAAGTCTGTTTCTTCTGAATCTTCCTTAAAAGGTTTCAAGTGATTAGTTTAAACATCATTCTTTAAAGAAGACATTCCCCTTGACTGATTACAAATGGAATCAGCTGTGGATGTAGCCAATGTGTTCACGATTTAATTCTATGAAATGTCCTCACAGCAAAAGACAGGCCAGCACTTGCCCAACCAGGGAAACAGGTACCACCACCTGGCCAAGTTGACACATGAACCTGACCATGACAGACTTACTATATGCCAGGCACCAGGGATAAAATATTGAATGAGCTGGGCTCTAAATTCTCAGAGACAATGATATTATTTGATTGTCATTATCGCAATGCAACAGAAATAACAACCATTTCTTGATTGCACAATTTGACCCAGAGGAGCCTTTTCCCTTGCACTATTTTATTTTATTCTCATAGGCACATTTAACAGGTAGGTACTATTATCAACTCGATTTTACAGATGGTAAATCAGAAGTTGAGGGAGATTAAACAACATGCCAAGGAATGCCTCATCAATAGCTGTGTTATTTATAAACCCAGCTATAACCCAGAATCCTATACTTTCACCACTACACAGTGAAGTCTGATAGTTCATAGAAATAAGGCAATTGCTCATGAGATCATAGACTATTTTATTTCATTTGCCACAGTCTTCTGAATAAAATGACCATGTGTATAAACGTAAATATGTTTTTTTTAATCATTGCCCTTCTCAATTAGTTCACAATTTTGTATTTGATATCAATGCTAGGTCAGTTAATAATCTCATTGTTCCTTTTAATCACCTATTAAACTATACAATGTATTCCTTTAAGCATGAGGGGAGTGAGTTGATGATGCAGAACATCTAAACATTTCTATGGGGAAATTATATAGGAAAATTCCTTGAAGACTGTAGAGGGCAAATATAGTGCCATCCTTGAAAAATGATCACCCTGAAAATCACAAGCCCATCAATATCCAGGCAATCATAAGGCAAATCATTAGCCTATCAATTTATAATCACCTCGGAAAGCTTAGGATACTTTATCAAAAAATAAATTATCTAGAGCAGTGCTTTTCAAACTTGAATGTGCTCATGCATCACCAGTGTCTCGTTAAATGCAGATTTTTATTCAGGAATCTGAGGTGGGGCCTGAGATTCTGCATTTCTGAGAAGCTCCCATATGATGCTGGTTCTGCCACACTTTGAGTAGAGAAGATTCTAGGCCAATGTGATTTCCTGTTATGACTCTTGGATGAAGTAGATGAAAAAAAGGTAGTAATTGTGATCTTCATCTCAGCAGTGCTTGTTACTGTATTGTATATGATATTTTCAACTATAGGCTTCAAATGTTTGATACTGATGGTTAGGTGGATGAACAATTCTTTGCAAGACCACTCCGAAAAGGTGGTCATTGTCAACGTGAAAGCAGACTGCATTTCAAGTGGTATTTCTGAGAGAAGTCCTGGATGATAGTCTGCTACACAACTACTGAGTGAGAAATGTGAAAATAATTCCAACATGCTCATAGTGGCAGAGACAAAGAATATTCAGAATAAACTTCGGCAAGTTAAAACTGTGGTAAAACTCAAAAAGGTGAGGTGCAAGTTACTACATGTAAGGTCACAAAACCAAAATATAAGACGTGGTAAGACTGAGAAGTAGGGAAGGAAAGAGCTAAAGTATATACCAATCACAAACTGCAGATGAACCAGCAATAAGATACTACAGAGTGGGTGAGAATAAAAGTAGGAGACATTGTCACTGTTTAAAAAAATCTCTCTCCACAAGGGAGATTGCAATTCAGATCCTATGTTCTTAGGATTTTATGCATAGCATGTTAAAGGAGATATTACAAAATTATGGAAGATTGGAAAAAATAACCTCACATATATTTGGGGAGGGGAATTCCCTCCATCCCTGGTGAGCCTTCCCCTTTCATTGCCTGGGCATTTATGCCCCTCCTCCTGTCATTTGCATCACATAAAACTGAGCTGTGAAAAAACACTGATCCAAAGGAGTTCCTGTTAAACTTGTTGGCCCACTGCAATGTCTGTGATTCAAACATTTCCTATCTTGGCATATAAACTAGTAAGTTTCCTATCTTGAAAGTACAAAGAGTTTCCAAAAAATAGATTTGAGTCTACTAAAAAATATTATTGGTTTCAGTAGAGCTGTCTCATTACAATAGAGACTCACAAAGTTGGCCAAATGTCACCATCACAATGAGTCTGGGAACAAATCTCTACCAAGTGACTGACCCTTGATATTCATTTAGGGCTTTTTGGCAAAAATGCATCAGGGAATAGAAGTTGATTGGACATCTTGGAGCTTCCATGGAAAGCCAAAATTTATGAAAGAGCTTAGGGCCTCTCAGTGCTCTCCTTGTTTTCAGTTTTTATTGATCCTGTTCCCCATTGTCATTAGGACACTTTGTTTTAGCACTGATTGACCTAGTAGGTAAGAACATAATGGTTGAGTTGATTTGGCTTGATTTTAGGCAGCTGGTGTTGACTTCTTTCTGCTGTTTCTCACACAGCCAGAGGCTCCCTTGGGTTTTGTTCTAGTCTAAAATTTCCCTCCAGGGATAAAATTAGATGGGTAGCTGAGGCATCAGCCATGTAAGTAACATATTCATTCACATCTGAAGAAAAACACTTCCGCTGGGTTTTTGGCCCTCAGCAGGAAAAACACATGGTTCCATCCACATATCGTTAACATCTTACTTTCTCCCTATCCACTCTGCCAAGAAGGAGGCTGTGTTTCTTTTCTAGTGGCAATCGCAAGCACCCATGGACAGATCTATCCAAGGAGCCCCATATGCTTTATTAGGTTCAGGAGTTAGCCTAGAAAACTGACAGGAACAGAGTTTCAATGTTTTCAGTTCCTGCAAGACAGTGGGTGTGTGGAGATTAGGAGATGAATGGATAAATGAGCATTTTAATTTAATGTCTCCAGGAAGCCAGCTATTGTGCTAGAAGCTTACACTTTTCTTCCTTGTTTAGTGTTCTGATGATCCAAGAACCTTGATACCATTCTTTTCATTTTAAAGAGAAGCATGTTGAGACCCATAGAAGTTGTAACTTGCCCAAGAACACGTAATGAAAAAATGTAAATCTTTGTATCATTTCATTTATTCCTTCCTCCTGTCCCCTTCTTTCCACAAGTGTTATTGAGTTCTATTATATTCAGACTGTCTTTTAGCTGGTGTGAATAAAAAGGTGATTGAGACATGTACCCTGCCCTTTAGTGCTGAAGAGAAATATTTTGTAATATTATAAGTGCCGCTGTAGAAGTGTGTAGAGATTGCAGTAGGAGCACAGAGAAGGGGTGGTTAATTGTTTCACCCATGCTAAGAGGAGTCAGGATGGGTTTTACAGAAAGATTGATGTTTGCATTGAATCTTGCAAGGTGGGATTAAAAGGGATGTTTTGGGCAAAGAATTTAATATTAGAAAAGGGATAGCAGCTTGAAACATGGGTTATTATGGAAATTGTTGGTGGTTTTACATGGCAAGAGAATAGGATGGGAGTAGAAAACATAAAGATATAAGACTGGAAGCGGGGGAGGGAGGGGGCAAAGTCTAGCTCAGGGAATGTCTTGGGGACAATGCTAAAAAAGATTAGACTTAAGCCTTCAAGACATTGTTTCTCATCCTTGAATAATATGTGACCCACTTTTAAAAAGCAAAATAAAAATCCCTATTGTCCTGGCTATTCTCTATCCTTCCACCCCCTCTAGCCTCCACCCTTTAGCCTGGCTTTCTGGGCCTGAAGGCTGACCTCCATGGACTGCAGTATCCAGGTTCCCCAGCCTGCTGGCTTCCAGATGCTTGGGCCAATGGGGAACCCACCGGGGCTGATGAAAGAATGGCAGAAAGAGAGCACAGGGTATTTATTTCCTGTTCCAGCTATGCTCTGGAAGTGGCTGGTGTCTCTAGGCTCCAGGCGCCATCGAGCAGGCCCTCTTTCCATTGCACCTGTTTCCCTGCCTTCCAATAGACCTCCTCCAACCCCCAGGCCCAGGGTGGGAAAGGTTTCCCACCGTTGACTGTTACTGCTTCCAGGATTCCTCACCAACCTTTGATCGCCCCCTAAACCTTGTTCACACCCCTGTAAATGGCCTCTTCTTTCAATCTTTTTCAAATAAATCCTGCTACGTGTGTCATCTATTTACTGTGGGGACCCCAATTGACGTCCCCATCAACCCTCAATGTTGATTAAATAGTTTAATTATAATATAAGTTACTATGTTTCGTGGAATGTAGTTTTCGTAGCTCTAGTAAAACTATAGAAAACTAAAGTAAAATATAGAATCAAGGAAATGTAGTGAAAAACACATGAAACTGAAAACCAATAAAATATAAATTAGCATCATACTTCAGTGCGCTGCATTAGGTCATTTGCCTAAATTAAATGGTAATTATGCACGGGTTATTGACTCCTACAATGTGGGCTCTTTTGAGTCCGGCATATGTCTATTCCTATGCGTGGTGTGATGTCTTGATTCTTCCATCATCTCTTTCTATTCAAACTACTGGGAAATCTTCATTTCTGCCATGAACATTGAGGTCATTTGACCTGCACGTTGAATGAAAACATAATTTATGTATTTCGTTGGCCTCTGTTGTTTTCTCATTAGTTTTCAGTATTAAGGAAGTATAACTTGTCACCACTGCTATTGTAAACACAAACGCAAGCTTTGCTTTAATTGCCTGACAGAATTATGGCATAAGGTCAGCATCCTGATGACCCAGAATATGTTTGCGTCAATTTTTATACTCTCAGAAAGAATGAAAACAAAATTAAAATGTATTCCCTCAAATGATCAAATTATCTCTAAAGAATCCCCCCCCACCCCAGCTATTGTGTACCTGGGTGCAGATGGGGACCAACTGAAGATCAATAAATAGGAAACAAAAGGTTTAGACTGGCATATGGTGCATAGACAGGGGAGACAAGAGGCAAGGGGACTTGATCAGAAAACATCCAGTCCAGAGTTTCTTCTAGAGCATCTCAACTCTAATTTCAAAAGCTTATTGAGGGACACAGTGAGATCGCATCCTCCATCCACTTCACCCAACCCCAACTAATCAGGCCATACCTCATCTCCTTCCTGAGTGAGGACGGATGCTGTACATGAGATACAGGAACTTGAGGGTTGACAACTGGTCATCATTGCATCATAAGTTTCAACTCCTGAGATGGAAAATTCCAGGTAATGAGACAGAAATGGAGATGGGTTCATCAACAAGGCAGAAGAAAGAACACCCCACAGTGACTAGAAGGCCTGTATCCTGAGCCCAGTTCTGCCAATAACTTGCTGAATGAACTTGAGCAAAACATTTTCCCTTTCTATGACTCATTTCTCAAATCTATAAAATGGGGAAGGAGGATCGACCCAGAGGATATTTAAGCTGCTCTGCTGAACTATAACCCAGGTTTTAGTTAAAAGAAAAATATTTTAAAAGATGATGTGAATGAGCATGTGTGCATATCAGGTTCTCCCTCAATTAACTTTTGAATTGGTTCTAGAACAAACCAGAACTGATTTTACATTTAAGCATCTCTGAGCACTGGCTGTCATGACTCGTCTCCTATTGCTCACCTTTACCATCTCTTGGCTGCATGGCCAAAACACCTGGAAAGGAAATGAAGAGGTCAAGAGGGGGAGGGAGGTTGGAATGCACCCATCCTTGAAATGGCTCTGCAAGCAATGAAGACACCTCAGAATCCCTTTCCTGGATTGATCCTAGGAAGAAAGGAAGCTCTGGGCAAATACCCATCTTCTTTCTGGCTAACTCATTGGGTAACTGTATTGGAAAAGGAAGCAAATCTTCCTTGCTTTCCATTTCTATAAAAAAGTGAACGTTTGCTCTTTCTCCACACCAGAAAACTGTCGGAGAGATCAATTTTAATCCATCTGTCCATTCCTTCCCTACCCACAGAAGTAACCAATCCAAACCTTCAGTAGCTGAGTTCTACCAGGTCACAATTGCTGGTGGCTGAGGTTCCTATAGATAAAAAGCAGTAATCCTTCTAGCCGCATCTTTCTCCCTGATTGTGTTTTTTCTGGGCTCAAGGACAGTGGGTTCTCCTTCATTTCCCATTTCTATAAAGGAGTCACATGGGGGACAAAATATAGACAGAGAAGTAGAATGCTGCCTTTTGGCCTCCACAATAAAAAAATAGCTATACTCTAAAATGGAGATTACCAAAAGTTCTGCCTTTTGCGGAGTTCTTGAATGGTAGTCTAGCTTAATAACGGCATCATTCAGTTCCCAGTTTGCTGGTGATCTGTGTGTGTGTGTGTGTGTGTGTGTGTGTATGTCTCCTTTGATCAGGTCTCTTGAGGGAAAGAGGTGAAGGGTAGAGTTAGGAGACTTCAAATACTTAATACATGCGAATGGCGTCTGTCCTTCATGTGGAGCTATCCTTTCTGTCAGTCAAGCACTGTTGCTACCACCCTGAATGAATGTTCATTCAAACTCTCCATGCTATACTCTTGGTGCAGAGAGTGCTTCAAGACTTGCCTGAGCTCCTGTTTGGTGAAGCTGCTCTGAACTGAACACAGCTGTGGAGCATCTTGCTGAGCAGAGCTTGGGCTGGCTGAGCACCACTAGCTTAGCTGTCCACTGCTATGAGTTCTTGGAAACATATTTCTGTGATTGCTCTGCCTGATGTACTTTTGGGTGGAGAGCTAGCAATTATCATTCACTAAATTTTTCTCTTTACTTTGCAGGGCAGAAGCGACTGAAATGCTAAGCTCATTAAAGCTACCCCATGTGGCATGGGCATATTCTGGTTCTTTTTCTGCCAGTTTTCGGGGGTCAAATATCTCCCCTTTCTGCAATGCTCAAGTGGGATTTATTATTCCCTGGCTGCCTCACCTAGGTGTTTTCCTGAACAAAACATGTTCTGACTGCAGTTTCTGATCCGGTTTGGGCAACCAGTCTTCCGGCTATGTTCATGATGCCTTGTTTCCGCAGCGGGAAGGGGTTAGACTCTGCTTTCTCCAATTGTCTAGTCATGACCCAAGGGTGTGTGAGTAGGGTGCTGGACCCCGTTCCCCATGTTTTAAAGGCAGTTCCCTTTTTATCTAATCTGGCTCACATCTATGTGAATACATCCAGAGCATTCTGCAATGTCTCCTTATAGTCTGCCGGGAGGAGAAGCCTCTCAGTTATTTCATACATGTGTTGAAGCCCCAACTCATCAAGCATTGGTCTCCAGAATCTTTATATCCACCCTATAGGGGTTTTGATATTTTTTTTGTTTTTCTAAACTTTCTCCTTCCCCTGTCTCTCTAACTATACCATCAGAGATAATCCTTAGTAAAAATGATAAACATGCTTTTTAGACTGCTCCTATGTGAAAACACATCTCTATGCCAGTCTATCAACATACCTATTATCTGTCTATTTGTCTACCTATTATATAAATGCCTATCTATCATTCTATCAATATATCTATCCTCTATCCATTTATCTATCTGCCTATCTATCATATTTATTTAGCTAGCTGTCTCTCTCATGTATCTATCTATAGTCTATCCATATACCTACATATATACACAAAAATACAATAAGTACATCTTCCTGGATTTCTAAGTTTCTAGGTTATCATTTTAGGATTCTAGGTCTCTGGAAAGTAAAGACCTCATGTGTTCCCAACTACTTATTTATAAAATGTCAACTTCCTCCCAAATTACAGGTGGTAAAACTGAGGCTTAGAGAACAAAGTCAAGGTTGAGTGTGTCCTTAGTGTATGCCAGGTAACGTGTGGGCTGGAGCCTCTCACTGCTGACAATGACTCTGTGACTTATGTGCTGTTCCTATTTCTGGTATGTGGAGGGGAAATGCAGGACTGAAGATTTAGAGCGACTCACCTGAGGTTACACAGCTGCGAAGCTGTTGGGTAAAGAGTCAAACCCTAGAAGTCAGGCTCCACGGTTGATGCTGTCAAGCATGAAAATTTACTGCATCCTGACTCAATGGTAATTCTTTTTAGCTTATATGAAATTAAATAGATTATTTATTTTGCTTTAAATTATTTTATTATTTTAATTAATTAATTTTATTTCATTTTATTCCTCATTCTTTGGGCCTGGTGCTTGAGCATCCCATTTTTGGTCACTCTGAACTTAATGCGGAAAAGCTTAGATCTAAAACTCATCTGTGACAAATGATTTCTCAAGCATTAAGAGAAAAAAAAAATGGAGAAAAAGGAAGGAAGGAAGGAAAGAAGAAAGTCAGTCTGCCTCAAATTTTTTGCACGAAGTGCATTTGCCTAAACCTAAATCACAAATATCTGATTTTCTCTTTTTACACGAATGTAATTGCCACATATGTTCATTATGAACTCATAATGAGGGACCAGAACAGATGGTACAGACTTTAAATGACATATACTGCAAACCAGGCTTCCCAGCAATGGGCCACTGCTGCCCTCGAGTGCTCTGTGGGGAAGGCTGAGGTCTGTAAGAGGCCAGGAGCCTGTGGAGGAGCTGGCTGGGAGGCTGCTGGGCATGGGGCCGTCTGCAGCAGAAACTTGGAGCTGAAAATTTTGGAGCTGGTCTTTGTATCTTTCACAGCCTTCCTGGTGTCCTAAGAAATAGAAGAGTGCTGGAGGGGCAGGAGCTGGAGTATGTAGAATTAGCACAGGCACAGCCATAGAAGGAAAGAGGGAGTGACTGTGGGGATGTCTTTCCCTGCCTCTTTTCTATGGCCCTCACTTGTTGGCCCCATGTAGGAGTGCTCACTTTGGCCCTCTGGGCTCTGTCATGCTTCCTGTCCTGAACATATCTATGTCTTCTTCTATGGTGAGTGCCCTGCTCTTTCCTTTATACCAGGGATCTCCGATTCCATATTAAGTTATGCTAAGGGATAGAGAGTAATGATATTTATGGAATGTCACCTTTGCATACGTGCTATGCCATTTAATCTTTACAAGTTCCAGATTGTGTGTAATTGCATGCATTTGAACGCCACGTTAAATGATAGACAGGAGATTTACACTGAGGTCCATTTGACTCATCTAATGCATTCTTTTGTTAGTGTTAAATTTTGCTAAGGGCTAAATCTGTAATCTTCCCCAAGACTACAAATGAGTTTTCAGGAGATTCTCAAAAGTGC
Source organism: Tamandua tetradactyla (assembly GCF_023851605.1). NCBI lineage: Eukaryota > Metazoa > Chordata > Mammalia > Pilosa > Myrmecophagidae > Tamandua > Tamandua tetradactyla. The sequence goes on along the minus strand of NC_135334.1, from coordinate 9,522,259 downwards.
AAATCTTAATTTAGGTAGGTGAATATTTAATGGAGGAGCTTCAGTTTTGAAGAATGAGTTGTCTCTGGTAGGGGATGATCCAGATGAAAATTCTCAAATCCCATCACAAAGCCTGAGCTTCTGTTGGTCTTTTCACAGTCCCCTTCTCTCCTTTGAACTCCCTCTAAATGACTAGATGTGGAGTGTGAGAACTTGAAAGACTTCACAGAAATCTCATTTCCTAGGAAAAGTTGTGGTCCACTCTGGAAACATGAAAAAGAAAAAAAAAAAGAAACCACTGTGACTGTCTCCATATTCTTTAATGAGATATTCAGGTAATATGTGTGTAGACTGGTTAAAGGGAAGACAAATATGGGGCTAGAGACCTAATTACAAAGGTCACATACTTGGTTTTCCTGTAAAACTGAAGGTCCTTTTGCAAGTGGGAGATTTTAAAATTCAGATACACATACTGATATCATTCTTCCTCCCTGCTGGTAATAAGTGCAATGGAAAGAAGAAAGGAAAATTTCAATTGTGTGTGCTTGCCAGAAAGGTTGTATATTCATTGATTTAAAGCGTAAGTTGTAGAACTTTTATTTATCTAAGACACGCCTCACAAACTTCAAATTATTGGACTGTAGCATACCATTGAGAAGGAAATAAACATGTGGTCCCTGTTACAATCAGAGGCTATTGGAAGAGTTTGTAACTACATAAACTTTCCAGAAAGAGGCAGCTATATAATATAAAGCATGCACCACAGCATGGCTATATAGCATTGAGCTTGCATGAGCAACACTAGGCTTGATTTTGGGGTGCATAGGTTCTAGTGTTGGTGCTGCATCTGTGCCCCTTCAAACAAGTCGCCACCTTTGGGGACTCATTCTTCATCTGCTAGAATATGACAAAATTCAGAGAAATGCTGTAGGATCAAATGAGAGAACATAGTGAAAGAGTTACAGAAATTTTACAGCACTTTACAAGTGTCTGCATCTACTAGAATACCATAATATTACAGGATTTCTCAGTCTTGACATTATTAACATTTTGAGCTGCATAATTCCTTGAAAGAATGGCCAATCCGTGTATTATAGGATGTTGAGTGGCATCCCTGGCCTCAACCCACTAGATACCAGTAAGTTCCTTCCCAGGAGGACCCTCCTCCACCCAGTCATGGCAACCAAAGATATCTAAAGACATTGTTAAATAGCCCCCAGTTGACAACCATGATGCTACTACAACATTCATCCTGAAAGTTATTAAGATGTAGAAAGGTAATGCTTTTAGAGTTTGGATTCCTAGGCCCTGTTTCTCACAAGTAGTCTTAAAGGTAGGCTGGCAAGGCTTTCATTCAGAGAAAGAAGTCATGAACTGAAGAGACTCATTCCAATTATAATATGTAGAATATCAACTATGGGTTCAGACGTAAGCTGGTTCCCGTCTTGTTGAAAGGGTGGTGGAAGGGAACCATGGTATTAACCACAAGGAGATTGAAACCATGATAAACTTTCAAACACAAGTCAATTGCCTACATAGGATCCAGGGAAGGTGGTTATGAAAATTTTAACAATAAAGATAAGTGAAAAGGAAATCCAGCTCAGAGTAGGTGAAAGAAATGAGTACCTCAGCAAGAACAAAGCAAGGCAAGTTGAAAGTGTATCTGCCCTTATCATTATTATTTTAAGCCACTGAGACATGGTATTTTTTTTTTTTCAAACAAGGCACTATTATAAGATCAAAAGCAGATTCTTAAATTTTCCAATCTATCCTGCAGGACAACCAACTGCATTAGTGAATGAAGTCTTTGAAGATGTGTTGCATGATCTGAACTGTGTCCCAAGGTCTTGGATTGTTGTATTTAATGGAGTGCAGCTATGTAAAGCAGAAGGAAGCACTGGGTAATACAGTCACAGAAACCTGGGTTTAAAGCCAATCTCCCCCACCAATTAATTGTGGACCTTGGATAATTTGCTTAAATTTGATCTTCTCATCTGTGGAAAGGGAATACAACTACTCACACCAGTGTCATAGGTGTTACTTAATCCTCATTGTGAGGATTAAATGAGTTGCATTTAAAGCAGTAAACCTAATGCATGGCACACATGGTCAATGGTTAATAAATATTTGCAGTTCTTTGAGGAGCATGAGCTTAATGATACCTTAAAATACAAATATGATCCTGCTGAGTGTATAGAATACACCCCTCAGTGTTTTGTCAAATAGTGGGAGTAGATTTGCTTTGAGGAGCCCACCAGCACAGGGTGAAGAGTGGGCATTGGCATATGGTTTCCTTGAGTCAGGCTACCCATTTTATGACTCTGACTCTGGCCTCCTGATCCTCCTGTTTCTTCTTCCTTGAGTAGTATCATCCACTATAAATCACCCCATTTTCCTGCTTGGTTTTGGATGCTTTATCCCCCTTCTGCAGATCTGCTTCTAGGAAAGGATCTGATCAGCTCGTTCATGTCAGAGCAGGGATGTTTATCAAAATTTAACATATCACTCCTGGCAGGTACATTTGGAATTTTCTTAAAGGACTATAAGTCAAAGAATCAATGCTAATGAAGAGCCCAATGCACTATGTCTGTAGTTCTTACTGTTTCTATGTGGCCTGCTCAGCACGTTGGTCCTGAGAGTCTCCTGTGGTCCTGAAATAAAGCCAGGCTGAGTAGTTCACTTGTGACGTGAGCTCAGTATTGTGGCATCATTGTTATCGTATTTCGGGCAAAAACGTTTTTTGTTGCTATTTGAATTTAGGAAACAGTAAACTATTCCGCCCATCTCTGAAGTTTGAGGCCATTTAAGAGGTAGATTCAGAGGTCAGAAATAAAGTTCAAACATGTAATCTGTTTGGAGATGAAATTCTTCGAAGACTGCAGCTTTAGACTTACTGCTAAGGGCAGCTAAAGGTGAAGTGGTCTTTTTAATTCTTGAAATTAGTAAACCATTCTAACAGGATTGGAGCTCCACCAGTGGGAAGAAAGCTGTGCAAAATTAACTAAATTGCCCCCTTTTAGCATGCAGGAAAGACTGAGGCCTACAGCTTTTAATGTAGCTTTCTTCATATAAAATTATAATTGTATGGGATTTGTATAGACATACGTAATGTGAAGACTTGCTTATAGCTTGAACCAAATGGATACCTGGCTAGATACATATAGAATGTAAATGTGTGTGTGTATGTATGTATGTATGTATGTATATGGTTTCCTGATAACAAAGGGTGATTTATATATTCTGCAGACGTTTATCTACCTGATATTCCACATGAATCTCAATTTTTCCCTTCTATGATTTAGGACAATACTAATAATTTGATGAAGTTCCATATGACCTTGGTAAATCAACAATTAGTTTATGGGACTATTACAGAAAGAACCTCCTTTCATGCTAACACTGGCTATGGTTTCTTCGAAAGGTTGCATTTTTTGCTGTGGTGTCTAACAGAAAAGCCCAATTCCCAACACCTCGATTCAAAACTCGAACAGAATCGGAATATTAAGATAACTGGCTTGGGGACAATACCCAGAATTGCTCAGAGGCTCAGGGCCAGCCGGGAGGGACTTGACCCCCAGTGAGCTCTCCAATAGCCCTGGGGTTATCAGAGCCTCCATGTGACAACTGCCTCAAGTCAAAGACAGATGGTCTTCACAACTGATTTTTCTCCAACTACAAAACTTTCTATTCTTGCATGAAGTTTTCCCCGGTGAAACTTGTGTATCTTTTTAGCTAGAAATGGAAGCTATTGGGAAAGGTGACAATCTAGAAAAAGATGAATACATTTCTGGCTGCCTTTCCAAGCATCCTTTCAGTGCTTCTTCTTATTATAGTGCTTGAACTTGAGGACAGTGTCACACTTTCGCAGCCACGTAGTTACAGTTGCGATGACACTTCCATTATAAACCCCTGTTTTCAGGTGCTCATGACAGCCTTGGGGGAAAATCACTCTTTGGGCTGAAATTTCTCATATCCGTTCTCACCTCCGAGGTGAAATTCTGTTTTGAAAGTCTGGCAGAAGCCTCTGTATCTGTGACTCTGTGAGTCCTCTCAAATGACCCATGGTTGGGGAGGGTGGTGGTGGCACTATTCAAACCTACTAAGACTTGAGATAAGGGAAATGTAGGGTCCTCATCTGCGTGATAATTAGGAGTCCAAGTATCCCGTGATCACTTGGTAGACTCTGTCCTGGAATGACTCTGGTTTTGCAAGTCACATCATTTCTCTGGTTCATGGGTGCTGCAGAGAATTTATCAACTAGAAGCATTAGTGAAATAATTCTGCAGGCAAAACTTGGATATGATTCTCAGCATATCCTTCTAGATATCTGCTTTAGTTTGTTAAAGCTGCCGAAATGCAATACACCAGAAATGGGTTGGCTTTTACAATGGGAATTTATTAACTTACAAGTTCACAACCCGGAGGCAGTGAAAATATCCAAATCAAGGTGTGGACAGGCAAAACTTTCTTTCCAAAGACCGGCTACCGGCCATCCAGGGCTTCTCTGTCACATGCCGGCATCTGCTGAGCCTTCTCTCCCAGGTTCCATTGCTCTCAGCTTCTGGCTGCTTCCTTCTGAGCTCTTCTGGCTTTACTTGCTCAGCTTTTCTCTGTGCTTCTCTGACTTTCATCTCTTATAAAGGACTTCAGTAAAAGAAACCCACCTGGGGCATACATCAACGGAAACCACCTAATCAAAGGTCCCCCCCACAATAGGTCTATACCCACAGGAACGGATTAACTTCAAGAACATGGTCTTTTCTGGGGTACACACAGCTTCAAACCATCACAATACCCTACATCAAAGCAATACTAGTTAACTCGCTGCAGTCTGCCTTCACCGTCACTTTCACCCTCTGTGGTTGTTGGTCATCAGTTTTCTCAGCCTGGAATATCTTCTGCCCTCTTCTATCAGAGCCCTAATACCTCCTCAAAGCTCAATTTAAATACCACCTTCTCCAGGAAGCTCTCCACCTGTTGTCCCAGTCAAATCTCTGCTTATTTTGCATTCTATAGTATATTATTTGTACTGTAGGGCTGCAGAGCTCATTTTATCCCATCTTGCATTCTACTTATTTATATGTCTTCTGCTTAGCCTCTCCCTGACATTAACTTGCAAACTACCTGAAGATACAGACTCTTGAATGTCTGTAGGCATTGCAAAACCTTGAGATATTGGGTTCACAATACATGCTTTTTAAATAGATTCATTTCATTATCTCCACTTATTGAGCACCAGCTGTATGCCTAGCAGTTTTCAAAGAGGTAGTTCTCTTTGAAGCTTTGGAAAAAGAAAATGAAAGGGATGTGATTCTTGCCCTCTGCATACATGTGATTCAGGATGTGTAGCAAGGAGGCAGACAAACAACGAAACCCATATTTAAAATGTAAAACTTGCAGACCAATATGGCACCTGGCAGTGGTGTTTCAACGTCAGAACCACTGAGGACAACACCTTTGCGAGTGGAGAGAGTTAAGGTCATACTGGGATTGACTAGGATTGGGGCAAGAATCTGTGAGAGGTTGTGCTCTGGAAATCTCTGTTTTGATAAGGTAAGGTAGGTTTTTAAAAAATAATCACCAGAGATTAATCCAAACTTGTCTCTGATGGTTTTCAAGTTGCTTCTTGCATCAAACAGCTGACTATTAGACCCATGGCCAAAGAGTTAGTCCTATTAGCAAAAGTATAACACAGAGAGTTCTTATTTTTCTTTATAATGGGTCTACACTCTGCCTTTGTGTAAGATTATTGTAAAGTAAAGATAATTGTAAATGCTAAATGTGTCTAAAAGTGAGGTTGTAAAATATCTCCCCTCCCTCATTTCAGTATTTCTATTATTGATATCTCTCCACCAATTGATTATTCCTCATCTCTTCTTTTGCTTCTGCTATATTAAATTTGTGGTTTGTTCTGCTGAGGAGACCCAGCCTGACAGGGAGGCTGTGGAAAAATTATCAGAGCCAGGACTTGTTTCTTTAATTCTGCCTGCTGTGTTGCTACCTAAAATGATAGCAGGAACCAGCACACAGATGAGTCTTTGTACTGACTAGACCCTGTGCAATTGTTGCATTTGTTACCTTATTAAGGAAGAAGCTATCTTTTTGGATAGAGGGCCCCTCCGGTCAATTTTCAAATGGATTTGAATGTTGGAAGATCACCTCAGCTTCTGTGATTAAACCCAACTCAGGATTTTAAAGCAGGCATTCTGCTCACTGGGATAATTAACTAAAGCTTATCCCTCTTTATTCCAAATACCATTTGACCTATTTTAGGTGTCATGTTTCAATAGTTGTGCTCCAAATGTGGAAAGTCAGAGTTGATGGGCAGCATCTCACCACCTTATCATTCCTTGCTTCCCCTCCCTAATTCTCATCCTTTGATGCCTAAGTATCCTACCTGAAAGTTAAACCAAGCTTAATACTCTTTTTAGAAAGCCCTCACATGCAAGCCTGGCACTGGGAGTCTAGTGTAAAGCAGCGCTGAGACAGAGAGAGTCAGAGCGGTTCTGGCTCATCTTGGAGGCACTGGATGCCCCCATCCACATGACCCTGTCAATGTGAACTGTTCACACTCAAAGGAATGCAGGAAAAATGTCCCATTCTCCAGTGGTGCTATTACTATGCTGAGAATTCCTTCCCTCCCTCTTCCTCTCCCCAACCAGCCAATCTCTCTCTCTCTCTCTCTCACACACACTCACACAGATGCGTGCAAACACATATACACACAAAGTGCACAAGGTCAAGGAAGAGAAGGAAAAGAGTTTTAAAAAAAGGAATCGAGCCAAGATGTCTGAACCCTTCCCTAAAATAAAGCCCTTTCATATGCTCTCCAGTCTATGCTTAACTCCAGAAGGAAAAATAAACAAGTAAACAACTCAGCCAATTATACAATTATGACATAGGGCAGAATGGCCCTGAAATGGGCATATTGTTGTCTTTTACGGTAAAATGTTTCACCACTGTTCAGCAGGCACACCTTCTTTTCCTTCCTTTTCCTCTTCTTTGACCTCTGCCGTTATCTCTAGATTTATCAGCAATACTGGATGGCTTTTTCACATCAGTAAGCACCATCCAAAATATAACAATCAGAAAGAATCAGAGAAAATAAATCAATGTCCACAAACAACCGACCAATTTTGGCAAGTGCAATTTATTCATAAAAGCTACAGTTCACTGGGGATCCTCTTGTGTGGCATCCACAATGCCCTTGATTCGGCTGCCAACGTGGTGGGCGCCAGGTGGCAGCCACGATGGGAAGACGTGCATTGTTCCATCCGGCTGCTTTGTTCCCCTAATGCCTCTGCTCTCCCTCCTTTCGATCTCAGAGACACAATTTATTCTAGGCATTCTGTAAGATTGTTATCCTAACTAACTGAAGATAGAAATTAAAGTTGAGCTAGGCTTGTGTTATTTGAGGAGGAGGATGAGGTTGTAAAAAAAAGGAGGAGCTCTGCCTGGTCTTCTTGATAGAGTTGCTGCCTCTGAGAATTTCCAGCACTTTCCTCTGATGGGGTGCATCATTGCCTCCTGGGAGGTCATAATCATGCACCAGCAGAAAGCATCTTAGCAGAAAGACTTCCATATTTCAGCTCTATATTCTGCCTAGGATTAATTGCATCTTTTCCCCAAAGGGATTCTGTGCTTCCTGGCTGACACTAAAGATGTTTTGTTTCAGATCCCTCTCTTATTTTCCTGGCTACACTTACATTAAGAAGGATTTCTCTTCCTATCTTTATGAAAGCCTCTTTATGTTCAGGGTGGAAGAGGGAGGCTAAATGCTTGGCTTCCCAAGTAAGCAACATGGGAAAGGTAAAAGACTATGCAAAGGGGAGGAAAAAGACTGGGAGAGATTATGGGTCATCAAGTAGGTAGAAGATTAGGATGGAAAATATAGCCCAGTAAACAAGGGCTCCTCAACCTCAAAACACAGAGTAAATAATTCCACTTACAATAATTAATTAACAGTCACAGTTTGCACTCCGAGCTCAGCTTTCATCCGGCAACTTCAGAGCACTTCACAAACCACACTTAATTAAGCCTCCCGGCCCCCCTGTCGAAGGTGAGCAGGTATTAATAGCATCGTTTTCTAGCACTGAAACAAAGACATGGTGTTGTTGAATGATATAACCGGCGACTTCTTATTCCAAAAGTGCTGGCTCGATGGGGAAGAAAGGAGCCCTTCGTCCGTGTACCGGGGTCCACATCTACATCGCCCAAAATGGCCAGCAGTGACCTGCTTGAGTGACTGGTGTGTTCAGTTGGTGATTAGTTGCCAACATAGCACAGAACCCACTGTGAGTTCAGTTCACTCATCTCTTTCTTGTCCAGGTGGACCAGCTGCCTCGCACACAGCCTCTTATCTGGTCAGAGCACAGAAAATCTCAGTGTCCTGATCCCAGAGCAAGCTGGGAGGTGAACTCTCCCGCACAGACTGTATTTAATTTGTGATGGCTTGATGAGGTTAGTCACCTTGCTTTTTCCCACCATGAAGTCTGGCCGCGAGCTTGCTAGACTTCCTTTTTTGCTGGTGCCTTGTCATCTGGGTTGATGGAGAAGGGCCTGGGAGGAACAGAAGAGGAGTGCTTGCGCCTGTCTGGGTGGCACGTCCATTGCCCTTTCCCGCTCATCCTCCTGGTTGCCCTCGGTTGGCAGCTGCTGCTGTGCTCCCTCCCAATCCCCCAGATGGGATGGAGGGAAGATGAGCTCTCCTTGCATCTCGTGCCAGGGTTGTGTGGGGGATTAGGCTGGCAGAGAAACCCGAATAGCTTCATCTTTAGGAGCAGGAGAATCTTTCAAGGTTACTCTACAGCAGGCACATATTTCTCAGTCGCTGTGGGGAAGCCTCCTCTCAGATCCACTTGAATCTCAGCTTGGGACCATTATCCTGGGTTCTAGCTTATCAGAGTGGTTCCCAAACTTACCTGGTTTGGCATTGCTTTTCATGCTAAACTGATTGCAGAACACACACTCTGCCAATGCCCCCCATAATAAGTCCTTTGCATTTTCGTTGATCATTTTAAAACATATTTTTAGGGAACGGCATAGTGACAGCAACTACCATAAATTCAGCAATGATCTTAAATGAATTTATTTTTTATAACCCACTTGGAAATAATATGTAGTATATGTATATTTGCAAAGCGTGATTTTTTCAAGTGTGCTGATACTTAATGTGCACAAATTTTCAACTTGCAATAACCCCATATCCTTCAACAGTCCTCGGCTCATAGATTGGGAACTTTGGGTTCACAATATAAAGCATATAAGATACGGGGTGAGCAAGTCTGTGAAAATTCCCTGAAATAGACCTAACACATTGCCAAATCCTTGGCCCATTTGGCTGAAGTTCCCACGTAGGAAAGATGCCTTGAGATCTTGGGGAAAACTTCTGTAGGTTTCCTTTTGCCTCACATTACTCTTGCATTTCTTTTTTTTTCCCCTCAATTCTTTTTCCCTAAAAGTAATGACAATAAGGATTTCAAGAGTCATGTGAAACAGAACATGTACATGGTGGATTTACAATATAATGTAAATATTATATTGTAATCCAATATACAATATTTTCTTCATTTGAATCTGAGTTCTTCCCACGTTCTGCTGAGGTCTAGGAGGTCAACAAAGACAGATAAGGGGGATTCAGGGCACAAATAAAAGGTAGAAAAGAGAACAGAGAATAGCTTTGTGTCACTTATAGTTGCTGATTATTGAGCTGCTGCTGTGTAAACACATTTACACAATTCAATAACAAGGCATAAGAAAAATGCATACATTACTGCTGGCATTATTATCATATCATATATTATTATCTTTTCCTTCTTAACATTGAGCCAACCGTAGTGTTGGGTGGTTGTTCCCTACCCTTTAGGCACTCAATCCACTGGCAGATGAATGGAAAAGGTAATAATAACAATGCAGATCAACAAGTGAAATAATAAAGAGCAGAAAAATCGCTATGGCTACTTAGGGAGGAAATAGGTAATGCTATCTGGTGGAAGGCTTAGCAGAAGAGGTGATATTTGAATTCAATCTTGAAACGTGAGTAGGAATTGACCAGACAAGGAATACAAATCAATTCTGCAGATGTGTTTGTGTATATCTACTATGTGTTAGTGACTATAGTAGGCATTGGGTATATGACTGTGGATAAGACAAAGATCTTATTCCTAAGAAATGCAGTCTGATTAGGGAGACAAGTAACTACAATGTGGGAGAGTAAGAACTGCAATGGAAGTGCACAGGAGGACCTTCGACTTATCCAGGGTACATGAAGAATTTAGAGCACAGAGAAGAGGTTGTATCAAGGCTGTAAATCATAAAAGGGTAGAATATCCTCCAGTGCAGTGGTCATGGGTAAAAATGCAGATAATAAGGCTTGGGAGCTATGTAAGGGGCAGAACGTGAGGGTCACACTATTTAAAGTTTTGATTTTAACCGTAAATCAATGGAGAACTTTAATCAGGGGAACATAACAAGCAAGAATTTGGTGGGGGAAGATTTCCTCTGGGAATGGAAACAATAGACAGAGGAGAGAAGGTACAGGTGATAGGATGTGTAGAGAGGAAGCTATTGCAATGGTGACAGCAAGCGGGTTGGCAGAGGAAGAAGATGCAACCTAGGAAATGGCTCTGAATTAGAAGAGACAATTTACTGATTGGTGGGATTTGTGGGTGAGAGGACTGAAGGGTAATTTATAGGCCTCTTGAAAGACTGGGTGAACTTAGAGTGGTGCCTAATTTTCCAAAGAACATTAAGATTTTAGCTGGAAGAGAAGGTTTGATGGAGAAGCTCATGAGTTCCCTCGTGAACATATTCAGTGATTTGAGGTGGAGATTCACAACCGGACCCCAGGAGAAAGGTCGGAGCTGGAGGTTGGGATTTGGTAACCATGAACTTATGAGTGCAACTGAAGTCATGGGATGAGAAAGGAGGACCAAACACCGGGGGGAGGAAGGATACATTAACCATTGAGGTAACTGAGAAGGAAAACTAGAGGGCTATGAGCAATATCCAGAGTGAGTAAGGTCCTGGGAGGATGGGAGGTGAGTGAGGTAGTCTGTTGCAAATGAGTATGTAGATGGAAAATGAGTCATTGGCATGGCAATTAGGGGGCCACTTAGAAAAGACTAGCACCTCCCTATAAACTTTACAAAGCTGGTCTGTGGGGCCAACGAAATGATGCGTGTGAAAGTAATAGACTGTGAAATGCTAGGCTAATGTCAGGTAAGTGTTTATTTGCCTGGACCGCCTCCTCTTCCCATCTCCATCTCTCACATACTCTCAAGTACTGTTTTCAATTGCCAACCTTTTCTGGAAAATGAAGATATCTGTATTCTTTAGAGCCTCTTTCCCCAAGTGGATGCTCTTCATTTCTTTGTTCCTCCTGTTCCCTCTGCCAAGGAAGCCTTCCCAAACCCACTTTGTTCCTCATCAGATCCTCCATATCCTCGGGGACTCAATTTTAACATCTCCTCCTCCAGGAAGCCTCCTCTGATTCTCACCAATGGAACATACCCCCCCACCCCTCCTGACACACACACCAGGCCAGGTTAAGTGCTCCTCCCATGGTCCTCCATGACACATTAAAAAGCCCCTCTTTTTCATCATGCTTACACATTTTATGATAAGGAGAACACCATGCTCCCCTTAAGAACAAAGACCATGTGTCATTGCTCTTAGGAGTTCCACATTCTAATCCAATTCCTGACACTCAATAGGATCCTTGATACATAGTTGTTGAACATGAACGAAAAAATAAGATGCAGATACCCAGGTGCTGCTTGCATTTTCTAGAAACCAGCACCCTCCACCTCTTGAATAACAGCCTTTAACCAGTCACCTAAGAAGCAAGGCAGTTAGTGGGGAACTGTGACCAGCCAGCTGACAGCCCTAATTAAAACATCCAGTTCATGTGTATGCAAATCCAGAAACAGCATGTCAGGGAAGATGACTCCTGATCTGAACTCATCCCCAGAGCTTTGTCTGAGCCCAGCTGTTTAGAAGCAATCTGCAGTAGGGCCACTCGATAAAATTATTTCTGTTTGGTAAGTGTGGGTGGGCATGTGGGTGTGTGAAACCAGGACATTGAGGGCAGGAGCTGATAGGAAGTCAAATTGCAGAGGATTCAAGAAGGAAAGCACAGTTTAAAAACAAATCCCTAGGGACCTCATCAAGTTTGGGGTTAGAGAGCATGAACAAGGGAAGAAATATCTGATTGTTATATTTCCCTTAGACTACCTGACTTTAATGTTCAATGCAGCATTGAGCCACAGACACAAATTCATAGGCACAAACTTTAGACAAATGAGCTCAACAGCCTTGGCCTTCTTAGATCTGGCATTTAACTCCTTACAGTCATAAGTTCAACACAGAGCAAGATTAGAAAGCTCCGTTGGCATGAAGAATTATATTCTAAATATCCGAAATGCTGTTCAGAGAAAAATGAAACAAACAGGGGGTGATTTGGGTTCTTGCCCCAGCTGTATTACAAGCTACCTCTCTGATCTTGCGCAAGTTTGTTGGCCCCTGTAAGCCTTGGTTTCCTTATCCATAAAATTACAGATTTTGGACTAACAGATCTCTAGAGTTCCTTATTACACTATGACTATAACATGTTACTCTCCTGGTTTTGTTGATAAGGATCCGTGTTAAATCAAGTTTGTTGGGAGAAGGTGTTTGAGGCCCTGGAATATCTTCTGGGGCCACCATCTCCCAGGTCACTGGTTTGGAGCACTCTCCATCCCCCATGTGTTGTTTATTGGCCTGAGTCTCTGTTCCTTTCCTTGTCCTGGGCTTTGACATTTTCCCTTTTATCTGGTCTGGCTTTTGGCAATGCTTTTGGACAGTTGAAAGCATCTGGTCAGATGATTACATGGTCCTGTTGTGGAATATATACTAAGAAGAGAAAAAGAAAAATGAAAATTCAGTTTATCTGTGCCAGTGCACCCTCATGGAAATCACACAGTTCTCTGCAGCTGCATGCAAACTGGGCCAAGATTACCATCCAACATGCTATCTGAGAGTGCCCACTACAATATTCTATCACAGTGTCAGATCTTTAGAGTTTCACCTTTCCACATGCGTATTCTGTACCACTGCCCTCCAGGCAGAACCCAGCTTGTGGGGATGCAGCTGGAAGATGTCCCACTTCTACCCTGTGTGCTCTTGGTAGAAGGGTGCCCCATCCTCTTTAGCTACAGAAAGAGGGTAGCCAGAGCTTTCAAGGGAACTGCACAGAACTGAAAAAATCCCTCCAGCTCATGGTGGGACAATATACTGAATTAATAACTCTGTAAGCAAGGCATTAATTTTAGTTGTGTTTCTTTCCAGATTCTCAATTGCTGTTATTCTAATGGTTCAGCCTTCATTATTTGTGTTTAAGAGAGGCAGTGGGGGATCAGGAAATAATGGAAATCCATGGGTTGTATTAAATGGCTTTAGGTCATTAAAAAATATTTATTAAATGCCTACTATGTACCAGTCCTTCTGCCAAGTGCCGGGAACACAAACATGGACAAAAACATAAACTCTGGCACTCAAGTGTGGATGTCTAGTAGGGGACAAAGTCAAGTTCAAAGAGAATTCATAATCAGAACTCCAGAGTAGGGAGCTGCTATTGGAGCCAAGGAAGATAATCACTTACTCTTCTTTGGGAAACTGGAAATGTGTCTTATCTGAGGGTTTTCCAAAATGGGACATGCAAATTGTTTCCAGAGGAAGGAGAGGATTGCCCCAACAAAGCACAAACAAATACATGAAATTGTCAAAGTACCCAGCTTGGATACTGGTAAGAAGCACCATTGCAGCTGAGTGTAGGATGTGAAGAGGGCAGAAAGGGAAGATGCTGGCAGGCCCACCAATGCATGATGGTTTGCACAGAGAAGTGACATTGGGAGGGGAAAAGATGGACTTCTTGAGATCGTGTATCCCATGAACTTCTCTGGCATTTTGCACATGTCATTTCTTCTAATCCTGTGGACATCCAGGGTTCCCATCCTTCTCCCACCACTTCTATGTTATGTGACCAAGGGCAAGCTGCTAAACCAGACTAAGCTTTACAAAATCATAGCAAAATGGGTCTAATGTCTTTCTAACAGGGGTGGCATAAAGATTAAACAAAGAAACACAAAAAACCTGTCTTTTTCTATATGTGTATCCCACTGGCTGGCATAGTGGGGTCAAGTAAGTGTGTATGTTCCAACCAACCCAGTTAGCAACTTCTCTCCTTGAAGATCCATCTCCTGAGAGCTTAGCAGAAACAGAGCTGAGGAGAGACTACAAAGTCCCTCCCCTAATACAGTTATTCCTTATAGGTAAATTAACTGCACCATGAGAGCAATATAAAAATTCCTTAAAAGGCTTAATTTTGTGCATGGGTTTTGTGCCAGTTTGAAGCTATTACATACCCCAGAGAAGCCATGTCTTTTAATCCTCACTCAGTATTGCTGATTGTTTCCTTGGAGATGTGAGCCCCCTGATTGTGGATAGTTACTTCTGATTAGATGGTTTCCACGGAAATGTGTCTCTACCCATTCAAGATGGGGTTGCTTACTGGAGCCCTTTAAGAGGGAACCATTTAGGAAAGAGTTCAGTGCTGACAGAGCCATCAGAGCCAACACAGCCCATAGAGCCAGAGGCCATTGGAGATGAAGAAAGAAAATGCCCTTGGGGAAGCTGTTGAAGAAGCCTGGAGAGAAAGCTAGCAGATGTCACCACATGCCTTTCCAGCTGAGAGAGAAACCCTAATTTTCATCTACCTTCTTGAACCAAGGTATCTTTCCCTGGATGCCCTAATTTGGACTTTTTTATAGCCTTGCCTTAATTTGGACATTTTTATGGCCTTAGAACTGTAAATTTGCAAGTTAATAAATTCCCCTTTTTAAAACCTGTTCTGTTTCTGGATTTTGCATTCCAGAAGTTTTCAAACTAGAACAGCTTCAAATAAGCTTTCCCAGTGAACACACTTGTTGGGTGTTGTTTCAGGCCTAACATCAGTTACTTTCAAATTTGACAACCAAACCACAATAGAAAATAATAATAGAAATAATAATGGTAATCATGGTATCTACTATTTACTAAACTTCAACAAGACCCAAGATACTATGCTAACTTGAATTTTACTATGTGGCCTGTGTTTATCTATTTAAATTATTTAATTTAATCATCACAAAAGTCCTTTAAGGTAGGTTGTTGATTTCCATTTTATTGGTGAAGACATTGAGCCTCAGAAATTCTTTGTCTTAGGATCATTCTTTGTCTTAAGATCTTTCCACTTAATGACAGGGATTAAATGACAGGGATTCACAGCTACACAAGTTTGGGAATGTGGGCAAAGACATGCAAGAACAGTTGCTGTGTTAGTTTGTAAGTTGCTGGAATACGATATACCAGAAATGTAAAAGCTTTTATAAAGGGAATTTAATGAGTTACAAGTTTACATTTCTAAGGAAGTGCAAGTGTCCAAATTAAGGCACCAACAAGAGATTACCTTCATTCAATAAAGGCCGATGGGTCTCGAACACCTCAGTCAGCTGGGCAGTCTTGTAGCTGCCACCTTAATCCTGGACCCCATTGCTTTCAGCCTCTGTTCCTATGGAGATTTCTCACTTTGCTTATCCAGGGCTGGCTTTCATCTCTTGGCTTCCTTTGGCTCTCTCCAGGTTCTGGCTTGTTTAACATTTCATGCTGATGTTTGCTGGGCTCCAAGAATCTCCAAATATCCATGTCTCTGTTCTCTAAGTGTCAGTTTCTGTAGGCTCTCTCTCTTTCAGCTCTGAGACTTCTGTTGTTTCTCCAAAATGTTTCCTCTTTTAAAGGACTCCAGTAAACTAATAAAGACCCACCTGGAATGGGTAGAGTCACATCTCTCCTTAATCAAAAGGCCACACCCACAATTGGGTGCAGCACATCGCCATGGAGATAATCTAATCAAAAGTGTCTACCCTACAGTATTGAATCAGGGTTAAAAGAAATGGCTGCTCTCACAAGATTGAATTGGGATTGAAACATGCATTTCTAGGGTATATAATACTTTCAGAACTTTTCACTCCAAAAATGCACAATGGGCCTCACTCTACTCTTCAAGGGGAGCATCTGGTCTTGTAGATTCATCCCAGGTCCAGTGAGGTTAAGGGAAGAATGGTACCTAATCAAGAACGGGGAGTAGCAGTGCAGCCCTGCAGAGAGGAGATAACTCTATCGGCAGCCACGGGGGTGATACAACGCAACGAAAATATAATGAAGAGCCTTCTCTGAAGCTATTGTGGGAAACACTGCTTTGCTGACTTCCCTTGATGAGCGCTTACTGATAACTATGTATTACAGCCTGCGAATCACAGGCAGTTATCACTGGGAGGAATTTAGTCTGCAAGATGAGATGAGAGCAACGGGGGCTGGCATGTTCTTTCCCCCTTCTCTCACCATTAATGTTCATGGACACAGGATAGTGGATACCTTTGGACCAGGAAGATAGGATGGGTTTTGGAATTCTAGGTGCCCTGCGCCCCTGATGGTAGAAAAATCTCAAACAGCTCCCTCTGATAACTGGAACTTATAGAGCCAAAATGCCTTTACAATGTTTGAGCAAAAATGACCAAAGCAGGATATTAGAAAGATTCAATCAAATTTCTCTGCTGCCTCATTAGAACACAGCCATTCTGAGGGCTCTCCAATCATCAGCTCACCCCTTCACAGCCCCAGGAGAAGGCTGGGACCCCACCGTGGACACCTAACAGTTAACTTTCATTTGAACTTTGGAGTTCATTTCTCAATTTGTCTCTTATCGCCTGAGCCTCACTGTGTTTTATTTCATGGCCACTGCTATTTTGGATTCGTGAAGTCATTTCTATTCTTAAGTGAGGAAGTGTGGTTAAACAATGAGTGCTGCATCCAGGAGCTCCAACATCGACCATCAAAGAAAGATCCAGTCTCCCCAGTTTCCTTCCCAAGAGGCAAATGATTGAAAGCTCATGGAGGACACCTCAAGTCTCCTACCCAGGCAGTGGGGAGGCACCCTTAGGAAATGAGGCCACAGAACATGAAGGAAAGGGACACTTGAGTTCTGAGATACTCAGAGCTCTAATATGCAGGAGTCCAAACAATGTCTCATGCAACAGCACTGCCTAGGCATGCCTGCAAACCCCTATAACTCCTTGTCTTGCCCCAGGGTTTGTTCTCACCTGCAGTGGACTGGCATCCTCTTGTTTCCTAAAGTTAATGTTGAGCTGCCATCCAGCCAGCCACACATCCATTCTGATCTCAGGTCCTGCAGACATAACACAGGCATCTGGCAAGCCAGCTCGCCTCCCTCTCTCCTTCCTTTTCCAGCTATAATTGGGAAAATGCTTTCCTGTCTTAAAAATGCATGGGCACAGAAGATGTATGGGGATTGAGAGCTAAATCCACTATTACTATTCTACTCAACCTTTTTGTTTATTTTCTACGGAAACTAAATAATGGATTTAAACAGTTTGCTGTTACTTTAAGGAGCTGCTGATGCGTCATAGAAATCTTTGAAAACATTCTCTTTAGAGTCATGATTCTATTTCAAATACAGCCATTTTCTCTCCTTTTCCCCCCTCCTTTATTTATTTACATTTGTTTTTTGCAAGACCTTTGAATGGGAAAAGAACATTTTCTGGACAGGAGTTTCAGAACCAATTTTCCTTTATTCCTGAGCTGGAGTCACCTGGATCGGGCTTGGTCCTTGCTGATGGATGTCAGGTGAGCTTAAAGCCACCAGTCCCATTTCAAATTCTGGGGAGAGGGACACTTGCATGCTCCATTAGCATATATACTTCCCTTAATATCCACCTTTTTCATGTGAGCACTGAGAAGAGAAGAGACTTGCCCAAGCTCAAATAGGAAACAAATTGACATGATTAAAATGATAACTCTGCCATGTGTCTCAGTGCTTTTGTTTTAGCTACTACCATGAAATCAAGGAGTGACACTCCGGAGGGGAAAAAATTAAGTTCATTAAAAGTTCCTTATAAAATTTTTTAATCACTTAATTTTGTTGTGCGTAGGGAATTTATACATCATTTATTCCAACCTCATCTTATTATTGGGGAAGGAACTAGGATTAGAAAGGAGTTCAATGTGCCTAAGTCACAATCATCTAGCTAGGTGGCAAAGGGACCAGGGCTGGAAGTCACATTGCTATCTAGTGTACTTACCTTCTTTCAGTATGGCCCCCTCTCCCTGCAGTAATGATTTCAATAGGAAGCAAGGGGATTTAATAAGCTTATTTGGTTATTTGAGTTATGCATCTGTTAGGCAATTGCTCTGCAAAGAACCACCCGGTGAAGAAGACAGTACTAGGTTCTGAAGACTAGTACTAGGTTCTAACAAATTTAACATGGTTGAGAGGCATAGTCCCTTCCTCCTTGAGCTCAAAAAACTGAGAGAACACCAGCTGTCAACTTCATTCTCTCCTCTGTCCTTGAAAGCATTAGTTCTAAAGCTGTCATTCTAGCTACCAGTGGAGCTTTTAGAAAGTACACACCAAACTGTTGAACTGAGATGTGCATTTTGCAAAACCTCCACAGGGGATTTTGAAGAAGTCCATGGTTAAGAATCCCAGCTCTAAAGTATCCTGATGATGTATGGTGGTGATTGAAGGAAGGAGTGAAGTCAGCAACAGAGGAATGGAAGTGTTGAGGGTGAGTTCCTGTTGGCAATGTGAAGAAAACTTCCAGAGGAGAGGAAAGACTCAATTTCCCCACTCTCTTCCAGTCCAGCCTGGATAATACCTCTGTAGGGATGTAGAACTACCAAGTCTATAAGAACACGCCATTCATTCCAAATAGCTCTTCTCTTGGCTCCCAGGATTCCAGAAGGAATATAAGTGAAGACAGAGACTAACCATAAAATGCTGCAGTCTCTACAACACTATGAGACATAATGATGCAATCCAGGTTAAAAGATTAACCCTCAAGAATCTTCTTTTATTCTCTATCTCTTGTTCTGTGCCTAACATTGAAACATAAATCTGGGTTGGGAGGGAGCCCTTTGGCCTGCAGAGATGGTTGGCATGAGTCGAAGGCTATTTTCAGTTTCTAACCTCAAGGATAAAAGGCTTTCCCACAGAGCATGATGAAATTCCACCTTATTTGCTCCTGATCTGGTCCAAGGGTCAATGGTCTGCTCTTACAAGACTCCAGCCCAGCTTCTGAATTACTACAATTGGGCAAGCTTCTTTCCTGAAGGCTGAACTGTATGGTGTGATCAGGCTCTAACCCACAGAGAAGGAAGGTGAGGGGAGACTAAAGAGGACCTTTAGCAGACACAGTTATGCTACTCTTTGCATCCTCTGCCAGGCTTCCTTGTGAGTTCTTGGACTTGGGCGGCAGCAGGGGTGACAGGCAGGACAGAGGGGAAGGAGTAATACAGACAAAGGAAGTTATGGAAGCATCTGAAAGTAGAGATGCTTCCAGCCAGTATTCAGGTTTCTGCTGTGAATCAGCAGTTCTTCCAGTCTTGGGTCTCTAGTGAGGAAGAGAGGGCTTCTAGATGCCCCAGCAGGCTCCAGTTCTACCCAGGAGTCTTTGAGGATGGGGGGTTCTGGAACATCTGAACCAATGCTACTCCTGAAGGGAATCCAATAGCAAAACAACCAGAGCCCAATATTCAGAGCCAGGAATTATCCTGGGGCATAAAAATTGGTGTGCTACAGATCACATTTGCCCTGCAGATGTGCATTGATTGGCAGGTTTTAAACTGAATTGAAAGTGGGACAGTTACTTTCCCCTTTTGCCTCAGCCCCTGGTTTCTCTACTATATTGCACACAATTGAGTTCAACTACTTCCTGATGGTTTGGTCTCTATTGTCCTTTGAGTTTGTGACCTCTTTACTGTATTTGTGAATCCATACAACTTGTAGGGGCCAGGCACTATGAATTCCCCTTTTACAGGTGATGAAGCTGAGGCTAGGAGAAAAAACGAGATTGGCTGAAGATAATACAACTAGTTAGTATCAGAGACAGAACTGTACCAGAAAGCATTTACTTTTCAGTACACACAAATACAATCTCTGAGAGTCCATTGCCCACCCCCACCAAAATTTGCCAATTTTTCCTTCCCCTGGCCCTTTCTACATACACACACTTCAAATAGTCCTGGGATCACTGGATCTGAAGATGCCCTGGTTTCATTCCCCTTTCTTAAGCTTCAAGATGACTCAGAAACAAAGAAGGAATAGGAGGGGAACAATAGGAGGGGGATGGAATTAGCCCTGCATTTGTTTTCCAGGGTCCTCAGACAAGGCAACAAAAATTATTTGGATTGGAATCTATATGTTTTACTCTTCTCAGTCATGTTACCAAAGATTGAACCAGCCTAGAAAATTTCTCCTGAAAGAAATCAGAGTTGTGTAGCAGGAACTTAAATGCCTGCCCCATTTGCATTTAAGTCTGGGCAGTAGCCTCATGAGGATCCAAAAATTCTGGGGATATTGATTATGGTTTAAAAATCCTCTTCAGTTTCCAAATTCACGCATATCTTCTTTGTAGAGACTATATTTCTGTGCTTTCCACAGCCAGAGTGAATCATCTGGTGGCAAGTAACGCACACCTTGGCTGATGAAAATAGCTGGGTTTGCCTTCTACTGAGCAAAAAGCTGTTGGTCCCCAAATTACTTTCTGTACAAGTATGAATGAGTGACCTTGTAATTGTGATCCTTCAGGCTAAGACTGCTCAAAGGTCTAGCCTTCCTGATCACCCCTGCAAAGTGTTTTCTGTGATGGAAAAAGAAGGCATGCTTGCTTCCCTTTGAGAATCATTCTTTAACCCTATTGAAGGCCAGGGGTCATTTTCTGGATGGCAGTGAAGCATGGGAAAGTTTAATAGCCACTGGAGTGCAGTCTCTGTGATACTGAAGGAGGGTTCCTGTGTAATTGCATCAGAACCTGAAGGTTTTGCCTTCTCTTGTTCCTGTGGATGA
Organism: Tamandua tetradactyla; assembly: GCF_023851605.1. Classification (NCBI taxonomy): domain Eukaryota; kingdom Metazoa; phylum Chordata; class Mammalia; order Pilosa; family Myrmecophagidae; genus Tamandua; species Tamandua tetradactyla. Next base: position 9,501,342 of record NC_135334.1, on the reverse strand, counting down.
GTTCATTTGAGGGGCTAACACAGAGAAACATTAGGTAGGAATGTTATATCACAGCAAAGTGCCAGGCTTGGGAGAGATTTGCTGTTCATTACACTGAAAAATTACATATCCAAACTACCCCTGATTTTTCTCCTGTCCTAACTTGATGTGGGATAATTTCCTAACACTTTCTTGATTTAGTGATTCTTGCAGGTGAGAGTAAAAGCCTCAATGTGCCCCACTCACCCCCTCAGATACTTAAGGTATAAATAATGCTGGTTTCCCAGGTATTTAATGGTGGGGCCTTCGGGTTGACCCAGAACTCAAAGGTGACTTCTTTCTGGGAATATCTGGTTATGGCAAGAGGCTAAACCAGGGTGTGGACTGAGGATCAGGAAGGGAGGGGAAAGAGCAAGCACTGTTGAAAGCAGTGATTGAAAAATGGTCAAGTTTAGGGGATTGAATTTTCTTGATAGGATTTGAAAGTGAAGACCAGCAAACGAGAGGCAGGTTGGCATCAAGGAGCTGAGCTAAATTTAGGGGTGGATTTAGAAGATAAATCAGGGTCAAAAATAAAAATGTGTGTTAATTCCAGGGTTGATACCTGTTTCAATTTCCTGGGCTGTGCAAGCAAATACCATGAAAGGGATTGGGTTAAACAATGGGAATTTATTCGCTCATAGTTTTAGGTGATGTGTTTTCCCTGGAAAGACTGTGGCTTCTGGGGCTGGTGGCTTGCAACCTTGGCCCGTAGATTGTCACGTGACAATGCACATTGGAGGCATCTCCTGCTTTCTCCCTTCTCTTCTAGATTCCATTGATGTTCAGCTTCTGGCTGCTCCCTTTTTGTCTGAATTTCATTCTGCTTATAAAAAACTTCAGTGATAGGATTAAGAATATGGCCTAATTGGGTTGGGCCATACCTAAACTGAAGTAACCCCATCAAAAGGTTCCAATTACAAGAGTTCACACCCACAAGAAAGGATTAAGATGAAAAGTGTGTTTTACTGGGATACAGAGAGTTTACAACCACCACAGTACCCAAAATAAATTCTGATTAAATGGAATGATGCTTCGGCAGGAGAGAATCAAAGAATGTTTGTTCATACTTAAAACTGGCTGCCAATGGTTGGGATACATTAGCTGTAATTGCCCTTCATGAGATGTGGCTTCACCTCTTTCTCCCTATGCTCCTTTACCCCTCAGCTCTATAAATGCCAATAAATGCCTCTTCATTCCAGTGACTGGTTTAAATGTTACTTCCTCCAGGAAGCCTTCCTTGACCACCAGTCCCTTCTCAGGTCTGGTTAGATGTGTCTTCCATGTGCCCTCATAGCTTCTGTACTTTATAGTCCCAACATTTGCCAAACTTCTTTACAATTGCTTATCTTCAAACCACCTCCCCCACCACTAATAGTCTGTAAGGGCCAAGAAGCAGGGACTTTGTTTAAGTTGAATTTCCCACCTTCTTACCACCAATACCTAGCAAAATGCTGGCCCTCATTAAATAACAAATAAAATTGTGTTCTTATGAGGTACATTCTTTCTCCTGCCCTGATGAGACCCAAACATGATTTTTGACAAGAAAGATCAAATATAGCACAAGTGATCATTCTTTGTCCAAGAGTTAGTAATTTTCTTGAGGATAGAGCTATGTGCTCTACTCCATCTCTCCTTTCCTCTCTCTCTCTCTCTCTCTCTCTCTCTCAGCTATTTCCTTCCACAATGGACTTTCAATAGATACTCCATGGAAATGTGTTACTTGATTGTAATACTTAGCTATCAGAAAGGATATATTATCTATCCTTTAGGAGATCAAACAGTTTGCATCAAGCTTGTCTGAGTGTTTAGAATCAGACAAGACTTTGTTTTTTTTTAATGGGAAAATGGGACTTTAATAGGTCTTGCCTCCTCTTTCCCTACAGAAGATGAAGCAGGCATTTCATTCCGTTGGAGATGCTGTCGGCTGCAAATAACCCTTGGGATTTGAGAGGGATTATTTGGCCACTGGAGGGCTCTTACATTTTTCCATGTAATGCAATTGAAACCTATTCAGAATGACTAAATAATTAATGCCACATTGTACAAAGTGTGTTCCCCAGTTCCTATCACAATTTTTTTAAATGCAGAATTTCAAGAAGACCAGACTTAATTTACTGTGTGTTTTGCTTCTTCAACAAAAAACATGAGATGAATAATATCCCTGCATCATGGTTTTACATTTTTCCATAAATAGGACATCTGTTAACATGGATTATTATGTATGTGATGCTAACGTGATTAGGCTCAAACATTCACCCAAAAAAACTAATTTTTGGAAAAGAATGACTCATAAAAAATGAGAATGAGAATAAATGCAGAAAATAAAATATTAAGGAAAAATCCAGTAAGAACGAGAAGTTAGGAGGATGGTTAGCATTTCAGAGTGAGAGTTTGGGTACTCTTTGTTCAGTAATATTTATCATGAGCCTTCTATATTCCCAGCACTGTGCATATAAATAAACCACTGGGCATATAAACAATAATAATAACAACCTTGCCCTCAGAGGGCGAGAACCTTGCTGTTCTACTAGAACCACTAATCCTGCCACATAGATCAAAGCCTGATACTCAGTTGGTATGCATAGGTAAAAATTGCTGAATACTTTATATATGTCTTGGATTGGTCTAAGAAGAGCTTTATATGTGTTGTCAGCTTTAATCCTCACAATAATATTATGAGGTCCATAATAGTGCTGTCTTTGTTTTATAAATGAGGAAATTGAGGTAAAGTAGGATTGAATAAATTGCCTGAGGTACTAGAAATGGATTTAAAACCCAAGTCCCTCTGATACTAAGTCTGATATAAAACCTGTGCTGTCAATCATTAAGCTATACACTATAAGAATATTATCCCTGCAATATGGGAGTTTCTACAAGCAAGTAAGTAAGCAAAATAAAAGTAATATAACCAAAGAGGAACATGTCTGTTGTGTCCTATATCTAGCTAGAGAATTGCAGGAAAATTTCACATAGGAGCAAATATTTGACCTAGCTTGTGAAGATGAAAATGATGAAAAGAGCCACAGACCCCCAAGGAACATGTTACTTTTGTGCAACCTTTGTGTTATGGGTCATTTGGGGTCATTTGTTACTGTACAGCAAACCATCCTATCCTGACTGCTATACAATGGTATGGAGGCTTCCTTCAAAGTGTAATGAAGAGTAATTATATACACATACCCATGCATATATACATTTATATATAAATATACATAATTTACTCCTTTGAAAGATAGGAATAATTTACATATACGTATCATACATTAGGAGACTATACATATAGAAAAGTGTACAACTCTTTGAATTTTCATTAACTGGATATATTTATGTAGCTAACTAGCATGTAAAACAAGAGATAGAATTTTACCTGCATCCCAGAAGCCCATCTTCATCACCTATATTAGTTTTGTAGAGCTGCCATAACAAATGACCACAAGCTTGTTGGCTTACAACTACAAAAACTTATTCTCTCATAGTTCACGGGGCCAGAAGCTCAAAATCTAGATGATAGCAGAGTTGGTTCCTTCTGGAGGCTCTGGGGAAGAATCCACTCCATGCCTCTCTCTCAGCTTCTGGTGGTTTGTAGATGCATCATTCTAATCTCTTTTCTCTGTCCTCACATGGCCTTTTCCTCTGTGTCTCAAATCTTAAAAAGACAATAGCCCTTAACTTTGGTGCTCACCCCGCATCCAGAATGATCTCTTCTCGATGTCCTGAATAAAAATACATCTGCAAAGACCGTATTTCCAAATAAAGTCATATTTGTAGGTACTGGGGGTTAGAACTTGGACATATGTGTCTGGGGGGTACAGTTAAAGCTGTGACAACCCCTTCTAGTCATTACCTTCCCCAAGAGTAATACTGTCTTGGCTTGTAACAGTTTCACCTGCTTTTCTACTTCAAATAAATTGAATCACACTGTTTGTAATATTTTGTGTTTGGCTTCTTTTTTTTCAAAATCATATTTATGAGATTCCTTCACATTGCATTTAGCTCTAGAAAATTTATTATCATTGCTGCATAGTATTTCCTTCTGTGAATATAATGCAATGTATCCATTATTCTGTTATGGGCATTTAGGTAGTTTCCAGCTTGACATTATTACAAATAATGCTGTTATGAACCTATTTGTCCATTTTTAGGGGAGCTTGTGTATGAATTTATGTTGGGTATATATCCAGGTGAGAAATGGCTGGGTCATAGGGCATGAACATGATTTGATTCAGCAGAACTGTCAAAGGTTTTTTCCAAAGTGGTAATACAAATAATTGGCAGGTTTTAAATAGAGGAGTCAGATGATCTGATTTACACATGTAAAAGATCACTGGCTGGAGAGATACAATGGCGCAGAGGTTTAACTTTAACATTACATTCACAAAGGAGAATGGTAGGAAGCAAGCCTAAAAGAAAGCTGGAATCAGAGTATGGAGAGCTTTAACTCTTAGCTTAGAAGTTTGTGCTCATTTTGTTAGGAAGAATGGCATTTTTTAAAAATAGGAGAATGACATTACTAGATTTATTCATCAGGTAGACGGATGGGAGCCAGGTTGGAGAAGATATTAGACCTCGAGGGAGATATTGTGTATATGAAATTAGAATGTAGCAACATGCATGCAGAGGGGTAGGTGGGAGAAATATAAGTGAAACCTGCACACCTGGCTGCTCCCAGGATGTGGCATGAAGAAGAAGAGAGAAGCCAGTGACGTCTTCCAGGTTCCCAGCCTTTCTAGGATCCTTTGTTCAGTGCAGTGAAATTGGGAATTGTCTAATCTTGCCCTTTTCCTGCTAACACTCTGGATGTGGCATGGTTGAGTTAGAATGTCTTCTCTCTTGGCCTCATGTCTTAGTTTCCTATAGGGATGCCACAGTAAAGTACCACAAACTGCATTGATTAAAGCAACTGACATTTATTGTCTAACTCTGGAGGCTAGAAGGCTGAAATTGAGGTGACAGTAGGACCATGCTTCCTCTTAAGCCCGTAGGGAAAATTCTTCACCATGCCTCTCTGATGGCTTCTAATGGAGGTTTGCCAGAAATCCATAGGATTCGCCACCTCGGTGATCACGTGGCATTCTTGCATTTGTCTGTCTTTCTGTGCCTGATTCTCCTCTTCTTATAAGGACACCAGTCATATTAGGTGAAGGGCCCACCCTACACAAGTATGACCTCATCTTAACTCACCTAATTCCATCTACAGCTACCCTGTTTCAAATACTCTGACATTTAAGGCTACTGAGAATTAGGACTTCAAGATATATTTTGGGAGGACACAGTTGAACCCATAACACTGTAAAGGGTTTCTCTCGGGGGACAAGGAGGGGCTTTTTGCACAGCACTTACATGTGTCAGAATTGGACAATAAGCTTGAAGCTTCCTAAAACAGTACTGTCACCTCTGTCATCCTAAACATCAGAAGACAGAAAAAAGGGAATTTGGAGGCTCATTCAACCAACTTTTATGTAGAACTCACCATAAAACAGAAGATCCCAGGAAAATGTTAATTTGATCACAAAAGCAAGCCAAGGGGAACTAAGGAAGCACTTGACTCCACTGGGAGTATCAGGGAGGATGATGGTGGAACATATTTCATCTGAGTCTCGAAAGAGGAGGAGGAGTTACCAAAAGGAGAAAAGCCTGGAGAACTGTCATTTCCCAGCAGAGGAAATGACATGTGCAAAGGTACCAAGGAATGAAAAATGATAGCTGATGCTAAGTGCACTTTTGCCATATGCTAGGCTCTGTGCTAAGAATTTGGTCTAGGTTTACACATTGGACCCTCACCACAACCCATCAAAACAGGTACCTTTATTATTTTCATTTTATAGATGAAAACACTGAGGCTTGAAGAGGTCAAGCTACTCAACCCAAGGGCACACAGCCTCTTGGAGACACATCAGGAATTCTGACCCTAGGGTTCAAGGCTCTCATCATTGTGAGCTCCTCTTCCCCTGGGAAGAAGCTTAGAACTGGTGTGTGTGCTAATGCAGGCAGCTGTGCAGCTTGCTCACAATGAAGTCAGGGCAGGTAAACTCTTGATCCTCAGCTGTGATGGCTGGCAGCAGATCACTTTCCCAAATTCTTTTCCAGCCTATGCCTGGTGAAATATGAATGCCACTTTAAGACTTTGAAAAATGCTGGTGACATTTACCTATGTTGATACACCAGAATAAAAATAGCCTGACCTGACCCCTTGGTTTAACCCCTTCTCTTCAACATCTCTCGATTTTGCCTCTGCTCCATTTTTTTTCCTCTTTGAAGATGTATCAGGTCTCAAGTTCAGCTTAATTCAACTGCTAGATGTATTATTCATTTCTCTGCTTTAATGATGTGATAAGGTTTCTGGAAATAGGAAAAGGCTCATTAAACTGTCATTTGAATATAGATCACACCTAAATTCTAAGGAAGACAAAGTCTGCCAGCCGGAGATGCATTTGCTTTCCCTATGCAGCTCTCTACAAACGGAGAAGGAAGAAAGAAGCATTTGATGATAAGATCCCCAGATTTGTGTGTGTTCATGATTTATTCGTAATTAGTGATAACTCATGAACAGAATGAGGGATTCAGAGAGACAGCAAATGAAGAAGAAATCTAGATATCATATCATGATATGGTGTGTGTTTTGCCCCTATGTGTGCTCAGAGGTTTGATCAGGATGACTCTATTTAAGGTACGGCAGCATGTACGGGATTTTAATTGGACTTGCATGGTTTAGAACACAACGATATCTCTGGCTGGAGAGGTTGGTTGAAAGTACAACCACCTGCCTGCAGATTCCTTTCCTTTTTCACTCTGTTTTCCATCAGGTTTGAGATGTTAGAAAATGCAAGAGGGCAAGGGAGGGATTCCGTCCCAGACCCAGTGGAACAGGGTCTATGCCCACCCACATCCTAATCCTCCAGTTCATAGAAAATCTGAGAATATGTATTTTTTTAAACCCTGATCTAAGCACTCAATGCACATTTCCTCATGTATCTGTCACCAAAACCCTATGAGATAGGTTAATGTTGTCCTTACACTCAGACAAGAGTGGTGTCCACTAGGATGATTGATGAGGCAAGGTCCTTCTCCAGCCATGTCCCTCCAATGGGAGGGTAAGGGGATGCTCCATGGGGCCAAGAGCACACATCCCCCTGGTGCTGGAGACCCTGGATTGGCTGAGCCCAGTTCAGATTCTGAGCAGGACTCTTTGGTAGGTCTGTCCATCTGATGACAGACTCTGTCCATGGCATGTTCCTGGGTCTTAAAGCCACGGATTGGCCAACTGCATGGCTGGGGACAGAGCTTTTTTGGGCAGCTGAGCTCTTCACAAACTTACTTGCATGTGAATTGCAATATGGGATGGAACCAGGGGTGGAAAGAGAAGGTAGAAAGGGTAAGCCATGAGCCCGGGGCATGTTCTCTTCTAACCATCATATTGAGGCCCAAGAAGTCCAAGAAATCTAAATTTAATTCTTGACTTCTTAGTCATTATGTAAGTATATTTTCAAGGTAGAAGGATAGGCAATATTGTGAGTGTATGTGACTTTTATTGTGGTAACATACATACAATTCAAAATTTCTTTTAACTACTTTCAAATGTACAAGTCAGGGTATTAATTACTTTCATGGCATTGTGTTACCATCACCATTATCCATCACCAAAACTTTTTCAGCCCCTGAAATAAAAATTTTGCATCCACTAAACAATAACTTTCCATCCACCCCTCCCCCATAAATGTGGGCAGGCCAACCAATGTGATAGGATAGTTGCCTCTTTGGTTGATGAAGTCAATCTTTTTAAATGCCAAGTTTACCTTATACGACAAAAGTGAAAGAATTTTGCACATATAACTTAAGTCCCTAATTAGTTGACTCTAAGTTAATTATTTGGAAGGGAGATTACCCTTGGGAGCACCAAATCCATCAGTAGGAAGGACTTAAATAGTACTTAACATCTTCACTGGGGAGAGAAGCAGCAGTGGACATTTTCATTCTGGCCTGGAGGAAAACTGCTGTGGTGTGTAGAGGGAACTGCTTTTAGGAGTTTTGAGCCTCAGACCTACAGCAGCAAGGAATTGAGGTCCACAGAAAACCAGTGACTGGGAAGAGGTCCCTGAGCCTCAGATAATAGTCCAGCCCCAGCCAACACCTTGATTTCATCTAGTGAGACCTTGAGCAAAGGACCCACCAGAACCATGCCCAGACCCTGGACTCATGGAAACTATGAAAATAATGAATGGGTGGTGTTCTAGTTTGCTAGCTGCCAGAATGCAACACACCAGAGACGGATTGGCTTTTAATAAAAGGGGATTTATTTCATTCGTTCTTCAGAGGAAAGGCAGCTAACTTTCATCTGAGGTTCTTTCTTATGTGGGAAGGCTCAGGGTAATCTCTGCTGGTCTTCTCTCTAGGCCTCTGGGTTCCAACAACTTTCCCCGGAGTGATTCCTTTCTGCATCTCCAAAGGCCTGGGCTTAGCTGCGAGTGCTGAGATGAGGTATGCTGAGCCGCTTGGGCTGTGCTACGTTGTGCTCTCTCATTTGAGCACCAGCCAATTAAATCAAACATCATTCATTGCAGCAGGCATACCTTCTAGCCGACTGCAGATGTAATCAGCAACAGATGAGGTTCACATACTATTGGCTCATGTCCACAGCAGCAAAACTAGGTGCCTTCACCTGGCCGAGTTGACAACTAAATCTAACTACCACAGGTAGTGTTGAAGCCACTAAGTTTGAGGTAATTTGTTATGCAGCAATAGGAGACTAACATAGGGAGGATTCTACAAGACAACTGGTTGGGCCTCTTCATAAAAACTGAAGGCATGCAAGAAAACACAGAAAGGTAGGAGAAGGATTCTAGTTTAATGGAGACCAGAAAGCAAACACATATCAATGAAGAGCAGCATTGGTTGGGCTGGCAGTGATATTTGTGCTTTGGAAACTCAGTTGTTTTCCTTTCTTTTGTTCTTCCTCACAGAGATCTCTGTGTTCCAAGCAGAAGTGAGGCATCAGGGCTTTGATCCTTCCAAGGAGCATGTTCATTGTGAGCAGGGACAGTTACTTGAAAATACACTAACCTTTAGCTGTGGACACGTGACCTCTGTTCCCTGAAGCTGCTGGAAAGCCAGGATTGAATGGACATGATGGGTCCCAAGAATGCCTATTGACAGCCCATCCTTTACCTGCTCTATCACAATTCTGAAGGTTTAGGGGTATGGGCAACAGGAGCATGGTAGTATAGTACATTTGGACAAGGACAACCTTTTGTAATGAAGAATTTGTGCTCCAGAGGTCCCACATGACATTTGCCAGCAGCAACCAGCTTTGCCCAAGAATGGAGCCCTTCTCTCCACCTAGCCTACTTTCTCTTTGTCAGGGAGGAAAGAATACCTGCAAATTGAATCTACATTCAGATGTAAGTGCACTGTATACAATGCTTTGCATTTAAAAAAGACACCTGGGTGAGTCCAATGCTGTGAAAGCATTTCTAGTGGTGGAATTTCAGTCTTCCTGACAACTTACTCCTAGAAGTCAATTTTAAGATTCCCTGGGGAATCCAAATCATTTTACATATGGGGATGGGTTCATCAGATGCATTGCCAAATACCCATATATATAAAAACAAGTACACGAACACCAGCATAGCTGTGTGACAAACACATTAGTCGAGACAGGAAAATACAACTTATGGTTAGAAGTAGATTTCATTTATTCATACACTCATTTATTTATTCAACAGACAGATTTTGCATAGATATCGGAAACTAAGGCTCTATGGCAAGTATGGCATTTTTGTAGGTAACACAGAACATGCAGAGAAATATAAGATAAAAGGTCCGCCCTTGAGAGAGTGATAAGGTACGCAAAGGCAGGGCAATGTAACTTTCTTTTTTTAATTCTAAAAATTAACCTGCCCTGTGCTACATGATTTCACTTATATTTCCTTATTTATTCTTCCAACAACCATTCAAAATCTATATAATTAGCTTCCTTTTACTTATGGTATATTGAGCCCTAGAGAATTTAAATAACTTTCTTAATGATAACTGGCTGGGATGCTTCACAAAAATCAATGGCATGAAAAACAAGCCAAAAGGTAGGAGAGGATAGGCGGAAGAACCAAGATTTTTTTCTTTCCATCATGGCACTCTACATTAATCACAAATAGAGGTGGTGTTGGATTCAGCCAAGTCTGAAGAAAAGAAATAGGCTGTAAAGTATTAGGGGAAATTCCAACTTTGAACTGAGCTAATAGTCAGGGAAAGCTTCATGGAGAAAGTGGTACTTAAACAGAATGTATTTAGATAAGTTAAAATGTGAAAGAGGACAATCTAGGAAAATGAGAAGGACCAAGCAAAGGACACAGTAAGGATATTAGCTAAGAGGGGACAGTGAAATGTCCAAACTAGCCACAGCTGTGAGGTTTCACATAGCAATGTCTTAGTTTGCCAGTTCTGCTATGAAAAATACCATACATGGATTGGTTTAAACAAAAGAAATGTATTAATTCACATCTTGGAGGCTAGAAATCCAAAATGAAGGTGCTGCTACTCCATGATTTCCCCCAGATTCTGTAGCCTTCTAGTACTGACTTTTTGGCAATCTCTGATGTTCCTTGGCTTATAGAAGCATCTCCTCCTCTGACCTCATGGAAATCTCTTTGCCCTTCTCTGGCTTCTGTGTCTCTGTCTGGATTTCCTGCCCTTATAAGAACTATGGTCTTACCAGATTAATGCCCACCCTGATTCAAACTGGCCTTATTCAAACAGGATATTTGAAGATCTTATTCATAAATTAGTCCACACCAGGGGCCTGGGGTTAGGACTTGAACATGCCTTTTTTGGCAGTCCTGATTCAATCTCCAATAAGTAGAGTCACAGCAGTTAAGGTGTAAAAGGAAGTATTGCCTAGAAGTGATGGGCAGGAGAAATTTGGGGTGGAAGGGTTCTAGTGGTCCAGAGACCAACCTCAGAGCTGTTTTCCTAAACCAGGCCATACCCGGCAAGAGACTGAGCCAGAGTGGGGGAAGAACCACGGGAGAAAGTCCTTACTTTATTGGCGGAGAAGACAGCCCTGATATGCCATACTGTGATGCTGGGAGAAGAAGAGAAAAAAGGATAAGGAAGAAGATGATGAAGATTGATGATGATGCTGCTGAGATATGGGTAATGTTCATTTTTTTTAAAGCTATTACTGTGTGCCATGCCTTCTGGGAAGTACTGTGGTGGGCAAACGCGTCTAAAACAGATCCTAACATCTCAATTTTACAGATAAGAAACTGGCTCTGAGAGGTTAAGTGATTTTTCCAAGGTTGCACTGCCTAAAAGTGGCAAGAATAGGAGCTGAGTCCAAACTGTTGAGCAAAGAGGCAGGGCTTTAGAAAGCATAGAGGAACTGTTCTAGTTTGCTAGCTGCCAGAATGCAATATACCAGAAATGAAAAGGATTTTAAAATGGGGAATTTAATAAGTTCCTAGTATACAGTTCTAAGGCCAAGAAAATGTCCCAATTAAAGCAAATCTATAGAAATGTCTAATCTAAGGCATCCAGGGAAAGATACCTTGGTTCAAGAAGGCTGATGAAGTTCAGGGTTTCTCTCTCAAATGAGAAGGCACATGGTGAACATGGTCAGGGTTTCTAGCTCATCTGGAAAGGCATGTGGCAAACATGGCATCATCTGCTGGCTTTCCCTCCTGGCTTCCTGTTTCATGAAGCTCCCTGGGAGGCATTTTCCTTCTTCATCTCCAAAGGTCAGTGGCTGGTATACTCTCTGCTTCTCATGGCTATGTCATTCTCTGCTCTCTCTGAATCGCTCTCATTCTCCAAAATGTTTCCTCTTTTATAGGATTCCAGTAAACTAATCAAGACCCACCCAAATGGGCAGAGACACCTAATCCAGTTTAACACCACTCTTGATTGAGTCACATCTCCAAGGAGATGATCTAATTACAGTTTCAAACATACAGTACTGAATAGGGATTAGAAGAAATGGCTGCCTTTACAAAATGGGATTAGGATTGAAACATGACTTTTCTAGGGTACATGCATCCTTTCAAACCAGCACAGGAATCCACCAATTTGGGGATTTTAACTGTGCAAGGGTCTTCAAGGCTTTCCTCTGGATTTGCCTTGTGCAGCTCCTCTGGATTTGCCTTGTGCAGCTCATCCCACATGGGCTATGGTGGATATGCAGAAAATACTGAGATGCTGAACTGATGAAAAAGGTTTTGTAATATATCTATGTTCCCTAAAATAAGAGTGCCAGCTCCTCATGCTGCTTTAGAACTTCTTTATCTTTTAACCATTTTCCCCTTCACATTTAACTCTGCTGCCTTTTGCACCGAGGATTACCTAAAGGCCAAGTTTGACATTCTTAATCCAACAATTTCTGAGTTATCTGAGAACAGAAAAGGTACAGGGATAAATACTTAAAGCATTAACTCTGGAACTACCAGAGGGAGCTGAAATGGGGAAAGTTTCTTCCCTGAGGACACTGTTGGGTTCAGAACCAGGGGCTGTCCCTATGAGCTGGGTAGTTGTAAACTATCCTTTAGGTCCCTGGGCCCTAATTTGTTTGGGGTCCTTTTCAAAGCTGCCTAGAGATAAACTATGTGGCAACTGAAACTTCGGGGATGATATTATTTCCCAAGAAGAGCTGGCAGAACAGAGACTCATGGGGAAATATTGACTTGACAGAATCTTAGGCATCGAGGATTATTTTTCAGGTACCTACACTGAGTCCAGTAAAGTACTGGGCCAGAATGAAGAAGCAGAAGAAATATCTTATGGAAATAATCCAAACCTGTGGGGATTTTTACATCCTCTCAGCTGTTATTATCAAGCATCTGCAATGCACAGACATTGTCTGTACTGACTGGCAAATCAATGATGAACAAAGCAGACTTTGTCTCCTGCCCTTGTGGAATTAATATTTTAGTTTATTTATATGGAATTAGACTCCACTTTATTTTCCATTATATTGTGAGTAGCAACAGAAAGCACAGCAGAAATATATTTTCACCTGAATTAAAAGGTAATATGAGATTCTTGCACACTATTCAGAGGGATGATGGGGACATTGGTGGCAGTGGAAGCTCCAATGCCATACACACACACTCCACACACACACACACACGTGTGCACACACACACGTGTGCACACACACACACACCCTTCTCCATTCATTAAGTGTATATTATTTCATGAGAATTGACTCAAAAAAGAGTTTATCATTTTTAGGGTTCTAATAAAGAAATTGGGAAAATATAGGGCAACATCTTTCCTATTGAAGAACTTGCAATCAGCTTTGAAAAAATATCTCTCACATGTGAAAAAAACAACAACAACTAGAGAACAATTCAAGACATACAGTGAAGTTCTCTTATTATCCAGGCCACTTCTATCAAATTTAAACACCCAGATTCTGTCTCCATAAAAGAACAGACTGCTTCTAAGAATTTGGCATTAATTACCGGGATGCAGATGGGTACAAATAGATGCTTCCAGCTACAAATGAATCTTAACTGTTCGATAAAGTCGGCCTCATCAGGAATGTGCTATATACCCCGAAAGGCAGAAGAATGCATTTCTTTAAAATTGCATCACTTTCACATTTTATCTCTAAGTTCATCAGAAATGCTGGAGTTCATTCACCCAACTTACATAGGGCCAAGCTGTGTTCAAGGCTTGACCATGGTCTCTGGGGATAAAACAATAGGACATAGGACAGTCTCACATGGACCCTGCCTCAGGAAACTTACATTCAGGTGGATGATCCATGATCAGGTAAACAAACACGTAAGTTAAATAATTGCAAGTTATGAAAAGTCTCTAAGAAATAATGCCATTGAGAGGTGGAGAATTGTGGAAGGATTCTATTTTTGACATAGCAGTCAGGGGGAAGCATACAGGTGGAAGGGGTTTAGCTAGATGGGTGCAGGGTGAACATTTCCATCATAGGTAAGAGAATAAAAGAGCTGGATATTTTCCAAGAGCAACAGGAAACCCAATGGGCCTGTTGAGTGGTGAATAAGGAAAAGCATGGCCAGAGAATGGCTTGGACCAAACCATGCCGGGTTTTAAAGACCTTAGCATAAAGTTTGGACTTTGTTCGATGTGGAACAAAGATATGTTCCATTATGTGGAACAAAGATGTGTTCCATTATGTGGAATAGGAAGTACATGGAAGGTTTTAAGCAGAATTGGCACAGTAGATAACCTGAAACTTTGAAAGATCACTCTGGCTTCTGTGTGAAGAATAAATTAGAGGGGACCTGGAGCGGAAACCAGGATACTAGTGAGAAAGGTTTATCATTAGTTCAGGCAAGAGAGAAATATTGACCCAATAGGTGATATGGCCGTGTCAAGATGGAAGACTGTGGACAGAGGTATTTGGAATCTGTGGCTGTATGGGTCTAAGAAAATGAAAGAGAAGGAGGGATCTAGGATAATTTCATGTTTTTTTCACTTGTGAAAATGAATGGATATGATGTCCATTGAAACAAGAGACAAGAGAAGATAAGTGAAGGGAAAATAGATTTGTAGATTTTGTATTTAGAGGAGGCAGGAAGGAACTTTCTAAACAAAGATTTCTGTTTTCTTTTTATAAGAAGAAGTCACTGATCAAATGTTTCTATTGCAAAAAAATTGTTTTAAAAAATCATTAGTTTCTCCTGAAGACTTCCGATTTTTTTTTTGGTTGGCAAATTTTCTTTGATTGTTTTTCTAATTTATTCTTCTTAGCAATTCTACCATTTCCTCCTGTTCCTTGTATCCCTTAGCTCCAAAAAGACAGGTATCTAAATGTGGAAAGCATATTCAGAGTGCTCCCCAGATAAAGATTTTACTGAACTCCAGACCCCGGGGGACAACAAAAGCAAGGAAGAACATGTTCAATTTCTTTTACTGTCACTGCCTGTCACCCATTTTAGAGCACCCTGATGGCTTTGGGGAGTGCCAAACAGTGCTTTCTTCCATTGCTAATTTAAGGGTGCTGTCATACTGTGTGTCCTTTACACCATACTATCATGTTCTCCTCCTATATCTCTCCAGCAGACCAAATCCACGCAGGACCCATCATCCACCAGGTAGGATACAGATATGTTATGCTGGTGTTTATGTATGTATGGTTATACCATGAGGTCCTGGGAGAAATACTATTCTAAAAACAAATATCCTTATATTATTATACTGTAATTTCCCACCATTATTTGCAAAAAACAGAGACACATCAGGTAGAAAGGTAGGGATCCAGTTTATACTTAAGGTAGAAGCTCACGGAAGAATGACAAATGCATGTAGAATAAGACTGAGGGGAAATAAGACTTATCAGTCTGCTTCATTTGGTCATCTGTTAATTCTTTCATCTATGAAATGTTCACTGAGCATTTAGCATGTGTTCAATGACCTCACCTTAAGTCCTTGGCATTGGGAATTAAAAAAAAATGAAATAGAATTATGAAGAACTGATTAGGGTAGAAGAAAAGTAAGCAGAGCTAAACCCAAAGTTTCATGAGCCCTCTTTCTTGGAAGAGGCAGCTGTACAACTGTGAGGGAGTATACGGTATGGGTATGGACAGGAAGACTCTCATGGGAGGAGACTCTCAATGATATTATCTGGCCATGGCATAGACTAATAAATGAGGAAGAAGAGGGACAATGGGAAGGAAAGAGATGAGTAGAGGAGATGAAGCAGAAAAACTACTCAGGAGCTATGTATCTATCCAGACACATGATCTGTTGTGCGTTTCATAAACTACTCCTTATAAACTCCTAGTAAACCTATGTCTTCCCCTGAGAGTTTGACCACTCTGGATACTGTATCTTTATACATTTCTCTTCATATTTCATCTGCTTGGGTGTTTTTCTCTTTCACAAATATAGGCCATATAGTTTAATGGAACCTATGATCACTCTCTTGGACAAAAAATAGTTCTCTTTTGCCAAGGCTGACTTTGAACCTTGGAAGATATGCCCTGATCAACCAGTGCCAAGTGAAGTGCATACCCCAAGGCACAGATTGCCATGAGGTAGTGGTGACAATGGGGCACAATCACCCACACTTAAAAAAGAGAAACTAGTTTTAGTCCTCAAGTTCCTTAAAATCTCATTGATGGAAGAAAATGCACTAACTTGAAACAGCTTAGGAGTACTTATAAAATAACCTACAGACAACTATCACTTCTTACTACCCAAGCTGAGTATCTAAATGCTAAGTGGAAGAAGAATAGCATTATTATCTGCATCTGCAAGGTTACCTCAGGGAGCCTTGCTGAGCTGGCTTTGGATAGATCCTGTGTTTTTTATTTTTTGGTGGTACAAAGAAGAAGCAAGGTGGCCCAGGAAGTGGGAGGCATAGGGAGTAACTAACAGAAGGGAATACTACCTCAGGACACAGATGCTGGTGAAACGCAGTAGAATTAAGGAGTCATTAGATGTTGGGTGACTGGCAGAACTGAGAAGCAGCTGCCCATTCATTTGCCTGACTCAGAATCAATATTCACAGAAAGATTAAATAAAAAAAAAAAGACTTAGTTTCTTTGGCAAACCAAGAACAGGCTTTGGGATTTTGCTTTAAACATTTTGAATAATCCTATTAGCAGCTTAGAAAAACAGGGTTATTTTAATGACTTAGTATACATATCTATATATTCCCATCCCCAGTGTGTGAGGGAGATTATCCACACTAGCTGAAGTCTACCCTCTTTGAGGGATTTATCCTTGCTGCCAGGTTTGGGAAAGCAGGAGAGGGAAAGAGCTGATCAGGCCACTCCTTGGAGGCTGAGTCTGCCAGGCAATACCTTCTTGTATCCATTTCCTGAATGATTTATAGACTAGTCCTCGGCGGTGTTGAATCAACCCAAGTCCAGTGGCAGCAGCACGGGGTAAGGGCCAGAATCCAAACAACAGAGTCAGAGAACCCTTATTTATATCCATTTCTGCCTATGAAATTTCACCTCTAATATGGGAATAACAATTACATTCAAGTCACACGGTTGTCTTGGAAATTAAATGAGGCTATGTAAATGGAAGCACCTTGTCAAGTGCCTAGACCACCAGTTCTGATTGCTATTTATATTCACCTGGATTACTCTGATGTCTAAAAACCTATTTGGTAGCTATTTTTGCCAAATCAGCTGCCTTAACTTAGATCAGGTGGAGTTTATTTTTTGGCCCCTGTACAGCCCTGCTGCAAGGTAGAGCTGGTAAAAAAAAGTCTTCCTCTTCTGTTATCTTGGGATCTGACCCATGAGGCTCATGGAAGGAAACCCACTGTTCAGCAATACCATGTCTGTCTGAGAATATAATAATTTACTTTTGTGAATGTGAGTTGTATAGATTTTAAGGGAAGAATATTGCTACCTGGTGGGATTTCATTAACAATCTTCTTTGCGTTACCTACCCATACTTCTCCCCCACCTTCAAGAGTTGCTTGATCCCTGGACATGAGAATCATAGATGCTTAGGTGAGAAACTGGCCTGGGTGTCTTCCAAAGTTATTACTTGCAGGGATCAGATGTGCATTCTGCCAGAAATATTTCTTGTATATGTTGTAATGACTCATGCCTCCAGGATGATGTACAAGACGTGGTGATTTTCAGGCCCTTTGTACCTGAGTGTGATGGTTAATCTTGTGGGTCAACTTGGATAGGCCATAGTGCCTACCTGCTTTGTCAAACACTGCTGTAGGGTGGCTGTGAAGATATGTGGTAGATGTGGTTTACATCCACATCAATTGACATTATGTAAAGGAGATGCTCCTCAATAACTTGGGTGGGCCTCATCCAACCAATTGAAAGCCTTCAGAGCACAAACTGAAGTTTTCCAAAGAAGAAGAAATTCTACCTCAAGACTGTAGCTAAAGTCCTGCTTGATTTCCCAGCTCGTTCGTCTGCCCTACAGATTTAGGACTTGCCAGTGCTAGCTCCCACAATCACATGAGTCAATTCCTTAAGATAAACATCTTTATATATATCTGTATCATTTCTAGCTTTATCTCTCTATCTCTAGCTCTATCTTATTCTTTTGGTTCTCTGGAGAACCTTGGTAAATTGAGATAATCAGAGACTTCCACAAAAGAGAAACCTATAGTCAGAAGACCAAACTGAAACCTTCACTTGGAATTAGCAAAGAAAAGAGTCAGTAAGTCCATCATTTGATTCAGCAAAGGATGGGTTCCATTGTATTTCATAGATGGATTTCCTTAGGACTCTTCCAAATTCCCCATTATGAACCTTTGTCTCAATTGACAACAGAGGCAAGAAGGGTTTTGGGACACACTAAATCATCGTTAAGAAAATCTATTGAGGACTATATAGAAAGACTTTCTTTCTTTTTTTTATTTGAGAGACTTTTTTATTGGAAAAAAAATGAGAGTACCATGAAGAAAAAAAACTATAATTTCATTTTCACTTAATGATCAGATAAGTTAGTTAATATTGGACAGGATTGGAGGAAGGAAAAGGGGCCACAAACAGGGCCTTAGATGCCTGTGGTGAAGGTTAAGGTTCGGTCAAATGAATGGATGTTGGGAGGAAAAGACAAGATTGAGGGAGAAGAAGAGGGCATCTATCACACAGAAGAGAAGGAAGGAGGGGAAGTTGTGGTCACAATACAGGAAAGGGAGGACAACACTGAAGGAGCTACTACATGAATCTTGAGGGAAGTCCTAGAAGTTATACCTGGTTCTTCCCCTTCTAGTTTCAGAGGGTTATTGCATGTTCAGCTGTTGTTTAACTGATTAACCTTTTTTTTTTTTCGTACTCTTCAAATATGCAATCTTTAAAACTAAATCCCCTATAAATTGGATACTAGAGCAATACAGTGTCACTTGCTCCTGCAGTGGCCAGCAGTGGTGGCCAGAGGGCCAAGGAATTCAATGTAAACGTCAGATAAGACCCTTAAAGGAGAGGCTTCCACCCTGAGCTGAGGAAAGCAGTGTCTCCTTGTTACCCTACAATCATTAGAGTCTATATCTGGGGTTTGTCCAGAGACTGACTATCTGGGCTGAGGGCATGGAGGTTAAGACAGAGAGGAGTGCTACACTCTGGCATGGACTCTTTCAGCTCCTGCCTTTCCCACATCTGGCTGGCCTCAGGTTTCACCATAAAGGACAATCAATGGAAAGAAAGACTAAGCAAGAACATCTGCTGTTTCTACCCAGGCAGCAAACAAACAGCAGCAAGAACAGCAGAAGATTCAATGTAGAAACAGCCTCCAAACTGCAGGCTGTAACCTCGATGGTATTGATTGAGCACATCTGTCTGTTTTCATTTTAAACCATGAGCTTGATTGTTGGGAAGTTTATAGGATTATGGGTTTAATTGGATGCCTGTGTTTTACTTGACGTAAATGAAATGTATTGGCTGTGGGGTTTGAGGTGCCAGGTGACAAGGGTTGAGGCCCAGTTAGCCAATCAACAGGAGCCCTGGAGTTTGTGTGCAAGGAAGGCACCTCCAGGGCTTTGCTCACAGCCTGGGGTCCCACAAAGAGCAGACAGACCAGGTGATGGGAACCAGAGCTCGGTTGACCCATGAGTCTCCCTAGCTCTCTGGCCTCCTATGATGCAAAAAGGAGCTGTTAACAGGCATCCTGGAGAAATTACTGATGTTCAGTTAGATCCCCCTAAGAGCTGGCAATACAAAGAGAACTGCTCAGTGGGAGAATGATTGCTGTGCCTTTCCTTAAGCTCCGTGCTACTGTAAAGTGTTTAGGGCAGGCTGTTAGGAATGGCCAAGGGCTTTAGTAAGCCCAAGAAATCTACTGAAACTCTTTAAGCCTTTGAATCTAGAGATTGGTATAGTAATCAGCATCTGTTTAATAATGTGTCATGTAAATTTAAATTATTGTTTCATTTTTCAAAGTGTGATTGTGTCTAAAGATTCATTTGGCATTGAGAATGCTGTTTGTTCATGTTTTCACTTATGCATTTAATAAACGTTTATTGAGCACCTAATACATGCCATACCCTGGGCTTTTAGGAGCAGGTAGGGGGGAATTCTTATATGGTTTATATTATAGATGGGAAAATTGAGGCCCAGAAAATGTATGTATTTTACCCTGGTCACAAAGAGACCTCCTACTACATTCAAAACTTACCTACTTACCCTAATCCAAACTCAGAAAGAACCTAATCAGCTGGTCAGAGAGTCAGAGCTGAGAAAACATATATGGGAATCTCCAAGAAATAAATTACTACTTTGGTATTTTATTTGGTTGCTCACAAAACCCAAGTGTTCATTTTCTAGTTTTAGTTCGTTTTAGACAGCTTTATTTAGCAAATTAAGTGCCCTCCAGAAAAGAGAGAGATTACGTAAATCACTTAGTCTGGTTCTTGTAAAGAAGGAAAATAAAACACTTCTTGTTGAGAGTCAATCCAATTTTTTTGTTATGTAAATGAATTTCTTGTTTATCAAGTGGGTTTGAAATAGAGGTTCTTTGGGTGGAGCCCACATTGAAGTAACAAAGACCTACCGTTATGAAAAATTTGATGAGATCAAAATAAGCACTTAAAAGTTTGTATAGGCACTAGGTACTGTGAGCAGCATGTTGCATGTATTATCTCATCAGATGCTTAAATCACATATATGGTAAATGAAGAGGTTAAGGTTTGGAAAGATTAACTTATTTGTCCAGTGCCCTATAGCTTCCAAATGGGTAGAACTAGCATTCTAAACTCATTACTATCACCATAAATCTGTCTTAGCTCCTTAGTTGCAAAAACAAATTCCATACAATGGGGTGGCTTAACAACATGAATTTTTTGGCTACCAGTTCAGAGACTAGTAGGTTTGCTTCTCTCTGTGATCAGCATCTTCTGGCTGGCTGGCAGCTTTGGGGTTCGTGACTTTCCTGTCACATGACAATGCACATGGAGGTGTCTTCTCATTTCTCTTCTGTTGATTTCCAACTTCTGGCTGCTCCAATGCCTTTTCTTCCATGTCCAATTTCCTTTGCTTATAGGGACTTCAACTATATTGGATTAAGGCCCATCCTCATTTAGTTTGGGCACGCAATGACTAGTAACATCTTCAAAGGTCCTACCTACACATGTGTTTATACACATAGCACCAGGCGTTAGGCTAAGAGCATATTTATCTGAGGTACATTATTCAGTTCCTATGGTGGCTTGAGATTATGTACTCCAGAAAACATGTTCTTAACCTTAATTAATTCCTTAAAATGTGGCCCAACTCAGTCAGTTTGGCCTTTAATCAAGATTATGGTAGTCTTTGTGAAGCATGGTGAAAGTCAGACAGAGAGCAAGCCATGGGAAACAGGAAGCTGGAAGTCAGTGGGACCCAGAAGAGAAAGGAGAAGGCCCACCATATGCACTGCCATGTGATGGAAAAGCCGAGGACCTATGTGTCACTACCAGCCAATCTCAGAAGGCCATAGTCTTGGGGAGAAAGCATTGCCTTGCTGAAATCTCAATTTTGGACTTCTCCTAGCCTCAAATCCATGAGCCAGTACATTCCCATTGTTAAAGCCAATCCATTGTATGGGATAGGTTTTAAGAAATTGTTTTGGGAAACTAAAACAGCCACAGTCCACATCATTTAATAACTGTACTCTCCTCTGGAGTATTTAGAGGGTTGTTGAGGTAGGCGCCATTGTCTTATAAATGTACTGATGACTCCCTTTTTTCAAAAAGAACTTAAACTCTTCAAACATTGATCTATCAGATAAATGAGTACATGCATGATAGAGGAAGTGAAAAGGTGGGGACATTAGCAAGAATGAGAGCCTGGAAGAACTTGACTGCAAGTTTAAAGAGGTTGCGTTTGATTCAGTAGGGAGTAGGGAGTCTTCAAAGTTTCTTTAGTTGAGAAGCATTATGCTTAGAGCTGCACTGTATGAACTATTGATGACATTAGAGGACTGCTAAAATAATTCAATAAGATGGACATGGGAGTGCTGAGGCAAAGTTGGTGGATTTGGGAACTTACTGCTTTGAGGAGTCTGTGGTACCAGAAACATAAACAAGCTAGTCATGGTAAGAAGCTAAGGTCAGAGCTCCTGGTTTAGATATTGGATCTCAAATTTCTGTGCAATATACGAAGCTATCTGGGAACCAGTTGGAATTCAATTTTGGAGATCAGAAGAATAGGTAAGGGCTAGAACCATACATTTGCATATAATTTATATAGAGGTGAGAGTTGAAAAAGCATAGAATGGGTAAGGACCAGGGGATAAAAAGCATAACCTTAGGGACAGAAAGAGAGGGGAGATAAAGAAATCCATGTGGGATAGAATTTCACAATACAGTGAGGCTAGTCAAAGGTTTCACATTCTTTAGGGAAGTAAGGGAATGACGACTAAGAAATCACTGTTGGTGATTTGAAGTTCATTGGCATCCTCAGGAGACCCATTTTGAGATATTAATATTAATGGGGGGATATAATTATCTTGCAAAGAGTTATAGTGTGAGTGATTGGGATATGGATATAGTTTTCTTTGGGGAAGCTGCGGGCACAGCTTTATAGGGGAAGGGATAGGATAGCAACTTAAGGATAGCAAGAGATAGGGTAGCAAGAGAGCAGGAAAACATTTTATTTTGTAGGTTAGGGGAGATGGAAGCCTGTTTGTAAGTAGTGCAAAAATAGCCAGAGAAGACAGACTGATTGAAGCTATGAGACTTGTGTTCGGGGATTTTTGATGGAGCAAGATCTTTGAGAAAGGAGAAAGTGGTGGAAAAAGAATCTAGAATGAGCTTGGTCTTAAGAAGAAAGAGGGGCTCCTTCTATTATAGGAGCTTTCAGTGAGAGGATGAGCAAAGCAAGCATTCTGGGATCATCGTAGATCATGTAAATATTCCCAAGATCATCTGCTGAAGCATGGGTGAGTTGGACTGGTGAGGAAATAAGAAGGTTTTAGGCAACTCCAAGGGGAACTGAAAGATGTGGGTGATGAAATTTCAGATAAGATAAGAAGGTCAGCTGTGCCTAATTAAAATGACTCGTGGTTAACAATGATTGAACATACTTTCATGAAGTTCTCCAGTTTTGTGTTATAGTAGTCTGGGAGGGTGAGAAGAGAAAGCAAAGGGTACAGTTTTGAAAAGTGGAGAACTGGCAAGGAGAAAAATGGTAAGAAGAGTGAAGTATTTGAGGGTGGTGCTGAAATGATTCAGCATAACATTAAGATAAGTAGGGAGAGGCATGAGCTAAAAATGAAGGTGAATTACAGGGGAATAAAGAATGGCAGTCCTCGGAACTTATAGTTGGAACTGGGAACCTGTAGAAGTAAAGGCAAAATAAAAGTAGAGAGAAAGGAGGTAGAAATCAGAAAGGAAAATTTGCATGCTCCAGACTGTAGCAGGAGAACTGTTTCTGAGAGGTGGTGATGTGTGACTGTGTGGACAGTCCCTGATTACTGGGCCAGTGATAGAAGGATCAGTATGGCTGTCGGTATATAGGGTTAGGGAATGGCAGTAGATGCACCCTATCACTTCCACACTGAAGTCAAGGAGGAAAGGAATGGTTGTAGATGGACCCTATCACTTGCACGTTGAAGTCAACGAGGAAACCATGAGTGTTCTGGAGTTATGTAGATAATGAAGACCATCTGGGATGAACTTCAAAGGTTAACAGATGCTCGAGGAAGACGGGGGACTCTGGTTTGGAAGCTGCAGTGTGCCGAGTCTGACCCCTTCCCCTGGTACAGGGTGTCAGAGATAGGTGTGTGTGTGTGTGTGCAGAAATGGAGTTGGTTGAGGGGTAGTCTCAAGGGTGAGACAGTAATGCATAAGGGCTGTGAGCATGGGTTCTTGGCCATGCCTGATTTATGTTCTTGTTCTGTTAATTCCTAGCTGGGCGGTCGTGGGTAATCTATTTAAGCATCTGGACCTCTGCCTCCTCATTGCTGATATGGTGTGCTTTGATACCCACCTCTTGGGACTGCTGTGGGAATTAAATGAAATGAGTAAGGAAACAGAGCTTGCAACCCACTGTATTGATACTATATAGTATACCTCCAATAAAAATTAGCTTTCATATTATTTTCATTTGAAAGAATGCATTGGAAGTGTATCATCAGATAAAAAAGTAGGTTTCAGTTTATGGGGCAATGTGGGCAGGAGTGACTAAAGAAAGTATCAAGGATGTAAGGGATTTTCTGTATGATAGAATATGGGTTTCAAGTTTCAACCTGGTTCTGTTACTGAGGGGAGGGAGCACTGGCCTTCAAGAGGAGAGGGAATCGGTTATTTGTGGACGGGACCAGAAGCTGCTTACAGGAGGGAGAGATTTGCCTCCTTATACAGTAAGAGGGGCCTCGGGTTGGAGCTAGGAAAGAGGCAGAAACGCTGTTGACCGGAGTTAGTTTTCCCCTTCTGTGCTTGATTTACCATACAATGAATTAGAAAATGCTCTACTTCCCTTTGATGATAATAATAGTCTGCTTTGAAAAGTTTAAGTTTTGAATGCAGGGAGTGTTTTGTCCTCATTTTACCAATAAATTTCAAATTCAATGAAGGAAATCTTTGTTCTTTTTACTAATCTTAGTAGTCCCTAAATGTCTTTTTTTTTTTAAGTCATTACTTTGAAAGAAAAAAAAAAAACAAACGCATTAAAGCCTTTGTTATTTGCAATCCTAATCCCTTCCTCTGCCTTGTAAGATGCCAGATCCCAATGAAGAGAGAAGGATTTGCTGCACTAATTTGCTCCTCATGGAAAAGACATAGAGACACCCACAAAAAAGAGTTCCTGACAAGGAAGGAAGAAGAAGCAGGGCCCATTCAGGGAGGGGGTTTATGAAGAGATATGTGAGTGATAAATTTCAGTTTCCCTGAGAAGTGGAACTTTGGTGCAAGAAAGATGGTGTTTAAAAAGTTTTTTTTTTTCAACTCATTAAGAATATTTTAAAGCTTACAGAAAAGTAGAAAAACAGTACAATGAACAACAACATAGCCACCATTTAGATTAGACAACTGTCAATATTTTGTTCAATCTATCTACCTATGGCTCTCTTTGCCCATATTTACTGGGTACCATTTCAAAGTAATTTAAAGATCTCATCTAGCACCTCATCTCTAAGTTCCTTAGAAGGCCTCTCCAAACAATATCAAGGACTGTTCCATCAGCTATATTTGCCTAACAAAATAAAACTCATTTTATTACTTTATTGCTTTATTTATTTATTTATGAGTCAGGAATACAGACGGGGCACAGCAACATGCTGGGATTTCAGGAGGAAATGTTTGCATGGCTAGAGTTGGAATTAACTGGATAAACCCAAGAATGACTCAAAGCCTGGGTTTAGCTCTCCCTGTCATATGAAGTCCCTATGTGGCATGTGGCCTGGACATCTCAGAGCATGGCATTTTGGGTTTTGAGAAGGAGAGTCTCAAGAAAGGAGCTTCCAGAGAATGAGTGGTCCTGCAGGACCAAGAGGAACCCACAGGGCCTTTGATGATGAACCCTTAGACTCTGTGGGAGTTAGGTTCAGGTGTCAATTTGGCCAGGTGACGGTGCCTAATTCTGTTGCTGTGGCTATGAGCCAATGATATGAGAAGCTCATCTGTTGCTGATTACATTTGCACTTGGCTAGGAGGCGTGCCTGCTGCAATGAACGATGTTTTACTTACTTGGCTAGTGCTTAAATGAGAGAGCTCATCATAGCACAGCCGAAGCAGCTCAGCATACCTCATCTCGGCACTTGCGGCTCAGCCCAGGCCTTTGGAGATGTGGAAAGGAATCACCCCTGGAAAAGTTGTTGGAACCTAGAGGCCTGGAGAGAAGACCAGCAGAGATCACCCTGTGCCTTGCTGTGTAAGAAAGAACCTCAGTGAGGTTAGCTGCCTTTCCTCTGACGAACTAACAAAGTAAGTCCCCTTTTATTAAAAGCCAATCCATCTCTGGTGTGTTACATTCCAGCAGCTAGCAAACTAGAACAGATTCCATGCAACATCTCTGCCACTAATTCTACTGGCCAAAGCACTGGAAACACACACATACTCAACAGGAAGGGACACAGATCCCTCTTCTCCATGGGGAAGTGTTAAGTAATCTGCAGCAACAATTTAGAATCATGGTGAAGACAATTTCCTATACAACACAATGTTATTATACCTAACAAAAATAATTCCCTAATATCGAATACATTTAGCTGCTTTTTGTTGTCTTTGTTCAAGACTAGGATCTACTCAAGTACAATCCATTACACTTTTTATTATATCTCTTTGTTTAATGAGGGCTTTTTAGAAATCTTCTGATATAATCTGTAATGTACCATCATTCTCCATTTGTCCAAATGCTGACTTTCGGTAAAAATCTAAACCACTCTTCTGCTTTTGGGGGTAAACTTGTACTCTGCCTTTGTCTTGTTTGCAGTAGCATGCTAGACTGGCTTCAAGTCAAACTGGTTACATTTGGGTCATTCATTCATTAAATAATAATTGATCCAGGCCATACTATGTTCCAGGCAATGTGCTAGAAGCCAGACATATAAACATGAACAAGACAAAAATAATATGGCAAAAATACTACAAGAAATCCCTCTAGTCCAGCAACTTTCAATCAGGTAGTATAGACAGAAGCTTAATAGGAAATTGTAATATGGTTTGATACTTGGTACAATAGACTAAGTTTAGTAGGAGCCTAGGGAACAGAGAGATACATGGCTCTCACTCTTGAGGAGCCAGTGCAGAGTATAATGGGGATATAGATATGTCTGCAGACAATTCACAAGAGAAATGCTATAACAGATAAAAGAATCAAGCATGGTGAAGAAAGTTCATATAAAGACATTTAATGACCCATTTCTCACAAAATAAAGTCCAAATGCTTTATCACATTTTGTTTTTATTCTCCTTCTTTCTGTCTTTTCTGATTCAGCTTACCATCTTCAAAAGTGTGTTCCGATGAGTCTGTGCCCTCTTGGATTGTTCTCTGGCCAAGCCATTGCCCCAGTTGGCTCATTTGTGCATTTTATTTCATAAAGTTTAGACTTAACCCCACCATATATTTAGACTTATTTCTGGGCCCAGACACAAAGTCTACAAATTCTACCCCCCACATCCTTGTCTGCCTCCTCTTAGTTTTTTCCTGTGGAAGTTGGAAAGCTGATGGACGGCTTCCACTGACTGCCATTTTGGACAGTATCACTGTTGCTTACTGGGGAAGTAACAAAGCCCAGCTCATTTGCATGAATCTCTGCAGCAACTTTTCTGACCCCAGGGCTGTTAGAAGTGCTCATTAGATCCTCTTTAATTAAATATGTAACACACATCATGTCATCAAGCAAAGAAAAAAATAAAAGAAAGAAAAATACAAACCTCACAACGTTTCCTGCTCCTAATTAAAAGCAGGCTGTCTGCCTCATAGCAAGCTGGGGACAGTGCTTTTATCCTAGGCCCAGCACAGAACCCCTGGTGCCAAAGCCCAGGGGGCAGGGATATGAGGTTTTGGATGTTCCAAGGGGGCTGAGCTTTGTTGGGTGACACGCGCTCTCTCCCTTCCCAGTGGGTGGGATCTAATTTCAGCTCCTGATATGTGATTCAAGGTGAGGACAAGCTTTCATTTCCTTTCATCCCACTTTTCAAATGCTTTTTGATTGAATAGCATATAGTGGTATTGTAGGTAAACAGAATATGAGCACAGAGGGATGGTCTCACCAACCCAAACCTCATGAAAGCTCAAAGAAAATGAGCTGCATGCATTAGGTGCTCACATCTGATAGGGTCTGAAGTGAAGGTGCAGATTAGCCTGGTGCACAAAGGGCAGGTGCCTGGACACCATTAAATGCAGAGTTGAAGGATGAAAATAGCATTCAGAAGTAGGAGATTTCTTTAGTCGTCTTCCCACAATATTGGTTCTTAGATACACTTTGAATATTTCTCCTCCCTTTTCCTAACTGCTCACCTCTACTCTACTCTTGCCAATTCTTTTTCTTCTAATGAAACTCAGCAGAACCTCTCCATTTCCACATTTTGAGCTGCCTTACCTGTTATATCCAAATTTTGAAACAGCTTCATCATGCTCAACTGGATCAAATACCTTTTACTTATCTTTTCAACAGTGATGGTTCCTGAATGTTATATATTGGAGGGATAATCTTGTTGGAAGGAAGGCAGTGCAGGAAGAGTGGCTGGGAAGGGACTTCTAATGAAGCTACCTTTGGGTTGCAGGTCTACCTTTTATTGATTGATTAAGGATTTTTGTTGTTGTTGGTCCTTTATTTGGAGTGGCCTTGAAGGATAATGGAAATTTCAACTTAGATCCTGCTCTCTGATAAACTAAGAACCTTGGATCCTTTTTCAAGACTTACTTGAAGTGCCCTGCTGTTCTCTTTATTTTTCCAGACTCATCCAGTGTAATGTCCAAATGCCCATAGGCTGAAGAACGTGGGAAGAAATTCATAGCATTTATTTCTCGGATTTGCTACCAGGTCTTTGAGTACAAGGGCCATTGAAAGTTTTAAGATCTTTTAAGCACATATAAATTCATTTAGCAAATAATTATTAGCTTCTACCATGTGCCAGACAGTGTTTTGAAGGCTAGGGACACAGCAGTGAGTTAAGGAGGCAATATTCCTGCTTTCATGGAGTTTGCATTCTAGTGTGGGAAGTCAGATAACAAAACAAATAAAAACCTAAACATATGAAATGTCTGGTAGGAAAAATGTGACTAAATGTAAAAAGGGCATGTGAGGGGGTAAGAGGTGGTTGGGAATCTAGTTTAGATGGAGTGGTTGAGACGCCCTCTCTGATGAGCGAACAGTTGAGCAAAGAGCTGAAATGTGGTGGGGAACTATGTGGATATCTGGGGGACAAGGAGTGCAAGGCAGAAAGAACAAGTTGTTCAAAGGCACTGAGGCTAGGACTTGATGTATTTGAGAGCCAGCAAGGAGGCCAGAGTGGCTAAAGCATAGTGAAGAAATTTACAGAGGTATTAGGATTCCTCCAGTTGGTTCTAAGCACCAAAGGCCAAATTCAAGCCTTGTCACCACCTTGGAGCCACATCTATGTTTTCGTGCTAATGTATGGACATTTTCAATGGAGAAAGAAGTTTGGCTACCACCTGCCAGATTCCATGTTTGGTAGTGGTTAAAAAAAATCAGGTTAAGAAAGTTGAGAATTGACAGAAAAGCTTTCAGGGGCCCATTGTTCTACAATTCAATCATAGAAATTAGAGACGCTGAGCACAGACAACTTTTAAAAGACTTTGAGCTTTGAAAGATGAAAGAGAGATGCACTGAGGCAAGAGGGTGGAGCAGAAACAATGGAAGCTTTTACATTTTCAATGTATCTATGTGGGTGGAGGGAGATGGATTTGGATAGAAAAGGTGCTAGTCAATTTTAGGCAGGGGGAGAAAGCCAAAGTAGAATCAGTGACTCACGATTCAAAAGGAAAAGATGGAATAGCTGCAGGAACAAATTGAAGCAGAGACAGATTCTATCCTTTAGGATAGAATCAAGAGCATAGGTCAGGTTTTAGATCTGAGAAGGGAGCCACTTCTTCCCATGGTCCAAAAAAGTAGGTAAGACTCATGGGTGAAGATTTAGAGAAATATGAAGGCCATATCTCCAGTCCAGGACTCTCTACAAAACTCAGGACATCTATCTATCTGCATATATCCAACTGCCTCCTCAACAGATCCGCTTGGCTGTATAATAAATACTTCAAACTCAGTCTGCCCAGAATTGAACTACTGATCTCTATTCTTCCCAGATCTGCTTCACTCTCAGCTTTCCCTATATCAGAAGAGAATAATTTCATCTTTCCAGTTTCTTAAGCCACCCTTAACTCTCCTGTTCCTCATCTCTTACCAGCAATTTATGCTGGCTCTACCTCAAAATACATCCAGAATAGAAACTACATCTTACCACGTTGTAGCTATGACCTGGTCCTGGACACCATCATCTCCCTCACCTCGTACACTGTGATTGCCTTCTAACCAATTTCCCAACTTTCACATTTGCCTCTACCCAATCCAACCCCCATAATCTCCTGAAACTCAGCAGACAGAGCAATCCCTTAAAACTCAACGCTAAAGAACTTCCAGAGAAGACTGCAGAGTAGCTCCAGGACTTCCTACTCCTTCAAAAACAACTAATTGTCAGGCAGAAGTTATCTGAAACAGCTGTTCTGAGACTCTGGAGGGCAGGGGAGAATTGCAAAATATCCAGGGAATAGCAGGATGAAAAGACTGAGAAACTGCAGAAAAAAATTGTGAGTAACTTGCTCTGCTGTGGCTACTGGTACCATTCCTTACTCTTAAGGTGGGCTGCCTCAGGTCTAGTTCCTCACCAGCTTTGGTGGGCAGAGAGGGATGTGACAGCCCTCCTCTCCAAGAACAAGGAGCTTACAGCTGAGTACTGATCATAGATTTTGATCAGCAAATTTAGATCACTGGTCCTGGCTCTGAACCACTGTTATAGCCTGCCCAGGACAGAGACCACTGTGGCCACTATTTCAACCCTGCCTCTAACAGAGGTGAAGGCAGTGATGGTTGAAAGATGCAGGGCCTCCTGAGAGCTGTGGGGAACAGTTTGCTGAAGAACGCCATCTGCTGGGCAGGCCAGGAAAGCATAGCTTCTGGGAACCAAATAGGCTTTTTCCGGACTCTTTCCCTATGACTCGATGGAACTGGCCTGTGTCTGTGTCTTCTTGGTGGGTTCCTGGCCCTGTTTGGGCTATGAAATACTGACTTGGGAAAGTCCTCTCTGGGGTCACTCATCTCCCAGAAACTGCCTTCCAGGAAAAAGCAGCTAGAGGCAATGCAAGGAGAGTAAAAAAAACAACAACTATAGAAGCAAAATAAACAAGACAGATCAAGATTCCTGGAGAAGGAACAAAGGAAAGGAAGCTTTCTCCTGGTGTGAAACAATTGCACAAATATTGCAATCTTAAAAATTCTACTATATGCCCTGGGAAAGAATCACATAAAGAAGAGCTGAATAAATTTTTACAATTAAACACAGGAAATTCTAAAGATCAAGAATAAATTGAACCAAGCATTAAAGAAAAGGCTTACACAAATCTAATCAACAATAAAATCCTGGGTGTGATGGTTTGAAACTGTATGAACCCCAGAAAATATCATATTCTTAAAGCTCCAATACTGTGGGTATAAACCTATTGTAGGTGGGACCTTTTGCTTAGGTTATTTTTGCTGATGTGTGCCCCAGGTGGATCTTAAACCTTTTATTGAAGTCCTTTAAAAAAGGATAAAAGACAGAGAGACGATATATAAAAAGCTAGAGAAGCTCAGAGAGAAAAGCCAGAGAAGCTGAGAGAAAGCAGGACACCCAGAAGCAGAGAAAAACTACAGAAACAGTAAGGAAGCCACTGAAGCTAGACTTGGAAGCAATAAAACCTGGGAGAGAAGGGAGAGACCAGGAGACACCTTCACGAACCTTGAATTATCATCAGTCTTCAGGGAGAAAGCATCACCTGTTGATGCCTTGATTTAGACATTTTTACAGCCTCAAAACTATAAACTTGTTAGTTAATAAATTCTCAGTGTAAAAGCCAACCCATTTCTGGTATATTGCATTTTGTTGGCCTTAGAAAATGGAAACAATAGGCAAGGGAGAGAAACTGACTTTTAGAAGTAACTCATCAAGATAGTCAGAGGCCTGGAGATAAGGAAGATATTATAAACCAAACCATGGAAAAGGAATATCTGGCCCAGTCAAAGAACTTATAAAAACTTCAGAGGAGACACAGAATTTGGAACAACTAATAAAAGACGTTCAAACAAATCTAAATCAATTCAAGGAGATGGAAGAAAATATGGCAAAAGAGACAAAGAATATTCAGAAGACACTGGATGAGTATAAAGAAGAATTTGAAGTATGAAAAGAAGTATAACAGAAATTATGGGAATGAAAGGCACATCAAAAGACATGAAAAGTCCTCTAGAGGCACACAACAGCAGATCTGAAAAGACAGAAGAATTAATCAATGAACTAGAAAGTAGGGTAATTGAAATCTCACAGACAAAAGAACAGATAGAGAAAAGAATGGAAAAATTGGGGCTGGATCTCAGGGAATTGAATAACAGTAGGAAACACACAAACAGATGTGTCATGGGTATTCTAGAAGGACAAGAGAAGGAAAACGGGGCAGAAAGAGTATTTCAGGAGATAATAGCTGAAGATTTCCCAGTTTTTAGAAAGACATAAATATACATGTCCAAAAACCAATATTCTCTACATAGTAATGAGAATGTCAAATGCCAAAGATGAAGAGAGAATTCTGAAAGCAGCACGAGAAAAATGATCCATCACATATAAGGGAACCACAATAAGATTAAGTGCCAATTTCTCAGCAGAAACCATGGAGGTGAGAAAGCAGTGGTATTATATACTTAGAGTACTGAAAGAGAAAAACTGACAGCCAAGAATTCTTTATCTGCAAAATTGTCCTTAAAAAATAAGGGAGAGTTTAAAATAATCACAGATAAACAGAAACTGAGAAAGTGTGTTACTAAGAGATCTGCCCTACAAGAAATATTAAAAGCAGTTCCGCAGGCTAAAAACAAAAAGCAGGAGGGAGAGGCTTGTAGTAGATCATAAAAATGAAGATTATCAGTAAGGTTAACTAAAGGGTAAAAGAGAGACAAAAAATAAGATACGGCATATAAGAACCAAAGGATAAGATGGTTGAAGTAAGTACTGCCTTTATACTAACATTGAATGTTAATGGATTGAACTCTTCAATCAAAAGACGCAAATAGGCAGAATGAAAAAAAAAAGTATGATCCATCTATATGCTTTCTATAGGAGACCAGCCTTAGAACCAAGGAGAAAAATAGGTTGAAAGTGAAAGGTTGGAAATAGTCCAAGCAAACAGTAACCAAAAATAGAGCTGCAGTAGCTATGCACATATTGGGCAAAACAAGCTTAAATGCAAACTTTCATAAGAGACAAAGAAGACTCCTATATTTTAATAAAAGGGAAAATCCACCACGAAGAAACAACAATCACAAAATTTATTCACCTAACCAGGTGTCCCATAATACATGAGGTAAACACTAGCAAAACTGAAGGGAGAATAGACACACCTACCATAGTTGGAGACTTCAATATGCCACTCATCAATAGGTAGAATTTCCATAGAGAAGATCAACAAGGAATCAGAAAGTGTGTTGATATGATAAAGTAACTAGACCTAACAAACAAATTTATATGTGTATGTATGTATATATATATATCTATAAACAAATATAGGTAGAACGTTGTACCACAGAACAGCAGGGAATTTATTCTTCTCAAGTGCTCATGGATCACTCTAAAGGATAGACTACAAGTTGTGTCACAGACAACTTTCAATAATTTTTTTAAAAATTGAAGTTCTCTGAATTTCTCTGACCACAATGGAATGCAGCTGGAAATCAATAACAGGTACAAAATTGGAAAGTTCACAAAGATATGGAAAACAACCAGCACAGTCTTAAACAATAAGATAGTCAAAGAACCCTTAGCTAGACAGACAAAAAGAGAGAAGATGCACATAAAGAATATCAGAAATGAAAGGGATGAAATTAGTACTCACCACATATAAATAAAAAGGACCATAAGAGGAAACTATGAAAAATTGTGTGTCAAAAATTTAGACAAATTAGATGAAATGGAAAAATGCTTAGAAACACATGAACAACCTACACTGAGTCTTGAAGAAATAAAAGACCTCAAAAGAACACCTACAAGTGGAAAGATCCAATCAGTCATCAAAAACCTCCCAACAAAAAGATTCCTGGACAAGACAGCTTCACAGGTGAATTCTACCAATCATTCCAAGAAGAATTAATACCAATCAAATTCTTCCAAAAAATTGAAGACAAAGGAACACTACCTGTATTAGTTAGGGTTCTCTAGAGAAACAGAATCAACAGGAAATATTCATAAATATAAAATTTATGAAAGTGTCTCATGTAACCACAGGAATGTAGAGTCCAAAATCTGTAGGGCAGACTGTGAAGCTGATGATTCCGATGTAGGGTCTGGATGCACTCCACAGGAGAGGCTCACCAGCTGAAGCAGGAAAAGAGCCTGTCTCTTCTGAATCCTCCTTAAAAGGCTTCCAGTGATTAGATTAAGCATCACTCATTAAATAAGACACTCCTTGTGGCTGATTACAAATGGAATCAGCTGCGGATGTAGCTGATGTGCTCATGATTTAATTCTATGAAATGTCCTCATAGCAACAAACACTTGCTCAACCAGACAAACAGGTACCACCACCTGGCCAAGTTGACACATGAACCTGACCATGACACTATTTAATTCATTCTATGAAACCACCACCCTAATACCAAAGCCAGTTAATGATACTACAAGAAAAGAAAATTAAACTAATTTCTTTAAGAAATATAGATGCAAAAAACCTCAACAAAGTACTTGCAAATCAAATCAAGCAACATATTAAAAGAATTATATACCAGGATAAATCGGGTTTTATTCCAGGTGTGCAAGACAAGAAAATCAATTAATGTAATATACCATATTAACAAACTGAAGGGGAAAAAACATGATAATCTCCATTGAGGTAGAAAAGGCATTTGACAAAATCCAGCATGTTTTCGGATGAAAACAATTTAAAAGATAGGATTAGAAGGAAACTTTCTCAACTTGATAAAGTTCATACATGAAAAACTCACAGCTAACATGATACTCAATGGGGAAAGATTAAAGGCTTTCCATCTAAGATCAATGAGAAGACAAAGATGTCCATTGTCACCACTGTTATTCAACATTGTGCTAGAAGTTCTAGCTAGAGCAGTTACACAAGAAAAAGAAATAAAAAGCACCCAAATTGGAAAGGAAGAAGTAAAACTTCAGTATTTGCATATGACATGATCCTATATATAGAAAATCCTGAAAAATCTACAACAAAGTTACTAGAGATAATAAATGAGTTCAGCAAAGTGTGAAGAGATGATATCAAAATGCAAAAATTAGTAGAATTTATATACATTAATAATGAGCAATCTGAGGAGGAAATCAATAAAAAAGTTCCACTTACAATAGCAACTAAAAGAATGAAATACCTAGGAATAAATTTAGCCAAGGATGTAAAAGACCAACGCACAGAAAATGACAAAACATTTCTAAAAAAAATTTTTAAAAACCTAAACAAATGTAAGGACATTCTGTGTTCATGGACTGGAAAACTAAAAGTCATTCAGATGTCAATTTTACCCAAGTTAATTTACAGATTCAACACAATCGCAATCAATATTCCAACAGCTTATTTTGTGGAAATGAAAATAAATATAAAATTCATTTGTAAAGGAAAGGGGTCCCAAATAGCCAAAAACATCTTGAAAAAGAAGAGCAAAGTTGGAGGACTTATACCTCCTAACTTAAAAACATATTGCAAACTTACAGTGGCCAAAATTGCATGGTACCAGCATAAAGACAGATATATTGACCAATGAAACCAAATTGAGAGTGCAGAAATAGAACCTCCCATCTATGGTCAATTGATATTTGACAAGTCTGCCAAGTCCGCTCAACTGGAATGGAATAGTGCCTTCAATAAACGCTCCTGGGATAACTGGATACGCATATCCAAAAGAATGAAAGGAGACCCTATCTTCCACCTTATTCAAAAAGTAACTCAAAAATGGAATCAAAGACCTACAGGACAATAAGATTCCTAGAAGAAAATGTAGGGAAGCATCCTTATGATCTTGTATTAGGCAATGGTTTCTTAGACTTTATACCAAAACACAAGCAATGAAGGAAAAAACCCAGATAAATGGAACCTCTTCAAAATTAAAAAGAAAAACGCACACTTTCATGTTTCAAAGGTCTTTGCCAAGAAATTGAAAAGGCAGCCTGCTCAATTGGAGAAAATATTTGGAAACTACATATCCAATAAGGGTTTAATATCCAGAATATGTAAAGAAATCCTACAACACAACAATAAAAAGGCAAATAACCCAATTACAAAATTGGCAAAAGACTTGAATAGACATTTTTCCGTAGAGGAAACACAAGTGGCTAAAAAGCAAATGAAAAAATGTTCAACTTCACCAGCTATTAGGGAAGGCAAGTCAAAACCATAATGAGATGATTTCACATCCACTAGAACGGCCTTTATTAAGAAACCCCAGCAAACTACAAGTGTTGGACAGAATGTAGGGAAATAGGAAAATTCATTCACTGCTGGTGGAAATGTAAAATGGTGCAGTCACTGTAGAAGATAGTTTGGCAGTTCCTCAGGACACTAAGTATTGCATTGCCATATGACCTAGCAATCCTACTACTAGGTATATGCTTAGAAAAACTGAAAACAGGGACTAGAACAGACATTTGTATAGCAACGTTTGTAGCAGCATTATTTACAATTGCCAGAAGATGGAAGCAACCCAAATGTCCATCAACAGATGAGTGGACAAGCAAAAAATAGTTAATACATACTATGGAATATTATTCAGTTATAAGAAGGAATGAAGTACTGATGTATGTGACAACCTGATGAACCTTGAGGACATTGAGTGAAACGAACCAGTCATAAAAGGACAAACATTGTATGATCTCACCAATATGAACTAGTTGTAATAATCAAGCTCGTAAAGTTAGAATCTAGAATATAAATTACTGGGAGGTAGAATACGTGTAGAGAATGGGGCTAATGCTTAATTTGTGTAGAATTTCTTATTAGGATGAATGTAAATGTTTGGAAATGGATGGTGGTGATGGTAGTACATTATTGTGGTGCAATGAAGATAACTGAATTATGTGTATGATTGTGGTTGAATATGTCACTAAAAGGAAAGCTAGAGGATAAAATATGGGTTTGTATAACAAGGTGGACCTTGCTGTGGACGATGACTGTGGCCAGTAATACAAATATAAGAATGTTCTTTCATGAACTGTAACAAATGTATGTCACTATTACAAGATGCTAATAATAGGGTGGTATAGGGGAAAATACACCTAATACCAAACTATGTACTATAGTTAACAGTAATATTTTAATATTCTTTCATCAATTGTAACAAAGGTACCACACATTGCAAAGTGTTAACAATAGGGGGTTATATGGGAATGCTGTTATTTTTTTACATGACTTTTATATAAATGCACAACTTTTAGTTAAAAAATGTGTAGCATCACTTAATTTAACTTGTATGATCAGTTTAGTTGAACGCCATGAGTACATAGAACCTTGAATAAGGCATGAGACCTCGTTGGTTTGTCCAGGTTAGTATGATGCCCTGATAAATCACAGAGTGATGTGGGCATTGAGAAAAGGAGTATTTGTAAGGTCCCCTTGGGGGAATGTGGAGAAAGGAGGAAATATTCAATTTCCCCATTCAGAGGATTTTTGATATTCTAACAAGCAATGGGGACAACCAAATCAAAAGGCTGAGCCCTTGATCTTAGGATTCGCACCTATGAAATTTATTCCTGCAAAGGATGGATAGGCTAAGCCTACTTAAAGTTAGGCCTAAGAGTCACTCCCAGAGAACATCTTTTGTTGC
This sequence comes from Tamandua tetradactyla, assembly GCF_023851605.1. Classification (NCBI taxonomy): domain Eukaryota; kingdom Metazoa; phylum Chordata; class Mammalia; order Pilosa; family Myrmecophagidae; genus Tamandua; species Tamandua tetradactyla. The sequence continues at coordinate 9,463,902 of NC_135334.1, read as the reverse complement.
ACAGATGTGGCCTCTCTCTCTATGCCAGCTCAGCAGGTGAATTCACTGCCCTCCTTCTTATATGGGAAATGACTCCCAGGGGTGTAAACCTCCTTTGCAGTGTGGGACAGAAATCCCGGGATGAGCCAGGATCAAGGTCCCAGGATTAAGGGACTGAAAAAACCTTCTTGACCAATGGGGGATGAGAGAAATGAAACAAAATAATGTGTCAGTGGGTAAGAGATTTCAAGCAGAGTTTAGAGGTTATCCTGGAAGTTATTCTTATGCATTATGCAGATATCCCTTTTTAGTTTATGGTATGTTGGAGTGGGTGGAGGGAAGTACCTGAAACTGCTGAGCTGTATTCCTGTAGCCTTGATTTTTGAAGATGATTGTATAAAGATGTAACACTTAAAATGTGACTGTGTGATTGTGAAAATCTTGTATCTGATGCTCATTTTATCCAGGGTATGGACAGATGAGTAAAAAAATATGGATAAAAATAAATAAATAAAAGAGGGGACAAAGGGTAATAAATTGTATAGATGGTCAATGAGAGGGAGGGGTAAGGTGTATGGTATGTATGAGTTTTTTTCTTTTTCTTTCTTTTTCTGGAGTGATGCAAATTTTCTAAAAACGTTCATGGTGATTAATACACACCTATGTAAGATATTGTGAGCCACTAATTATATACCATGTATGGAATGTAGGTGTGTGAAGATTTCATGATAAAAATATTTTAAGTATATATATATATATAGCAATAATTTAAAAAGCCACAGTACGCTAAATGAAAGAAATGAGATTCAAAGTACTACATTTGTTATGATTCCATTTGTATAAAATGTAAATAAATCTATAGAGACAGAATTAGATTAGTGGTTATGTGGGGCTGGGGGAGGACAGTGGGACTGGGAGGTGTCTAGGGGGTTTTGGGCTTTTCCTTTTGGGATAATGAAAATGTTCTCACATGGATAGTGGTGATCAATGTACAACTCTGTGATTATACTAAAAGTCACAAATTGTACACTCTGGATGAATTGTATGGTATGTGAATATATCTCAATAAAACTGCTTTTAAAAAGAAGAAGCTCAGTGTTAAATCATGTCACCCACTCCTCAGCTCAAAAGTCTGAAATGGCTTCCTATTTTGGTCAAAGTAAAAGCTCAAGTCCTTACAATTGCTGACAGACTCAATGTGATTTACCTTCTCTGCACCTCTCTTTCCTTTCTGACCTCATTTTTTACCATTGTCCACATTTCAAACTCTGCTCCAGTCATACTGGCTCCCCCACTGGGTTTTAAACCCATCAGGAATCCTTCCGTGGGTGGACTGATGCCCTATCTCTTTCCTTTATCTGAATGCCTTTGCCTCAGGTATCTTCATCACTCCTCCAAATCTTTGTTCAAATTTCACCTTCCCAGCAAGGCTTGTTCTAATTCCTCCTTAAATACCTACCACTCCTGGCCCCCAGAAACTCCTTACCCTTTTCTTTACCCTAGTACTTACCATCACAACATGTATTATATGTTAGTAACATGTTTTATTTGTATAACTCTACCAGAATCTGACTTCTTCATGGGTATTTGATGTTGTTTCTTATTTTTAATTCACAGAAAATGTTAAGTAATTCATGTTTTGGATGAATTATAGGAATGTGTAACAGGGAATGTTAAGGAACTAGTATTAGGTGAGCTTGATTTTCCTGGTAAAGTTACGATATGTATGGTAGATGGTTGAGGACTTCAGATGATTTCAAATGATTTTTCAAGCAAAGTAAGGAGAGAATCATCCAGGAGGACATAAAAAAAAAATCACTGACTACTACTAAAGGTCCAGCTTTGATTAAAAAATGTACAAACCAGTATGCAGGATTGTGTTACTGTCTTCAGAAATGCTTACTATCCAACACCAAAAATGGGAATTGTTACACAAACAGTAGCAAAATAGGGGTAACTGAATTTCAGAGAGATGCAGGGATCATGAAGGAATGTAGGATACTAGTGAAAGTATAACTAAAGTGGCTGACCAGGGGTACAGCCAGGGGAGGGAGACCAGCAGTTCTCAGAGGGCTCAATTAACAGGGGGTCTCAATGAAGTAAAAACATATGTCATTTGGGAGAGAGGCTGTGGAAGACACAGAGGTGTTGGAAATTGAAGTCAAAGAAAGGATATATAAAATTTGAAAAATTGAATTTTAAGTAGGAGAACTTGAATTTTGTATAGTGAAGGCAACAGTGTCTATTGATAATGATGTTCAGTGGGCAATCACGCGGTGGATGATTGAAGCATAGAAGAGGTGAAGACCATTCAAGGGGACAAGGGTGAATGACTAAGAGATGAGGGATAAGTGGATGATAGGAATTTCAAAATGGAGGTGGCTTTTGGATGTTGTATTTTTGCCATTGCTGGTTTGGTCAGCAGCATGGTCTTCTATTTAAATAGAGTCAACCATCCTCAAAGAATTAGAACTAAGACCAAGAGAGGTTCAGTCTGTCCCTCTGTAGATTCAAGTATCTAGCAGAAAAGGGAAGAGTGAAAAGATGCTCAGAGGAGAGCCACGATAAGAGAGAGAAAGAAAATATTGTATAGGTTTCCTACAAAGTGCTTAACACCTAGTTATTTAGAGCCTTCAGCTTTCAAGGCCAATTTTAAGCAATACCTCCTTTATGAAGTCTTCTCAATCCCTCTACAAGATACAATTTGCTCTTTGAAAAAAAATCCATTTTATTTTCTTTATTTTACAGGATTTTGTATTTTCTGCCCTGTGATATCCTTTTACATCTCTCTTACAATTACTCCTGGCTTATTAGCCTTTTAAAGGCTGAATGTTTGTCTCAGATTTCTTTATATCCCCAATAGCACCAGACTTAGTGATTATACATAATTTATGTTTATAAAATGCTCATTAAATGCACGATGTGGAGACCTACAGCATATATTTGAATGGTGGTGGACCCTTTATTACATATTCCCCAAAGTCTGGATAGCTTAATAATAAATACATCTCATCTATTCCTCATATTACTAGGCCATTGTGCACAATCTGCTTGGTGTTTGACTTCAATTACATTCTCAATAGCCTTTTTTTCATCTTAAAAGCTGTGTTTTGTACCTGCTAACCTGCATCTGGCTAATATTGAAAGCTTTGCTGAAAAGAAAACAATTGGGTAAAAAAAGTATAGGTGGTTGGAGGATTAATCAGTCAGGGCTTTTTATTCCATGCTATTTGGACTAAACAAATGTATTGGGGGAGGGCAGGGATCCAAAAAATAAAAGAATGAAGAATAAGAAAGAGCCCTTAGAGGGTGTGTGGAGATACAACTGGGTTTACCGGGTCCTTGCTGGAAGGCGCACAGTGGTTGCCGTGGCTTAAAGTCTTGGTGACCCCAATAGAATACCCTTTCTGGAGCACTTCCTGCAAAAAGATGCCATTGCTTCATCTGAGTCAAAGAACAAGTGTATTGGGGAAAAGCTAAAGTGAATTTCCTTAAGCTCAAAGCATACAGTGCAAAACACAACTTCCTTTTAAAAAGGAAATGAAGTGTTTTATTTCTTTATTTATTAGATTTATTACTAACTGTACCCTGTGCCAGAGGCCCCAAGGCAGAAAAACTTATTGTAAAATAATAGAGATAATTAAATTTTATATTATGAAACAGCAATCAATGCAGCAAAGCTAGTATCTGGTCCACTGGGGATATTGAAATGTAGAGGTGGGTTCTGCTTGATGGCCCAAGGCCAAATACCATTGCTGTCTCTACTCCTCTCCCCATTCCTCACCCATTAATATTTATTAAGGATTATGGTTGCTGGGCATGCCACATATTTTATGTTCTACAAAATAATATAGGTGCTTAATTATATAAGCAACAGAAGGAACTCTTCCCTGGATAATGCTTTGGATATTGACCCCTGAAGAACCTCAACGGGACCTACCATAACCTGAGATAGATTCATCAAATTGGATAATTTTCTCCTCAGAGAGCTTCTACCTATTTGGTGCTACTTTCTTCTCTCAGATCTTCCTTCTCAGAGTTCCCAGTGGCTGCACCACACTGCCAGCTCAGCAAGGCAGAATTCCTTGTAGAACTACTTTGTGGGAACTTCCCATGCCTTATTCCTGGACTCTCTTAAACCCCTACTTTTCTCAAAGCTTGGTCTGTTTTGTGATGTGGGACCTTGTATTTTTTAGTACATAAATTCGCAACACATTGCACTATCCCCAGGAATGATAGTATAGAGATGAAAAGTATTTGATGTCTAGGAAACTTTGGTTTAAGTCTTGGCTTTCCCAGTTATTGGCCATGTGATGAAAGTTACTTAGCCCCTTTTAGCCCTAGTTTCCTATTTCACCTAGAAAATAAAAGTGCATTCTACTTTGTTTGAAAAGAAAATTAGACCAATAACTTGTTTATTGGCTTTCAAGAATTTGCTCTCACAAGGAAAACAAAGCAGATCCTTTAGAAGACATTAAGCAACCCATTTTAGAGACAAAGAGCCTGAGGTCTGGAAACTTATGGGTACTTGTTCAAAAAAGCAATTGCGGTGCTGAGCAGACTGATGAGCTAATAGCCACTGCACCATTACAGTAGCAGTACAGGAGGAAATATGAAGTTTAAGGAGATTTTTAGAGCATCCAAAGAAATTCTAATTTGCAAACCACAAAATGCATTGACATTTGAAAACCCAAGAGAACCATGGACTTATATGGTAGCTATGAATGTATGGTACAGCTCTGTTGACAATGAGTAAATTGAGGCATGGAGAAGCTACGTAACTTGTTAAAGAAAACTTAATAAGTGGTGCATCTTGGAATCACATGTAAAGTCCTTTAATTTTAAATTAATTTTACAAGAATAATTACGGTTGTTTTGATGTCAAGCATTGCCATCAACAAGGACTCAACCTGGCAATGCATACATTATCCAGTTTTAGATACTGGATTTTTGAGAGAAAGAGTTAAGTGTAATTTTAAGTAATGGTAATATTCATTTAGTCAAGAATATATTTATCCAGAATCATCTCAACAACTTGCAACTTGGGAAAACTGGAACTAATTCCAAGATTTTCTATTTGGATATCACCCTATAATACTCAGCTACTTTTATAACCAGTTTTCTCATTTTTAGTAAATCTTTCTGTCTATATTTCCATCACTGGGATAATTAGAGCAAATTTAACAATGAGAAAAGGGATACCTAAGAGATTAGGATATCTTCTAATAGAAGACCAAGCCAGGAAGTTTTGAGTAACACCAGTACATCCTGTGCTACCCGGAGCAGTAAGGAAGATGCATATTTCCTAGAAAAGTGTAAAGAATCTCATTATGGGCCCCAGGAGTAAACCATGTATAATGCGGAGAACAAAAGAAATGGTCAAATGTGCACATGGTGTGGCTAATTGCAAAGGATGCTGCTTTCCCTAGTACACATGGCTTTCCTTTTCCTGAGACAGAGAAACTCACCAAACCCTCATATCATTGCTTCTCTCATTTGTTCAAAAGGAAAAAGAGTTCAGCTAAAAGAGCACAAGAGATCTAAATATCTGACATATTTAGGTCTCTAGAGATTTAAATATCTTACAAGAGATCAAATACCTACGTTTTTAAAATATATTTCTTTCTTATCTTTCTTGTAATAGTAAAGCCAAGTGGTATAGAAACAGTTTTATAAGCATAAGCAGTAAGGATACTGCAACAGTGGAAATCATCAGATATTTGGAATGAGACAAAGTTAGACTGCCTCATGTATCCACCACTTACTCGTTTTCAGAACACAGTATTTTTACTAGGAAAATATCCAGGAGTCTCCATATATCATAGTTTCTATGAGAATTAGTTTTATTATACATAAAAGATATAAAGCCTGGTGCACTGAAGAAGCTCAATTACTTATATCTGTTTTTGTTATTATTTTTTATTATTACTAGGAAGAGGATATGAGAAATGATCTGCTGACTACACTGATAACAAGAGGAAAAATAATTTGATTTTCTGGATCATGGCTCATTACTAAAGAATGATGTTCTCTGAGCAAATAATGGAGGACATCACTCAAATACCCAGAATGTGGAAACACACTATTCCATGTGATCAAGAGGTCAAAATAAACATCTTAAGAAAAGGTAGGGGGTGTCTCCGATTAAACCTGAAAACCAGTGCTGTGGAGAGCAAAAAGTACATCTCAGGGGGACAAAAAAAAAAAGGAGAGTGAGAGAATAATAATTAAAATGGGAACAATATCATACAAAAATATACATATATGAAATGTCAATAAATATATTATGACTATATTTTGATACAAAGAAAAATAAATTTTCATTAAAGCATCACTGCCATTTGGGGGGTTTATGCATGAACACTATTAACTACAGTATAGTAATACAGGGAATATCTTTGTTTAAACAGAGCTGATGTAATAGAAAGATGCATTAGATACACATTGGAATAGAAATCTGTCCCCTAGGCTTGCAAGCACAGCAGCACACATTCCAAGGTAGGATGAAAGCAGAAATGAATGAAGTATTGTAATGGTAGCTGGATGCTATGCACACTCTATTTACATCTGGCACATAGATGTACCTTAAACAGATGAAAACTCCTCAAGGGAAAGGCACTGACTTCCCTGATGGGAAATCTTGATGATCCAGGCAGCACTTAGGAGTCTCATTTTTCTAAAAGTGGATGTCTTGTTAAGCCGTGATATGACTTGCTCTTGTTTTGCATTTTAAATGGTAAAGAAAATCACAAAAAGGAACCTGTTACTCTGATTTAATTCTGATAACTGAGGCAAAACCGGTTGCTGACATAAGAGAAGCAGGAACCTTGGAGAAAGTGATCTTGTGATGTTCCTGAAAGCTGAGGAAGGCACAACCTTGACTTTAGGGCCGCAGAGTTAAAAATACTCAGAACATGTGTGTGGGAGTGTGATCCGAAGGACAGAAACTTGAAAGCTTATGCAGCTTAAGAGAGATAAGGTAGTAAGAAATGGCTGAAAAAAATACCCAACATAATCATAAATTAGTCTAATGATAAAGAAAAAGGACATAAATCTAAAGGAACTTATGTAGTGTAAAGTCAAGTTCATAATTTAAAAGAACATATATAAAATATTGAAGGAGGAGAATAAACATCAAGGAGGAATACAAAAGAGCAGTACCAACTTGTAGGAATAATGTTAGGAAGCCTAAAATGTTAAGACTTGAGAAAGACGCTTACAGAAACCTAAAGAAATATTAAAGCTATGTGCAGAGCAAGGAAATGAATAAGGAATGTGTCTTGTCTGGATTTTCCAGAAGGCAGAAACTGAAACAAAAGCTTGCATGCAGGTGATATATTTGGGAAGTGATCCCCAGGAGCAGGCTTGGGGCACAAAAAGATGCAACAGGGAAGGAGGGAAAGCCAAGGAAAGCAGATGCAATATAGAGTTGGTTGCTGCTGAGGAAGACAGGCGTTGGACCTCATGGCACCTTCTGAGGAGATTTACAGGTGAGTTTCATATCTGCCTGACCTAGATATTGAACATTAGGTTATTGTACACCAGTCTTTGCCCCCCCAGAAGGCTTATGGGTGTTTATTCCCCTGCACTTCCAGGTTGTTTCAGAGAGGACCAAGCTGGCCATTCAGGTGAGGTGGTGTCAGGTGACCCCTGCATAGAGCAGGTGGAAGCTTTCTTGGAGCTGGTTACTACAGCTATGGCTGGATAAGAGGTGGAGTCTTGAAGATTTGAAGTTTTCTCTAAGAGATATTTGATAAAGAAGGGCTTGGGAACCTGCTTGAGGAAGACTGTGCAGTGTATACAGATAGCAGACGGAGAAAGAAAACTCATTCAAATACAACTTCTCTATTAAGGAAAAGATTATGAAACTAACAGACAAACCAAGAATGTCTCAGAGAGAACTGAAGCCATTTAAAAGCGTCTAGTTACCAGTTCCAGTATCCTCCACTGCAATATCCATGCACACAATGCAATAAGGGGAAAACAAGTCTAAAAACTGAAATTGAATAAAAATGAAAACAAAAAGCAAAGTATAGAAGAAAAGGTATAGACAGCACTGGCTTTTATATGAGTATCCCCAGTTATGTGAAAAACAAAGGCGAGCGTATATAGGTATGCATATTCATAAAGCTCCTTATGCATTCATTACTGTGTCACCTGGGGTAAATTATTTAGCTCTCCCAGTGTCTTCAGCTCCTGTGCCTAGAGGTTTCCCCACATCATGTTGCCTGCCAATGCCTAAAAGTGTACCTGGTACAAAGAGATGCTTAACAATACTTATCGTATAAATGAATGAGAATTTAATGGAAAGACAATTGTTACAGGGAAAATTAAAATGTATATCTTGAAGGTAGAGATATATTGAATTTTGCATGCTCCATCCAGAGCATATATATTATTTTCCAATTTCAGTGAACAATTGAAAAAAATCAGTCAATTCTAGCTTATATTAAAAATTCTTAAATCAGAAATTGAGCATGAAAATGGTCACAATATAATAAGCTGTAAACTAATGACCAAAGTTTAAAAAAACTAACAAAAATAAAACACAGCAATTTGCTAATTTGAAAAATTCTTTAAAAAATCTATTAGAATGAAAAAGAAATCAAGATTGCAATGATAGGTTATTTAGAAATAATGAAAATTTTTTTAAAATTACTTATTGCTGTGTGATACAGCCAAGTTGTTCTCAGAAGCAATAATCTTAAATGCTTTCATTATTAAAATAATAAAATAAAGGAATTAGCAATCAACTCAATAAGTTAGAAAAGCAATCACAGGGTAAACCTAAAGAAACAAAGGGCACATGTTTATAAGTATAAAGAGAAATTTTTGATGAATTGAAAAACAAAAGAATACAATTTGTCTTTAAATCAAGAGCCGTTTCTTTAAGCACAGACAGCAATACTAATGAAAAAAGCAAACAGTAAAGCCAATCAAAACAAAAGAGAGAACACAAGTAATTTTTTAAGGGGGACATAGTATCAGAGAATATTTTTAATTCAAGATAATATTGCATGCAAGTTATGCTGAAAACCTTAAAGATCTCCATTAGATGGCTGATTTCCTAGGGAAAAATTTCACAAAAAAGGTCTGAGAAGGGGTTATATATTTATATAAATGAGCTCTCTAAGAAATATTGAGGCAAAAATCTTGAACTATTAGCAAATAAAATGCAACGGTTTTGTCAAATAATCATTCACCACAACCAAGTAAGATTTGTCCCAAGATTGGAAAGCAGGGGTGGGCCACGGTGGCTCAGCATGTAAGAGTGCTTGCCTGCCATGCCTGAGGACCCGGGTTCGATTCCTGGTGCATGCTCATGTGAAAAAAAAAAAAAAAAAGATTGGAAGGCAGGAGAGATGTGATATTACTAAGTCCAAAACAAAAACAAACCACCAAACATATAATATCAAAACATGTTGTAACACATTTGAAAATAATCAGTATGCTTCATATTTTTTCATTTACGAAAAGCATAAAACATTAAGGAAACTAGAATTAGAAATTAAGGCCTCAATTGCAAAAGAATATCTATATTAAATCGTGTGGAGTCTCTCTCTAAGCCAACTCGGCAGGTGAACTCACTGCCCTTCCCCTATGTGGGACATGACTCCTAGGGGTGTTAGTCTTACTGGCAACGTGGGACAGAACTCTCAGAATGAGCTGGGACCTGGCATGATGGGATTGAGAAAGACTTCCTGACCAAAAAGGAAAAAAAGAAATGAGACAAAATTAAATTTCAGTGGCTGAGAGATTTCAAATAGAGTTGAGAGGTTATCTTGGAGGTTATTCTTATGCATTATATAGATATTCCTTTTCAGTTTATGGTGTATTGGAGTGGGTGGAGGGAAGTACCTGAAATGAGCTGTGTTTCAGTAGCCTTGATACTTGAAGATGATTGTATAACTATATAACTTTTACAGTGTGATCACATGATTGTGAAAACCTTGTGTCTGACGCTCCTTTTATATGGACAAATGAGTAAGAAAAACAAAGATAAAAATAAATAAATAATAGAGGACATGCCAGTTTGAAAGGATTATGTGCCCTAGAAATGCCTGATCTGTCTTGTGGAGGCAGTCTTTCTTTTAATCCCTATGCAGCACTGTAGGTTGGAACTTGATTAGATTATCTCCATGGAGATGTGACAAACTGAATTATGGATATAAAACCTTTGATTAGAAGGAGATGTGACTCCACCCAGTCTAGGTGGGTCTTGATTAGTTTAAAAGACAAACTATTTTGGAAACAGCTTCAGAGTCCAGAGAGCCACAGAGTCACAGAGCCCACGCAGTCAGAGACCATTGGTGATGAAGAGGGAAAATGCCCCTGGGGGAGCTTCATGAAACAAGAAGCCTGGAGAGAAAGCTAGTAGATGTCACCATGTTCACCATGTGTCTTTCCAGTTGAGAGAGAAACCCTGGACATCATCAGCTTCTTGAATCAAGGTATCCTTCCCTTAGTGCCTTAGATTGGAGATTTCTGTAGGCTTGCTTTAATACTGGACATTTTTAACAGCCATAGAACATGTAAACATGCAACTTAGTAAATTCCCCCTTTTAAAAAGCCATTCCATTTCTGGTATATTCCATTCTGGCAGCTTGTAAACTAGAATGGGGGTTAAGGCATAAAAAAAAATTGGGTAGATTGAAATACTAGTGATCAATGAGAGGGAGGGGGAGGAGGTATGGGATGTATGAGTTTTTTCTTTTTTTCTTTTTATTTCTTTTTCTAGAGTGATGTAAATGTTCTAAAAAATAATCATGGTGATGAATACACAACTATGTGACGATATTGTGAGCCATTAATCTTATACTATGGATGGACTATGGACTATATATGTGTGAAGATTTCTCAATAATAATAATAATATTAAAAGAAAAAGGTACCTATCTTAAATCAACACTAGCATCGTACTTAATAGTGAAACTTAGAGAAAATCTCATTAAAAAAACAAAACAGGACTCATGCCTAGTGTCTTCTTCATTATTTAACCTTATTCTTTAAAAGTCAGAAAATAAAATAATAAGGAAGGATCAGAGGCAACAAAAGGAGAAGAAAATTTAGCCACAACAACAGAGCAGATAAAAGAACAATTGTGCTTAATTGTGTTCAAGTTGCTTATCACATCCTAGGGTATAAAAAATCATCGGTGAACCAATGATTGGTGAACCAATTGCAATGGACTTTGAGGAGCAGTCATGCCAAACGTTGCTTGTCATAAGCAATGTGGGCTTACTATTTAAATATGGAGAAAAAGGCAAATTCTAATCTACAGAGGAGAACTGTCCCAAATTTTAATAGCATTTGTTAAATGATGCCTTGGCATCTATTTCACTCTGGTCAAGCCTCTTGCCCCAATGCTGTCCTAATGCTCAGTTAATAAGCAGCTTTTCACCCCCTAGCACCCAAAACTGCCCCAGAGCTTGAAATCACATCTGCCGCCATCAGCTATATATCTCACCCCAAACCTACAGCTGGCCAAGCATCCCCACCACCTGGAACCCCAAGCCACTTTGTCTCCTTGACTTGTGTGGGAAACCTACTAACCTCCACCTCTGGACTACAATAAAGACATAAGCCATGGGTCCCTCCTCCCTCTTGTCCTGCCTGTGTGCCTCCCACCCTCTGATTGGGCACACGGAGTTGATTGCCCTTCCTTGAATCAGTCGTGCCCTGAACTCCCCAAACCATTCTAACCCCACCCCCCACCGGCCCTGGACCTGTCAGTAACAAACTATCTTTTCTCATGCATTATGGCCCCAGTTTCCCATTGTGTTATACTTGAGGGCCATCCAAACCCAAATTTAAAATCCAAGTTAATATATTCAAAACCAGGACTGTGCTGGTTTGAATCTGTTGTGTATCCTGGAAGAGCCAAGTTCTTTAATCCTCATTCAATATTGCTGGGTGGGAGCTTCTTGATTGTTCCCATGGAGATGTGACCCACCCAATTGTGGGTGATAACTTTTGATTAGATGGTTTCCACGTAGACGCGTCTCTACCCATTCAAGGTGGGGTTGCTTACTGGAGCCATTTAAGAGAGAACCATCTTGGAAAGAGTTTGAGAGCCCACACAGCCACAGACTTTTGGAGAGGAAGAAGGAAAATGCCCCCAGGTGAGCTTCATGAAACAAGAAGCCTGGAGAGAAAGCTAGCAGAGCACCACGTACCTTTCCAATTGAGAGTGAAGCACTGAACGTCATCAGCCTTCTTGAACAAAGATATCGTTCCTTGGATGCTTTTGATTGGACATTTTCCAATGTCCAGTCAAATGTCTTGTCTTAACCAGGACGTTTTCATGACCTTAGAACTATAAACTTGCAGCTTAATAAATTCTCCTTTTTAAAAGCTGTTTTGTTTCTGGTATGTTGCATTCTGGCAGCTAGCAAACTAGGACAATGACCATTAACAATAGTCCCTGGAAACAGGATATGAGTGTTTAGCAGAGGAGACAATTTGAGTTGAAATTTGAATTAAAATGATTACTAGGAATTTGTAGATTATTAAGAAATCATCATACCAATTTGAGATCATGTTTTAAAATCTGGGATTAATAAGATAGTTGATCAGCTAAGGCTTTAGGTTTAGTGCATTTTCATTTATAACTGGCTTTTTGGCATGATGTATTTTGATATCCTTTTGGATGACATGGCAAATGTGGTCTAGGTAGCATTTATTGGGTTGGTGCTGGTTGAGCAACCATACCTGAAGAAAAAGCTTAAGTCTGAGAACCAACTGGTCATGAATTGCCAGGTTAGTCCCACTCTTAAATTTCTTCACCTTGGATAAAGTACTTAATTTTGCTGAAACTTAATTTCTTAATCTTTCAATGGGAATCATCTTCCTACCTTGGGTGAAAAGATGGAGCAGAAGCTACTTCAATGGAATATGCCTGAGGCTGTGCCTGGGAAGTTTCTCCCATGGTGGCTGTTTTAGGAACGTGAGTAGGAGTCCCCATTAACCTGCCAGAAGGCTGCTGCTACCTGTCTTTTTCAATATTATTATTAAAATCCTTTTCATAAAGCAGCACAGATTCAGATAAATCAAAGCCAGAAGAATTAAGCTCTGGATAAGAGGATTAAAAGTTTCAATGATCTTCACATGTTGGACTTGTAAGTGGAAATAGCGGAGGATGATGTTTAAAAGGTAGATATGTAAAGTCTTTGAGGGCAGGTGGTGGGATGCATTAAATGAAGGATGGGGGAAATATTGCCTAACAAAAATCCAAAAAAGAAAAAATTATGAAAAATTCTATACATTTTAAATGACTTCTCTTTTGTGATGAGCTTGAGGGTGTGATTGGCTACTTAAAAAATTTGAATTTGGGCTGTGCTAATCATTGAGCTGTCAGCACAAAGGAGAGATTATTTCCCCTGTTCTGTGTGCTGATTGGGCAATATTTGGAGTTTTTTTCTTTTAAGTCCCAGGGTACAATGAATGTTGTAGAACTAGAAAAGTGAAAGTTGTAAAATAATGTTGGAGGGACTATAAAAGTCAGACAATACAGTTATCTTTAAGTATCTGAAATATTCTCATATGGAAGAGGATGTAGACTCACTCCTTTCTCTTCGGGAGTTTGAACCCTGTCCAGTGAGTGGAAGTTCAAAGGGGAATGTTGGTCTCAAGAAGAGATAAGGGGAAGAGTGGGAAGAAATCAACATTTCATTTATTGAGCTTATACTTTGTGGAAGACACTGTACTGTCCTTTCTATTCATATATATCTTACTTTATAACATTGAATATTCTCCAAATGTATTATTTTTGGTCTTCTAGTAAAATCCCATAAAATACTTGACCAGGAATCCCATGGAAGATTAAATTTGATATCCTGCAAAACCTCTTCCGATACTGAGTTTGTGATTTTATTAGCTAATAATAGCACTTCAGGGAATTAATCTATGGCAAGGGCTGGGTTATCTCTTATCTCTTGAAGCTCCTTATTCCAGTGTGTCCATAAGAATAGAAGACAAGGTGGAATAAAACACATTCTTTTTTGCTAGCTGCTTAAAATTCTGCTCCTTATTATATCTTATGTAAATAAACTTTCATCTGCTTCTCTTTTGGAAAAGGATCACATGTTTAGCAATTTGTTTTTCACAGGAGCACATATCAAATTTAATGTCATTTCATGGCTCAAGTGACCACAGTTAGCTGTCTGAAGCTGGGCATAAGCATGAAATGTTATTTAGCATTGGAGCATCATTGGCTAATTCGAGCCACCTTAATCTGTGTTCTAAAATATCTAGACATTGAAGTATTTTAGATTTTGTTGCCTGCGTTATCTCTATGGTTCATAGGAAAAAAACAGTTATAAAACTCAATAGACTATGGTATCTTGCCTCCTAAGGAAGTGGCATGATTTCTTTCCTAAGAGATTGGGAAACCTTCTGTTAAGCAAAATGTCTTGAGCATCAGAAGCCTCTGGCATGGTGAAGATGAAGCTCTGAGAACATGAAACTGGAAGAAGAACATGAAAAAAGAGAGTTAAAATGCTTTAATGCAAGCTAATACTTTTTTTTTCTTTCAAGCAACAGGGAGGAGAGCAGAAGACTTCTGAGAAAAGAAGACAGGGCCCAAGAACCTGGAGAAAGATGGGGTGCAGGTGAAAAGAGTTGCATGGAAGAAATGCTGGACCATGAAGATTTCCTGGTGCCAGGGGTGGCTGAGGAAATTTTAGGAACAGATATGTCTAATGTACCTAATTCTAAAATTATGTCTGAATATTGCTGCCATGTGATAGCTATTTGTTACACAGTAGTGCCTTGTGCAGTTTTAAGAAATAGAGATAGGAGACTGTATTTATGTATGAGTTGGCACGAGCAGTGAGAAGAAAAATGGTCTTGGGAGAATTGATGCAAATTCAATGGGAATACTTAATTAAAAAAACAGATGACCATGAGAAGGTACATTTCCGATGTGTGCAAAAATCTTGGAGGGGATATTGGACTTCTTATTAAAGATGACAATAATGGTTTGAAGTCAATTTCATGCAAATCTCAAAGGACAGGATGACCTCAGCTGACACCTAGATTGAATACATAATTGCTTCAATTCTCTTTTCACTGTGCTTCGGTAGAAACATGTGGGAAGTCAAGTCTGTGGAACAATTACAAAGGTTCCTGTTACCCACATGGTTCAGGATTCTTATTTTTTGCACTAAAAAGCCCCAATCTACTATTTTCCGTCTAAAGTGGAAAAGGTAATGTGCCGATTGGACGCATTTTTCCATTCAAATTAACTCCTTGGATTTGACCCTTATACCCAATGAAATAGTTTAGAATTAATTTTGTAAATTGAAAAGATTTTAATTTTTAATATGGCTTCAGTACTAAAAATAAAACTAGAGTGATTCAAAACTCAGTGTTGCACAAAAGCCAAAGCAAAATCCATGTCATTGCCCCAAAGGTTTCCTTGAGGTTTCTCATTGGTAGTTAGAGGCACATGCTCCTAAACACGGCAAAAATCTTATAGAAATTGGCTTCAGAACTTCTCATGGGCCAGGCCCTCTGATGCCTCCTTTGCTTAATCTTACAGCTGGCAAGCTGCAACTTGAGCAGCTAGACCAATATATAGGTAAACTTGCTTCCTGTATTTTCTTTATTGATCTAATACAACAGAAGAAAAATACATTTCCAAATTAAAGCAAGGATGGAATTGACACCCTAACAGCCTTAGAACAGTTTCTGCTTTACTAGATTCTGAACTATTTCTCCCTCAAGTTATTTGAATGTGAGCTGAGGTGTGAACAAGGCAGGAGTGAGAATCAATAATTAAGCCTGTTCTCTTTATATCCACTATGTCGGGAAATCCATTTCTTTTTCACAGCCTGATTATTATTTAGCATTTACCAATACCCTCAAGCCAGGTCTCCACAGCGGTAGAGTAAAACTGCAGGAAAATGTAAAATAAAACAAAAACACAGATGAGAACAACCCACTTAACCTGTCTTCATGAGGGTATTTTATTGCCTTGCAGTGGTTGAGTCTTGGAGTAAGAGGCTGTCAGTGCAAGAGGGGGGACATTTTTGTTCTCTGCTTGCTTGGATGTGAAATGTCGTTCTCCAATCCATGGAGCCACCCCCATGTCTGAATGCTGAAAAAAATTGGAACAAGGGACTCTTCCAATGTCTTCAGTTCACCCTGTTCACCAAAAATTTTCCAAGGAACAGTGAATATTTCCACCCTGGGATGACTAGAAACCAGGTGAAAGTAAATTAAAAAAAAAAAAATTCAGATTAGCTCAGGGCTCTGAACTTTGAGAAATATTTGATGAAACCTTGCTGGCAGATTTTTCCAAGAATCAGTTCTGGATGTTGTAGCAATGTACCCTAAACTCCAAAATGAAAATCATGATTTGTGAAAGGGTGATGCTTGTTTATTCTGTTCTGGCTGGGAAATGAGATATACTGGGAGCTCAAATCTGAGTGTACTGGTCTCAAGCTGATTGCCCTACTGCCGTACAGGGGAATTGGTCACAGCTGGGGACAAGCCCTGCTTACAACAGTTCTCTTCTCGTCATTTCTCCCTAGAACACTTCAAATCATCAGAAGCACAGTGTCTCTCCCAGTGAGTCCCTGGGCCCTGATCTTGTCTGGTTCCAAGCGCGGATTTCAATTTGATGGTAGTAGGGACAGATATTTTGCTCAAAGAAAAAGTGGGGCAATGTTTAATGTAATTCAGCCATCAGTTGAGGACGTGATCTGTTGAGACTAAGGTCTTAGAGAATCAAGTTTGCATGACTTTTCATATTTGATGTTCAAATCTCTTAAAGCATCCTCACTCTGTGATTTTGCTTTTTTGCCTCTCATTTAGACTTCATCTATCTGAAATTTGGCTTCCATTAAAACTAGCCTATTAAAAATAACACAAACATCCTGAGCTTTACTATGATCATCTCTCCTAGCTCTTTAGTAATTTTTTTCTAGCTCTCTGAACCTCTCCAGCCATTTCTCATCTTATGGCTTTAACTCCTTTTCCTACTATAACCCATGCAATTGATGTGTTGGGTATAGTCCTCTTTTTTTTTTTTCTCTCTCTGCCCATTTTCCTAATGGTATCATCTGTTTTTTTTTTTTTTACTTTGGCCTCTGTATTTATTGTTCCACCTCCTCTTACTTCAATCCGAGCTTCAAACGGCATTTCCATCTGACCACAACTCAATCTGTCCCAACTAAACTTCTCATCTTTTTTCCAGCATCTATTCCAACGTGTCTTCATTGTTCAGCCTCAATATCCTGGAAGTATTTTAGACTCTTCCTCCTCTCATCTGGCAATAGCTAGGCAGGCACAAAAACTGGCAATTCGACATTTGCAGTGATTTTCACACTTTCCACTGTCCACTTCCAATGGCCCTTTCCTAATTCAGGGGTTAGTCAATCTTACCTGAATATTTCAATCACCTCCCATTTGGCCTCTTTCCCTTTAGTGTTCTAGTCTGTGTCCTTTCTGTTGGTCCTTTACACTGCCACAAGATTCATTCAGAAAACTATGTTCTGAGCATGCTGTTTGCCTAGATTCATGTCCTCCAACTCTATTCATGATAAAGGACAAATCTCTCATCCTGTCTGCCATGGCCTTTGGTATTCATATCAGCTTCACTGATGACCTACGTCCCTTTCTTCCCTTTGGCTATGCCCGATTATTTGCTCCTCCCCCAACTCACTCTGCCCTTCACACCTCCATGCTGTAGTTTCCAGTTTCTTCTGTGAGATTCATCTGCTTTTGTCTCTAACTATTGTTCAACTCAATCGCTACTTTCCCCACCAAGGCCCTAGATCTTCCCAGTTAGAAATAATCTCCTCCTCTGATAAAAAATTATAGAATTATTTTATTTCTTCCATTCCAGGGTATTTCAAAGCCTGCTTTAAATTTTTTTTTTTTTATCACATAACATTTCAGAGTTTACAAAGTTCACATCTGCCATTTAATGGACTATCTTTTTGGCTCTTGGAATCATTTTGAGGATCTGAAATCTTGGATTATTTACAATAGTATTCTCCAAAGTTTCTAACGTACTACCTGGTGCAGAATCATTGCTGGTTAGTGGAAGTCTTTAGTTTTCACTCTTGTTTACCTGATCCTGTATTTCTGTTGGGTAGCTCAACACGTCACTTATGCCTCTTGCAATCAATTCTTTCCCCTGTTGCTAGAAATATGAGAGATGTACAAGACATTTTGTGTATGATGAGGTTTAAACTTCTCATAGCATCAGGATTAAAAACAAAACATTGACAATTATTACAAATACTGCAGACATTTTTTAATAAGATAGCTATAAAAGTAATATTAGTTAATCATGTAAATGATTAACTAATATCATGCAGTCCGATAATTATGATTCATAAGAGTTGTACATGTTAAATTAACTTTTTAATAAATTTACTTGATTACACTGCTAAAATATTCAGATGTATTTAATTGCCATATATTTTTTTCAATTCTCACATGGTTGTCTATTCAGAATTTAAAAGGAAATAGTCAAAATTCTCTTAGTATGATCTTCAGTTGGTGGTGGTCTTAGCAGAGGTATCAGGTTGCAAAAATTAAAGTGACATTGTAATGCCATTTTTTTCAAAATTAACATACTGTAAAATTAACTTCTTTTGTGAACTGTCATATGGATTTTAACATGTTGTATAGATTTGTCTAGCCATCACCAAATCAGGGCATAAAACATGTCCATTGACCCAAAAAATTTCCTGTTGCTGCCCTTTTATGGACAAATCCTTCTCCCCAAATCCCTGGCAATCACTGATCTATGTTCAGTCTCTCTAGGCTTGCCTTTTCTAAAATGTCATGCGAAAGGAATCATGCAATATGCAACCTTTGGAAATTAGTTTCTTCCATTCAAACATCCTGCCATTATGTGCGTCAACAGCGCTTTCCTTTTTATTTCTAAGTAGTATTCCATTACATGGGCATGCCTCAGTTGGTTTATTCACCATCAAAGGACATTTGGGTTGTTTCCAGTTTCTGGAAATTATGAATAAGCTATATATATTCTCATACCGGCTTTTATGTGACCATAAGTTTTAATTTTCTAGGTTAAATACTCAAGAGTGCAGTTGCTGGGCCATAAGATAATTGTATATTTGACTTTATAAGAAACTCCCAAACTGTTTTCCAGAATAGCTGTCCCATTTTGCATTCCCTTCAGCAAAGTATGAGAGTTCTAATTGCTCCACATCCTCACCAGCACTTGCTACTGTGTTTTAAAAAATCATCTTTTCTAATAAGCGTATTAGTATTTCATGGTGGTTTTAATTTACATTTCCCTAATGTCTAATCATATTGAGCATCTATTCAGGTGCTTATTTGCCATCCATAAATCTTCTACAGTGCTGTGTATGTTCAAACACATTGCCCACTTTTTTTTTTACTGGATTATTTGTTTCCTTATTATTGGGTTTTCAGAGTTCTTTATATATTTGTGAAAAGATACATTTTTGGATACTTGTTTTGCAAATATTGTCTTTTCACTTTCTTAACAGTGTCTTTTGCAGAGCAAAATGATTTTAATTTAAATTTTTCCTAAGTCCAAGCTATCATTTTTTTCTTTTATCTATTTTTCTCTTGGTATCATATTTAAGAATTCTTTGCTTAACACAAAATACATGGATGTTCTCTCCCTATGCTTTCTTCTAAAAGTTCAATTGTTTTGTATTTTACATGTAAATGCATGATCCATTTTAAATTAATTTTATATGAGATATGCGATATAGACCTGATTTCTTTTACTTTTGTTTTCACATTGTTCAATTGTTTGAACACCACTTGTTGAAAAGACTATCCTTTCCCACAGAATAGTCTATCCAGCTTTATAAAAATTAATTTATCATATTATATGCATCTATTTGTGGGCTCTCAATTCTGTTCAATTGATCTATGCTTACCCTTTCACCAATACCACACTGTCTTCATTCCGTAACTTTATAGTAAGTCTGAATATCAGGTACTGGCTTGTCTTCTAACTCTTTTCTTTAAAAATTATTTTCTGACTTTTCTAATTTATGTGTCTTTCCATGTGAACTTGAGTCTGCTTGTCTATATCCACAAGAAAAAAATCCTCCTGGGATTTTGATTAGAATTGTATTAAATGTATAGATCAGTTTTGGAAGTTTAGGTATCTTTGCTATGTTGAATTCTTTAATTCATGAACTATATTCATGCCTTCTAGTGATTTTATCCCTTTGTTTGTATTTTTCCAGTGGGGTTTCTCAATGGATAACAATATAAATACTTAACTTTTCACACTCTACGTAGCATTAATATTTTACTGCTTTAAATTGAATGTAGAAAGCTTGCCAACCTATAGGTCTTTTACGCTCTTGCTTTTATATTGTAGTTATCCACATACATTGAAAATCCCACCACAATTGTTATAGTTTTTGTTATCTGTCATAAAAGTTTTATAGAATTTGAGAAGAAAATTATTCTATTTTTTATTTTGTCTATTATTAATTTATACAAATATAAATATATATTTAAACTTTCTATTGCTTTCTCCCTTCATTCCTGAAATGCCATTTTTACTTTGGTAACATTTTCCTTTCACTTGAACTTTGTTTAGTACTTTTTAGAGCGAGTCTGTTGGTGATGAAGCCTCTTGGTTTCCCTTCATCTGAGAATGTTTTTATTTTGCCTTTAATTCTAAATATAGATATAGAATCACTGAATATGGAATTCTACATTGGCAACCTTTTTCTTTCAGCACTTTATAAAAGTTGTTCCAGTATTTTCTGGCTGCCATGGTTCCTTATTAGAAATCTACAGTAATTTGATTTTACTGCAGTCAATTCAAGTTGTTCCTTGTGTAATATATTGTTTTCTTCTGGTTCCTTCCACAATTTTGTCTTTGTCTTTTATTTTCAGCACTTTTGATTGTGATAAGTCTAGGCTTGTATTTCTCTGTAGATAACTGGTTTGGGTTTTGCAGAGCTTCTTTACCTGCCAAATTGTGTCTTTCAACAAATTTGAAAGTTTCAGTCATTAATTGTTCAAACCTTTGCCTGCACCGAATTCTTTCCTCTCCTTTGAGACTGTAATAACCTGAGAGTCACACCTGTTCGTGTTATTCCACAGGACCCTGCAGCTTTGTTCCTGTTTTTAAAATAAATTTTCTAACTCTTAGGTGATTTATTTTGATCTATTATCAACTTCACATATACTGGTGTTTGTCTTTTTCATTGTGCTGTTGAGCCTATCCATTTAATTTTTATGTCAATTACTGTAATTTTCAATTCTAAAATTTCCATTTGGTTCTTTTTTATAGCTTCTATTTCTCGGCTAAGACTTTCTGTGTTTTCATTTGTTTTAAGAGTATTCATCATTACTTCTTCATGATTGCAACATGTGGCACATCTTGGATTGGCTTCTGTTATTTTCTTTTCACTTGAGGATCTGTCAGATTTTCCTGTCCGGACTTTCTTTGTTGTACAATTTTGGATTAGATGCTGGATATTTAGAAAAATTTTCTTATGAGACTCTGGGTCTTTTAAAGAACTTTTGAAAAAGTTTTTGTTGTTGTTGATTAGCAGTCAATCAAACCAGTTAGGTTCAGGCCACAAGTTATGGTATGCCTTCTGTGGTTTATGGTTCGAATATCAGTTCTAATATCAAAGATTTGCAGTGAGATTTGTAAAATAGATACATATATTCTCTGCATACTCTTTAGTCTATAGTTCCTCTGATCAGAGAGAGGGGTTCTCCCTTGGAGATTTAAGTGAAGGTTTGGCCACCATAGTTGTTGCAACTTTGCTAGTGGGATTGCTTGGGGGTGTAGGTGAAAGGGGGGACAAAAACAGGACTGGGAATCATACCCTGTCTGTCCTATAGTGTCCAACCCTTCCCATCTCAGGAATCAGAATAAGAAGGCTGCTCTTAGAGCTCTTTGTGTCCACACCTACTGCACAGTGCTGAGATTTATCCTCTCTTTGAATCCAGGCTAGGAGCAAAAGTGAACCAAGAAACTCAGGAACAAATGGACTGTACTTTGAGTCCTGATTTCTTTCCCCAGTATATGAGCTACCCTTTCATTTACAGAATCTTAAATTATTTGCTTTATGCATTCTCTGCAGGGGTTTTGGCTGCATTTGGTGGGAGATGAAGGATGAAGTGTGCTTACTCCATCTTAACTGGAACTGGAGCTTTTCTGTAAAGTTGCTTTTGAAATTATCATTGTGTGCAGCAACCTACTACTAGCATTTTTTCAGAACTAGATTTTTCAGTACAAACTGGTAAATCATATAGCATGCAAAGTAGAAAGAAGTGAATTTTCTGGAGTGGGTAGTGGAGACATCACGGAGGAGACCAGACATTTATGTATCCTCAGTAAGATTTGGTGAGTTGGAAAGAACAGAGAAAAAACATCCTGGATGACATATCAAGAGTACAGACACAAAGGAAGGTTGGGTGTATCCCTTTCATACCAGATGGCTTGGTAGCTTTTCCAAGACTCAACCTCCTATTTCCTCTTAGCATGCTACCCACAGGTCTCTGGAAAAATCCTAGTTGTCTTCCAAGGTGGAAGTCTGGTACCTGCTTTCAACACAGGCAGTATGCAATCAACTCTTAAATTATCAGCATGCAAAGAGGCTGACGAAACAGCTGCAATTTATTCTCACTTAAGTAGCTCAGTGGAATTAACTGGAGCCCAAACCAAGCCTATGAGCTGTTAAATTGGTGGTAGTGAATCATAACTGACCCTACTGTTGTAAATACTTTTCAAAAAAGCCCCACATTACAACTCTATGCACTAATAGGCAGAAAACTTAACAATAAGTAATAAGGTTAGACCAGAGCATCCTAACTGGTTCATTATAATACCTGTCTTACTTATTATAAAATAATAGGTCCTGGAATTTTCCATCTTCTATTTCCTCTACTTTGGAAGATATCCCACCTCCTTCATACCCAATCATTCTTTTCTTATATTAAGTCATTAGAAAAAAAAAATCCTCTCCCTAGGAAGAGGTGACAACTACTTCACTGGATTGGCAGGTTGGAAATTTATGGTTAGGAAGAAGCTCCATGCAAAGTGTCATTTCTAGTGGCTCCTTCCTAATCAGTTCACACCATGCTTTCTAAGATAAGTTTTGTTTTTTTTTTTCACAAATAAAAGGTGGAATTCAGTGGAATTAATCACAATTATTGGTATCTATGAGACAATGCAGATTGTAAGCAATTATGATGTAGGGAGAAAGTTACAATTATGATTAAAAAACATGGACTTACTAATTTCTCAAGAGTGTGGTCTTGTCTCTGCCACATGGATTATGCCTGGGAAGTTCATAAGTTTCTCATCTTTTGAGCCATCCATGTAAGGGTAGGTTAGTGGTAGAATTCTTGCCCACCATGCAGGAGATCCAGGTTCGATTCCTGGCCCATGTGCTTCCTGAAAAACAAACAAGCAAACAAAGAAAGAAGAAATAAACAAAAAAAATTCAACAAATGATGCTGCAATAATGGGATACTCACGTGGAAAAAGAATGAAATGTGACCCCTGCCATACAGCATTAAAAAAAAAAAGTGTGGTGAGTACGCTATCATTGCCCTCAAATACACATTAAGTCTTTCCACCATTATATTTGGATTTTTTATATTTATTTAAGCCCTCACTAATTTTATTATTTAAGCTGGATGATGTCCTGTCAGTGTTTGTCCTTTCCACTCAATCTATGCTTCCTGTCAACTCCATTTTCCCCAAACACATCTTCCGTTATATCATTATACCTTTATTCAAATCCTTTATTTTATTCTTTTGTGTACAGAGATAATATTATTTTTTAAATGTTTAATGTTAAATATGACTTTCATAATGAAAATGCACAAAACAAAATTTAGTCTTCAAGATTTATCAAAAAGAAAATAACCCTGTAATCACTACCAAGTCCAGAATTAGAACCTGCCAGTAATCCAGAAGCCAGACCAACTGCTCCCTCCAATCATGGGTTCCACCCTTTTACCAAGGTAAATTTTATCCTGATTTTTGAGAATTAATTCTTTCCATTTCTTTATAAATTTACTACCAAAGCATGCACCCCCCAGCCCTATGTTTTGGTGCTGCCTATTTTTGAATTTATAGAAGTAGAACAATGCATATACTGTTTTGGGCCTCCTTCCTTTACCCAAAAATATTTTGTGGGATTCATATATGTTGTTGCACACAACTATAGTTGTTATTTTCATTGCTATGTGGTAATCCATTGCATAAACATAACACAATTCATCCATTCTACATTTGATGTACATTTGGATTGCATCCATTTTGGAGCTATTACAAATAAAACTGTTGTAAACATTCCCATAGATGAGTTTTGATAAACATAAGTAATAGGATATGACTTTAATGGATGATGTCGTTATTGTTGAAATTGATTTAGCTAATTCATGCTCCCACCTGGATTAGAGGAGAGTTTCACTTGCTCTACATCATTGTCAATCTTAGGAATATATATATATATATCCAGAGAGAATAAACATATATTCATTCTACCCTTTTTTGGGGGGGTCTTTTGGTAATAACTCTGCTGTTTTAACGTATCTTGTCTAATTTTTAATGAGATTGTACTTGTTTACATTTTTATTGGCCATTTCAATAATCTATTCAACAAAGTATGAATTCAAGTTTATTTCCCCATCTTGTCATGTGCTGTTTTTTTTATTGATTTGTGCTATTTCTTGAATTGTGTCTTCCTCAAAAATATGTTGAAGTCCTGATCCCTACAACCCCAGAATGTGACTTTATTTGGAAATAGTATCATAATCGATGGTATTAGATAAAGTACAATGAGTTCAAAATGCACCCTTAATCCAAATGACTGGTGTGCTCTTAGAAAGGGAAAGGAGACACTGACAGAGAGAAGCCAGCCATGGGAAGACAGAGGCAAAGACTGGACAACCAAGGGTTACCAGCAAACACCAGAAGCCAGGCCAGAGACATGGACACTTTCCATCTCTAAAATACTGTAATTTTCTGAAAATTTTAATTTCCTCTTTTATAAATTATGGTCTTCAACCAAAATGTTCTTTGAAGTCCATTCCTATTTCTTTTTTTTTTTTTAACTTTTTTTTTTGGAAATACAGTTAAACTTACAGGACAACTACAAAAATAATTCAAACCCCACAAAGAGAATTCCAGAACGCCCTTACACCCCCAGAGACCCAGATCTACCAATTTTAAGTTTTTGCCACATTTTCTGAATCATGCTATCCATTCTTTTATTTATCTATCTATCCATCTATTTATCCATCCATTCATCCATGTAATTCATCAATTGATTTTCTGGGCCCTCGAATGCAGGCTGTATAAAGCATACCCCGAAACATTTTTTACTGTCATGTGCATTTTCTAAGAACAAGGATATTCATGTATGTGACCACTCTATGTACCGTTTTCCAAGTTCAAATAATTTAGCATTGATATAAAACTTACAGTCTATATTCAGATTCAATTTGTTTCATATGCCACAAATGCCCCTTTGGGCCTTTTCTCTTCCCTTGTTAACAATCCATCTAGGATCATGTATCACATTTAATTGTTATTGTCTCACTATTTGCTCTTTCTTTTGTACTTTTAACTGTGAAGTCATGTAAAAGTTACGCACTTTCTCATCTCAACCATGCCTAACCGTACCAGTTGTGGTGGTTTGAAACTATTGATACTCCAGAAAAGCATGTTCTTACATTTATTGTCTCTGTGGGTATGGACCCATTGTAAATAGGGTCTTTAGATGAGGCTAATTCAGTTACGGTGTTGCCCACCTTAATCCTATTGCTAGATGGGTCTTAATCCTATCACTAGTCCTTTAAAACAGGATGAATAGGAGAGGGAGAGATTGAGTGCTACAGTAGGATGAAGTTGAAAGCAACAATAGCTGGAGGAGACCAGCAGACACCACCATGTGCCTTGCCATGTGGCAGAGGAGCCAAGGATTACTGGCAGCTGGTCTTCAGGAAGAAAGCATTGTCCCAATGATACCTTGATTGGGAGATTTTTCTCAGTCTCACAGCTGCAAGCTTATGAACTAATAAATTCCCGTTGCTAAAAGCAACCCATTTTATGGTATCTGCTTTCAGCAGCCTAGCAAACTAAAACACCATTCAATTGGATATCATATTCACAATATTGTAGTACCTTCACCTTCTTCCTTTACTGAAAAGTCCCATCTCCCCAAACAGAAACCCTATCTCCATTATACATTAACTCCCCATTCCTCCTACCCCCAGCTCTGATAATATATACTTTAATTTCTGCCTCTATGAGCTTGCATATTCTCTGATATTTCCTTTGTAGTTACCTTGGAGGTTTGAATTTAATATCCTAAATCTGTAACTATATAATTTTATTTGATGCCAATTTAATTTCAATAGTATATACAAACTGTCTTCCTGTACCCATCCGTCCTCCCACTTTAGGTGGCTTTTGTCACAAATGACATGTTTGTACATTATGAGTCCCAAAGCACTGATTTGTCGTTATATTTTATGCATCTGCCTTTTAGATCCTGTAAGAAGTGAAAAGTGGAATTAAAAACTGAAAGTACAATCATGCTGGCGTTTGCATTTACCCATGTCGTTTCTCTCACCAGTGATCTTTATTTCTTAATGTGGCTTTGATCTATTGTCTGTTTTCCTTTCCTTCCAAACTGCACAACTCTCTTTTCCATCTCTTGTAGGTATGGTCTAGTGGTGATAAACTCAGTTTTTAAAAAAAATCTAGGAGTGTCTTAATATGTCCCTCATTTTTACAAGACAGCTTTGCCAGATATGGAATTATTGAGTGGCATATTTTTGCTTTCAGCATGAGATACGTTATGCTACTGTCCTCTTGCCTCCATGGTTTCTGATGAGAATCTTATTGAGGCCCATTTGTACATGACATATTACTTTTCTTTTGTGGCTCTCTGATCTTCAGCATGCAACGGTCGGTTTATAACATGGCATCGTGTGGGTCTTTTTGAGTTTATCCTGTTTAGAGTTTGCTGAGCATCTTGGACAGATATATCCACACCTTTTGTTAAATTTGGAAGGTTTCAGACATTATTTCCTTAAATATTCTCTCTGCCTCTGCTTTCATTCTCCTTCTGGGACTCCCACATGCAAGTATTGGTATGCTTGATGGTGACCCACTGTTCCTCAGGCTCTGTTAATTTTCCTTCCTTCTTCCATCTTTCAGCTCTTCAGACAGAATGATTTCAGTTGTCTTACCTTCAAGTTCACTGACTTTTTTTTCCACTGCCAGCTCCAACGTACTTTTGAACCTCTCTAGAAAATTTTAGTTTTTGTTACTCTGGTATTCAGCTCTGTTTCCTTTTCATAATTTCTGTATCTTAATTGATATTCTTTTTGTGTTCATCTATGTTAATCTGTTGTTTTCCTGATTTCCTTTAGTTCTTTATCATGTTTCCCTTTAGCTCTTTGACATATTTAGGACTACATTTTTAAGTCTTTGTATGATACGTCCCAGGTCTGGCCCTACTCATCGATGGTTTCTAATGCTTTAATGTTCTCCCTTAGCTGGGCCATTACTTCCTTTTTCTTTGTGTATTTTGTGGCCTTTTGTTGGCACTGGACATTTTGATGTTTTAAGGTGTTTTTGCTAAAATATATACATCTGTTTCTTAGACTTATACCCAGCAGGTGTGTTGTTTTTGATTGCCAGGAGCGAATGCACACACACACACAAAATGAAGGAGGAAAACACCTTTCCCAGTCTTTGCAGATTGATCTGTGCCAGTGCTGCTTCTTCAAGGCTTATCATACAATGGACTGTGTGAGAATAGCCTGGAGCCAAAGTGTAGGTGTCTCCCTGATCCTTTCTTCACAAGTGTTTAATCTGGGGCATGGGCACTTTGACATAAGAAATACCCTTTATCAAGGTTACAAATGTTCCCTGGTCCCTAGGAAGCAGTTTATTCACAGCCAGCAATTCCTTGCTCAGGCAGCACTATTTGACTGCTCTCCCACAGTGTTCTATATGAGAATTCTCTAAGCTGCCTGCTCAATTCAGGGCAAGTTCTGGGACATCAGGTCCCTCAGGCCACCACCAGATAGAGTTTACCAGACATACATACAGGCTCCCAGAATGAGCGCAGGGGACACTGTGCTCTCTGTGTTACTGGGACCAGGAATCTGCAGTGGGGGCATGAATTGGTTCCATGCAAAGCTGGTGAGGGGTAGAGATGGGGCCAGCCATGGCTCCATGAGATCCCACCACTTTGAAGTAGCCTGTTTCTTGATTCAGCACTCAACCTGTTACTACCGTCCTTCATCTGTTTTCTGGAGCTTTGAGAAAGATGTTTCTGCCTGTCCTTGCTGACTGCTCAAAAAATCTGTGGGGGAAGGAGTCTGGAAGCATCTCACTCCTCTATCTCAACTGGGGTGGGCCTATTCTTAAATTCTGTTGTCTTGTTACTCTATAAAGAGTTAACATACATTTCCCCATGGAATTCCCCATCGGTGCTTCTACAGAGAGTCCCAAAGACTCTCCCCATGGGGCAGAGAGTGTCATGATAAAAAGAAAGTGAGGCACAGAATAGATTACCCTAGAAAAAGTATTTCTAAAATGTATATGTATGAAAAAATATTAAGAACATTTATATTCTTGTTGGTTTTACTATGCAACAGCCTTCCTTTTAAGAAATGGGGTGCTATTATGAAGAATGCCAAGATGCTGCATGATTGATCACCTGATGCATGAATAAATGGCATTGGGTTTGTGCATTGATGCTTAGGCAGCGTTTATCAACTAACTATCATATTGATGTATTGGCCTATTTTGTTGTTGCTAGTCTATCTTATATATCTTGTCCTATTTTTTAACATATATTGCAATGCTTTATAATATTGTTTATTCTTGTTTTTAACAAAATATTGTATCTCTCTAATTTGGATTTTTTTCTATTATAGAATAAAAACCCCTATGAATCAAAGTTTATCAATCTTTATCATAATTAAGTAATCTGTGATACCATTTCTTGCTGCCTACTCTCATTCATTTTACCATTATATCTTATAATCTCTTTTTGGCATTAAATCAATACATTTTAATTTTAAAGCATTCTTGTGTTCAAAAGTTTGGGAAATGCTGACCTAGTCAAATAATAACTTGTGTGATTATTTGATTAATGTTTCAATCGCTCTCAAAAGCTTAAGTTTCAAAACAGGCTCCATGTCTATGTCTACATTTGTATCTCCAGCACCTAGATCAGTGCCTGGCACATGGTAAGCATTCCAAAAACATTTGTGAATTAACATCCACACAATGAGGAATGAGCAATTTATGTCATTAAAGTAGCAAGGATTCCTATTATGGAGCAAAACTCAGTAGGTTAGGAAACAAATCCCTCTACTTCCACTGTATGCTTCTACCATTAGGTCTGAGTCGTTCCAATTTCAGCCAGCCATCTATGTGAAAACTTTGTTCTATGTGGAGTTACATATTTCCACTAATTAAATATTTTATCTATGTTCAACCTTGAACTTTATGATAAACATTGCTTTGCTGGCAAGCAATGCTTGAGTTACCTGATTATGTACAAACTGCCTTTAATAGCTTGTGGGATCTAAGCTCACTATTAATGTAGCCTGGTCCTATAATTTTAAATGCTGTGGTCTCTTTCTAGAGTATTCAAATTTGTATTTAAATGGAACATGTCCTTAAGCATTATAACAGGAAAAATTACTACAAGACTTTTGAGTGCCCGTAAATGAGAATTGGTTTTTCTAGAGTTAAACTGCTCAGTTTGCCATTTCACTGCTGACTTAATTCTTCTGCCATATTCTATTAATTAAAAGTGAGTCACCAATTCGGCCTTCACCCCGTGAGGGGAATTAGTGTCCATCTTTTGAGGAATGGCATGTCAAAGGAGTTGTGAGGATATTTTTAAACCACCACATAGAAATATAAACAAAAATCATATTCTTAGATAAAAGAAGGTAGTTCATTGCTAAAATAAGAACAACCTGCTACATGAATGGAACAGTCAGAGAGAAAGAAAGAACTGAAAATTAAGGGGAAAACACTAACATGATTGTTAAAACATATGCATTCAAATATATGAAAGGAATAAAATATGAAATTGAGAAAGTTGTCCAGAATTTATTCTAAGAACCAATAAAGACAAAAATTTGGAAAGAAAAAAGCTAAGACTATAGAGTATCAATAATGAAGCTCCAATATCCAGTCAATAGGAAATGCAACAAGGGAAAACAGAGGGAAGTACTTGTATTATTTCCGGGGCTGTTCAATACCATGCAATGGGTTGGTTTACACAATGAGAATTTATCAGCCCGTGGTTTTGCGCTAGGAGAAGTCCAGTCAAGCATCATTAACACTATGCCTTCTTTTATGAGGTCCAGCGTTCTGGGACTGACTGTCCAGTGATCTTTGGTCCTGGGCCCCTGTGTCACTCGGCAATGCACATGGCAGCCTCTCCTGGCCTCTCTGTTCTCTTCTGGGTTCGTTCTGTTGAATTTTAGCTTCTTGCTCCAGTACCTTTCTCTCTCTCTGAGTTTCATTCTGCTTGTAAAAGACTCATCATAAGATTAAACCCATTTTAGGCCAAACCTTAACTGAATTAACTTCATGAAAATGTCCTAGTTACAATAGGTTCACACCCAGAGTAATGGATTCAGTTTAAGAACATGTTTTCGTTGGTACATTTAGCTACGAGTCATCACAGTACTCATCAACGACGAGAAAAGAGGAAGCAGAACAGATGGAAGTAGAGGGAAAGGAGGGAGAGAGTAGGAAATAGAAAAGGTAGAAGGAGTGAAAATAAGAAGAGACAATGGAAGAAAAGGAAGAAGTTCCCCTGGTGCAGAAAAGAAGAGAAACAGCAGAATGGGCGGGGTGAATAAGAAGCAAACCGTACAATGGTATATTTAAGCCCAAATATGTGATTAAAAACATCAAAAATAAAAGACTAAATGCTCCAATTGAAAGACAGCGGTTGCCAGACTGTATTAAACACTCATAACAACAACTATTTACTGTTATGGGACATTTAAATAAAAGGGAACAGAAAGATTGAGAGTAAAAAGATGGCACAAACAGCAACCAAAAAAAAAAAAAAAACTTGATGCAACTATATTAACAAGACAGGATATTTTAAAGCAAAAAGCATGTGTAGAGATGAGTATGAATTGTTTAAAATCATAAAGTAGAGTGGCAGACTGTTCCTTTTAAAAAAATGAAACACAAGTTCTTTTATTTGGAAATAAATAAAGAGCTGCAGACTGTTCTTTTTTTATGAAACACAAGTCCTTTTATTTGAGAAAGAAAATAGGAGATGCCCATATGCAGTCTGAGAATCTGAATGTCAGATACTCAGATAAAAGAGGTTCATATGTGAAGGCTTGCAATTTTCACTACAATAGCACTGCCTGAAGTCATTTTTATACCTGCTCTTTCAATACTTTGATTAATGCTTTCTGTTTTCAAACTGAGATCTAAAATCCCCTTGAATGCCCAGGGTCCTGGAGACCACTTGTACCCCATTACCTCATCAGCCTCTTCCCCAGATGCTTGTTCTATCTTGCACTGAACCCTCTGATGTTTTGGTCGCCCACTCTGGCACAGAGGAAAGGACGAGCAAGTTACATCCTCATATTTTCTTCTCATAGTATTGTTTTGCATCTGATTTCTTCCCAAGAGAAAATTGTACCAGGTTTTAAGGCTACTTTCCCATTGAAATTTTTATTGAAGATAATTGTAGATTCATATGCAGTTGTAAGAAATAATGAAGAGAGGTCCCTGTGCTCTTTTCTCGGTTTCCCCTAGTGGTAACATCTTATAAAACTACAGTCTGTAATCACCATCGACAATGGTACAATCCACCTATTTTATTTGTATTTGCTCTGTTTTACTTGTACTCATTTATGCATTTGTGTATTTATTGCTATCCAGTTTTATCATGTGTCGGTTCGTATATTCAACAGCATAGTCAATATACAAGACTGTTTCAACGTTGAAGGATACCTCCTGTTGCTCGTTTATAGCCACAGCTCCCCCCTCCCCCCCACCCCAGTTCCTATCCCAAGCCCATGGCAACTACTAGTCTGTTCTCCAGCTCTAACATTTCATCATTTCCAAAAGCTATATAAATGGAATCATACTCATGTACCTTTGAGGACTGGGTTTGGTTCATTCGCATCTAAATTGCTATGTGTTTCAGTACTTTGCTACTTTTTGTTTCTGAATATTATTCCATGTCATGGATAGACCACTATTTGTGTAATCGTTTACTCATTGAAGGACACCTGGCCAATTTTCAGTTTTGAGGTGTCATGTGCAAAGTTGCTATGAGCATTTGTGGGCAAATATTTTGTGTGAACTTAAGTTTTCATTTTTGTGGATAAATGTCCAAGAGGACCATCGCTGGGTCTTGTGGTAATTGCACATTTAGTTTTATAAGAAACTGCCCAACAGTTTTCCAGAGTGGTTGTACCATTTTACATTCCCACCAGCAGTGATCCCACTCTTTTTTACATCCTCGCCACCACTTGGTATTATCACTTTTTTATTTTAGTCATGCTGATAGATGTGTAGTGGCATATCATCATGGTTCTTCTTTATATTTCCCTGATGACTAGTATGTAGAGCATCTTTTCATGCATTTATTTGCTGTCTGTATATCCTCTTTGGTTAAAAGACTCTTCCTGTCTTTATATCATTTTCTAATTGGATTCTTCTTTATTTATTTCAATGTTGAATTTTGATGGTCTTTTGTAAATTCTTGATACTATTCCTTTCCTGGATATGTGTTTTGCAAATGTTTTCTCTCAATATGTATCTCATTGTTTTATCCTCTTATCATCTTCACATAGGCTTGTGCATTGCATATATTTTTAATTTTCATGAAGTCCAGTTTATTAATTTTCCTTTTGTGAACTATGCTTTTGGTGTCAAGAGTAAGAACTCTTTGCATAGTCCTAGATTCTAAAGAATTTTCACCTACTTGTTTTCTAAAAGTTCCACATTTTTACCCTTTACAGTTAAGTCTGTAATAAGTCTGTAATACATTTTGAGTTAAATTTTGTATAACAAGGCTGTCCCTTTTCACTTTAGGCCCCTCTCTGTATGAATTCAGTTTTAAAATAAGGCAATCTATATCTATTATTTTAAAATAAATAAATTCACATATATGCAAATTAAAATAGAGTAATAAGAAGGAGATGAACATGCTTTGGTACTTTTGTGGTAGGTTAAATTATGTATCCCAAAATCATGTTTGTGGACTTTTCCTGAGGGTGTGAGCCTAATGTATTTGGAATCTCTTGAAGATGTTGCTTTGGTCAGATTGTGGGCCAACTGAAGAAGAGGGGGCTTTAATCTTATTGCTAGGTCCTTTATAAGCAGAAGAAATTCAGACAGAGGGAGAGGAAACCATGCAGAGGGATTGGAAACCACGAGTCAGGAACCTGAAAGAGAAAGGAGAGGACATCATCCTATGGTGGGGAAGCCAAGGAATGGAAAGGTTGCTCACTAGTCAGAAGACTACTGACTTGGGTAGAAGCAAGATTTCCAGCCTCAGAAACCATGGTCCAGTCAATGCCTGTTATTAAGCCAACCCATTGTGTGGTATTTGTCTTAGCAATCAGGAAACTAAGGCAACTTATATGCCTTTGTTCTTATTGTGCCACCTTTCCAGAATGCTCTGCATCTTCTCTTCTACTTCTCTAAAATCTTCACTTTCTTTAAAGCTTCATTCCAAGTCTCAATTTGCCAATTGAGATTTCCCTGAGCACCCATCCTGATTGAGGACACTCCCTCCTCTGATGTTCTGTTGTACTTACTCTGTGTGCAGATAGTGCTACATGCAATTGGGTTCTAGGCCTTTTTCAGTTATTTTACTATTTTATGCTCACTCCCACCACAGGACCTTTGTATATGATGTTCCTGCGGCAGTCTTCTCTCCACACCTTCTATCTGCTTGCGTCCTCCTTGTCTTCTAGCTCTCAGTTCAAATGTTGCTTTTACAACTTTCATAGAACTGATCACTAGTATGGATTTATTTGTGTGATTTTTTTTTTTTGTATGGGCAGGCACCAGGAATCAAACCTGGGTCTCCGGCATGGCAGGTGAGAATTCCACCACTTAGCCACTGTCACACTGCCCTTGATTTGTGTGATTTTTAAATTTTGCCTTCCTTACTAGACTATAGGCTCTATGAAGGAGGAGTTTTTGGTGTCTGTCACCCTTGTATGACTTTTATCTAGCACAATGCCTGGCAAATAATTAATGGTCAATAAGTATTTCAAAAATGAGTAAACGAATGAATTGTTGATTCGTAAATTTCTAAAGGCAGGGCATGTGATATAAAACTTATGATAGTCATAGCATTTGGTGTGAGAAAGATTTCATAGTTAATTTTCAAATAAGAAATTTGAAGATTTAATTTATCTATGCAATAAATTGTTTAGGAGAATAAAAATATTTGTTCAAATGATTTTCACTAGGGTTAGGGGAGCAATTTTATTAGCACATATATATTTCCTTAACTACTCATTTGGTTAAATTAAATAGCCATATTAATTTAAACAATCAGAGTAATTACTTATATTCCTTTTGAATTTAAGTTCATTACCTCATAAACCCTCAGTTTACATCCTTTGTTCCATAAAATAAAAAGCATTAAAAATGTAGGGATAGCCAAGCAAAGAGGCTATTTGAGGCCAGATTTATGCCAGAGCACTTTATAAGGACTAAATAAAATTTTACTGGCCTATTTATGAGTTAAAAATATACACTAATTTGTTTGGCCCATTTTCCATTTTACACTCTCCTGGGAGCCCATTGGAACTATGTCTTCTGCTTAACTCCCTATCATAATTCCATAATTTCCATCCACCCAGGCTGGAAGGGAATGAAAGTCACTTTTCTATTTCAGCCCCATTGGAGCACACTGCATCTCCCCTAGAAGCAGGCAAAAGAAAAGCCCCTTGTGGAGGACTTTCCATTTGTCCATCCTTAGCTAAACCTGGCTGCTTTGGCCTGAAGGGCTAATAAAGTATCATAAGCACTGATTAAATAAGGTAGCTCATCTCCATTGCGATTTTCCAGAGGGGGAAATGGAGATAACCCAAGTGGGAATGACATTTGCAGACTCAGGAAGACAATTTGCTGTTGCTGAATTCCTCTCACCTTGCAAATGCCAGCAGAGAGTGCTGGAGAAGTTAGACAAAGTTTGAATAGTATTTAAACAGGTCATGTTTGGGGATTGAGGTGCCTCATTAAAACCTTCCCCTTTTACAGATGTATATCCATATGCTGTATATCCAAATCCATGACAGAGACTCCATGCATCCCCTGGCTTATCATCTAATAGTCCCTGCCAGACGGAATGAAAAAGTTGATTGCATACAGCTTTGCCAATGACTTTTTTCAAGAAAGAGAAAAGAAAGAATCCTGAACAAATAAAATGTCAGTCAAAACTCAAACATATTAAAGAAAGATATGTTGTATTATTACCTTAGATTAGAGATTAACTGGCTTCTAATTAATTCCTAGGATGTAAAATAAACTAGGATGACTGGTTTCATGATCTTGGAACATTCTTTAATCCAATTGTTTTTTCCACTTACGAGCCTCTCTCCTGTAAAGTTAGTATTGTCAACTTGGATAGTGGCTTTTTGGAAAGCTACTGCTTTGGGAATTGAAAGGGGGCATAGAGCTCAGAATTTCTTCTTTCTTTCTTAATGAGCTATGGTCTATAAAGAAGAAGAAAGTGAGTTTGAGCTATTCACAACTTGGCAGTATCTCCACACCCACCCCTGCTCTCAGCTCCTGCTTGCTTCACAGGGGTGTCTCAAAGAAATTGGGTTATGCGGCAGTGTGGGCAGGAGGAGGGAAGAAAAGGAGGATTTTTAGAATTCGATAAGACTTTTGCAATGGGTTGGGAAATTTCCATGTCATTGGAATTTACTGGAATTGCTGTAGGTTCTATGTATCTACACTCCTGTTTTTCTCCTCATGACTTTTCGCCTTGACATCTGGAGGGGGGCAAATTCCTGGTCTTCCACCCATGGACTCCTCAAATCCTGCAGGAAAGGCACCCCTTTATTCCTATCTCTTTCTGCAGGTAGAATTTATGAAACTGTATTCTGGAGACCATTGTATAGCTTGCAGGCCAACTGTTGCTTACTTTGGAACTGTAGAGCTAAGTGCTACCTTGTGGGTTATCTAGAACCTCGCTACTGAAGGTGTGTCCCCAAAATGACAGTGTCGACCTCACCAGCAAGCTTGTTAGAAATGTAGAATCCCCTTCCCAGACTTACCAAATCAGATCATGCCTTTTAAAAAGACCACCAAGTACTTCTTAGGCACATGAACATTTAAGAAGCACTACTCTAGAAAAACACCTCACTTTTTGGAAAAATATGGACCTGATATGGGAAATTATTAGCTTGGGTCACACAGGACACTTCAGAGGCTACCTACCATTCCACTTTTTCTAGGCACCTTGTTCTTCCTCCATATGATAATCCTTCTCTTGCACTTCAAATTAAGATTCATTTGTTGTTGTGCATTCAAAACTAAAGAACCAAATGGCCCTCCATTCACTGTGAAGGTTAAGTTCTTGGGTCCACCTGGTGAGGTTATAATGTCCACAGTTCAAACAAGCACTGGCATGATTATTACTGTGAGGATATTTCATGGACTTAAATCATCAGTAAGTTAATTGCATCTATGATTGATTGCATCTACAATCAACT
The DNA here is from genome assembly GCF_023851605.1 of Tamandua tetradactyla. Taxonomy (NCBI): domain Eukaryota; kingdom Metazoa; phylum Chordata; class Mammalia; order Pilosa; family Myrmecophagidae; genus Tamandua; species Tamandua tetradactyla. Next base: position 9,427,200 of record NC_135334.1, on the reverse strand, counting down.
AAGGAGATTGTCCTAGCTATGAGAGAAGCCTTATCCAATCAGCTGAAGGTCTTAAAAGGAGAACTGATGATTTCAGCAGTCAGAAGGAAGAATCTCCATCTCTACATCAGCCTCTCCTGGGGAATTCATCAGAAACCTTCGTCAGAATTCATAATTAGTGGCCTCCCCTACGGAATTCAGATGTGCCCATCCCTACAGTTGTGTGAGCCAATTCCTATAATAAATCTCATAATATTGATATTATATCATAATATATATTTATATACCCTCACTAATACATTCACATAAACAGAAATTATGTCTGGATTTCCATTATCTCTAATATAAGTTATAGTAAACATCTTACACTGTGCCTGCAAATATAGTAGGTGCACAATTTTCTTTTAACACTGACAGTTATTATTTTCCTTAGTTTTGTGTGTGCAGTAAAAGTAGGAGAAAACAGTGAAAGTTGTTCATGAGGGTAATTGTATCTCCCTAAATAACTTACAGGCCATGAAATTATACAGGATAGTATGGTGGGTATGGGTTTATTTTCAACTACATTTCTGCGGGAGGTTAGGAGATTGGCAGGAGAAACATCTCTTGTGGATTCATAGCCTTTAGCAACTGTAAGAAGATTATCTTTACCTGCTTCCCTGCTATTGGTAAAGTCAAGAAAACTTAAGACATTTCAAAACACCGCCAGGGCCTTCTGGAGGTACCACTGAAGTCATCTGCTATTTGTAGGCTCGTTCATTCCAGGTAATTGGGAGACAACTTATCTCCTGGCCAGAGATCTCTCTGTTCTTAATTTTTTTCTTCCTGTTCTCCTTCTCTCTCTTCTTCTTATCCTCCTTCAAAATTCAATAAACACCTATTCACTCTATTAAATTCTATGCCCCCCAGTAAAAAATTCTATGCCCCATGGTAGGTAATGGTAAAATAAGAATGGCAAAATAGATTTGGGCTCAAGCTTTGACAACAGTAATAGCATAATGGGGTCTCTGTCAGAATTTTGAGGTTTGCTCTTTTCCATACTTCTACTGGGGACATGGAATGCCAGACTCCAGGACCTGGTGTATTTGTCTAGTGGTACAAAGGAATGTTTCTATCATGGAAGATGTCAAAGTTACTTGCTTTAGGGTCAAGAGTTATTTTTTATGCCCAAATGTTGTATGGCAAGGAGATGATAGGAATTTTGTAAGGAGTATGGGAGGAGGGAACTAGGACAGTCTTATCTGAGGATGTCAGTAGGTTCCAGACCTAGGTATTAATTAGCACTTCTCTACTAACTGCCTGTAGAGTAGTGATTCACTTCCAAGCTTTGAGCAAAGGTTACATCATGTTATTAAATGAGAGTGTTTAAGTAGCTCTGTCTATGTCTAATTAGGACCTGAGAAAAACTTCAGCTTTGAGGAAGAACAACCTCGGAAACGGATCCTTCACCTCTGAAAGGTATATCATAAAGCAAAAATCTTATCCATATTGCAACAAGCTAGAGCAGGGTCAATCAGATAGATCCCAACTAGAGGATTTGGGGAAGTTCTTTCCAGAACTATACAGAAAAGCTAACCAGTGGCAAATAAAGCATTTCCAAGTAGAAGTCCCACTGGAGCTAGTTTAATAAACAGATACATGTTATACTGTAAATATAATTTTAAAACTGATTAGAAAGCTTTCAAGTAGCATTAATATAACTCAGTTTAAGTGTTGAGGAAACTATAACATAGCGTGAGGCACATAATCTTTGAAAGCAAATTTTAATTTCTTTACTTACTAGCTTTCTAACCTTGGACACTCTACCTTTCCAGTCTAAATGCTCAGTTCTCATCTTTAAAATGAGAACAAAGCCCACCCAGTTGGATGGTTACACTGATTGAAGGACACAATCATGTGGAAAGCGTCTGGCACATGAGGGTGTGCACAATTCATTTTCTTTACCGTCTCCATCCAAAGAGTAAAAAGTATTTCTCCTCACAGCTATGCATAGATGTCACTGATTTATTTTCAGCAAGTTAAATTTTTTTAATTTTATTTTTTAAATTAATGTGCATTAAAATGGAATCTTTTTTGAGTCAACTATCCTACAAATTTTAACACATTTACTGATTAGTGTAACCACAATCAGAAGGCAGAACAGTTTCATAACCCCCAAAAGACTCTCAATTATTCTTTTGTACATTCCCCACATCCTTAACTCCTCACAACCACACATGTATTCTTTATCACTAGTTTTGTTTATTTAACAACATCGTATAAGTGGAATTCTAGACTATATTGAGATGAATTTCTTTCATTCAGCCTAATACCTTTGAGAGTTCAAGTTGTGTACATTGTTCTTTTTAACTGCTGAATTGTGTCTTGTCCTGACCCGCAGGACAGTCAACGGGGTCCGCCACCTGCTGAGGGAAGAATGGCTATGGGACAGAGAGACGCAAGAAGGACAGCAAGACAGGATTCTGATCAAGCTGCAAATTTTATTAAGCAAGCCGGGTGTATATATACCGACTTGGGGAGGGAGTAGGGTATGTGGGGCATTATGATAGGAGGGAGTTCGCGCCGGCAGGAAGGTCCCGGTGGGAACCTATTTCCGTGAAGAACCTTGTTGTACTATATAGATGCCATTGCATTAGCCAGGGTGGCCATGTTGGCTCAATCGCTATCTTAGGTTAGCCTCTGGTCCCCAACAGTATCTCATGGTATCGATGTATCATAGTTTATCCATTCACCTAAGAAAGACTTTTATATTGTTTCCAGGGTTGGCAATAATGAATAAAGTTATGTAAACTTTATTTTATAGTCAGTGTGCATGTTTTGTGTGGATATAGGTTTTCATATCTTTAGGGAACGATCCTAGAAATAGGTTATCTTGGTCATATGGTAAAAATACACTTAATTTTATAAAAAACTGACAACTGTTTTCCAGAGTGTACCATTTTGCATTCTGTGCCTGTTTGAATCTGTGGTGGACCCCAGAAAAGCCAAGTCCTTTAATCCTCATTCAATTTTGCTGGCTGGGAGCTTTTTGATTGTTCCCATGGAGATGTGACTCACCCAATTGTGAGTATTTAATTAGAGAAGATGTGGCTCGGACCATTCCAGGTGGGTCTTGATTGGTTTACTGGAATCCTTTAGAGAAGGAAACATTTTGGAGAGAGCAACCGAGTCTACCGGCTGTCGATCTTTGGAGATGAAGAAGGAGAATGCTCCCAGGGGAGCTTCATGAAGCAAGAGGCCTTGAAAGGAAGCTAGCAGATGACACCATATTTGCCATGTGCCTTTCCAGCTGATAGAGAAACCCTGAATTGCATCAGCCTTTCTTGAGTGAAGGTGACCTCTTGTTGGTGTCTTAATTTGAACATTCTCAGAGCCTTAGAACTGTAAACTTGCAACGTAATAAACTTCCCCTTTTAAAGGCCATTCTGTTTCTGGTTTATTGCATTCTGGCAGCTAGCGCACTGGAACACATTTCCAATAGCAGTGTGCTGGAGTTCCATTGCCCTCTATCCTATTAGAACATGGTGCTATCAGTACACTTTCTTTTAGCCATTCTAGTACATGTGGTGATTTTAATTTTTATTTCCCTAATAGCTAATGATGTTGAGCATCTTTTCATATATCTCCTCTTAAATTTTTTATCTTCCTCTTAAATGAAGGTTGTGTTCAAGATTTTTGACTATTTTTTAAAAATTGGGTTGATTGTTGTCAGTGTTGGAATTGTGTTAGCTACAGGTCAATTTGAGGAGAATTGACATCTTTGCTCGGTTGAGTCTTCCAATCCATAAGCATTCCATGTCTTTTCATTTATTCATGTCTGCTTTGACTTCTTTTATCAGCAATTGTAGTGTTCATCATAGAGATCCAGTAAAAGTTTTGTTAGGTTCATTAGTATTTCATGTTTTTTTTTTCCAACTATTATAAGCAGGTTTAAAAAACTACATTTCCAATTATTCATTGCCACAATATATAAGTATGATTAATTTTTCTGTTGACCTTATGTTGTTCAGTGACTTTGCTAAACTCATTTATAATTTCTAAGACTTTTATGGTAAATTTCTTGGAATTTTTGTATGTAGACAATATCCCCACTACTTTCCATGTCCCTGGAGCTCCCATCTTTATTTCTCTAGCTGGGACCTTGGTGATCCTTCTTTATTGTGCATTTCTCTCTGCTGCACCCTTGTTTGAGTCAGGGTAGTGGGAAGGCAGAGAAAGAGGCAAAAGCTAGTGGTTGGCTCCCATCTTGGAATCCTATCTCCTCCAATCAGATAAGAAGTTTCTTCTCTCTCAGAGTTTTAGGCACTTGTGTGGTCTTTCAGAAGCAGCTGCTGCTTCCACTGTGGGATCCCCCCATTTCATGCGCACAAGGAGCCCCTGTCCTCATTCCTAAAGCTGGAAATAGAGGGCTTGCACTGGAGGGCCTTCTCTTTGGACCAGACTGATCACTTCTGAGTTTTATGCTGCCACATGTTAACATTGGGAGAGACTGGAGGAAAAATGTGAGTCTCCTTGACAGTTTGGTGGTACTCGCCCAATCCTCCTGTTACTATTTACTTTTCAGGGTCCTCAAATTGCTTGTATGTGCATTTTGTGCAGGTTCTGTAGCTGCATTCAGTAGGAAAGACAGTGTGAATTTAGGCTCACTTCATCATACCTCTAACCAAAACCAGAGCCTAGATTTTTAAGACTTTTTCCCCCCCAGTAATAACTATCTGCTTACATCTTTCTATCCACACTTTCTTTTCCTTGTTCAGTCCCTAAATTCCTCTTCTGATCTTCATACTGGACAGATATCCAGGGTTGCATTACAAGGAATCTGGCTTTGAAACATGGTAAAATCAAGCAAGTATTGAAATTGAATTTCAGCCCCCTCAGCACCGTGCTTACAGCAATTCAGTTATATGAATCTGGACACAGGGCAAGAGAAAACTTTTACTCAGCTTATCTTCAGATTATTTCAAATTAGTGAGTTAATGAGGCCCTTAAGGCACAGAAATGATCCGGAACAATTTATAACACAGAAAATCAATGGAAGCTTTCCTTGGTTGGCTAGTGGGGTTATTGGTAATTCTGCAGTTTTTGTACTTTAAGATGTGACAGTGTATGCATGTGTGTATGTGTGTTTTGTGTGTGCACAAGGTGGGGTGTGGGTTGCAATGACAGTAGGCAGGAGAGTCTCAGTCGATGGAGAGAATGAAGTGGAAGGAAGCAGTGACATGAAGCTCTCCAGGATTCCACTGGGTTTTGTCTCTTGTCCTGGAGCAGTCATCTGAACCTTCACTATAGCTCTGACTTTGACCTTGACTCTCTCAGGAAGCAGGAAAGTCAGTCCCATCTTTAAGTTGCTGTTGATTTTTGCACTTGGTGTTTCAGCCAGGGACAAAGACAGCACAATCGCCACGGTTCCCTTTACCTAGTACTTCTGTCTACTTCTCAGATTCCCACTAAGGCGAGTGTCTCTGTGAGCTGGTCTGCACCATTGCCCTCTGGTGGCTGCAAAACTACATGCATGAGGAAAAAAAAGAGTTTTCTAGTTTTGTTTTCAAGCTGTTTCTTCTGCAGTTCCTATTTGCTTTAGGATGAGCTCAGGATAGATTTGTGCATTGTTTTAGGTTCCTGCCCAAGCCATTTCTCTCTTCCTGGGTTGTATGCCCAGAGGTGTCTGAAGTTGGAAAGAAAGAAGGCAGAGGGATTTGGAAAGCAACAGGGTTTCTGATAAGAAATGCAGAGAGTGATGTTATGGAGATGCATCTGCTCACAGTGTAGCTGTATGAAGTTCCCTTCTCTGCTTGGGTAATTTTAGGCGTTTTGGTCTCAGCGCAGAAAACATATTTGGACTGAGAGATATCTTTTTACCTTCAAGGTTCTGCAATTTTGGGTCATTGATGGAGAATAACTTTTATACCACAATACTGCCTACCCAACTCCCACCCTCAACGCCTCCTCCTGCCCTTGTTGCAAAAGGTGCTTTGCTGTTTCATGGACTATGTTTTGTTTTCCTTAAACAAACCTGGAGAGTTTTTCTGTTCTCTAAAAAATTTTAGTATTCTAGTTGAAAATGCCAAAATGAACACTCGCTGCTTCAGTAATCCTGATGGGAACATAAGCTCGTAAGGAACAGGAATCTGTGCTGTGTTTTTATTTCACCACTGTTGGCATCTCATCTTTCTTCCCTAAATTATTCACCTTAGGATTTCCTCGTTCATTTCTCTTTTCCAATTTCCCTTTAACGTGAATAATATGCTTATAGGCATGTGTGCTTACGTGTGGGTATAGTATATATTCTCTTTGCTGCACCTAAATTCCCATGTAAATATTTTAAAATATGATATATTTGCCTTTCAGGGATGACTAGTCCTTGAAGATCTTTAACTATGCCTTGGGGAGGCTTGCTACCCTCCACCCCAGATCTTCCTCAATCAGAAGCAGGGCGTGCCTGCCCAACTCTCTCCTCTCCACCATGTGTACTAAGGTAATCTATCAAGTTCAACCTATTTGAGGTTTGTCATGAAAGCTTAACCACCAGTATCTTATTTTAAGTGTCAATACAGGAGCATCTTCACTGCAAGCAGTCAAAGGACAACTGGAGAAATCATGTGAAGGTGAAAAGATACTAAATTTTTTGTACAATGGTTAACCAACTTCTGAGCAGTTGAACATCAAAGCGATTTGTCACATGTGAATTTGGAAACATATAAGGGTGAGGTTAAACCCATTTCAAAACAATTTTTAAAAAGCAGGAACTGAAATATACATGGAAGCATAAATGATCAGTTGAAACTCAAATATAAATTAAAATGGGAGGTTTTTTTTTCCTGTCAGGCAAATTCATGAAAAGAATATCAGTATCTGGATATCTGATGATAATCTCATCAAAGGTATTGAGATGATTTTTTAAAAAATCTTGTGAGCATCCAAATTAGATGTCACAGAATACATGTACCCAAACCTCAAAGTTTAGTTCTTTAGTCGTAAATGGATTGTTGATATTCACAGCCAGTCTATATACATGACTGCTAATCTGCCACAAAATTATCTTAGTGGTCTTGGATATATGATTTTTCAAAACCACATATAAGAGGGAAAAATGGCAGAGTTAGAAGCTCTAGGAATTGGTCCCACTACCAGAACAACTATTAAATAGACAGGAACTGTTTGAATCAATTATTTTGAAACTTTGGAGTCCAATAAAACACTACATAATTGAAGGAAGAGCAGAAGGAAGTGGTTGGTCAATTGTGATAATTGCCAGCGAGTTGTTTTCTCCGTGTACTAGTCACCGTCACCCAAGGACCACTCTTGTGGCGGGCAGCAGTGGGGTCCAACCTCTGGCATAGTTTGCTGGTGTCAGAAAGGGATATAAAAAGTCACGTTCCCAAGACCCAGGAGGATGAGGAAGGAGGGAGAAGTCTGACTGCTGATCACTGCTTTTGATTAGCTACTTCTGAGGACTAGGAGCCTCGCTCTGAGGGCCACCCTGGTTCCAACCTGCCCTGGACAAGGCCACAGAGGAGACTTAAAGACAGCACAATTCCTCAGAGCTGTGGCAGACAGTCAGAGGCTGCCTTTACCAGACAGGTGCCTGTCAAGAAAGCACAGCTTTGGGAGGCCCCGAGAGAAACTCCTGGCATCCTTCCCAGTCTCTCTCTCATTTCCTCCAGAGCACACCTGGGAGCTGGCTGGTGCTCCCTTTGTAGGCTCCTCATCTTGCTCTGGCTAGGAAAGACTGACCTGGGAAATTCCTCTCTGGCATGTACTCATCTTAGAATTTGTCTTCCAGGTAAAAGTAGTTGGACAGAGAGAAAGCAGAGTAAGAAACAATTGAGTTGGGTGGCCTGGGGCCAAAGCTTACCATTAAGTCCTCCAGTTGGAAAAGCCAGAAAAGAATAGGGAGTTCAGTTTCCTGGGGAATGAAAGTGGCATTCAAATTCCGATAAACAGGAGAATTCCTAAGGCCACTAGAAAGCACAATCCCAGGAAAAGACACAGGCCCAGAGAAGACATGGAGGACTCTGAGATCAACTTTTGCCTTGGGCTGACTTTCCTGATAGGAGAGTTGAACTTTGAGGAAAGCACCATCTTATTCAAAGACCATTTTCAAAGTAAGTGACATTGTGTTTTTCCTTAGGTTTGATTGGTTTTGTTAGCTCCTGACATATCACTAGCTGGTTACAAACTAAAGAAACAGACATCTCAGGGAATAAAGCCCAGAGTCAACATTTAAACGTATTTAAATTGCACAGTCTGCAACAAAAGATACATGACAAACAAAGAAACAGGAAATGATGACCCACTCATAGAAAGTTGAGAAAAATCCAGAAAACATCAGTGAAAAAACTAGACAGAGGACATACTAGACAAAGACTTTAAAAAATGAACTTCAATATGTTCAAGGAAATGAACAAAAATACAGAGAAAAAAAATGAAGGATCTCAGAACAGCGAATGAACAATATTAGAATCTCATTAAGAAATATAAATTTTAAAGAAGAAGCAAACTGAACTGCAGGAGCTGAAGACCACAGTAACTAAAATGAAAAATTCCCAGAAGGGTTTTAACAGCAGATTGGAGCTAGCAGGAGGAAGAATTGGTGAACTCAAAGACACGTGATTGAAATGAATAAGGTTGAGGAGCAGAAAGTAAGAAAAATAACACAAAAAGAAAATAGCCTAAGAGCATTCTTGATAAAGCACTCAGAAAACTAGGAGTAGAAGGAAACTCCCTCAATGTGATAAAGGGTCAGCACTCATCATACTTAAAGGTAAAGGACTGAAAACTTTTCCTCTAAGATCAGGAACAAGACAAAATGATCATTGTTTCCACTGTTATTCAACATTGTGTTGGAAGTTCCAGCCAGAGAAAAAAGGCAAGAAAAAGAATAAAAGGTATTCAAATTGGAAAAAAAGAAGTAAAATGTTCCCCATTTGCAGATGACATGATACTATATGCAGAAAATCTTGAAAATTCAAAATTGTTTCTAAAGCTGATATTTGAATCTAGCAACGTGTCAGGGTACAAGATCAACACCCCAAAATCATGAATGTTTCATACATAAGCAGTTAACAATCAAAAGAAGAAATCAGGAAAAAAAATCCATTCTCAATAACAATTAAGAGAATCAAATTTCTAGGAGTAGACCTAACCAAAGATGTAAACAACCTGTATACAGAAAAACCACAAAACTTTACTCAGAGAAATCAAAGAAAACCTAAGCAAATGGAAGGATATTCTGTGTTCATGGATTGGAAGATTAAAAATTTTTAAGATATTAATTTTATCCAAAATGATTTACAGATTTAATGCAATCCTTATAAAAACCTTAACAACCTTCTTTGGAAAAATGGAAAACACAAACATCAAATTTATATGGAATGGTAAGAGGCCCCAAATAGCTAAAACAATTTTGGAAAAAGTGGAACAGAATTGGAGGACTCTTACTTACCGATCTTGAAACATATTACAAAGCCATGGAAATCAAAACCGCATGTCACTGACACAAGGAAAGACATAAAAATGATTGGAATCAAATTGAAAACTCCAAAACCAATTGCCACATTTATGGGCAACTTATTTTTGACAAGGAGCAAAGACCACTGTATTGGGAAAAATTAGTCTGTTCAAAAAATAATGCTGGGAAAAATTGGATCTCCTTTTGCAAAAAAAACAAAGTTGGACCCCTACCTCATACCGTATAAAAAAATCAACCCAAAATGGAGCAAAGAGCCAGAACTATAAAATTCCTAGAAGAAAATGTAGGGAAACATCTTCAGGATATTGTGTTAGGCGAGGGGTTCTTAGATTTTATGCCCAAAGCACAAACAACAGCAAAAAAATGATAAATGGAACTTCATCAAATTTAAAAAACTTTTGAGCCTCAAATGACTTTATCAGAAAAGTAAAACAACACCTTGCACAATAGGAGAAAATATTTGGAAATCACATATCTGATAAGGGTTTAATATTCGCTATATGTATTTAAATCCACAACAAAAAGATTTAAAAAATTATCTTAAAATTTTAAAAGTGGACAAAGATTTTAATAGATATCTTTCTAAAGAAGCTATGCATGTGGACAAAAAAACACATAAAAAGGTGCTCATCATCTTTTTAGCCATCAGGAAAATGCAAGTGAAAACCACAAGATACCATTTCAGAAGCATTAGAATGGCTCCTATTAAAAATAAAAACAATTACAAGGATTGAAGAGGAAATGGAGACATAAGAACATCCATTCATTGCTGACAGAAAGGGAAATGGTGCAGCCACTGTGGAAGATAATTTGGCAGCTCCTCAGAAAGTTAAGTATAGACTTTCTATATAATCTGGCAATCTCACTTCTAGATTGACAGGGGACTCAAACAGATGTTTGCACAACAATGTTCAAAGCGGCATTCCAAAAGATGGAAGCGACCCAAGTTTCTGTCATTTGATGGATGAAGAAACTAAAGTGGTTTATATGCACAATGGGTATAATATTCAGCCCTAAAGGGAATGATGTTCTGACACATGCAATGACATGGATGAACTTCAAAGACATTGTGTTTAGTGTAATAAGCCAGACACGAAAGTACAAACATATGATTTCACTGATAAGAAATAGAATAAGCAAACACATAAAGTCAGAATCTAGAATAAGGATTACCAAGGTACAGGGTGGGAATAGGGAAATGGGGATATAGTGCTTAAAATGTACAGAATTTCTACTTGTGATAACGGAAAACTTTTGGTAATGGATGGAGCTGTTGGTAGCAAAACATAGTGAACATAAGTAATAGTACCAAATTATTTATTTGAATCTGGTTAAAAGGGAATATATCCAGAATATATATACATCCAGAATTAAAAGAAATTAGAAAATCCATGGAAGTGCACAACACAGTGAACCCTTAGTTAAATCATGGGATGTAGTTAATGTACAATTATAAAAATATGCTTTCATCAATTGTAACAAAGGTACAACCTCAATGCAAGGTGTTAATAATAGGGTGGTATATGGAAATCTTGCATTTTATGCATGATTTTTCTGTAACCCACAAGTTCCCTAATAAAATATAAATAGAGATAGATATAGGAACATTTTCAGCTTTGTAAGGTACAACTTATGCACCACAAATTAATTGTTTAAATATAATTTCGCATTTTTATTGTTAACTTCTTATTTTGAAAAATAAAAACGTGTGTTTAATAAACATATCCCAGAAACTACTAAGTTTGACCATGGAACTTCTAGTCTAGGCAAACAAACTGACACCAGTAAGTGGTAGGTAGCAACTTAGGGAGAATTAAAATCACTTACACACACCCACACACACACAACACAAATGTAAGAAAAAGTTTCAGTGGGCTGGGTCATTTTTTGTAGCGACAAACAGCCTAACCAGTCACACTAACTCTAAGGGTTCTACTCTATTACTACCCCTCACAATATGTTGCCTGAACCCCAGAATTAGATTAGGTTCTTCATCCTCGGTTTTGAAAGACAACAAATATGTGTAATGCATTTTAGAAATATTTCCATAACCAAATATTTGAAAAAAATACCATTTCACAAGCACTAGAATGCTTTCACGGAGGTGAAAGCCTCTGACCTCTAGAAATTAAACTCGTTATTCACATATTTCTGGTAGCAGCCAGTGCCTGCAGAGAAGCCACAGCCAAGCAATAGTAAGAATGTCGTACAAGAGATGTGTGCCTACACCTTGAAGACGGGAAAGGAGATTCAAAGTTGTGGGATAGAAAGGAGGTAATGAGAAAAAGAAAGAAGGACCAGAGAGAAGAAATGAGAGAAATTAAGAACAAATCTCTTACCTATTCATGTACCATGATATTACTTAGTTCAACAAACGTTTTTTGAACATGTGACAGCAAAAATGAAAACAAATATTGGTCTCTCAGATAACTTCAGTATCCAGATATCTTGGTTGAATACTAAAATGAGTATCTTATTTGAAGGAAAAATAAAAGTTAATAAGCAAGCTATAAATCCAAATAACGCAAGTGACTTAGAACATCTTTAAACCTTTGCTGCTCAAAGTATGGTCCATGGATCAACTACATTAGCTTCACCTAGTGTGTTAGTAATACATATATAAATATTAAGTACTCTATTGTAGAAATTGGCTCTTGTTATCATGGGCAAATTCTGTAGGGGGTCTTACTGGTAATGCTGAATTTCCCAGGAAAAGCACCAAACTGAGAATGCTTAGGAAGATGATGGCAAATTCCCCAGCATATGCTGACTGGCTGAAGTAAAGACAGATATTCTTCTTCCTCAGTTCTCCTTTTAAGGCCTCCAGCTGAGGGCAATGTCCTTTGTTCCTTGTAGATGCAATTAGCCATAGATGCAACCAACTGACCACAGATGCAAATCCCTCTATAAGGTCCCTCACAGAAACAATCAGACAAGTGCTTTTTTATCGGACACCATAACCTAAGCAATGGACACATGAAATTAACCATTCCACCTGGGTTACCTCATTGTCCATCTTTGGAACAGGAACCCTACATTTTCATTTTCACTGAGCCCCACACATTATACAGTTGGTCCTGTGAAAATTCTTGAGTCCCCCCACAAAACTTCTGAATATGAATCTGCGTGTTAGCAAGAACCTGTTCCCTAAAATTTAAGAAATACTATTTTTGACCATAATAAAAAGTTTAATAAGTAAGATGTTCTTTAGCATGAATCCCATGTTCTATTACTCTTGCCACAAATAATCAGAGAATTTATTTTGATGATTTTCCTTTCTGGTTATTACTGATTGTTGGTTTTTGTACAGCAGTATGTAAGTGTGTGTGGTCCTCTTATACGTTTCTACTTCATTAGACAAGGAATAAGTAACTTTTTTTATTCAAAATCCCAATAACAGGATAAATTCAGAAGAGAAGCTTAAAAGGGGGTGAAAGGAAGAATGGAGAGCAAATTAGGACAGGAGGAGAAGGAAGACATGGAAAAGATAAATTGAAAGTAGGTGGAAGGGCAAATGTGAGGAATGTCGACCCTATTATTTGGAATCCTCCTGATGGAATATCTTCTATTTCAGCATCACCAGATGCATCCAGAGGAGGCCAAGGCCATGGCCATGATCACATAAATGTAGTTTAAGACGTCTTCTATCTGCACATGAAGTTGCCAGCCACCCAGGTTACAGAGCAGCTGTTTGTTCATTCTGAAAGAAAACCTGAAAACTTATAGGGCCAAAGGGCTGGGGTGCCACAGAAGGGCTGGAGGAAGTGTGGGTAAAGCATTTCTTCTGCGGTTGCGAGCACCGTGCAGAGAGGATGGTGTTCACCTGTGAATCCATGCTCCCACAAAGCCAGGGGTCCTTAATCTTTTGGGAGTGGACAAGATAAACTTAGGAGAAAAGGCGTAGGCCATTACCTCATGATGAATTTGCATACAAATGGGATTTTGCTTAGAATTTCAGCAGGTTCACAGACCCTCTGAAATTTATTTGCAGCAATTTGGTGATTCAAGTTTAAGAGACACTGTCTTATGCAATAGCCTGGATTGTTGGAAGACAGTGTACCTGATTTCAGAGTGCCAACTGAATTATTTATTAGCCACTTAGGTTTGGGCATAATGCTTAACTTCTCTGAGGTTTACTTTTTAGGGTTTTTCTGAAAATTGCATCTGCCAAAAGAATGGTTTTTCGATAAGTTATCATATTCCTGAAAATCTCTTTGTTAATAATTTCTCTTAATAAAATATTATTTCCTGTGTGCTAGGGATTTAGTTTCTATTTTTTCCTTCTTTATAGATAAATGCATTCATTAAATAAAGTAGAGAAATTTGTAGAGGAGTAAATGCAAATCCCATAAAATGTCATCATACAGAAAATAGTAAAAGTTCTATAACCTACTTTTCACTCAATAATCATAGACAATTTACATCAAATTATGATTTATCTCATAATTTGAATAGTTGCTTAATTTTCATTTTTTACAATACTGTAAGTTTCCTATGAATGAATGTCGTTTTAAAATTTTCATTATGGTAAATAATGGTGTGATGACCAATCTAAAACATATACTTTTGAAAAGTTGCCATTTTTTCTTAGAAAACATTTCTTGGAGTTTGATTTCTTAGTTGAAGGATGTGCACATTTTTTATTTTGCAATATATTACCAAATGTTAAACCAAGATACTTAGTGCCTGTGGGGAATAGGAATATAAACATGGCTGAACCCCACCAACTTTACATTTTTAAATGATTAAAATCCTGAAAAATTTATAGAAAAAACACATAGCTCTTCCTCACATGAGTTTCTTGATTTACTATTGATACTGAAATCTCATTTTTAAAAAATCTTTTACATTTATTCTTTGATGCATTACTCCTTTTGGGGTGTGTTTAGCTCCTTCTGGTGTGTGTGTTTGGGGGAGGGGTAGATAAGGGTTTATTTATTTATTTTTCTTTTCTATTTCAGAGATCATCATGTGCTGGAAATATAAAATTTACGTCTGCTATAAAATGTTTTATTTTCTAGATTTCTAATTGCATCTTAAAAAAATAGGTGAATTTTTTTCATAGAGAATTAAAAAATAGATGTAGTCTTATTTATTTTATTTTTTTTTAAATATGGGTAGAAACGGGAAATCGAACCCGGGCGTTCCGCATGGCAGGGGAGAACTCTACCACTGAGCCACCCTGGCCCACCCAGATGTAGTCTTATTAATTAAACTTTTTAAATTAACAGTTTCTGTAATTTATAGCATTCATAGAAAATAATTTTGTTTTTGAAAAAAACACTGTATGGTACAAATTTATAAAGTAAACAATGATTTTGTAATGCACATAAATCATCCTACAGTCATATTTAAAAGCCTACATTTGACATGAAACACTTTCATAAGGGAGCACATTAATTAATATTCAAAACTTTTCCAAACTTTCAAACTTTGGATTTGCATTTTTCTAGAAGTCAGGCTAGTAAGATGGAAAGAAAACAAAATTTGAAATCAAAGGAACTGGTTTAAAATGTTGATTTAATGTTTAGTAATTATGCAACCCTGGGAAAAATCAGTTCCCCCAATCTCAGCTCTATAAAATCTGCTAAAGGCGTACTCATTTCCTAGTCATAAGCTGTTTGCTTTTCAAATTTTCTAGGACATGTTAATAACTGAATAAATTTTTGTTTAAAGTAATCAATTTGTTGTGTTTTTAAAAAAGTTTACTATCTCTCTGTTTCCCTTTCCTTCCTTCCTTTCTACATGTCTGTAGTCATGTGCATTTCTTATAGTCTAACTGTAAGCAGAATTTGCTGATATATTTTATATATATAAAATTTTTTAGTTAATGTGCAGACTTTTAAATTTTTTGTTGTTAAATAAAGCATATACAGAAAGAAAATGTAAAAAGCAATGATTTTTAGAGTACACTTCAATAAGTAGGTACAGAACAGATTTCAGAGTTTGTGGTCAATGTGCAGAATTTTAAAATAGCAATTAAATGAATATTCATGTATAAGAATTAAATTACCAGTAATTTGAATTTCTGAATGCACTTCCCGATCTATTTGCATACCTCTCTGGAACTAATAATGGTATTACAAACCTGAAATTTGTTTTACATTCTCCTAACTTTCTTTATAGGTTATCTCAAATACTTATTTCTGTACCTGTCTCTGAACTTTAAATAAGTGGAGATATACTGTACATGTTCTTCTGTAACTTACTTTTTTTCAATGTCGCATTATGTTCATGCTTTTTTGCTTGTATGGTATTTCATTGAATGTACTGCAGTTTTTTTTATACATTCCCTTGAACATTTCTACTATTCCTGTACATGCCTCTTGATGCTCAGTTCCAAGAATATTCTTAGGAATTAAATTTTTCCCAAATTGTCCAAATTTGAAGAAAGCCACTTTTTTTCCAGAGTATCTCTGAACTCTGCCAGCAATGTACATGTTCCTATTATTTTTTATCCTCTTCATTTTTTGAAATTGCCAGCCTTTCTAATTGTTCCTTATTTGGTAATTTAAAATGCCATTGTACTATGGTTTTAGTTTTCATTTCCCTCCTTATTAATAATGTTGTGCATATTTTCTTCTGTTTGTGGCCAATGATTTTTCAGTCTTGTGAAGTGCTTATTCAGCCTTGCCAATTTTTAATTTGGCTGTCTTTTTCTTGTAGATTTATAAGCATTCTTTACATATTCTCTATACTAATCCTAAGCAAATATTGCAAATGTCTGTAAATATCAGCTCCCAGTTTCTGGTTTATTCATTTTTTTTTAAAGCTTATGCTGTCTTTTAAAGTTTGCATGATATTTAATCCAACCAGAATAAAAGTTTGTATTTAATGGGACTTAAGTAATCCATTCCATATACCTTCCAAATAAGAAACTCATTGCACCAAAGTCATCTATTTAAAATTTTTTTGTTTCTTTATTAATTGGTAATGCCAGCTTTGGTATATATCAGTTTCTACTCATGTGCAAATCACTTTCTGGGCTCTTCACTGAGTTCCATTAATGTATTGATCTATTACTGCATAGTCTTACCATAAATTATAATCATCCTAGTATCTGATAGAAAAAGCCTTATTCTTAAGTATTTGGTAGTACAAAGTGTCTTGTCTATTCTTAGATCTTTGCTCTACCAGAAGAAATTTAGATACAAGTTTGATTTTAAAATAATCAAACAAAAACAAAACTTAGTGGGATTTGTAATAAAACTGAGTTACTCTAGAGAGATCAATAAGGAGAGAACCAACAGTCTTGCAATATGAATCTGCTGTTCCACAGCAATAGAAGCTCTGCATTTAATTAGATTTTCTTTAGTTTCATAAATACTGTTCTCCATAAAGTCTTGTATATTTTGCTAGGTTTAATCCAAGACTGTTTTATTTATTTTTATTCCTCCACTAATGATTTTTTTAAAAATTGCATATTCTCCATATATATGATTATAATGCAATTGCATTATGTATTAGGAGCAGACAACTTAAAGGACTTATTATTTCAAATGGGTTTTTGGGTTTTCTATATTTCTATATTATTTTGATCTTTCTATGTCAACAATCTTATTATTGATAACAAAGATAACAGTTAATATTTCTATTTATTTTATTTTTGTTTTATGTTTTCTGGACTGTCAATATTAGCTAAAATGAGAGAGAATGGGGATCTTTTTCATTTTTGGATTTTAAAGAAAGTCCTTTCACAGTTTTATAATAAAACATGCTTTTCTTTTTGGTGGATGCTAATTGAAGAAGGGCTAAGAAAGTGCATGTATAT
Organism: Tamandua tetradactyla; assembly: GCF_023851605.1. NCBI lineage: Eukaryota > Metazoa > Chordata > Mammalia > Pilosa > Myrmecophagidae > Tamandua > Tamandua tetradactyla. The sequence goes on along the minus strand of NC_135334.1, from coordinate 9,409,978 downwards.
TCCTAATTTAACAAAACATTTTATAATTGAGGTGTTTATTTTTATTAGATTATTTTATTTATCTTTGTGTTGATTATATTGTTATTCTTCCCTAATCTGTTAATACTATAAATAACGTTAGTTGATTTTCAGATGGAAACTATCCTTGCATTCCTGTAAAAAGCCAAATAGTCTTTATCATGCATCTTCATTGGATCACTAATGTTTTTGTTTAGGATCCTTGCTTTTTGCTTATAAGTGATATTGTAATATAATTTTCCTTTTTCATACTAGCTCTATTTAATTTTTTTCATAGGTTATCTCAAATACATATTTCTGTACCTGTTTCATAAAAGTATTTAAGATGCTTTCTCTTCTTTTCTCTGATAAAGAAACGGAATGCAGTTAAAATTATTTGTTCCTTATGTCTTAGTGGAATACAAGTGTAAAATTATCGGATCCTAGTATTTATATTGTAGGAAGATTTTGAACCATTGCTGCAAAGACTTAATTTATTTTGAACTATTCTATTTTTCTTTTTCTTTTTTGAATGAGTTACATAGTGAGATTTTCAAGGTATTTCCCCATTTCATCTAAGCTTTTAAATTTATTAATATAAAGTTGACAATAATATATTTTTAAATTTTTGTATTTCCACTAGATCCATAATTTTCCTCTTTTTAATTCTTAATATTCTTTATTTTTGCCAACTCTCTTTTTTAATTGATCAATCTAGCAATTGATTGGTCATTTTTCAGTTTTTTGAATTAACTCAGTCTTGACTTTTGTTTATTCTTTTGTTAATTAATTTCCTATATTCTTTGTTTATGATATTATTTTTATAATTTTTAATTTTGGATATATGAGATCTTAAAAATCATTTCTTTTCCTATATCCTAATAACCGGAAATTATATGTTTTGAACATATTGATTTACAAGCGTTTTGGTTATTTTGCAGTTTTAAGTACTACCTTATAGCTTTTTTGTGTGTGTGTGTGGGTTCCTGGTCTGGGAATCAAACCCGGGTCTCCTGCATGAAAGGTGAGCATTCTACCGTTGAACCACCCTTATTCCTTTTTGATTTTGTATTTGATGTATGAGTTATTACAAGATATCTCATATTTCCAAATGAATATTTTTTTAATCTCCATTTCAGCTATATTATAAGATTTCCCCTTCTTTTGACATTTGTTGAGATTTGGTTTATGCCTCAGGGCGCAGTCAATATTTTAAAATGTTTCCTATGCACTCAGAAAGAAAGAGGATCTTCCAAAAATTGGCTGATACTTTTTACATGTCCATTAGACCAGCTAGATGACATTTTTTTCCAAAAATTTTATGTCCTTAATGGTATTCATGTATCAGTTTCTAAGAGGGGTTTGAATAGCTTCCATAACAATATGTGATAAACATATTTTTCCCCCTGGAACTAGTTAAAATTTCCTTCATATTTCTTCATACAAAACTATTATTGTCATAGAAAACGACATTTGTTATATGAACTGAATATTTTTATAGGTGGTATTGCTTTGCCTTAAGGTATTTTCTTTTTATGGTATTAATATAGCTACACCATTTTCCCTCTCTTTTTTGTCAAATGTTTTCATTTTAGAACTTTCAGTATGTTTATATTTTAAGTACATAGAGCTGAATTTCATATTTGTATCCATCCTGACAATCCCTACTTTTAACAGGAAAATTAATACATTTACATTTATTGTGAGTACTGATAGTTTCTGTTATTTTTATATAATATTGTTCTTTCTGTCTCATTTTTTCTAAAATTTCCTGCTCCATCTTTTCTTTCTTTTTTTTGTTTCCTTTAAGATTGAATGTTTATGATAGTCTTCAAAATCATCTTTTCCTTTCTGTGAAATTCCCTTCTACACTGTTCGAGCGTTGGTCTGTGAACTCAATAGAGTAGAAATGAAATGGTAGTATGTCATGCCAGAGATTTGGTTATAGAAGATGGTTTCCTTCTTGCTCACTTTCTTACTTGTGTATTGATGAACTGCTTTGAGAAAGGCAACTATCATAGTGTGAGGAGCCTCATGGAGAGTTCAATATGTCAGAGAACTAAGGTCCTCAGTTAACAGTCAAAAAGGAATTTAGCTACTTGTTAGCAGCCACTTGAGTGATATCAGATATAGATCCTCTAGCCACAGTCAACACTGCGATGATTGTAGCCCTGGCTACAATTAGAAGTCTCAAAAGAGATTCTGAGCCAGAACTACCTGCTAAACCACACCTGAATTACTGATCCATAGAAGCCATGAGATAATAAATGTTTCTTCCTGGAAGCTTAGTTTGAGGTAATTTGTTATGCAATATTAGATGACTGATATAGTATGTGCATGTGTAAGCATGTCTCTTTCAATCTTAAACCTTCACCCCCCCCCCCACCATTAGTTTGGAAATTGGTTACTCCTAACTTTTTTAATGGCAACCCAATAAATTACATGATATACAATAATTAAAATTATGAAATCCAGTGTATAACTCTTTTTTTATGGTCTATAAAGGATTCAAACACCTTTTTTTTGACACTCTCCTTTTAGCTTCTGTTTTGTTTTTTTTTTTGGCATTGGGAAAGGAATGTATTTATTTTTAATAGAAAAAGTTGTAGGCTTACAGAAAAATCATTTAGGAAGTACAGAATTCCCATACTCCTCTCCCCCAACCACACAGTTTTCCCTATTATTAGCACTTTGTATGAGGTGGTACCTTTGTTACAACTGATGAAATAATATTTAATTACACTATTGATTACAGTCAATAGTTTAATTAGAGTTTATTACGTTATACAGTCCTATAGCTTTTATACATGTCCCACATATGAGAACGTCATGATTTTAAAAATATTATTTAATATTATTGTAAACAACAAACATATATTCTTGACATAGTGTACAATCAGTGGTTCACAATATCATCATCAATAGTTCACAGTATCATCCCATAGTTGTGTATTCATCATGATCATTTTTAGAATATTTGAATCACTTCAGAAAAACAAATAAAAAGAAAAAAAGTCATGCATCCTGTACCCTCCACCTTGCCCTCTCATTGACCACTAGTTTATTTCAATCTACCCACTTTTTACTCTTTATCCCCCCAACAGCTTCTGTTTTTAATCACTAATTTATTTCTCACTTGTTGGGATAACTATAAATTCAACAAATTGGAAATTACTATCATATTAAATCAGTATTTGTTTAGATTTAAGGTCTATTTACTAACTTCTCCACTAAACACTACTTCTTACATTTCAGATCTCCTGTCTGGGATCATTTTACTTCTTAAAAAAAAACCTCTTTGAAATTCTCTCATTTATGATCTGTTGGTGCCACACTCCTAAATAGTTTATCTGAAAATACTTTCATTCCAATGTTACTTTAAGATTTTTTATTGCAATATATCAAACCCATATAAAGTGGAGATACCATCAGGTTCTAGACGGGTGAAAATTTAGAAAGTGAACATACTCATTTAACCAGCACTTAAGTCAAGAAATGGAATACTATAACATCCTTGAGCCTCCACTCATGATCCTTCCTATAAACTAACTCCTAGCAGACTTAGCAACTATCCTACATACTAAAATTATAAACAATTTTTATCTTGGTTGAACCTTATATATGCAACTTATAATGCCTGATTTCTTTTGATCAAGATATGTTTGTGAGAATCATCATGCAGTTTGGGTAAATGTAGTTTGTTTATTCTCATGAATATAGCATATTGCATTGTTTTGAGCAATCATTCTACTATCCATAGACATTTGAGTAAATTTCAGTATATGTCTATTACAAAAAATGTTGATATTAATTTTATAGTAAAATTCTTTTGATGTACATTAGTATGTGTTTATTTTGTAGTTAAGTACAATTGCAGATTCATAGGTATTCAGATTTAATTGAAACTGCCAACATTTTTCCAAAGTTATTGTACCAATTTAGACTCCCATCAGCAGTGTGAAAATTCTGGTTGCTCCACATCTTGAAATTGTCTCTCTTCTGTATTTTAGTCAATTTTAGAATTAGTAGATACATTGTAGTTTTAATCACCATTTTTTTTTTTGTCTAATGAAATTGAACCCATTTTCATAATTTCATTGGTTATTTGAATATTCCTTTTTGGGAAACACCTATTCAAGACTTGAGTCCATTTTTCTTTGTCTATTTTTTTCATATTGATGTACAGGAATCTCTTGGTAGCATAATGTATTACTTATATCCTCTATGATTCATGTCTTGGTTTTCTAAGGTACCACAAACTGGGTGGCTTAAAACAGCAGAACTTTATTGTCTCAAAGTTCTGGAGGCTAGAAGTCCAAATCAATGTGCTGGCAAAGCCAGGATTTTTCTGAAGTTTGTGATGTTCAGAAATGTCTTGCCAGCAATCCAAGGCATGCTCTGTATCCATTATATATGTTCTGTATCCATTACATACATATGCTCTCTCTGTGTGTGTACTGTACGGTTATCAATGTTCAAGTTTTTTCTTCTTGTAATGACACCAGTCATATCAGATTAGATCTTATGTCATCTAATTTGGCCTCATATTGACTAATAACATCTTTGAAGATCCTATTTCCAAAGAGAATCATGGTCACAAGATTGAGAGTTAGGGCTTGAAAATATCTTTTAGTAGAATGTAATTCAACCATAAGAGTTGGTGATGGCATGTGTCATTAATTAAATCCTTGCCTTGCCTCCCACATTATCATTAGTATGTCCTCTTATGGTTTCTTATAAAAGATTTATTGTTCTTTCTTTCATTTGTAGAGTCATAATCCATCTGGAATCAATTTTTACATATGGTGTGAGATAGGGGTTGAGTCATTTATTTTTATATATCTGTTTACCCTGAACATTTTTATTGGGAAGGTCATCCTTTTACATTGCACAAAATTTTCAATTTTGGAATAAAATTACTGACAGTTTCCATTGGCCCATTTGTCTATGCTTGCGTCTTTACAGCACTGGCTTAATTATAATAGTTTTAAAATAATTCCTTATATCTGATATTGTAAGTCTCTCCATTTTGTACTATATCTTCAAGACCATCTTGGGTATAACTAGTTCTTTACATTTCCATATAAATTTAAAGTCAGCTCGACTGTTTCCACAAAAATAATCCCCTTAAAATTTTATTGTATTTTCACTAAAATTCACATATCAATTTGATGAGATTGAATATCTTTACAATTTTGAGTCTTCTGCTTTTTGAAAATAGTTTATTTTTCTATTAGGTTGGTCTTTAATTTCTCTTAGTAATCTTTTGTGGTGTTTATTATAAAGTTCTTTTGTATCTTCCATTAGATTTTTTTTCTAGTTCAAAATTTTGATGATATTTTATATGGTATAGTTTATTTTAAATACCCAGCTTATATTTGATTGTACTGGTACAAAGAAATAGAATAGAGTTTTGTTAATTTTATCCTGATTAAAAGTATTCTTCTACTCTTAATTTACTAAATGTTTCTATCATTAATGGAGATTGATTTTTTTTCAAGTGCTTTTTCTACTACTAGAAAAATGACTGGATAATTTTATCCTTTCCTCCTTCTATGATGAAATATGCTAACTAATTTTTAAAGTTAAACCAACACCACATACCTGAAAAAACTTTACTTGGTCTGTGCTATATTATCATTTTCATGTATCACTGGATTCTATTTGATAATATCTTTTGTCTTTGCTAATTTTATTCTCTTTTTTATTGTTTACTTTCAGATTAATCAAATGTTTTAAATTATTTTATGTTTTCCTCTATTAGATAATATAAATTTTTACTAAGATTTTAGTGGTAAATGCAGAGATCATAACACATATCCTTACTGTTAAATGGAAATATTTAAAAATCATTTGACAATGCATAAACCATGCAATTTAACTTCATTAAACCTGTCTGTTTTTTTAAATATTATTATCTTGTATTTAACTCTTGCATATATTTTAATATATTCTAAAATTTATTTCTATTGTTTGTCACCATCAATCTGCATTAGGAATTAACCATATTTCTACAGTTTCTCTTATTTTTCACTCCTTTATGTATTTCTGTGCCTCCGTATGGAATAATTTCCCTTATGACAGTCCTTATTGTTATTTATAACAGTCCTAATTATTTCTCATAGTCTAAATTTGGTAACAATGAATATTAACAGTTTTTGTTTGTGTGTGCAAATATCTTTATTTTGGCTTTATACTTGAAGGGTTTTTTTCATTAGTCACAACATTGGAGAATAGCTTGGAAATCTTGGAACATTATAGAAATGCCTTTCAACATTTTAGAGTTGCCTTCTATTGTCTTCTTATGTCTTATGTTTCTGTTGGAAAATCTATCCTATTGTTGGCCTTTTGAATATGATGTCTTTTTTCTTCCCTCTGGCTGCTTTTAACATTTCCTTTAGTGTTTGGTTTCAGACTGTTATGCTATGATGTACCTGGGGGTGGTTTCCTTTGCATTTATACAGCTTGGTGTTTTCAAGGCTTCTTGAATACATGTCATTATATCTCTTACTAACGAAATCCTGTTATTATTCCTCATATATTTTTATCTCAATTGTCTTTGTCCTTCTGAGACCTTTTCTGTATTTTCCTACTCTTCTTCTTGATTTGCTTCAGTGTAGTTATTTTCTACTCTATTGAAGAAAAAACGATCTTCTGTTCTATTGCATCTAATTTGCAGTAAAATCACAAACACATAATTTCATTTATTGGATTTTGTCAGTTTTTAAATTCTCCTTTATTTCTTTTTAATAAACCTTAGCTATTTGTTGAGATTCTCTATCCCTTACTTTATATCTTGAAAATATTATCATTTATCTTGAAACCTTATCCATTATCTCCATGAATGCTTATTTGTAGATCTGCTTCTCTTTTCATTTTTCTTCTCTTGTTGTTTGGTCATTTGATCCTGTCTCTTAACATGCTTGATTATTTTTGACTGAAAGCCATAAACTGTCTATTAACAACAGTGCAATAGTGAAATCTTCGGATCATGCTACCTTTCTTCAGAAATGATTCACACTTCCCCCTACTAGACAAATAAAATATGCCTATTCTTCACCTTAACCCCAAGAGGGACTGAGCTGACTCAAGGCTGAGTTCTTTACTAACAGTTTTCCAGGCCTTCATCTACCATTGATTTGCCTCTGTTCTGGGTTTTCCAAATGACAGCCTGGGATGATCATTAAGACCTCTTACTACTGGCAGGTCCCCAAATCTAACCCTCTTTTTCTCACCAATGGGAGGGTATCAAAAACACCTCTCTGTTTTTACAGTGGCTTTTTGTCTTGTCTCTCAGCCTCCTGTCCCAGCAGCTTCAAAATTTGTCATATATTTTAAAGGGGAAAAGTGGCAGAGAGTTAGGGTCAGACCTTCACGCCTTCATTCTCACTCAAGCATCTGGCTCCTCGAATCTGCAATTTGTCTTTTGTAGCTCACTAGATTACCAAAAGTTAGTCTGTTTTCTCTGCATTCTGTTAGAATGTCTCTGTTTCAGCTCTTTTCTTGGATCATCAGGTTCTTGTTCTCTACCTAGAATTAGCAAACACCTTGAGGAGAAAGTCTGCTGCAGGATGTTGGTTCAATTCTTGTTGAGGTTTCCCTTTTTTCCAAAACTGGCTCCCATTAAGAGCTGCTTACCTTATTAATTCTAAGATTCCTTCCAATAAGTGTTTGCACATATTGCATTCTTATTTTCCAATTGTTCTTGACAAAGACATTTCTCTGCTACTGGACATTTCATCACACTTGAAGTGGGACATCCCTCCATTACTCCATTAAATCATAAATTTCAGTTTCATTTCTAGAATTTTATTTGATGCTTTAAAAAATCTATTTGGGCAGTTTGTTAATACCTTCTATATTTTCTTTAAATATACCTAGCATACTTGTTATCTATTATTTTCTTTTAATGGTAGGGTCTGAATTATTTGCAGGTCTGATTCTGATGTCAGTTGTTTCTGCTGTGTCCTCAGCCCCATTCCATGTGTTCCTATGGGTTTGGCATTTTTTACTATGAGCTCATAGTCATTGGGATTTTATGTGTGGAAAACTTTTGATGACTGATTTGAAGCTGTGTTCTTTTGGAGATTTTGATATGCTGCTCACGGAGTTCCTGTGCCTTACTTTGCCTACAAAACAGAGCTTCAAAGACATCAAGACAACAAAAACTTTGTCCTCAGGCTGAGAGCTGGTTTCCATCCTCGTTGACCTCTGTGAATTTCCCCCCTTTTTCCATTTTACTTCATTCTTTGGACTCTCAGGATTTTCTTTGCTTTGTTGCCATTTAATGATCTTTTCATTGTAAACCAAACCAAATAAAACTTAGGACAGATTGAACACAGATACAGAAAACCATGCAAAAAAATATAGTTTAATGAGTTATTACAAAGTGAACACCCTGTAGCAGTACTTAAGGCAAGGAATTGGACTTTACCAACCACCTCAGAAACCTCTCCATACTCTTTCTCAATCACAATCCCTTCCTCCTCACCCATAAGGAACCATTATCCTGACTTTTAGAGTAATCACCTTGCATTTCTATATAATTTAATCATCTGAAGTGCAAGCCTAGATATGAAACTTAATTCTTGTCCATTCTTATTCTATTTATCTTTAAGTATTTTTAATTTACAAGTCCTCCTCCATCCCTTTCTTTTCCTTATACTTTTGCTATTGAAAACAAACTTCCTTAGAATGCATTGGACTGATAGCACATCCACTGCAATATTCAATAAGTTCCTCTGTCCTTTGTATTTCCTGCAAAACGTTAGTGGGATCTGGAGGCTGCATCTCATTTATGTTCTATCCATTTGGAAAGTCTTAGGTGTGCTTTCATCAAGAGGCAGGTGATATCTGGTTGTCTCTCTTTATAAATGTTAGCTTCTACCTATGCTCAATGCATGGATCTATTAATTAACAGGGGAGTTTTACAAATTGTGATAATTATTGTCATTTCTTTTTCATTTATCTTTGAAATAATTTCATAAAGAGATACTTCTTCTCATCAATTAGTTGGTTATCTGGTGATACAGTTTACAAAGGAGAGACAGAAGAAATGCTTGGATCTTCTTTTCAGATTCGAGTTTTGTGCCTGAATTGGTTTCCTATTCACCTGAAACCGAGTAGTATATCTATCTCTATCATTATCATCTATCTTGATCAATATCTATGACTTGTTAGTTTGTGTATAATTATGAAGACATGAACACATAGATGTAAATGCATTTTTAAAATTTCAATCAGTTGTAATATCCTTTTTGAAGCAAAAATGGTTCCATTTTTGGAGGAGAGACCGTCTTTAAGTTATCCCCTCTGCTCATTTGAAAGTATGTATGTCCCCTAGAAAAGCCACGTTTTAATCTAAATTCCATTTCATAAAGGGAGAATAATCCCTATTCAATACTGTATGTTTGAAACTGTAATCAGATCATCTCTCTGGAGATGTGATTTAATCAAGAGTGGTTGTTAAAATGGGATTAGGTGACAACATGTCTCCACCCATTTGGGTGGGTCTTGATAAGTTTCTGGAGTCCTATAAAAGAGGAAACATTTTGGAGAATGAGAGATTCATAAAGAGCAGAGCAGAATGACATAGTCACGAGAAGCAGAGTCCACCAGCCAGTGACCTTTGGAGATGAAGAAGGAAAATGCCTCCTGGGATGCTTCATGAAACAGGAAGCCAGGAGAAGAAGCTAGCAGATGATGCTGTGTTCACTGTATGCCCCTCCAGATGAGAGAGGAATGCTAACTGTGCTTGCCATGTGCCTTTCTACATAAGAGAGAAACTCTGACTGTGTTTACCATGTGCCCTTCCACTTGAGACAGAAGCCCTGAACTTCATTGGCCTTCTTGAACCAAGATATCTTTCCCTGGATGCCTTAGATTGGACATTTCTATAAACTTGTTTTAATTGGCACATTTTTCTTGGCCTACAACTGTAAACTAGCAACTTATTAAATTCCCCCTTTTAAAAGCCATTCCATATCTGGTATATTGCATTCCTGAAGCTAGCAAACTAGAACATCCCTCTAGTGATATCAACAGGGCCCTGGAAATTCCAGGCTCATCCTGTATATTTCCTGTCTTAGACCTTGAGTGAGCTGTTTCTTCAAGAAGCACTCTTTTCAGTTAGTGAGAAATGGTATTCTAAAACCACAATCAGATATGAGTTTAGATGCTTATTCCATTTGGTTATTCTTATTTCTAGGCCTTCAATAGATCTTCAATATTTCATCTAGTGTTTTCTTTTTGAGCAGCAAATGTGTTCAGGTTACTTAATATAATATATTGAAGAAAACTAAAGACTGTCTTCTATTTTTTAACCTACAGAGCCACACTATATTTATACAGAATAAATATTCATGTAAAGTTAATTATTAATAGCTAAATCATGATTTTAAAATCAATCCTGACAATATTTTTTTTCAAAATTTTAGAACTTTAATAAAAACACTTCTTAAAAATGCATCTTTGTGTATAGTCCTAACAATTTCCTTTGTTTGAGTTTCTTCAGGTAGGATTGCAGGTTCAAATTTTCTGAGTATTTTAATGTCTTTGAAATAGATGTCAAACCCATTTCTCTCTCTCATTTAGTCCTTCCTTTCATTCCTCCTTCCCTTCCTTCCTTCTCTTTCTCAGTTTTCTTCTTTCCTTCTCCCTCTTTCCTTCCACCTTTCTTTCTTTTCTTTTCTTCCTTCTTTCCTTTCTCCCTCCTTCTTTCCCTCACTACCTCCTTCTCTTCCTTTTTCTTTCTTTCTTCCTTTCCTTTCTCTCCTTCTTTTCTTTCCTTTTTGTTATTTTACTTGAGTACAGAGAAGACACTGAGAAAGTGACATGTGTTTTCTAATATTTTGTCATTTTTGCTTCTCAGTATATTAACCCTATCATCAGTCTGCCTTATCAGTAAGTCTTACAGGAATGCGGTGAGCATATTAAATCCCCTTAGCACCTGATCACCACTGGGCTGATCAAAAAGCAACAACACACAGTTCCTGAATCTCTAACACTAACAAGCAAGACTTGGATCAGCGTTGATACCGTTACATGAGGCTCAGTGTCATGGGCCGACATGGCCATCTCTTAGCTGGGACAAGAACAAATGAGAGGTTCACCTTAAAAATACAGGTAGAAATGAAAGCATAGTGAGGTGTGGAATTTAGCTCATTCTCCAGAGCAGCTAGCAAATAGCCAGGAAATTTATGGAGCAACTGTTGGAGAAGATATCAGTGACTAGACATGCAGCATACACTAGTCTGGAATGGGTGGAACAGCTGAGACTCCACATAGAACCCTAAGTCCCCCAAGCTGTGGAGGCTGGTGCCCCTCCCCCACAGGCAAAGCAGGCTGGTTCCTTGAGGGAAAGGAAACAGACTTCACTAGTACCAAGAATTTAGCTCAAACAAGCTCCAATTGTGGAATTAACAAATTCTAACTACTGAAAACAGGCCCCAGGGACAGATAAATCTGGAATAAGTGCTAAAGGAAACATGAGTTTTCATCCCAGGAGAGTGGGCAGAGCTGATGGGAAGAAACAAACAAAAAACAGGATTTTTGAGTTGGACAACACAAAAATACTGGAAAAAGGCTGGATCTCAAGAAAAGGGGGCACATAGAGCCTGGGATACACACAGTCATGTACCACCTCAAGCTCTTGATTAGCAAATGTGGACAGCAGGGGTCCGGCTCTGAAAAGGCTTTTTTTGGCAACCTCTCAACAGCTCACAAGTGCTGTTGGACTCCAGCAGAGCTCCAGGAAAAGGGGAACTAAGGTATATCTGAGAGACAAAGTACCTAGTCAGGGGTAAGGAGTTAATTTCCTAAAGGGCTTATTTCCATCCCCCTCGCCGAAAAAGGGGAGAAAGATCCAGCTCAAGTTGAGATACTTCAGGGAATTCAGGCTGCAATGGCTGGAAAACAGAAGCTATCAAAGTCCACCTACTACTGCCGTCTCTTTCTCAACCATGCCCCTTGCAAGGAGAGTCTGCTGAAATTAAAGGCATTGCATCACTTTATGCTGGTGAGAAGCTGTAGGCATACAAGCACCACATGCTGGGCAAGATAAGAAAAGCACAGAACCTAGAGACTTCATAGGAAAATATGACAGCCTTCTTGGTCTCACTGTCAGAGAAAACCAGTGCTGGCTACTCTCTTCTCCTGCCTGTTTTGAGAAAATCTGACTGGGGCCTATAATATCTTAGGAGACCCTCCTCAAAAGAGAAAGTCTCCAGATAGGCAAGGCAAGAAACAGAAACAAGAACTGAAAAATTATGATCATACAGAATCTATGGTAAAGGTCTAGAATAAGGTGAACTGAATGTCAAAGAACAGATAGAGAACAATGCCATCCAGCATTTACTCTAAGTAAAAGAGTGAAAACAACCTCCATAATAAAGTAATTACAGAAATCAAGTGCATAGACAGCTGCAGAAAATAATGAGTCATACTAGGAAAATTAAAGATATGGTCCAGTCAAAGGAACAAACCAATACTTCAAATGTCATACAGGAGTTGAAGCAACTAATTCAGGAAGTTCAAACAGAAATGTAAAATTTCATAAAAAGTCAAATCAATGAGTTGGGGGAAGATATAAAGAAGACATCAGGTGAACATGAAGATGGACATGAAGGTTTGAAAAAACAAATCACAGAACTCATGAGAATGAAAAGCACAATCAAAGAGATGACAAAGCAATGGAAACCTACCACAATAGATTTGAAGAGAAAGAAGAAAGGATTAGTGACCTAGAGAACTGGACATCTGAAATCCAACACAAAAGAAAATACAGGGAAAATACTGGAAACATATGAGCAGGGTCTCAGGGAATTGAATGACAAGATGAATTGCAAGAATATATGTGTTGTGTGTGTCCCAGAAGGAGCAGAGTAGGGAAAAAGAGGAGAAAGACTAATGGAGGAAATAATCAGTGGAAATTTTCCATTGTTTATGAAAGAGATGAAATTACAGATCCAAGTAGTGCAGTGCACCTCAAACAGAATAGATCTAAATAAACATGTTCCAAAACACTTACTAATTGTCAATGCACCTCAAACAGAATAGATCTAAATAAACATGTTCCAAAACACTTACTAATTGTCAAATGTCAAAGACAAAGAGAGAAGTTTTGAAAGCAGCAAGAGAAAAGCAATTCATCACATATAAGGGAAGCTCAATAAAAATATGTGTGAATTTCTCAGCAGAAACCCTTGAGTGAGAGGGCAGTGGTATGAGATATTTAAGATTATGAAAAAGGAAAACTGCCAACCAAAAATTGTATACCCAGCAAAACTGTCCTTCAGAAAATGAGGGGAGAGAGTAAAATATTTTCAGATTATCACTGAGAGAATTTGTGGCAAAGAAACTGGCTTTACAAGAAATACTAATGGGAGGACTATAGGCAGATAGGAAAAGACAGAAGAGGTAGGTCTGGAGAATAATGTAGAAATGAAGACTACCAGTAGAGTAAAAAGAGAAAAAAATTAGATATGACATATAAAGTCTAAAAAAAAAATGGTAGAAGAAAGTACTGCCTTTATAGTAATAGCATTAAATGTTAATGGATTAAACTCCCCAATAAAAAAAGCATAGACTAGCACAATGTATTAAAAAGCAGAACCTATCTATATGCTGTCTACAGAAGACTCACTTTAGACCCAAGGAGAAAAATAAGTTGAAAGTGAAAGGTTGGGAAAAGATGTTTCATGCAAACAATGGCTAGAAAAGAGCAGGGGTAGCTAATGCTAATATCTGAAAAATTAGGCTAATATCTACAAATCAGACTTCAAATGTAAAGCAATTAAAAGAGACAAAGAAGGACACTATGTATTAACAAAAATAACAATTCAACAAGAAGATATAACAATCATAAATATTCATGCACCAAACCAGACTGCTCCAATTATACATGAGGCAAACACTGACAAACACTGAAGGGAAAAATTGATACCTCTACCATAATAGTTGGAGACTTCAATTCCCTGCTGCCATCAATGAATAGAACATTTACACAGAGGATCAAAAAGGAACAGTGATTTTAAATAATGTGACAAATGAACTAGACTTAACAGACATTTGCATAATGTTACATGCCAGAATAGCAGGATACACATTTTTTCTCAAGTGCTCATAGAATATTCTCAAGGATAGATCATTTTCTGGGTCACAAAGGAAGTCTTAATATATTTAAAAAGATTGAAATTATACAAAACACTTTTTTAGATAATAATAGAATGAAGTTGGAAATCAATAACAGGCAGAGGTCCAGAAAATTCACAAATATGTGGAGGCTGAAAAACACACTCTTAAACAACCAGTGGATCAGGGAAGAAATTACAATTCAGTAAATATCTCAAGGCAAATGAAAATGAAAGCACAACATCTCAAAATTTATGGGATGAAGCAAGGCAGTGCTGAGGGGGAAATCATTGCTTTAAATGTCTATATTAAAAAACAAGAAAGAGCAAAAATCAAGGCATCAACTGTTTCTTTGGAAGAATTAGAGAAAGAAGAGCAAGTTAATTCCAAAGCAAACAAAAGGAAAGAAATGACAAAGATTAGAGCAGAAGTCAATGAAATTGAGAATATGAAAACAATCAAGAAAACAAACAAAAACCAGATGTTGGTTCTTTGAGAAAAGTCAATAAAATTGATGGACCCTTACCAAGTCTGACAAAAAAAGAGAGAAGATGCAAATAAATAAAATTAAAAAATGAAAGAGGAGACATAACCACTAAACCTGAAGAAATAAAGGAGGTAATAAGAGCATACTATGAGCAGCTATATGCTAATAAACTAAGCAATGTAAATGAAATGGACAACTTCTTAGAAAGGCATGAGCAACCAACATTGACTTGAGAGGGAATAGACGACCTCAACAAACCAACCACAAGTAAAGAAATTGAATCAGTCATCAAGAAGCTTCCCAAAAATAAAAGTCCAGGACCAGATGGCTTCACATTTGAATACTACCAAGCATTCAAGAAAGAATTAGTATCAATCCTGCTCAAAGTCTTCAAAAAATTGAAGAGGAGGGAATGCTACCTAACTCATTCTATGAAGTCATCATCACCCTAATACCAAAGCCAGACAAAGATACTGCAAGAAACGAAAATTGCAGACCAATCTCTTTAATGAATATAGATGCAGATATCCTCAAAAAAAGCCTTGCAAATCAAATCCAGGATCACAATGAAACAATTAACATTATGACCAAGTGGGATTTATTCCAGGTATGCAAAGGTGGTTCAACATAAGAAAATAAATTAATGTCATATACCGTGTCAATAAGTCAAAACGGAAAAACCACATGATCCTCTCAATTGATGCAGAAAAGGCATTTGACAAAATTCAACATCTTTCTTGATGAAGACACTTCAAAGAATAAGAATAGAAGGGAATTTCCTCAACATGATAAAGGGAATATATGAGAAGCCTACAGCTAACATCGTCCTCAATGGGGAGAGACTGAAAGTGTTCTTTCTAAGATCAGGAATATGACAAGGATGCCCACCGTCACCATCATTATTCAACATTATGCTGGAAGTTCTAGCTACAGTAATTAAACAAGAAAAAGAAATAAAAAGCATCCAAGCTGGAAAGGAAGAAGTAAAACTTTCACTGTTTGCAGATGATGTGATACTATATGACAAAAATCCCCAAAAATCTATAACAGAGCTTCTAGAGCTAATAAATGAATATATTTAAATGTCAGGGTACAAGATCAACACCAAAAAGATCATTAGTGTTTTACATACTAGTGATGAGCAATCTGAGGAGGAAATCAAGAAGAAAATTCCATTTACCATAGCAACCAAAAGAATGAAATATTTAGAAATAAATTTAACTAAGGATATAAAAGAATTATACACAGAAAACTGCAAGAATTGTTAAAAGAAACCATGGGAGACTTAAATAAATGGAAGGGCATACCATGTTCATGCATTGGAAGAATAACTATAGTTAAATGTCAATTCTATCCAAACTGATTTATAGAGTCAGTGCAGTACCAATTAAAATCCCAACAACTTACTTTGTGAAAATAGAAAAACTGATAACCAAATTTATTTTGGAGGGCAAGATGCCCTGAATAGCTAAAAATATCTTGAGAAATAAAAATGAAGTGGGTGGTCACATTGTATCTGACTTTAAAGCATATTATAAAACCACAGTGGTCAAAATAGCATAGTACTGGCAGAAAGATATCTATACTGACCAATGGAATCAAATTGAGTGTTCAGAAATAGACCCTTTCATCTATGGACAATTGATCTTTGAAAAGGCAGTCAAGCCAACTCACCTGGGAGAGAGCACCCTCTTCAATAAATGCTGCTTGGAGAACTGGATTTCTATATGCAGAACAATGAAAGAGGAGGCATATCTCACACCCTATACAAAAATTAACTCAAAATGGATCAAAGACTTAAACGTTAGAGTTAGGACCATAAAACTTTTGGAATAAAATGTAGGGAAAAGGCTTTTAAATTTTGTAATAGGAGACAGTTTCCTAATAGGAGACAATTTCCTAGACATTATACCCAAAGCATAAGCATTGAAAAAAGAAATAGATAAATGGGAATGCCTCAAAGATGAACACGTTTGTGTATCAAAGAACTTCTTTGTCACAAAGTACAAAGGCAGCCTACACAATGGGAGACAATATTTGGAAACCACATATCAGATAAGGGTTTAGTATGCAGAATACAACTCAACAACAAAAATACAAACAACCCAATTAAAACATGGGTAAAAGACATGAATAAGTACTTTTCAGAAGAGGTTAAAAAGCATATGAAAAGATGTTCAACATCACTGACTGTTAGGGAAATGAAAATCAAACCTCAATGAGATCTCATCTCACACCTACCAGAATGGCCATTTTAAAAAGAAAACAAACAAACAGAAAATGAAAAGTGTTGGAGAGTATGTGGAGAAAGAGGCACATTTATCCATTGTTGGTGGGAATGTAAAATGGTGCAAACAGTCAGGAAGGCAGTTTCGTGGTTCCTCAGGAAGCTAAGTATAGAATTGTCATGTGATACAGCAATACCATTACTAGATATACATTCAGAGGAACTGAAGGCAAGGACACAAAAGGACATTTGCACATTGATATTTATAGCAGCATTATTTGTGATTGCCAAGAGATGGAAACAACCCAAATCTCCATCAACAGATGAGTGGCTAAACCAACTGTGGTATATACATACGATGGAATATTATGCAGCTGCAACATAGAATAAAGTCAATAAAATAACAACATGGATGAATCTTGAGGATATTGTGCTGAGTGAAATTAACCAGAAACAAAAGGACAAATACTTTATGGTCTCACTAATATGAGCTAACATTAATGATTGAGAGTTAAAGTTAAGAATACAGGTTATCAGGAGACAGAAACAGGGTTGAGATTGGGTCTTTGGTGCTGAAGGAGTACAGATTGTGCAACAGGACTGATTGTAAAAACTTGGAAATGGATAGCACAATGCTACCTGATGGTAGCACTATAAGTACACTGAATGAAGCTGAATGTAAATATGGTTGAGGGAGAAGAGCTGGGAACGCATATGACACCAGAAGAAAAGAGGGTAAAGATTGAGATGGTATAATTTAAGAAAGTCTAGAGTGGATAATGATGGTGATTATAAGTAGAAATATACAAATGCTCTTGCATGAGGGAAAACAAATGAATGTCAACATTGTAAGGGGTTGAAATAGCATACAGGAAAATAGTACAATCAATGCAAGTTATAGTCTATAACCAATAGTAACATTGTAATATGCTTCCAACTGAATGTAACAAAGGCATTATGCCAAAATTAAATGTCAAGAAATGGGGGGTATGGTATAGCAGTATAGATTCTTTGAGGAAGAAAAGGAAATGTCTTCATATAGATTATGGTGGTGAAAGCATGTCTATTTACTTGGGTTGGATTGTATATGTGTGAATAAAACTGTTTAATAATGAACAAGTGCCAGAAAAAATGTGGAGAAAAAGATGTACCTATTCACTGTTGGTAGAGAAGCTGAGAGGTACAGCTGCTTGGAGGGCAGTGTGGTGGTTCCACAGGAGGCTAGGGGTGGGGTTGCCCTTTGATCCTGCAACCCGGTTGCTAGGTATACACCTGGAGGAACTGAGGGTGAAGACATGAATGGACATTAGCACACTAGTGTTTATGGCGGCCATGTTCTGGATTCACAATGGATGCAGGTGGTCTAAGGGTATAACAACTGAAGGAAGGAAGGGGGAACTGTGGTGTATACATACAACAGACCAGTTGCAAGAAAGAATGAAGTTATGAGGCATGCAACTAAGTGAATGAACTTTAAGGACAGTATGTTGGATGAAATAGCTGAAACAGAAAGACAAATATTATCATGCTTCACTCATAGGGACAAACTATAATGTATGAACTCAGAGAATTGAAGTTGAGAGTTTGGGTTACCAGGCTGAGGCCTATTGTAAAAGGTCTTAGATTGTAAGCTCTTACAGCAAAGACATATTTAGGAATTATAACTGTTATTTCTAAATTCTGAGATACTGAGCCATTTGTATATAACTTGATTATTCCCAGAAACTTTGGGTGTGTATGTGACACTTTAGACTCAGAGTTAGAGCTCTGAAAACTACTCCATACAGCAACTGTCAAAAAAGTTGGAAAAGTGATCAGACTTCAACTAGAGAGATGAATGAAGCAGATCTGGATAGGACTAAGATAAGTCAGAATACAGGGTAAAGGATGATATGGGCCATATTTTAAAACTTCAACTTCTGTGTGAGACCAAAAGGAGATGTTTATTTGGTGCAAAATTTATATTTTGGGTGGCACATTACCTAATTTAACTTGTGTGTTCAGTTTAGTTGAACATCATAAGTACATGGAATCTTGAATAAGGCATGAGACCTTGTTGGTTTTTTCAGGTTAGTGTGATGGCCTGATATATCCCAGAGTAATAAAAAAGTATTTTCAAAGTCCCGTTAGGGACTTTGAAGTTCTTCCTGCCATGCTGTCAACCTCGGTTCAATTCTGGTGCCTGCCCAAGGGGGAAAAATATAGACTAAGCCCTCGATCTTGGGGTTTGTCCCTGTGAAACATTACTGCAAAGGAGAAGCTTAGCCTACTTATAATTATGCTTAAGAGACACTCCCAGATAACCTATTTTGTTGCTCAGATGTGGCCTCTCTCTCTCTCTGAGCCAACTCAGCACATGAACTCACTGCCCTCCCCACTATGTGGGACATGACTCCCAGGGGTGAAAATCTCCCTGGCAACATGGGCAGAAATTCCAAGATGAGCTGGGACCCAGCATTACGGGACTGAGAAAGCCTTCTTGGCCAAAAGGGAGAAGAGAGGAATGAGACAAAGTAAAGTTAAAGTGGCTGAGATATTTCAAACAGATTCTTGAGAGGTTATCCTGGAGGTTATTCTTATGTATATTGTATAGATATCCCTTTTCAGTTTAGGGTGTATTGGAGTGGCTGGAGGGAAGTATCCTGAAACTGTAGAGCTGTGTTCCAATAGCCATATTTCTTGAAGATGATTGTAGCTTTTTCAATGTGACCATGTGATTGTGAAAAACTTGTGTCTGATGGTCCTTCTATCCAGGGTATGGAGAGATGCATAAAAAAATAAGAAAATAATGGGGTAAAGTGTAAAAAATTGGGTAGATGGAAATAATAGTGGTCAGTGAGAGGGAAGGGTAAGGGGTCTGGGAGGTATGAGTTTTTTATCTTTTTTCTTTTTATTTCTTTTTCTGGAGTGATGCAAATGTTCTAAAGCTGATCACCGTGATGAACATGCACACATACACAGAGAACAAACGAGATAAATAAGCTGGCAGGGCCTAGCCATGCAGAGATTCCCATATCCTTCCCTCCTCTTCACCTGCTGCCCTTCCACTCCCACCAAGAAGCTGCTTAGACTCTGGGCACGGTCCACCTTCCCATCTCATTTCCCTGTAACCAACAGCGTTGGGTCCACGGCCTTCACTCGGTAGCCCACCCCAGAATCAGCACTTCGGAAAGGAGCCAGATGTGCCGGTGCGAGTATGAGCACGTGGGTCCAGAATCCCCTTGCCCTTGGCGTGCAGCCCGGGGCCAGAGCACTGGGAGAGGCAGCACAGTTTTCTCGGGAATGGGGACTAGGACTCTCCATCCCACAGCCATTTTGCATAGCGCGACTTCATGAGGGAAGGGCGTCAGGCAATAACACAGCTGGCAACCCACAGCGTTAAATTGTCCGTAAAAGCGGTTGTTAAATCCGAAAAAAAAAAAAAAAGCTGCATCCTTTCTGCAGACACTCGGTGGGCTGCTTATTCAGGAATTTTACAAAAGCCTAAGGCCAGTAATGAGAACTTCGGTCCACCTCCACGTCCCTCTCAGCGTGGCGGCCACCACGTGAGCCCTGCACAGCCAGGCCTAATTGATGAGGTTTTGATGCTCAAATGGAGCTCTGATTGCTGGAGTTTCAAGGAACTGCTGCCAGTTAGGGCTCTGAGGTGAAGGGAGATTTTTACACTTCATTCCCAGAGCTCAGCTAATGACTATTATGACACGAAAACTAACTTGGGGAGAAATGAAAAAAGGCAGAGGGACCAAGACCTCCAGGTTTAATTCTGTAATCTGATTGTCTCTCAGCAAAAGGAGGCTGGAGAACAAAATGCCCACGGAATACCTTTTGCTCATTCAACTACCGAAGGAGCAGCCAGCTCGTTTCATTGTAGGTTGTGGAAGGTGCATCTGGTGTTGGAAGGTTCCAGTCACAGGAAAAGCAAATGCCTTAAAAACTGAATGCTGAAGTGGCAGCTCCACACATTGCCAAATGCTTCCCTCTCCGTGCAGAAGCCGACAGCCTGGTTGGAATTCCGGCTCAGCCTCTTAACAGCTCTGGGCAAGTTTCTTCCTTCCCTCCCTTCATATTCTTCCTCTGTAAAATTTGGGGTGGAATAGATGACTTAGAGCATTATGCTGAAGATTGCAGGAAAGAATAAATGCACACGAAGAGCTTTGCTCAGGTTTGTGAGCTCAGAGCCCTCATCTTCTTCTCTACGTGATCCCTCCCTCTTCGTGCTTACTGGGTGTAAGTAACCTGGTTATTCTGTTTGAATCGCGACAGTCACCAAAACAACCTCTACAACTGACTTCTATCTTTTCAGCTTACTATGTGCTAGGCAGTGTGCTGCATGTTTCAATATGGATCCCCTCATGTGTTCTTAGTTGCATTTCTGAAATACCATAGTATTTCACCTTCTCCAAGCGTCACCTTCCGACCATTTGCTGCAACACTTGTCAGCACTATTTAAGCCCCTTGCCTCCTTCCCAGGCAGTGCAGAGGTCAGAGCTGGCTCTAAGCCCGGATTCTAGTTGTCAGCATTCACTGTGGGAGTGGGCAGGCTATTGCTGTGGAGGGGCACAAGACAAAGGGCTGCTGTTACCCACATTATATATTTATGTAAGTGAAGGTGAGTCCAGAAGCAAGGGGAGGTCTGACACAAGACAAAGGAATTGAGGTGACCTGGATCTGAAGTTAAAAAGTCTATACTATTCAAGTGTTGAGATACCTCAAGGGAAAAATCAAAGGAAAGGATGCGGATATGTGGTAAAAGACAACACTATTCAAGGCCCAGAGGATTTAGGGTGGGTATGAGTTGGGTAAGAAGGTCCCTACGATGCTTGTGACAAGAGCATGCTCTCAAGCATTTAGAGAGAATCTCCATCATCTTCTTGAAACAAGTGATGCCAGTGATGAATCTTATTTCCATCTCCTCATTCTTTGACAGGTAATCTTTTAAAAAGTCTCTGTAAGCTCTTTTGATCTTCTTTATTCTGTTGTGTCCTCACATTTTTCTATTTCCTTTTTCTGAATTTGCTGTTAATAAATGTTAAAGTTTTGAATCTATTCTCTGTGTCTCCTACCTTTTCTTGCTTTTGTGGCATATATCTCAACTGAATGGTCTGTCTCAGTAATTGACTCCACAGCTATGTCACTCTGTTCATTTTCTTCACTTTGCATTTTTACATCACCTAATTGCTTCTCATGTCATGGGTGTAACATCCTGTCTTACCATTTTGGAAGTATCTCCTTCTGTTGATGTTGATACCTCTTCCTGGTGCTGCTCTTCCTCAGAAGTAGATGATTCATCAGGAATTTCTTGTGTGTCTTCAGATGCTGGTCTTCTGCGATAATGAGATGGTCCTGATACTGGAAGGATGTTCGGATAGCTACTCTTCTGGATGGCTCTTTCCTTCAGTGTGTAACAAGTCACAGGGCTCTGCTCTCCCTCACTGGCTTGACTGAACTTCCTCCTTCCTTCCTTTTCTCCTCTCCCCCCTCCAGCTTCCTCCTCCTCCCTCCACTCTTTTCCCTCCTCCCCCTCTGCCCCTTCTCTTCCTCCTCCTTCTTCTCTGTTTTAGGAAGAAAGAACATCCATTTATTTATTTTAAACTTTCTATTGCAGTAACCTATAGTCAACTCAAACTTTCCCATTTTAGCCAATTTCCAGCTTATGATTTAGTGGTATTAATTATATTCACAATGTTGTGCTACAGTTCTAGTTTGCCACCTGCTGGAATGCAATATACCTGAAATAGAACGGCTTTTAAAAAGGGGAATTTAATAAGTTACACGTCTACAGTTCTAAGATCATGAAAATGTCCCAGTTAAAGCAAGTCTATAGAAATGTCCAGTCTAAGGTATCCAGGGAAAGGTACCTTATTCAAGAAGCTGATGAAGCTCAGGGTTCTCTCAAGTGGAAAGGCACATGGTGAACACACCTTCCTCTCCAGGCCTCTTGTTTCACGAAGCTCCCCCAGGGACATTCTCCTTCATCTCTGAAGGTTGCTGGCTGGTTCCACATTTGGCCACATCCTCATGAAGGGCACCGTTCTCTGCAGTGTCCCTTCCTGGAAGCCCAGAATTTTCCAGATATCAGTTTCTGGTTTCTTTTTATGCAAGAGTTCAGTTCTCAACTTATCTCTTTGCTGTCGCATTTCATTATAAGCTGTGAGGAGAAATCAGGCTGCACTTTCCACATTTAACTTGGAGATCTCTTCTGCTAAATATCCAAGTGCATGGCTTTAAAAATCTGCCTTCCAGGCTAAGCCACTAGTCAGTTTTGCCAGATTATCTGCCATTTTAAAACAAAGCTCGCCTTCTTTCCAGTCTATAAAACATGTGTCTCATTTCTTTCTAAGGCCTTATTGTCTTTAGAGTCCACATTTCTACCAACAGTCTCTGCAAAGCATTCCGGGTCTTTTCTTTCAAGCTTCTCACTACTCTTCCAAAATCTACCTCTTATCCATTAAAAAAAAAAGCCATTCCAACATGTTTGATATTTGCAAATTGCAGCAGCACCCCACTCCTAGTACCAGAATCTGTTCTAGTTTGCTAGGTGCCAGAATGCAATATACCAGAAATGGAATGGCTTTAAAAGGGGGAATTTAATGTGTTGGTAGTTTACAGTTCTAAGGCTGAGAAAATGTCCCAGTTAAAACAAGCCTATAGAAATGTCCAATCTAAGGCATCCAGGGAAAGATACCTTGATTCAAGAAGGCAGTGAAGTTCAAGGTTTCTCTCTCAAGTGGAAAGGCATATGGTGAACACCGCATCTGCTAGCTTCATCTTCAGGCCTCTTGTTTCGTGAAGCTTCCCCAGAGGCATTCTCCTTCATCTCTAAAGGTCACTGGTTGGTGGACTCTGTCTCTCAAAGAATCTCATAGCTTTCTCTCTCGTCATTCTGTCATCATTCTCTGCTCTCTCAGAATCTCCAAAGGTCACTGGCTGGTCACCCTGTGGTTCTCTCAGCCTCGTTGCTCTGCTTGGCTCTGCTGTGGCTCTCTTGTCCTCAAAAGGCATTCTCTCCAAAAGAGTTTCCTCTTTTACAGGATCCCAGTAAACTAATTAAGACCCATGTAGAATGGATGGAGTCACATCTCCCTCTGTTCCAATTTAACATTCATAATTGGGTGAGTCACGGCACGGCAGATATAATCTCAACAAGTCTCCAACATATAGTGCTGAACAGGGTTTAAGAGAAACGGTTGCTCCCACAAGACTGGATTAGGATTAAGCATGGGTTTCTTTAGGGCACACAAATCCTTTCAAACCAGCATAGCTACCATCTCCAATATTCATCACCTCAAACAGACGTTCTGCAGCTGTTAAGCAATGAGTCCTCCCCTCACCACCCCTGTCCCCTGGTAACCTCTAACCTATCATCTGTTTCTCCAGAATGTGCTTATTCCAGATATTTTATGTGATATCATACAATGTTTGTGATTTTGTGCCTGGCTTATTTCATCCAATGTGGTGAAATCTTCTTCAAGGTTCATCCATGTTGGAGCATGCATCAGGACTTTCTTGTTTTGTTTATGGCTGTTTGATATTCCATTGTGTGATTATAGCACATTTTGTTTTCCCATCCATCTGTTGATGGGTGTTCTAGTTTGCTAGCTGCCAGAATGCAACAAACCAGAAACAGAATGGCTTTTAAAAAGGGGAATTTAATAAGTTACAAGTTTACAGTTGTAAGGCCGAGAAAAATGTCCCAATTAAAACAAATCTATAGGAATGTCCAATCAAAGGCATCCGGGAAAGAAACCTTGGTTCAAGAAGGCCAATGCAGTTCAGGGTTTCTCTCTCAAGTAGAAGGGCACATGATGAACACAGTCAGAGTTTCTCTCTCATCTGCAAAGGCATATGGCAAACACGGTCAGGGTTCCTCTCTCATCTGAAAGGGCACATGGAGAACACAGCATCATCCGCTAGCTTCCTCTCCTGGCTTCCTATTTCATGAAGCTCCCCAGGAGGCATTTTCGTTTTTCATCTCCAAAGGTCACTGGCTGGTGGACTCTGCTTCTCGTGGCTATGTCATTCTGCTCTGCTCTCTATGAATCTCTCATTCTCCAAAATGTTTCCTCTTTTATAGGACTTCAGAAACTAATCAAGACCCACCTGAATGGGTGGAGACATGTCGTCACCTAATCCAGTTTAACAACCACTCTCGATTATATCATACCTCCAGGGACATGATCTAATTACAGTTTCAAACATACTGAATATGCTGAATAGGGATTAGAAGAAATGGCTGCCTTTACTAAATGGGATTAGGATTAAAAATGGCTTTTCTAGGGTACATACATCATTTCAAACCAGGACATTGGATATGTGGGCTACTTCCAACTTTTGGCTAGGTGAATAAATCTGCTATGAACATTGGTTAACAAATATCTTTTCGACTTCTTTCAACTTTATTTGGAAATATGCCAAAAGTGGTATTTCCATATCACATGATAATTCTATTTCCAAGTTTATGAGGAACTGTCAACTGATTTCCACAGTGGCTGCACCATTTTATAACACCACCAACAATGTGTAAGTGTTTCAGTTTCTCCACATTCTCATCAATCGTTATTATTTTCTTGTTTTTTAAAAACAACAGCCATCCTTGTGGATGTGAAGTGGGATCTCACTGTGGTTTTGATTTGCATTTCCTTAATGAACAAAGATGTTGAGCATATTTTCATTTGC
The DNA here is from genome assembly GCF_023851605.1 of Tamandua tetradactyla. Lineage (NCBI taxonomy): Eukaryota > Metazoa > Chordata > Mammalia > Pilosa > Myrmecophagidae > Tamandua > Tamandua tetradactyla. The sequence continues at coordinate 9,384,461 of NC_135334.1, read as the reverse complement.
TTATTAGCCATTTGTTTATCTTCTCTGGAGAAATGTCTTTTCAATTCCTTTGCCCAATTTCTAATTGTTTTGTCTTTTTGTGAATGTTTTTTCTTTTGTTCTCCAGCCAATCATTCTCCATATCCTGGCATCTGATTTTTATATCCAAAATCTTAGAGCATGCAACAAATCTAGATCCATTCTCACCTTGTCTATTCTCAGCTATGTTTTGGAATTGTTTTCTTTACTCAATTTAATTCAATCTGCATCCCATTTTTGAAACATTCTTCCTAAGTTCTGGCTCACTGATGCTACCCCTTCCCATTTTCCACTGATAGAATAGATTTTTTTAAATAAACATATTTTCTATGGATTTTTGGTAGAAATGTAGCCTGTACTTCATGCTCATTACCACATCTTGTACTTTTTCCAGTAACTTTATTCAAAAATAATTTCTCCATTCAATCTTTTGCCCACTTTGCTCTGGCTTCATCTCCCCTATACCACCTAAACTATTCTTGTTAAGGCTACCAGTGCCTTCGATATTGGAATCCTATTAAGGCTACCAATACCCTCTATATTGAAAAAAGTAGGTGAGAATTTTTAATTCTCCATTAAAATGAGATGAGAATTTTTAATTTTTAGTTTTCATCTCATTTTAACAGCCTTTAACTTAATTAACAATTCCGTCCCTCTTTTCTTAGCTCTTGGGACACCATCGTCTCTTCATTTTCCTCTTATGTCTCTGCTTGCTCTCTCTCAGTCTTTTCTGCCAGACACTTGCCGCTATCAGTTCTGTGAATATTAGAATTCTTCAGTACTCAATTCTGAGACTTATTTTCTTGGAGACACAGACCCTAAGATGGAGATTAGTGATTGGCATGCAGTTCACTTACCAGGGACAACTTTGGGGCACCACACTTCGGGGTGGAGGAGAAGAAGCAACCTGGGTGAGAGAAGCTGAGCTGCAGTGCTGTCCCAGTGAAGGCTTCAGCTAACCCTAGAGGGATTTGCTGGACAGTCCTGTAGCTAGATGGTCCTTCAGAGTTGTTTCAAGTTGGTATTAGGGAGCTGGGTCGTTGTACCTGAATAGTCATTAGTTGTGAATTGTTCTTGGATAAAGGTGTGAACCTCAGCTGTTATCAACAGTGCCAATCCTCAGGAAGGCTCTTTGCTGAGGTCTGTCTTCTGATATAAGATCTTTGTTCCTGAAAGTAGATCTGGGTGGCACAACAGACACATCCACCGCACTTAATTTTTGGATCCTGGAGACCTAACTGATCTCCCGGGGGTCAGTCTCTCTCTCTCAAATCCATTTTCATGGAGCTGCTAGACTGAACCTTAGAAAAATATTTTTTTGCACCATTCCAGTGCCTTCTCATATTGCCTTCCAAATACGGAGTATACCAGCTCCTTCATATTTGTCAGCTACTTCTCATGCCTCATCTTTTGATGTATCCATATTTCAGACTTGAAGAAATGTTTTTTCTGTATTGATTTTTTTCTTGAGCAATATATTATTCTTCACATTATTGAGTGCTTAAATATACTGTGGTCTTATGGTAATAGTGATATTCTCTCTCCATCTATTTCCTCTGTCCTCTTTTTTTTTTTTAAATGGGCAGTCACCGGGAATTGAACCCGGGTCTCCTGCATGGCAGGTGAGAACTCTTGCCTGCTGAGCCACCGTGGCCCACCCCACTCTATCTTCTTTTAACATTCAGCTTGGGTGCCATCTCCTCTGTTGAGTCCCCAGTGTCCCCTGCCTGACCAAATGCTTCTCCTTTGGCCTCTCATGATCGTCAGTCGTTATCTCTTTTTTTTTTTTTTGGCAAGAGCAGGCTCCAGGAATTGAACCTGGGTGACTTAGCAGACGAGAATTCTGCCACTGAGCCACCGTTGCACTGGCCTGGTTATCTTTATCGCAGAGATTCCTTTGCCTTCTGATTGTCTAACTCCTTCATTACACTGTGATCTCCCTCAGGGACAGGGGCTACAGTCTCTTTCAACTTTGGATCCTCAAGACTTGTATGGTAATTGATATAATGTGTATACCTTATAAATATTTGTTGAGTTAATCAGCACATGAATCAAGATGACATAACAATAATGGGCCCAGGATGAGTTAGCAACATGACATTCCTTTTGCCTCTTGAGGTAATTCAGTCCTGCTTGAACAACTACCTCCAGGGGACTGCACAGACCTTTGTGAAACCACATCCAGCTAGAGAGTTCAGGGTTCCCAACAGGCAGCATATTATGATGGAGGGAAATTGTGGCTGTTGAGCCCAAAGATCTGATATTGATTCCTCCTTTTTTCACTTATTAGCAATGGCATTTAGCGAGTAAATTAATATCCCCAGCCCATAGTATGGGATTAGATTAGATCATCTCTAAAGATGCCATAAAATCAGATTATTGAATTATTTCTCAACAAATATCTGATTTCCCACTAAGAAGTTCCACTCTGAGCTCAACTCCAAATTGCAGAGTCTTGCCTAATCTGCCTCTACAAAGACATTGCCCCTGAAATATCTGACAGTCCTGGGCCACTTTTCTCTCCACCCAACCAGTCTGTCCCAGAAGAAGACCACAGGCATGTCTGAATTCCAGATAAGTTATTTAATATTAGAGAAGACACAAGGCTGGTTCTATGTTAACCTGAAATACCCAGGTCCAAAGGAGAGTAGACAGAAACTATACAGATCTATAATCTGCCTTGCCATCTAGAATACTCAGGATGACTTTGGAGATAGCAAATTCTCACTGTGGACCATGGGAGACTCTCTCTCTCAGGGTAATCTTATACCTGACAGATCCCAACAGCTCCTATATAGGAACTGGCATGCATTCAGGGCTCAGGAGCTAGGATACTACAGCAGCATTTGAGTCATTACCATGATTAAAGGAAGAAGAGGAATTTATAACTCTTATATGACTGAAGTGTTCACTGTTATTTGTGTTATTTAAAAATAACTCCACAGAAAATAAATATAATAGATATCCCTGAGTCAGTGTGTCATTTCCTTGCCACTATATAATGTGTGATATATGTATTGTCTTTCTCTTAAATGGCAAATTATGCTTTATTTTATTTATTTTCCAGATGGGGAAATAGAGGCAGAGAAAAGTTATACGTCTTGTCTCACTAGTGATAATGTTTGTTATGATGGAGATGAGAACATTTCAGTTTATTGAAACAAACTATGCTGGGGTATGTATCCTTTCCTTAGAGTTTTTCTCTTTCTTGGGAGAAACAATCTTTAAATAACTTTGGTCCAGCAGATTGCAAAACATGTTTTTGGCTGCAAATTTTGAGTTTCACATCAGAGCACAATTCTGGTAATGAGAAAGTTATGGGGAAATCAAATTCTGCTCCTAATTGACTTGACGTTATTAAAGCAATATGTGGTAGGCTTGTCTGATCACGCATGTGCACAACTGCCTGAGGTGGATCTGTGTCCAATGAAGGACGCATCGGCCATGTGGCTGTGACTGAGCCTGGGCGTCAATGTATCTCTCCCCTTAACCTGCACAATATCTCTATTTTGGTTGTGGGTCTCACTCTTTCAAATGTGTGACTGTGGCCTTCAAGTGCATGCATGATTTGGACCTGAAGAGGTCAGCTTCTGATTATGGGCCAAGAGTATAACCAAGGTCACTGACCTTTAAAATCTGAGCTTAGAGAACATGTCAGTCTGAATCCGATATTTCATTATATTTACCTATCTATCATTTATCCATCCATCTACCTACCAGTCCAACTATTAATTTGTCTATTATCTATCAAAAATTGGTCATCTATATATTACCTATATGTCTGTCTATCTATCATGTGTCATCTATCTATGATATCTATCTATCTATCATATTATCTGTTTATCTGTCTGCCTGCCTATCCATCTGTCTAACCACCTGGGTATCTATCATCTTTCTACTATCTATTTATCTACATACCTACTTACTGATCACACTCACGTATGTACAACTATAGTTGGTCTGTAATTAGGATTGACATCCAAAAGAGAAAGATCACAGGATTTAGAAAGCATTGCCTTGCTCAAGGTAAAATTATTAAACTGGTGCTCACAAGAGGTGATCACGAGCCTCACTGTAATAGCAATGCCCAGAAAAAGCACAGTTATTAAGCTGGGGTTGTTCAGGAGAGGAGACCATAATGGTAATTGTTCCTTAAGAAAAAAGAAACCCTCAAATAACCCCATTCAGAGTATTGTGACAGTATTAGCTTTTGGAGCTGTCCTCTGAGGTAAAAAAAAATGTCTGAGATAAGTAGCTATTATAAAAATAAAAGTACATTCTCAATGTAATACATTCATGTATTAGAGTTGTATAATAATATCTTTACTGTGTCTCTACAATACACAAAGTCTAGAATTCCCAAATTAGCCATTGAGCATTTCAAAGAGTTTTCCCAGACACCTTTATTTCCCATTATTGGTATGCTAGCTCGATTATCCTTTTGTGCTATCCATTTCACAGAGAGAAAATGCTTCTGCACTGAATAACCAACAGACCGGTTTGTTACATGAGGCAAAATTACTTGAAGTATCTCTTTGCTCTGCACACATCAAAACTTTGTAGAACATTGATTGATGTGTTCTGACTAGGCACCATCCATTTAGGGAATATTCCAGCTGTTTGGGGGAAGAGACAGGGCAGAAAATAATAGGACCTTCCTCCTCTCACATACCCCCACACTGGGAATAAGAATACTTTGTTTCAATTACATTTAATACCTAATGCTTCAACAACTCTTTTCCAGCTGTTATTAAATATTGATACTTAATATTAAGTATCTTTCAGTATTCTTTCAATTTGGACTTCTGTTCTACTTGTTTTCCCCTTGTTTCTAGTTGAGTTGTTTTTGGGAAAAGGTGCCTCTTTGATCTTTCAAAAAGCATTATATAAATGAAGCCAGAACCTTCGTTTTTGGTTCTTTCAAAAGGAAATTGGTTGAGGCATTCTTATAACTTCTGCCTCTTGAAAGTATCCTCATTGCGTCACATAATCTCTTTTAAAAGTGAACTTCTTCACGGCAGGGTCCTATTTTCTTCTTCTTTGTAACCTAACACCAATTATATTCCCTGGTGCATAGTGGGTGATCTGTAACACTTTCGTTAATTTAATTAAATGAAAAATAGCCAGCATCTCTCTCTGTCATTACTTTGTGGAAATTTTCACATCATATGAATCGTGACCAGTTTAATATTTCCATCCTTTTGGAGATGAATTAAGTGACTTTTCCAAATCCCATATAATTTATTTATGATTGCACTGAAACTAAAACCCAGGCACTCTGCAGCCTGGATCTTTATAGCTGAGGTCTGAAGTATTTATTTCATTTACTGAGCAGCTACTATGTGCCAGGTTTTATTCAGGGAGTAAAGAGAGGAGTAATACATAAAGCCTTCCTGTAGAAAGCTGTTTTCTATTGCCGTCTTAATGCAGTGAGTATTTAATTCTGCAATGGAAGTGTCCTTGTCCCCCATGGTTACATCATACCCTTTGTTGAATGGAGGTTTTGGACTATTTGATTTGTTTCAATTGCATCTTGATATAAACTGTTCATTTACCTTCATTTCCCAGAGAAGGAAAAATGAGACTCCATAAGGAACAAATTACAGGGCATATTTGGGAGAAGGACTCAGTGAGTTTTAGCCTCATTTGCCCAAATCAAGCTCATTATTTCCGAGCCTGGGTGACACAGTGGGGAGAGAAGATTATCGGGGGGCATGGCCTGTTTGGAAGAAGGGATATGATAAGGAATGTGAGCATTTTCTGTATAATCTCTTTTGCATTTGGGATATTTTTAAAGTCTAGGAACAAAGTAGAAATATTAAAATAATTCTAATTGAAATTTGAGATTCGTACCCAGAACTCAAATTTGTCTTAGAAGTGAGAAGGGCACCAGTGGCTTTGTTGCTTGAACTCTTTGCCAAATTAACTTTAATAACTGATAACTGCTTAATATGCACAGTGGAAAAAAATCAAGCACAGTAATCGACATTACTAACTATATTCGTGCTTGAAAAAAGGATTTCTCCTTTTGATTTTTCAAGTTTCATTTGTGAGTTTCCTAAATAGTCATCTTCTTTAGATCATTTGAGTGTCTCTTTACAGATGATAAACATTACACAGTACCGAATTGGAGGGCAGAGAGGTGTAAAGGTAAAAAGACAAGTGTCCTTTTTAACTGGAAATCAAGCAAACATGAAGATAAATTACCTTTGCAAAAAAATGCAAGTAAATTAAGGTAGGATTTGATTTACCAAAATTAATTTATAATGTCTTTTTTCGCCCTATGGATATCCTCTATAAATGACTGTATATCCATTTGGGTAAGAAAAGAAAGGGTAAAAGAGGGAGTTCCTGAAGCTGGCCTATTGATTGGAAACATTGTTTGAAACTAATTTATAGGGAATGGGGTTTCTCCAAACAATTCACAACACTGCTCCTAGTGAGTATAAACAAACTAGAGCAGTAATGGGTTCTTGGTGGTTATTGAAATCAACCTGCTGTGGACAAGCAAAATGATTTGTTTTAGTGGATCCCTGATGTGTTGACCGGCTGCCCAGAATTCAGATCCAGTTGCCAGAGACGTGCAAGAAATGGAAAAACTTCATCTTGGCTTCTTGTGGTCCACAAATGCCTTGTGTGAAAGCAAGAGTAGGGTAATTGGCTACCCCAGTGAGATGGTCTGGAACAAAGGTTTGAAAAACTTGTGCCTATAGTCTAAAATATGAGACTTATTTATCAGAGACTGGCTGCTGTCTAGGTCTTCCCTTCCAGACATCAGGAGTCTTTGGGGACTGGTAGCTTGGGTCAACTGAGACACATCACCCAGCATGGTCGGGTGCGAAGACGGAAAGAAGTTATATCTATTTGCTTTCTCCCATGTGTTAGGCATCTCTCCTACTCTCGATATTCCCAGTGTGATAGGAATTATTACCCTCCATGAAGTGGAGTGGTTAAGCTGACTCCTTTCTCCTCCCTCACACCATTCCAGCTGCACTGGCTTCTGCTGTTCCTCCAGGGGCTTGCCATTGGGTGTCCTGCCTGCCAGAAGGGACTGTACTCCAGACACTCACTCTAATACAGCATATATTTTACTTACTTACCCCCTGTATTCTCTGCCTCCCCCACTAGAGGTTTTCCGTGTGTTTAGTTTATCCCTCTGCCTAGAAGAGTGTCAGTCTTAGTATGCACTCAGGGGCCACCAAATAGCTGTTGATGAATCAGTAAACTTGCCCAAGGCCACACAGCAGGGAAAAGATTTAAAAAAATAATAAAAATTTTCTGACTCTGAAGCCTATTTGCTGCTTTACTGCATGCCTCTTGGTCTCTTGGAGCTCAGTCTTTCCTCTTCTCAGGTGTGAGTTTGAACCAGATACTTTCCCTGTGTTTTCTAAGTTGACCTCTTGTGTTCCTTAACTGTTTGTTTTCTTAAGGGGTGGAGGGAGAGCAAGGATCCTTTCTCCTAGGAGTTTCCTATTGCATTTTCCATTTGCTGCTACTTGCTTTACCACTGTGTGTCTTAATTTTCCAGGGCAAGTATGACAATTGTGACACATGGGTGGCTAACACCCTGGTGCAGGGTGACACCATTTTGGTGGCTAGAAGTTCCAAATCAAAGCATCAGCTAGCCATGCCTTCTCCAAAGTCTGTAGCATTCTGGTGATGGAATTGTCCTTTGCATGGTGATCTCTCTCTTTCTAGCTTCTTCAACTTCTGATTTCTTCTGATTTCTGTTGACTTCTGCCTTCTACCAACTGACTCTTCTCACTTAAGGATAATATGGATTAAGACTCACGTAGATTCAATTGGACCTCACCTAAATAGGATCTTTTGAAGATTCTGTTCACAAATGAGTCCTCACAATAGATGATAATAACATCTTCAAAGGCCCTATTTGCTAGATGGGTTTATAGACCCAGTAATGTGTATTAAGGCTTGAACATATCTTTATGGGGAACATCAGTCAACCCCCAACACTGTATTCTCTCGGTATCTGGCTCAGCCTCGTTGATTAACTCCCAACTTCTCCTTTAGCTTGATGAATTGTTTGGTGCACATGACATCAACTTGACTCATTAACCCAGACTTAGTTACTCAGCAGGAAGGATCCAGCTGAAAGATGGAACGTAGTTTCCATTTCTTGTTCTAACTCTAAATGATCAGTTACTTCCTATAGTGCTCTTTTGAGAAGGATTCTGAGGCTGTTTGGGGCTCAGTGGGAAGGAGGGCTTGATGGATTAGCCCTGTCTGCCAGAAGCCTCGTATGATGAAGTAGAGGTTTGTGCTCCAGGCAAAAGAAGAGTTAAGAAGAGTTCTTTTCTCCTTTTCCCACCATGCTGCCCTACTGCATACATTTCTACCCCATCCTCAGGAAGTAACATTATTGGGAAAGTAACTGCCACTCTTCTTTCTGGCCTTTTCTTTACTTTTACCCTTGAGAGGAAGTGTTGTGAATTGGGAAAAGGAATGCGGATGTAGCTTCTGGAATGAACCTCTGTCTTTTTGGATTAATTCAATGGATCTCAATCCTGGGTGCACACTATCACTACCCAGTGAGAGTGAGGTTCTTTTTTTCTCATGCTCATGCCCAGGTACCACCCCCAGAGATGATGCCTTATTTCATCTGGGGTGGAGCTCTGGACATGAAGAGTTTCAGCAGCTGCCTAGCTGTAGCCATTATTGAGACACTATTACCTCAGGAAAAACAACTACTCTGTGCTTCCATGAAGTAAGTAGCCTGCACGTGTGGAGGAGCGTCTGTGGCTTCCTACATGACACCAAGGGTGAGTGTGTCCATTCACTTCAGGGAAGGTATTAGGAAACCCAGTTGTGGCTATGCATTTAAGAGGGGTTCTTAAACTTGTTTTACTGGTTATTAAGCTATCTCCCTTCCTACATCTCTCTGACTCCTCATTTTGTTCCAAGCTCCGAAATTGAGAGCCATGATTAACTTTGCCGCTAAACTCCAAAACCAAATATTTGCCATCATTGGTCCAACTCTATCAGCTGCCATCAGCTATTTTTGCACTTGAATCTACTCATTTCAGACCTTACACATCACTGAGAGGACCAAAGAAGCCAACCCTAGTGACGGTTTGGAAATATGCTCAAGTGACAGTTTGGAAATATGCTCAGCCTTTGCGCCAAGGGCATTTCTTCCTCACATTTAAGATGTGCATTAAAAATTGAAGTGGGTTCTGCACGTTTGGACTCCACTTATCCTAAATTCTTTAAAAGGCTCATAAATGGATCTCTATGAGATATTCGTATAAAGGGAGAATATATTACTCAGGGCAGATTAAAATCAGGGAGCGTCATTGCATATGTGACAATATTAAACCCAGCAGAAGGAGAATCACACAATGCCCTTGCCCTGGAAGAATTTCCAGGCTAGATTATAAACAATCAAATGTCTTGGATTTAAGAAAACATAGTTTATTTGAGGAGGATATCAGCCAGTTTCTTGAGAGCATATATGAAGGCCATCAGCTTTTGTCCTGGTTTTCCAGGGCTCCTATAACAAATACCACCAACCAGTTGGCTTAAATAGCAGGAATTTAAGGTCTCACAGTCTTGGAGGCTAGAAGTCCAAAATCAAGGTGTCAGCAAGCTTACGCTTCCTCTGAAGTGTGCAGCTTTTTGGGAGTGGCATGCCAATCAACCATAACTCAATCTCTGCCTCTGCCACATGGCCATCTGTCTTCTGCTATCTTCTCCTCGTTCCTGAAACTGTTTGCAAATTTATTCTGCCTGTAAGGACTCCAGACATCTTGGATTAAGGTCCACCCTCATTCAGTTTGGCTTCACTTTAACTGATAATATCTTCAAAGATCCTATTTAAAAATAGGCCCACACCCAAGGGCCAGCGGGTAGGACTTGAACATGTCTTTGTGGGAGGTATGATTCAATTCATAACCTGTCATTTGACTTCAATGGAGAGACCCTACAGAATGAGCATGCTAGGCTTTCCCCCTCACTCTGTAGCTATATAGAATGTACCATGTTGGAGGCAGATATTTTCAACCACCAATCCTACACAGGAAACCAGGATTGTGTTGTCTGTGTTGGTAAATGATTGCAAACAGTGCACCAGCTCATTGCAGCAACATCAGCCCCTAATTCCATAAGTGGCTTGTGGATGCTTTAACCAGGCAGCACAGCACAATGTGACTAATCTGCTATGCAGCTGCAGTGTTAATGGGCCAACTGCTTTATCGCACATTTGCCTATAAGGAACAGCGGTGCCTAAATGAATTGCTATGATTTCCAATACAGATAGTAAGACCCACTACCATGGGCCCATTTTGGCAGCTGACAGGCCATATACAAGGATGAGGTCTTGTAGTTATCTTCTTCCTCAGCCTCTGGAGACTGGCAGATTTGGTGCAGGGAGATAAATAAAGAAGAAAGCAGATTTTTAAAGGAGGTGGGGGACATAGAAAACTTTCCTTAGGTGCTCAGACATGGGAACCAGCTTCCATCATATACTGACTTTACTCCAGGAAGGGGCAATGATTTTCAGCTGGGGATCAGCAAGTGGAGAGATCAGGTCATCTGGTGGCAAAATATAAAGGGATTTGGAGTCAGGACTCACGATTTGCTGCTGGTTGTTAATGGTATCTTTGGCTATTGCTCTCATTTCTTTTTTCATCTTTGGAAACATAATTGTCTCTCATTAATTTCCAGAGAAAAAGTACTTATGCTTAGAAATTAATGTTCTTTCTCAAAGCTCAACAGAGAAGGAATGTCAAGTTTGTTCAACCTCATCACCTGCTTATGTGCTCACTTCTGCTGCAGCAGAGGTGGCAGGTGCTGAGTGGAAATGCAGAGCCAAGATTCATCCTAAGAGGACTCTGTGTTTAAGGACATTTTCTATTTTCCTCTCCTGTTTTACTGCATCATCACATGCATGCAAAACCTGTCATTTTTTTATCAAGCAACATTAGAGAAAAGTAAACAATTGTCTAGAGAAGCCCTAAACACAAAAGCAAGTCATAATACTGAAGGCTGTTGAGAAGTTTGTTGGAGGAAGGAAAGCAATACTACCTGTATTTCCTTGGTGATGTGGGACAGATTTGCCAGCTTGATGTGTATATATCAACAGGAGGGGTGGACATCATTGATTTACCAATCAGAAACCCTTGCCCTATTCCTTTTGGCCTTTGATCAGAGAAGAGTTAGGGTCACTGTGACATGCTCTGAAAGTCTTCTAAACATCTTCCTCAGAATATCTTGGAAAGCTTTTCTCTTAAATATTTTTATTGAGAAAACTTCACACACATACACTTCATACATGCTGTGCAATCAGTAGCTCATAATATCATCACATAAGTGTGTATTTAATACTATGATCATTTTTTAGAACATTTACATCACTCCAGAAAAAGAAATAAAAAGAAAAGAGAAAAAGATCGTACATACCATACTCTCTCTCATTACACCTCTCTCTCACTGACCACTAGTATTTCCATCGACCCACTGAAACTGGCTGATATCTTCCTCAAATAAACTGTGTTTTCTTAAGCCCAAGACATTTGATTGTTTATAATCTAGCCTGAAAACTCTTACAGGGCAAGAGCATTGTGTGATTCTCCTTCTGCTGGGTTTATCATTGTCACATACGCAATGAGGCTCGCTGATTTTAATCTGCCCTGAGTCATATATTCTTCCTTTATATGAATATCTCATGGAGATCCATTTATGAGCCTTTTAAAGAATTTAAGATAAATTTAGGATAAGTGGAGTCCAAATATACCCTTTGTCCTCACTATTATTTATTTTTATCCATCCTTTTAAACTCATCTGTCTATACCCTGTATAAAAGGAGCATCAGACACAAGGTTTTCAGAATCACACAGTCACATTATAAAAGTTATATCTTTATACCAATGTCTTCAAGAATCAAGGCTACTGGAACATAGTTCAATAATTTCAGGTACTTCCCTCCAGTCATTCCAATACTCCATGAACTAAAAAGGGACATCTACGTACCGCATAAGAATAACCTCCAGGATAACCTCTCTCCTCTGACATCTCTCAGCCACTGAAACTTTATTTTGTCCCATTTCTTTCTTCCCTTCATGGTCAAGAAGGCTTTGAAAAATGAATTTTAAAATATCATTTGAAATGATTCATGTTTTCAGGTAAACTTCAAAATATTAGCCAGCTTTGTTTTCCATCCTGCCAATTATCTTTTTTAAATCTTTTCCCCCATTCATGCATCATTTCAAGAAAGTTTATGAGAATGTGGGTACAAAGGAACCATTCTTAGTTTTGGTTTCGAAAAAGAAAAAAAAAATGAAGCCTTTAGGAAAATAATGTGTTTTAAAAAGGTAAAATAATAGAGTTTAATGGCATTGGCAAGAATATCACAAAAAAGATGGACCATGTAATCTGAGATGAATAATTTGGGTGTAATCTAAGATAGCAAGAGAAGAGAAGAGAGATGATGGGTTAGGGGAAAGTTCATTATTAATGGACTGAAAATCTTAATTAGTTTGAAGAACATTCATAGTAAGTAGATGTTTGAAAATTTTAAGATAGAACTCTTGTCATGAGTTGATGACAAGAACCAATGCTTAACTATGGGAATGGGTAGTTTAGGAGAATGGAAAAGATCATTGGGGCTGATGAGTTGGAGGAACAAAAGTCCTCATGGTGCAAAGTGGTCCAGATGGACACGGATGTCTGCCAAAACATAGGCAATGGCTGAGTGGATACAAAGACTGTCAGCCAGTTGCTTAATCTCTCAATGAACGTGAAAAAGGGGTATGGGTTAGTGAGCTCTGTTCCAATGTGTCTAGTCTCTCTTAAGTGATCTGGTTATTTAATACTCTTACCACTAGTCTTCCTCACTGCCTCAGATTCCTTGATGTCCTGCCCATTTGGCACATCGTCTTGTTTTTATGATTGCAAGAATATGCACAGTTCTCAAGATGATTTAGCAACCAGTTACAGAGAAGAGCCACCCCTTTTTTTTCAGCAATTTGGTTCTTAGCAATGACCTGACAATACAGTAAGTTGGGGTTTTCCAAAGTAGGGAACCAGAGGTTGTCTCTTATTTACTAAACTGTTCCATCTGCTGTATGAGGAAATTTTTAATTTGTCCTATTCTTATCTCAATATTTGATGATTTTAAATTTAACTTTTTGTTTTGAAATACTTCCGAACTTACCAGGCAGTTACAAAAACTGAGAGCTCCCAGATACACCTACCCACACCTTCCTCTCAGATACCAAATCCAGCAATGTTAGCATTTTGCCAAAGTTGCCATGTCATTGTATCTATCTATCTCTCTATCTCTATCTCTGTCTATCTAACCATCCATATATATCTATGTATTTTCCAGACACTTGAGTGTAGGGTATATCTGTTATGTTCTTTGAGCGTTCATTTCTTCTTTCTACATTTCCTAAGAACCATAAGGTAGTTATCAAATTTCAAATTTCAAGAAATTTAATGTTTATATAAAAGCTTCAGTCTATATTCCAATTTTTTCATATGTTCCAATAATGTCCCTTTGAGTCTTTTTTCTTCCCTTGCTAGAGTCCAGTATCGTGTTACATATTTAATCGTCATTATCTATTTAGATGCTTTCTCTCTTTGTTCTTAAGTTGTGGAAATATTTATGCAATATAAACTTTCTCATCTCAACCATTCCCAGGCACCCCATTCACTGGGATTAATCACATTCACGATATTGCAGTACTCTTTTTTACCATCTTCCATTACTGAAACATTCTCATCTCCCTAGTCAAGCCCTACACCATTATGCATTAACTCATCATTTTCCCTGCCCACCCCCACCCCTAGTAACCTGTATTATAATTTCTGTCTCTATGAACTTCCATAGTCTCTGATATTTATTTTTGTAGTTATCATGGGGTTTACATTTAGCATTTTAAATCTATAACAATCTTGTCTTCTTGGGTATCAACTTAACTTCAATAGTATACACAAACTAGCATATACTAGTATACATCAGACATAACTAGTATACAGCAGACATAAATATCTACCAAATGTTAACTTACATTTTGGTTCAAGCTGGACATTTGGAAATAGTTTATTGTAAGTGTTCAATCAATATGACTTCTTAAATCTCAACTAAATTACTTTTAGAATCTTTTTTCTTTGTAAGCATTGTAAATGCTAATAAATCCTGCATGTTATATTGAAATAAAAACAAAGTAAAATAAAAAAATATACACAAACTATGTTCCTATATCCTTCCATCCCCTACCTTTATGTAGTTCCAGCCACAAATTATGTATTTATAAATTATGAGTCCAAAACCACTGACTTATCCTTACGTATCATGCTTTTGGTTTTTAGATCCTATAGGAAGTAAAAAGTGAAGCTACAAATAAAAAATTCATTGGTACTGGCCTTTGTATTTACCCGTGCCATTACCATCACCAGAAGGGTGGAGCAGCCAGGGCTCCAGGAAATCCTACAACTCTGAAGTTGTCTTTGTCTTCATTTAGTGCTGACTCTATTGCCGCAGTGCTTTATTTCCTGGAGCTTTGAGAAAGATTGTTTCTGCCTGTTCTTGGTGGTTGTTCAAAGCTTCTGTGGGGTGACAGAGCCCTGAAGTGTCCCACTCCAACATCTTCACTGGGGTAGGGTCCAATATGGATGATTTTTTTAAAAGGCCAAGCATATTTTATACTTCTCTACTCTTGGTAAATTGTCCATATTCTTACTACCGCTTTACTGGTGTGGCAACATGCATTTTTCAAAGATGGCCTCAACAGTATCTCCCTCCCCATATGCTTTTCTCTAATATGACCTTGGCATCCCTTCCACATGTCGATGTCTCTGTAACTCTGCCTGAATCTGGGCAGAGGTCTTTGAGACCTCAACCAATAGAATTCATTCTGAGGCTAGAACACAAAAGTGCTTTGTACTTCAACTTGCTCTCTTGGAATGCTCAGTTAGAAACAAGCTTGCAGACTGTGAGGAAGGTAAAGCATGTACAAAAGACTGCACAGAAAAGCCATGGGTAGGGGTTCTGGCTGACAGTTCAGGTGAAGTATCAACTGGCCGCCGATATCAGCTGTCAGATATGGAAGGCACCTCCAAGTGGTTCCAAGCCCCAGCAAATGTGACACCCCAGCCCTTGTGTTTTTCCAATTGCGGCCTAGATATCACGGGACAGGATGTACCCTCTCCACTGTATCATATCCTAATTCCTTCTGTGTAGAATCAGTAAGCATATTAAAAGTAAGTTTTCAGTTCATTATGCAACATTAAATGACTGAAACTATGGGACACAGACAAAAAATATTAGACTTAAAGATCTTGTGAGTGTATGTATGCATGTTTGAAAAAAGTAAGCCTCCTCTTGGTCTAAACAAATTTATACCATCCCAGAAATTAACCTGTCAAACTTCAAATTGTCAGAGTATAAGAGGTGACTTTAGGAAACCAAGGAACTAAACTAGTGCAGTTCTGGAACAGAGAATCAAATTCAAGCCAATTATGGTAGATTGCAGCCCCAAAAAAGTTTCTATTCTTCTGCAGATGTTTCTGGTACTTAACCTATTTATTTACTCCCAGCTTCCTCATGTCAGTTCCCAGGGAAATTTTTAAACTTGACCACTTCTCGTCCTCTAAATATCTCTGATATTAAATCACAGCTTGGACACTCTACTTAACATCAGCCTCTTCATAGCTAATACTCTCATCTCTTTCTGAATTTTATCCTGTCAAATTTCCATTTCTTATAACATATGACTGAAACTCATGTTTTCCTAAAAGTCTCAAAAATCTGCATCCTAGTTTGACCATTCTATTATTATAAGTATCTTTACCTCTTCTTTATGTGTATATCTCAGTGCATGTAAATATATAACTCACAGAAACATATTGTAAATATATAACTCGCAAAGAAACATCTTAGTTGACTTGCTTGATATTTGTTATTTTAGCTTTCCTAGCTGCAAGGCAAATACCATGCAATGGGTTGGCTTAAATGATGAGAATTTATTGGCTCATGGTTTTGAGACTAGGGGAGCCCCAAATCTAGGCATCATTAAGCCAATACCTTCTCCCAGAAGTCTCTGTGGCTTTCTGGAACTGTCTGCCAGCAGTCCTTGTTTCTTACGTTTACTGTCACATGACAGTGCACATGGCAGCCTCCCGGGCTTTTCCTTCTCTTTTGGGTTCCATTGACTTTCCACTTTTGGCTGTTCCCTCTGTGGCTTTCTCACTCTGTCTGGCTTTCATTCTGTTAATAAAGGATTCCAGTAAAAGGATTAAGATACATCCTGATTAAGGTGGGCCACACTTTAACTGAAGTAACCTCTTTAAATGGCCCTATTTACAATGGATTCACCTCCACAGGAATGGATTAAGTGTAAGAACATGTTTTTCCAGGATACATAGATAGCTCCAAACCACCACATTTTCTTTCAAGTATTTTATGCTCTATGTAACACAAAACTATACGTCTTCAGAATGGATTATAATATCAAAACTCCCCTATGCATATAGCCTCATTTTGCTGACTATGAAGTCTTTGCAATAGTCTAGCTTAACTATTTTCTGCTAACATTTAAATATATATATTCTCTTGACATGTCTTGAATGGATGTAGAGAAAATGAACACAAAATTGCCTCATACCAGGCATGTATTATTCCTTCTCAGACTTAAATGTTGCCATAAAACGTTGTCTCATAAGGCAGAGCACACAAAAACCGACTTGAGCATTTCTTCCTTCCACAGTATTCCCAGCCTATGTGCACATGATACTGCAGAAGGGTCTCCCAGTCATACCTTCCCACTTTCAGAAACTGTGCAAAATGCACTCAGTCACTCATGTTTTGTTTTACAAACAAAACCTAAAAGAAATAATTTTTCTCCTTGAAAGGAAGAACATCACCAAGTTATTAATGATCTGGAAAGCACGGACTAGAAGACAGAGCTTCATGTTTTGACCAATATATTTTTTGGAAAATCACTAGGAGTTTTGTTTGTTTGTTTGTTTAAAGTGTGGGGACCTGTCACTGAAAGGAATGAACTCTGGCAGTAAAAACAGATGATTATTTCAACATGGTGCGATTTTGCTTTCGGCCCAGATACAAAACCCATTTTTTGCTAATAGGTTTTTTTTTCTTCTGTCACATGTACTGCAGGTTGTAGAACGCAAATTATGGTAAATCACTTTGCTCTTTGCATTAGAAGCAAAGAAACAAAAAAATGCCAAACAAACAAAAGAACATGATTTATAATCCTTTACTATTGCATCACTTTGGAGCAATGTATAATCATACTGCCTCTCTCATTTTACAACTCGGAAGGGATGGAAGAAATCTGGTTTTGTTTTTTTTTTTTTTTTTTTACTTTTTGCTGATAAAATATAATAAGTAGAATAATAAAATCCATCCATTTTCCTGGGTATATTTTTGAGGAAGAGAAAAAATTCTGTGGCTGTTTATTAGTCAATTGGATTTGTAAATGCAGAGTATTTGACTTAAGCTCAATCTACACCAAAACAAATATCTCTATACATGTTATATATTTAAACCATTTTTCTTGGATTACATTCCACTATGATTCAGGATCTTGAAGGCTTCCTGGAGACTTTTTCTTCTGATGGAAAGGATACTTTCCTCCACCAGCCATTCTCCTAGTCTGCTTCAGATCATCAGATGTCCAGAGTGGCCTGCTCTGTGCATCTCCTTGAACCCTATAAAGAAAGAGAGCATTCTGGTCTCTGCTGCCAAAGGGGCTCAGCTATCTGGAGGAAAGGTGGGGACAGAATTTATATGAAGGTCTTTCCATTTAACATTTTGTAGGGCATTAATTTTTGTCAGATTCTAATCTAGGATTTGACATGTTATCTACTTTCTAGTGTGTTTCACTTTTTTACAAATCACAAGTAATCCTTTCTTTTTTCCTCTACCCTTCCTCCCCTCAGTCATTTACCCACTCAATGAAACATGTTTATTGAGTCCTTACCGTACCAAAAATGAGAAGGATATAAGATAGACTAAATCCCTTTCTACAAGGAATCTTTGTACCAATGGAGGAGATAGGCCATTAAATTCATAGATGAATGAGATTATTTACAGATTGTGACCATATTACAAAGGACATAAAGAGTGATGAGAGAGAATAACTGCAGAAATCCCATTCAAACTAAAGCCTTTTGGATCAGGTGCTATCTGAGCTGCTGTTTGAAGGAAGAGGCCCCAGTCCTGCACAGCAAGTGCAGATATCCAGAGGTGGGAAAAGGTGTGGCACATTTAGAAATAAAGGGCAGAGTAGAAATGAAGCATAGTTAGTGAAGAGAAGAAGTGTGAGATGAGAAGGAAGAAAAAGTAGGCTGGGGAACCTAGTTTGCATTTTATTCCAAGTGTAATGGGCAGTTGTTGAGAGGTCTTAAATCAGGGACTGATATAATCTGATTTACACCTCTAAGAGGTCACTTTGGGTATGGGGAATGTATTGTTGTAAGAAAAGAGTAGAATGTAGAACAGGGAAATTATTTAAGGGTCTATAAATGTCACCTGGGGAAAAGAAAATGGGACCTGGTCTAGAGGACTGGTCAGGAAGTTGGAGAGAATTGCATATATTTCTGATAGATTTTGAATATAATGCCAACAGGATTCACTGATGGAGGAAAGGTGGGGAAATAAGACATAGTTCATTTAAGGATGAAGTAAAGTGTTATTTGGCTTGATGCACTACAATGCCATTTTTTTAATGGAGAAAAGTGGAAGAGGAACAGAGGAAACAGATGTGGATAGGAGTTGGTTTAGCAAAAGTTTAACGTTGGACAGATTTGGTTTGATTTATCTGTTAAGATTCTTAAAGTGAAAATACACAAATCCGGTATTTAGAGAGGTTGGGATGGGAGATGTAGGATGCAACTATCATCAGCATAGAGATGGTATTTAAATATGTTTCCTAGGGGCAGGAATTAAAGAAAAGAGCTCAGCCCAGACCTGAGCTCCAGGTCTTTCTAACATTCAGAGGCTGATTAGAAAAATAGCAAAAGAGCAAACGAGAAGGGATTGCTTTTGGGTGGGAAACAATTCAGCAGGGGAAAAATTCTTTATCAATGTAATCCATTTTTTTAATTAAAAATTCTTTTTTTTTTTTTAATATTGCATCCTTAAGCAGCATAAGTGAAGTCCACTAGTGAGAAACACTAGGTCTGGAATCACAGCACATAAGCAACCAGCAGACTCCAGGTTTGAGTGTGGTGGCACGAAATACTAGAGAAGAAGGTGTCTTTCATAAGTTGGGAGTGCTCAACTCTAAAATGCTAAGATTTTAGCAAGAAGGAGATCCCTGATGACTATAAAAAAGAGCTATCTTAGAGGGAGGGGGAAGGATAAAAGCCAGATTGGAATGGACTTCAGAGGAAAATGGTGCAGATAACAAATGAAGACAATTCGTGTCTAAGTCCAGAGACTCTCCTTGATATGGCTTAGAGCTTTGACTTTGTACAGAACTGGATTGTAAATCCAGTTCTAAGTTTCCTTATCTTTAAATATGTATATTCGTATTAATTAACTTCCTTACACTACTGCCTGGCACATAATGATTGCTTGGTAAATGTTAGTCAGTCTAGCACGATGTTGAAACGCAACTTTTGCCCAAAGCGCCAAGAATCAGTAGAGTTGAAAATTCAAAGTGAAATGCTTGGGTGCTGTGAGGGATTGGCAAAGACAGATTCTATCTTATCAGATGGTGTGACTTGAATTCTCCTCACCGACAGATCTATTAGAACAGAGTAAACCTCTTGCAATAACTAATGAAGGGGAATGTTATTTCTTACCTCTTGGCATTTTTATGAGGATTAATTAAGTTAATATATTTGAAACATCTAGAATAATACTCTTTATATAGAAAATAGTTGTCAAATACTATCTATTATTATTATTTTGACTAACAGGGTTCACCAGAGTCATGGTAATAAACCAGTAAAAATTGTTGCTATGGAGATATTTCATAGATGGCATTAGCATCTACAATCAGTTTACCTTAAGTAAAGGAGATGACCCTTTATAATATAAGTGGTCTTCATCCAGTCAGTAGGAGCTCTTAGTACCAAGAACTGAGGGTTCCAGACATCAGAAGGAATTCTCCAGTTTCCAATTAAGGAATTCAGGTTCAAGAATTCAACATCACTCTCACTGGAATTCACAGCCTCCAACCTGCCTTATGAATTAGGACATGCCAGCTCCAACAATTGTATGAGCCAATTCCTTATATTAAATCTCTTAATATGTATATATATGTATATATGTATACATGCATGTGTCCTGTTGGTTCTATTTGTTTGGAGAGCCCTGCCTGATAAAATAACCTAAGAGGGATTAGGCAAAGGTTTGGATGAATTAACCGCATCATGCTGGGTAATACAGAGTGATGGGCCAGTATAGAATAAATCACATTTGCTATGTGCCAGCAGTGGACAGAAAACAGTGGCTTAGGGTATATGCTGCTACATAACCCGTCTGCACTCAGCCCATATCCATACTGATACCCTTCTCCAAATCAAGTGGATCAATTTTCATTTGCCATTTCCTCCCAGTGCATTTTCACACTCATTTAACTTTTAACCCATTCATGAACCCAGCTTCCTTTTTAGATGGGAGTCTCTTTGAAGGCAGACAACTTGCTACCACGTCTGCACACAGCAGGTATCTTATGCTTCTATTACATGTGATTTCCTAACTTGCTGTACTTGTTGACTCAGCATGCATTTTCAACCCAACTATTTGAAGCTTGAGAAGAGAGGTCACAGGCTAGAGTGATATTTTGGGGATTCAATTCCCCTTTTATTCCTATAAATATCTGTTTTAATTTGAGGCTGGGGCCCATTTCTATAAATCAAGGATGTCAATCTTCCCTGCCAACAACATTTAATAAGAGTCAAATGCACAGGGACTTGTGCTGCCCGTTTTAGTGTCTTAGGGCGATTTCCTTTCTGGTATGTCTGGCCTTGGTTAAAACTTCTGGATTCATACTCCAGACAACATTAAACTTCCTTTCCATACACGTTTATGCTCACAGCCCCTTGGAGTTTGACAAATTGGTTTTGTTCCCACCAAAGCCAGCTTAGCTGGGCAAATCCATCAGACCTGCCAGCATTTCACAGAGTGAGTTTCAAGGGGAGGATGTTTGTCTCAACTGATAGCTCCTTTATAGTCAGGATGCCTATAAATTTGTAATGTTCCAGGTCACAATCGGTGCTTAGTACATTGTAGGCAATAACAACGACAGTCACTATTATTATTTTGTCAGGGCTCCCTATCCTAACAAATGCTCTGAAATGATTTTCATAGGTTTCATTCTTAGCTCTCTTTTACACCTGTCAATTTTACTTGTGGCTCATGGACCTTTTAGCTACTAGTTGATGTAAATGCCCTTGGTACAGTAGTTCCACACACTCTTTAGTATTTAAGAAGCTTATTTTGTGAAGGCATTGTGTTCAACTGATGGGAGATACCAAGATAAACAGCACAAGATTCTCATCTTGCAAGGATTTATGACTTGGAAAGTGAGGTAAATATACAAATAACTAAGAACAAGACTTGATGAGAGCAAGAGCTATGAGAACTACAGGGCATGGACTCTAGGGATAGAAGATGGGCTGTGATGGTTCAATATCACAGCAAGTTTCTAGAATCAGCAAAACCTTCTTTAATCAGGTGACATTGGAGCTAGACCCTAGAATGTGGTGAGATTGTAACAAGCTACCATGGAAGGGGGACTTTTGGATGAAGGAGAGGCTTTGAGCCTTGGTAAAAGGTGTCTAAGAAGCCTTTTCTTTTTAAGTGAAAGGAGAGCCAGTTGGAATGAATGGAAGACGATGAGGAGAGAAAAAATAAGAACCCTGAATTGAGTGTTAGGAGATGCAGATCTTCTCAGCTGCTAAGATGGTTGTGCAAGCTTAGTAAGTCACTGAAGGACACTGGGCTCGGCTTCCTCTATAAAATGAAGTTTGGGCTTCACAATCTTAAAGTCTAATGATCTTATTGTGTTTTCTGATTAAATAGCCAGTGTTCTTGGTATTCTAGTTGTGAAATATTTCCATAGAGTAGTTATTAGAATACATCCCACGTCACATAATGAGAAATTCCAACACCCTTTGCCTTCAACTTATAACATGTATCTTGTTTTAAGGTTTGACAGGACATGAGCCTCATATGGTTGCCTTCAGCAAGCTCATCCAGAATTTTACTGTTCAGATTTTTACTCTTTAGATTTTTTTTTCCCAAATATGCTGACCTCCTCACTGTTTCATGAAATGTCTCATGGATCACTCTTATTCTGATCTACTTACTTGTTCTCATGCTGATCTGATTATGTATCATATCCACTGCACCCAGCTACCCTATCCCAATAAAAATTCCTCAAGCTGAAACTCAAAGTTCATCTTTGCAAGGAATCTTCACTTATATTTCCAGACCCATGGTGCCTTCCATCAATGATCAATTGGAGAAGCTGTGGGAAGTACCATTTCAATTGTCTATTTCAGGGGCAAAGTTCTCAACATATACAAGTCCACATGCTGCTTAGTGGGCCAGGCCTCTCACTTCCTCAGAGTCAATAGTGCTTCACTTAGACTTGGAACATTGCTACATTAATGTTTGATGATTATTTATTATACTTTGGAGGCTGTAAGATTTCTCCAACTTTAAGTAAGGTTCAGATAATGAAGGAGAGTTCTTTACATGGTCATGTTACTCTAAAGACCTGTCAGCCATTTTTCCAGAGACATCTTGACACATTTTTTTCTTCAGGAGAAGGGAAGGAAAGAAGAGGTCAGATACATTTCCTCAGGTTGCTGTTCCTGGCATCCTAATGTGTTATGACTTTGCTGTGTGAAGGCAATACTGCTTTGTTCCTCCTTCCTTGGATGACTGTCTCCTAGAACTTAAGCCCTGGAAAGAAGCAATCAACACTCCAATAATTTCACAGTTTTTCAATTAATGAGATTAAACCTTGCCTGGTTCATTAAGTGAGTCATGAATAAGAGAAGAAGGGAGTAGATAAATTAGAGAAACTGGTTATGATAATTAAGCCTTGCATAAAAGGGTTGAAGGACACCTAATCCAGAAGTTCCAGTGCACTTCCATGAAGTTTACCCTTTTTATGGGGCTGGAAGACAGGATGGCTAATGGTCTGAGGCTCAAGTGTTGTGAGGTTGGAATCACAGTCTCAAAGCCCTAAAGACAACTGTGAAAATGCAAACAAATAAAAAGAACAAAAATAAAACTCTGAAAATATTTAATTCATATTTTAAGGAAGGAATTAGCTTCCTTAAATGATGTATAATAGGTGCAGAATTTGGCCCTGAAAACTTGACCCTGATTTATGCAAACTAGACGGTGATTGATAACAAATTGCACCGAGATACTTAAGAATTACCTACCACAGTCGCAAAAATATCAGAAGAATTGATCATAATTAATGGTATTGCTTTTAGAAATTAAAGGGTAAAAGGTATACATTTCCTAGAAAGTTCTGAGTATGTTATTTGCTTCAGGTAATAATTACAACACCTGGGAATGCTACATGATAAAGTTAACATGCGCACTTTATAAGCCAGGCTCTAATTTAGAGGCAGGCTGAGGTTAATCTTTAGACCAAAAATGAGCTGCCTGTTTCTAGAACATGTCAGTAGGATCAAGGTGATGCAAATGTCTGATGCTGTCCCTCCTCACCCATGGGGGCTATTCTGAAGAGACCTTTTGAATAGTAGAATAATATAGGCGCTCAATATAGGAGCTTAGATTTCTAGAATAATATAGGAGCTTAGATTTCTAGAATAATATAGGAGCTTAGATTTCTAGATTATCTTAGTTTTCAGGACTGCTATAACAAATGTCACATGCTGACTGGGTTAAGCAACAGGAATTTATTGACTCCCACATTTGGAGACTAGAAGTACAATATCAAGATATTGGCAAGATCAGGCTTTTTCTGAGGTTTGTAGCTTTTTGGTGGTGACTTGTCAGCAATCCATTGCTCAGTCTACACCTCCATGGCATGCCATCTGGTTTCTTTTTCCTCTTTTGGCTTCTACAGCTACTATTTCCAAATTTCCTCTGCTAATAAAGATTCCCTTATCATTGGATTAAGATACATCCTGATATGGTTTGGCCTTAACATCTTCATAGAGATGAAGAGAGAAAAAAAACCTTATTTAAAATGAGTTCATGGGTGGGCCACGGTGGTGCAACAGGCAGAGTTCTCGCCTGCCATGCCAGAGACCCAGGTTCACTTCCCAGTGCCCGCCTATGCAAATAAAAAAAAAATGAGTTCACACCCATAACACTTGAGGGGAAGGACTTGAGCATGTTTTTGTTGGGGAAATGATTCAATCTGGCACCAAGGACCTCAAAACTTTACAGATCTGAAGAGGTGGTATACATTTCTCAGATGGCAATGAAATTAAGGTAAGTCAGTAGCATATATTTATTTCTACTAAGTTTCGTCTGGGATATTTTACATTCAGTCTCTTTAATCCTCATCACCATCCTGTGGTGATGGAATTACTATTGTTTTATGAATAAAGACCGATGCATGGCAAGGGAAGATTCCGTAAACTCTTTGTAGGCTGTACAGGAAGGGACAGGGCTAATATTAGTTTGCAAGTCTGTCCAGAGCCAGAGCTCAGATCCTTCCCACTCTCCATTCCAGAGAGATCGGTTGACTTCTCAGAACAGAGATATTGTTTCCTTATTCTTGGGCTATTCTATTTACTGGTGATATGTCTGCTCTCATTCCCGAATTATGACAGAATTTTGTGGAAGTCATTCCTACGCTACATGACTCCATGACCTTATCTGTTCGATATGAAGAATACTGTTACTCCAAATATCATATAAATTCAGCAGGGTAGTTTGGTTAGAGCATCATAGTAAGATTAATGTTATCTTACTGCATACTATTCTATATCAATTTTTCATATGACATATAACCTGAGGGTTCCCCCCCCTACAATTCATCTGTTTGCTTTGATCCACTCATTCTTTCTCATCTTGCAAACATTGATCAGGTGGCTGCTGCCTGTCTTACTCCATGATTGTGGATGGTGGGGCATATTTTATACGGCTATGTTTGTTTGAATGGTCAGGTCAGGGACTCATGCTGCAAAGCCAAGAATAGCTATAAATGGGTTAGGAAGGGCAGGGTCTTCAGAGTACATAAGGATGGAAAGAAGGCAATGCTCCTGGCCAATGGATTTGGGTATGAAAATGCTTACAACAAAGAATTTCACTAACCTAAATACATCTCTCAGGAAACTGTTGCTGACCTAGACCCAAGCCTGCCTTGGGGTTGTTCACACAACTTGTTAAGTTCTAATCACCTGGTGCTAATTTTAGTTGCAATTCTCAGGTTGTCCC
Organism: Tamandua tetradactyla; assembly: GCF_023851605.1. Classification (NCBI taxonomy): domain Eukaryota; kingdom Metazoa; phylum Chordata; class Mammalia; order Pilosa; family Myrmecophagidae; genus Tamandua; species Tamandua tetradactyla. Next base: position 9,359,068 of record NC_135334.1, on the reverse strand, counting down.
ATGTACATGATTCTAACTTCAGGGTTCAGGGAATTAACCATAGCTCCTTCAGGATTTTTCTCATACCTCAATCATTGACGGACTATGTCACACTGATCAATTTGTATTTCTTTGGGTATGTGCCTGATCTCAGGGTGTCCAGAAGGCAGATGTAAAGGCACATCATTTCTTCACTGTGCCCTTAATTCGTCCTCCAAGGGTATGCCCTTTAGGCAACAGCAAAGTATTTCCAGGGAACACTTTGGACATTTGTCCTCTGATGACTTTTCTGTCCCTGTGGCTTTATTTGGCTATCTTTTCCATTTAACTGTACATTACTTCAGAGTAAGAACAAGGCCCTTTTCATTTTGTTTATTGCCTAGCACATGATCTGGCACCTGGTAAACTTTCAATAAATCACTGTGGAATGAATGGAAAGGGACCAAGCATGGCTGACTGGGCCTGGCTGGCATCTAATCCATGAGCCTGGCCTGTTAGCACTCACTGAATGAGTGGATCAATGCCCTTACCATGACAGCTAACCAGCCATGGACAACAAACTTCAGTCTAATTCCAAAGAAGAACAAGTTCCAAGAGCAACCCCACAGAGGTCAGAAAATTGGCATCTTATATGACATGAGAATCCATTCACCACAATAAAGGGTTGAATTGTCTTTCCTTTGCTAAATTTACTTTGGCGTGAATAATGTCTCATCTGTGAATGAGTGGAGATAACTAAATAAGAAAGTGACTTAACTTTTAAGGGTTTTTTCCCCCCTAAGGAAGTGGTTCTGTTATTTTCAGAGCTTCCACTACTGTCATCCTGAGTGTTGTTTTGTTTCTCTTGGAGATGTCATGCAGCTCCTTTAATGGAGCGTACACTACATGTAGAGAGTTGATAAACCTAATGACCAGGAAAAGCAATGTTGGCTTTCTTGACTTTGGATTGACTTCCAGATCCTGGATCCTGAAGAAAGTCAGGCAGAATTAACTTTTTCCTCTGTATAACCATGCCAACAGCTTCCTTAAAAATTAGGAACAATGGTCACAGGGAATGGAGACATTGGAGGGAGATGACATCCTACCAGAAAGAAGTACGGCATCCTGGCCACCCAGAGCTTGCCTGTGGAGTGCCAAGGAAAAGTTAATCCATGGAAAAAAGTGTACTTGGAACTTTATTATATGATGACAAGAAAAAGATATGGTGGGGACAGGGGGGATGGAAGAGGATGTTAGCTTACCAAGTCCATTTCCCAGAAGATTGAACAGCTGAGAAAATCTTGCAAAATATGTGAACAGGGAGTATAGTGAAAAGAGTGGATGGACTTTGGAGTCATAGAGACATGGTTTCAAATTCTGACTCTGGGTCTTCCTGTGTGGCTTTAGGCAAATTACGTATGCTCTTCAAGCTCCAGACCCCTCACATATAAAATGGAAACACATACCTGCTATATAGGGTTGCAGTAGGAATAAATGAAGAATGTATACAAACTCAGAGATGAATGCCTGCCACATAGTAGCTACTCAATAAATAGTTCCTGTACATACCTATAGTTGTAAACACATAATTTCATAACTGTTCTGCCTCAAATGTCTTCCCTGCCTTTTACATGATTAGCTTCTATATATCTATCAAAACCTATAAAGTAGCTTCCTCTGTGAAGCTTTCTTGGCCTTCTAAACTGCATTGCACTCTCCTTCCTCAAGTCTACTTCCCACCTTTTCATCATATCCAACATCTTGTATTGCAATTATTTCTCTACCTGCCATTATTTATTCTGAATCTTTGACACAAGAGCTGCTTGCCATATTCTTGTCTGTGATCTATGTTAAAAAATAGATATAAGTATATACTTTCTTTTAAAATCTGTTTAGTCATACAAAGAAGTTAACTTTTACTTTGGTGGTTTAATTCCAGGTAGGAAAAGTAAGGAAATTGAAATGCTTTTGTGGGCACTGGGATGTCAATGGGGTGGAGGTATTATATAAAGGATAAGGTGGTGGTTAGGACCAAGTCCATTCATACTTCCATTAAACTGGGGAAATCAGTGCTTCTCTTACTGACGATGGCTATTTAGCCACATCAGGATTCAGACAGTAAAATAAAAAAAACTACCATGGCCCATTGGTAAGCTAGGAGAAATAATAAAAACCAAATATGTCTTTGCAAAATCACTCAGCAATATCTTTGGGTAATTCGGTGAGCCTAAGAGTGGGAGGAATGAGCAATGAGTTAAGTAGTTTCCATACGAAATTCAAGTGATGAGGCTGTGAGGAGAGAAATGGGGCATCCACCTGGGGTCCTGGGGCTTTGGATAGGAGCTTCATTGTTTTATGAAGAAATAAACACACCTGTGCTCTGAGTGTGCCAACAAAGGCAATCTGTTTCACATTTTAAATTTAACGCAATTATACGATCAGTGGGTCCCTCTGGAAGAGAAGATGTCAGGACCACATCCCCTTCTCCATATAAGTGTCAACGATCCAATACCAAAGTCCAAGCTAATGTTTTTCACAAATGTGTGTGGCTGCAGAGCTTGCCAGCTTGGGTGGCAGGAGCTGGAGCTTTGCCTGTTTCCAACCCTTTCACATCCCTTTATCTACATGCCTGGTATCCTCAGTTAGGCAAAATCTGAAGCAAAACCAAAATAAATCAATAAAAAGTCCTAGATCTTTTAAATAGCAATTCCTTTTGAAAGTCTTGAAAATCAAAGGGAAAAATCATCATATGGATATTTTCTATGAAGTGAAATAAAGGAGAAAAATAAGTCTACCAGCTTATTTACTGGGCTTTTAAATTGGAGTATGAAAAGTCATTTTGTGTGTGTGTGTGTGTGTTTGTGTTTTCAGAGGGTGGTATTTATCCCTGGACTTAAAACTACATACTATTGTATTCATTTCAGCTCTCATTTAGCAGAAGTGCAAGATTTTTGCTAGCTTTTAATGATTTTTATACATACGGTGTATTTTGTATACAGTGTTTTAATCCTGTTCATGTACTTGTTTCTCTAACATAATGTGACTTTCTTAAAGGTAAGTGTTAGAACTAGCGTACTGGGCTGTCCTTAATGATCCTGGAGTCTGGGACATAGTAGATGGTCAATAAATGATTATTGATTAAGTATGAGAAAGGAAGGTAGAGAGAGAAAGAGAGGAAATGTAATGAATGTGGATAATTAAAATCTTCTGATAATTCTCAAAGTTTATTTGCACTCCTGGGAGCAATAATCTGGTGGAAATGTGTTCTATATGTCCCATAATCTGGATCAAGGGTTGATAGCCTACATTGCCAGTGGTGGCAATCAGACAGGCTGGCACTTGTGTACAATTGCTGATCTGCTGCTTTGCCCTTCGAGAATGACTACCACGGTAGTCCATATCCCGATCAAGACTCAGAATGCTAACTGACCACACGGCTTCTCTCATTTTAAATTCCCAAATCACCATTGATCCATTCTTCCCGAATCTGCCTTCGCCATTTGGCACTACCAGAATCCACTAGGGTGTACAATGATGCATTTTCTTCAACATAAGGGAAATGCTTTCTAACAGGGACATTTGAGAGAAAATGCCCCATTCACTTCTTTTTTTGCCCAATAGTAATTTAGTGCTTGACTAATGTATTATTCATAATTCATTTTTCATTATTAGAGAAGTTGCACATTTAAGGAACAATAATGTATAAAATACAGCATTCTCAAATGCTACCCTATTATTAACTCCTTGCATTGGTGTGGAACATTAGTTACAACTGATGATGGCAATATTTATAATTGTACTATTAACTTTAGTCCATGGTTTGACTTAGGGCTCATTCTTTGTGTAGTGTAGTTCCATGGATTTTCTTTTTAATTTTTATTGTTACCATAGATACAATTTAACACTTCCCCTTTTACTCACATTCAGATGCGTATTTCAGTGGTAATTAATTGTGTTCACAGTGTTGTTCTACCATCACCTCCATCCATTATTAAACCATTTCCTTCATTCCAAATAGGAACCCTGTACATTTTAGGTTTCAGCTGCTTATTCCCTATCCCACCAAATTCCCTGGTAACCTATATTCTAGATTCTTACTCTGAGATAGCTTCTACTAATTATTTCAAATCGGTGACATCATACATTATTTCTCTTTTTGTGCCTGGCTTATTTCACTCAACACAATGTTTTCAAAGTTCATCCATGTTGTCAAATGTGTCAGGACTTCATTCCTTTTTACAGCTGACTAATATTTCATTGCATGTATACAGCACATTTTATTTATCCATTCATCTGGATGCTTCCATTTTTTGACAATTATGAACAATGCCGCTATGAACATCAGTATGCAAATATCTGTTTGAGTCCCTGCTTTCAGTTATTTTGAATTTATGTATAATAGTAGGATTGCCAAATCATGTGTTAGCTCTGTATTTAGTTTTCTGAGGAACTGTCAAACTCTCTTCTACAGTGGCTGCACCATTTTACATTGCCATCAGCAATAAGTATGCCTACTTCTGCACATATCAACAATTATTATTTTCCTTTTTTAAAAATAGCAACCATTCTAATGTGTATGAAGTTACATTGCACTGTGGTTTTGATTTGCATTTCCCTGATGGCTAATGGTGTTGAGCATCTTTTTGTGTGCTTTCTGGCCATTTGTGTATCTTCTTTGGAGAAGTGCCTATTCAAGTCTTTTGCCTATTTTTAAATTGGGTTGTTTGTCTTTCTGTTGTTAAATTGAGGGATTTATTTATATACTCCAGATATCAAACCTTTTTGGGATATGGGTTTCCAAATATTTTCTCCCATTGTATAGGTTGTCATTTTACTTTCATGATAAAGTCATTTGAGGTTCAAAAATTGTTTAAGTTTTATATGGTCCTATTTATTTTTTCTTTTGCTGCTTGTGTTTTGAGTGTAAAGTCTAAGAAATCATTCCCTAACAAAGGGTCTTGAAGATGCTTCCCTATGTTTTCTTCTAGGAATTTGAAAGTTCTGGCTCTTATATTTACATCTTTTTTTTTTTCCATTTTGATTTGCTTTTTGCATAAGGTATGTGATAGGGGTCCTTCTATTTTTTTAACAAACAAATATCCAATATTCTTATTACTGATTGTTGAAGAGACTATTCTTTCCCAATTGAATAGTCTTTGCCACCTTGTCAGAAATCAGTTGGCCACAAATGTAAGGGTTGATTTCTGAGGTTTCAATTCGATGTCTTTGGTCTCAATGTTGTTCTTGTGGCAGTACCACGCTGTTTTGATTTTTGTGGCTTTTCACATGTTTTAAGATTGGGAAGTCCTCCGACATCATTCTTCTTTTTCAAGACGGTCCTTATCCTTTCATATAAAGTCAATGATTGGATTTTTCATTTCTGCAAAGAAGGTTGTTGCAATTTTGATTGGGATTTTATTGAATTTATAAATTGCTTTGGGTAGGATTGACCTCTTAATGATATTTAGTCTTCCAACCCATGAAGAAGAAATGTTCTTCCATTTACTTTGGTATTCTTTTAACTCTTGTACCTGTATTTTATAATTTTCTATGCATAAGTTCTTTACATCTTTGGACCTATACATTGCTTTGGGTAGGATTGACTTCTTAATGGTATATAAGACTGTGAACACAGAGTTTCCCTTCGTTTATTTAGATCTTTTTTATTTTAGCAATATTTTGTATTTTTCTGTGTTCAAGTCCTTTACATCCTTGGTTAGATTTATTCCAAGATATTTGATTATGTTAGTTACTATTGTGAATAGATTTTTTTCTTGATCTTTTCATTGCTTTTGGGTGTAAAAACACAAATTTTTGATATTGATCTTATATCCTGCAACAAATGCAGGTCTAGTGGTGATGACTCCTTTAGCTTTTGTTTATCTGGAAATGCCTTAATCTCTCCCTCATTTTTGAAAAAAAAGTCTTGCCAAATATACAATTTTTGGTTGGCAGTTGTTTTCTTTCAATACTTTAATTATTTCAACCTATTGCCTTTTTGCCTCCATGGTTTCTGATCAGAAAATAGCACTCTTGTCTAATTGTTCCTCACTTCTAATAACATGCTGATTTCCTTGTGCAGCATTGAGGACCCTGCCTTTGCCCTTTGCATTTGGTAATGTGATCAATGTTGGATGGACTGTCTTTTTTTTCATATCTATACTGTTTGGCATTCTTTCAGCTTCTTGGATGTGCATGTATTCGCTAAATTGTGGAAGTTCTCTATCATTAATTCTTTGAGTATCCTTTCTGCCTCTTTCTCTCTTTCTTCTCCTCCTGGGACACCCATAATGCATATATTTGTATACCTGATGGTGTCCCAGAGGCGTCCTAGGTTATTTTCACTTTTTATAATTCTTTTTCTTTCTGCTCCCCAGTTTGACTCATTTCAAGTGTCCTCTTTTCAGATTCACAGATTCTTTCTTCTGCCAGCTCCAGTCTGTTCTTGAAACCCTCTTGGGAATTTTTCATTTCAGTTATGGTGGTTTAAAACTCTAACATTTCTGCTTGGTTCCATTTTAAGTTTTCTGTCTTTCTACTAAGATTCTCATATTGCTCATTCATTGTTTTCTTGATTTCCTTTAGTTCTTTCTCCTTATTTTCCTTCATCTTCTTGAGCATTTTCAAGATCATTTTTTAAGTATTTTGTTTGCTGTGTTCACGTTCTGGTCTTATTCATTGATGTTTTCTGAATTTTTACTCTCTTCCCTTGGATGGGCCATCATGCTTCATTTCTCTGTTTGACTTTTACTTTTTTTGTTGCACACTGTACATTTAAATATTTTTAAATATTAATTTTGGGATTTATTCCCTAGATTCTGCTTTTTATTTTGTTGGTGATAAAGCGGAGAATATCTTGAGCTTCAAACCTCCTATCAGGAAGGTGTGACAAGGCAAGGAGAAAGAAATGTGCAAGATTTTCCCTTGTCTTTATGGAATTGTATCTTGTCCTGGGCTTTTGCTTATAAGTTGTTTTGGAGTTCCCTTGTTATAGGAATTTGGTTGTCACCTCTATTTCCCAGGAGACAGACCTCCCACTCCCCTGGATGCTATACAGTGCTTTTCTCTAGAGTATCATAATAGTTGTTTCAGACAATTCCTGCCTATTAGAAGTTGTTCTACTTATTACAATACGTAGAAAGACTGAGTCTTGTAGCTCCCTACTTCACCGTCTTGTCACAATTCTTTGTCTCATTTTTTATTGTCTAAACAAAAGGATACTTCTAACGATGGGCATTGAATCTAGGGGTGGAATTAACATTTATTTGTAAATATTTAACATATGTGCAGTCATTAGCTAATCAATTAAAATATGGCCAAAGAGTTCTAGAAGGGTCTATGAAGATTGTTCAAGGAATCAAAAATTCAAAGGGCATGAAACTTAAACTTCCTCATTACTCAAGTTGTTTTGGTGTTATCGCAAACTGTACAACACAATAACCACTGACCACATTTGGCTATTTAAATTTCAATGTAAATTATTTAAATTTAAATAAAATTAAAATTCAGTCACATCAGACATGCTGTAACCATATGTGGCTAGTGGCTACCAGATAAGGTAGCACAGATAAAGAACATTGCCATCATTGAAGAAAGTTCTTTGGAACAGTATTGTGGAACTTAATGTACTTTGTAAAATTTGAAAGAGGTGACTTTTGAGGTTGCCATAATACTTATTGTACCTCTGGAGTCTCGGGAAATAAGAAACCATTGTTTTCCAATTTGTAGGTGATTTTTACTTTTGTGTGTAAACAAAAGAACTAATGCATGGGGAAGAGAACTGTGGTCAAATACCATCATGAGATATATATATCATAATGTATGTCAAAATCACCACTGTGCTGTGATTTTCTTTCTTTCTGTTCAAATGTTTGCATTGTTGGGCCTCAAACCCGGGATTCCAGAAAATATGGAGCTGATCTTCCTTCCGCTTGTCCACCCTATGGTAGGCCAATAGCAGGCAATTGGGACCTAAATTATAGATTGTAATTCCTTCTATTTATGGACAACAAAAAGTATCATACTCAAGCAATGGAAAACTATTTTAGTTTCCTCTTCTTTCATTTTTCATTCTTTTCCCTTTCTTTCTTTTTCACTCCTCCCATATTCCATTCCTGTTTCTCCTTCTACCCTAAACACATACTCATTGAATGTCCATGAGATTCTGAGTGACAAGACAGCCACAGTCCAAGATCTCATGGAGTTTACGGTCAGGGAAACAAAGACAATAATTACACACTGAATTAATAATTCAAAAATCAATTTAGATAAGTGCAATAAAGGAGAGATGCAGAATGATAAGCAATCAAACGAACAAACAAAGCACCCGAACGACAGTTTTTTAAGTGTCCTAGCTGCTGAAACAAATACATATATTGAATTTGGCTTAACAACAAGAATCTGTTGGTTCATAGTGTGAGAAGGTAGAAAGCTTGCTTCCTCCCAGCCTTAGTATCTTCTGGCTCACTGTCTATCTTTGGGGTTCCTTGGCTTTCCATCACATGGCAATATACATAGCCGGGTTTTCTTCTTTCTTTTCCAGATTCTGTTGTCTTCTAGCTTCTTGCTTCTTTTGTGGCTTCTCTTTCTGCATCCAATTTCCTTTGTTAATAAGGACTTCAGCCTTGACTAAGGCCCACCATCTTCAATTTGGGAAAACCTTAACTAATAACGTCTTCAAAGAGTCTATTTACAGATGGGCTCACATCCACAGGACCAAGGTTGGGACTTGTAGAAACTTTTTGTGAGACACATAATTCAACCCCCAACAAACAGCAAAAGTTAACCTAGCCTGGGTGGGCAAAGGAGTGGAAGGATAATGAATATTGTTATGAGGATCTTCTGTTTATCCTTTGTTAGCCTTTCGTTTTTCCACTTAACAGATTAAGGAAAGTATGTTGCTTAAGCACGTGATAGGTCTAAGCTTCTCAGAGCCTTCTGGCTCAAATTGCAAGCCTAGACTCAAAAAATGTTCTCTGAGCAAGAGTTAAGAATTACAGCAAGTGAGAAGAAAGGTAGAGCATGGGAATGGAGGAGGTGTATATGGGTGCTTCTGTGAACCATTTTCTATAACATGAAAATAAATTTGTTCTACCCTGAGCTAAGGAGGGGAAAGGTGAGGGTGCACACATATTTTTTGGTTGGCTTTTTTTTTTTTTTTTTTTTTGGCAGCTTTGTTATTCTGGACCCATCAATGTTAACTCATTGATCTGAAGTTAGCTTGCTGGCTCTCTCCACTGGATAAAAAAAAAAAATGTTGCTAAATTATATTGGATCTCATGGTAAAATATATCTTGCTGTCCCCATAGTTGTGGGCTTACCTTGGCTTTATGAGTTGTGCTTTTGACTCTTGTCTCTTTTCCCTTTCTCAATTATTACTTTTTATCAAAAGCAGCTTTGTCTTCTGTCCTCATCCTGCTCAGATTCTGACGGATGATAAGGTATGTGCTGTTAATTGCTGATGCCTATGAAATTTCTGAGTGATTGCATATTAAGAGGTTCAGTGCTTTCCTCTGGTGATACTGGATTTAAGAAATATGATAATGTGTTAAAAGATAAGTAACAGCTCTCTTTGTGTGTTTGCAAGGGGGTACGCATTACGCATATGGTTAGTCCTTTCTCAAATGTGCTCACGCAGTGTTACTTTTGGAAGTGCAGTTGTCTCTTCAAAGTGGCTATCAAGGGAATTAAGACTCAAATTAAGGATTATTAAAAAGACATTCACACTGAAATATGTTATTACCGCAAAAGCTGTTCTTGCATTAGCTAAATGAACTTGGTGGAACAACTGGCATTAACAGCTGAGGCTCTAAATCAAAATTCTGCAGAGCATTCCCCTTTTCCACTTCAGAAGTATCCATCTCTCCTTTGCAGCTTTGTCACCAGGAACTTTGGCAGGCACCTCATTTGATAGAATACCAGGCAGGCTTAGAAACTAGTAGAGTGCTTGGCTACTACTTCCCATGCTTTTCCCAAACATTGATTATTTCCTTCATTCTTCTAGTTAAATGGTCCTGCAGATACTTGAGCTTCTGGACACTTGATTTGGAAATCTAGAAATATTTCAGTTTGCCTGGTCAGTCATTTGGTTTGCACTAGGCTAAATGTTGGAGATATTAGATGCATATGACACATTCCTGCTTTCCAAAGAGAAAACATTTTTCACTTTTTCCGAAACTGGGCCTTCTTTACTGTTTTTTCTATCTCACTGGTTGGTTCAGATACCACTGGGTCATTGTGTTGGTCTTTTGTGACTGATTTTTTTTTTTTTTTTACTTATCATAATGTTTTCTAAGTTCATCTATGTTGTAGCATGTGTCCGTATTTCATTCATTTTAATTGCTGAATATTATACTTCATGAAGATACCATGTTAGATTTACCCATTCATCACTGGATGGACATCGGGGTTGTTCCCACCTTTTGGCTCTTATAAATAATGCTTTATTAACTCTGATGGTTAATGATGTTAGCATCTTTTCATGCTTGTTAGCCATTTTCATATTTTCTTTGGAGAAAAGTCTATTAGAATCCTTTGTCATTTTCTTTCTATTTTTGGAGGGAGGATTGGAGTTGTTTGTCTTTTTTGTTGTTGAGTTGTTCGAACTGGATATATCTTCAGATATAGCTCTGTATATTCTGGATATAGACTACATGACTTGCAAATCTTTTATCCTATTATGTTAGTTGTCTTTGTACTCTCTTGATAATGTCCTTTGAAACTCCTTTTAATTTTGATGAAGTCCAATTTATCTATTTTTTTTTCTTTTGTTGCTCATGCTCTTGGTTTCATATCTAAGAAACTGCCTAATCCAAGGTCATAATGATTTACTCCTATAATCTACGGTAAGAATTTTAGAGGTTTAGTTCTTACATTTGGGTCTTTGATATATTTTGGCTTATTTTTTGTGTATTGTGTAAAGCAGGGATAAAATTTTATTGCTTACATGTGGGTATTCAGTTGTTCCAGTGTTATTTGTTGAAAAGACTCTTATTTTCTCATTGAATAGTTTTGACACCCTTTAAAATTTTTTTTAAAATGTTTTTCTTGAAAAATACCCACATATGCATAATCCAACCAGATTATACAATCACTGACTCACAATATCATCATGTAGTTGTGTATTCTTTACCATGACCATTTTTAGAATATTTGCATCATTCTAGAAAAAGAAACAAAGAAAACAAAAGAATTCATACATCCCAGACATCTTACCCCACCCTTTCATTGACTCACAATATTTCCATCTACTCAATTTTTGCCCTTTGTCCTCTTATTATTTATTTTTTATCCATATTTTTTAACTCATCTGTGCATAGCCTGGATAAAAGGAGCATCAGACACGAGATTTTCACAATCACAAAGGCACATTGTAAAAGCGATATACTTATACAATCATCTTCGAGAATCTAAGCTACTGGAGCACAGTTCTACAGTTTTAGGTATTTCCCTCCAGGCACTCCAAGATGTCATAAACTAAAAAAGGATATCTATATAATGCATAAGAATAACATTCAAGATAACCTCTCTACTCTGTTTGAAATCACTCAACCACTGACACTTTATTTGGTCTCATTTCTCTCTTGGCACCTTTTTTGAAAATTAATTAACCATAAATGTGAGGGCTTGTTTCTGGATTATCAGTTCTTTCACATTAATATTTATGTCTATCCTTCTTCCAGTACCACACTGTCTTGGTTACAATAGCTTTGAGGTAAGTTTGAAATTGGGAAAAGTATGAGCTCTCCAGTTTTATTTTCTTTTTTCAAGTGTGTTTTGGTTATTCTGGATCCTTTTAATTTCCATACAAATTTTGAGATCAACTTGTCAAGTTCTGCAAAGAAACCAGCTAGCGTTTTGGTAGGGATTGTGTTGAATTTGTAGCTCAATTTGGGAATTTGCCAACTTCACAATATTAAGTGTTCTTATAAGAATATTGGGTGTTTCCATTTTGACGGAACTTCTTTCATTTCCACTGCTGACCCTGACTCTACCTGGCTGGGGTTTACATAGCCAACCCGAGGGCTGGTTGCTGGTTTGCACATAACTTTTTTTTAGAAAAGCTGAAATCTCAGCAGACTCTCCCTTACTCCAGTGCTCCCATGGTTGTCCTAACTGTATAGGTTGGTTCCAGGTTTACCACCTAATTAATTTCCAACCTCTTTTCCCAGCTCATTCATTTTTTTTCTGGTGCAGGGAGTGATGTGTACAACATCCAATTCCACCATTTTGCATCTCCAGCTTTGCATTTCTGATATAAATTTCACTTGGGCATTGGAGTAATCTCTTAATCACTAAATCCAATGATTGTTTCTTAGGCCTCATTCCTGACTTCTTTAAAGAATCTTATTAATGGTCTGTTTAGGGTTTCTTTTGATTCTTGAATCAGTTTTGATAGTTCATTGTTTTTCTAGAAATTTTTCCATTTTATCTATATTATCTAATTTTTTAACAGATTGTTCATAGTATTTTTTCATAATTTCTTTTGCATTTCTGTAAAGTTGCTGGTGATGTTCCCTCTTTTTCTCATAATTTTATAATCTTTGTCCACTTTTGCTTGACTTGGTTAGTCTAGCTAAAGTTTTGTTGGTTGTATTGATGTTTGTAAAAACCTACTATTATTTTCCTTATTTTCTACTTTCTATTTCATTTTATTCCCAATCTAATACATTTGAAGTCTTCTCTTCTGCTTGGCATAGATTTTGTTTGCTCTAATTTTTCCAGTGTCTCAATGTAGAAGGTTAGTTTATTGATTTGAAATCCTGATTCTTTTTCAAATGTGTGTTTACAGCTATAAATTAAGAGAAGAAAAGAAATAAGTATTTTTACTATCTTTTATAATTACATAATTAACTTTACTGGGTTGTACTTTTTCATGTAGAATTTATTTACTGGAGTCAGTCCTCCTAGGCAAAGACTTGCTTTTAGCTCGAAGAACTTCCCTTAGTATTTCTTTCAAGTGTTTATACTCATGCCAAATTCTCCCAGTTTTTGTTTACCTGAGAATATCTTTACCTTAACTTTTAAATACCCTTGTTTTGGATGGATATAAGAAATTTTATTAAATTCTTCTGCCTTCTAGCTCCATTGTTTTGATGAGAAGTTACCTGTTAATTTTACTGGATTCTTTTGCACATGAAAAGCCATTTTTTATTGCTGCTTTTAAGATTTTGGTTAGTCTTTCTATTTCGGTGTTTTTACTAATTTGTGTCTAGGTGCGAGTATCTTTGTGTCTATTCTATTTGGAATTTATTGCGCTTCCTAAGTAGATTAATGCTTTTCATCAAATTCAGGAAGTTTTCAGCCATTAATCATTGGAGTTTTTTGTCTGTTCCTTTATGTAGGAAGAGGGAGCACCATTTTCTTGGCCACCTCCAGCCAGACCAGAGTTTCCATTATGCTGAACCTGGTGGTAGGAAGTGAGCAGGCCGTGGCTCAGTGTGCCTCAGACTCTTGCTGCTCTTACCAAGAATTAATATATTTACTTGAATAAAATTTTTTCATGCCCAGAGGACAATTTCCATAGGCTTTTAATGGATTTTTGGCCAATTATGGTTATTTCTCTTGGGAATGGGACTACAGAACTCTTCATGCCACTATTCCAGAAAAGGAATTAGGATTTTAATTTTCACTCTCAGTTACCTGTTTATATGTCCATCTGATAATGATTCAATAATTGTTAAACATGTCGATGAATCAAGACTCCAATAAGAGTGAATAGTTTAAAAATTAAGGTTATTAGTTCTAAAGTAATAGTTGCCAAGTTTAAATCTTGGCTTCCCTCTTGGTGGCCATATGATTTTTGTCAAAATATTTACTTTTTACACGCTAATTTAATATCAGCTAGTATTTATTGAACTCAAATATGCAACAAGTAGTTATGAAAGACCACAAAATTTGCAATATTTTAATTTTCATGCCCCATAAAGCCACAATTACATGCAATAAGCATATTCCTGTAGAATAGAATTTGAGGGGTTCAATGGGTATGTCCAACCCTTCCTAATTTCACAACTGGAATCTCAATATGAGGCATGGTTTTCTGTTTGACTCCCTGTGGCATATCCTGCTATGAATTTTCTAAGGGTTAATTTCAGATGGTAAAGACATGTAATTAAATAATATAGACTATCATAGAAAGAAATCTTATTACAGTTCTATTTTCTTTTCTCTCTTTCTGCTTAAATCAACTGGAAAGATTCAATTTGGTGCTATTAGGTTTTGGACTTTCTCTGACAATTGATAATATCTTTTTTCTTTCATTTCGCCAGACATAGAACAATTCTCAGATGAAACTAATGGTTACCAGGAATCTCAGACTTTGTATTTTTGCTTGTATGTGTTTGTATGTGTTTGTGTATTGGTATCTAATTTTTTAATGTACATGTCTGGTAAATTTACAGATCTGATCTAAACCCTCCTTTCAAAAATAAGTTATTTTAAAGTATATGATTGTATAATACATTTAGCAGAGATGGAAATCACAGCCTTCTCTACAAATAGTACAGAACATCAATATGCCATATTAAATTTAAAAAAATTGAGAACAAATGCATGACCCTAAAAGAACAAATAGATTCAACTATGACTAAGCCTGGACCAGCAGCTGCCCCAGCACTGCTACTCATCCCCAACTTTCATGTTCACCTCTAGGAGGTGGTTTTGGATCTCTAATGTTTTCCACTGAACAGGAACCAGAATGCTCAGGAGAGTTGTTTGGGGGAATACAAACTTTGTATAGCTTTGGAAAACATTACAGTTAACAGAAAGCAGGGACATTTTTAGGAATCTCAAGGAAAGTAACAAAAAAGAAGCTTACTTAAAGAAGCACTATTAGGCAAGTTATAATAATTTGAAAATTAAAAGGGGTAATAGTTATGGTTAATCTTAGACTTGAAAGGCTAGGAAGCTTTACAAAAGAAGGACATAAAATAAAAGGAAAAAATTTATTTTCAGTGATTTAGTTTGTAGTGAAATGTTGTTAGGGGTATTTTATTTTATTCTTTTAAGTATATGATTGAAAAGCATAGACTTGTTTTTAATTTTATCTATTTAAAAAGATTTGGGAAAATAGAGGGAACTTGGGGTGAGTTAAATAGTACTGTACAAATTGGAAACAGTACCACAGAATCATTAAAATTGGTCATTCATATTTTGGTAGAATATACAGGAAGAAAGAGGTCTCTTGATTACTAAGCAAACATTATTCAATCTATTGCTGTCTTAGTTTCTCAGCTGCTAAAACAAATCCTACATAATGGGTTGGCTCAATAACAGGAATTTATTGGCTCACATTTTCTACAGTACTGGATTAAAGACCACCCTCATTCATTTTTGGCACATCTTAATTAAGAACATCTTCAAATTTCCCATTTACAATTGGATTCACACCACAGGAATGGATTAAGATTAATAACATGTTTTTCTTGGGTATATAGTTCAATACCCAAGAATTACCAATTTTTAATTTGTATCAAGATGATAGATGAGTCAAATTCTTTGCACTGCTAAAAGAAATCTAAACGCGCAATTTATTCCACATATCTTAGAACACACAACCCCCAATTGGCCCTTCTAATTAAGATAAATTAACAGTAAGGCATGCATTTCTTTTTAATAATGGTAAAAAAATGAGTAAATATAGTATGATAGCAGAACAGTGGCAAGTTAATATAATATGATGGCGGGACAGTCAGACAACACCAGGTAAACAATGATCAAAGAAGGTATAATTTTGAGAAAAGCTCTCAAGTGGCAAAATATTGAAACCTAGGTAAAAAGCATGAACACTAAAGCTTTATAGACACGAGTAGTGAAGTTTAGCATGAAGAGGAAGCTCAGGATGATGTTATGTGGTTGTGGTTTGAGCCACCTTGAGAAAAATAAACCACATGCATCTTGACAAAGAATTCAGCAATTTATACCATAGGTTCTTTAACCTTGGTTAGTGTGCAATGGTATTGTTTGTCCTTTTTGTCCAGTAAAATTACTATAACCCTGGGGACTCTCTGAAAAATGATTCAGAACAACCTTAGGAAATTATCACAATGAGTATAACTATTACTTAGGTAAGTATAAAATCAACTGCATAAATAATGACAATATGACCCAAACCCATAGTACCTATAATTTAGAATAGAGTTTAATATAAGCATTGTCATTTACGATAGCTGTATTTGTGTATATTTACTGCTATTTAAAGTGTTTGAAGCATTTAAAAGCATTGGCCATACTAAATTTGTAACTTAGTGAATTGTTTAAGGAAATTGTATTAATAATGTGTGCAAATACAATTGTTTCAATTTTATTAAATGTATATGATTTTAATATATGGCATGTTTAATAAAATACAATTGGTGGGTGTTTATCTTTATGCAAAATAATCCCCTTGGACACGAAAAAAACAATCAATAGTAAAAAAAATGAGTTAATTTAAAGAAAAAAATATTGAGTAAATAAAGGAAACATTGCATGGTTGAGGATTTAATGCAAAAAATCATGAAGGAGATGTGTGGATAACCAATACTGGGGAAACATAGTTATTAGAGTTGGGTAGATAAGGGTTTGAATTCCTGGTGCATTATTTGCTAGCTGTGTGATTTAGAGACAGTTACCCAACATTTCATTCCTTTGTTGTCCTCATTTTCAAAATTAGGATAGTACCTCTCTCATAAAAGTAAGGAGAAAATGCTTAGCATAGTATGATACACAATGACATCTTCAATAAATGGTCAGTGTTATTACTATTATTTAAAGATACAAGTACTCTTGGAAAGCAGACCATAATAAACCAAACCAACCTATGCTAATCCTTAGTTTACCCTGCTTCTTTCTTGTCTTTCTTTAGAAATAGTCAAGCTTCATAAAAGAGTGGTATGCATAGTTTTCTCTCAATCTCCCACTTCCACTCACTTCTCAGCTTATTGCAATATAATTTCCACTCTTATCATTTTGGTGAAATTTTCTGGCCTTATTAGAAATCACTGTTAGGAAGGTGGAAGTCAGTGAACATGGTAGATTAGGCAGCTCCAAGCACCTGTGCCTCCAGACAAACATCAAAAAGTCAAGTAGAAATTTTTAGAACCAACTTTTCCAGAACTCTAGAGACCAGTCTGAGGTTTACAGCACCCAAATGAATGACAAATCAAGGAAAAGTCGGGGTATTTATACTTGTCCATGCCCCAACCACTTCCCATCTTACTGGGTTCTTGAAGACGGCATCTAGCATTCTAGTTTGGGACTCTGATCTCTACTTCTAGAAGTAGAGTACAACTTATCACAAAGAACTCTGCTTGTCTGTGAAAATCTTCCTGGGTTACTTGAAGGACAAGATTCTTGCTTTTGTTTTGCGTAAGCCACAACTCAATCACATTGGAAAAGTTGTGATCAGTCTGCAAAAGCCTTCTGAGATGCCGCTTAGGGAAAAATATGGTTGTGGCATAAAAGAGTGCCAACATATCTTGGAAGAATCTGGAAAGAATGTTTCTTTGGGAAATTAAGACATTTGAAAGTACCCTTGAATACAGAGGAATTTAGAAAGCCACGTGCATGCCCAGTGTGTAAGAATGATGGTCAGAAAAGACTTGAGAAAATCCTAAGATTAAACTTCTGACCAATGCTGGTCCAGTAAAAGCAGTTGCTGAAGGCTAAGGCACTGTTCTCAAAAATAAGGCACAGCTCAATGGCTAAGCATTGAAGGACTGCTTCAAAACAGAGGCAATATGCAAAGGCAGAGAAGTTTTTCTTTTTTGAGGTGAATCGGGTTCTTCATCTTTTGTTCTTGGTTTTGTTTCTTCTCTCTGTCTCTCTCTCTGTTACCCCCACCCTCCTCCTTACCCCTCCCTCCCTCACTTCTTGCATTCAAAGAAATCTCTGAAAACACTTGCTGAATACAAGCTAACGTAACAGAAATTTCCAAGACCACACCTGACAAAATTATTTTAGAAAAGTTACAAAAAAATACCTATAGTCTGCAGCAAATAAAAGCAACAACAACAGCAAAATGAAACAACAAAACTCTGAGTAGAAGCAGGGATCTGATTTCCTATAAAGAGTTACACATTGTAATATTCAAAATATTCAGTTTTCAACAAATATTATAAACCATGCAAAGAAGCAAGAACATATAGCTCATTCACAGAAGAAATTAACAGAAACTGTTACTGAGGAAGCACAGATTTTGACCTTACTAAACAAAGACTTGAGATTAACTGTCCTAAAAATGTTCAAAGAGCTAAAGGAAACCACGAGCAAAAGATACAGAAAATTAGGAGAACAATGTATGAACAAATAGAGACTATCATTAAAGAGTTAGAAATTATGAAAAGGAACCAAAATAATCTCTGAGTTGAAAAGTACAATACTGAAATCTATACTTAGCCTATAGTTTCAATAGAAGATTTCAGCAGGCAGAATAAAGAATCATCAAAGTTGAAGATAGGTCCTTTGAAATTATCCAGCTGAGGCACAGAAAGAGAAAAGATTTAAGAAAATGAAGAAATGAAAATCAACTGTTCAAGGATCAGTTAATCAGAAGACAAAAGATATGGACATATAGACACCATACAATAGAACTCCTAAATATCTGGGTTAAACATTGACAGAACTGAAGGAAGAAAGAGACAGGTCTACAATATTAGTTGGAGATTTCATCACCCCATTTTCAATAATGGATAAATCATCTAGATAGAAGACCAATAAGGAGACAGAGGACATGAACAAAATTGTGAAGCAACTAGACCTAACCAATAGATACACAAAACACACATAGAACTTTCTCCAGGAAATGGCATATGCTAGATGACAAAACAATTCTGAATGGCCTTAAAAATATTGAAATGATTCAAAGCATCTTCTCAGACCACAGTAGAATTTAGTGAGGAAATAACAGAAGGAAAACAGAAAAATTCCAACTATGTGGAAATTAAGTAACAAACTTATAAACAATAAATCAGTCTGAGAACTCACATGTGAAATTAGAAAAGGAAACACAACATACAAAAACTTATGTGGTGCAATGAAAGCAGCATTTGAGGGAAATTTGTAGCTGTAAATAACTACACTAAAATGAGAATAAGCTTAAATTAATAACCTAACTTTATACTTTAAGGAAATATAAAAAAGGAGTAAACATTGTTTTTTCTATTAGAGATCCTTCGCAAGTCCTCATAGATTTTACGATTAGTTTTTCCATTTCTGCATAAAGGACCACTGGAATTTTAATAGAAATTTCACTGTATCTATAGAACCCTTTGCCAACTTAACAATATTAGGTCTTCAAATCCATAAAATGGATGTCTTTCCATACATTTACAATTTCTTTGTTGCAGTAACATTTTGGAGTTTTCAGGGTACCAGTCTTTCATATACTTAGTTAAGTTTATTCCTAGGTATTTTACTCTTTTGGAAGTTATTTTAAATAAAATTGTTCTTTTAATTTCCTTTATGTATTGTTATTGCAGGTGTATAGAAACACACATTGATTTTTCTGCATTGATCTTAAACCCTGGAACTTCATTGTATTTATTTATTAGCTTTAACTATTTATGCATGTGTGTGTGTGTGTGTGTAAAATCTTTGGGGTTTTATATGTTTATAAAGATTTTCTTATAAAATATTTTAGATTTTTATATAGGTTTAAACCATCTTAGAATACAGATGGTTTTGCTTCTTCCTCTCCAGTGTGGATATCTTTTTTTCTGTGTGTTAACTATTCTGGCTAGAACTTCCAATACAAAGTTGAACAGCATTGCTGAAAGCAGGCATACTTGTGAAAAAAAGAACTCAAAATGAATCAATGGCCTACCTATACTAACTAAAAATCATAAATTTCTGGGGGGTACAAGGGTATTTCAGTGGTATAATTCTCGCCTGCCATGCAGGAGACCTAGGTTCGATTCCCAGCCCATGCACTTCCCCCAAAATCAAACAAACAAACAAACAAACAAACAAAAACTAACCAAAGAAAAATTCAGCAAATGGTGCTGCAATAGCGGGATGCTCACATGAAAAATAAAAAAAAAGAAATGTGACCTCACAATACAGCGTACAAAAAAAAAAATCATCAACTTCTTAAAAGAAAACATGGAGGTAAATATTCATGACCTTTAATTTGATGATGGATTCTTAGCTATGACACCAAAAGCACAAGCAGCACAAAAAACAAAACAGATGAATCAGATTTCACAAAAACTGAAATTATTTGTTCATCTAAGGACATTATTAAGAAAGTGAAAATAGGACCTACTGAATGGAAGAAACCAATGCCAAAACATATAACTTGCAATGGTCTGGTGTCCAGAATATTTAAAGAATGCTTATAACTCAAAAATGAAAATGCAAATACCACAATTTTAAAAATAGGAAAAGGATTTAAATAGACATTTCTCCAAAGAAGATATACAAGTGGCCAATAAGTACATAAAAAGATGTTCAACATCGTTAGGCATTAGAGGTATGCAAGTTCAAAGCTCTATGAGACTCTACTTCACACCCAGTAGGGTGATTATGATTAAAAAAAAACAAAAAGGAAAATAAAAAGTATTGGTGAGGATGTGAAGAAGTTGGAACACTTATTTTGCTAGAGGAAATGTAAAATTCAGTTACTATAGAAAACAGTTTGATGGTTCCTTAAAAAGTGCTGTGAAAACATTAGTATTGGTTGTTGACTTAGGAAGTCAAAGAAGGCTTGTTTTGTTAAGACAGTAATGATTGAATTGGGCTTAAAGGAGAAGGAGGTGTTAGCTAGGTACAGTGAAGTTGGATGGCATTTCAGGCAGGAAAAAAAAGCATGTGCAAAGGCCCAAAGGAGTCAGGGACTGTGATGCAATCTAGGAACTGAGAGGTCAACTATAACAAGAATATCCAGAGTTCTATATGAAGCTGGAAATGTAAATACCAGGATTTTGGTCTTTGCCTAAAATTAATCTTTAGTCAGGGGTACATGGAAAACAAAAAATATATATTACAAATGGTAGTTTTAGATACAGAATGGATAATGGCTCTGGAGAAGCACTAGAGTGTATATGCGGATCAGGTAGAAATCTGTTCAGGTGAGAAGAGATGGCTGGTTAGATAAGGCATTGGATATTCAGAAAAGAAAGTGAATGCATTTCAGAAAAATTTGGGTGTAAAATCCAAAAGAAAGTTGTCTATGGGGTGTGAAGGACAGAACTGAGTAATACTGAAGAGGGCCAGGTTTGTTGCTGTTTTGTTTTTGCTTTTGTTTATGACATGGGAGACATGAAGTGAGAGCATTGAGTTTGGTTTTATATATTTTCATTCATTCATTCATTCATTCATTCATCTTGGATTTATTGAGTCATACTCAATACAAGTATTGAGTCATACTCAATAGAAGGTAAAAGACACTTGTCTAGGCTCTTGGGATTTGTCAGAGCGTAGATTAGACAAACCATCATTGCTTTCTTGGAAGTTACGCTTTTGTGTGATGAAAAGGACATTAAAACCTAAGCACAATAAATAAGTAAATCATATTGAGTCTTAGTGATATGTGTTGGAAATAGAACGTGATGTGTAAATAGAATTGGAACAGAGTAAGGAAGGAGGATTGGAACTATGCAGTTTTAAACTGGATAGTTAGAGTAGTCCTTATTGAGAAAGAGACATTAGAACAAAGAACTTGAGAGAGGTGAATTAACTATCTACACGGACATTGGGAGTAGATTATTCAAGCAGCGGGGAAAGCAAGTGCAAAGGCCCTGAAGCAGAAGCCATCCTGGCATGTCCATCTTCAAGGAACAGCAAGGAGCTCTGTGACTGCAGTGGAATGAATGAGGGGCAGAATAGTGGAGATTGTGTCTGAAATGAATGAATGGTGTTTTGTATCACCCCCATAAATAATTGTGTGTAAGATCAGGGGGTAAGGGCTTTAGTCTTAAATGTCTTTCTTTTGAGTTCTTGGTTCCTTTAAGACATTTCAGTGGATGTGTCATTTGACAGTCTGGAACTGAAGGGAGAGATCGTAAATAGATACAGGTTTTTGATTCTCTAAGTAGCAATTAGCATCATGGATATGGAAGAGATGGTTTAGATCTGTAATGAGCAAACTGTGGTCCATGGGACAAATCTGGCCTGCAATTTTTTTTGGAACACAACTATGTCTGTTAACTTATGCATTATATATGATTGCTTTCACACTACATCTGCAGCATTTAGTTGTTCAGTAGTTGCAACAGAGGCTGTATGGCCTGCAAAGCTCCAAATATTTACTAATTGACCTTGTATAGAAAAAGAAATGTTGATCCTTGTTTTAGAGATAAAGAATAGCTTGAGAATAGAAGTGGTTTCCATGACCGAGTCTTGGCACCTCCAAAATTTACTGGTTCAGGAGAATAGGTTGACTATGCAAAGAAGAAAAATCAAGCAGCCATAGAAGTAGTGACACACTGGCACAGAGTTCATGGAAGCTAAAGAAGTGTGTATTTCAGATTTTAATTGTGATAAATTAAAATGAGGACTGAGAATTTTTTAAAATTTGAGAATATGAACATCATTCATTTTCTTAGTAAGAAACATTTCAGTGGAGAGCTGAGAATTATAGTCAAATGGAAATGGGTTGAAGGGAGAATGGCTCATGAACAAATGATACAGAGAGTATAGATATCTTTTTGATGTGTGAAAAGGAGAATATAGTAATGGAGCTGGAGATAAATGAATCAGTCAAGAGCGAGTTTTCTATTTTGTTGTGCTGTCTTTTATTCAAATTGGAATAGATTCAATTTAATTAAGAATTGGTGGACTAAACTATATGAGGTAAGAAGGGTTAAGAAACATTGTGATGCTCAGAAGGATGGAATTCAAAGCAGATATGCCAGGAGCCTGGACAAACCCTCCATTGTAACACTCCATGGTAACAGAAGAAGGAAGAGGGAGATATGGGTAATGGAAATTTTTTTTTTTAAGTCTGGTAAGGAGAAGATGAAAAAGTTCCCATCTCATGGTTTCTATTTTTTTTTGGAAATGAAGGTGGAGGAGATTTAGAAGCTGAGAGAAGGCTGTGAGCACAGAAACAGCAGACTTGAGTGTTGAGGACGCATTTGAGTTTGAAGACCAAGTAGATGCAATGAAACAAAACTATCTTGTTGGGTGCTTTGTTTTGAACTTTGCTCAGCAATTCAAGCAGGTATGTGAGATGTATTTGTTTGGGTTCATTCAGTGTTGGGGGCATGAAAGAAAATTGAAGTAAAAAATTGAAGAAGAAATGAGCTTAGATTATTTTAGACTGTTATTTAAATGGTGGATCCAAATATAATAAGTGAAGAGAAATAAAGAATGGACTGTAGATTGGGAAAAGGTAGAGGGGTCAATAGACTGGAAGTCCCCAGAAGGTTGAAATCAAATAAGCAAGCAGAATATTGAAAAAAAAAGTTTAGAGAGAGAGATGCTTGACCTAAGGATTCTGACATGTGGAACACTACACCTTGGAGATTAGAGAGAGCCATTTGAAGACGAGGAGGCTATGGAAGTGAACCAAAGTATTAGCACATTGTTGTGGAATTTGAGGTAATGGGCGTTGATGCTAAACTTTTGGCAGGACTTAGGACATAAAAAAAAGAGTGAGATGGAATACTAAATGACTGAATATTCATGGGACAGGCTACTTAATGATGAAAATCTATTAATTAGAGGTCAGAAGATAATAGTGTTTAGAGAATAGTACACCAAAGGGCAGAAACCTCAGAGGACACAGTTTTATTTTAACAGCAAGAACAATATGAAACTATAGGGAGCTAGAAGAAAGCACCCACATTTTTTTTTTAGCCACTTATGATGGATGTAAGAGAACAATCAGCAACCATTAGAAAGGCCCTCAGGGGAGACAGGTATCAACCAAGCAAAGGTAGTGAACAATACTCTAGGAAGAATTTCATACGTGTATCAAGAGTGGTAGTTCTGGAAGGTACAATAGAATAATGCTTTGAGAATGGGCACTGAGTAAGAACTGAATGGGATTGTAAAGTGATGCCACTGTGGATGAAAGACAGCCAGAAATGTATACACCAGGTATGGTAGATTTGTACTCAGAGGTCATTATGAGAAAGGCTATCAAGCTCCAATTTTCTTATAAGTAGTTTCTGAAATAGGCTATAATACATTTATTCTTTTGTTTCTGGCTCATTTTGCACAACACATTGTCCCCAAGTTTCATTTAGTTTGTTGTGTGCCTCACAATGTCTTTCTCTTTTTGTAGCCACCTAATATTCCATTAGTTTGCCTTTTGGTTTCTCAGTCATTGTACACTTTGGCCCCCTCTATTCATTGGGCATCATGGATAATGTCCAAAATAAAAAGACCATGTTTTCAGTGTCCTCACTTGGTTGCACATTCAGCAACACTCTCAGTTTTAGACAATTTTCAGTGGTCCAAGGAGACGAAGAAGTGATAAACACAGCTTCAACCAATATCAGAACAAAAGTTCTCCTTGGAGATTCTCCTAATCTCTTGTCCCTCCCCCCAATTTTTTACCCATGGTATTGCTGAGGTACTGTTGATGTATTCCTGTTAATCCTGAAACCCAGAGTCACCAGCCTTTCCAAGACTGTCAACTAATTACATCCCACTATCCTTATTGTCACTACCCCTTATCAACATGAAAAAATTAGAGTGGGCATTGCCCAAAGACTGGGAGAAAGATCAAAAGAGAAGGAGGAATTATGGAGAAAATATGAATATGACTGCTAAATTACTATATTGATATTTCTTTTAGCCCCAGTGTTTTGGAGCAACTAAAAGGAAAACTCTGAAACAGTGAAATGATAATCCATAATAAAGTCTGAAATTTGTTCTGTAACTACTTATTAAAATGTACTTCAAAAATTATGTTTTCTTTTCTTTGTATATATGTTATATTTTGCAATTTAAAAACAAACAAAAATACCACCTCAGGTAATAAAGATTAAATGAGCTAACAAAAAATAAAACATATTAAAACAGCAAAAAAAAAGCAAAAACAAAACACATCAGGACCACATTCAATCAATCACCTAGCCTAAATCAAAGCAATATCATGACTTAGAAACTCTAAGCAAATATTTCTCCAATCTCTATCATCATGTTTCTCCCTTATTACACCACCACTACCTTGATTAAAACACCATACCTCTCACTTTTAAATCAGACTGTATTCTCCAAACTGATTGCCATATCTCTACTCTTGATCTCTTTTAATCCTTTCCTTACCAAGTTGGCTGAACAATTTTTCTATAATTCAGTTCTGATCATGTAATGCCTCTTCAAGAAAACCATCAGTGGCTTCCTAACATAAGATTCTGCCTAATGGAGTCCTGCCTGTCTCTCAAATCTCTTTTTCCTTCCCTCAAGAACAATATGCTCTATCAATACAGGAACATATTTTTCAGAATCTTCTTCACACCTTTGAGTGTATGCCTATGCATTTTCTCTCTGCTTGGAGTCTTCCTTTCACCTCTTATATCTACAATTTATCTCCCACAGCCAAGCTTTGAACCCAAGCCTTTCCTTGTTCTTACTTTTCCAAGAAGAGTTAATCAATCTCTCTTTTGTATCTTGAGTGTATGTCTAGTCAAATTGTTTTGACAAATGCTTATTGAATTTATTTTTCTTCCCTAGACAATGAACTCCTTGAATGATCAAAGGCTTGGTAAGATGTCTGTAAAATAAAAGAAGCTTAATTTTAAGTCAGGGACTTAACACAACTGCTCTTGCCACAAGTACATTACTTTTAAGTAATTTTTCTCTTGTGTGGCTCCACTCTTGAAATACAAATTGTTCTCTCAGAATTTTTCCTCTAATGCCCTTGTTGGAAAATGTTAATAACTGGTCAGTAACAGGCATGATCAAGCCGTTCCTTTTCTGTTATTTAGATGAATGTCACTGCACCAGGTCTGAGAGAGACTTAAAGAACATTAACACCACATCCACTACGACAAAATTAACCATTCCCTATAAAATGATAAGGGCTTTTTTTTCTAGATGCAAATTTGGTAGTGGCAAAATGAATGGATACTTCAATTGCCATTGTATCCCTTTCTTTAATAACTTTCATTTATTTCACTGCATCTGTTTTTTCCTATTAAAGTACCGTTTTTTTGTTGGTGGTTATTTTTTTATTTTAGTTAATTTTTTAAATTGTGAAATATAACATATATACAAAAAAAGCAATGAATTTCCAAGTACAGGTAGTAATAGAACAGATTTTAAAGTTTGGTATGGGTTACAGTTCCACAATTTTTTGTTTTTTATTTCTGACTACTCCAAGACACTGGAGACAAGCAGAAATATCATTATAATGATTTAGCAGTCACACTCATTTGTTAAATTCTATCTTCTCTGTAATGATTCAGCAACATCCTCATTTGTTAAACTTGACCTTCTCTATGTAACTCCTCTATCACCTTTGATCTTTCTCCCACTCTTTAGGGGTATTTGGGCTATGACCATTCTAATTTTTTCATGCTGGAAGGGGCTGTCACCAATATGGGGTAAAGGGATGGAACTAGTTAATGTTCTGGAAGGACTCGCCCCTCAGCATTTCAGGACTTATCTGGTCAAGAGACCCATCTGGAGGTTGTAGGTTTTGGAGAGTTTCCCTAGTGCATGGAATCTTTATTTTTTTACATGGGCAGGCACCGGGAATCGAACCCGGGTCCTCTGGCATGGCAGGCAAGCGTTCTTGCCTGCTGAGCCACCGTGGCCCGCCCTCTTTGTAGAATCTTATATAATGTCCTAGGCATTCTTTAGGATTGGCAGGAATGGTTTTAGTTGGGGTTTGGCAAGTTATGATAGTGAACAATGTCTAACTGAAGCATGCATAAGAGTGACCTTCAGTGTAGCCTCTCAACTCTATTTGAACTCAGTCACTGATACTTATTTGTTACACTTTTTTTCCTCCTTTTGGTCAGGATGGCATTGTTGATCCCATGGTGCCAGGGCCAGGCTCATCCCTGGGGTCATCTCCCATGCCACAAGGAAAGCTTTCATTCCGAGGTGTCATGTTCCGGGGGAGAGTAATGGTTTCACTTGCAGAGCTGGGCTTAGAGAGAGAGAGAGAGCCTTAGAGAGCAACAAAAGAGGTCCTATGGAGGTGACTCTTAGGCATACTTATAGGTAGGTTAAGCTTCTCCACTACATACATGAGCTCCACAAGAGCAAGCCTCAAGTTCTAGGGCCCAGCCTATTGACTTGGGTGTCCCCAATATTTAGCACAATATCCAGAGTTTCCCTGGTGGGAAAGTGTAATAGTTGCATAATTTTTCTCCCATCCCTCAAGGAACTTGGCCAAACTTTTTGATTACCTGCTTAATATGCTCTGGGATGCATCCAGACATTGCATTTAAGCTATACAGGAATAAACACATTCATTCTTGGTCTGTGCTCCCTGTGTTTGGATTGTTTAAATAATATTCCTTTGGTCTCAGAGAGTAGGTGAAGTTCTAAAGTACAGGCAATTTCTTCTTTACATCTGTATTCTAAATTACCTTAATTCCGATCCGATTGATTTCACTCTTATTTCTGAATACCGGATTAAACATATATGAAATAGCCCTTCAAAATCCAGAAATAACAATTGCCATTCCAGACTCAACATAACTGCTAAAACTGGGGCCTAGATTAATGTAGCTTTGAAAGATGACAATCAGCAGGATTTTCTGATACAAAGGAAATGTGAATATCCCTTAGTTCCCTCCATGTTCCTTTGCATTAAAACAGTCATTTGTTTGGGAGCTTTTTTAACCACTCGGAACTTGGAATCTTATCTAATGCAAGTTCATGACACTGAAAGGGAATTTAGAGGAAAACTTTCATTCCTTAACTGGGACAAAATATTCAAACTGGTAATATTAGAGAGGATATCAAGATGATTCATATGCTTTCATTGGATGATATGATTAATGAATAAAATAAACTTTCTGATTCTCAGGAAAAGATAAAAATATAATTGGTTGGTATATTAAAACCATGATATTTATTTGATAACGTAGATTTTTTGTTCCCATAAGTTTCTTTTTGCCAACAAGGATTTCAGAAAAAGAACAAACCCCTCCATATTGCTGTAGTAACAAGTTGATCCATTTTCCCCTCGATTTGAAAAATTTTTGTTTCTGTTCTGTTGAACAAAACCTGTTGGTCTATAAGCTACAAACACTTTTTTTCCTCTCTAAAAAATGAGAAAATTTAGGGCTTAGTAGAAAAATAGAAGATTTAAAAATATTGCACATCTCCTAAAAACTGCCTTACTTAGGTTCCTTTCAGGCCAGCGAGGTGAAGAAATACCGAATCATAAAACAAACAAACAAGCCAAACGAAAACCATGAAACTCAAGAAAAGCAAACATATAACAACAACAAAAACAAAACATATATATTCTTGCAGTTCCCCAGAATGAACACTTTTGAACCCAACTTTTAAAGTCTTCTTTGCAACTTGTCAGTGGAATGATTGCTTTAGAATTTCCACATTCAATTTTAAGCGAAGTAATTATAGAGTGGTCTGGGTCATCCATCAGCTCTGATGCTCAGTCACTTAAGTGCAATTGCGTTTTCATGACTTATAATAATTTGGTTATACATCTAGGAAACAGGCAGAGCCAAAGAGTTCAGTTTTCCAAGACATTCTCTATGGTTCTAGAGACATGTTTTTTTGATAGACAGTGAATATTCTGAAGATAAGAAAATGTTACCAAATAAGTGAAGGGAATTTTGCCAGGATCACACAATTCAAAATGGAACTGAGGTCAGGAACATGAATATTCAGGTAAATTGTTTCAGATAAATATATATACACACACATACATAATATACATTTACATGATTTATTTATATATACACATATGTAATACATTCATAATATATACCTAATATATATATAATTATATGTAGTGTGTCTGTGTGTGTATATATATATATATATGATAGATAATTCCTGCAAATTCTAGCTGGTAAATAGAATACATGGTTGCCTCATTTGTCCAGAACCATTAAAGAATAAAAATGTCTTGTGGGGATTTTTCAGATGATCACAATATCTAACATTCAAACAATACTTTTCCTTGCTCACAAGGCTTTCACATTCATTGCTTCATTGAATCTGCATAACTTAAATCATCTCACAGCTATGAGAAATCTGGAGCTCACAGAGGTTGAAAAATGTGCCCATGTTTACAAAATTAGTTGTTGTCAGAGGTGGGTTTTGGACCCAGGTATTTCAAATGTTCTATTTCAGAGAGATAACAAAGATAAAGTTTATCTACACAAGTGTCAAAATATGTTTCAGTTTAAAGATGCCTTACAAACATCTTCTATACATTTATTAGGTCTTTCTGGTATTCACAAAAAAAAGATACTTAATATAATTTAAACTGTTTTTCCCTGAGTTAGGATGGGTGTAATTAATATTCATTATTATAGTTTTCTCTATTAAATACATGCAAATGTCTACTTTTTAGTTTTTCTTTCTTTTTCCTCAACAATATCATCTCTCCTGATATTAGCATTCCAAGCTCAAAGAGCCTTTCCCTTTCTTTCCCATTTCATTTTCTGATTTTATGTACTCTAGGCGGAGGAACTAGATCATTAATCTTATTAAATATGTCAGCTATGGCCATGGGTAAAACAACTTGGAGACTAAAATTTCTAAGCTTTAGACTGTACAAAATACTATGCAGGAAACTGATTAAATGCAGATTCCTGGGACCCAGGCTCAGAGATTTTGATTCAATAGACCTGGAATGGGGCAGGAAACTACATTTTAGCTGATGACACTTGTGTTCTGAAAGAGGTTTTCCCTGGGCCATAGTTTCACAAACCCTAATATAAGTCATAAAATGCATATGATTCTTGCATGAATTATGTGGCATCAGTTCTATATCTTTTAAAATGTGTTCTTCAGGTTCTAGAAGATGCAGCATGGTCCAGGGAAAGTACAAAGAATTTGGCATCAGTTGCATCAGGAGTGAAATCTAGTTCCTTTGCTTTCAACTTATGTGACCTTGGGCAAGTCTCTTAACCTCCCTGATCATATCACTTCAAAAACACCTCCCCCTCTGCTCATCTCATGTGGCTGCTCTTCTGATCAAATGATATTATGCCTGTGAAATATTTTCAATGTGCCATATAATTCTATAGTCATATTGAATTTTACAGTTTGCTGTTTACAGAAGATTTATTTATGGATTAATCAAGTATTACTTTTTTGAAGTTCTATGGTTTCCCTTAAAATTCCTTATAATTCCTGTCTGTATCACCACCCAGAACATAATATTGAAGACTCACAGACTCTGGCTATCAGCACTTCAGGACACATTAAGAGCCGAGTTTGTTCAAGATCCTGGCAGAATATGGAAGAAAAAAAGTGAAAAGGAAGTAAGGAAGAGCATGCTCCCAATGAAATGGAAACTGCAAGATTTTATTGCAGCAGATTCTTCCTCAAGGTTCAGCACCTGCTCAGTCACCCAACCCTCCCAATTTGAATAACTGATTAACAGCTCATTAACAGCTCATTAGCTAAATCAGCCCAGTGTAGTGAAGAGGACCCAGGTTCACTAATTCCCCTGGATTATCACCAAATGCAGGCCAAAAAGGAAATTAAGTATGCCTGATAAAATGCTAGTTTTTATGCTATTTTTATATCAGGGTAGATTAGAGTGATTTGTGGAAAATATCTCTTCCCCTCTGCATCCAAAAAATCTCAAGCCTGAACCTATGTTCATGACTCTCTTGAGTACCATTCAGAAAGTTTTATCCACCAGACCCTTCCCCATCTCAAATATTCCCAAGTGGCTGGATGAATGCCTGATTACTGCTGCATGGTGGTTTCAGCTTTAAATCTCTTCTCCCAAAAGCTCCTTGCACACAGGTCAGACATTGCTTTGGGTCTGACAGCAGTTCATTTAAAATGGTGCCTTGGGTCTGCTCTCTGCAATCCATTTAAAATATTAACTCTTTCATCTTGGTCTTGCTCTGGTGATAGTTGAGTACATCACACAAAGTAAGCTAGCCACATAATCTCTTCCTAAGAATGATCTCTTGAGCATTGATAAAAAAGACTGAAAAGTGTTGGCATTCCATTTCCTTCCAGAAATAGCCTCCCGATCAGTTACTTGTAGTTCCTGCCTCGACACCCTCTGCTTGTTTCCAAGCCTGGGCGTCCAGCCTCCCATTCATTCTATGAATCTCCCTTAGCTTTCCCATATATTGCCTTTGCCTAAGCCAATTTCTGTTGCCTCATCCAGAGAACTCTGAGAATGTGGGCGTTTAGGTTGCTGCTTTTAAACTGGGGAAGAGAAACTGAATAAAGTCCTAAAATTGGAACCAATGTTCTCACCCATCTCATTTGGCTGCCGTCTTGTCCAGAAATCTTCTCCATCACAGAAATCATCCCCAGTATCCTCCAGTGGCTCAAGCCAGAAAACTGGAAATCCTCCTTGATTCTTTTCTCTATTACTCCCTATATGCATGCATCAGTTTATATCTTTTTTTACCTATAGATAATATACAGAATCTATCCACTTCTCTCAGTCTTCACTGACACTCTTGTCCTCTTAAATATACTTTCCATGCACCTGCTAGACCAATATTTCCTACCCAGCCCCACCCCGACTTTTTAAAATGTAAATTAGAGGGTCTCACTAGATGACTTAACTCCTTCAAAGGCTTCCTTCTGCATTTAGTATAAAATTCTGTATACCCTACTCCCTGAGTCTCTTTCAGCCTCCTCCCTTACCATAGTTGCTGGGCCGTACTCCACCGCCTTCAGTTTCTTGGGAGGCTGAGTTATTTCCCAGCTCAGGGCTTATTAAACAGTCATACTATTCTCCTTCCACATGAATATTTCCTTTTTGTCCTTTAGGTCTTTGTTTTATGTCACCAAGAGGACTTTCTTGGTCATTCTCTACAAATAAATTTTGTTTCCTTTAAAGAACTTACATACTTATAATTACGTATGTATTGATTTCTTTATTATTTTCTATTTTCTCCATTGGTAGGATGAGCATAAATTATAGTTTGTTTGGAACAGCCCTGGGTTATGTCTCTTATGCCAGTAGATTGCTGAAGGTGCCTCCCTTGCACTATAAAAATGTCCAGTTTTGGACAATAAGTTATAGAGTCACCCTGCTTTTCAGACGATAAACATAATAAAAGCAGGACCAATGTTTATTTTATTTCACCCACACATATAAAGTCCCTAGAAGAAAAGTCCTCTTGAGGTCCTCACTAGCTCATGATTAAGTGATCACCATAAAAAACCTCACAGGAGGTATCTCCTAAAACATTGTGAGGCTCTCCATCCCTAATTTGCTCTGGTCTCTGAGATTTTGTTTTCTCTCTCTCCCTATGAAAACCTGAATTTTCTCATCCTTCTTAAATTACTAAAACTAGGTTAAATAAAATTTCTTGTGGAAAAGATGTCACCATTCTTCTCTTTATCTCTAATTGCTACCATTTTTCTTTTTCTCCTCCTTTTTTAAGGCTACATACCATCATTATTCAGCAGCCACCTCAGACTTACCTGTCCTTATCTTTCTAAATGCATTAATCTCTCCATAAACTTTTTGAAGAATTATTCTGACTTCCAGGATCATATTCTTCCTTAATGACTTCAGACTCTTTAAGACTACTTGCCCTATTTCCAGGGCTTTTTAGAGTGAAAATAAGAACATGTATGGGTTACATGGTACTGGTACTGTAAGATCCAGATTTGCATCATGACTGTGACACTTTCTAGCTTTGGGACCTTGGACAGGTTATGTAACTTTTTTTTTTATTTTTATTTTTACTTTTTAGGTGCATGGTCTGGGAATCAAATCCAGGTCTCCCACATGGAAGGCGAGCATTCTACCACTGAACCACCCATGCACCCTGTTATATAAATCTTAATGCTTACTTTGACATTTGTAAAAAGGAGCACAATACTATTATTATAAGATTAGTATGAGAATTAAATGAAATATCTATATAAAATATTTAGCACAGTTTCTGAAACAAATTAATAATACGATTGATAAATGCCATCACTGCCACTACCACTACCACCATCATCATCATAATTGTCTAATTGTTATATGAAGCACATGGCACAGTGCATGGCACACTTAGATCCTCAATACATGCTGTCATCACAATCAATGGCCTTAGCCTCCATCCTGATCAAGACAACACCCAAAGTGCCAACATTCACAACTTCTTCAATTTCCAATTTATCTCTGGTGGAGTCTTAACAACTTCTCTCTCCTTTGGAGTCATGGTCTCCAAATTTCATCTTTCTTATGACAGTCTCTACCTTACAGATTTAAATGTTTCCCTTTCATTTGTCCTTCATTTCTTCCCTCTCACCTATTTTCCTTCTTCCTTGATATTTATACCCAGCCAACTTTGAAAAATAGATACTTGTTTTTTTTTAATTTCCTCAGAGACGTAATTTTTAAAAAATTCTTTAGCAAAAGCATAATTTTAAAGCAGTATTAGAGGGTGGGCCACCATGGCTCAGCAGGCAGAATTCTCTCCTGCCATGCCTGAGACCCAGGTTCGATTCCTGGTGCCTGCCCATGCAACAACAACAACAAAAAAAACCAAAACAGAATTAGAAAGGATTTAAAGATGTCAATTCTGGTGACTTTTTAAAAATACTCCTTAAATCATATTTAAAATAATCCTGGTTTAGTAGGCAATCATTAAGATGATCCCCAGTGATCCCTACCTCCTGGCAGTATGGGCTGTACCTAGTGACTCGACTCTAAGCAATAGAATGAGACAAATTTGATGTAATGTAACTTCCATGATTAGACCAAAGAAGGTTGTGACTTCCATCTTGCTAGAAAACTCACTTTACTGCCTTCTTGGATTGCACACTTTGTTTCAACAAGCGGTCATGCTGGAGATTCATGTGGTAAGTAAACTGAGGGCAAATAACAGGACCTCAGTTCAATAGCCCATGAGCAACTAAATTCGGCAAAAAAACACGTGATCTTGGAATTGGGTTCTTCCCCAGTCAAGCAAGGAAATGACTGCAGCCCAACTAGCACCAGCACCCTGTTTGTGGTCTACAAGAGACCTGAAGTAAAGCATCCCAGTTACGTCATGATGGAATGTGTCCTTTGATGTTGCTAGTTTTGAGGTAATTTGTGACATAGCAATAGATTACTAATGCATCTGGATAGTTGTTTTTTTTTTTTAATGATGAGTTTTCCTCATCTCTGTTTGAAGGCATTGAACATTGTAGGTATCCAAGATTTTGTCACCTGAATACACTATAATCTTGTACCATTTCAACTTTATTTGGCCTTCATTATTCTCTGGAAAGAGACTGAATTTTTCTTGATTTCTTTTCTGGACTTTTCTACACCTTTCAAAGTTACTCCACCATCACCATTCCAAGCTGATAATCCACCCTCTAAGTTTACTTAGAAATTTAACCTTAGCCAACACAGGCTACTCTAGATCCATTCACAATTTCATGTTTCACTGTGCTTTTATCAATCTGCTATTATTCTCTTTCAGAGAGTGAGTTGACCTTCTTTATGATAATCACTTTTCTACTTCTCTGCTCGTTATTCTATCCCTCTAATCTTCTGAACTTTTTAAAAATAATTATGCTCTCTTTTCTTTGTTTCATCTTTTTTTTCCTGTCCCTAACCAGTAATTTTTACCCTTTGGACATAAACACAGTCAATTTTCACTACAGCCCCTTTCTGGGGTGTCCTTGAAAGACAGTGGTGAGGGGAAATCCTCCCAGTGGGCAGAACTTCAAACAGTACACCTGGTTATTTGTTTTGCTTGGAAGGAGAACTTGCCAGAGGTGGTTTATATACTAACTTAGGGCTGTTGCTAATGGTTTCACTGGATGGTCAGGGACCTGGAAGGAATTTGATTGGAAAATTGGTGACAAAGAGGTCTAGGAAAGAGGTCTAGGAAAGCGGTCTGTGGATAGACATTTCTGGGTTGACAAAAACCATGAAGATATCTGTGTCTTATGTGGATGCTCACCATAGGTTGACTTCAGTAGAGGAAGGTTGTAATAATCAAGTGGGTAAGATGACCCATTCTGTGCATACAATTCATCCTCTTTCCTCAGTCACTCCTGTCATTGAACAAAGTGGGCATGGTGGTAGGGATAGAAGTTATACATGGGCTCAGCAACATGGACTTCCATTCACCAAGGCTGAACCTGGCTATGGCTACTGCTAAGTGCCCCATCTGCCAGCATTGGACCACCTCCATCATGGAAGGGGCAGTGATTTGTTCTGACTGGAATAGATACATACTCTGGATATGAGTTTGCTTTCCCTGCATGCAATGTGTTTGCCAAAACTACCATCCATGGACTTATGTCTTATCCACCCTCATGGTATACCATACAGCATTGCTTCTGGCCAAGGAACCCACTTTATAGCAAATGAAGTACAGAAATGGTCACCTGCTTATAGAATTCTCTGGCCTTACCATGTTCTCCATCATCCAGAGGCATCTGGGTTGTTAGAATAGTGCAATGGCCTTTGAAGACCCAATTATGGTGCCAACTAGGTGGCAACACCTTGCAGGGCTGGGACAAAGTTCTCCAGGAGGCTAGTATGCTTCAAATCAGCATCCACTCTATGGAGCTGTTTCTTGCATAGCCATGATTCATGGGTCCAGGAATAAAGAAGTGGAAATGGAAGTAGCATTACCCAAATCACCACTAGTGATCCACTAGGAAAATATTTGCTTCCTGTCCCTGAAACCTTAAGCTCTACTGGTCTACAGGTCTTAGTTCCAAAAGGAGGAGTGCTCCTACCAGGAGACTCAAAAATGATCTAATTGAACTGGAAATTAAGACTGCCACCTGGCCACATCAAGCTTCTCATACCTCTGAATCAATAGGGGAGGAAGGGGATTGCTGTACTAGCTGGGGTGATTGGTCCTGACAATCAAGGGGAAATAAGACTGCTACTACATAATGGAGATAAAGAAGAGTTTTCCTGGAATACAGGAGATCCCCTAGGGGGTCTCTTAGTACTACCATGCCCTGTGATTAAAGTCAATTAAAGACTGCCACAGGCAGGACTACCAATGGTCCAGAAACTTCAGGAATGAACGACTGGGTCACCCCACCAGGCAAAGAACCACGGCCAGCTTAAATGCTTGCCAAGGGTAAAGAGAACATGGAATGGGTAGTGAAGAAGGTGGTAATAAATATGAACTATGACCACCTGACCAGTTACAGAAATGAGGATTGTGATAGTTTATTTCCTCCTTGTTTTGTTTTGAGTATGTTTGTTCCTGTAAAGAAAGCAAATATCTTGCTTATACCTTGTTTCCTTCTTATTATATGACATAAGTTGTGCTGTTCATGTTATAGTATTTAAGTTATAGGATATCAAGTTTAAGAGTGAATGTTAACTAAGGACTTGCCTCCTATTCTGGGGAGATGTAGTACCTTTCCACTGTACGCAGGGCAATTGAATATTGTTAGGTGAAACATATGCCTAATGTGTTCTGTTTAGAAATTAAGCATATTTTAAGGTTATGTGTATAGCTATCAAGGGGACAAGGGGTGGACTTTGATGGTTAGATTCTGGTGTCAACTTGGCCAGGTGATGGTGCTCAGTTGTTTGGTCAGACAAGCACTGGCCTAACTGCTGCTGCAAGGATATTTCATTGTTGGTGGATAAACCAGAAAGCTGGTTTATTAAATCATCAGTCAGTTGATTGCATCTGTGACTGATTACATCTACAATAAACTAAGGATGTGTCTCCCACAAATGATATAACCCAATCAGTCGGATTTGATTCAATCAGTTGAAAACTTTTAAGGGAGAAGCTCTCTCCCTTATAAACATTTTCACTGTTTATTCAGCCAGCTTGCCTCTTTCTTATGAAATTTGTCAAGACCTTTCATCAGAGTGGGCAGCCTTACAGCCTGCCCTATGGATTTCAGGCTACAGTTGCATGAGATGGTTTTGTATATCTCATATTTACAGATATCTTCTGCTGGTTCTGTTTCTTAAAATAACCCTGGCTAATATGCTTAGAATATAGATTGCCAGGGTTGAGTTGATTTTTTAATATCAATGCAAGTTTCCACTCCTAAAGATTATTATTTAATTGGCATGGGATTGGTTCCCAAGTTTCACATTTTGAAAGCTCCTAAGTTTTAGCATGCGGCTAGAGCTAAGAAATACTGGCTGGATCATGTAAGAAGCATTGGTGCTTCCCATTAATCACTTAATGAGAGCCCCATTTCTCAATCTGGGATTTAAGAAGCTCCACACAGAGTTTCAAACATTTTCAAATCTTAACTATTAGTATATTCTCACACGGATAATATTCTTAGAGGAACAAATACCTGCTATACTCATACATTACTTAGTATCTCCTATAAATACATTTGTCTTCATAATAGTTCTGTCATTTCCATAAATTTTACAATTATATCAATCTTGATATCACTGTCCCTTACTGATTTCTCCACTTGTCAAACCCTAGTTTATATATTCAAAACTCTGGCAAATTGTTAAGAAACAAATTAAAATCCAAGCACTCAAAAATTTGGACAAAGGAAATGAGCAGACATTCATAAATGATTAACTGCTAATGGCTAGTAAACATAAGACAATTTTTACAGAATCAAAGAAACACACATTTCAATGACAATCAGATACTTGTTTCTTACAAATAAAATCATATTGCTTTGTTTATAATAGTATTTATTCTGGCAAGGAGCTTCTAAGACTAACAACTTCATTTATTGCTATTGAGAATGTAACTTAAATTTTCTTTTTTGCCATATGTAGCAAATATAATGAGAATCCTAAAATCATTTTTGATCTCTTAACTTCACTCAGATACATTTGTTCAAAGGAAATTATCAAAAATGTAGACAAAGATTTATATGTAAAGATATATACTTCAGTGTTATTTGTCATAGCAAAACACTGGAAATAAATGTCTAATACTAAGGTAATGGTTAAAAAAATCATCCACGTCAGAATGTTTACATCCAGTAGAAATAGTGTTCCTAAAACACACCCCAAAAATAATGACATGGGGAAATATGTATGATGTTAAGCAAAAATAATCTAAACACATACAAATTATTGTTTAGATTTATTCCTTAGCTCTTATTCCATGATGTGGGGCAGCAGGTACATCTGTTAAGGTTACTTCTGGGTTTTCTCTGCCTCCCTCACCCCTCATCTTTTGAATGGGATACTTGACAGATGAGTGAATTTGCATATTCGGGTCTTCCCTCTGCCTTTCTATTTTCATATCTTCTTGCCTCAGATTATGCCCTATTCCAGACTTCTACCATCTGTTAAATTTTTACAAGAGCAATCTCTAAAGAAGGGAGGCCAACAGTTGTCCTGCAGTGTCTAAAACTATGAGTCAGTCCAAATTTTATATTCAAATGTGCTAGATCATTAACACACATCACCTCATTTTATGCTTGCAAACATTCAGTGAGTAAGTCATCATTCCCATTTTACGGTGGAGGAAATTTAAGTTGAGCAACTCATGTTACTTCACAATTAGACCATTGACGGCGGGAAGGTTAGATCTTAAGTCTAACTGACTAAAGGACTGATGATTTATCCATTTGTATCATCACTCCCAGGCAGAAGAGGTGGCTTTCACTTTTAGAAAAAACAAAAACAAAAACCCTACTTCAGCTTGTGAGAAAGGAGCTATTTCTAAATGCTTTTATTTTTGACTTTCCAGGAATCTCCTGGTATAGGCTGAAGCTGTCAAAAAATTATACAATAAATGTCTAATTTCCAGGCAGTGGGTCTGAGGGACTGAGAAGCCTGAAGTGAGAGGCTCGTCCTTGTGAACCACTGACTTTTCTCTCCCTCTTTCATGTGCCATGAGTGCCACAGGCAGGATGAGGATGACTCTCCAGGAGCTCCTTGAGCAGCTCGACCATCTTTCAGTGAGATGCTCTTTACCAGTGCATGCTGCCTTTGGAACTCTAGTAATTGCTTGTAAATCCTGCTAAGCCCTGGAAGCTTTTGGTTCATTTGTTTAGCTCTGATGGACTATGAACTAATAAACCAAAGCAGGAAGTCAGTTCTTGGAATCATCTCTTGGAAATTAAACACCATGGTATGATGTGAGTTCATTTCCATTGGATATGATCGCTTAGAGCAAATATCCATTGCATAGTGGGTCATTATATGTAGCTTATCTTATTTCTGGAGAAGTAAGAGCACCTGGGGCCTTCCTCAGCCATATCAGTGGGGGTTCAGCAGAACACATCAGAGACTAAGTCCTGGAAAAATCACACTTTCCTTTTTTGCCAAGATACATTTGCAACATGCTTGTTTGACTAGAGCAGTGAATTGGACACAAAACTGCAAGAACTGAAGAATGTACTTATCACTTTGGAGTTCACCAATGCAATTCTCACCGTGTCTTTGTTCTCCCATTTGGAAAGTGGAGAGAAAACTCCTAGGTAAAATAGTAGAAGCTCCTCCCTTAACTGTAACTTAAACTCTACGGAGCCACTGAGAAAATATTTCATAAACATTTCCTCTATTAAGCAATTCTCCTATATAAGCTATCAAATACCACTCTTTAGTTATTTGCAAAGTCCGCACATATCAGCCTAGCATGTGTAGTTGAAATGCAATCTATCAGTACGCTTTATATCCAACTTTATTTATACTATTGTCAAAAAAGTCTTCAGCAAAGCTAGATTTTTGGTTGCCTCATAAGCATAGAAGACTTGTGCTATTGCTTAATCACTGCTAGCTATGACGTCATGAATTCCATCCTCTCTGCTCATCCAAAGCCCATCCTATTTCCTATCTCAAGCCCCAGTGAGAACATCTTGTTGAACAGTAGAAAAGTTATGAAGATATTTCTAAGGATAGCAACACTGTATTATCAGGAAAAAATAGCATCATGTGATTCATAGGAAAAATTAAATGATAAATATAAAAACTAACATAAAATGGTATCCTTCATTATCTTTCCAAAAGAAAAGAATTATAATAGTTAATGACTTCCTTCCTGAAGAAAGATTGACATGGCTGGCTCCTCAAGATACCTGGGGTACCCAAGGAGATATGGAAATCGACATTTTCTGTGACACGTCAACCTCATTGACTTTGACTTTTCTGCTGATTAACACAAGACCAAATGATGCAATAAGAAGAAAACTGGTCTGTACCTCTAATAATTTTGAGGTTCTGGATAGAGGATTGAACAATAAAGCAATGGGACTAAGTGTTGCTTTTTGAACTCCTTTTCTAATTAGAGGTTATAAGTTTAGCAGAGAAATTAAGACATGAGTAGAGAACAGCTGGCTCTATAGATGGTGTCAAGGCAAGATTTGTTTTCCTGGACTCTGGCTTTCCAGAACAAAGAGTTCCTGGCAAAAGATGATGATCATCTCACAAGGAATGTAGGAGAGTTGTTGACCTGACCAAAGAGCTTCAAAATGAAATTTGTTAAAAAAGTGAAAAATGTCCAGGCAAAATGGCACAACTGAATGCCCCTGAGGATAAAAATGACACAGAGAGAAGCATCATGATATAGGCTCTCTTCTGTTATTTTCAGTGGTAAATAAGAGGGGAGAGGATCAAGATTTTCTGGCCCTAGATGTCTATATTCCATCAGAGGTCGGCACCTGCTCTATTCCCCTGTGTTTGTTCTTTGCCAGCACCCTGCAACTTGCTGGTGTGCTTCGGGTGCAGATCCTAGCTGGCTGGGCTCTTGATCCAATCCTGATGAGGACAGAGCACAAGCAATTTGCCCAAGGCATTTCATTCTTGAAAACGGGCCCACCACCACTGCCGGGCTCCTAATTGTCTTTGCTCCAGGTTTTCTTTGTTAGCAATGAGGCTGAGCTCTGAAGTGCCACCAGAGAGCACTGAGTATCGGCAGAGACTTGAGTTATAACCATACTTCAGCTTAGCTCAGAAGAAGCTGCTCTTTTAAACTGAGTTTCTTTTTTTTCAATATACCTAGTTGATTTCTTTAATACTTTATTATTTTTTAATTATCAGAGGCATGTGCTGAACTCCAGAAAATGATTAACCCAGTATAATTTAGATGGTAAGATTAAAAGATTTAGAGTCAGACCACCTGAGTTAGAACCCCATGTATTAGCTAGGGTTCTTTGGAGAAACAGAATCAACAGGGAACACTTGCAAATATAAAATTTATAGAAGTGTCTCATGTGACCGCAGGAACACAGAGTCCAAAATCCTCAGGGCAGGCTGTGAAGTCAAAGATTCCTACGGAGGGTCTGGACAAACTCCACAGGAGAGGCTCACCAGCCAAAACCAGAAGAGCCTGTCTCTTCTGAATCCTCCTTAAAAGGCTTCCCGTGATTAGATTAAGCATCACTTATTGCAGAAGACATTCCCCTTTGGCTGACTACAAGTGGAATCAGCTGTGGATATAGTTGACGTGATCATGAGCTAATTCTATGAAATGTCCTCATTGCAACAGACAGGCAAGTGCTTGCCCAACCAGACAAACAGGTACCACAACTTGGCCAAGTTGACACATGAACCTGACGATGACAGTCCACCCCTTGTCAACTTAGCAGCTATATATATCACCTTAAATCATAACCAATTTCCAAATAAAAACAAGAAAATGTGCATTTTTTCTTTCACCTAACAATAATCAACAGTCCTGAATAAAACTGGAAACATATTAAATATCTCCAGAATAGGGTGCAAAACCTTGGGTAATATTCATTCATAACTCGATATCTTACGACTTTAATAGTATAATATGAAAAAAACAGCATTACAGTCCTCGTTTCTGTAACTGATCACGTGGTTGAAGTTCATATTTATCAGTACCTTCTTCCACTACACATTCCATGTTCCCTTTACCCTCAGTGAGCACTTCAGCTGGCCGTGGTTCTTTGCCTGGTGGGGTGACCCAAACCTTCATTCCTGAAGTTTCAGAGCCATTGGTAGTCCTGCCCGGATTGGGTTATTACAGTTTTTCATTGGTTTTAATCACAGGGCCTGGTAGTATTAAAAGAAGCCTTAGGGGATCTCCTATATTCCAAGAAAACTCTTCTTTACCCCCATTACATAGTTGCAGTCCTACTTCCCCCTGATAGTCAGAGTCAATCACCCCAGACAATAATGTAATCCCCTTTTTGGCTTGCTGATCCAGTACTTTGGGCATAAGTAGCCCAAAGTGACCAGGTGGCAGTCTTAACTTCCAGTTCAGTGGAATCATTGTTGTTTCTCCTGGAGGAAGCACTACCCATTTTGGAACTAAAACCTGTAGACCAGCAGAGCTCAGGGTCGCAAGGACAGGAAGCAAAAGTTTTCCCAGTGGATCACTAGGGGTAATAGCGAGTGGTACCACTTTCATTTCCACCCCTTGGTTCCTGGACCCATGGACCCTGGCTATGAGAGAAACAGAGCTATACAATGGATGCTGATTCATAACATATACAGCTTCCTGGAGAACATTACCCCAGCCTTTCAAGGTATTGCCATCTTGTTGGCACCATAATTGAGTTTTCAAAAGGCCATTCCACCATTCTATCAATCCAGCTGCTTCTGGATGATGGGGAATATGGTAAGACCAGAGAATTCCATGAGCATATGTCCATTCCCACACTTCATTTTGTGAAATGTGTTCCTTGATCAAAAGCAATGTTATGT
The DNA here is from genome assembly GCF_023851605.1 of Tamandua tetradactyla. Lineage (NCBI taxonomy): Eukaryota > Metazoa > Chordata > Mammalia > Pilosa > Myrmecophagidae > Tamandua > Tamandua tetradactyla. The sequence goes on along the minus strand of NC_135334.1, from coordinate 9,316,494 downwards.
GGAATACCATGGTGATGGATAAGGCATTCTGTAAGCCCATGGATGGTAGTTTTGGCAGAAGCATTGCATGCAGGGAAAGCAAACCCATATCCAGAGAATGTGTCTATTCCAGTTAAAACAAATTGCTGCTCATTCCATGAAGGGAATGGTCCAATGTAATCGACCTGCCACCATGTAGCTGGCTGGTCACCTTGGAGAATGGTGTCATATTGGGGGCTGAGTGTGGGTCTCTGCTGCTGGCAGATTGGGCACTCAGCAGTGGCTGTAGCCAAGTCAGCCTTTGTAACTGGAAGTCCATGTTGCTGAGCCCATGCATAACCTCCATCCCTACCACCGTGACCACTTTGTTCATGAGCCCATTGGGCAATGACAGGAGTTGCTTGGGAAAGAAACTGACTGGTATCCACAGAATGGGTCATCTTATCCACTTGATTATTAAAACCTTCCTATGCTGAAGTCACCCTCTGGTATGCATTCACATGGGACACAAATATCTTCATGTTTTTAGCCCACTCAGAAAGGTCTGTCCACATACTTCTTTCCCAGACCTTTTTGTCACAATTTTCCAATTATGGTCTTTCCAAGTACTTTACGATCCAGTCAAACCATTAGCAACAGCCCATGAGTCAGTATACAAATGTAACTCTGGCCAGTTTTCCTTCCTAGCGAAATGAACAACCAGATGCACTGCTCGAAGTTCTGCCCACTGGGAGAATTTCCCCTCACCATTGTCTTTCAAAGACACCCCAGAAAGGGGTTGTAGTGCTGCAGATGTCCACTTTTGGGTGGTAACTGCATATCGTGCTGGACCATCTGTAAACCAGTCCTGAGTATTCTCTTCCTCCGTCAATTCACTGTAAGCAACTCCCCAAGAGGCCGTAGCTCTGGTCTGGGAAAAATAAAGTAATGTGGCAAGAATGGAGACCATGGGCATTTGAGCCACTTCCTCATGTAACTTACTTTTACCTTCAGGACCTGCTCTGGCCCTATCTCATATATACCATTTCCATTTTACAATAGAGTGCTGCTGTGCATGTCCGACCTAATGGCTTGGGGGGTCAGACAACACCCAGCTCATGATAGGCAACTCAGGTCTCATGGTAACTTGGCCCAGTGGCAGGCCAAAAGCTGTTTCTCAAAAGGACAGTAGTTACCTGCAGCAGATGATAAGGCTTTGCTCCAAAACCCTAAGGGTCTGCATTGTGATTCTCCTACAGGGGCCTGCCAAAGTCTCCAAACAGCATCTCTATTCACGACTGATGCTTCCAGCACCATTGGATCTGCTGGATCATATGGCACAAGTGGCAGAGCAGCTTGTACAGCGGCCTGGACCTGTTGCAGAGCCTCCTCTTGTTCAGGTCCCCACTCAAAATGAACAGCTTTTCTGGTCACTCAATAAATGGGCCAGAGTAGCACACCCAGATGAGGAATATGTTGTCACCAAAATCCAAAAAAGACCAACTAGACATTGTGCTTCTTTTTTGGTCATAAGAAGGGCCAGATGCAGCAATTATCCTTCACCTTAGAAGGGATATCTTGACATGCCCCACACCACTGGACACCTAGAAATCTCACTGAGGTGGAAGGCCCTTGTATTTTTGTTGGATTTATCTCCCATCCTCTGACACGCAAATGCCTTACCAGTAAGTCTAGAGTAGTTGTTACTTCTTGCTCACTAGGTCCAATCAACATGATATCATCAATATTATGGACCAGTGTGATGTCTTGTGGGAGGGAAAAACAATCAAGGTCCCTGCGGACAAGATTATGACATAGAGCTGGAGAGCTGATATACCCCTGAGGTAGGACAGTGAAAGTATATTGCTGACCTTGCAAGCTGAAAGCAAACTGTTTCTGGTGATCCTTACTAATAGCTATTGAGGAAAAAGCATTTGCCAGATCAATAGTGCATACCAGGTACCAGGGGATGTACTGATTTCCTCAAGCAATGATACCACATCTGGAACAACAGCTCTAATTGGAGTTACCACCTGGTTGAGTTTACCATAATCCACTGTCATCCTCCAAGACCCATGTGTTTTCTGCACAGGCCAAATTGGAGAGTTGAACAGGAATGTAGTAGGAATCACCTCCCCTGCATCCTTCAAGTCCTTAAAAGTGGCAGTAATCTCTGCAATTCCTCCAGGAATTTGGTATTGCTTCTGATTTACTATTTTGCTCAATAGGGGAAGTTCTAGAGGCTTCCACTGGGCCTTTCCCGCCATAATAGCCCTCAGGGCACCAGTTAGAAAGCCAATGTGAGGATTCTGCCAGTTGCTCAGTATGTCTATACCAATTATACATTCTGGAACTGGGGAAATAACTACAGGATGGGCCCCGGGGCCCACTGGACCCACTGTGAGACAGACCTGAGCTAAAACTTCATTGATCACCTGGCCCCCATAAGCCCTGACTCTGACTGGTGGACCAGAGTGACATTTTGGGCCCCCTGGAATTAATGTCTCTTCTGAACCAGTGCCTAATAACCTCCAAAATATCTGATCATTTCCTTTTCCCCAATGCACAGTTACCCTGGTAAAAGGCCATCAGTCTCCTTGGGGAAGGCTTGGAGGAAGATTAACAGTATAAATTTGTGGCAGTGTAATAGAGTTCTCTCCCAAAGGGACCTGGCCTCCCCTTCATTCAAGGGGCTCTGGGTCTGTAAACTGTCTCAAGTCTGAAAATTGATTAAGGGACCATGACTCTATGTTTTTGTAATCCAGGTTAGACTTCTGTTTACTTGACCTAGAACTCTTGTTTTGTTTTTTTTTTTTCACATTTTTTTTTATTAATTAAAAAAAGAATTAAAAAAACAATTAGAAATCATTCCAATCTACATGTACAATCAGTAATTCTTAATAACATCACATAGTTGCATATTCATCATTTCTTAGTACATTTGCATCGATTTAGAAAAAGAAATAAAAAGACAACAGAATAAGAATTAAAACAATAATAGAAAGAAAAAAAAACAAAAAAAACAAAAACAAAAAACCTATACCTCACATGCAGCTTCATTCAGTGTTTTAACATAATTGCATTACAATTGGGTAGTATTGTGCTGTCCATTTCTGAGTTTTTATATCCAGTCCCGTTGTACAGTCTGTATCCCTTCATCTCCAATTATCCCTTCTCTTTTTTTTTTTTTAATTAACGGAAAAAAAGAAATTAACCCAACATTTAGAGATCATACCATTCTACACATGCAGTCATTAATTCTTAACATCATCACATAGATGCATGATCATCATTTCTTAGTACATTTGCATTGGTTTAGAAGAACTAGCAACATAACCGAAAAAGATATAGAATGTTAATATAGAGAAAAAAATAAAAGTAATAATAGTAAAATCAAAACAAAACAAAACAAAACAAAACAAAAACCAATAGCTCAGATGCAGCTTCATTCAGTGTTTTAACATGATTACTTTACAATTAGGTATTATTGTGCTGTCCATTTTTGAGTTTTTGTATCTAGTCCTGTTGCACAGTCTGTATCCCTTCAGCTTCAATTACCCATTGTCTTACCCTGTTTCTAACTCCTGCTGAACTCTGTTACCAATGACATATTTCAAGTTTATTCTCGAATGTCCGTTCACATCAGTGGGACCATACAGTATTTGTCCTTTAGTTTTTGGCTGGATTCACTCAGCATAATATTCTCTAGGTCTGTCCGCGACTTCTCGCTCAGCATCAAGCCCCCGGCCGGCGGGTGAGACAATGAGGAGAGACAGAGAGACGCAGACAAATCCGCGCTGGTGAGAAACACAGATCCAAGACATGTAGCAGTTGTGAGCACAGACCTTTACTGGAGTTAAGCTTGCATTCTCTGTTACAGGTTCCACGCGGGACAAGATGCCCCGCGGGGGAACAACCTCTATGCGGCCGTCAGGTACGGCTCCCTGTGGGTCGTCTCCACCCACCCTGTCCGGGTAACCTCTTATATACTGTGCCCAAACCCAATAGGTTAGTGCCACGTATACAGAGGTGATTGGAAGATAGGGTTGGTGGGCGCGTACGTCATACGCGGAAACAGGATGCGGGCGCCATCTTGACTCACTTGATGGGCGGGGGGAACTCTAGAGCAGGCTGCAGCGTGTCCACTAGGCCTGACCCGGGAGGCGGCTCTCCACATAGGTCCATCCATGTTATTACATGGTTCATAAGTTTATCTTGTCTTAAAGCTGCATAATATTCCATTGTATGTATATACCACAGTTTGTTTAGCCACTCTTCTGTTGATGGAGATTTTGGCTGTTTCCATCTCTTTGCAATTGTAAATAATGCTGCTATAAACATTGGTGTGCAAATGTCCGTTTGTGTCTTTGCCCTTAAGTCCTTTGAGTAGATACCTAGCAATGGTATTGCTGGGTCGTATGGCAATTCTATATTCAGCTTTTTGAGGAACCGCCAAACTGCCTTCCACAGTGGTTGCACCCTTTGACATTCCCACCAACAGTGGATAAGTGTGCCTCTTTCTCCGCATCCTCTCCAGCACTTGTCATTTTCTGTTTTGTTGATAATGGCCATTCTGGTGGGTGTGAGATGATATCTCATTGTGGTTTTGATTTGCATTTCTCTAATGGCCAGGGACATTGAGCATCTCTTCATGTGCCTCTTGGCCATCCGTATTTCCTCTTCTGAGAGGTGTCTGTTCAAGTCTTTTTCCCATTTTGTAATTGGGTTGGCTGTCTTTTTGTTGTTGAGATGAACAATCTCTTTATAAATTCTGGATACTAGACCTTTATCTGATATATCGTTTCCAAATATTGTCTCCCATTGTGAAGGCTGTCTTTCTACTTTCTTGATGAAGTTCTTTGATGCACAAAAGTGTTTAATTTTGAGGAGTTCCCATTTATTTATTTCCTTCTTCAGTGCTCTTGCTTTAGGTTTAAGGTCCATAAAACCGCCTCCAGTTGTAAGATCCATAAGATATCTCCCAACATTTTCCTCTAACTGTTTTATGGTCTTAGACCTAATGTTTAGATCTTTGATCCATTTTGAGTTAACTTTTGTATAGGGTGTGAGAGATGGGTCTTCTTTCATTCTTTTGCATATGGATATCCAGTTCTCTAGGCACCATTTATTGAAGAGACTGCTCTGTCCCAGGTGAGTTGGCTTGACTGCCTTATCAAAGATCGAATGTCCATAGATGAGAGGGTCTATATCTGAGCACTCTATTCGATTCCATTGGTCGATATATCTATCTTTATGCCAATACCATGCTGTTTTGACCACTGTGGCTTCATAATATGCCTTAAAGTCAGGCAGCGCGAGACCTCCAGCTTCGTTTTTTTTCCTCAAGATGTTTTTAGCAATTCGGGGCACCCTGCCCTTCCAGATAAATTTGCTTATTGGTTTTTCTATTTCTGAAAAATAAGTTGTTGGGATTTTGATTGGTATTGCATTGAATCTGTAAATCAATTTAGGTAGGATTGACATCTTAACTATATTTAGTCTTCCAATCCATGAACACGGTATGCCCTTCCATCTATTTAGGTCTTCTGTGATTTCTTTTAGCAGTTTTTTGTAGTTTTCTTTATATAGGTTTTTTGTCTCTTTGGTTAAATTTATTCCTAGGTATTTTATTCTTTTAGTTGCAATTGTAAATGGGATTCGTTTCTTGATTTCCCCCTCAGCTTGTTCATTACTAGTGTATAGAAATGCTACAGATTTTTGAATGTTGATCTTGTAACCTGCTACTTTGCTGTACTCATTTATTAGCTCTAGTAGTTTTGTTGTGGATTTTTCCGGGTTTTCGACGTATAGTATCATATCGTCTGCAAACAGTGATAGTTTTACTTCTTCCTTTCCAATTTTGATGCCTTGTATTTCTTTTTCTTGTCTAATTGCTCTGGCTAGAACCTCCCACACAATGTTGAATAATAGTGGTGATAGTGGACATCCTTGTCTTGTTCCTGATCTTAGGGGGAAAGTTTTCAATTTTTCCCCATTGAGGATGATATTAGCTGTGGGTTTTTCATATATTCCCTCTATCATTTTAAGGAAGTTCCCTTGTATTCCTATCTTTTGAAGTGTTTTCAACAGGAAAGGATGTTGAATCTTGTCGAATGCCTTCTCTGCATCAATTGAGATGATCATGTGATTTTTCTGCTTTGATTTGTTGATATGGTGTATTACATTAATTGATTTTCTTATGTTGAACCATCCTTGCATACCTGGGATGAATCCTACTTGGTCATGATGTATAATTCTTTTAATGTGTTGTTGGATACGATTTGCTAGAATTTTATTGAGGATTTTTGCATCTGTATTCATTAGAGAGATTGGTCTGTAGTTTTCTTTTTTTGTAATATCTTTGCCTGGTTTTGGTATGAGGGTGATGTTGGCTTCATAGAATGAATTAGGTGGTTTTCCCTCCACTTCGATTTTTTTGAAGAGTTTGAAGAGAATTGGTACTAATTCTTTCTGGAACGTTTGGTAGAATTCACATGTGAAGCCATCTGGTCCTGGACTTTTCTTTTTAGGAAGCTTTTGAATGACTAATTCAATTTCTTTACTTGTGATTGGTTTGTTGAGGTCATCTATGTCTTCTTGAGTCAAAGTTGGTTGTTCATGTCTTTCCAGGAACCCGTCCATTTCCTCTAAATTGTTGTATTTATTAGCGTAAAGTTGTTCATAGTATCCTGTTATTACCTCCTTTATTTCTGTGAGGTCAGTAGTTATGTCTCCTCTTCCATTTCTGATCTTATTTATTTGCATCCTCTCTCTTCTTCTTTTTGTCAATCTTGCTAAGGGCCCATCAATCTTATTGATTTTCTCATAGAACCAACTTCTGGTCTTATTGATTTTCTCTATTGTTTTCATGTTTTCAATTTCATTTATTTGTGCTCTAATCTTTGTTATTTCTTTCCTTTTGCTTGCTTTGGGGTTAGCTTGCTGTTCTTTCTCCAGTTCTTCCAAATGGATAGTTAATTCCTGAATTTTTGCCTTTTCTTCTTTTCTGATATAGGCATTTAGAGCAATAAATTTCCCTCTTAGCACTGCCTTTGCTGCGTCCCATAAGTTTTGATATGTTGTGTTTTCATTTTCATTCGCCTCGAGGTATTTGCTAATTTCTCTTGCAATTTCTTCTTTGACCCGGTCGTTGTTTAGGAGTGTGTTGTTGAGCCTCCACGTATTTGTGAATTTTCTGGCACTCTGCCTATTATTGATTTCCAACATCATTCCTTTATGGTCCGAGAAAGTGTTGTGTAAGATTTCAATCTTTTTAAATTTGTTGAGACTTGCTTTGTGACCCAGCATATGGTCTATCTTTGAGAATGATCCATGAGCACTTGAGAAAAAGGTGTATCCTGCTGTTGTGGGATGTAATGTCCTATAAATGTCTATTAAGTCTAGTTCATTTATAGTAATATTCAGATTCTCTATTTCTTTGTTGATCCTCTGTCTAGATGTTCTGTCCCTTGATGAGAGTGGTGAGTTGAAGTCTCCAACTATTATGGTATTTGTGTCTATTTCCCTTTTCAGTGTTTGCAGTATATTCCTCACGTATTTTGGGGCATTCTGATTTGGTGCGTAAATATTTATGATTGTTATGTCTTCTTGTTTAATTGTTCCTTTTATTAGTATATAGTGTCCTTCTTTGTCTCTTTTAACTGTTTTACATTTGAAGTCTAATTTGTTGGTTATTAGTATAGCCACTCCTGCTGTTTTCTGGTTGTTATTTGCATGAAATATCTTTTCCCAACCTTTCACTTTCAACCTATGTTTATCTTTGGGTCTAAGATGTGTTTCCTGTAGACAGCATATAGAAGGATCCTGTTTTTTAATCCATTCTGCCAATCTATGTCTTTTGATTGGGGAATTCAGTCCATTGACATTTAGTGTTATTACTGTTTGGATAATATTTTCCTCTAACATTTTGCCTTTTGTATTATATATATCATATCTGATTTTCCTTCTTTCTACACTCTTTTCCATATCTCTCTCTTCTGTCTTTTTGTATCTGACTCTAGTGCTCCCTTTAGTATTTCTTGCAGAGCTGGTCTCTTGGTCACAAATTCTCTCAGTGACTTTTTGTCTGAGAATGTTTTAATTTCTCCCTCATTTTTGAAGGATAATTTTGCTGGATATAGGAGTCTTGGTTGGCAGTTTTTCTCTTTTAGTATTTTAAATATATCATCCCACTGTCTTCTAGCTTCCATGGTTTCTGCTGAGAAATCTACACAAAGTCTTATTGGGTTTCCCTTGTATGTAATGGATTGTTTTTCTCTTGCTGCTTTCAAGATCTTCTCTTTCTCTTTGACCTCTGACATTCTAACTAGTAAGTGTCTTGGAGAACGCCTATTTGGGTCTAATCTCTTTGGGGTGCGCTGCACTTCTTGGATCTGTAATTTTAGGTCTTTCATAAGAGTTGGGAAATTTTCAGTGATAATTTCTTCCATTAGTTTTTCTCCTCCTTTTCCCTTCTCTTCTCCTTCTGGGACACCCACAACACGTATATTTGTGCGGTTCATATTGTCCTTGAGTTCCCTGATACCCTGTTCAAATTTTTCCATTCTTTTCCCTATAGTTTCTGTTTCTTTTTGGAATTCAGACGTTCCATCCTCCAAATCACTAATTCTATCTTCTGTCTCTTTAAATCTATCATTGTAGCTATCCATTATTTTTTCTATGTTTGCTACTTTATCCTTCACTTCCGTAAGTTCTGCGATTTGTTTTTTCAGTTTTTCTATTTCTTCTTTATGTTCAGCCCATGTCCTCTTCATGTCCTCCCTCAATTTATCGATTCATTTTTGAAGAGGTTTTCCATTTCTGTTCGTATATTCAGCATTAGTTGTCTCAGCTCTTGTGTCTCATTTGAGCTATTGGTTTGTTCCTTTGACTGAGCCATATTCTCAATCTTTTGAGCGTGGACAGTTATCTTCTGCTGCTGGCGTCTGGGCATTTATTCAGATTTCTCTTGGTGTTGGACCCAGCAAGGTTGTAATATTTTTCTGTGAAATCTCTGGGTTCTGTTTTTCTTATCCTGCCCAGTAGGTGGCGCCCGTGGCACACGTTTGTCTGCGGGTCCCACCAGTAAAAGGTGCTGTGGGACCTTAAACTTTGGAAAACTCTCGCCGTCCTGGGGGTTCGCTAGCCAAAGCGGCTTTAGCCGGCCCGGGGTCCGAACGCAGGGAGGGTGTCCGAACGCAGGGAGGGTTGCTGATCGCCGCAGCCAGGGAAAGAGCCCGTCCGAATTTCCTAGTCGGCCCTGGGCAACAAGCGTGGCGGGAGGGTGCCAGCGGCAGCGGCCCGCCCGAGAGAGTGCACGTTCCCCGGGAGTCACGGGGTCACCGTTCTCCGCGGCCTGGGGGTTTCCGATCCAATTCTCTCAGTTGGTCCGGGGGCTGCGCGTGGTGTGGGCGCCAGTCGCCTTGGTTTCAGGGGACCACCTCTCCAATTCTCCCAGCCGGCCCGGGAAGGGGGAAGGGAGTAACTCCGGCCGCTTGCCACCCCGCCCGGTAAGGCCCGCGCGCCTCGGCGATCTCACCCGAGCTGCTTCTCTCAGCCAGCCAGCCCTTCCAGGATGGGGTACGCTGTCTTTTTTATCTCTGTTGTGGCTTTGGGCGCTTTCTGTATCGTTTCTACTCCCCTAGTAGGTGTCCTGGAGAAGAAACTAAGATCCGCGCGTCTTACTAAGCCGCCATCTTCCAGGAACAGAACTCTTGTTTATACAGCTCGAACAAGAATTTAGTAGACTGCCTTTCTATTGAATTTCTAGGTACCCCATGATTTACTAGCCAATGCCCCAAATCTCTGCGAGTCATATAATTTTGATGCCTGCTTTGAGTTTTCTGTCTATTATAATAGCCACATCTACCCTGTCTTTGGCGATTAAATGCTGCCACCTGGCTTCTGCCAACTCGGGATCCTGTCATTCCCATTGTGTTTAGGGATTCCAACTCAATGACAGCAGTTCCTACGTAATATCTGACCTACAGAGAAGTGCAGCCACAGAGCTCTTCAGGTATGATAGTCTCACGAATTTATTTCTCACTGTTCTGGTAAAAGATGCACCCTTCGGACATTCCTGGGGTGTAAGAGCAGGCTTTACATGATAAATCCACTTTAACATTCCAATCTCTCTAAGCCTCTGGATCCCCTCATCTACATTATAGCAGGGCAGTTCTGGCATTTCAACCTCAGGTAATGTTGGCCACCTTTTGATCCATGTTTCAACCAACCATCTGAACAAGCTGTTAATACCTTTTCTAACCCATCAAACTATAACATTGAATGCAGAATCTCTGCTTAGTGGGCCCATATCAATAAATTCAGCCTGATTCAGCCTTATATTCCTCCCACCATCATCCCACACCCTTAAAATCCATTGCCACACATATTCCCCTGATTTCTGTCTATACAAATTGGAAAACTCACACAGTTCTTTTGGAGTTAATATACCTCCTCATGTGTGATACTTTGTACCTCACCTTTAGGGGTCTATTGGGACTTTAGTCTGGAAGAAATGAAGTGTGATGGCTGTGGGTCATGAAAAGAATTAGGAATATCTTCCAAGCCATTTGCTTCAGGGCCTTCATTTGCAGTTTCATCTGGTGAAGCAGGATTAATAACTCTAGGGCTAATCCCTTCAGGAGGAGGTTGGGTGGCCAACTCCTCAAGGCAGGCTGGAGGTGGGCTGGTTATATCCTCAGAGCAAACTATTACAGGGTTATCTAGAGAAGATTCAGCATAACCTAGGGTTTCAACCTCATCCCCGACATCATTATCAATCCATATGTCACCATCCCATTTTTCAGGGTCTCACTCCTTTTCAATCAGTGCCCTCACTTTAGCAGCAGACACCATGCAAGATTGAGATTTCAGTTTATGTTGTAAAATTGCTACTCTAACAATAAGATTCTGAGTCTAATTTTCAGAGATCTCAAGTCTACGGCTACAGGAAATAAGATTTTCCTTCAGGATACTCATAGAAATGTCTACATCTGTCAGATGGTGCTTAAGCTTCTCGTTTGAAACCTTAAGTCCATCCCTTTCACTCCTAAATGTAGCCAGTGTATCTAACAACAACCAACCAACATCTCTATACCTCTTATTTCTGCAAAACTCTGTAAAAGTGTCAAAAACATTTTCCCTCAGAGCCTGGCTTCGTACAAATGAAGCATTAGGAGAATCAAATGGTGATATTTTGACTATTTCTTTTGTCAACTCACTCCATGGATTTGGAGTGTCATTCTGATTATGGGAATCAGAGTCCTTAGTGTCTCTGAGTCCAGTCAGAGTAGAAAACCATTCATAAAAACCCATTTTTAAGATTCTGTTTCTTAAGAACCAAGATGCATTAGCTAGGGTTCTCTGGAGAAACAGAATCAACAGAGAACACTTGCAAATATAAAATTTATGGAAGTGTCTCACATGACCACAGGAACACAGAGTTCCTCCTTAAAAGGCTTCCCGTGATTAGATTAAGCATCACTTATTGCAGAAGACAATCCCCTTTGATTGACAGCAAATGGAATCAGCTGTGGATGTAGCTGACGTGATCATGATCTTATTCTATGAAATGTCCTCATTGCAACAGACAGGCCAGCACTTGCCCAACCAGACAAACAGGTACCACAACTTGGCCAAGTTGACACATGAACCTGACCATGACACCCCACTCACACTATTTACTAATCTCTAGAGTGTCAAATCATGTATTCATAAAGTGGGGATTGTCATGGTAGTGAATCCTAAGGAAGTTAAGGCATGCGATGACTTAGCTCAGTGCTTAACTCATCATAATGATCCAATACTTGCAAGATGTTGTTAATTTTGTTATTATATTCATTATTAGTATATTGTTCCAAGGTTCTGCCATGGGACTTTGAGAAGCAATGAGAGATTCATATATAGGTGTCTGGGTTTTCAGTGTTTGACCAGTGTTTCACCACAGTGTTTGAGAGAGAACTGGCAAAACCTTGGCCTGCCATTTAGAATGTGTCAGTCAGGTGCCTTCCTACCATGTTGAATATTTAATAGTACTGCCTATTGGATCCATTCCTATATTAACGTGTTCAGAGCCTACAAATCAAGTTTATCACCTATGTAGGGGCCAGCCAACATTTTCACACATCTCCATAAATGGGCTTCTACCTAAACCCAGCATCTTCCTCTATGCTGCTGCTCTCATTATATTAGCTCATAAGTATGGGGGGAGAGCACAAAAAGAAAATCTATGGGGCGTTTTCACATATGACAAAGGACATCATTTCATATTCATCCCTGAGGCTTTAATTTGGGTGATATTAATGGCTGGAATGTGGCAAGGAAAAGAAATACTTTCACTTGAAAAAGAAAAATAAATAGATCATGTTAAAGGTATCAGAGATTTATCTTCAATTACTTGAAGACTTGTTGTGGAGACTTGGTAGTATATTTGTTTTGTGTTATTTCACATAGCAGATCAAGGATCAAAGAATAGAAATAATAGGGAGGCCAATGTCAAACAACTAAAGGGGAACCTTCTAACAATTAGAGTTGAAGAATGGAATGGAACGGCTCAAATTCTTTTGTTTTCCTCAAAGATTCAAGCGACAGTAACAACAGCACTAAATAATTATCGTGCTAATAATTACTTCCTCCTAAGTCTAAGGTTTAACAGTAGGATTTCCTCTTCCTGCTTTCTGTGTCCAGTCCTGGGCCTTCCAGACCCTGAAAATAAAGTTATTTCTAAGGCTGAAAGCATCCTTAGTGCACGTGGAAGCTAGAGACACAATAAAAGTAGGTATTGACAGATACCTTTAAGACTAAAGTTAAAAGTTTAGCAGAATATTCCACCCCCCCAACAGAAAGCAAAACTTCTTCAAAACCTCCAAAGAGTAATGATAATCTCTCACACAACCATGGGTTTTTAATTCCTTTATTCCACCTGATCTCAGATCATGACTGGACATGGTCTAGATAAGGGAGTAATTAGCATGTTTTGAGATCTAGAGCCAGAGCTGCCCATTGGTGTGATCGCTGCCGGGAGGAGAAATCTGCTCAGCAGGCAGTGCTATGCCCCAAAGATAAAGCTGGAGCAGTCTTTCTCTGGCCCTGACACAATAAACTCAGCACAGAACTGGATCACCTGGAAGGCTCAGGACTGAGTAGCAGTATGCTTTGATAAGCAATGAGGACATCCTGGAAAAGGCAGCATCCAGAAGTCAAAGTACACAGAAGTGTGTTATCAGGCCCCACCCTACTTCATCTCTCCAGCTGCTGGCATGGGATATAGGGGAAGGACCTCAATCCCCAGAAAAGGATACAGAAATGAAATAAGACCAGATATCAGACCTACTGATAATGGGACTCATGAAGGGCCATATATATAAAAAAAAGAGCAATAAATTTCAAAGCACTCCATAACAATTAGTTATAGAACAGATTTCAGAGTTAGGTATGGATTACAGTTCTACAATTTTAGGTTTTTCTTTCTAGCTGCTCCAAGAAACTGCAGGCTAAAAAAAAAAAATCAATATAATGATTCATTAGACATACTCATTTGTTAAATCCTATCTTCTCTGTTATAATCCCACCTTTTCGTTTGATCTTTCTCCCGCTCTTTAGGGGTATTTGAGCTATGCCCATTCTAACTTTTCATGTTGGAAAAGGCTGTCAATAATATGGTATGGGGGATGGAGCTAATTGATGTTCTGGAAAGAATGGTCCTGCTAAAGGTTCCAGGATTTATTTGGCTTAGGAACCCATCTGAGGTTGTAGTTTTCTGCAAAGTAAACATATATATGAAACTTTTGAAGAATCTCAGATAGAGGCCTAGGTGTTCTTTAAGGTTGGCAGGAATGGTTTTGATTGGGGTTTGGTAATCATGGTAAATAGCAATATCTAGCTGAAGCTTGCATAAGAGAAGCCTCCAGAGAAGCCTCTCAACTCTATTTGAACTCTCTTGACTACTGGTACTTTGTTACGATTCTTTCTTCCCTTTTGTTGATCCTACAGTACCAGGGTCAGGCTCATCCTTGGGAGTCATAACCCACCCCTAGATGGAGGGGTGAGACTTTCACCCCTAGATGTCTCGTCCAATGTAGGGGGGAGGGTAAATGAACTGCTTTCTGTAGGCAATATTTACAGTGGTTAGGAGCATAGACTGTGGAGCCAGATAGCCTGGTTCACATCCCAGCTCCACCAGGTACTTGTCGAGTTATCTCAGTCAAGCTATTAGCATCTCTGAATCTAGGGCTTTTCCTTTGTGAAATAAGAATAGGAATGATAGGGTTAGAATAGGAATAATATCTATACTGCAGTGTTATTTGACGATTAAATGAGTTAACATATGTGAAGCTCCGAGAATGCTGCATGACACATAGTTAAAGTGTTAGCTAATAGATATACCAGAAGGAGAAGAAACTTCTGCTGAAGAGCAGTCATAGTGCCAATGCTCACGCCCCAACTGTGGTGACGATGATGACAGTAGTGATTGCTTGCCAACGTTTTGCCATCCAGAACTAACGCCCTGAACTCCATCCCCCTCAAGATCCTCTTCAATTCCTCTGGGTGGTAGGCAGCTGCCCCATCTTTGCAATTTTGCTTAATCAAGGAACACTTGACTGTGCTGTCTTAAGAGGTTCTGGGCTAAGTAGCATCCTGCTCTGAAGGAGACCGAATATATGAAATCCTTTAATGAGCAGGTTGGGGAGGGATGGGACTTTGAAGAAAACCCAAGATCTTGATGGTGTAAATAGGATGCAGCCCCCTCCAATCACCCTGGATGTTGATTAACATAGGACAGAAATATGAATATTCTTCCTCCCCTCCCCCCATGATTATCCATGGTCATGATTGAGCCAATGAGACAGACAGAAAGAGCCTGGGACAAGCTTAAATCCTGAACCAACTCTTGCTGGGCATCCTTGGGCTCCTTTATTTTATCTTTCTTTCTTTGTCTGTCTAGTGAATTTACCATTGCCCATTTTCTGGAGTTGCATGTAGGGGTGATCATAAAGCACCTCCTTACAGACGGTCCCTCTGCCTCCTTCTTCTATTTAGTTATACAGATACAGACATAGTGGTACATAGCAGTTCCTCCAACAGCTTCTATCTCCATGCTCCCCTATGCCAGGGGTAGTAGAAATCTCCTGAAAAGGGGCAGATTTGACCCAATAGAAGTATCTGATATGTAGGATGCTCACTGACTGAGAGCTCTGCGTCTCCTCTGGGCCTTCGGGCATTGTTTGAAACAACTGAGTGCAATCAGAGAAGGGCCTCTTCAGCGATCAAGAAGGTGGAGAGCTTGGCAATGAGAAGAAACTTGTTAAACATGAAGGGTACAGAAATAGGTACGTGGAAACTGCTCACAAAGCTTCACTGCAATTGAACTAGGGGCACCCTCTGAAGCAATAAAGAGGTAATTTAGTACTAGAAAGAAAATTTAGTCTGCACAGTAGGAAGCAAACTCGTAGAATTCATCCCCACAACAGGTTTAAATGTTAAAGGTTCAGCCAGAGTGAGATAGACTTATTGATTGGTTATAGAGGGAAATGAGGTTTTGGAGGGTCACATTTAATCACATGGTACTGCGTTTGTGAGAAAGACAATAGGTCCTAGGGATGTTGCACGATCCATCCTTGAATGCTTTTCTAGTTAACAGAGAAAAGAGCACACATCTCACAATTTTCTATACTTCACTCAGCACTGTCCATCCAAGGAAGTGATCTGTATAGAAGCCCAGAGGGACACAGTGTGGAACACTGAATTCTCATTAAGTTCACATCTAAGTTCCAACATTTATGTCTTACCTAATATTGGGAAATTTATCTAACCTCTTTGCTTCAGCTTCCCCATTTGTAAAACAAGGATACAAAATAGTTCAGACTCTCTAGAGTGGCGGTAGAGATTAAATGAGCTACTTCATGTGACTCTATCACAGTGTCTAGCATGAAATAAGCATTCCATAAATACTGACAGTTGTTATTATTATGGTTGTTAAGGTTAAGATTGGACCAGACATTAGAAGCCAGGGGTAAGTCAGAGGCAGAAGGAAACATCCAGACATTGCCTTCTCCAAAATAGTTTTCAGGGTAGCCATCCACAGACACCATAAGAGCCCATGGAAGTTTTCATTAGGAGTCCTCTGAGTCCCATGTGCATGTAGAAACTCAGACTGAAACATCCTTGCTGGAGTGGATTCTATAAACAGTGTTATTTACTTGGCTTGCGCTGTCTGGGCACAAACTTCGACTAACATGTAGGGTCAACCAGTTTAAAAGCTTCAACTTTTAAAATATACGCAGAGGGGTGTTCTTTAATGCAAAGCGGGACAGAAAATGGTTCTGTGAGATTATTGATTGAACAACAGTGGGGTCCGAGAACAATATACATTTTACCATACATTTAATTTAGGAATAAACCTGTACCATAAAGGTTAAGCTTCACAGCGGGGCTTTGATATCAATTTCCAGTTCCTCTCACTGGTTATGCCTTCAGTCCTGACCAAGAAAATAACCTTTGTCTGGACTTTGATTTTTCCAGATCATTCCGTGCAGTCTTCTTTTAGAGATTACTTCCTTAAGCAATTGTCCTGATCATTGAGGAGTGTTTGTAATTTATAGCAGTTTCCAGCCTTTGCGCTATTGACATTTTGAGCATACCATGTACTTCTTTGTTGTGGGGCTGTTCTCTGCATTGTAGGATGTTTAGCAACATCCTTGACACCTAGTAGATGCCAGTAGCAGCCTCCCATCCCTGTGTGACAACCAAAACTCTCTCCAGACATTTTCAAATGTTCTCTGATTTGGGGAGGGCAAAATCTTTCCTGGCTGAGAACCAATGGTCTAAAGGTATTTACCCAAAGATAGCTCAAAGAAAATTAAAAGTGACGGCACTAAGAAAGAGGATGTTAATGAAACCTGTAGGGTGCTGTGTGGGCTAACATTGTATATGCAACTTCTGTAAAGATTCACTGTTAATGCATCAGTACATCATACTTATGCCTAGCGTCAGCAATGAGGCCTGATTCCTTGGGACATTAAAAGCTTCACACCTCGGTTTTCTCACCTGTAAAATGAGGGTAATATGAGTTCCTCATAATCTGTGTGTGTACATGTGTGTGTGCACACAGGTAGTACTTAGAACAGTAACTGGCACATAAAACGTTTGCTGTTACTATGATATTTAATGTTTACATAAACCTAACAGCACAGGCATGGTTATTATCCCCTCTCAATAATGAGGAAATAATTAGGTGTTCAGAGAAGATAAGCAATAAGACCCTTGCTCATGGAATCACATGGCAGAATTGAAATGATAACTCAAGTCTATCACACTCCAGATCCAATGCTCTTAACCCCTACTCCTTAGGGAGTAATAATTATTTAGAAGATTTGCTTACTTCAATATGTTCTTCCAATCTTTTCAATATGTGCCCTGGGTTTTCTTTCAGCCTCCTATTCTGCAAAATTATGTTTGAAATTCCTTCTGGGAAGCATCTTTCCCTACCTCTTAGTTTTGAGGAATTAAAACAACATACATAAAGCGTGAAGCACAGTATCTTTTATCTAGGCAAAGCATAATATCGGCTATTATTATTGAAATGATGCCCCCATGGGTGGAAAATGCAAGGCAGATGACACTTTCTATAACATTAAACATCTTGTATATTCTTAGTAGTAACTGCTTCTTTCATGATCAATAACTGAGTTGACTGCAACTGGATTCCAGGAAGCTGCCCAGTCTCCCATATTTGTGACTGCTATCTATCTGTATTAAGTGGAGACACCAGAAAAAAGCAAGACCCTCATTTCTGTTGGACATGATAGCAGACACTGTTTATTGTTTGACCCTGTATCTCTCCCCTCCTTCTTCTCTGCCTCTTCCAGGACAGGGGCAGGGAAAATAAAATGCAAACTTTCCAACCCTCCCTTGCAGCTAGAAGTGGCCTCATTCTACAATACAGTTCTGACATGTGAAATATGAATCAAGGTCTCCTGGGCCTCTGAGAAGGTTTTTAGTTGGCCTGCGGAAGGGAAAGCATGGCTTCTGCCTCTCTGCTTTCACCTTGTTTGGTATTTGAAGATGCAACAGCAATATTGCTCCACAGTGGAAAAATTGGGGGAATAACAGAGACATCAACTTTGACTCACAGAACTCCTGAACCAATATCAGCAAAACCCTCGTCCAGCTCATTGATTGAGAAAGATAAACTAGTTTGCTTAGAACATGATGTCAGGTTTTCTGTTATTTGCAGCCAAATTCATTCCTAATAGATATAGATAGATATTATCCATCCACTTAGAGAGGGAAAGCAGGAGATAGGAAGTGTGTATTTTGAAAGTGAATTCCTCTTCTGCTGAGTGAAGAGTCAGAGGGTGGGGAGAGAAAGACATTATGTGTTGAGTTTCTGGCAAGCTTAGTCTAGGCATTTTACAATTGTGGCCCCATTTACTCTTTAATAACTCTGTGTCATGAGATGGTGCTTTTTTCCATTTTACAGATGAGAAAAGTGAGGTGCAGTGAGGTTCTACAGCTTTCTCAAGATCACACAGCCAGTAAGTGGTACAGCTGGAATCAGAAATGAGAATTAAATAATGTTGAAGCATGGAAACAGAAATAGACTTACAAAAGCCTTTATCCTCACAGAGGAGAGAGAATTAGATCACTGAAACATTTGAACCTAAATGATTGCTTATCCCAGGAGTACTGGGAGAAGTATCTCATCTCTGGCACACAGCTTTGCTCCAGTGTGAAATTTGGGAACCTGTATCAGTTTGAATGGAAGAAAGTTTTCGTCAGCTGTCCTCAGGACCATTTTTTTTTCCAACCTCCCCCCACCAAAAAGTTCTTGCCAGAAACCACACTTTTCCTGGCACCTGCAGTAGGTGTGCTCTTCTCAGACAAACAGAATTTACATACCTGGAGGCTTCATATCCAGATTTCCTAAGAGTCTCAAGGAACTGATTTTGACAGCTGAGAGATGTCAAGCAACTGAGAAATGCAAAATAGAACACAAGCAAAAATCCCAAGGGAGGCTGTGTCTGAAGAATCACACTGGTATAATTAAACCCCAGCAAGCATCTCAGAACCATGGAAATGGGACCAGCATCAAGATGACACATGCTTCTTTCTGCCA
The DNA here is from genome assembly GCF_023851605.1 of Tamandua tetradactyla. Taxonomy (NCBI): domain Eukaryota; kingdom Metazoa; phylum Chordata; class Mammalia; order Pilosa; family Myrmecophagidae; genus Tamandua; species Tamandua tetradactyla. Next base: position 9,297,419 of record NC_135334.1, on the reverse strand, counting down.
TATGGGACACTAACACCTCCTTTTCAGGCAAGAAATGCTCAAGAGAAAGAGAGTATAACAGCACCCCAAGGTCTGATTTGGGGAGCCCATTTTAGTTAGGGCTCTGCAGATTAGCAAAGATGTCTGTTTCTAGGGTTAGATGGAAGTTGGAGGTGGTGAACTCTGAGGAGGAAGAGGAAACATTTGTCTTGTCAAGTAAAAATCCTAGCCAATCTGCCAGAATTTAATTGGAGGTTGGCAGTTTTCTAATGTCATCACAAGCTCAGGGTCAGCTCTGCAATTGTACTCACCATAATGCCAAGAATCTACCCTTTAGAAGGGCATCTGGCCATCAACTCTGCACCCTTTATTTTTTTAGTCCCTGGATTCAGCACAGAACCTCTCCCAGACCTCACACCAGGAGGATAGCTGCACTCTTCTCTGTGCCATCTGGTACCACTTGGTTCCCTGTGGATTGGGCTGGGCTTTATCCCAGCTTGGCAATGAGAAATACTTCTCTCTCCAGTAGTCCCAGGACCAAGCTCCAGTAAGGAGCTGTGAGAAATACAAACCACAGAGCGGGACTGAATGTGAAACCAGTAGCATAAAGTATTCTGACAAGGAATTCCAACTGGATCACCTAGGCATCTCCAAAAATGTGTGTGAGCATTGGGCAGTGCAACGGTGACTCAGTGGCAGAATTCTCACCTGCCATGCCAGAGACCGAGATTTGATTCCTGGAGCCTGCCCATGCCAAAACCCAAAAATGTGTGTGGGCATCTAAATTAAAGTCCTGGACACCTGCTTTTACAGAAAGGCAGCCAGCCAGGGAGAAGCACCTCTAATAATAATAAATCTTAAGGAAGGACCTGGATGGAGAAAGACTGGGCAGTAGCAATTGTCAAATGGCATTAGGGTTGGGGCCAGTAGCTGCAAAGAACATTTTCTCCCTTCATGTAATAACATGGAGAAGTGCATTAGCCACAGGGTCAAAAAATAGGCATTAGTAGTTGATTATAGTTCCACAGGACTACCAGTATTTCTTTAATTAAAAAGATGCCACATGGCTGACAGAAGGTATCAGAGACACTGGGATTGTTTTCTTCTACCTACATGTTGCTGGAAACATTTGCCCCGGATCTTGCCTGCACTTGCTATTTCACTGCCTCCATCACTCAGAACTAAGCCATCCTTCCCTAGAGCTAGCATGAATCTGAAAGCCAAGTCTTTGGGGCTTCTTCCTTTCAGAGAGGGAGGGCACCAGAAAGACAAAAAGCCCCTGAAGAACAAAACAGAGAAATCAAGAGGGGAGGAGAAGGGTGAAATGAACTCACATTCTGGGGCAGTGCATCCCTGCCAGACAATCCCCTTACGCTTCAGGTTAGTGGTTCTCACGTGGGGTCCACAGGCCAGCAGCATCCACAGCCCCTGAGACATCCTTAGAAATGCACATGTCCAGGCCTTACCCTAGACATACGGAATCTAATCCCAGGGGTGGGGCCAAGCAAAATGTTTGATGACCATTCTCTAATGACTTTGGTGAAAAGGTCACCAATTACCAATTTTGTCTTTGTGTAGTTGTCCTGTAATAAGTTTCTTTCCCCTTATAATAAAATGAACACTTCTCTTTCTTTGGGATTCCCATCCCATTGATCCAGGCCATCTTTCCCCTTATTGAGTAACTTAACATTTATACTTTAATTCAGCCACTGTGGAGAAATCTGCATTTGGCTCGCCTACCTTCACGATATCTGTATAGAAATGTCTTAGTTTACCAGGGCTACTGAATTCCACAGACTAGTTGGCTTAAGCAACAGGAATTCACTGTCTCACAGTTTTGGTTAAAATCAAGGTATTGCCAGGACATTCTTTCTCCAAAGTCTGTAGCATTCTGGTACTGGTTTGCTGGCCATCAAGAACTCAATCTGCCTCTGTCACATGGCCATCTGCCTTCTCTCTCCTCCTTTGGATTCTACTCCTGTGTCCAAATTTTCTGTGCTTATAAGGTCTCCATTCTTACTTGATTAAGGCTTACTCTGATTCAGTTTGGCCTCACCTTAACCAATAACACCTTAAACATTCTATTTACAAATTGGTTCACATCCGTTGGATCTGGGATTAGGATTCGAATATGCCTTTGAAAAGTATTATGATTCAACAACAATATAGACCCAGTTTAAAGGTACTGAAGACTGATGCTTAGACAGATACTTCAACTGGGAAGCACCGACCAACTTGGAGCACTTTGCAGTAAATGCTCAGAATTTCTTGCAATGCTAACTGAAGCTGACAGTCCTCACAGGATAAAAATAACTAGCAAATAAAAATCTTAACTGGAGAAACAAATGTTAACAGAAGAAAATATTCCTGGCAAATATAATGTGAATAAAACTGATGCTTGGTGAGTGCTGCTGAATGAAAATATTAGCTGAATAAAAATGCTAACTACAGACACAAATGTTAACAGCCGAATATAGCTGGTAACACACAGCAAATAATATTTGCTGAAAGAAAATATATTAACTGCAGCTGAAAGAAAAGGAGCTGGAGTGATTTATAACAAACACACAACTAGCATGGAGGATGCTTCCTATGGTAACGAATTATTGTAGCATTCATAGCTCCAGTGTCAAAACGTCTCAACCTGACTTGGCAGCTTTTTTTATTCCATACTCTCGCAAGATGCTTTTACATCCCAGCCACCTACAGCATGCATTCATTTATAAAAGAATTGTTCCCCATGCTACCCAGGATTGTTTGCCAAATTGCTCTCCTGCAGCTCATATGCCTGGCATTGCACATGTCCGTGACACTGTTTTCTTACCTTGTGCAATATCAGTGGGATGGAACTGCAGACACTGAGGTTCCCAGGCGTGAGATGGTGTGTTCATCTTTTTAAGGGAAAGCTGAATTGAAACAAGTGTCCCACATTCTGCAAACAACTTTCTTGATCACTCTGCTCCAAGGAAACTCACAAAAAGAAAAGACTTATGCCACCAGTCCCTGTCTATAAGGGGTAATTGTTTTGACACGTTAGCTTAATTACATGAATGAGAAGCAAAGTGTGCTGCAATCCACTATGGCAAATGAAAAGAACCCTTTTGTGCATGTCTACGGAAATTGGCTTTGCAGTGCATTGTGGGAAGTGTCAACTGATATGGGCGAGCTGGGTTTTTCCATTTGTTCTCATTTTTGTTTATTTATTTATGTATTCTTCTCTTTTTGTAGCAAGGCTGAGATTGTTCATGTCAGTGGTAGACACAGTCTTTCTCTCAGGGATCACATTTGTTTTATCAGTTGATTTCCAAACCCTCTTTGGGCCTTGCCATGACTTTAAAGCCTCAAATAGATGCATAATAAATTATAAAAAGAGACTGTAACCAGCTGTCTTATTCGTGAGCAAACCCCTATTCTAACTTTGGCAAGAATGTTCCTGGCACATAGTAGGCAGACAATAAATATTTATGCGATCAAGGAAGGAAATCTGTGTCTAGAGCTTGATCTTTTACTCATTTCCAGGGATAACCCCCAGCCTATGGAAGTGCTGAAGGCAAGCGACTTTCACACTTCAGTGTACCAGACTTCAAATTGGGGGTCATACGGGGTGACTCGTTCAATGGAGTGTTGGTTTAATAAGTCCTCCCTTGTTTTACCAACAGGCTCTGTAGGGGTTAATGTCGACAGAGTGCTTGAAGACTGGAGGAGAGTGGTTAATGTTGTGTGAATAGTGGGTAAATCATTATGACTGTACCTTTATGAGCTGATTTCTAAGCAGCATGAAGAAGCCAGAAAGACTCACCCTACCTGTGCCTCTGCCAGTGTTAAGGCATGTGGCTCTTGAGCAGGCAAGAAGTGTCCCCAGGACACATGGCCTTAGCCTTGGGCCCAGGTACTATTCCAGGGAAACTAGGTCCTGGTGGGGAAATGGTCCCTGGAGAGGTCATCTGGATGGAAAGCTGTGAGAGAGCATCATTGTTAGCTGCCCACAAACTAACTCTTTTACACCTTATCTCAAAAACAGTTAAGCAGGGGTCGGGACTCTGGTAGTTCAGTTTTTATTTCCAGAGATTTTTAGAGTTTTTTTTTTCTGGAATAACACAATGTCTATGGTGGGAAAACTTCAGGGTATAGAGACTCTACTGGTATCCCTGGCTCTGCCTGCCACAGTCTCCCATTCTTTCCTTTGCTTCCTAAAATAAGGCTCTATTTTGTCTCTTTGGCTCAAATATCCTTATGAACAGGGATGGCCGGTGGGAGTGGGTTTAATCTGAGACTGGGTTTTTATTTCCCAGACTCGGGACCTGGGTGCAGGTCCTAAGTCTCCCACTAACTTGCTAAGTGCCCCAGTGGGAGACTGAGCTTTGTCAGGCCTCTGCTTTCTTGCCCAGAAAATGGGGCTGATGTAGCTGCCTTTCTGACCTACCCAGGGGTGTTGTGAAGATGAAACATAGTCATAACTGGGAAAGCTCTTTGAGAGGTGTCAATTATATATAGCTTTAACACACAGTTTTTAGCAACTGCAATTCTGTGACTTTGGCTAATTATGGGAAGAACTGAAGAGGCAAAACAGAAAGGTTGCTAGAGGCTGGAATGATAGCCTTCACATCACGGCTTCAGAGGACAGAAACTGAGGTCCATCCAGGAGGAAGAAAACACTAAGCCGGGGTTTAGATTGCAGCACTGGGATCTGGGGAGGGGAAGAGGGCTGTAAACGTCAAGCTGAGATCCTCTCCAGGACCACCAGAGATGGCCATCTGAACCAGATCGGAACCCAGGTTCTGAGATCTGAGTTTTAAGACAGGCAGTCTGGCAGAAGCATGGGGGCTTGATGGTGAGTCCTAGTTCTCTCACTTTTGAGATCTTTTGTGATCATTGGACCAGTCACTTCACTTTCTGGAGCAACAGTTTCCTTCTGTATAGAAGGGAGGCGACTTTGGAATCTGCGTGATGGACTTGTAGGAAGGGGCAAATGCAGTCATTTGTAAGAGAGCGTGGCATGCTGTAGGAACTCAATAAGAGCTGGTGCAGCCAGCAATCCACTTATTCATTCATTAATTCCCTCCATCATTCAGAATATCTCACCATCTTGGATTGGTGCCCTGACCCAGGAGGTCACAAAAAGTGAGTGAATTTTTCAGTGGTGAAAGGAGCTGGCTTGTAACCGTCATCACCAGCTCTCATTAACCAGAGTTAAGAGAGGTGAGAACACATCACTGCACCTCTGACTGTATACCAGCTTTCCTTCATCTCACTCTGGAGTAACAGGAGGTTCAGGCTCCTCTGTCGGTGTCAGGGTTCTCTCTCCTTTGTTGCCTGGGTGTGGGGAGGGCTCCACCGAGCTGGGCACAAAAAGAAGAGGTAAAAAAAAAAAAAAAGAAAAATAGGCTAGTTGCTTTGTCCTACGTGATAAGGCTCCCAGAGGTGCCATATAATCAGCGCAGCGCCAGGGTAGTCAGCGCCTCTCTGCTCTTCCCATATCCCAACCGTAATACAGCATTAGAAGCAATTAGAGCTTGTTCTAGGTTGTTTGTTCGATGATTATTATAGCCATTGTGGGGACATTTCAAAACAGTGGAGTTAAGGACTATAACGTGTTCCACATTTCCAAAGTTGCTGAGGGGGGTGGGGGGAGGCGGCGGAGAGGATTGTGAGACGTGGAGAAGGCGAGCAGCCATCCCCTCTCTCCCCCACCCCCCGCCCCCAGCGGGACCCCCAGCCTGACGGGCTCGGCGAGGCGCATGTGACCTCGGGTGGCAGGTGGTCTCGGTCCACAGCTGTGCAGCCAGCGGAGGTGGGGAAGCAGAAGGATGGGGCGGACCTGGCTGAGGCTCGGTCACCCTTTGTGTTTCCTCAGTCAGGTCAAACTGCCCCTCAGTGTCAGACGTGGGAGCAACCAAGCTGCAAAAGGACTCTGGTCAGGAGCTCTGCATCCCTCCGCCCCCTCCAACTCGATGGGCAAATACGTGGCAGGACTCAGCCCGGGAAACCTTTAACCTAAGCCCAAATCTTAAATGGCATGTAGCCCACCTCGGTTCAGAGGAAATAGAAAGCAGCTGGTCCGAGCGTGTAGAGACGAGCGTGTTCACCCTCCTTTCTTCCATAGCCCTCTGTAAACACCATTCTAGCTTCTCAGACACAGGGTCACAGGGCTGCCTTGTACTTTTCCCTTCTTTTTCATTCCAAGGAGTATTAAATGATCTCCTACTACGTGCCAGACATTTTTCTGTGCGTTTGGGTGGCATCTGCAAACAAAACAAAGATGGCCGCGCTGACAGAACTTACTTTATAGATATAAGGGAGGAGGTGGTAAGTACTGAGAGGAAATGAAGATGTAAAGCAGAGTAGGGACGATCACAAGTGATTTAAGAACTCATAAACTCTGATCTGGTCTATGATATCCATCTCCTAACTGGAGTTTCCCTTCTTGCCCTAAGGCCCACATTTGATGTTATCAGTGACTTAGACAAAAGTCTTTACAGGCTCCCCATTGCCAAGACAATTTAGTTGCAACCCCTGGCACTGCATGGATTATTTCCAACCTGTGTTTCTACCCAATATTCTTTTATTTTATGAATTGTATATCCCATCCAGAGTGAACTTTCCATTATCTCCCAACACACCTGCCATTTCTTGCCTTAGAGTGCATTTGTGGGGAATAGGAAGCTAGTAATTACCGAGTTTCACTGGGAAACAGAACTCATGTGGCTCTTTATGATGTCTTCCTTATCTCTCATAACAAACCTATGATGTGTAAGGTGAGGGTGCAGAGGTTGGTTCCAGAGCTAAGTTTCACATTTACTTGCGTCTGAGTCCAAATTCAGAACTTCCTCTACCAGACTGCCTTACTTATGATGATTCCATTCTTCCATTCCAGATGGAATTCCTTAGAGGGAGAACTGTGCTTAATCACCTTCATATCAGCTATCATAGCTGGCACGGAGCTCCACATAAGCTAGGTGAAAAAACATATGAATTAAATGTCTTTGGAATAATTGAATTAAGTTGAGCGTGCTTTTATAAGACTATTAATTGATCTTTTAGAAGCCTGCTTTGTAGATTTTAATCTGCTGCTGCTTCTGTTTGTCAGCCCTTTAAGAATCTCCGTTTCTCTCCTGACTTGTTTCTCTCATCCCCTTATTCTCTGAGACTCTCCGTGGGTTCAGTGCTGGACCCAACTGAGAGCCCTTTTATGGCTGAGAAGTATAGATTTCATTATCTGTGACTCCCAATTGTAACTTTCTTCTCTATCTGCTTCATTTTTCCATTGAGATCCCTTTATTGACAATTGTTCCCCCGACCCATTTCATTAGCACGGGCACACACAGGGTTCTCGGACAGGTGCTCTCAGGCCTCGGGTGTCTTTGATTCCCGACTCTGCCTCTGTTTGTCATTAGCTGGGGAGCTGGGAAATCACAGCTTCCCCAGGGCTTGGCTTCCTTATTGTTTAATTAGGGAAATGTGCATATGATTTTTAAAATCATTATCAGATCCAATATGTGCAAGTTGCATTGTTTAATGTACCATAATTAATAAGTAAATATTTTTAGATCCTATCACTATAATGGCACCTTGGAGTCTCTCTCCAGAGTGTTTTACCTAAGCAGTGCCTGCTCAGACAGCTTGCTCTGCATTCCCTTGAAGCAGCCTCGCTTTTCCTCATAGGTCCTCAGTAATCAGCACACATCCTTTGAGAAGAAACACAGCCCCTGGATAGAGAAGAAATGGAGGTTCCCCTCCTTTTAAATGAAAGGGGTTGAAATAGAGGTGCATGGGGCATTAATCACATTCCTTTTGCCCCTTGTTGCAAACAGCCAGTGGGTCCATCCTGCCATAGACCTTTGACTGTCCTAAAAATCCCAGTTCTGTCATTTTAACATCTTCAAGCACCCACCTAGCAAATCTGACCGCTTCCTACACTTCGTCCCTTAGGAGCTGCCAAACCACAAAAAGCCACCAATCGCATGTGGCCCCAATTTCAGCCCCACAGATGGAACTTTTGGTAAAAGGGGACAAGTTGCAAAATAAATAGAACACATTGTAAGTGTTGATAGATTTTCTGTTCTACCCTGGCATTGTGCTCAGTGGAGGATTACCGCTGTGTGTGTTTAAATGTGACAGCTGTTTCATTCACTCCCTGGTGTGTTGGAGAAGCCGTGATAAAGCCAGTGATACGCCTTCAGAATCCTTAAACTGAAATCCTCCAGAAAAAAACAATCTTCTATCAATCCTCTCTGTACCCATCTCCCTGCTCATCCCTTATATGCATTTTCATTTATTGGGTTTTATCTTTGATTTTCGTTGTCCTGTATGAACAACAACAATAACCAAACACTAGAAGACTTTCCAACTTTGGTTGCTGGGCATCCCTGAAGCAGTCAGTTTCATTTTGGTTCTCTGGGTGCAGTGGGAAAGTGAAGCATTTAGAAACCTTAATTAAGGAACATTTAGAGAGATAGGCTGATGAGGGACAAGATTAGCAATGGATTTCACTGTTGTCTGTCTACCGCTTTCAGTTTAATTATTACAAGAGGAGCTGCCAGCAATGCCAGAGCTGAAGGTTTGATGGTGAACTATGCTGACCTGGATTTCTGTTTCATTAGATTTAATTTAATTCCAGCAATGGAGGTAATTTCTTAGACCGATTCTTAGAATTGTCAAGTGTTAACCCTCAGACCACAAGAGTGAGGGTAAAGGAATACATTTTATCTTTAGTTCTACCAACTCTTACATACATAATCCTGCCTGGATCCCAGGGGAAATAGAGTGGAGAGCTACCCTGTCCCAGTGAAGGCTTGCATGAGCTGGATAATTCACCAAAAATCATCCTCTTTGAACTCAACAGGACCCAAGAAAGTCTTACTTATTGGATTTAAAGGTGATAACTTTTTTTTCCTCTCTAGATACTTCTTTCTTTTCTGAAATGACTGAGTTTATTTCTCTTGACCCCCAGGATTGCTTAACTTATCAAGGGTGTGGTTGAGAAAAGCTTTGAGTAGGTGCTGATTTGCATGTTGGGGAGTGAGAGTATGGAGGTGGATAGGAAAGGAGAGACTGGCTAGGGTTGCTCTAAGGGCTGCAGCAAAATTGCCATGTCTTTCTGTATTCTTCCCAATCATACGCCTTTCACCTTTTCTATATCCTGAGCCAAAGTTGTTTGAGGGATTATGAACCTTCGAGAAAGATCACTGAATCTAGAATCAAAGAACTTGTTTCTCCCCTCCTCTATGCTTTGGAGAATCAGTTACTCTTGCTCTTTCTTCAACCAACAATGAGAATATTAATTCCTGTTTCACAAGATTGAAAAAGAAAATGCCTCATATAACATTCAGTACCTAATATACTCCCCACCCATAAAAAAAAAAAAAAAAAAGACAAGCAGCAAACAAACAAAAATTCAACAAATGATGCTGCAATTATGGGATACTCACATGGAAAAACAATGAAATAACCACTTGGGTTTCTGATAATCTAGTTCTCTGTGGAGCAACAGAACTAGCAAATGCTATTCCTTCCATAGAGTGCAAACCAAAAAGAAGAAATACATAGTGATATGGAATCAATATAAATTTGGGAACAAGTGACTATGTCATCCTGGTGTTTCTTATGCCCAGAGAAGGAAAAGCTAGGCTGAATCAGAGGAGTGCTCTAAATTTGTGGATGGTAGCTATTTAAACATTCAGATTAATGAAAGATGTCATCTTACAACAGGAAACCCTAAAAGAAACTATCAGGAATTCTGTTAAACAAAAAAGAGGCACTTGGAACCAGTGTTTTTAATAGGGAGTTTTCTGGACAAATGATGCAAATGAAGAAATTAATGTTGCATATAAAAGATTGGCATACCTAGAAGTTAGAAAGGCTAAATTTCAAGACAAGCTGGCACCAGAGGTAAACTTTTGGTGCAAACAAGAAGTACTAAAAAGGGACAGGCCCACGGCTTGAACCTGATGATAAAATGCTGTCCTGTCCAACATATGCAAAACTTGAACTCTTTTAATTTAATTTTCTCTTTTAAAAAGAATAATCACTATGCTAAAAACAACAGCCCCTAAAAGTTTTTAGAGGGAAATGAAACCCATGAAGATATCTGTATGAGAGTTTATACCTAAGCAAATGAGAGATATATGAAAAGGATATATCACTCCTTTAACTATGATTGGAAATCTGTAAGGAGTCATAAAAAGTGGGATGAACAAGACAGGAAATCCACATATTTATTTGCAGTTTCCCAAAATAGGAAAGTTTCATTAGTGAATCAGGAAATGCTGTAGACTTTGTGTATCTGGACTTCTGTATGCTCTGGCTCAACTCATATAGGAAAGAAGCTTTAATAGAGCATTGAAGGATCTTATACTGTTAAATATTTTATCAGTGACTTGGATCACTATCAAATCTGTGGATGCATCAAGTTATAATGTTACATGATGGGGTGAGTGGATAGAATTGGGATCCAAAGAGATTGAAATGAGCGATAATGGTATGCCAATTCTAACAAGACCGCATTTAATAGAGGTGAGCGTAAGAGCCCTAAATTTAGTCCAAAAATACCATCTCAGTTTTTCAGGATGGACGAGATAAGGTTTGATAGGGACATGTGAAACAAACAAGCAACAGCAATGAAGAACTTAGAGATATCTGATGTCACATGCACAATAGAAATAAAAAGCCTGATGTGTCTGCCAACAAACCCTAATGGAAACTTAGAAAAAGGATGATGCCCCTGTTCTCTACATAACCATCTGGAGTATAATGTTTTCTTCTGGGTGTGGTGGAGGGGAGGGGATCACATTCTAAGTGATATGTCTGTGAATAGAGTACGTTTAGAGAACAATGTTGGTAATGTTAGAGATGCTGTTACAACTCAAAACTACTTATTGCTTTATAAGTGAGAAATAGCTACAGAATTAGGGTATGTTTATATCAGGAAAATGTAGTGCTCCTCTTTAAATATTTTAAAAAGTGATTCTTTTTATTTTATGTGGTCTCAAACGGTAAAACTCTATTAATATGAGCAAGTCATAAAAAAAAATTCTGGGAAATAAGGTAGTAATACTCAGAAATCTTCAAGGATAGAAGAGGCTCTTTTAAATGTGGTGAGCCCCCTTGCCTTTAATCCCACCCCATTGGATTTGCCACAGATTTATTGACCATCTAATAGGGAAAGTATAGAAGGCATCCAAACATCCAATGGGTGTTGACACACATTAGGATTTTTTCCCAATTCACAGTTCAGGGAATCCCTAGGCAAATTTTAACCCCTGCCAATGTTGTTTATCCCAAGTCTCACTCTTCAAAAAAGGTGGGTGAAGCGCCATTCTTTCTTCTCCGCATCTCCTTCTTATCATGGTGTGCCATAGAAAACTTAGATAATTTGCTGCTTCACAGTACAGCGGTTCTCAAACTTCATCTCAGGACTCCTTTACACTTTTAAAAAATCATTGTGGATGTCAGCATGTTTTGGTTTATATGGCTAATATCTATTGATATTTACAGCATTAGAAATTTTTAAAATCAGACAAGTAAACACTGTGTATATATTCACTCATTTAAAAATGACAGTAATAAACCCACTGCATATTGTGGTAGGCAGAATTATGTACCCCAACATGTACATATTCTTGATCTTAATTCACACTCCTGTAGGTGTGAAACCATTGTCAATAGAACCTCTCAAAGATGCTATTTTTTGGTTAAATTGTGATCCAACTAATGAGGGTGGGTCTTAATCCTATTTCTGGACGCCTCGTAAGGAGAAGACCACAGGGAAAAGAAGGAGGTCAGCAGGAAACCGAAAGAGAAAGGAGAGAACATTACCATATGACAAGAAAAAGGAATTGAAGCCGAGGAACCCCACAGAAGAAAGCAAGCTTTGGTCATATCTTAACTTTGGACTTCCTATTTCTGTTACAATGAGCCAATAAATTCATTTTATTAGGCCAGCCTATTGTGATAGGAACTCAGGAAAATTAAGACACTTAAGTATAAATCACATATTTATGAAAAAAATTAAACTTTTCAAAGAAAAAATAGTTAGAAGCAGCATTGTTTTATGTGTTTTTAAAATTGCTTTAATTCCAGGTTTAATAAAAGACAGCAGGATTCTCATGCTTCCTTTTACATTCAATCACAAAATACGTAATTTTAATAACATGTTTGAATAATTGTGGATATTTGTTTTTGACACAACACCAAAATTGAAGGAGTATTTAGTTTCTTAAAAGTTAGTTGTTGGGTGGACCATGGTGTCTCAGCAGGCAGAGTTCTCACCTGCCATGCTGGAGACCTGGGTTCATTTCCCAGGGCCTACCCATGCAAAAAAAAAGTTACTTGTCATTTGGAATATGAAACTATGTCAATAAATGTTTCATACTCTGTTATATTATGAGCTATGGGTATCTGTTATACTTTGAATGGATCTTTCTTTAATTTTTTTAATAGGAAAAACAGATATTTTCTTACACTCCCCCTTCTCGTTATCCATCCCTTATTAACCTCTAACATGCTTTTTATTTCTGTGAATTTGCTATTTCTCATCATCTCATATACATGACATAATACAAATTTTTGTGCTTTTGGTCTTGCCTATTTCACTGAGCATGTTTTCAAGTTCTTTCCACATTGTAGCATGTCTACATTACTTAATTTTTCTTATGGCTGAATGACATTCCATTGTATGCATGTACCACATGTTGTTTATCCATGCATTTGCTGACGGACACTTGGGTTATTTACATCTTTTGGCTAATGTGATAATGATGCTGTAAACATTAGTGTATATGTATCTACTTGAGGTCCTGTTTTTACTTTCTTGGGTATTTATCTAAAAGTGGAAATGTAGAATGGTAATTCTACGTTTAAATTTTTTGAGAAACTGCCATATTGTTTTCCAAGTAGCCGCATCATTTTACATTCCCACCAACAATGCACTAGAGTTCTATTTTCTCTACATACTATCCAAGACTTTGGATACTCTCATTCTTTTTAATTGAAGTAATAGCTATCCTCATGGGTGTGAAGTGATATTTCATTGTGGTTTTGATTTACATTTCCTTAATGGCTAATGATGTTGAGCATCCTTTCATATAAATATTGGCCATTTTTATATCTTCTTTGGAGAAATTTTTTAACAAAATTTTAAATTTTTAACAAAAGTTAACTGGGTTGTTTTCTCTTTTGTTGTTTCATCATAAATGCTCTTTACATATTCTGGATGGTAAGTCTTTATCTCATATATGACTTACAAAAATTTTCTCACAGTTTATATATTGTCTTTTTACTTTTCCCTTGATGCACAAAACTTTTTAATTTTAATGATATCAGATGATCAATTTTTCCTTTATTGCTTGTGTTTTGGTGTCATATATAAATGTTCATTGCAGAATCCCAAGTCATGAAGATTTGCCCTTATATTATCTTCTAAGAGTTTTATAATTTTGGCTTTTATGTTTACTCCTTGATCCATACTGAGTTGAATGTTGTATATGGCATAAGTAAGGGGATTGTCTTAGTTTTGTAGGCTACTCAAGAAAATACCATGAAATGGGTTGGGATTAACAATGAGAATATATTTGCTCACAGTTTGGAGGCTCAAGGCAATGCTTTCTTCCTAAAGACTGGCATTCTGAACTATGGTAATTGTTTCTTCACTCTTATACACTCAGTAATTTTTTTTAATATCAGTTTCACATAAAAATTACCTTGTAGACACAGTAGAAATTACTAAAGACTAATGTCATTAAATCTTGTTCCTTGATTACATGTTTTCTAAACATTCTGTGTGACTAAATGAAAAGTACATACAAAGAAGTCCTATAGGATAACTGAAATATGATGGTTTTCTCGAGGGAAAGCACTCTTATAATTTGAGTTACCAACTGAACTAGCTTCTTTTTTCACAGAATATTATTTTTTTTCTGAAGGAATGATTGACAGATGCACCATAGTTATTCAAAAATCTTTTTTTAATAAATAAAGTGGGATGTAATTTGAAAGGAAAACAAGTGATGATATTTGACACCAGTGACAAAATTTGAGCATTCAAAAGAAAAGAGAATTTTGGAAACTTATCTGCCACTAGGAGCTTGCCACTTTTCCAATGTTAATGAAAGTGATTTTTTTTTGATGTTATATAATGAGTTGCACCAACATTTAGAAGATCTACATAAGTCAACAAACTGGTAATTTCTAAATAACTAATGCATGATGTTATAAAGTCACGCAGGGTAAATGGTTCATTCAATATTCAAAGAAATATAGAAACACAATGCAATCACAATTTTAAAAAAAAGCAGCCTTTTCTGTAGAAATGGAAACAGCACTCACATTTATATGGAACAGCAAAAAGTTAGTGGTCTCACACTTCCTGATCTCAAAATGTTCAACAAAGCTACAGTGATCAATACAGTGTGGTACTGGATAAAGATAAACAAATAGATCAATGAAACAGAATTGAAAGTCCAGAAATAGACCTACATATATTTAGCCACTTGAATTTTAATAAGGGTGCTAAAACCATGAACTGGGGAAAGAATTGTCTTTTCAACAAATGGTGCTGGGGAAACTGGGTATTTATATGCAAAAGATATAAAGTTAGACCCTGCAATGGTAAGTTGTATGTACCCCAGGAAAACAAGTTTTTAAACTTAATCCATTTACAATGGTGTGAACCCATTGTAAGTAAGACTTTTTGATGAGGTTATTTCAGTTAAGTTGTGGCCCAGCCCATCATGATGGCTTTTAATCTTATTTTTGGAGACCTTTAAAAGCAGAATGAAATTTGTATAGAGGAGAGAAAACCACAGGAAACAAGAAGTTGAACATCACTGGGACCCAGAAGAGAAGGGAGGGACCAGGAGATGCCGCCATATGCCTATAATGTAAACATAGTCAAGGGAACACATTCAGGAATGCAGTTTTAGCTTGAGTTAGGCAGCGGAGGAAGACATTTCCTAAACCCAGGAGCTCTTTCTTTTGTTGTCGATATCTTTATTCAGTACTACTACATTCTCCAGCAAGGTAGAAGTAAATGACAGCTAAGAGTTTGACAAAGAAACAGCACTGGAGACCAGTAGCTGTCCACAAGAACATGTCTGAGTAGTAATTGTTACTTTCCTTTCATCAGTTTAACTTTCAGTCAATCAAGCAAGAATACTTGGAGTGGAAAATCTATTAATACCAAGACCTGAGACAGTTTGGGAGCATAAGCTATAGAGAGTGTGAGATTATAGCTCCATGATTCTCAGTGCTATAACTCCTATTCTCCTAAAGACATTGCAAAGAAACTAAGAAAGGTTTTCATGTGATTTTACAAGTGACCACAGATTCCTGGACGTGACAGATATGTAAGCCTAGTTTATTTTGGACCTGTCTTAGAATGACGGACTCCAGTGGGCAAAGCCTGATGTATCTGAACACAGAGGAACCTGGCAATCGCCATATTTGAGAAACCCAGTTCACGACTAATCTCTTCAAATTGTTAAAGGAAACCCAACACATGGTACCTCTAGTTTTTCTAGTTTTTCTGTGTTGTACAGACCTATACAGTTTGGACAATGTGAACTTTCATGGAGTTGTCACCTTTGATTACTTTTTCTATAAATCATTTATGTATCTTTATTAAAGCAGGTAATGTGAAACAGAAGTAAAAAAATAATGTGAACTACCTCTGATTGAATAATAACTAACATCTATGGAAAGCATCCCTTTTGCCTGGCACCAGATGAAGCACTTTGCAAGTGCTAACTCAAAGATCTCAATAATACTGTGAGGTAGGTACCATTAATATTATGATTTTTAGATAAGCCAAGGCACAGAGAAATTAAATTATCTGAGCAAGTTGTACCACTAGTATGTGATGGAATTATGAATAGTATCTAGGATAGCTGACTATAGAACCCCTGATATTAACCAAGCTATTCTACCTCTATCTGACTTCCATTACTTGGTTGATAATTATTACTTTTACTACAAATTCTAACCCTAATATTATATACTAACTAGCTGTAACATTTTTGTGTAGGTTCTTTTCACTATGATATCCCCATGGTAATAAATCTCATGAAAGGTTCAAATGGCATATTCCCCCTTAGCAAGGATACTTGAAACATCAGAAATGTGATAAAAGTACTCTTAATAGACATTAATGCTCTTAATAAAGAGTTTAGTAGAAAATGATATCTAACAATTTTTAAACATTGTGTTCATACTACATTATATTGGCTGCATATTGATAAGAGTACTTCAAGCTGGTCTTCTGAGACCTTATGATACTTATACTTTTTGGCTTCAGTTTCACAATTTTCATGGGTCTCCATGGAATACACGCAACAAGGGAACACATTCAAGAATACAGTTTTAGCCTGAGTTAGTCAGTCTGTATTTACTATTTTCATCGGAACTGCTATTTCTCTACTAATGTTATATAGGCTGCACCATCTTGGTTTCTCAGGCTATAATACTTTTGCTTTCTGTTTTGTGGGAAGCTATAAGCTCCATAGATTTTATCCACTTTAAAGACTTCTCTCTATCAGAGGCACACATATCACCAGCACCCTCTTGGGTATTGCCAGAAGGAAAAAGATAAAGCAAAAACATTTCTGTTTGCTGGTGGTCCCCATTTCCCTTGTTTTCCCTATTAGTGGTCTCTTTTCCTTTTTTAGCCCATTCATTATGAGGACTAGTCAATCTTTCAACTTCCTGAAACTAAACCCTAATATTCCAGAGTTGAGGTAAAAGGTAAATTTTATACCTTAATGTAAATCTTATCCTGACATCCAAACTGTCCCAGAGTTGAACTAGCCTGGTCTCAAAGTCCCACCTGGCAGTGTGTCCTGAAGTCCAAGTATGGATACAGAAGCCTAGGCAGTCCTTTCTCTGACTGAGGTTTTTCTTGCACAGATTTTAAATAATTCTGTCATCGCCTGATTCCAGTGATCTTTGTCTCCTAGTATCCATTCACTGTGCAGTTCCTTCCCATACTGAAGAGGGCTGACCCCTTTACCCAGTAGAATATTTTGGAAGTGATGATGTGTGACTTCTGAGGCAAGGTCATAAGAAATATCCTGGCTTCTGCCTCTGCCTCTCTGGATCACTCAAGCAGGAGCAAGTCCACAGCCACATCATGAAGGCATTCAAGCATCCTCTTGGGAGGCTCACCCGGCAAAGAACTGGGGCCTTCTGTCAACCCCCTGCATGAGCACCAGTCATGTGAGTGAGCCACCTTGAAAGCAAATCCTGCAGCTGCAGTCAAGTGGGCAATGGCTGCAGGCATGGAGGGCATGTTGACTACAATCTCTCAAGAGACTCTGAATCAGAACTGCCCTGCTAAGCCTCTTCCGAAGTCCTGATGCACAGAAATGTGATGTACTAAGTTTGTAGGTAATTTTTATGCAGTAATATAGAACTGATCCACATAGAATTTCTCATCACTGGCCAGTTTCGTTTTGCTGGGTAGTGTTTGACAAGCCCTGTGATTAGTTTGCTATAATCATGGAAGAATGTTCTATTACTTTTCTCTCTGGGAGAAAGATTGAAGCACTGTTTTCTCTGTTCCTAAATCTACTTCCCAAACCTGTAGCTGGCAGACTATTTAGCATCAGATACTGAGATTACCTCTCTAACAAGCTTGATTAAGTTGTCCTAGCAACAAATTTGGATGCTGGCTTATTTTTGGAGCTTAAAGTTGTGGTAAGCAGTTCAAAGTGACTATACCGATTACAAACATCTAATAGTGAACTGCTGCTGCATACTGGGGAGAACTTTCTTGGGTTTGGAGTTTTATGTATGTGTCTTTGAACCCGGGGGTGGCCACTTTTAATGCTGAAAATGAAATAACGAGCCAAAGGAATCAAAGGTCACCTTTCACAAATTACATAAACTCTCTGAGCTTCACTTCCTCCATCTGTAAAACGGGGATACTGTTTCTCTCGCAGGCCTGGGTAGAGATTGAATAATAACACTTTCCAAGTAAATTCCACATAGCATAGCACACTATGTGTAGTGGGAATTTAATAAATGATAGCCACCGTTAATACTAAAAGAAGCATTGAAGAAAATGAAAATTGGAAAAAAAAATTTTGTGACAAAGATCCAAAATACATTTCTGTTGTTTTGATTCTGAGCCCTGTGAACCTGACTCACAAGTAGGAGAGAAAGAAAGAAAGGCCTTGAAGAGGGGCCAGTATCTCCACAGTGGAAGTGAGGGGGAGGTGGTATTTTAGGCCTAGGGAACCAGATAAAGAAAACTATAGAAATCGGCAAGGATTGCATGTTTGGGGGGAAGGGGGGAAGAAAATGGTTCACATGGGCTAGAACACAGGCAATATAGAGAACTAATAGGTGACAAAGTGGGAGAGAACAGGACCGACCACTTGTGTTCTCAGTCTGGGTTTCTCCATCTCGGCACTAGGACATCCATTCTAGGATGTTAGCTGCATCCCTGATGTCTATGTTACTGGACAAAGGCAGTGGATTCTTTTGCCCAGTGCGTTCAAATGACTGATTCGTGAGACACGGGGGTTTCAAAGAGAGAAAATGCTGATCACTAGGCGTGTAGCAGGAGGTCAGATGGCATATTGGGCCAAAATTTGTCTCCCTGGAAGGCAGTAATTCTGATAGTTTTATAGAATTAAAAGATAGGCAGAGTTTAGGATAATGAGCACAGTTGCCCCAGATGATGTCATTAGAGGAATGTAATTACTGAGCACGCACAGATTGACCACATGCTTAGTCCCAGAATGTATGTAAGAAAATGGCAGTTTTTAATACAATGTTGGGCATATTGTTAATATTATAATGAGGTATGAGTGACTTGTAGGTTCAAGTCTAAGCTACTGCACATGTCAGGCAGGCCCATTTGGGTTAGATCCAGTCTCGGTTATCAAGATAACTTTGGACTTGGGGTGGGTTAGTTCTGGGCTGACCCAAGACCCTTCATTAACATCTTTTAGGGGTTGTCGTTAGTGACACTAAAGTTGAAAAACTGATAAATGGGTACAAATGAAGTTTAGTCATAAGGTTTTTACAATCACAGGGGCCGAAGATAAAGGCTACACAAGCATTATTTAGAGATCAAGGCAGCTGGATTACAATTTAGATATTTCAGATATTTCCATCTGTCTGCCCCAATGCATCAGAAAGTAAAAAGAAATATCTATACAATGATTTAATAATCAAAATCATCCCTTAAATCCTAATTTCTCGGTTACATTTACCTACAAGATGCCAATAGGACATACAATCCCAGTTACGACAATCAAAAAGATGTCTAGACATGGTCGAATCTTTGCTCCCCCACCAGGGATCCAAGTCACCCCTGGTTGACAGACACTGCCCCAGTCTAACATTCTTCCTTTGGCTGAGCTTGTCAGTGAAGCCCAGAAAGGGCCAGTGCCTGGGCCAAGAACACACAGACTAAAGCACAAAGAAAGATCTAAACACTCCCAGTGCTTTACCCTGTCTAGAAATTTGAAAAGCAGCCAGACGGTCTTTGCAACATTAAGAGCAAGGAGCAAGAAAAATATTACGGAATAGACCTAGGTATAAAGTCAGGAGGCTGGGTCTCAGAAAGGGAGAGTCATGAACGCTGTCCTATTTAAAAGTATTAAGGTGAGTATTATATGAATAACACTGAGAAGCACCCAGCACAGCACGTGGCGCCTCACAGGTGACCAGAAATGATTAGGTTTTTCCTTCCTTCCCTGATAATAGCTTGGGCTTCATTCGGTGGACCATGGGGAACTATAAGATATTTTTCAGTAGGTCAGCGATATTGTCCTGGTGGAGAAGTGACAATCTCCCTACAGCTCATGCCCCTTGCTTTATCCTGGGAAGGTGTCCTGTCTCTGGGGACATATGGCCCCAGGGACTGGCAGAATGCCTGCTCCCTAAGTGTCCTCAATTACCATTTCCACCCACCAAGGAGGTTATTCTCTCCAGAGAAGATTGGGACATAATGAGCCCAGTGCCAGGAGTGATTAAAACAAATGGCACTGCCGTCCCCTAGGGTGGCAGGGCAAGGGAAAGGGGCTGAAGTGATTGGCTCCCCTTAAATGCAGCCCAATTTTGAATAATATAGCTGCTCACCCGATAGCTGCCTAAAAGCAAACCTTTGGCAGTTGGTCACCCTTCAGTGCCTCCAGGATGGGGTCACCGAGGGCTGGAACACACTTTCTGAATTGGAGCAGCGGACTGTGAAATAGGAATTACTGACAGCTCTTAAGTATATCAAGAGAACAGCCCTATTCCTTAATACAGAGCCACTAATAGACATCTAGAAACCTATAAAACAGACAATTCCTCTATATCATCCTAGTTAAATCAATGTAGTTATATTACCCTCATCATTTTCCCTTTAACGTTTATTACATTTTGCCACAGTAATTTATTTTTTCATATCCATCAGCCGATTAAAGACTTTATTCTGAAGATACACACATCCTTGTGACCTAGTTGAAACTGACCTAAACTGTTAAATAAAAGCAGTTTGGTGTAGGAAGTTATATTCTCTCTCTTTCTCTCCTCCTCTCCTTTTCTCTCCTCCATTTCTCTCTCTCTCTCTGCTTTTCTCCCTCCCTCTCTCTCTCTATCACGTCCCTCATCTCTTTCCCTCTCTTTCTGCCTAACACCTCTGTTTCTCCAGGGAGGATTAGTTTTCCAGTATTTGCAAACTATAATGCAAGCTTACTCTTTTATAACCTCTCAGGAAATCTGTTTTCTGTTCTATCTTGTTTGACCTCTTGGTTGCTCTATTGGTGGGTCTTTTCCCTTCTCCCTCTCACCCTGCCCCACCTCTCTTCTTTCTTTTCCTGAATGATTGGTGAAGTGAGGCCCTGAATGGAGAGAGGGTCAGGGCCTGGAAGCCCCACTGGCAGCTCAGCCCAAGAATTCCCAGCTCCTGCTGGAAATGAGAACATGGAGCATCACTGCCTCAGAGCCAGGCCAGGCCTGCCTGCTCTACGCACACGGCGACCAGATCTAGAATCTAAGGCATCATACCCACAAACCTGCCAGGAGTGGCCAATGCTGCTTTCTCACTTTCTTGAGGTGAAACTTTGATGATCAGGAAAATAAAACACAGGAGCCCCTGTGTAGGGGAAAACTGTGTAGTCACCATCACTCATATACACCATAACCTATCAGTGATTTCTAGCAAAGAGCAGAATTGTGCATTGTCAGAATGAAACACTTGGGTGTGTGGAGTTTGCTGTCAGAGGGAGATGACGGTGTAGCTAGTAGAAGTAGGAAGAAGGGGGCTGAGGAGAGTTGGGGGATCTTGGCAGAAGCTAAGGAATGGGGATTTCAGCTCAGAGAGATGTCCTGTTCTCTTGTTGGGGCAAAAGTTTTCCTAACACTCCGCCATGATTATTAACCTTTCTCTAGTCACAGAGTTGTTTTTGTTTTTTTTCAATAAGCGAAAAGAGATTTTTACTTTTAAAGAAGCAGAGCTGGAAATTGTGCCTTCTTCATAAGTTTGATAAGTTAAAAATAGAAGACAAGATTTAAAATAAATTATGAAATAATAAAAATATATAAACCTATAAATGTACAGACCCCCATACATAGTACCCAGATTTAGCATGAATAGACATGGGTGCACGTCTCACGAACTTACAGGAGGCCATGGCCATTCTGTTACCTCCCATGTGCAAATAGAACTGCTGATAGACTTCCCAGAAATCACAAAATTCCCAGGCTAAACATTCAGATTAGGTCTTTGCTGTGAAAGCTGCTATACTCAGAAAAAAAAAATCCATTTTTAGAAATTTTCTGACCCTGCCCTTGACTTCGCTCCTGGTCTTGGAGCTCTTTCCAAGTGTTCTCCCCATCGCTAAGATAGTAGAGTTGTCTCAATTCTTTTGTCTTGCAGAGATGCTGTGCAGAAGGGAATGATCTTTCTGAATTTGTGTCCAGGTTGAAATTTGCCCTGAGATCTTCAAAACCTTGACAAGAGTAGAAGTAGATCAAAATTTATGTGAAAGCTTCATTTTTCTCTCTTCCAAGAACTAGAATAGAGACTTGAATACACTTTGAGGTGGACTGTCTCTTTGCACAGACTTCTTTTTTAATTGAATTCTTGCAGGGATGAGCTACATGCAAAAGCAGGCAGATCTGCACCCCTCTGATTGGGGAGGGAGAGACGGTCACAGGAGCTCCTAAATTGCTTTGCAGAACTTTTAAGCTGAAAACCTCTGTTGGTTTTCATAGTGCACCTCCTGGCCCATTGGTGGTTCTCAATGAAGTTTTGCTCAGCAAATGAATGAATGAACAAATGTTTGCCAATTGTATTCAACTCTATCACTTTAGATTGACAGACCCTACTAAACATTCTCCTCCTACAGCAACCAAATAACAATATATATTATATAAATATATATAATGTAAATTTAAGCACACATATATACTTAATCATATATTCAAACGGCCTATGTGCTAAGCTATGCTTCATCTTTCTGCATGATACCACCTTTCTCTCACTCATAGAGTAAATACTTTGCCTTGTGATATTTAATCAGTTTTCTCTGGCATTTGCTTATGTTCCGACTAGGGCACGCATGTTATGTAAACATCCCTTTGCCATATATATTTCTCTGTGATAGTCCCTTGCAACCATTTATAAACTATAATTAATTTGTGTCAGAGCTTTGCTGAGGTGAGATGGGCATCTTTAATCCTGGCCTTGCACATGGGGAACTGGAGAGATGAAATGATTTAAAAGTAACCATGGCTTAGATCAGCATTCAGTGTTGGTAAAGGGATTTACTGCTTCCCAGACAAATGCTTTAGCCTCCAGGTCTTGCTGCCTCAAATAAATGATATATTTGTTCAGGGAAGCCATATTCATATCACCTTGCTTATGCAGAGGTCCTGAACATGGTCAGAACTTCTCAGAGTCAATCATCCCACCACCCCCATCCTCAGTACCCAAATGTAATACTTTTCAGAGTCCTCTGATTCTTTCGTCCAGGATTTATCTTACAGGAGTTCTTTGTAATTACGTATGTAAGTGGGTCTTGCCAAAGTTCCTCATATCATATAATCACATTAAAAAATTAAAACCAGAAAACACTCTCTCCCTCCCTCTCTCTCTCTCTCACACACACACAATCTGTTTCTTAGTTTACCCTGAAACCAAACTCAGTCTCAAATCTTAACTCTAACTGGAATCCAAAGAATGCAAAATTCTTGAAGAGAACTAAATATATTAAGTTAATGCTTTAATCAATACAATAAATTAACTGACATTGTTTAGCATCAACAGTATTGGTAGCTTAATAATTACCTGCATATCTTTTGAGATACATAGATCCAGCTACTTTATAGTCTATATTTGTATAGTCATATTAATTCCAGCTGTCATAGATATGAATACTTAAAGAAAGCAAGTAACAACAAGCTGCCATAAATAATTTCTTGAATAAAGGAGCATAAATAAATATTTCCTCAACTCTTGTCTCCAAGCACCACATCCTATCTCTTATTATTTCAATGGGGGCTCAAAACATCTACCCTAAGAACAGTAACTGTTGACCCTTAGGCAGACCATACTGTGTGTCAGGTCATGCTTTAGGTATCTTACATCTGTATGATCATTTGTTTCTTATAATAGCATGAGGAAACTTATGCACAAAGCAGGTAATAACTTGCCCAAGTTCTCAGTGAAAGTAAATAAATGATCTTCGATTTGAACCTAGGCAGTCTTGGATTCAAAATCAGCCTACCTACCAAAACATTTTATAATGTAATGAACTGTCTAACCAGAGAATCTTAGATTTGGCAGATTCTTCTGACCTTGGTCCTAGAAGTCTAGTTTATTGACCAATAAACTCAAGCCTGAGAGCTTGTTTGAATTGAAGCGTCTTGGTCCCTCACCAGACTCACTAAATGAGAATCTGTGTTTTATCAATGTCTCTCAGGTGATTCATATGCATAATGATATTTGAAAAGTACTGTCTTAGACCTCTTCCACTTGTGCAACCTCAGAGTCAAATTAAAAAGTCTTAGGGCTCAGAAGTGTTTGGAGGGATTTTTTTTTTCTTTGTTTTTCGTTTGGATATCATACATACATGGGCACATTAGTGCTTTCTCTATATAAAACTTCATGTTTAATCATAGGACTTTCATGAATGATCTTAAAGCACAGTATGTTAGCATATGGCATTGGGGGGAAATATCCCTCTAACACATTCAATTTCTGAGCCTCTCATTCATTAGTGAGAATAAGAATTGCTTGAGGATTGGGTTTGCTGAGGATGCTAGTGTCTGTTTTTCAATTCTATTTGATAGAAGAATATCACTTAGTAGGGTTAAAGAGCACGGGAGAATTGAGTTGAGTCAAACCAAGGCTATGTACATGTCCCCTGGGGCTTGGATATGTGAGACAGCCCACAGCCTTTGACAAGCTCAACCAGGGCTATCTTGAGCTGTGCAACACTGACTTGTAGATGAAGTAATGCTCCGAATCTGTTTTGAATATTGCACATTTATTACCAAATTGTCTTCCTCCTTAGATGTGAAAACTTAAAAATATAAACAGTAGTACAGAATAGGAAGGATGCTTAGCAACCATCAGTCCTGCTCCAAGACTCTCTAAGTGGCAAGTGAATATGTGAACCCACATTTGTCTAACTCCAAACTCTGTGCTCTTTCCTTTCTTCTTCATAGCAAGTACAAGAGAACGTTTTTCTTCTTCTGTGAATTTGCTGTTTCTATCTCTTGAGCCTAGGCTAAGGCAATCAAAATATACGAGATAATGGAACAGAGCTAAGAGTTGGGTTGGGATGAAAACGAGAAAAGGGAAACAAATTTTTTCCCTCAATGATATGATTTTTGCCTCTTCCACTTGGATTTAGAAATGGGTCACACACCTAAAAAATATTTTTTATATCTCTCAGTGTAAACATTGACTCTGCTGAAGGTAGAACAAACCTTGCCAATTACATATTAGGAACTAATAATTTTAAGGTTGGGGAAGTGGAAGTCCAGCCAAGTTAAATGACTTGCCAAGCTAGTTTGTGGCAGAACCATGCCTCGAACTCAAATTTTCTCAGGCCCAAAGAAAAGGCCTTTGTGCCAAATAAATCATAAGTCATTTCTCTAGTGACTCGGTGCCCTGGAAAGCACCTTAGTATCACTCACTTATAGGATATGATTTCTGGTAAACACATACAGGAGACCCTCAGTGGAGCTGTGCCCTCTGATGTCAGTATTTCCTTTTAGTTTCATCCATGAGTAACCACCCAACCCCACTGGACTCTTTTCAGGTCCAGGGGAATTCATTAGGGTTGGAAGGGGACTTTGCAATCATCAATCCAAGGAGTATCAAGCTGCGCATTGCAGAGGCTGAAGTTTCGGAGGAAATGTTTTAAAGGCACAATCTCAGCTATGTGAGTGGGCAGCTCTTTGAGTCCTTCCTCCCCCACCTCACACACTTGAATCAGAACATGTCCATCTTTACATTTTGTGGTTCCATGTAAGATACTATGCAGTATCTCAGTTCAAGTGCTAAAATTAAAAATGGAAAATTATCTACTTAAGTCGGCCCCCCACTTTTCCAATATATTTCAGAAAAGAAATGTTAAGATCCAGTTAGGTTTAAGAACCTCATGCAAGTTTACACAGCTTAGTTTCACTATGGGTATGAGGAAAAACAAACTCAGAGAACATATTTTATCAACCAAAAATCAGGACACAAGGTCTGACCAGTCCGAGTACACTTATGGGGACAACAGGACAGAACATTTGCAATTGAGACTGTCCCAGAAAACCCATGATATATGGTCACTCCAGGAATCAGGCAAGAACACTTCCCAACTCCAAGACCTGTTTGAGTGATAGGTGAATGAACTACGGCATAGAATCATGGACAATGACTGCTACTTTTTTCCTGTTTTATACATTCTTTGATAAATAGTAGGACCGGCCAGACCCTATTGATTTTAGTGATGCTTTCTGTATTAGGATTTATGCCCTAATGGCTCTTTAGGACTTCATGGGCTGGCCAGAATCTCGGCGTCTGGAATGCTTTGGGAAAGCAGAGACCAGGAGGAAATGATTCAGGAATTAACCTGCCTTTTGATAAATCTCATAGGAAAAAGTCCTGGGGGGTGGGGTGGGGGGTGATAGTAACTAGAGTTATACCAATAGCTGTGGGCAGCTTCAGAAAAATGTGTGTATGCCTTACATTTTGTAAGAGCTTCTAGCTGCCGTAGGATGAGGCACTCAAGTCAGGTAGCCTATAATAAATGAATAAATACAATGGAGACAACCACGGTATTGACACAATATTCTCTCAACTTGTATGGCTCTGCTCAAAATACAATTCTGTTGTGCATTAAGGATATTACTTATATAATAAAATGAACATCCTTAAAGTCCCAATTCTCAGCAAATGTAATGACCATCAAACAAGCAGTGAGTACATGTTGTGCAATTGCTGTTAGTCTGGGGCACATACCATCTTAGGCAGTCAAGAGCATCATTTTTATTCTGTTGAGTCTAGAGTGACTGGTCCTCTCTCTCAAGAAGGAGTTGTATTTTCTTTTCTCTTAGTGTTCTTCTTTTTTTCCATAGTTTTATTTTTCTTTCCTCCCCTAGAAAAAGCTTGTTTGAAGTCTCTGTTACATTGAAGTTCAAGTTAAATGTTACTATTTCAGCTTTCTTTGGCTCCTGGGGCCAGGTTCAATTTATATCAGTCTCCCATTTGGGCAGACGTTGCTTCCTTCAATTTAAGGATGCTAATAAAATCATTAAAAAAATTAAGCAGATTTAATGAAAAAGAACCAAAACTTTGTCATTGGGACTCTTGTCCATGAGGAAGTGAAGGCCATAGTATAAATTTTTCAATAACTGACTTAGAGAAGCAGGGCTGGTTTCATGAAGATGCATCCTATGTATTCGTCTTTGGTCCTATGTGGACCCCTTTCTTGCTTTACTGGTTTGCTGTCACTATCTTGAAACTCTTAATAATTTATGTACAAGAGGTCTTGAATTTTTATTTTGCACCGGGCCCTGTAAATTACACAGTCCATCCTGCAGGGAACCCCATGCAATTTCTTCAAGGCATTTCTGGTTATACTCAGTGAGTCTCTGCTCTGGAATTGATATGCCATCAGTTTCAAGCTATGTGATTTAAAGTAAGTTGCTACATCTCTTGGAGCCTCAGTTTCTTGATTTCTAAAATGGTAAAGTCACCTATTGCATAATTCTGTTTGGAAGATTGAATGCCACAATATACCTATAGCAGTTAGCAACTGCTGAGATTATCTCAGTAAATATTTGTTGAATAAATGAAAGGGATAAAATCATCTCACAGTATTCTGGGATTACTGTAGACCTTGGATTGCCTGAAATCAAGAGCTCTGAAAGTCTTCCATCCTGTTGTCTGCGTTTTCATGTATTATGTATTTTCTATCCACCCCAAATACCATTAAACTGTCTGAGAGTGAGCAGGCATGATCTTTAAAGATTAAGAATATAGTATCCAAAAGTAGATGAAAACTGACCAATGGAGAAATCTAGTAATATGTTGCAATCTTAACAAATTTTCTGCCACATTCCCTACAGGCCAGGCACCAAGAGCACGACTCAGTCCCTGGAATGTTGAGTGAAATAAAAACATTGCATGGCTATGCATGCTCCAGGTAAGGTTTTTACTTAAGAGACTAAACATCACGTTGTCTTTTTTTTTTTCAGACCAGTGTGTCCCTGTTCATATTATGGAAACAGAGATATTTAGCAGAATGTATCAGACATACGTGTTTGTGTTCACAAATTTGCAACCTACAGGTTCAATCTCAAACCAGCCAATAAAGTAATCTCGAAATAAGTCAAGACCTTCAGAAGGGGATATATAGAGTTTGGCCATTACATCTAACTACTAGGAGATGTACAGATTACAGCAAAACCCCAAATTCCCTTTTCTACTTCCATTGCCCCATGCCCCAGTCTTAGCCTGTGTGCCACTTCTTCTCCCTCCATTTCTCCTTTTCTCTCAATTCTGCCCTAGAAGAAGCCAAAAGAGTTATTGGGGGAAGAATGGAAAATAAAATAATTGGAAGGGCAACATCAGAAATTGATTCACAGGACAGTGGAAGGAAAGTTTAGAGACATGTTAAAATTTGTGTTCTTCAAGTATAATTACAACAATTTCTATTATCATGGTTCATCTATTGTATATCAGCCACTAAATTTGCATTTTACAGAACTTGTCCTACCTATCTTTGCAAAAATTCTGTAACATGAGTATTATTGGATACAGAGTCATTTACTGGTAAAATCAAACCAATGGACCTCAGAGTCCATGATAGGCAATTTCACAGCCATTATTCAATAAACAGTACTGTGTAGTTAGTATGTGTAGGCCAATTTTTTAATAGACATAGAAAAGTGAAATGTGGACCCTTACTTCCAGGAACTTAAAATCAAATATAAAAGATTAAGCATGAGCTAGAATATCTGCAATTTAAGAAGAATATGATAAGTGCAATATGACTGGTGCAGACAATAAATGCCATAAGTAGTGACATTTTTTAATGCAAAAAACTTTGGCTATGTCATTTGGAATGTCTTTCTCAGGATTATGCAGAACACAGTTGCATTCTGGAACTTGTACTTAATAGATGTCAGTTGCCAGAATAATGACATATGTTATGTCCCAATGTCATGTTATACGGAAAATAATTAATTCCATATTTATTTTTGCCCAATTTATGTCTCCCTACTTTATAAAACCAAAAACATTTCACTAAATGTTGTTTTTTTTTTTTTTTTTTTTTTTAATTTTTTTTTTATTAATTAAAAAAAGAATTAACAAAACAATTAGAAATCATTCCAATCTACATGTACAATCAGTAATTCTTACTAACATCACATAGTTGCATATTCATCATTTCTTAGTACATTTGCATCGATTTAGAAAAAGAAATAAAAAGACAACAGAATAAGAATTAAAACAATAATAGAAAGAAAAAAAACAAAAAAAACAAAAACAAAAAACCTATACCTCACATGCAGCTTCATTCAGTGTTTTAACATAATTGCATTACAATTGGGTAGTATTGTGCTGTCCATTTCTGAGTTTTTATATCCAGTCCCGTTGTACAGTCTGTATCCCTTCATCTCCAATTATCCCTTCTCTTTTTTTTTTTTTTTTTTAATTAACGGAAAAAAAGAAATTAACCCAACATTTAGAGATCATACCATTCTACACATGCAATCATTAATTCTTAACATCATCACATAGATGCATGATCATCATTTCTTAGTACATTTGCATTGGTTTAGAAGAACTAGCAACATAACCGAAAAAGATGTAGAATGTTAATATAGAGAAAAAAATAAAAGTAATAATAGTAAAATCGAAACAAAACAACACAAAACAAAACAAAAACCTATAGCTCAGATGCAGCTTCATTCAGTGTTTTAACATGATTACTTTACAATTAGGTATTATTGTGCTGTCCATTTTTGAGTTTTTGTATCTAGTCCTGTTGCACAGTCTGTATCCCTTCAGCTTCAATTACCCATTGTCTTACCCTGTTTCTAACTCCTGCTGAACTCTGTTACCAATGACCTATTTCAAGTTTATTCTCGAATGTCCGTTCACATCAGTGGGACCATACAGTATTTGTCCTTTAGTTTTTGGCTGGATTCACTCAGCATAATATTCTCTAGGTCCATCCATGTTATTACATGGTTCATAAGTTTATCTTGTCTTAAAGCTGCATAATATTCCATCGTATGTATATACCACAGTTTGTTTAGCCACTCTTCTGTTGATGGAGATTTTGGCTGTTTCCATCTCTTTGCAATTGTAAATAATGCTGCTATAAACATTGGTGTGCAAATGTCCGTTTGTGTCTTTGCCCTTAAGTCCTTTGAGTAGATACCTAGCAATGGTATTGCTGGGTCGTATGGCAGTTCTATATTCAGCTTTTTGAGGAACCGCCAAACTGCCTTCCACAGTGGTTGCACCCTTTGACATTCCCACCAACAGTGGATAAGTGTGCCTCTTTCTCCGCATCCTCTCCAGCATTTGTCATTTTCTGTTTTGTTGATAATGGCCATTCTGGTGGGTGTGAGATGATATCTCATTGTGGTTTTGATTTGCATTTCTCTAATGGCCAGGGACATTGAGCATCTCTTCATGTGCCTCTTGGCCATCCGTATTTCCTCTTCTGAGAGGTGTCTGTTCAAGTCTTTTTCCCATTTTGTAATTGGGTTGGCTGTCTTTTTGTTGTTGAGATGAACAATCTCTTTATAAATTCTGGATACTAGACCTTTATCTGATATATCATTTCCAAATATTGTCTCCCATTGTGAAGGCTGTCTTTCTACTTTCTTGATGAAGTTCTTTGATGCACAAAAGTGTTTAATTTTGAGGAGTTCCCATTTATTTATTTCCTTCTTCAGTGCTCTTGCTTTAGGTTTAAGGTCCATAAAACCGCCTCCAGTTGTAAGATCCATAAGATATCTCCCAACATTTTCCTCTAACTGTTTTATGGTCTTAGACCTAATGTTTAGATCTTTGATCCATTTTGAGTTAACTTTTGTATAGGGTGTGAGAGATGGGTCTTCTTTCATTCTTTTGCATATGGATA
This sequence comes from Tamandua tetradactyla, assembly GCF_023851605.1. Lineage (NCBI taxonomy): Eukaryota > Metazoa > Chordata > Mammalia > Pilosa > Myrmecophagidae > Tamandua > Tamandua tetradactyla. The sequence continues at coordinate 9,266,844 of NC_135334.1, read as the reverse complement.
TCCAGTTCTCTAGGCACCATTTATTGAAGAGACTGCTCTGTCCCAGGTGAGTTGGCTTGACTGCCTTATCAAAGATCAAATGTCCATAGATGAGAGGGTCTATATCTGAGCACTCTATTCGATTCCATTGGTCGATATATATATCTTTATGCCAATACCATGCTGTTTTGACCACTGTGGCTTCATAATATGCCTTAAAGTCAGGCAGCGCGAGACCTCCAGCTTCGTTTTTTTCCCTCAAGATGTTTTTAGCAATTCGGGGCACCCTGCCCTTCCAGATAAATTTGCTTATTGGTTTTTCTATTTCTGAAAAATAAGTTGTTGGGATTTTGATTGGTATTGCATTGAATCTGTAAATCAATTTAGGTAGGATTGACATCTTAACTATATTTAGTCTTCCAATCCATGAACACGGTATGCCCTTCCATCTATTTAGGTCTTCTGTGATTTCTTTTAGCAGTTTTTTGTAGTTTTCTTTATATAGGTTTTTTGTCTCTTTAGTTAAATTTATTCCTAGGTATTTTATTCTTTTAGTTGCAATTGTAAATGGGATTCGTTTCTTGATTTCCCCCTCAGCTTGTTCATTACTAGTGTATAGAAATGCTACAGATTTTTGAATGTTGATCTTGTAACCTGCTACTTTGCTGTACTCATTTATTAGCTCTAGTAGTTTTGCTGTGGATTTTTCCGGGTTTTCGACGTATAGTATCATATCGTCTGCAAACAGTGATAGTTTTACTTCTTCCTTTCCAATTTTGATGCCTTGTATTTCTTTTTCTTGTCTAATTGCTCTGGCTAGAACCTCCAACACAATGTTGAATAATAGTGGTGATAGTGGACATCCTTGTCTTGTTCCTGATCTTAGGGGGAAAGTTTTCAATTTTTCCCCATTGAGGATGATATTAGCTGTGGGTTTTTCATATATTCCCTCTATCATTTTAAGGAAGTTCCCTTGTATTCCTATCTTTTGAAGTGTTTTCAACAGGAAAGGATGTTGAATCTTGTCGAATGCCTTCTCTGCATCAATTGAGATGATCATGTGATTTTTCTGCTTTGATTTGTTGATATGGTGTATTACATTAATTGATTTTCTTATGTTGAACCATCCTTGCATACCTGGGATGAATCCTACTTGGTCATGATGTATAATTCTTTTAATGTGCTGTTGGATACGATTTGCTAGAATTTTATTGAGGATTTTTGCATCTGTATTCATTAGAGAGATTGGTCTGTAGTTTTCTTTTTTTGTAATATCTTTGCCTGGTTTTGGTATGAGGGTGATGTTGGCTTCATAGAATGAATTGGGTAGTTTTCCCTCCACTTCGATTTTTTTGAAGAGTTTGAAGAGAATTGGTACTAATTCTTTCTGGAACGTTTGGTAGAATTCACATGTGAAGCCATCTGGTCCTGGACTTTTCTTTTTAGGAAGCTTTTGAATGACTAATTCAATTTCTTTACTTGTGATTGGTTTGTTGAGGTCATCTATGTCTTCTTGAGTCAAAGTTGGTTGTTCATGTCTTTCCAGGAACCCGTCCATTTCCTCTAAATTGTTGTATTTATTAGCGTAAAGTTGTTCATAGTATCCTGTTATTACCTCCTTTATTTCTGTGAGGTCAGTAGTTATGTCTCCTCTTCCATTTCTGATCTTATTTATTTGCATCCTCTCTCTTCTTCTTTTTGTCAATCTTGCTAAGGGCCCATCAATCTTATTGATTTTCTCATAGAACCAACTTCTGGCCTTATTGATATTCTCTATTGTTTTCATGTTTTCAATTTCATTTATTTGTGCTCTAATCTTTGTTATTTCTTTCCTTTTGCTTGCTTTGGGGTTAGCTTGCTGTTCTTTCTCCAGTTCTTCCAAATGGATAGTTAATTCCTGAATTTTTGCCTTTTCTTCTTTTCTGATATAGGCATTTAGAGCAATAAATTTCCCTCTTAGCACTGCCTTTGCTGCGTCCCATAAGTTTTGATATGTTGTGTTTTCATTTTCATTCGCCTCGAGGTATTTGCTAATTTCCCTTGCAATTTCTTCTTTGACCCAGTCGTTGTTTAGGAGTGTGTTGTTGAGCCTCCACGTATTTGTGAATTTTCTGGCACTCTGCCTATTATTGATTTCCAACATCATTCCTTTATGGTCCGAGAAAGTGTTGTGTAAGATTTCAATCTTTTTAAATTTGTTAAGACTTGCTTTGTGACCCAGCATATGGTCTATCTTTGAGAATGATCCATGAGCACTTGAGAAAAAGGTGTATCCTGCTGTTGTGGGATGTAATGTCCTATAAATGTCTATTAAGTCTAGTTCATTTATAGTTATATTCAGATTCTCTATTTCTTTGTTGATCCTCTGTCTAGATGTTCTGTCCCTTGATGAGAGTGGTGAGTTGAAGTCTCCAACTATTATGGTATATGAGTCTATTTCCCTTTTCAATGTTTGCAGTATATTCCTCACGTATTTTGGAGCATTCTGATTCGGTGCGTAAATATTTATGATTGTTATGTCTTCTTGTTTAACTGTTCCTTTTATTAGTATATAGTGTCCTTCTTTGTCTCTTTTAACTGTTTTACATTTGAAGTCTAATTTGTTGGATATTAGTATAGCCACTCCTGCTGTTTTCTGGTTGTTATTTGCATGAAATATCTTTTCCCAACCTTTCACTTTCAACTTATGTTTATCTTTGGGTCTAAGATGTGTTTCCTGTAGACAGCATATAGGAGGATCCTGTTTTTTAATCCATTCTGCCAATCTGTGTCTTTTGATTGGGGAATTCAGTCCATTGACATTTAGTGTTATTACTGTTTGGATAATATTTTCCTCTAACATTTTGCCTTTTGTATTATATATATCATATCTGATTTTCCTTCTTTCTACACTCTTTTCCATATCTCTCTCTTCTGTCTTTTTGTATCTGACTCTAGTGCTCCCTTTAGTATTTCTTGCAGAGCTGGTCTCTTGGTCACAAATTCTTTCAGTGACTTTTTGTCTGAGAATGTTTTAATTTCTCCCTCATTTTTGAAGGACAATTTTGCTGGATATAGGAGTCTTGGTTGGCAGTTTTTCTCTTTTAGTATTTTAAATATATCATCCCACTGTCTTCTAGCTTCCATGGTTTCTGCTGAGAAATCTACACAAAGTCTTATTGGGTTTCCCTTGTATGTAATGGATTGTTTTTCTCTTGCTGCTTTCAAGATCTTCTCTTTCTCTTTGACCTCTGACATTCTAACTAGTAAGTGTCTTGGAGAATGCCTATTTGGGTCTAATCTCTTTGGGGTGCGCTGCACTTCTTGGATCTGTAATTTTAGGTCTTTCATAAGAGTTGGGAAATTTTCAGTGATAATTTCTTCCATTAGTTTTTCTCCTCCTTTTCCCTTCTCTTCTCCTTCTGGGACACCCACAACACGTATATTTGTGCGGTTCATATTGTCCTTGAGTTCCCTGATACCCTGTTCAAATTTTTCCATTCTTTTCCCTATAGTTTCTGTTTCTTTTTGGAATTCAGATGTTCCATCCTCCAAATCACTAATTCTATCTTCTGTCTCTTTAAATCTATCATTGTAGCTATCCATTATTTTTTCTATGTTTGCTACTTTATCCTTCACTTCCATAAGTTCTGCGATTTGTTTTTTCAGTTTTTCTATTTCTTCTTTATGTTCAGCCCATGTCCTCTTCATGTCCTCCCTCAATTTATCGATTTCATTTTTGAAGAGGTTTTCCATTTCTGTTCGTATATTCAGCATTAGTTGTCTCAGCTCTTGTGACTCATTTGAGCTATTGGTTTGTTCCTTTGACTGAGCCATATTCTCAATCTTTTGAGCGTGGACAGTTATCTTCTGCTGCTGGCGTCTGGGCATTTATTCAGATTTCTCTTGGTGTTGGACCCAGCAAGGTTGTAATATTTTTCTGTGAAATCTCTGGGTTCTGTTTTTCTTATCCTGCCCAGTAGGTGGCGCTCGTGGCACCCGTTTGTCTGCGGGTCCCACCAGTAAAAGGTGCTGTGGGACCTTAAACTTTGGAAAACTCTCGCCGTCCTGGGGGTTCGCTAGCCGAAACGGCTTGAGCCGGCCCGGGGTCCGAACGCAGGGAGGGTTGCTGGTCGCCTCAGCCAGGGAAAGAGCCCGTCCGAATTTCCTAGTCGGCCCTGGGCAACAAGCGTGGCGGGAGGGCGCCAGCGGCAGCGGCCCGCCCGAGAGAGTGCACGTTCCCCGGGAGTCACGGGTTTGGAAGGGGCCTCCCCCACCCGTCACCGTTCTCCGCGGCCTGGGGGTTTCCGATCCAATTCTCTCAGTTGGTCCGGGGGCTGCGCGTGGTGTGGGCGCCAGCCGTCTTTGTTTCAGGGGACCGCCTCTCCAATTCTCCCAGCCGGCCCGGGAAGGGGGAAGGGAGTAACTCCGGCCGCTTGCCACCCCGCCCGGTAAGGCCCGCGCGCCTCGGCGATCTCACCCGAGCTGCTTCTCTCAGCCAGCCAGCCGTTCCAGGATGGGGTACGCTGTCTTTTTTATCTCTGTTGTGGCTTTGGGCGCTTTCTGTATCGTTTCTACTCCCCTAGTAGGTGTCCTGGAGAAGAAACTCAGCGGACCTGGGACCGCGCTCCCCGCCACGCAGGCCGGACGACGGCTCCTGGGCGCACAGGCGCGTCGCTCGGCGGGTTCCTAAATGTTGTTTTTATGTCAAGTATAACTTTAACTTTTGGATCTAATATAAGCCTGGTTGATTTCATAGTTGACACCCCTGGAAATATCTGGAAGGAGTTGGGAAAGCAACAGATGAAGTATTTGCTAGTTTGCAATGCTCTACTGCCCAAGGTAACTGGATGGCATCAAGTTAATACATTAGGTCAGGTCCCTAGAGCTGGACCCAGGACTACGCTCTCCATATCGTGTTTTCTCCACATTGTCTTAATGAGTTCTAGCTAAAAAGCTTCTGGAATAATATACATTGGAGTTGGACCTTTAGGTATGATGATGTGGACAGATAAGGGAGTGAGGCCAGCTAGACAACTCAGAAAGAGATACAGGTTCAGAAAAGGGGGTTCTAATCATGTGCAAGAAATAGTTAAAGGCGTGATGGAGGGGTGCAATTAATAGTAAGATACAAATGGAAAAGAACCGCAATCTTTTTTAAAAAAATTTATGGCAAAATGTAGAATTTTGCACCATCATTTTAGGCCATGGGGAAATAGTTTTTTTCAATAGGGGACTGAGAAAATGTGATATGTTTCAGAGAGATCGCAGCAATAAGTAGTGCTAAATGAAGTCCAGGAAATACGTGGGACAAAGAGTAAGGCTTACCAGTTATGAGCCTTTTACTAAGTCAAGATAAGTGGGTCAGGTCCCTGGTTGCTGCCAAGCTCTGCCAGACTTCAGTGAGACACCCTTGGATCTCAGCAGCAGAGGCTGGCTCAGGAGGCATGAGTGGGAATGAGATCTGATTTGTTAGGTAAAATACAGCTCAGGGAATCTAGGTGGTGACAATACAAACAATAACAAAAACATTGCTAATAATGAAAGTATACTACACATACCCATCATTGTGCTAAGTGCTTTTTCCTGGAGTATCTCATCTCATATCTTCCTTGATTCAATTTCATAAAAAAGTAAGTATTATTTCTATTTTACAGATGGGAAGACCAAGACTTAAAGCAGTTAAGTATCTGCTATTATTTAGTCTGAGTTCAGACAACTGGCAAGTGGCAGAGCAGGGACTGAAAACCAGGCAGACTGAAATTTCAATGGGCAGTCTTCAATAGCTAAAGTCATAGCACCATGGTTCCCTCATGCCAATACCTTATCACCCAACAGGGTGATAAATCTCAGTCCTTTCAACATTTTCAGCTGAAATACTTTGGAAGGTCTATTAAACTTCATTGAGTCTTAGTGTTTTCATCTATAAAATGGGAATATAGATAATTTGTAGGGGGATTTCAAAAGTTAAAATTGATAATGTTTACACAAGTCTAGCAAAATAAATATTTCAAGCAATCAGATGAAGAACAGCTTTGGGATTCCATTTGGTAAACAATAACCAAATCCTGGCAATGTGACTCAATTTGATTTTCTTTAAGTTGACTCTTTCATCACAGTCCTCCAATGAACCCCAGGCAAATAGAGGAAAGATGGCACATAGCATGCTGTTTGCTGAAGGAGGGGCCTGGGCAGGGCCATCCAGGTGTTGTTCTATCAGTTTACTTGACTAGAGTACAAGGAGTATTCCTGCCATAGAATTCTTTGTATAGAAATCCAGTCATATTTAGTAAATGAGGAAACAGAGTAGGAGACAGGAGGAAGATTTAAGGGATATGTCTGTAAATATTCAGGCATGTTGACACCCAGGTGTACCAGGTCATAATGGACTTGGATTTATGTTGGTCAGATAAATTTCAAACTCCGCTCTCTCTTTCCAAGAAAGAATAGGTGAAAGTTTGGTATTATCGTGGGTATTGCTGAAGCCAGGGAAGAGTGAGCAAACCAACTGAATGTAGGGCAGCTTGGAGCAATCACAGCCAGTTGCGGGGATTTCAGGGCATTTTAAGAGAAGGAGAGAGTGATTTGTTTAGTTAGGAAGCCAAGAATTAGTTCTAAGGAACTATACAGTACAGATTCAGCTGGTGCTGCCATTTTCAGGATAGCTTACATCCTCACATACACATGTACGCACCCATTCACACACACGTATACACATACACACATGCTCATACACAGCCAACTTAGCAATGCACCTATGCTTCAGAAAATCAGAATTGGCTCAGGAAACTTAGAATCAATCATTTAGGAGTAAAAGAATAAAAACTATAGTGAAATATGACAGATGTATTTCATCGCCTCTGTGCACTTGGATCAATGCCTGGGTTCATTGGCAGTGCCTGTAACTATGTCTTGAGAAGGATTTTGATTCCTCAGCTTGGCGTTTGTGAACATTTACTGTCATCTTAGTATTCATGTTCATGTCTTTCTTTGCCGCTACAATACAAACTCCATAAAGACAAGATAACTTTTGTCATTTTTCTTACTGGATCCCCAGTATCTGACACATAGTGGATGCTTAATAAGTAACAATTGAATAAATGAAAATAATCTTGGGCATGTTTAAATGATTGCCCATTGTCTTCTTTTAGTCCGAGTATTGTTAGGAAGGATATTGTACGGCTGAGTTCGTATTTCAACTTGGCTAGTTTATGGTATCCAGTTGTTTGGTCAAACAAGCACTGGCCTGATGTTACCATGAGGGTGGTTTGTACATAGCTTTAAATCATTAGTCAGTGGATTGCATCTATGATTGATTACATCTACAATCAACAATGAGAGAACTCTCCTCCAATCATTAGAAGGCCTTAAAGGGAGAACAGATGATTTTAGCACTCAGAAAGAAGAATTTCTATCTCTACTTCAGCCAGTCACCTTCTCCTGGGGAATTCATCAGAACCTTCATCATAGTTCCTAGCTTGCATTCTGCCCTACAGAATTCAGAGTTGCCCATTCCCAGTCATGTGAGCCAATTCCTATAATAAATCTCCTATTATTTATACTACATGTATATAAATGACTAATACAAGCATCAACACTTACTGTTAAATATGATACAAGGTTCAAAGTATCAAAAGTGAAAGTCTAAATTTACGTATGGCTCAATGTTTTCTCTATTGATTTTCCCTCTTGCACATTTTTAACTGTATATATGTGTGTGCATGTGTTCATAGGAGTGTGTGTGTGTGCATGTGTGTGTGTGTGTGTATAACCATTTCTGAAAATGGAAACACTAGCTGGATCAGTGTTGTATCGGTCCTTAGAGCATGTTGTTTATGCAGATACCTCATTCCTGTTGCACTAATCAAGAGAAATTTTGGTCAAGAGGCTTTGAAAACAGCATAACATAATTTGAAAGAGAAAGAGATTGGAAGCACAGAATCCAGTTAGGAATCCATTAACATGTAACGGGCATGCAAATTAGTAATTGTTGGGGTGAGTTAGTGGTGGGGCACCACTTTGGTAGGTAAGTAGCTATGTGCAGTATGTACTAATATCTCCACTTAATAATAATAATGATAATATTAATTGAAAACACTTAAAAGAAACAGCTGACATTTATTAAGAGTTTATTCTGTGCCAGGGACTCTTCTAAGAATTTTAAGGCAATTGAGTTAACCAAGGTTGCACAACTCTTAATCAGTGGAAAAATTGAAATTCTAACAGGATTCTTTTTATTAGAAATTGAAAACTCTGATCACCATTCTAAAAAAGAAAATCTTAAGGTATTATAGCTATACATAAATACAAACACATATCACTGATGTTCATGCATTTTGCTTTTAAGTGGATTATAAGTTTCTGGAAGGCAGAGGCAATGTCTGTCTTTTATTTGTTTCTCTTAACTCAGATATTAGAAGTAGATAGATAGATCAGAAAGATAAAGAGAGATAGATACATGGATGGGTAGATGAATGGATGTACAGATGGATAGACAAATGATATAAATACTTGGGTCCTGGGGAATGTCCCTATATTGCAACCATCTGGGTTTCCACAGGGGATCAATGAAGACACACATGTCACCCCAAAGCAATGTCCCGAAGATTAGGCTTTCAGGTAAACAGTGGGAGAACTACTTTGAGGGTTAGAGAAGACTCCATTTACTCCTTGCATCACAGGTTGAAATTGACTCCAGCCTCTTCACTGAATGGACTTCTGTTCATTTGGGTGGGGCAGAAGATTGGGGGCTTAAGAAGGGCTAAAGGGGTGATGCTGGGCACTGCCCTTGCTTGGGGAAATCTTTGATATGTCTTCAAAAGATAGCTGTTCTGGGCTCTTTCACCTTCTGACTTGCTGCCTTCTTTACTCAGCAGTTGCTTTTTCTCCTGACACTACATGAGGCTCCAAGAATAAAGGGGCTTAGAAGAGAAAGTGCTGTTTGTCCAAGGCCTTTGCTATAGAAAGGAGCCAATTGGGATGAGAAAGCAGCCCCCTCAGCTGTCCTGCAGAGGCCCTATGCTTGGCCATGTATTCCCAGCTGCTTTTCTTCACATGCTCACCCCCTGTTCCTCTTCTCAGCTCCCTCATCCCATTTGCTTTCAACAAACCCTTTTGGGGATTCAGAGAGAAAGCCAATCAAAGCCTTCTTTGGTGGTGTACTGGCTGAATTTGGGAGGCCTGGAGACCTGTTCTATTTGTGTGTGGGATTCAGTGCTTAGTCCTGACAGAAGAGAGAATTGGAAGCTTTCAGGCAGCTCTTGGTGCTCTGGGCACACAGAATTTTATATTTAGTTCAGAGGAAGGAAAATACTGGTTTTAATGTAGAATATTTGGGTCCAGTGCTTATACCCCATACTCAGGGTATGGATCTAATTTATTTCATGGTAGAAACTGAGTTCAGCTTTTTTTTCATTTCAAGGAGTGTGTCAGGATGATATGTTTGAAACATTATTATTTCTTTGTTGTTGGCCACTATTTACCTTTATCCTTCCCTTCCGCCCCTGCCTCCTTCCATTGAAGCAGATAATCAGGTTTGGGTTTGCCTCAGGGGAAGTCATGAGAGCTCAGCTAGCAGGCAATAGCCTGTGTATCTGGAAACTTTGGGGTTTCTAGATGTCTAAAGTTACTAACAGATTAAGCAGGTGTCTGGGAAGCATAAACAGTACTAGTGATTGAGTGTGTCTGAGGGAAATATCTAGTGGCCTTTAAGAGAAGAAGGAATTCCTGCTGCATACTCTCACAACAAGCAAAGATGGCCCTGGGGTGGTGAATGGGGAGAGAGACTGTGCTGGTCTGAATCTGTGGTGGACCCCAGAAAAACCATGCCCTTTGATCCTCATTCAATATTGTTGGGTAGGAGCATTTTGATTCCGTGAAGATGTGACCCACCCAATTGTGGGTGGTAACTTTTGATTAGATGATTTCCATGGAGGTGTCTCCACCCACTGAAGGTAGGAGTTGCTTTCTGGAATGCTTTAAAAGAGGAAACATTTTGGAGAGAGTCCCTTTTGGTAGAGCCACGTGAAAACCAGCAGACACGGCCATGTTCACCATGTGCCCTTCCAGCTGAGAGAGAAACATTGAATGTCATTGGCCTTCTTGAACCAAGAAGATAAAGAATGCCTAGAATGTTTTGAAGAGACTGTTGGTAGAAATTTAGACTCTGAAGATAGCTCTGATGAGGCCTTAGACAGAAATGAAGCACGTGTTATTGCAAACTGGAAGGAAGGTGATCCTTGTTTTAGGATGGCAGATTATCTGGCAAAATTGTCTAGTGGCTTTGGCTGGAAGGCAGATTTTAGAAGCCATGAACATGGATATTTAGCAGAAGAGATCTCCAAATTAAATGTTGAAAGTGCAGCCTGGTTTCTCCTCACAGCTTATGGTGAAATGCGACAAGAGAGAGATAAGCTGAAAACTGAACTCTTGAGTACAAAGAAACCAGAAATTAATGTCCTGGAAAATTCTGGACCTCCAGAAATGGAGACCCCAGAGAATATGTGCTCCATGTGAGGATTTGACCAGATGTGGAAACAGTCAGTCATCTCAGAGAAAGCCAGGATTGGACATGAAGCTATCCAGGGAGGATTTGTGGAAACTCCTTATGTCTTATGGGCATAATCCAGGGCTACTTCATAGAAAGCCAACAAGAGTGCTGTGGGACCTGTATAAATAGAGCTGCTGCCAGTCTGAACTGGGAGGTTCAAAGAATGGACACATTAGAGAAAAAATAACTTCAGAGGCAAAACCATGGAAGTTGAAGTCTGAAGTCAAGAAGCCTCGGGCCAGGAGAGTGGACGCACCCGAGCCAGTGCAGAGGGTGAGTTTGCCCCGAAGGCAGAGGATGGGCCTTCCACCTCATTGCAATGGAAGAGTCATGCCACCTCAGGCCTTGGAGAAGGTGAAGCACATTCCTTGGGGTTTGGGGTCAGCCTGGCTGCCACCACATGGAGGGGTTGAGCATGTGCCCCAGAAATGGCAGAGAGCCCAGGTGTGGCCCCAATGCTTGGAGAGGATGGAGCCGAGAAAAAAGTCATCTCCTCAATGTCCTCCAAGGTTGTATTTGGAGAGAGGCAGGCCTCTGTGTAGGCCCTTGGAAAGAGTGGGACTACTGCTTTCTAAGGCCCTGAGGATAAATGATTCTCAGACTTTGAAATCTAATGGACTTTGCCCTGCAAGTTTTCGAAACTGTATGGGTCCGGTGACCCTTGTGTTCCTTCCTCCCTATGGAAATATGTATATGTATCCTATGAATGTTCCTCCTTTGTATGTCGGCAGCAAATAACTTGTTATGCGTTTTCAAAGGTCCAGAGCAAATGGAGAGAATTTTGCCCTAGGACAGACCATGCCTGTAACTGACTTGATGAGATTTTATACTGTCTCTAATTTGGTACTTCATTTGTATTGCTACTGAAAGGTTTAAGGTTTTCTGATATTGCTATGGAATGAATGTATTTTGCATTTTGAAAGAGCATGTCTTTTTGGGGTCCAGAGGGGGTAATGTGCTGGTCTGAATCTGTGGTGGACCCCAGAAAAGCCATGTCCTTTGATCCTCATTCAATATTGTTGGGTGGGAGCATTTTGATTCCATGACGATGTGACCCACCCAATTGTGGGTGGTAACTTTTGATTAGATGATTTCCATGGAGGTGTGTCTCCACCCACTGAAGGTGGAGTTGCTTGCTGGAATCCTTTAAAAAAGGAAAAAATTTGGAAGAGAGTCCCTTTTGGCAGAGCCATATGAAAGCCAGCAGATGCTGCCATGTTCACCATGTGCCCTTCCAGCTGAGAGAGAAACGTTGAACTTCGTTGGCCTTCTTGAACCGAGGTATCTTTCCCTGGATGCCTTAAATTGGACATGTCTATAGACTAGTTTTAATTGGGACATTTTCTCAGCCTTAGAACTGTTAACTAGCAACTCATTAAATTCCTATTTTTAAAAGCCATTCCACATCTGGTATATTGCATTCTGGCAGCTAGCAAACTAGAACAGAGACCTAGGAGAACAGATGAGGTAAGGACTCAGGAGGGTCCAGAGAGAGAAGACTGAGCTGGAAACAGAGTTGACTGGATGCTCTGACCTGCTGGGGAGGTGAGTTATTGACAGAAGAGACTACTCTAAAACAGGTGGCTTCTGGGAGACAGCTCTCCAGTGCCTTAAATATGGATGGCTACCACCTTGTCTTAGGGAGCTTCTAAGCCTGGCTCACCTGCAAGGAATATGGAGAAGTCACCAGCACCCTTCCTGTAACTAGCCAGCAGGAAAACAACCATCTACATAGTGAGTCTTGATTCCCAGGTGTGCCTGTTTGAAACTATTATGTATCCCTGAAAAGCCATGTTTTAATCCTGGTCCAATCTTGTGGAGGCAGCCATTTCTTTTGATCCTGATTCAGCATTGCAGGGCAGAAATTTTGTATTAGATTATCTCCACAGAGAAGTGGCATGCCCAATTGTGGGTGTGGCCTTTTCAAGGTGGGCCTTGATTAGATTAATAGAGTCTTTTAAAAGGGGAAATGTTTTGGAGAAACTGCAAGTGCAGATGCCAGAGAACAGTTACTTCAGAGCTGACAGAGACACGGATGTTTGGAGATGTTTGGAGTGCCAACAGAAAGAGCAGATGCCTAGACACAGGCAGATATGGCAATGTGCCCTCCCATGAGATGCTAAGAAAGCCAGATCCCACAGTTGTGTCCCAGAGGAACTAAGTGAAAGCTGACAGACATTTAGAAAGGAAACCACTGGCATCAGAAGCTGGAAGCAATGAAGCCAGGAAAAAGGACCAACAGATGCTAACCATGTGCTTTTCCAGCTGACAGAGGTGTTCTGGATGGCATCAGTCTTTCTTGAGTGAAGGTAACCTCTTTATGGGTTGCCTTCCGTAGGCTGTCTACCTATGGAAATGAGTGCTCTGTGGCTGGGAATTATGCCAAATGCATTTTATAATGAATTGTGTGGCTTTAGACAAGTAATTTGCCCTGCTGGTGTTTCAGTTTGGAATTTTTCATGGCCTTAGAACTGTAAACTTGTAATGTAATAAATCCCCTTTATAAAAGCTGTTCCTTTCTTGGTATATTGCATTCTGGCAGCTTTAGGAAACCAAAACACTGAGCCATGGACTCCATGTGGTAAATGCTACCTTGAAAAGTTCCCAGGCACCTGGAGGCCCAAGAGAAGATGGGTAAAGCCAAGATCTCTGAGATGAATTGTAGAAGAAATCACCTGCCCTTATGGAAGCCTTGCCTCAAACTACAGAACATGGTTCCCTAATGACTACGTGGTCATTTTTGTAGCCATAGTGCAATAGCTATTATCAATGTATTCTCCAAACCACAAATCAGGGTGTATTACCAGTTACATGATTTGATTACAGTAAATGAAAAGCAAATTGGAACTCTCTTGGAAAATTCACTATTTTGTTTTGGCCTATTGTCCTGAGGCAAAGATGGTTTTTGGATAAGAGGTGGAAAATATTCCGTGCATTCCTAAACTGTTCAAGGGAACATACACATCCCTCCTCCTCCTACATCTGCCACCTCCCCAGGTGGCTCAGAAATGGGATTTCTTCCTGGGGCTCCAATAGCAAAGTGTGTGCCTCTAGGTACATGGAGATTCAAAGAGGAGGTCACAGATATGATGCTCACTGTACAGATCTGGCCTGTGGACCTCTTTCTTTCTAGATTGCCCTGCAAAGTGAAGTGGTTGTTGATAATGAAAGCTCAAAAGAGAATACATAAATATGTGCATGTTTGGCCTATTTTGGATAATGGGGAGAACTGGCAGCCCTTTCTGGTCTCCATCCTCGAATATCTTCTCTCTTTGACATTGAGGAGGGAGTACTGGAGCCAGGCTTCCTGCTTCGCTGTTTTTCTTTCTTTCTGTTCCCACTACCATCCAGCCAAGCCCTTTCATGTCACCTGGTAGGTCCTTTGCAGCCTCATAAGCTTGTCTTAGAGCAGAAGTAGAAGCCAAGAGCAACGTTTGCTTGCATCCATTGTACTTGAATGCATAGTCTTGAACCACAAGGGATTGAACAGAAAATCTTTCCTGCTTGGTTTTATCCATCCCTCACATCTGTGAACATTTGTTTCCAAAAATAATACTTCTGACTGCTTTAGTTTAGTTTAGCATTTTTTAAATCTAAATCTCCAAATTGTTCGCCCTAGCAATCAGATACAGGAAAGGGAGGAGGTGGGGGGACGTGAGGGGGCAGACTTAGTATTCTTCAGCCCTGTAACCTAGAGGGCTGACTGAAAGTTCCCCAGCTATAGTCACCTGTGTATTGTACCGCACCCCAAGTCTATTTGCATTGGGCTGTATTGGTAATTCTGTATGTCATCCACTCAGAGCTGACATAAGCATTCTTTATTTCCCCCACCCTGTCATGCATAGCCTGCATGGAACTTGTGGTTTCTCACAGATTATGCAGCTCTCGAGAACAGAAATTTGTCTGAGGCTGTCTCCCTAGAGGAATGAGCACTCCGGCTGGGAATTATGCCAAATGCGTTTTATAATTAATTGTGTGACTTTAGACAAGTAATTTTCCCTGCTGGTGCTTCAGTTTCCTTTTATAAAATAAGACTGACACTGAAACTGACCTCTACTCATTCATGCTAACCATTCATTCAAGCACAATGTATCAAGCACCTACTATGCCACAGCCACTACCCTGGTAAGTTGAATATATAGAAAATGAAAACCATAACAGCACCACTCTCGTGTTTCTGAAAGTCTGGAGGTAGAGACTTTGTATGTTTGTATTTATCTATGATAATTTGTTACATATATGTTTACACGTATAGTAAAGAGAATATATGCATAAATATTGAGAAAACAGTGTGATAAGGGCCAGGATAAATATGTGCAAAACAATTTGGAACCATCAAGTTGAAACATTTCCAGGAGACACGGAGAGTTTCAGAGTAGAGGTGCATTTCACATGAATCTTGAAGTATGACTAGAATCCGATAGGATGGGCATAGGAGACATCATATACAAAGGCACAGAGGTATAAACGTCGAAATTTGGAATGGCTGGTGTGTGGCAGAAAATGTGGGGAAAGAAGGCTGAAGTTTCCATCACAGATGGTTTTTATAGGGCCCTGTATACCATGCTAAGGATTTTAGCTTACCATTCCTCCAGAGGTCTTTACACACAAAGCAACCATTTTTTTTTCCTGGAATATTTTAGTCTTGTTCTACGAACAGTCTGAGTCCATATGTCCTCGAGGTTCTTTCAAATCCAACATTTTTCAACAATTGAGCTAACACGTGAAGTACTGGCAGGAAGCAATGCATAAATTATGGCCGGGCAGTATTGCTGCAAATGTTTTGGTTATGAAAAATAAATACTCATCAGAAAAACAGTTGTGCCCCTCCTGTTCTGCATTTGGGAGCAGTACAACTCAAGAAAGTAAAACATGGGAAGCAGGAGTAAACTCAGTCTAATGAATAACCACCCCATGTAATTTCAGGTTAACTATTTCTTTTTCCTTTGGGATCATTTTGTTTTAACTGTGCCATTTCTCTTACTGGGTGAAAATCATGCTAAGGAATTCTTCCCGTTTAGGAGATCAAAGGGGAAGCACAGAGCCATAATATGTTTCTCTCCAGAAGATTCCATTGAGTGTCCCTTTCATATGTTGATTCAGTTATTGCTAGAAGCTGCCTGGTGATCTCCGTTTGGTTTTCTTCCTCTATCTCTGAATCATTAAATCTGTTTCACTCTGAAAATAGTGTTTATAGGTCTGTTTCACTCCCTCTGCTGGCCAGATACTACTTCACAACAGCAAAAGGAGGTCATTTAAGGGTAGTTCCTTCACCAGGACTACCATATTATTTCTTTTAATTTCTTGGCAATGCAGCATTGGAATTTTTCTAAAAGCTATTTTAAAACCCAACAGCTCTACTTTTAGCAGATTATAATAATTTTTAAGCACTGCAGATTAAATCTGAGGCCTCCGCTGGGTCCCTGGCCTTGGTATTAATTAACAAAGCTTGAAACGAGCTGTGATTAATTGCAAGTCCAGGAGTGCAACGCAGTGTGATGAATATGCTCCGATTTCAGGGAGAAAAAACATTCAGACTGGTTGCTTGAGGCAGGAGCCTCCACAATAATAACCAGTTTGGTTTGAAAACGTGTCTTTGCCATACAAATTACAGAGCATAGTATCCCCGGAGTGAAATCTGCTGATAACAGAGAAGAACTTGGGAATATGGAGCCATCTGCACAGCAGGAACCTCTTCTTTCCTCTTTCCTTTGCTTTCGTTCTTTTTTCTTTCTTTCTTCTATCTTCTCTTTCAAATGATCAAGCACAAAGGGCAGATTAAATCAGCATTGGACAAGGAGCCTGGTAGGAGATAGGGAATTCTGAAAGTATGAAAGATATGTAGACAATTTAAAACTCACTGAAATACATTCAGATATTTTCCTTTGTTCTCAGAATCGCGGCAGAGATTATTGCCCACCAGATTTCAAGGATCCAGGTGGGGAGAAAGATGACAGAACTTTGGAGAGTCAAGACGCTAATAATTATGTACTGTGACCTCTCGGTTTTAGTCAGAGAAACTCGGACGCAAGTAGGTTAAAAGGTGCATGTACAAGGTCACAGAGAAAGTTGGAAAGGGAATCCTGACACAGCCAGAGGTTAAGGGAAAGGTAGACTTGGATTGCAAAGATAGGATTTTGAGTCCTGGCTCCAAATCCATCTAGCAGCAGGTCCGGCCTCAAGGCTGTGTGTCCTGTGCAAAAAAGACTTAACACTTAAAAGTGCACCATACTTGGGTGCATGGGTGGTTCAGTGGTAGAATGCTCACCTTTCATGTGTGAGACCTGGGACCAATCCCTGGACCATGCACCCCTACCCCATCCCCCTCCCAAAAAGAGCACCATACTTGCTTTAGTTCTACTGCTGCCATCTTGAAATTCTTGCTAGTTTTCAAACAAGGTCCTGCATTTCCATTTTGTTTTGTGCCTATAAATGATGTAATTGGTCCTATGTAGCAGTGTGACCTCAACCCCATCCCTCTGCTTCCCAGGGTCTCAGTTTCCCTTATCTGGGAAGTGAATAATAATTATGTCTGTATCATGGTTCTAATGGAATAAGTGGGATAATTAGGGGATAACACTTCGTAAATGATTAAATGCTGAGCAAATAGGGAACGCATTTATTAGCTTTCCTGAGCTGCAGCAGATCTTACATAGCAACATGTTTTATGTTTTTTCCCTGGAAATTTATGGGGTTGTTTTTGTGTTTGGCTCAAGATGCTGTCATTCCTGATTTAACTCTCCAGTATCCTATACAGAACGCTAGCACCCCCAGACAGTGGTTTCCATCTTTTCCAGAAAGTGTAGCTCTCCAGGGCAAAAGAGTAAAAGAAGACATTGATGGTCAGAGGAAACTTTAAGATACAAGACATGGTCAAATATTGGGTAAGGGCTTCATCAGAATGATTTAAGGGTAGCTAATAGCAGTTTTTCTGCTAGGTTGCCACTCAGGCATAAAGGTCAGAAAAGCAAAACCTCTGGCTATAACTTATTTATCCAAGTATATTTGAAGAGTTGAAAGGTAACATTTGAGAAAAGAATGCAGGTGAACCAACATATTTGGAAGGCCTCCAGTGTCTTCCTTCTTTTCTCTTCCCCTGCTCAGTGAGATTCCATTGTTTCTCGGTGAGAGTGAGCAAATAGGTGTGTTCTGGGAGAGAAAGTGGCAGCACTGAAGAAAATCCTAGAGGGCAGTGATGATGGGGAGACTGCTGGTGGGTCTCCTGGGTCCCGTGGGGAACCTGAGGTCCCCTAAGCCAGATCAGGGGAGTGCTGAAATTGAGAAGGGGAGCGAACAATAGAGGAAAGTTTTAGAAAGACAGAACTAGGGCTTCTATTTGTTTAGTGTCAGCAGGTCAGCAAGCATGAAGATTTCATTGATTATAGTCTCAAGAAATCTGTTACCATCAATTCTGTTATGGAAATTAAACTGGTAACAAGGAAAATAGAGAAATATTACAAGATTTGTTTGAAAATGTATTAAGGTCATTTGTGGTATCCATTAAACTATTTATGACTAATTACTCTCATATACATTAACTATTTTTCATGGGCTTACTATGGAAAAAATTCCATTTCTTTTGGAGTTTGTTTGATTGTGATGCCAAAATTAGTGCCCTTCTAAACCGCGACTGTTTGTATCGCTTGGTGATAGGTTTAGGATGCTTTAAAAAACAGGAAGAGGCGATTAAAAATGTGGGGTGGATCCTGGCTGAGTGTGTTAGAAGATCAATAGTGCCAAAGGATCTGAGCCAATGATTCTACTCCTAGGTAGGCACTCAAAGGAATTGAAAAGAGGGGCTCAGACAGATGCTTCTGTGCCGATGTTCATGGCAGCATTACTTACAACCTCCAAAAGATAGAAACAGTCCATGTCCCTGACATCTGATTGAATAAAGAAGATGTGGTCTATCCACACAATGCAATATTATCCAGCTGTAAAAAGGGAATGGAATTCTGATGCATCCTAAAAACATGATGAGACTTGAAAACATATGCTAAGTGAAAGAAGCCTGATACTAAAGAACAAATATTGTATGAAATCCCTATATGAAATATCAAGAATAAGCAAATTCAGAGAGACAGAAAGTAGATTAGAAGTTACCAGGGACCAAGGGAGGGAAAGAAATGGGTAGTTATTGCATAATGAGTACAAAGTTTCTTTTCGGGGTGATGAAAATGTTTTCGTGATGGATGGTGGTGATTGTAGCATGACATCGTAAATGCAATTAAATGTACAATTAAATGATTAAAAGGAGAAATTTTCTGCTTTATGTATGCATATATATATCTGCAAACACACACATATATGTCTCCACACACACACATATAGATTACTGTAATAATTATTTTAAAGAGCTTTGGGAAATGAAATAGAATAAGAAAGATCAGGGTAGGAGGGTAGGGTAGGCAGGAGGTAGGCCTGTTAAGAATGTGACATTTGAGAAAAATCTGAAAGCTGTGAAGTTTAGGAAAGGGCATATTTAGGAATATTAGCATTTTGCTTCATTTAAGCATGGCTATATCCAACCCGATTAATGTTACCTAAGTGAAAAGGTTCTCCAGCTCCCCCGCATGGAGCACGTCCCCTGGACTGGCCCTGGTCTGGCAGCCCTCGCTTTTGCAGCACCAGTGCTACATGTGTGTCATTTCCCCAGTATGTTAAGCACACCTCACCTAACACAGGGAGGGATGAAAGGGATCCGAGTCCGAGGGGCGCCTGCTCTTCCAAAACACCTAGTGACAAACAGTCCTGGGAGAACGGCCGCAGGGAAATGATAGAAAAGACTGAATTATTTTAATTTACCTTCTGCTAATTGGGTCCCCTTGCACTACTGGAGATATCCAGGGAAGGAAAAAATCAGCTTATTTCTCTCTTTTTATTTGAAGCGTAGTTTTTGAGATATCATTCTATATTCCTTATGTATCCTCAAAAAATATTCTAGGGATGAGAACCATTTTCCGGAAGGGGTGGGGCTCAGAGTCTTCAAGGCCTTGGGTTATAGGAAAGATTAAATCCCTCCCTGACTTCAGGAAGAAAATGCCTCCTAACGTCTTTTCAGGCCCTTAAGAAAAGGTTCCAAGTCTAGAGAGCTCATCTGATTCATTTTTCCTTCTTGATCTTTCTCTCTGAGTCTATGTCTTCTAAAAAGGCTGTGGCTGATCTGGACATCACAAAGATTTTCCACCTGAAATCTATCTGTGGGGCTGACAGGAATTTCAGGGCTGCTCTCAATGATGGGTGCTAATTCAGTGCTACAGCCAAGTCTCTCTTCAAGCATGGGGACTTTTTACTTCCAGAGGTGATTGGGACAACTGTTTCTGGACAGTGAACTTGATTTCTGGGCTGAACGTGCTACAATGAAGACTTGATACAATATCATCTTGATATCATAGCCTTCATCTTTTGTGCATGGGATACAATTACACTCGCCTTTCCCTCTTTGTCAAGAAGTAGAAAACAGCATTTTATTGAAGAAATAGCTTGCTTTGGGCATGTATTTGAGCCCCACACACTCTTGAATTTACTCTTCTTTTACCTCCTGTTCTTATTCTTCCTCTCCCTCTCCCCACCCCCATCCTTTTCCTGGTCATGTCCTTCCTCCTTCTCCGTGTTTCTATGTCTGATTCTCTGGCATCTCAGGTTTGATGACTAACTGGAGTTGAGTGAGAAAGAGGCAAACTGATAGGCGATTCCCAACTGAGAGATTCATAAAAGTAAGTAAAGTGTCCATGAGCTACTTTTAATATTTCAAATATGAAATATGTATGCTTATTAGAGGAAGAGTATGTGAATGGGGTAACGAAAATGTCCGGAATTTTTCCTTTGTCTTAGAATTACATCAGCCCAATGTGGCAATTCTGGCTATCTAAAGGTGATCAGAAGCTGTGGTTGGCTTTATTTCTTTTTCCATAGCACTTTGATTTTTCAAGTTATTAACCAATTCACTTATTCATGGTGTTTACTATATTTTCATAGAGTCCTCCTTCACAAATAGAAGTTAAGGTCAATGAACACAGGGAGTTCAAAAAATATTTTGCTCACGGAGCTCAGAATATCTTGTGCAAAACAAATTAATAAATTTATATTTATAGAAAGTTTAATTCAAGTCAATAAATTGTTATGGAGCCCCTACTCTGTTCTACTCCCTGTTGTAGTCAAAGAAAGGATAATCAAAATATCAAGTATGCAAAGCCACCTGCTTAGATGAATTGTACTGGGTGACCATCTCCAAGGAAGCCACTACAGAGGAAGCATATGTCAGGGAAAAGTGCACGGGTTGGGTCATGACAACTCTTTCCCTAACTATCTTTGTAGTGACCCTGGTTAATCAGTTTCCTGACTGCGACGATGAACACCATGCAATGGGTTGGTTTAAAATCAGGGATTTACTGGCTCTCAGTTCAGAGGCTAGAAAGATTATTTCCTTTAGGGATCGTTAGCGTTCTAACTGACCACCTGCAGTTCTTGGATTCCTTGGCTTTCCCATCACATGGCCATGCCCAATCCTTTCTCTCCCAGGTTCATTGACTTCCAGCTTCCAGCCCCTGCATGTGGCTTTCTCTTCATACCGGCCCCAGTAATAGGGTTAATTAGTACCTGACCTCATTCAGTTGGACCACACTGTAGCTAAAAATAAGATCTTTGAAAGGTCTTTTCTCCAGTAGGTTCACACCACAGGAATGGACTAAGATTAAGAATGTGTTTTTTCTGGGATACATAACTTTTCCTGCTATGCTAGGTATACATATGCACTCTGACACTTATTTTTTTAATCTCTACTAAATGATAATAATACAAACTTCACTAGGTCTTTGAGAGGGTAAAATGAGATAATGCATACAACAAGAACCTAACTTGATGTCTGCTGCTTGATTAGCATTCAACAAATATTAATTCTCTCTTCTTACTTTGAAAATCAATAAAACCAAAAGGGAACAAGTTATAAGGACATGTATTCTCACAGCAACCTCACCTAGGAGGTAAGTATTTCTTTTGTGAATTATTGACGTCTTACTTATGAGTAATTTAGATTATTAAACATATATACATAATCATAGCATATATATATATATATATGATCAATACAATTGTTTTCCAAGGTGTTAACCTATATTGTCGGGGAAAAATAGAAAACATCATTACTTGATTGCTGGATTGCTATAGTTATTTTCCATATGTGTATGTGGCACTTCCCCCCAACTGGATTATAAAAACAACTTGTGACCCCTGAAGTGCTTAATATAAGTTTTTGGTATAGAGGTGTTCAATTCATTTCATCCATAAGTTGTTGAATGCAGGCTCCCCACCATTTTGTTTTTGTTAAAGCCATGCTTTATGAACAGAAGCTCCCCCTTGTCCTAATCCATTCAACACTAAGCCTTTTATCTTGCCTGCCCCATGAAAACTCCAGGTGTACCTTACACAGTGAAGACAGAGGCATCCTGCCTTCTGTGCTTCTGGAATGTCTGGTCTCTGGATTCACTGCTGCCATATTTCTGGGGAAGCTCATCGGGAACTGGTGCCAAAGGATTGTCAGTTCATCTGGGCATCCTTCCAAGTTTTAAACACAACTGGAAAAACATTAGGCTCTTCTGGGGATACAATTGACTAGATGACATTACACAAACTGCTTGGGAGTAGATGACTAAACGAGGCTTCAGGTTCCCAGCCAAGGCATAAAATAGAGAAGAATGCAGGAAGACAATGCTGAAACACTAACCTGCTATTTCTTGGGTCCAGAAATAGCAGGTCTGGGTCCCGCTTTCAAAGGAAACACCCAGACAGCTTTTAAAATACAGGTTGATAGGCCCAGCTCTAGCCCTGCTGAATCAAATTTTCCATATTTAGCAAGGCAAACCAAGAAAATCATCCACGAAGATTTTGGTGCAACCAAATTCATGAACCATGAAATCAATAACTGTCATCCGCCTTTTCTTAGCCAAGTGTAAAGTACATCAGAGTGTTCTGTATGATTGTTTCCTCCAAATAGACCTTATATTCTTAAATTTGATGGAGAACTGTATGTCTTGACACAACCTTGCCCCTTCTTCTGGACTACCTCTCCGTGCTTTAATGAAGTAATATTTATTATTGCAGGGCTCTGCCATTTCTAATCTCCTGTGTGAAACTTTTTCTCAGAATCCCTGGAGACAATGGATAATCCCTATAGCCATATTTTCATTGGAATTTCTCCCCATTTTCACACTTATTATAATATTTGAAATCCCATATTGGTTTATATCTTTCCACTAAGTGGTCAGCTCTTTAATGAAGGGAAAATGTCAATATTCATTTATGTATCTCCTCCAACATCTAGCACAGAGATTAGTATCTATGCTTCATACTGAAATGTATATATTGATGAATGAACGAATTCTTAGGTGAATATTTAATTAATTAGGAAAATAATTACTTTTCCCTGGAGGAGAGAGTGTCAGGAAAAGCACCTGACTGGCATTCATACTGTGGCTTCTCAATGTGGCTTCTGTCTCCACCCTCCCACGCACAAGGCAGAGGTTCACACTGCAGGCAAAAAAATAAAAATTCAAAAAATATTATATATATATAACAGGGTCAAGAGAAGCTACTCTCATTCAAAACAAGAAATTTTGCCTTCTATATGTGAGGCAGAGCCAGTTACCTGGGGAACCAGATTTATCTCTGTGTCCTCAATATAGTACATTTCAACGAGGGCACTTTTAATAACCAGTTGATGTATAATTGCTTGTATAAATTATGTATCTCTTGTCCAGCTCCAGAGCACTGAGTGAATTATGGAGAAAACCTCCTGTCAGGGCTATTAGGTGCCGGTATGATGTGATTGTAAGGCCCTTCAGAGAGTTTTAAAGGGGATCTAATTCATTTATTTTGGGCCTTTCAGGCATTCTTTGATGAGAAGAAGATGGAAAAGTGAAAAGAGTCTTGGAATCTGCAAACTCACTTAAGAGAGAAGTAAAATTATAAGAATCATTGAATTGCATCCCTAGAAAGGCATAGGAGTTAATCAAGTCCAAATTCCTAAGTGATGATTTAGTCCAGTAAATAAGGGGGTAAGTAGGTGTTTGGTCTCTGCTTGAATATCTTCAGTGGTGCAAGGTGAGGTTGCGGAATGGAAAAACAAGGTCTTTGTAGTTAGACAAATTCTTATTTTGCCAGAGCTGCTATGGCAAATGCCACAAGTTGATTGGCTTAAACAACAAAACATTTTTCAGTTCACAGTTTCAGTGACAAGAAATCCCAAATCAAGGTGCTGGCAAGGCCATGCTTTCTCCCGAAAGTCTGTAATGTCCTAGAGCTGACTTCCTGCAATCCTTGGGGTTCATGGGACCTCTACATCCTGCCACAAGGCCTTCTTTCTCTACTTGTGTCTGCGCTTCTGCTTTCCTCTGACTTCTGGCCTCTGGCTCCTTGCTGTGGCCCTCTGTGACTTCCAGCATCTCTGTTATCTTCTCTTCATAAGACCTCTAGTATTTTAGTTTCATCGTTACTAAAGCCAATGTGATGCAATGGGTTGTATTAAGCAATGGAAATTAATTGGCTCATGGTTTTGATGCCAGGAGAAATCCAAATCACAGTGTTACCAAGGCTATGCTTACTTCCTGAAGATTAGCATTTTGTGGTTGGCTGTTGGTAATCCTTGGTTCTTGGTTCTTCTGTCACATGGCAATGCGTATGGTCTCTTCTGGCCTCTCTATTCTCTTCTGGGTTGCAATGACCTTCAGCTTCTGGCTGCTGCCTCTCACTTTTGTGTCTGTGCTGGTTTGAAAGGATGTATGGACCCCAGAAAAGCCATGTTTTAATCAAACTCCCATTTTGTAATGGCAGAATAATCTCTATTCAATACTGTATGTTTGAAACTGTATCAGATCATCTCCCTGGAGATGGATTTAATCAAGAGTGGTTGTTAAGCTGGATGAGGTGATGACACGACTCCACCCATTTTGGTGGGTCTTGAGAAATTTCTGAAGTCCTATTCAAGAGGAAACATTTTGGAGAAAGAAAGAGATTCATAGAGAGCAGAGAATGCTGCAGCACCACAAAGCAGAGAGTCCACCAGCCAGTGACCTTTGGAGATGAAGAAGGAAAATGCCTCCCAGGGAGCTTCGTGAAACCGGAAGCCAGGAGAGAAAGCTAGCAGATGATGCCATGTTCACCATGTTCCCTTCCAGCTGAGAGAGAAACCCTGACTGTGCTCGCTATGTGCCTTGTCACTTGAGAGAGAAATCCTGAACTTTATTAGCCTTCTTGAACCAAGGTATCTTTCCCTGGATGGATGCCTTAGATTGGACATTTCTATAGACTTGTTTTAATTGGGATATTTTCTCAGCCTTAGAACTGTAAACCAGCAACTCATTAAATTCCCCCTTTTAAGAGCCATTCTGTTTCTGGTATATTGCATTCCAGCAGCTAGCAAACTAGAACAGTGTCTAACTTTCATTCTTCTTAGAAAGGACTACAGTCATCCTGATTAAAGCTCAACCTCAACATGATTCATTTGGACCATACCTTAACTGAAGTAACATCTTGAAGAGACCTTGTTTCTAATGGAGCCACACCCATAGGAATGGATGAAATTCAAGAGCATGTTCTTTCTGGGGAATGTAGCTCCAAACTACCACATTTAGTTAGTAATACAGATTAATATCTACCCAGATTAAGTTGGCCACCCCTTCATTAAAAATAACATCTTTAAGAGGTCTTATTTTCAAATAAGTTCACACCCACAGGGGCTTGGATTAAGATAAATGATATGTCTTTGGAGAAAGTATATAATTCAGTCTACCACTACAAAACAGACAAATTACTGCATGGCTTAGGCTAAGTTTTTGAGAAAGGGGATTGATAATGTTTATCTCACTAGGCCGCTACAACTATTACATGAAAGCATGCATCATGAAAATCATATTCTGAAAGTATTAAATGTATGCTATCTTTCATCCCTCCCTCCCAATCATAAATCTTGTTCCTTTGAGGCTAATCTGCTGTCAGGATTTTTGAGAATGGTGAGGAGATGACCACCTGTAGCAGGTACATGATATGACACAGGGAAGCCATTCCATCATGGAGGGAGAAAAAGAAAGAAACCTCTTCCTGTTTCAAGGGAGAATGTGAGAGGCAGAAAGGAAGCAAAAGATGTGGTAATGTGTCCCTATGTCAGGGAGAATCCTGATGGAGCTGGGTTGGTAGAGGGAAGTAATGCCCTTTCCTCAGCTGGAGCCTGGGAGGAGGCCACCACACAGGATGATCTTCTACAAGCAGGGGCATCCATAGAGTGAAAGTGGAAATGATGCACATTTAGGCAGACAGAGGACCCAAGTTAGCCTTCCTGGGCTCACATCAACAACTGTGGAAGGAATCCATGAGTCTCAGAATGTTCTTCACGAGAGTCACAAATTGCTAATTTCTGAACTTTTAGGCCTTCCATGGGGATGCGGAGTCTAGCTAAAATCCAGGCAAGATAAAGGATATAGCTGCAACCCCAAGGGGACTTCATCCCAGAAGGAGATAAGGTGGGCCTGGTTGGCAAGAGTGGTCTACCAGGCCCTGACTGAGTAGGGAAGACAAACCACACAGTGATCAATCAGACTTCATTGTACAGACGTGAACACAGAGACTTGGATGGGTTAGATAACTGTCCTAAGATTAAATGTTCAGTCAATCTGTGGTGGTGTGTGCTTAATCTTAGGCCTCGACTGCTCTGATGCCTTGGTCACATCTTTTGGGTGTGGTTACCCAAACAGTGAAAAGCCATCACACAGCTCTCATTTGTTCACAAGGAACTTGCAGTTACTTAGCACCACAGTTATTTTGGCAAACTGGGAGAATCTTGATGCTTCTTTCCTTCCCCATAGAGAACATAGCTGAGAAGGGGAGTTGAGATGGGGACCTGAGCAGCAAATAGAGGGAAAGCACATCCTTCCGGCCAGAAGGTACACTAGATTTATCTCTTAGGATATGACACTGTGCTAAACAATGTATGAAAGAGAGCTCCTTCAATGCAGTCCCTGCTCTCCAAGGACTCAGAAATAATCAATGTCATGGACACTTATGGTTCAGACCTCACAGAGAACTAAAAACTAAGACCAAAACAAAAGAAACAAACAAACAAAACCACGATGTGAAGAAATCCATGTATTACAATAAGATACATTTAAACAAATAAAACAATTATTTGTAATAAAGATATGGGTGAATATGTATCAAGGAGGCTGGTAGGAGAGCCTCTGATGGCAAAGGATGCTATAGAAACAAAGTTCTAAACTTTAGAGACAGAGATTGAAATTGACTGCCACTTACTGGTTTTGTGTCCTGGGAAATCTTGCTTCACCTCACTGAGCCTTAGTTTCCTCATGGGTGAATGGGAACATTTTCAGGACCATAGAAGGTAATTTTGAAGGTTAAATGAGAGTGTGAAATGCTTAGTACACATCCTCACACTGTGTGAGCCATTCAGGAATGTTACCTGTCATGAAGTTGTTATCGTATTAAGCACCATTATTTCCAAGCTTAGACTTCCAAGGGTCCTCAAAAGGCCACCAGCCTTTCCTTGGCCCATGAGAAGTAAGCAGTCCAAAAGGAAGTTTGCATTTTCTTCTAGGCCTTGTGGAGAGAATGGATGGAGAAGTGACTCCATAGACCTTAGGCTTAGCCTCAGTTCCCACCAACGAACAGAGCTCTTTCTCTACCTCCAGTACCCGCAAGTGTGCCCACTCTAATCACACCCCAGTTGTGTTTCTTCTCAGAGATTTCCACTCTTGTGCAGGCAGTGGGGCTTCACAGCTCTTCTGCAGATGCAAATTTGCATCCTCACCCACTCCCCATCCCCAGATATGAGGACTTTTTGATTTTTCTCTCTATGGTGTTCGACTTTGAAATAAACTCCCCACTTCATTCAAATTCTTTTAAACAAAGCCTCTAATGTGAGACTCAAAGAATGAACAATAAGGAATAATTTGCTATGTCCTGTTTCAATATACTGATAATCTAATTTTGTACCTATACAAATTGAAAGCAAATGGAATTCAGTCTCATCTCAATTACAGTCATGCTAACTCTCAGACGCCCATGTTATGCCTTAAATGTCAAGTCTTTTGATGGGGATAAACAGAGGAACCCACTGGCTGCCCTCTTCTTCCATACCTCAGGTTGAAGCTGCTTTTCTTCTTGAGTGTCCCGGAAGGGCAAACCACTATCTCAGGAGTTTGCTCCCTACAGAAAGATTTCTTTTTCTAAGACCTTTTTATTTCCTTGGTAACTTGCTTGAGAACTTGGTTCTTAACTTAAGTGCCCTAGATTAAATGAGAGCCACCTGGAATCATAGTAGAGAGATTTGAGTCGGAGGCATGGAAGTGCCTTGGGAAGATTTGCCATCAAACCACATTTAGTCTGGAGTCCGGATAAGGGTTTGGTAAATCACTTAGGAGGATAAAAGAGCTGGTCTGAGACTCCAGCCCCTGTCTTCTTGAATTAATTAATTACCCTTTTGAGCCATTTCCTGTTACCTGAGGTCTTTAAGTACTTTTCTTCCTTTGCCCTAATGCCTTCTGAATTGCCTAATGCCTTCTGATGATCATGAATACTAACAGCTTCTATTAATTGAATGTCTACTATTTTCAGAAATTTTGCATATATTGTCTCTAACTTTCATAAAAAATTCCTTTAAGGGCATCTATCTTATTACCCCCATTTGTGGAAGAAGAAACTAAAACCAATAAAAATTAATCCCAATTTCTATGTTTCCTTGTTGATAAGGCACAGAAATCCTAGAAGCTCTCCACAGTTCTCGACTTTGCCCAGGAGAAATCAAAGTAAATGGAGCTTTCAAGGAGGCCCCCTTGGCTCCCTATAATCTCTGTGACAGCTGCAGGTGGGGAGTGGAACAGAGAGATGGAGGCTGCAGGACAGTTTCAGACAAGTTCCAGTTCTGAGTGATGACGGCTCATCTCCGTAACAGCTGCCTTGCACTGGTTGGGGAACTTCCCCTGCAGGAGAACTCCTGGGAGCCTCTCTGCACAGAGAGGTTTCTAAATGTAGCTTTCTGAGCAGCAGGGGGCAACCTGGACTTGTGAAGGTGAGGGGGAGCCATTTTAATCTAGAGTGGGTGAACTTTTTCTGTAAAGGGCCAGAGAGTAAAGATTGTAGGTTTTCTGGGCTACAGGTCTCTGTTGCAACTAGGCAGCAATGCTGTTATAGCAAAAGCAGACACTGACACCGTCAAAAAAAAAAGGTCAATAAACTTTATTCATAGACATTGAAATTTGAATTTCATATCATCTTTATGTCACAAAATACTATTCTTTTGATTTTTTTCAACCATTTAGAATGTAAAATGTGTTCTTAGCTTATGATCATTCTTAGCCAGATTTATTTTGCAGAATATGCTGGCTCCTGTTTTAGAGATTGTATGGAACTTAGTCAAATTATTTTTAGTTTACAATGTAGAATAACAGCTAATAATTTCTGAGCGGCCATTTTATGTGAAGGACTGTGCTTTGCACTGTATTTTTCTTGGTTAGGAACGTTAAGACTCAAATTATAAAATATTTCTTGCATGTAAAAGTACATATGTACTGTACCTAAATATGATACATGACAATAATGTAAAAATGATGATGTTAAAATAAATGTGTAGCCAACATCAGCTTAAAAAACATAAATTGCTAGTACATTTGAATGCACTGATCTTCCATGCCCTCTGTATACCCAAAAAAAGGTATTTTTTAATGTGTCTCTAAGTTTTGTGTGTGTGTGTGTGTGTGTGTGTGTGTGTTGTGATACAACACAGGATGGAAAAGTAAAACATATGTCTGGTTTAGCACATAATTATGAAACTATGTTTATTTCTCAAACAGAAAAATAAATTAAAATAGAATAGTGCTAGCATCTTTTCCATTGGTTTCTTCCATGGACACAATCCATTCCTTTACTCCCAAATGATTGGAATCCCACGTTTTTTTTGAATCACTTTTTTTCGCTTAATTTTATATGTTTGATGTTCATCCATGTATTGTGTGTAGTTTCCATTTATTTATTTTCATTTCCCTATAATATTTTATATTTCTTCATTTTATCACTGAAGGATACTTGTATTGTTTCTGGTTTTCAACTTAAACAAAAAATGATAATATCATGTTCATATACACATGTTCTTATCGTAGTGGATGGGAATAAGAGTTGTTTGTTTGTTTTCTATTTGATTTTTGAAAATTATTACCCAGATGTGGTATTCTGAGTGAATATTATTTATTATTTTCTAAATAATACCAAACTGCTTTCTCAAGTCTTTACACCTTCTCCAGTCATTGGTATCCTAAGATGTTTTAGGTTTTGGCCACATGGGAGTGTCTTGATTTGGTTTAAATGTATTTTTATTGTGGCTTTAAATGAGTTTGGATTTTCTGGTTAGTTCTGTTTCATCTTATTCTGTATATGGCCTTTGTATAAATTACTAAGAGATTCTACTACTTTGTACATGATTTTCTTCACTCTTTTTATAGTGTCTTTTGATGAACAGAAAATTTTAATATAATGATATTGAGTTCATTAATCATCTGACTTCTCATTAATGCTATTTTTTTAAAATAAATAAATACTTCCTCATCTTGAAATAAGGAATATATTCTTCCTATGTCATGCTTTGGAGTCTTTCTAAATTTTATTTTTTGGAGAACATTCGTAAATTCACCTGGAAGTGATTTTTGCATATGATGTGAAGGAGGGCTTCAATTTCTGCTCCTTTCTTCATTGTTTCCTTGGTCCTTCCTCTCTCCCTTCCTCCTTTTCATCCTTCCTTCCATCCTTCTTTCCTTCTTTCCATCCTTCTTTCCTCCTTTCCATCCTTCCTTTCCTCCTTCCCTCATTCCTTCCTTTGATGTGGATACATAATTGTTTCAAAAACATTTATTAAAGTGTTTCCTCCCCTTCTGATGTGAAATGCCAACTGTATTAGAAAACAGGTATCCTTGTATACTTGGGTCAGTTTCTGTGTTTCCTGTTGTTTTCCATTGGTCTGTTTGCCTTACGTTTCCACTAATATCAGGGACTTTAATCAGTATCCCTTTATAATAAGCCTTGATACATACTAGACAAATGTGTTCTGTGTGTGTGAGAAATAAGGAGAAACAGGATGTGGTAGTTGGAGTCAGGTGTCAACTCGGATAGGTGAAGGTGCCTAGTTCTGTTGCTGGTGGACATGAGCTGATGGCATGTGAACCTCATCTGTTGCTCATTACATCTACAGTTGGCTAGGAGGCATACCTGCTGCAATGAATGATGTTTGATTTAATTGGCCGGTGCTTAAATGAGAGAGCTCAACATAACACAACCCAAGCAGCTCAGCATACCTCCTCATCGCAGATCAGCCCAGGCCTTTGGAGATGCGTAAGGGAATCACCCCAGGGAAAGTTGTTGGAACCCAGAGCCCGGAGAGAACGCCAGCAGAGATCACCCTGTGCCTTCTCCACGTAAGAAAGAACCTCAGTTGAAAATTAGTTGCCTTTCCTCTGAAGAACTATACGTTAACTAAATAAATCCCCTTTTATTGAAAGTCAGTCCGTCTCTGGTATGTTGCATTCCAGCAGCTAGCAAACTAGAACACAGGATAAATGACCGAAAGCCTTGAAATACTGGCCTCTTTCAAATATCGATCTATGAACAAAGAATATCTCTGTAGATATTTAGGACTGTTTAAACTTTTCTTAAAAAAGTTTTATAATTATGTCCAGAGAATTTCTCTCTATAATTTTCTCCGCATAGATTTATTCCTAAGTATTTCCTGTTCTTTTATTGCAGTTACTTAAAATGGTTTTTGTGATGGTTTGAAGTTGCATGTACCCCAGAAAAGAGCATGTATTTAAAGCCAATCCTTTCTCGTGGGTGTCGACCTACTGTGGGTAGTGTCTTTTGATCAGACTATTTCAGTTGAGACCTGCCCCAGGTGGGTCTCAATACTCTTACTGGAATTCTATATCAGAGATGAAATTCACAGAAGTTAAGAGAGAAAGAGAAGCTGAGGGAGAAAAGCCAGAGAAACTGAGAGAGGACACACAGAAAACAGAGAAACCGCAGAAACAGAGAGGACACCTACGAAGCTAGAAGCAATGAAACAAACCTAGGATAGAAGGACCAGGAGATGTGGGCCACGTACCTGGTCATGTGACAGAGGAGTCCCGGATCACAGATCTTTCAGGAGAAAGCATCTCTTGTGGATGCCCTTATCAGGAAAGTTTCACAGGCTCAGAACTGTAATAAATCCCCGTTGTAAAAGCCAGCCCATTTTTGGTATATTGCATTTTGGCAACTTTAGCAAATTAAAAGAGTCTTTTTAAAATTTTTTCTTTAAAACTGTCACTCATACAGCGTTACAATGATTTCCTCATAATGATTTTGGATTTAGCAATTTTATTCTGCTCTCTTATTATAATACTTTTCTGTAGATCTTTATGTACGTTATATGTGCAGATTCAATTTATTTGCGAATGTTAAACTGTTCTTTTTGAGCCACACTTATACGATATTTGTGTGTGCCATGTAATGATTGCCAGCATGTCTGGTAAAACGTTTAGTAGAAGTAGTGATAATGAGCATTGCTATATATTTTTTGATATCAGAGGCAAATCTTTCATAGTAAGCAGACATGTAAGATGACCTCCAAATGATGCTTGCCTCCAAGAATTCACCACCTTGTGTAATTTCCTATCTTTCCATGTGACCTGGACCTAGTGACATGTTTCTAACCAATAGGATAAATCACATTTGATGGAATGTCACGTCCATGGTTAAGCTATGAGTGATGGTAACTTCTGTCTTGCTAATAGACTCCGTCTATTGCCTTTTCTGATTGTACATTTTGATGAAGAACACTACCATGTTGGAGAGACCCATATAATAAGGGCCTCAGGACAGCCTCTGGTCAACCGCTAGTGAGGAATGATGGCTCTCAGTCCAAACTTGGGAGTCACTGAATGCTGCCTACAACCACTAATAATGGTGTTTCATGTGCATGGAAGCCATTTATATGTCATCTTTGGAGAAACGTCTGCACGTCGTTGGCCCATTAAAAAATATTGGGTCATTTTTCTTTTTATTATTGAGTTATAAGGGATCTTTATTTACTCTGGAAATGAGGCTATTATTGGATAATTGATTTGCAAATATTTTGCAGCGATTCTGTTAGTGTCTTCACACTTTCTTAATGGTGTCACTTACGGCATAAAAGTTGTCATTTTGATGAAGTTCATTACATATATATGTACTTTTGTAGCTTGTGATTTTGGTATCATATCCAAGAAACCAATACCTAGTCAAAGGCCACAAATATTACTCCTTCGTTTTCTTCTAAGAGTTTTATAGTTTTAGTTTTTACGTCAATTTCAAAATGCATTTTGAGTTAACTTTTGTATATGTTGTGTGTTAGTTGTACAACTCTGTTGTTTGCATGCAGATGTCCAGATGTCCTAGCATCAGTGGTTAAATGATTATTCTCGATGCTTTTGTCAAACTGTACTGAGGGTTTACATCAGGACTCTAAATTCTATATCATTGGTATCTATGTCTGTGCTTTTGCCAGCTCCACACTGTGCTGATTATTGCGGCTTTATAGAAATTTTTGAAATGGGGAAGTGTGAGTCCTCTAACCCTGTTCTTCCTTTTCAAGATTGTTTCACATATTCTGAGTGACTTGTATTTCTGTATGACGTTTTGGATCAGTTGTCAATTTGTCAAAGAAACCAGCTGGAATTTTGATAAGGAATGTGTTAAATCTGTATATTATTTAGGGGATTATTAGCATCTTAACACTGTTAAGCCTTTCAAACCATGAACATGGTTTGAACTTCCATCTATTGATGTGTTCCTTAAATTCTTTCAACAATTACTTGTCATTTTCACTGTACAAGTCTTGACGTTCAACTGTTAAATGTATTCTTAAGTATTTAAAACTGTTGTAAATTGATTTTTTCTTAATTTTATTTTTGAAATGCTCATGCTAGTTTAAAGCAATACAATTGCTTTTTTTTGTATATTGATCATGCTTCCTGTTACATTGCTGATTAGTTCTGACAGATTTTTAGTGGGCTTCTTAAGATTGTCTATATATAAAATCATGTCATCTGCAAATAGAGATAGTGAACTTTTTCTTTTCCAACCTGGATACTATTTTTTTTCTAGCCTAATTAATATGGCCAGAACCTCCAGTACAATGTTATAGAAATGGCATGGGTGAATATCATTGCCTTGCTCCTTGTGTTAGATTCGGTTGTCAACTTGGCCAGGTGAGCATACCTAGTCTTGTTGCTGCGGACATAAGCCAACAGTACGTGAACCTCATCTGTTGCCAATTATATCTGCAGTCAGCTAGGAGGCGTGTCTGCTGCAATGAGTGACGTTTGACTTAATTGGCTGTGCTTAAATGAGAGATTGCAACGTAACACTGCTAAGCAGCTCGGCATTCCTCATCTCAGCACTTGCAGCTCAGCCCAGGCCTTTGGAGATGCAGAAAGAAGTCACCCTGGGGAAAGTTGTTGGAATCCAGGGGCCTGGAGAGAAGGCTAGCAGAGACCATCTTGTGCCTTCCACGTAAGAAAGAACCTCAGTGGAAAGTTAGCTGCCTTTCCTCTGAAGAACCAACAAAATAAATCCCCTTTTATTAAAAGCCAATCCATCTCTGGTGTGTTGCATTCCGGCAGCTAGCAAACCAGAACACTCCTATACTAAGACAACATTCAGTCTTCAACATTAAGTATGGAGTTAGCTGTGGAGATGTTCTTTATCAACTGAGGACATTATTTGCCATTGCTAGCTTGTTGAGTATTTTAATCATTAGCAAGTGTTGGTTTTTTGTGTGCTTTTTCTACCTTTATAGAGATGACCATACATTCTAATCCTTTATTATATTAATAGGTATATTACATTAATTGATTTTTGTATCTTAAATATGCATTCATTTCTACATTGTTGGATTTTGGTTTGCTAGTGTTTTATAGAAGATATTTTTGTATTTATAAAGGATATAGGTCTGCAATTTTCTTTTCTTGTGATATCTTTGTCT
The DNA here is from genome assembly GCF_023851605.1 of Tamandua tetradactyla. Taxonomy (NCBI): domain Eukaryota; kingdom Metazoa; phylum Chordata; class Mammalia; order Pilosa; family Myrmecophagidae; genus Tamandua; species Tamandua tetradactyla. The sequence goes on along the minus strand of NC_135334.1, from coordinate 9,232,288 downwards.
GCTTTGGCATCAGGACAATAATGGCCTCATAGAGTAAGTTTGGATGTTATGATAGTTTGAAGCTATTGTGTACCCCAGAAAAGCCATGTCTTTTAATCTTCATTCAGTATTGCTTTGGGTGGGATGTTTTTGATTGTTTCCATGGAGAGGTGACTCACCCAATTATGGATGGTAACTTTTGATTAGATGGTTTCCATGGAGATACGCCTCCACCCATTCATGGTGGGATTGCTTACTAGAGTCCTTTAAGAGGGACCCATTTTGGAAAAAGCTTTAGAGCCATGAGAGCCACCAGAACTGACAGAGCAACAGAACGGACAGAGCTCTGGGGAAGCCACTGAAGAGAAAGCTAGCAGACATTGCCATGTGCCTTTCTAGCTGAGAGAGAAAGGCTGAACATCATTGGTCTTCAAGAACCAAGGTATCTTTTCCCAGATACAGTAAACTGGACATTTTTATAGCCTTATTTTAATTTGGACATCTTCACAGCCTTAGAATTGTAAACTAACAATTTAATAAATTTTCCTTTTTAAAAGCTGTACTGTTTCTGGTATATTACATTTTGGCAACTTACAAACTATAACAGTTGTATTCCATCCCTTCTAATTTTTTTTAAGTATTTTGGAGAAACCAGTATTAATTCCTACTTAAATGTTTGGTAAGATTCACCAGTGATCCTTTGGAGACTTGGTGTTTTTTTGTGGGAAGTTTTTAAATTACTAATTTGATTCCTTACTTCTTGTAGATCTATTCAGATTTGTTATTTAATTTTGAGTCAGTTTTTGGTAATACATGTCCATGGAATTTATCCATTCCACCTGAGTTACCTAATTTATGGCATACAAGTGTTCACAGCATTGCCATATATATTTCCGTAAGTTTGGTAGTGATGCCCCTTCTTCTTTCCTGATTTTATTAACTGAGTCTTCTTTCTTTATTTCTTGGTCAATCTAGTTAAAATTGATCAATTTTGTTGATCTTTTCAAAAAATCAACTTCTCAGTTTGTTCATTTTCTCTATTGTTTCCTATTCTAGCTCTCTCTTTTATTACCAGTCTGATATTTATTTATTTGTTTATTTTTAATTCTTTCTTCAGGTTTAGTTTGGTTCATATTCTTCTAGAAACTTAACAGTACAAGATCAGTTTATTGATTTGAGATCTTCTTTTTTAATACTGGCATTTACACTATAAATTTCCCTCTAAGTCATAGCTGCTTCTACTAAATTTTGGTATGTTGTGGCTTCATTTTCATTCACCTCAAAGTATTTTTGGAATTTTCTTTTGATTACTTCCACCTATTTGGAATTCCCCAGATATCTTTCAGTTATTGGTTTCTCATTTAATATATTTCATTCCATTTTGTGACATAGAACACATTTCTTATTGTAGCCTAAGGTATGATCCATCCTGTGTCATATCCCACATGGTTTTGAGAAGGATGTACATTCTGCTGCTGGTAGACAGGTATATTCTATAGATGTCTGCTGGGGCTAGTTAGTTTATAGTGATGTTCAATTCCTCTATTTCCTTCTTGATCTGCCTAGCTGTTTTGTCTGTTATTGATGGTGAGATACTGAAGTCACCAACTAGTATTGTTTATTGTCTATTTTGACTTTCAATTGTATTAGGCTTAGCTTCATATATTTTGGGGTCTGTCATTAAATGCATATGTGTTTATAATTGTCATAACTTCCTGATATATTGAACATTTAATAATCAAATACCCCTCTTTTTCCCAAAAAACATTTTTTGTGTGAAAGTCTGTTTTGCTTGATATCAGTACAGCCTATCCAGGCTCTTGTATCACTGTTGTCTGCATGCTGTTTCCTTTTCTATCCTTAAACTTTGCATCTCTTTATATCTTTGAATCTGAAATATGCCTCCTGTAATCAATGTACAGCGAAAATTTTGTTTTCTAATCTGGCAAATGGATTGTTTAATTCATTCACATTTATTCTTGCTGTTTATAGGGTTGGATTTTTATCTGTCATTTTGTGTTTTGTTTTCTATCAGATTTATATCATTTTTCCCCCCTCTGTTCCTCTTTTATTACCTTACTTTGTATTACTTGGATATTTCTTAGTATTGTACAATCTCTTTAATGATTTTAAGATAATTTTGAATTATTTTCTTCGTAATATCTCTCTTATATTATACTTCAGATTTACACTTAGTTCCAGTGAGATATTGACAGTATTCTTTAATAGCTCTTTTCTTCTCTCCCAATTTTGTGATATTATTGGTATACATATTGGGTCTATACATGTTGCATACACAAGAGTGCCTTGCAATAATCATTATTTTATAAAATCTTATGTCTTTTAATGATGCTTAGAGAAAAGGGGAGATTAAGTACATATTTATAGAGTTTATAATATTAACCTTTAAAAAAATATCCTTTCTAGTTGTTTTCATTTCTTCCTGTTTAGAGTCATTTCCTTATTCCAATGCATGCTTGTTCCCACCCATCTCCTTTGTGCTATTATTGTCAAACACATTATATTTCTATATATTAGAGGCTCAACAATGCAGTTATTTACGTATTTTATGCAGTTTTTAAAAAATTAGTCAAAAGAAGAAATATGCAATTATGTGTCTTTTCTAATTACCTACATAATTACTATTATTTCCACTCATTGTTTTATCATGTAGATTTGAATTAATGTCTTGTTCACTTGTTTTCAGGCTGAAGACCTTCCTTTGTATTGCTAGTAAGGCAGGTCTGCTAGCACCAAATTCTCTTAGTTTTGTTATATTTATGAATGTTTTTATTGTGTCTACATTTTTGAAAGATGGTTTTGCTGGACGTAAGATTGATCGAGAGTTTTTACTTTCAGTAATTTTAACATGTCATCCCAATACCTTCTGATCTCAGTTTTTTTCTGTTGAGTTGTTAGTTGCTAATCTTAGTTGGGGTCCCTTGTATGTAATGAGTCATTTTTCTTTTACAGTTTTCAAGATTTGCTCTTTATATTTAACTTTCAAAATTTTGTTGAAGATGTGTGGGTGGGGTTGTGTGAATCTCTTTGCATTTATCTCCTTGGAATTTGTTGAGATTCTTGGATGTGTAAATTTAATGTTTTTCATCAAACTTAGGAAGTTTTTAGCAACTATTTCTTTGAATATATATTTTTTGCTTCTTTCTTTCTCCTCTTTTTCTTATAATCTTATTATAAGATTATTCTTCTGAGCTCTGTTCATTTTCCTTCATTCTTTTTTGTCCTTGTTCTTCAGAATGAATAATCTCTATTAATCTATCTTCAGGTTCACCGATTCTTTTTTCTGCCAGTTCAGATCTCTTGCTGAACCTCTGTAGTGAATTTTTCATTTTTTTTTTTTTTTTACATTTCAAATTTCCATTTGGTTCTTTTTAATAATTTTTGTTTCTCTTTCTATCTATATTACCTATTTGATGAGACATTGTCATAACTCCCTTTACTTATTAATTAATTATTAATGCTTGCCTTTAATTATTTGACTATATTTCTAATTGCTGCCTTGAATTCTTATCTGCTGAGTCCACCATTTGAACTCCTTCAAAGGCAATTTTTATTGGCTACATTTCCTCACATATGGGTCAAACTTTTCTGTTTCTTCGCATGTCTCATAATTTTGTTGTTGCGTTGAAAACTTGGATCTTAAAATATTATATTGTCATAAATCTACACATTGCTTTCCACCCCCTTCTTTGTGTTTATTTTATTATTTTTGTTGTTTGGTAATTTGCTTATTTGTTCATTACTTGAATGAGCTAGTTCTATGGACACTTTGGCTGCTTGTACTTTTGCCTACTGTGAATAATACTGGTATACAAATATCTGTTTGAGTCCCTGTTTTCAATTCTTTTGGTTATATGCCTAGAAGTGGGATGGCAGGATCATTATGCTTAATTTTTTGAGGAACTATCAAACTGTTTTCCACCACGGCTCTAATATTTTACATTCCCATCAATAATGAATGTACTAAGATACCTTTTTCTCTGAATCCTCACCGACATTAGTCATTTTAATACTAGCCATTCTATGGGTATGAGATGGTAACTCATGGTGGTTTTGATTTGTACTTTTCATATATTTTAGTCACTCTATTCTCTTAAATATATTAATCTGAATGATTAAAAGTTTTTTTTTCTGCTAGCTTCAATCTCTAGTAACAGCTGCTTCTATAAGTTTATCTTTTTTTTAACTTTCTTTCTTAATTATCAATTATTTGGTCCATTCTATTTGCATGTTAAATAATTTTTTTAAGTGCTCAATATTGTCTTTAAAAATTGTCAAGCTTCCAGAAGATGTTATTGTTGACCAGATCTAGTTTACCCTGCCATACAGAGGAAGTAAATGATCTCCTCAATCTAATCGGAGACTAAGCCAGGGAAGGCTGAGCTCTTCAGAGCTGTCAATTCCAAGTGTGAAGAGTTTTTAATCTTTCCTACCTCTAGATAAAAGAATATCCTTCTACCATCTAGGCAATAAGTCATTTAGAGAGAATGATTCTATACCTGTGTCTTTGTCCTAGGTGTTATAGGATTAGCTTCAGGTTTAATACTGAATTATCCCTTCCCCTCCAGGTCATATTAATTACTCTCCTTATCAGTTTTCAAGAAGTGGCAATCCTAATTCCACTTGGGCTAGCAAGATTTGTTCCTTTGCATGCAAAAGGATGAGTATCATATTAGGAGTGCACAAGCATCAGAAACCTGGGTTCTACCTTTTAGTGGCATTATTACCCTGACAGAAAATACTGCCATCTGTCATTACAGTGCACTCATGGCTGAATTGGTAACCCATAGGTGGCCAAGAAGTCATTCCGAGACTGATCCTCTGCTGCTGAAATCACATGTCTATTTGTCTCAGATTCCAGCAGCACCAATATTTTGTTCTTTAGGTTAGCTTTAAGGTTTCTGAAAAATGGAAGGCTAGCCTTCCAAATAGCCCTTATTCACATTGGCCACATCAAAGTCTATGAAACCTCCTACAATCGCTCCCACAATTGCTGAAAGGCAAAGAGGCAATGATGCAATCTGCTGTCAGCTAGACTTCAGGCCACACGTCCAACTCTGAGATTGACTGTTGCCATAGTTACCTTGACTGGTCTAATCATCCCACGTGGGAGGTGAGATTAAAATATCCAAAGAATAGAAGGATCTGGGGAAAAATCTTATCTGATTTTCATTCTGCTGGAAAAGCTCTCTGATATCTTTGTGGACTTAAAACCAGGCCCATTTTCCTTGTTACAAACACAGAGTGGGTGTGCCATTTATGGATTTACAGTGCCAGGATGGCAAAATTGTATGTTGTGTATCTGCTCATGTCCATGTAGGCGGGTATGTTAAGCTTTTGAAACAAGTTCTACGAACTATTACACAATATATGCAAAGGCCAGGGAGAATCATTAGTCCTCAATCATTCAGGTCTACAGGAAAATGATCGTGATTATTATTCATTAAAGAAAATTGGTTTGTGAGAAAACACAGTGGGGTAGCAAACTGCTTGATCCATTTCTTTTTAATCTTATTGACAGCCTCCTCTCCGCATGCGTGTGTGAGAAAGTAGGTGTGCATGCACACATACACATATGTGCGTGCCCATACCGGCATGCCATCTTCATCTCTTATCCTTTCCATCTGTCACTTAGAATGAATCTTTCCCATCATTTTTTTTAACCGTTCTGTTTTCGTGAAGCTTTGAGCTTGTACCCAGTGAAAGCTTGGCAGGAAGCATACGTTTCCTGCTCAAGTTCCTGAACACGACAGCTGTGCTTCTCTCACACAACTTGGGAAAATGTTCCCAGTCTTAATCAACTGGCACCAGGCAGCAGAGAGGCTAAATACAGCTTGTGTCACAGAGCATCCATAAATGTGTCACTTTTTCCACTTCTAGGTCCTCTACCCTTATCTTCTTTTTTTTCCCCACCAGCTCCTTTATTTTTCAGTCCCACCACTTTGCTATCTGGGATTGCTCCTGTTCTTGCAACAGATAGCCGGGTGTTTTGTCTTCCTGGCTATACCAAAACTCACAGCAATTAAGGGAGGATTAATGTGTGTTTTTCTTCTATTTTATCTATATTAAAAATAAAAGGAAAAAATAAAAATCCTGCCTTCATTCTGGTACACGTTATGAATTTGCTGCGGTGTTTGCATAAGGTGTACCCTTTGAACAACATCAACAACAGTAAATGTAATTGCAGCTGATTTTGAATGATGACTTGCTAAATGCCACGCAAGAAACTGGGCTTTTTATATCCCTCATCGGTACAACAGTCATTGCATGTATTATCCTAAATATGAGCATAATGAATGGGTACTATTATCTCTGCAGATGAGAAAACTGAGACTGTGTGACTTGCTTCAGTCACAGTTTTGTGAATAGGCTACGTTCGGCTCTCGTATGAGGACTTGTGATGACATTGTATGATTACGATTTCCTAACCAGCTATTTCTATTGCAACTTGGCCATCCAACAGAGGAAGTTGGAAGTGACATTATTTGACAATTTTTTCAAGCTAAAATGTACCCATTCTCCCCCATTTAGGTGGAACAGGACTTGGAGATAGACCTGGGTTTAATTCTGGTATTACTGATGACCACCTCTGTGCCCTTTGGAAAGCAATCCAATTCTCCCTGAACCTTTGTTTCTTTGTAAATAAAAGAAGGATTAAAATATCTGCTTACACAGTTTCTCTAAAGCTTGAGATAATGCATGTGAAAGTGGCATATTCATTTTTATACATACACATACACACATATATATGCATAATCAAATATGCCTATATATTTCAGGAGAGTCTAACTATATTTGTAACTCCACAGTCTTTTCACAGATAGCATATATGTCCAAAAGAATTTTGAACCCCACTGTACTCATTAATAATTTCAGCTGATTATGAGTCACCGTCCCGGTGAGGAAATCTTGGTAACCTAGAAAACTTCTGGGTCTTTGCAATCTTTGTGATCCTCTTCGTCATTGTCATCGTCACACTCCTCCCCATCCTCTTCCTTACCATCATAACTCACTCCATCACAAATAATTATCTGCTAATATAAAGAAATAGAAAAGGAAGCCACTGCAGAGCAAAGATTTAGTAAATATATGAGACCGATTCCACAATAGCTTGTCATTTTGGTGAGAATTAGGATGTTTTCCTTCACGGCTTCCTTTTCAATTTTTATAATCTGTCATTTTTTATGAGTATGGTCTTTTGATTATGGTTATCTAATGTTAGCCCACACACAGTATTAGTGAAATTCTATCCAGCCAATTGTGGTTACATCCAGTATCTCTGGGTGTAACATAGTAAGTTGCCAAGAGCAGTCAGAGTACTGATAGTCTGTGAAATTCAAGGATAAACATCTCTGAGTTCAGAGTGAGGGTTCCCAGCTTTATTGTTTGTGCTCTCCCTAACTTATTATATGATATGACAAACTGTTATGATGTTGAATCAAGACACAAACTAAGAAGGAATTATGAAAAATTATGGTGAAAGTAGTTACTCTAATTTTTATGTAAGTCATGTTCAGAATGTCCATTTTGGAGCTAAGTTGGAGAAATCCATTGACTTAAGTCCCATTGTGTTGTGAGAAGCCACAAGAAAAATAGAAGTTAAACATATTTAAGCCAGAATGATCTTTTCCTTATTTAAGTTAATGTCAACCCACAACTAGGAAAAGGGAGTTACAATAATGTTGAGAATTAACCTAGTGACAGCCCTAGGTTCCAGATGATGCTGTGCCTTCTCAGGCACTGTAGCCTACATTCTGCATTTGCTTCAAGTTCAAGAGCCAGGCACATTCTTTGGTTCAACCTACTAGCTGTGGGTTTTGGTCTGTTGAGTTGGAAATCTTGTTGCAAGGGAGTCAAGTGGTTTTCACTAATAGTGAATTTAAACGATTTGAGTTGATTGGCATGCCCTACCTTTGAGATTTAAGCTCTTTTCCCTTGACCTTTGAGATGTGCCAAATGAGACAGAGATTGTCGCTATTCAGCATTTATCCACTATACATTGAGCACTTACTATGGATCCAACTCTTTGCTGGACAGTACAGAGCACCATGGTGATGAGTGGAGGTGGTAGATAATCACATATGATGTATAGTATCACACAAATGGTTTTCAACAAAATTGTGGTGGTAAAGGAAAGATCTTTTCCCTCTCGGGTTAAGCCAGAAAGGATCTGTGCAAGATGGAAATGCTTGAGGTCAATTAGACCAATAGACAATCATGCCAAAGAAATTAGACCATTTTCATTATGAGTTCCAGAAGAGTTGGGGTGAAATCAAATACTTTCACATATCGTTATGATCATTAATAGAGGAAAACAAATTTGTGATTTAATGAGGATGATCTTTAAAATTAATATTACTATAAAAAGTAAAAATGTTGGCTCTGCAAGTTTCCTTAAAATTATTAAAACATGTTAGTTGTCACTGTTTAAAATTTCTCCAACCTGGGTTTTATATAAGCAAGGAATGCTCACACATATTTAATCAGTTTATGATTTTTTTATTATACAAATACTTTCAACTATCCATTAATCAAAACTGTGGAATAGAATGATGAAAGAGGTAGAGTCAAATGTTTATAGAAGCATTAACTCGAACTTAAACCTTGAATATAATTCTAAGTCTATAAATTTGTGAGTATTTTAAAATAATGTATACATGAGCAGAATGTTTTGTCAATATCAAATTTCAGGATATCCTTTAGGAATCATTTGACAGGGGTGGGAGAGGTGGAAGGATAAAATGCCTATGTTTTTCCTATATCCTAGAAGTTCATCAGTATCAGCTTATATCAAAAACTGATCTTAACTCTCAGCTATTCTGCATTCAGTCAAATTTTTTATTTTCAGATTGCCTCTTTTGTGAACAAAATATTGGTTATGAAAGTTCAAGTCAGAGCTGAATAGAACCCTAGAGTTCAGTTTGTTTAAAATCTCCATCTACTTCTGGGATTCTCTCTATCAAATACCAGGCAAGCACATGCACACTTCCATTGATGAAGACTCTTTTACGTTCCACTGTAGACACTTCTGCCTGTCACAGAGTCTTCCATATTAAAAAAGTGTTTTAGGTACAAGAGGGATTCAGTGGTAGAAGGCTCACCTTCCATGTGGGAGACCTGGGTATGATTCACAGACCATGTTACCCCCTCAAAACAAACAAACAAACAAACAAACAGAGTTCTGTCTCCATGTGACATTCACCATTGGTCCTCATTCTGCCCTTTGGATCTCAAATTCTGTATCTACCCTCACCTTCATGTTGAAAATGCTTTGAGAAAACCTAGGCCATTGGTGCAAGGACACCATCCAAATCCTTGAAAACAGGACGTTAAGCACCTAGCTCAAAAGTCTGCAGTGTATTAGATTTTCAATAAATAATCACTATTATTATTTTCCATAGGCCTTCATTAATATGTAAGAGCAAATGAGACTCTGAAATGGAAACCTGTCTTTGATCTCATTATGTAGGATATTCATCCTCAAAGCTTCATTATCTTCCGTTTATAGATACTAAGGAAAGGAAGACTGAGGCATCATTTGCAAAGACCAGCTCTTTCACCAAGAGAGAGCGTTGGCCTTTCTGGTCCAGGGCCAGTTCACATTAACATGTGGACAGGTTGGTAATGTCTCCTCTTCCAATCATGTGATGCCTGTGCCTTGCTTCATAATACTTGTTTCTGGAAGGTACCAAGGCTCTACACATCTAGTAGAGGTGGTCACTGGCATGAGGTGTGTATCAGTTTGAAAGGATTATGTGCTCTAGAAAAGCCATGTTTTAATCCTGACCCATTTTGTATAGGCAGCTATTTCTTTTAATATTCAGTACTATTCAGTATTAGATTATCTCCATAGAGATGTGACAAACCCAATTGTGGGTATTAACCTTTGGTTAGAGGGAGATGTGACTCCACCCATTCCAGATGGGTCTTGATTAATTTACAAAGAACCCTCAAGATCCTTTAAGAAGGAAACATTTTGGAAAATGCTTCAGAGCCATGAGAACCATGAGAGCCCATGCAGCCAGAGACCTTTGGAGATGAAGAAACAATATGCCTCTGGAAGAGCTTCATAAAGCAAGAGGTCTGGAGAGGAAGCTAGCAGACATCACCATGTTTGCCACGTGCCTTTCTATTTGAGAGTGAAACCCTGAACTTCATCAGCCTTTCTTGAGTGAAGATAACCTCTTCTTGGTGACTTAATTTGAACATTTCTATAACCTTGCTTTAATTTGGACCTCTTCACAGGCTAAGACTATAAATTTGCAACTTAATAAATATTCCCCTTTAAAAGCCATTCCATTTCTGGTTTATCACATTCCAGCAGCCAGCAAACTAGAATAGTGTGACAGAGAGGTCACTTCTTGCTCAAGTAAATGTTTCAGATGTATATTACACTCTTGCATCTGCCTCCACCTTAAAGGGTCATCACTAAAGTGCAACTTTGGCTTTGACAGAAGCACCATGTCTCTACAGATGCATGTTAAATGTGCCTTTGATGTCTTTGAAAAAGTTAGGTGCCCATGGTTCATTTTGATCACTCATTCATTTATTCAATAAATACTTAACAGGCAATTAAGTGTACCAGAAATCATGATAGGTTCTAGTGGTACTGGAATTACATAGATGAAAAGAGTCCTAATCTCAGTCATCAAGAGGTTTAAAACCACAATGAGATCCCCCTTTATACCAACTAGGTTGGCAAATCTTTAAAAATGTGAAAATATTAACGGTTGATGAACATGTGCCAGATCTCCCCAATTATCTACCAAATTAACTAACTTCTAAGCTGCCATTCAGTGACCTCCAAAATCATTTCAACTAACCATCCCACCAGTACTGCAGAGCATGGGGGTCAGTAAAGATGATAACCTAGTTTTCTTCAGGCACATCCTGAATTTCAAGCAACTTTGCTTTTTGCTTGCTTTCTGCCAATCATAGTCCAAACCATTGTTCAAATGTCATATTTTCTATCAAGTATTTTTTGAGCTTCCAAAAATACTATTGTTAGTGTTTCGATGATGATAGTAACTACAAAGGCTGAGCATTTTCTAGAAAGCAAGTACCAGGCAGCTTTATCTCATTAATACTCATAAAATACTCATGAGATGGTACTCTTGTCCCTATTTACTGAGAAAGAAAATCAGAGTATATAAAGGTATAGTAATTTATGAAAAATTAGTTAGCTGGTAAGTCGTAGTTGCAGATTGTAAATTTTCTTAGACTCCGAGACCTATTGTATTGGCAACCCATTAAGGTTCCATTTTCAGATAAAGAAACTGAGGTTCTAAGAATTAAAATTCTTGTGTAAGGTATTTCCTGAAACACACTTCATGCTCAAATTTTTCCGTCCTTAGGAACATCATGGGATAATTATATTTCACATAAAATTTCCTACCGTTCTCTCATCTAATAGGTCATTTGCATAACGATCTTATCTCTCTGTGAAAGCCGTAAAGGTCTTTGCCCTCTGGGACTGTATTTAAGTCAGAAGCTTTAATTCACAGTCTTCCCATAGTATATGTTCAATAAATATTTGACAGATATAATGGGACAAGTCATTTAATGACTTGGAGCCTCCATCGTCTCACTTGATAAATGAGGAAAATAAAAACTGCCGTAGTTCCTATCTCAAAGGGATATTGAAGGACCCAGTGAAATTATGTACATGAGCATGCTATGAGAAGTGCATTGCACCATATAAATGTAAAACATTATTGCAGAAGTCACTGCAATAGAGACTTAATTTGCATTCCTTTTCAAGTAGCTTTTGTCAAATACACCTGACAGGATAAATTTCAAAGCTCTCAAGGAGGGCTTTTACATGCTAGATTTTATAATCCTGGAGAAGTCAGTGGCATTGAAAGCACTGCTTGGTGTTTACCCTTGAGATCTGGGGATGAACTGAACTCAATTATTCCTTGTTGCAGGAGACCTGCCTCTCACATCTGTGTGAACTAACAGTTATCCAGGAATTAACTGAGAATGCTACTTATTTTAAATTTCTGCAAAATAAAATACTTAAGGAAAGAAAATTTCTTTAAGACTTGATGAGAATTTCAGAGAAAAAGGAAAAAAAGTCAGAATACTATAAAAATGCTACCAGCTGATTTCCATGAGCGAGATTATCTCCTGAATGGACGCTCAGGCATTCATGGTCAATAGAGCAGTGCTGGAACAGTCACCTCTTCAGCCTCAAGTCAGCTACAAATCTGGGACTGGGTAACCTAATTCAATTTGTGTGAATTACATTGTAAAATATGAGAAGAGGGAAATACACTGCATTCCTTCACAGCCCCTAGAAGAGAGTTGAGGAAGCACGCATCCTTATATGGAACTGGAAAATAAAAGCAAATAGCTTACTTTGTAAAACTTACCCATAATAGAAAAGACTTACAACTTACTACAGTAAAATTTTAAATCTTCAGCTTGGTAACAACAACCATAAATAAATGACACTCTGAAATTATATATGTACCCCACGAGACAGACAAAGGCAACATTCTGGAATTTAAAAAGCCGGTCTAAATAAATAGAAAGACAGATGAACAAACCAAAATGAAAACGGACAAAGAGTATGAACAGATAGCCCACAGGAAAATAAATGCAATGAGAAAGTTGTCAATAATCCTATGAAAAGCTGTCCATATTCTTTCAACTCTAAGTACAAACTCTCTCACTCGCTCTTTTTGTCTCTCCTCTCGCCCCACCCCCTTCGCTTACTCTCATTTGTTCTTTCTCCAAATATATATTGATTCATGGCCAATAAACCTACTTAATATCTATATTATTTTACCCTTCCAATTAAGGTGATCATCAGGGGACTCTCACAAAGTCCCTTGAAATCATTTCCTGTTCTAGCTTTAAATATACGCTTCTATCATGGCTTACCTCCCATGCACTCTATTTATTTATTTATTTATTTATTTATTTACTCATTAGTTTTTTTGGCCTGGGCAGGCTCTGGGAATGGAAACTCAGGTCTCTGGCATGAGAGGAGGGAATTCTGCCACTGAGCCATCATTGCACTGCCCCCACACACTTTATTTTTGAAGCGCATGATAACATTGTCTGTAGAGGGAAGACTATTTGGTTAAAAGATTAGAGGAAAAAATATTGAATAACCTGGGTAGTGACACTTTTGAGTCTGATCCAAGCTGTGTTGAGGTGAGTATAATTAAGCCCCCTTATAATTTAGTGAACTTGATATGAACCCAGGAATCAACCTCAGGCACAACTTATCATAGTCACTGCACTATTGAGAATATTTCATGAACATTTTCTAGCTAAAAATAAGGATTCGGCCAGTTCTTTGGGGAGATGGGAAGAGCCATGCACAAAATACTATTTCTTTAGAGATATACTCCATCCACCCCCAAATGGAAGACAATCTGAGAATATCAGATAAGGCATCTGCCAAAGCTGATAAGACAGGAGAAAGTTCCACATTTTCTTCAAATACTCCTTTTTCTTCATTCTGAGGATGGTCTATTTCATTTGCACAGGTCTAGCTGTGAAACTGCAATGATTAATACTAAATGGACTCCATCCTACAGCTGCCTTACTCACAGGGAAGCAAAGGGAGAATGCCGGTTCCTGCTAGAAAATCAGAGGCAACAGCGACTATAAAATTAGTGTCAGAGTGAACCTTGGCACCATTAAAATTTCGAATAAGGCAACAGCAGACTGTGTCATTTTCCCAGTCATGAGCTCTCGGTTTGAGCTGATCAATTCCATACAAAAAGGAGAGTGTCACGGAGTTAAGCCTAAAATTCAGCTCTTAGTGCAATTTTCTCTTACTAAATTTAATACCGGGCATATTGTGATCGAGAACAAATTTACATTTGCTTTGTCCGTTAAATGGAAAGGTGAAGTCTCCTCTGTGGCCAAAGTTATGAACCCACAATACAATCAAGGGCTTTAGAGCTCCCAGCCATCCAGCTTTTTCCATCTTTGATCATTGGGTATTTTTCCTTCACTTCTTTATTTCCAGTTTGAAAATAAAAGAACTTACAAGGTCTGTTGAACTTTCAGATTAACTTTCTGGGATCAAAAGAGTTTTAACAATTAACATTTCCATTATAATTGAAATTAGAGACTCATAATAAGTATTTTTTTCTTGACATAGCTAAGCTAATTTGGATGGCGTCATTAAAAGAAGAAAATTTTCATTGCCTCTATTACATTTTCAATAGATACCAAGGAGTATTTAAATATATATGTACAGAATAAAGAATAAAAACAGAATCAAAACCAAAGTACCTACCACTCAGTCTAAGACATAGAGTTATAACTTTGAAATCTCCTGCTCCCTGCTTCATAACTTCCTCCACCCTCCCTTAGAGATAACTTTCCTGAAATTTTGTTTTATTATCCCTTCGTGTTTTAAGTATACAAACACCCTCACATAAAACCATATATATATTCCTAGTCAGAAAAATATTTAGCAGAGTGTATCTTTATAAACAGCACAAATAGAGGGAAACATATTCTAGGACACTTCTCTAGTTTGCTTTTTTTCACTCAACTTTATCTGGTTGGGGTTCATCCATGTTGACGCACATTGCTCTAGCTCATTCGTTTTCCTTTCCTTATAGTATCCCATTGGGAAAATATGCAACAATTTAATTATTTCTTCTCTTGCTGATGGACATGTGGGATGTTGGCTGATTTTTGCTACTTCAAATATTGACATGTAATCCTCATGGTAGATAAGTTTCCTCATCAGCTGTACCTTGCTTATTCTTCCAGTTTTACTCTCCCAGGCTTTGGCCATACCAAACACTCTCACTTCTCTGAATAAACCATTTTTCACTTCCTTGTTTCTTGTGAAGTCTTTGTCTGGTTAGTCTACCTTGTGCATCCCTGACTATTCCGATCACGGTGCTCCCAGCTAGCTTCTCCCTTAGAGCCAAGAAATCAGTGCAGTTACAGCACTTGGAACATCAAAAGTGATGACCACCACGTAAATGTATGCTGCATGAGAGAGAAGCTGCATATTTCCAGAAATAAGAAATAAGAAAGAACTGAATATTCAAATCTTCTGACTCTCTGCTTTTATTACTGCCTAATTTTATGTTTCTTAAGAAATATCTTTTTATAATAACCCATCATTGATACACAGCTCACATATTCCATTATGCCCTTTAAATAAGGAATTTTCAATTTGTAGCCCAGGAACACTTACCCCAGCTGTGCTCACTGTTACTTCCCAAAAATGCCACTGGAATTAATGTGGATTAGAGCATGGCTTTCAATAACACACAGATTAACCCACACAATCAATACAGACATGGCTAAACACACCTTCTCAGTGATATTCAGAGCCTGCCAGTGAGATCCAGGTCGTACTTTGAAAAACATTCTTTTCAATGGACTCAGAATTTAGTGTGGTACTTCATGAAAAGCTCACAGGTCTTGGTCCATTGCTTATGTTACCTGCCATTGACAGGATATTTTGCTATTTTCTGTTGGAATTTTCAAATTTTGTAAACTAGATATTCAATACAAAATGATAATGATCTATTTAAAAGTTTTTATTACTAGACTATGGCTTCTTTCCAGGCTAATATCAGTTATACCTGATGTGTCTCCTTGAAATCTTTTTATAACTCATGGAAATGCACACGATGATTGTCAATGTGTTTTTAAATTGTGAAATATAACATATATACAGCAAAGCAATCATTTTCAAAGGACATTTTAACAAGTAATTTGGTAAAGACTACCGTTCCACATTTTCAGGTTTGTATTAGTTAGGGTTCTCTAGAGAAACAGAATCAACAGGGAACACTTGCAAATATAAAATTTATAGAAGTGTCTCATGTGACCGCAGGAACACAGAGTCCAAAATCCACAGGGCAGGCTGCGAAGCCGATGACTCCAATGGATGGCCTGGATGAACTCCACAGGAGAGGCTCACCAGCCAAAGCAGGAATGGAACCTGTCTCCTCCGAGTCCTCCTTAAAGGCTTCCCATGATTGCATTTAGCATCACTAATTGCAGAAGACACTCCCCTTTGACTGATTACAAATGGAATCAGCTGTGGATGTAGCTGACGTGATCATGACCTAATCCTATGAAATGTCCTCATTGCAACAGACAGGCCAGCGCTTGCCCAATCAGATGAACAGGTACCACAACTTGGCCAAGTTGACACCTGTCCCTAACCATGACAAGGTTTTTCCTTCTAGCTGCTCCAAAATACTGGAAGCTAAAAGAAAGATCATTATAGTGATTCAATAGTCATACTCGTTTGTTAAATACTATCTTCTCTATTATAACTCCTCCTTCTCCTTTGAGCCTACTCCCAATCTATAGGGTTTTTTTTTTTTTTTTAACTTTTTAGTGTTGAAAAGGGGCGTCAACAATATAGGATGGAATTAGTTGATATTCTTGGAGAGCCTGGCCCCTCTGGTTTCAGGATGTATCTGGCTTAGGAAACTTCTGGAGGTTGTAGGTTTCAGGAAAATAAATTTAGAAAATGAAACTTTTGTAGAGTCTCAGTTAGAGCCCTAGGTGTTCTTTGGGGCTAACAGGTATGTTAGTTGGGGTATGGTAAAACCACAGGAATTAGCAATAACTACCTGAAGCTTGCATAAGAGTAGCTTCCAGAAGAGAATCTTGACTCCTTTTAAACACTTTTAGACACTATTACATTGTTTTGTTACATTTCTTTTCCTCCTTTTGTTCCAGAAGGCATTGATGATCCTAGGGTACCAGAACCAGGCTCATCCCTGGGAGTCATTGTCCCTGCATTGTCAGGGACACTTTCACCTCTGAATGTCATGTTCCATGTAGGAGAAAGGGTAATAATTTTCCTTGCAGATTGGGCTTTGAGAGAGGTTACACCTGAGACATTAAGAAGATTTCCTGGAAGCAACTTTTAGACATAGTCTTAGCTGCTCCGCTACAGAAATGTTTCATAAGAACAAACTGCAAAATCAAGGGCTTGGCCTATTTTCTTAGGAGTTCCTAAAGTTTGAGAGAGCACCAGGGGTTTCCCAGATGGGAAAATTTACTATTTCCATGTTTCTTCTCCAGTTCCTCAAGGGACTCTACCAATATTTTTTAATTGTCAGCCCACCATCGTCTGGGATATATATAGGTATTCTATCAAGCTATAGAGAATTGCAAGGCCTCATTCCTGTTCTGGTCTCCATATGTTTGGGTTTTTAAATGAGCTCTCCAGACAGATTGATTTAGATTGTGTGTACAGAAAATTTAGGTTCTAGATACAATAAACCTCTCTGCCTTTGGTCTCATGCAGTAGGTGAAGATCTGGGGTACATATACTATCATCTTCCACCCTGTAATCTGATTTACCTTAGCCCCAACCAGTTCAGCTTCATTTTCACCTCTAACTGAAGTATGATCTCTTTTTAGAGTTATTAACTGTAATCGTAGGCAGAAATGCTGGCTTTCAGAGCTGCAGAATTTCATCTCTGCATCTCACACGTCACAGAGGTACTCAAAGTTCCAGGCAAATACCAGCTAACACTATAGCTCAGTGTCGCAGAATCTAAATATAAACTTACAACTTTGGACTGAGTATGGCTGCTATAAGAGTTTACAATTAGAGGCGGGGCCAAGATGTCGGCTTAGTAAGGTACGTGCGTCTTAGTTCCTCCTCCAGAGCAACTACTAGGTGAACAGAAACAGTGCAGAACAGCTCCCAGGGCCACGGCAGGGAATGGACACACAGCGTACCCCAGTCTGGACTGGCTAGTCTGACTGCGAGACTCGGCTGCGGTGAGATCCCCGAACGGCACGCGATTTCCCAAGCAGCGGCAGCTGTGGTGGCCGGAGCACCTCCCTCCCTCCTTCCTGGGCCGGCTGAGAGTCTCGGAGAGGCAAGTTTCCCAAGCCGCGGCGGCCGGCGCCCCTCTTTTGCGGGCGGCTTCCTGGACCGGCTACGAGTCTCGGATCAGAGGGCTACCCAAGCCGCGGTGGCCTTCCCCCGCAGGCGGCTTCCTTGTCCGGTGGCGAATTCCCCGGGCCCGCTGCGGCCAGCGACTGCACCCCGCCAGGGAGAGGAGGGAATTTCAGACAGTGGCAGGGACTGGGTCCAACCAAACACCAATAGGGGAATTAATAAAGGAGCCACAGGGTCGCCTCAAGCCGCGGCGGCTAACGCCCCCACCACACGTGGCCCCCCAAACCAACTGAGAGAATTGGATCGGAAATCCCCAGGCCGTGGAGATCGGTGACCGGGGGGATCCCTTCCAAACACGTGAGACAAACGTGTGCCACCAGCGCCACCTACTGGGCAGGATAAGAAAAACAGAACCCAGAGATTTCACAGAAAAATCTTACAACCTTGTTGGGTCCGACACCCAGGGAAATCTGACTAAATGCCCAGATGCCAGCAGCAGAAGATAACGGTCCACGCTCAGAAGATTGAGAATATGGCCCAGTCAAAGGAACAAATCAATAGTTCAAATGAGATAAAAGAGCTGAGACAACTAATGCTGAATATACGAACAGAAATGGAAAACCTCTTCAAAAATGAAATCGATAAATTGAGGGAGGACATGAAAAGACATGGGCTGAACAAAAAGAAGAAATAGAAAAACTGAAAAAACAAATCACAGAACTTATGGAAGTAAAGGATAAAGTAGAAAAGATGGAAAAAACAATGGATACCTACAATGATAGATTTAAAGAGACAGAAGATAGAATTAGCGATTTGTAGGATGGAACATCTGAATTCCAAAAAGAAACAGAAACTATAGGGAAAAGAATGGAAAAATTTGAACAGGGTATCAGGGAACTCAAGGACAATATGAAGCGCACGAATATACGTGTTGTGGGTGTCCCAGAAGGAGAAGAGAAGGGAAAAGGAGGAGAAAAACTAATGGAAGAAATTATCACTGAAAATTTCCCAACTCTTATGAAAGACCTAAAATTACAGATCCAAGAAGTGCAGCGCACCCCAAAGAGATTAGACCCAAATAGGCGTTCTCCAAGACACTTACTAGTTAGAATGTCAGAGGTCAAAGAGAAAGAGAGGATCTTGAAAGCAGCAAGAGAAAAACAATCCATCACATACAAGGGAAACCCAATAAGACTATGTGTAGATTTCTCAGCAGAAACCATGGAAGCTAGAAGACAGTGGGATGATATATTTAAATTACTAAAAGAGAAAAACTGCCAACCAAGACTCCTATATCCAGCAAAATTATCCTTCAAAAATGAGGGAGAAATTAAAACATTCTCAGACAAAAAGTCACTGAGAGAATTTGTGACCAAGAGACCAGCTCTGCAAGAAATACTAAAGGGAGCACTAGAGTCAGATACAAAAAGACAGAAGAGAGAGGTATGGAGAAGAGTATAGAAAGAAGGAAAATCAGATATGATATATATAATACAAAAGGCAAAATGTTAGAGGAAAATATTATCCAAACAGTAATAACACTAAATGTCAATGGACTGAATTCCCCAATCAAAAGACATAGATTGGCAGAATGGATTAAAAAACAGAATCCTTCTATATGCTGTCTACAGGAAACACATCTTAGACCCAAAGATAAACATAGGTTGAAAGCGAAAGGTTGGGAAAAGATATTTCATGCAAATAACAACCAGAAAAGAGCAGGAGTAGCTATACTAATATCCAACAAATTAGACTTCAAATGTAAAACAGTTAAAAGAGACAAAGAAGGACACTATATACTAATAAAAGGAACAATTAAACAAGAAGACATTACAATCATAAATATTTACGCACCGAACCAGAATGCCCCAAAATACGTGAGGAATACACTGCAAACACTGAAAAGGGAAATAGACTCATATACCATGATAGTTGGAGACTTCAATTCACCACTGTCATCAATGGACAGAACATCTAGACAGAGGATCAATAAAGAAATAGAGAATCTGAATATTACTATAAAGGAGCTAGACTTAACAGACATCTATAGGACATTACATCCCACAACAGCAGGATACACCTTTTTCTCAAGTGCTCATGGATCATACTCAAAGATAGACCATATGCTGGGTCACAAAGCAAGTCTTAACAAATTTAAAAAGATTGAAATCATACACAACACTTTCTCGGATCATAAAGGAATGAAGTTGGAAATCAATAATAGGCAGAGTGCCAGAAAATTCACAAATATGTGGAGGCTCAACAACACACTCCTAAACAATGAATGGGTCAAAGAAGAAATTGCTAGAGAAATTAGCAAATACCTCGAGGCGAATGAAAATGAAAACACAACATATCAAAACTTATGGGATGCAGCAAAGGCAGTGCTAAGAGGGAAATTTATTGCCCTAAATGCCTATATCAGAAAAGAAGAAAAGGCAAAAATGCAGAAATTAACTGTCCACTTGGAAGAACTGGAGAAAGAACAGCAAACTAATCCCAAAGCAAGCAAAAGGAAAGAAATAACAAAGATTAGAGCAGAAATAAATGAAATTGAAAACATGAAAACAATAGAGAAAATCAATAAGGCCAGAAGTTGGTTCTATGAGAAAATCAACAAGATTGATGGGCCCTTAGCAAGATTGACAAAAAGAAGAAGAGAGAGGATGCAAATAAATAAGATCAGAAATGGAAGAGGAGACATAACTACTGACCTCACAGAAATAAAGGAGTTAATAACAGGATACTATGAACAACTTTATGCTAATAAATACAACAATTTAGAGGAAATAGACGGGTTCCTGGAAAGACATGATCAACCAACTTTGACTCAAGAAGACATGGATGACCTCAACAAACCAATCACAAGTAAAGAAATTGAATTAGTCATTCAAAAGCTTTCTAAAAAGAAAAGTCCAGGACCAGATGGCTTCACATGTGAATTCTATCAAACATTCCAGAAAGAATTAGTACCAACTCTCCTCAAACTCTTCAAAAAAATCGAAGCAGAGGGAAAACTACCTAATTCATTCTATGAAGCCAACATCACCCTCATACCAAAACTAGGCAAAGATATTACAAAAAAAGAAAACTACAGGCCAATCTCTCTAATGAATATAGATGCAAAAATCCTCAATAAAATTCTAGCAAATCGTATCCAACAACACATTAAAAGAATTATACATCATGACCAAGTAGGATTCATCCCAGGTATGCAAGGATGGTTCAACATAAGAAAATCAATTAATGTAATACACCATATCAACAAATCAAAGCAGAAAAATCACATGATCATCTCAATTGATGCAGAGAAGGCATTTGACAAGTTCAACATCCTTTCCTGTTGAAAACACTTCAAAGGATAGGAATACAAGGGAACTTCCTTAAAATGATAGAGAGAATAGTTGAAAAACCCACAGCTAATATCATCCTCAATGGGGAAAAATTGAAAACTTTCCCCCTAAGATCAGGAACAAGACAAGGATGTCCATTATCACCACTATTACTCAACATTGTGTTGGAGGTTCCAGCCAGAGCAATTAGACAAGAAAAAGAAATACAAGGCATCAAAATTGGAAAGGAAGAAGTAAAACTATCACTGTTTGGAGACAATATGATACTATACGTCGAAAACCCGGAAAAATCCACAACAAAACTACTAGAGCTAATAAATGAGTACAGCAAAGTAGCAGGTTACAAGATCAACATTCAAAAATCTGTAGCATTTCTATACACTAGCAATGAACAAGCGGGGGGGGGGGGGGGGGAATCAAGAAACGAATCCCATTTACAATTGCAACTAAAAGAATAAAATACCTAGGAATAAATTTAACTAAAGAGACAAAAAACCTATATAAAGAAAACTACAAAAAACTGCTAAAAGAAATCACAGAAGACCTAAATAGATGGAAGGGCATACCGTGTTCATGGTTTGGAGGACTAAATATAGTTAAGATGTCAATCCTACCTAAATTGATTTACAGATTCAATGCAATACCAATCAAAATCCCAACAACTTATTTTTCAGAAATAGGAAAACCAATAAGCAAATTTATCTGGAAGGGCAGGGTGCCCCGAATTGCTAAAAACATCTTGAGGAAAAAAAACGAAGCTGGAGGTCTTGCACTGCCTGACTTTAAGGCATATTATGAAGCCACAGTGGTCAAAACAGCATGGTATTGGCATAAAGATAGATATATCGACCAATGGAATCGAATAGAGTGCTCAGATATAGACCCTCTCATCTATGGACATTTGATCTTTGATAAGGCAGTCAAGCCAACTCACCTGGGACAGAACAGTCTCTTCAATAAATGGTGCCTAGAGAACTGGATATCCATATGCAAAAGAATGAAAAAAGACCCATCTCTCACACCCTATACAAAAGTTAACTCAAAATGGATCAAAGACCTAAACATTAGGTCTAAGACCATAAAACAGTTAGAGGAAAATGTAGGGAGATATCTTATGAATCTTACAATTGGAGGCAGTTTTATGGACCTTAAACCTAAAGCAAGAGCACTGAAGAAGGAAATAAATAAATGGGAACTCCTCAAAATTAAACACTTTTGTGCATCAAAGAACTTCATCAAGAAAGTAGAAAGACAGTCTACACAATGGGAGACAATATTTGGAAATGACATATCAGATAAAGGTCTAGTATCCAGAATTTATAAAGAGATTGTTCAACTCAACAACAAAAAGACAGCCAACCCAATTACAAAATGGGAAAAAGACTTGAATAGACACCTCTCAGAAGAGGAAATACAAATGGCCAAAAGGCACATGAAGAGATGCTCAATGTCCCTGGCCATTAGAGAAATGCAAATCAAAACCACAATGAGATATCATCTCACACCCACCAGAATGGCCATTATCAACAAAACAGAAAATGACAAGTGCTGGAGAGGATGCGGTGAAAGAGGCAGACTTATCCACTGTTGGTGGGAATGTCAAATGGTGCAACCACTGTGGAAGGCAGTTTGGTGGTTCCTCAAAAAGCTGAATATAGAATTGCCATATGACCCAGCAATACCATTGCTGGGAATCTACTCAAAGGAATTAAGGGCAAAAACTCAAACGGACATTTGCACACCAATGTTTATATCAGCGTTATTTACAATTGCAAAGAGATGGAAACAGTCAAAATGTCCATCAACAGACGAGCGGCTAAACAAACTGTGGTATATACATACGATGGAATATTATGCAGTTTTAAGACAGGATAAACTTATGAAGCATGTAATAACATGGATGGACCTAGAGAACATTATGCTGCGTGAGTCTAGCCAAAAACTAAAAGACAAATACTGTATGGTCCCAATGATGTGAATCGACATTCGAGAATAAACTTGGAATATGTCCTTGATAACAGAGTCCAGCAGGAGTTAGAAACAGGGTAAGATAATGGGTAATTGGAGCTGATGGGATACAGACTGTGCAACAGGACTTGATACAAAAACTCAAAAATGGACAGCACAATAATACCTAATTGTAAAGTAATCATGTTAAAACACTGAATGAAGCTGCATCCGAGCTATAGGTTTTTGTTTTTTGTTTTGTTTTGTTTTGTTTTTACTATTATTACTTTTATTTTTTTCTCTATATTAACATTCTATACCTTTTTCGGTTGTGTTGCTAGTTCTTCTAAACCAATGCAAATGTACTAAGAAACGATGATCATGCATCTATGTGATGATGTTAAGAATTACTGATTGCATATGTAGAATGGTATGATTTCTAAATGTTGGGTTAATTTCTTTTTTTCCATTAATTAATAAAAAAAAGAGTTTACAATTATCTTATAATATTACATGAAGGATACTGTAGCATGTTTGTTCTTTAGTTTCTTGCTTATTTTTACTGCGTATTGTCCCCAAAGTTCATTCAGTTTGTAGTGTGCCTCACAACTTCATTCTTTTTTGTAGCTGCATTATTCCATCATATATATATATATATATATATATATATATATATATATATATAAATATATATATATATATTTATATATATGTATATGAGTATATCACAGTTTGTCTTCTGGCTTCTCAGTCATTGTACCCTTTGGCCCCCTCCATCCATTGAGCATCATGGAAAATGTCCAAAATCAACAACCATATTTTACAGTGTTCTCACTTGGTTGTAAATCAACAGCACTCTCAATTTTAGACAATTTTCATTGGCCCAAAGAGACAAAGAAATGATAAACATACCCTCACCAAATTTCATGTCAAAGCCTCCCCTAATCTCTTGTCCTTCCCCCCAATTATTTACCCTTGGTATTGTTGTGGTACAGTTGTTGTCTTCTTGTTAACTATAGGTCATAGCATGCAATAATAGTTTTCACCCTATAGCCCTCTATTATAGACAATTTTACAAGATTAAACCTTTGAAGGATTTCATGTGAGAACTTATTTTTAATTGTAGAGTTAATTGCACTATACATCTCCTTTCAACCCTATTCAACTTCAATATAGCAACATTACTCAGAACCCCACTAATTAACCACTATCACTTCTACCTATCCCCTTACACTTATTAAGTTCAACTTCATCGGGTAACCGTTCACCCATTTCTAGCTTCTGCATACCTTGGTGTCTCCTATATTCTACTGTGTAAGCCTTTCAATTCACCCTAACCACAGTTATAATAGAAAAATCATACATTATCTTTCCTTTTGTGACTTTTTACCCAGGATTAAGTCCTCAAGATCCAAGTATGCTGTCATATGCTTTGGAACTTCATTTCATGTTACTGCTGCATAATATTCCACAATATGTATATACTACATTTTCTTTACCCACTGTTCTGTTGATGAGCACCTGGATTATTTCCATCTTTTGGAAATTATGAAAAATGCCACTATGAACATTGGTGTGCAAATGTCTACTCATTTCACTGCTTTTAGCTCTTCTGGTATCTACCAAATATTGGTATTCACAATGATTTTTAATGATAACAAAATTATAAACTTAGGAATATGTTATTTGTCAATGCTCAGAAAACATTTTCTTAGCTACGTTAACTATGGGGTGAACCGGGGCATGTGCCGTTGTGCTTACCTACAAGCCAACTGAAATGCATTCTGATTTATAACCATCCAGTAAGTACCTGAGAAGTTGGAGAACTCATGCAATTTAACCTTCTTTATGTCCCTAAGTCCAGGATACAGGATTGCCCTGCTGGGCAAACAGTTCCCCATCCTCTCGCTGCCATAGAAGAATCTATGAGTCAGCCTGTGATCTCACCAATGAGTCTTCTCTGTGCATATATTAAAAGACCAGTACTCTCAAAGTACAGCATACAAACAACAGGGGTGGCAGTGAGTGGAGGCAGTGCTATTTGCATATTGGAATAGTTAATCAGTTAAGGTGAAGTGTTAAAAGCAAGGGCAGAGGGAGAAATACCCTGAGAACAGTGTGAATGACAAAAAGAGGCTTTTTAAATTTTGCATGATACAAATATCTCCATAAAAAGCATTATACTCTTTGAAGACATGGTAGTAGTTAACGGAAGCAGCAAATAATGAGTGCTTGGTGTCATAGCTCATCGTGTGGTTGTATATGTCTATAGTTTACATGAATATCTGACGTATCCTGCAGTCCTTGGGTACTAACATCTATGAGGCTACTGAAAAGAGTTAAGGACACTGACACACCTCTTCCACCCCCACACTCACACACACATGCACAGACGAACACACACACAGTATTTGGGAAAACGAAAAGCCTGAACAGATAATTCATCTGTCTAGAATGAATAAACAGAAAGAAAAACAAAATCACCAGGGACTTAAGAAAACATGACATAGCAAGAAGAGGTACATAGCCTTGAAAACCCAAAAGAGAGCATGCCTCAGAAAAATAGCTTTTAAAAAGAATATAACATAAAAATGAACTTT
The DNA here is from genome assembly GCF_023851605.1 of Tamandua tetradactyla. Lineage (NCBI taxonomy): Eukaryota > Metazoa > Chordata > Mammalia > Pilosa > Myrmecophagidae > Tamandua > Tamandua tetradactyla. The sequence continues at coordinate 9,206,516 of NC_135334.1, read as the reverse complement.
GAAATTCATTGCTTTTAGGTATATATGTTATATTTAATAATAAAAGGTGTCAAAAATATCCATCGGAACACATTACACAGTGAGCCTTAAGTTAAACCATGGAATAATAGTTAACAGTAAAATTATAAAAGTGCTATCATCGATTTTAACAGATTTTCCACACCAGTGCAAGTTGTTATTAATAGGGTGGTATAGGGAATTCTGTATTTTATGCATGATTGTTCTACAAAGCTATAATTTCTCTAATAAATAACTTTTTTAGAAAAGAATATCTGTGAAAAAGGTAAAGTTCTTGTTTGAAGTCTGTAGTAAAATATATTTTGACCTTTGTGGAATGTGAAAGAGAAGTATGGTAGGAGAATACACAAGATGAAATCAGAGGTTCAGAGAAGCTGACTGAAGAAAGAAAAGACTACAAAGAAATTTTTAAAAATAGTATGAATATACTTATGACAATCAGATCAGAAATGAGAAAGAAAAACTGTTGATTCCCTCCTAAAATGCAGAGTAAAAGGACAAAGAGAAGAAAACAATAGTAGAAGATTATAAATACAGTGGCAAGAGAGGAAAAGATGCAATTTAAAAATTAGAAGTATTTGTAACAAAAGAAAACCTGGACAACCAGAAGGGAGACAATAATCAAAGAAGAGAGAGAAAGACTTGTCAAACTGAAGGCCTAAACTACAATTACAAAAGAACTGCTCAGTTTGTTCGAAGTTAATGAAAGAAGCCCCCACTGATATCTTCCCTGGCTTTTCTTTCTTTCTATTTTAAGAATAAAATGTATTACCTTGCATGGTGTTCCAGTTTGCTAGCTGCCAGAATGCAATATACCAGAAACAAAACAGCTTTTAAAAAGGGAAATTTAATAAGTTGCTAGTTTATGGTTTTAAGGCTGAGAAAATGTCCCAATTAAAACAAGTCTATAGAAATGTCCAATCAAAGGCATCCAGGGAAAGATCCCGTGGTTCAAGAAGGCCGATGAAGTTCAGCATTTCTCTCAGCTGGAAGGGCACATGGCGAACATGGCATGTCTACTAGCTTTCTCTCCAGGCCTCTTGCTTCATGAAGCTCCCCGGGAGGTGTTCTCCTTCTTCATCTCCAAAGGTCGCTGGCTGTGGACTCTGTGATTCTCTCATCCTGCTGTTGTGGTTCTGTGGCTCTCTCCTCAGTCTCAAAAAGGAACTCTCCCCAAAATGTCTCCTCTTTTATAGGATTCCAGTAAACTAATCAAGACCCACATAGAATGGTTGGAGTCAATCCCCATCTAATCAAGTTTAATACCCACAATTGATTGAGTCACATCTCCATGGAGATGACCTAATCAAGTTGCCAACCTATAGTGCTGAATAGGGATTACAAGAAACTGTTGCTCCCACAGATTGATTAGGATTAAAACACAGCTTTTCTAGGGTACATAAATCCTTTCAAACAGACACACATGGAATAGCATTAACAACATCACACATACACACAAGCAAAGCAAATTGGCTTCAAACTTAAAATATTATAATAGGTTTTGGGTAATGGTATATACTGGTAGTGGTAACGCAACATCGTGAATGTAATTAGCAGCACTGAATTATATAGCTGAATGTGGTTAAAGGGAAACTTTAGGTGGTATGTATGTTGCAAGAATAAAATTTAAAAAAATAGTCACACAACTATGTAACACAGTCAACCCTAATGTAAACTATGGATTATAATCAATAGTACAATTATAAAAATCCACTTTCATCATTTGTAACAAGGTGCTACACTAATGCAAAATGTTGAAAAAATGGAGGTAGCTATATGAGAACTCTGTATTTCCTGCATGAAGCTTTTTTAAACCTACACCTTCCTTAATGGAAAAAAATAATTAACTAATTTTAAAAAGCACCAGAAAATAACACATAAATTTCAGTAGAGTTTAAGGATGAAGTTGTTGATAATCCAGGAAGTATATACTACGCAAAGGTAGTAGGAAGCCATGTGTACATTTTCAAAGAAAGTATTTTAAATATGTACCCCCTCTAATGAGAAAGCTTCATTTAATATAACATTTTAATAAATAATTAATGAAAATATTATTACAGATTTAAATATAAAAATCTAGGTCTGTCTTCAAATAACAAAATTATATAGTAAAAAGTAATGATAAATTCAGTCAATGATGAGGGATTTAGTTTAAACACAATGTAAATTTGGTGGCAGTAAAAAGGACTATATTTGTTTATGTGTACTTATTTATTCATTTATCATACACATGTTTTCATCTTGTTGATCATTGAGAATGTGTATTTGTGCCATTAAATGTGTATTTGATAAACAACACATTTACTGCAGAAGTCATAAAGGAAATAAGCGATATATTTGATTTGATAGCGTTTAAAATAGAAATCAAAGAAACACCAGAGAAGCCAGAAGCTGGAAGTCAATGGAAAACTAGAAAAGCAGAAGGAGACAGCATTGCCATGTGGCGAGAGGCAGAGATATAAGCCAAAGTACCCCAAGGGTGTCAGCAACCGACAACAGAAAGCTATGGACTTGGGGAGAAAGCAAACCTTGTCAATATCTTGAATTTGGACTTCTTCTGGCCTCAAAACCATAAGCTAATAAATGCTTGTTATTTCAGGTAATCCATTGTTTGGTAAACTAAGATGATAAATAAAACTCAAAATCTTCTTTTAAGCAAAAATACCTACTGTTAAGCATCAATACAGATAGCAATGAGGCAAAAATCCTTTCACATTATAGCAAAGAAAAGAGCTAGTGTCATTAAATTGTGAAGAGCTTATGGCTTCTGTAATAAAAGTATTAAGAGGATAGAAAATTGGGCAAAATATATGAACAGAGTTCATAGGAAAAGAAAAAGATAGAATCTTTAATGTATTGTGTAAAAAATGAGTCTTTATGGTAATTTGTTTTTGTCTAATAGACGCTTTATTATTTTTCAATTAGCATTATTCTATTCACACACTACTTTCAAATCACAATATATGAGTTTATATTCCTTTTAAGCAGGATTGTAAAATTAACCATTTAAGTTTTTAAAAGTCTGATATATCAGACCCTCTTATATGCGTCCTTTACCTTGGGAGGCAGAAGCAGACTTACAAAACTGATTAGTACCCATATAATAAACTTTTTTTTCAATGTACTTGTATTAAAATTTGTTTCTTTCTTATCTCTGTTCTGATCTTAATTATGTTAATAGTTCTATTTATGAAATTTCATTTATTTGGGGATTTTTATTTTGCTCGTTTACCCTAAATGTGCAATATTTGAGGCCAACTGAAGATGTGATAAGTGGTTGATGTTTGAATATGCGATACCGAGTACAGGAAACTTGGACTTTCCTTCCAAAATGACTTTGCTTAGGTCTGCTATTCAGTGTGGTATTTCTCTCTTGTAGTTGGCTTCATTTATTAAAACTCATTCTGGATATCTGAGCCAATGCAAAAAAGATAAAAGTACATAAGGCATGTGAATTAGGAAAAGAAGGGCCTGCACTATCCTTATGGACAAATAGTGTGCTTTCCTAAATAGAAAAATTGAAAGGACCTTACAGATAAACTCTTAGAAATTTTAATAGCTTTCCAAATACAATGTCAACATAAATAAATCAATAGATTTTTAATACAGGTGTAATATGAAATTGCAAAATATAAAGAAAATGTTTCAATTTATTCACACCAACAAAATCTGTAAAGTGTATAAGGTAAAGCTAAAAAAGAAGTATAATGTTTTTATGGTGAAAATTGCTAAATATTATTGATGGAGATTGTATTAACTTGAGAGATATACTGAGTTTATGGGTCAGAGATGACTCAATGTCATAGAGATGCCAGTTCTTCCCACATTAGTTTATAAACTTCACTTAATTATTATCAAAGTTCAAATATATTAAGGCTTGCTCTTGTTGATTTTGCAAAGTTAATTCTAAAACTGATATAGAAGAAAAAATTCTAAAGAGAATTAAAAAAAACTGTAAAAAAACGCAGGACTTGCCCTATCATAAATCAAGTCGTTAAAAAGTTTTAGTTTAAAACGAGTATTACTAATGTGGGGTTTAACAAAGAGAAGAGCTGTTACAGTAGAGAGAGCCTAAAATACATTTATGTATGCAAGAAAACTTGATAGATAAAGAGGTAATGTTAAAAATTATTGGGGGAATAATAGAATTTCAGTAATCCTGGGCCAATTGAGGTAGATTCCTACTTTATATCTACTTCAAAATAAATTTCAGGTGATTAAAGGCATATATATTGGAAGGAAACCTTAAAATATTTAGAATAAAATTTAGTACCACTTTCAATCTTTAATGTCATGTAGAATTTCTTAAACAAAATGCAAAACTAAAACATCATAAGACATATTGAATAACAGGTACAGGACACTAAAACTTCTGTCCAGAAAAGATATCCTAAACAAAGCACAAAAGAAAAAAGAGAACACATTTGAAGTACATATCACCAACGTAATATTAATGGTGTGTAAAATATATAAATGCAACAAAAAAAGATAAAAAAAATAAAGAGTGTCAAAGCAGAAATACAAACAGATCACAAAAGAGGAGTTATAATGCTCCATAAACATCTGGAAAACTAGTTAAAACAATTATGAAAAGAAAATCTTATTCCCAATAATAAGTAGAAAAATAAAATATTTAGGAATAAACTTAGTGTATTGTGACAATTGAGTAGCTTTTATATTAATAAAACCACAAAATTTTAATGTCTGATTCACAGAGTTAGATATTAGAATGCATACAAAACACATAAAATGAGTTGCTAGAAATTAAATAAATGCAAAACAAACATACCTGCAATATAATATAATTCTTGGCCTGTTAAATAGGGGGAAAAAAGAAGTATATCTACAGAAATAAGGCTGCCATGATTCAAACTATTATTTACTTCTCAAAAGTGCATAAATTGGTAAAATATTCTGGAAAAAAAAATGAGCAGCCCAGAATGAACCATTAGACCAAGTTCATATCTGCACACCCAGAAATTTCATTTCAACTACTCTAGCCTACAAAAAAAAATACCCCAACTTTCTGGCAAAATGTCTGCCACGGTATTAAAATAATAAAAAAAAAAATAACAATAAAGAGAATCAAAACACATATTGAACTAATATTCAGTTATTAAAAATAGCTGTTAATACAAAATCAGGATGCAAAACTATATTTTAGTAGGATTATTTGTGTGTAGGGAAAATTTTGGAAATATAAAAACAAATGTTTATTTTTATGTAGTGAACTTATGAACTTTCTTTGTCATTGTGTATTTTCCCAATTTTCTCATTAACCATGAATTGTGTCTATAATTAAAAACATAACTTGCTTGTATTCAGCAACTAATCACTGAATAATCCTTATATTCTATGATTCTTTTCTCTATCTATCTATCGATACATAGAATAATTTTCAATCTTTACATATGTAAAATCTTTTTAAAATTATAAAATTGCACTTATGGGATGTAAGAGTGGTTCAGGGGTAGAATTCTCACCTGCCATGTGGGAAACTTGGTGTTCGATTCCTGGCCTGTGCACTTCCTAAGCAAACAAACAAACAAAAAATTCAACAATTGGTGCTGCAATAAGTGGATACTCCAAGGAAAAAGAATGAAATGTGATCCTGCCACACAGCATACAAAATAAAATTGCACTTAACATTGTTTGTGCACTCTATTTATATTTGATCTGAATATAAAAACTCAGAAAGGGATGGCACAATACTACCTAACTGTAATACAATTATGTTAAAACACTGAATGAAGCTGAATATGAGAATGATAGAGGGAGGAGGGCTGGGGGCACAAATGAAATCAGAAAGAAAGACGATAAAGATTGAGATACTATAGTCTAGGAATGCCTAGAGTGTATAATAATAGTGACTAAATGTACAAATTTTTAAAACATTTTTGCATGAGGAAGAACAAAGGAATGTCATTACTGCAGCGTGCTGAAAATAGATGGTAATTAATATTTTAAAACTTCAACTTATGTGGGAGACTAAAGCAAAAAATGTTTATTTGATACAAAATTTATATTTTGACTAGTGCATTTCCTAATATAACTTATGTAGATAGCTTGGTTGAACACCATAAGTACATGGAACCTTGGACAGGATATGAGATTTTGTTTGTTTGTCCAGAGCAATGCCCCGATGAATCCCAGAGTGATTTGATCAGTGAGTGGAAAAGTATTTGCAAAATCCCCTTTGGGGAATGGTGAGAATGGGGGAAAATTCAACCTCCCCAAGGTGAATTCTTTTTTTTTTTTTTTTTTTTTTTTTTTTTTTAAAGGAAAGACAGAGAGAAGGAAGGAAGGATAGAAGGAAGGAAGAGAGGAAGAAAGGGAAACATCTTTTAAACATTTTCTTGTTTTATTGTATTTTGTTTCTCCGTTTTCGTTACATGGGCTGGGGCCGGGAATCGAACCGAGGTCCTCCGGCATAGCAGGCAAGCACTTTGCCCGCTGAGCCACCGCGGCCCGCCCCCAAGGTGAATTCTTGATATTCTCACAAGCAGTGTGGACAACCAAAGCTATAGGTGAACCCCCAGTCTTGGGGTTTGTTCACATGAAACTTAACCCCATAAAGGATAGGTCAAGCCTACTTAAAATTAGGCCTAAGAGTCACCCCCAAGAGAGCCTCTTTTGTTGCTCAGGTGTGGCTCCTCTCTCCAGCCAACACAACAAGCAAACTCACCACCCTCCCCCTGTATACATGGGACATGATTCCCAGGGGTGTGGACCTTCCTGGCAACGTGGGACAGAAATCCTGGAATGAGCTGAGACTCAGCATCAAGGGATTGAGAAAAATCCTAAAATGAGCTGAGACTCAGCATCAAGGGATTGAGAAAATCTTCTCGACCAAAAGGGGGAAGAGTGAAATGAGACAAAGTGTCAATGGCTGAGAGATTCCAAACAGAGTCGAGAGGTTATCCTGGAAGTTATTCTTATGTATTAAGTAGATATCACCTTGTTATTCAAGATGTAGTGGAGAGGCTGGAGGGAACTGTGTGAAAATGTAGAGCTGTGTTCCAGTAGCCATGTTTCTTGATGATGATTGTATAATGACATAGCTTTTACAATGTGGCTGTGTGATTGTGAAAACCTTGTGTCTGATGCTCCTTTTATCTACCATGTCAACAGACGAGTAGACCATATGGAATAAAAATAAATAATAGGGGGAACAAATGTTAAAATAAATTTAGTTTGAAATGCTAGTGATCAATGAAAGGGAGGGGTAAGGGGTATGGTATGTATAATTTTTTTTCTCTGTTTTCATTTTATTCTTTTTCTGTTGTCTTTTTATTTCTTTTTCTGAATTGATTCAAATGTTCTAAGAAATGATCATGATCATGAATAATGCAACTGTGTGATGATATTGTGTATTACTGATTATATATGTAGAACAGAATGATCATATATTAAGAATATGTTTCTTGTTACATTTAAAAAAATTTTAAATTAACAAAAAAATTAAAAAATAATTAAGCAATAATTAGGAGAAAGTTTGTCTTAAGCAAACCCTAGAAGCTGAATAGAATGTGAACTAATTCTATTTTAATGATATTACTGTAAGTGAAATCTTAAGGTATTTGGCATGGGGAGAGACAGACCAGCCTTCTCATTTCTAAGGGAGCTAAAGTAAACTTTCCCTGACTGGGAAAGAGAAAGTTCAGAACAATATTCCTTTTATTCATTTATTTGTTAGAGTTATGAACAGAAAAGGATGTTATATGAGCAATATCTCTGAAACCTGAACATCATAAATAGATTTAGTCCTATAATCAAAGATGCAAAGACAGAGAAATAGGGGACTGTCGGGATATGGGTGTATTTGAGAGGAACACGAAGACAATGCCTCATAGGTTAAAAAGGTAGAAGCACATTGAGGGAAGGAATCAAGGAAAAATGACAATTTCAACAAATGAGAATAGTTCAATTTCCACGAGTTAGAGACTAAACAAACAGCAACTACATTATTTGAACTCCTGAAAGATACATTAGGAAACAGGTTCACAGTTAGAACGGATGGTGATATTTTTTTGTTTTTATTGTTGTTTCACATCTTTTTAGGGGTCTTTGTTTTTTACATTTTTTTTTCTTCTAAGACTTAGTACAGAACATAAACCTTTAAGGATGTGTCCAGTGTGCATCTGGAAGCAGATTATATAAGCATGCCATGCCCATCAGGGAAACTGGTAAACCAAGTGGCCTGAGCAGAGAAGCAGACACACTCCTGGGTCTCACCTTTCAACTGAGAAAGGATGTGCTGGGATGGACTTAGATGGCTGAGGTTATCCAAGACTCTTTGATGTGGTCTTGACCACCTCTTTATTTAATGACTGTTGTATGCATTATAGAGTGTTTTCCATTCCATTTCCAAATGCAATACTCTCAATCTTTCTTTCCCTCCTATGTCCCTCAGCCATCCTCTTCCCTTGGTACTTCTTTCTTCTCCTTTTTCCCTGCCTCTTCCCCATGACAGCTGCATGGTAAGGGCCCCCATCTTCTATTTCTGACCATAAATACTGGGAAATGTGTGCAGGTGACTGTGCTGGAGCAGCATCAAATGGCTTCCTGGGGTCATTGGCACAAACATGCATAGGCACTGATGTAAGTCGGTAAGACATACACATATTAATTAATTCATTAAATGTGCATTCTAAACATGTACAATGTGTCAGCTACAGCCATGGTGTCCTGTGTGTATGTGGGGGGGCGTTCAGATATGTGCAAGTCTTTAGTCCTTGACCTTAGGATATTCGAAACTATTGGAGAGAAAATAATATGTAATTATGATGTACACAGAAAATACAGTTCTGTATAACAATTAGGCCAAAATTGTAAATAGCAACTATGGATGGCAGCTATTTACATTGCTCTTACACAAGCATGCCTATACTATACAGCATTAAAAACTTTTCCTCATCAATGTATATTCAGGTGCTATTTCCATATGGAGTGATTCACTCATTATGCTCCAAAGCACAGAACCCTCACCCACATAAAACAAGGTCCCAGTCTTAGACCTCAGTAGTCAAAAGTCCTGTGCCTAATTCCTACAGTCTGAGCTACAGCACCGAACTGCTGGATTTCTTTAGTGCACTACTCTTTACTGGGGGTGATCTTGGGAAGTGCATGCAATTCCTCTGTTTAATTTATTTATTTTAAGATGCCTATGCATCTTAGATTCTGTGGCACTGAGGTTACAAAGCAGAAGACCTTTGTGCTGGAAATGACAGTGTGATCCACGTAGCAGACAGAATTTGAAAGACCTCACCTGACTGATATCCGTGAATTTTCGGACAGAGTAAGGAGAGTAATAAATTATGATCTATTGGAGAGTGGAAAGACTTGACAGGGAGCAAATATAGGGGACATTAAGAAAAGGAACTGAGTAGTGGTTCTCAAAATTTAGTGAACATAGTAATCACCCAGGTATCTTATTAAAGTTCAGATTCCTGTGAGTCTTCCTGGGGTATATGTTCCTTGTAAGCAGCCCTGGCCACGCTGATCTATAGACAGATAATGGCAGGCTGACCTCTCATCTGTTTTAGGGGCTGTGTGGATGGTGGTGGGTGGGCTCAGCTCCAGGTTTGCAGAGAGGAAGGAGTTACTCGCCCAACTTGCATCACTCTGCCCTTAACAGCTCCCTAGAGCAGTGAATGGGCACAACCGGTTCAGCTCAATAGGGGCTGGTTGTTGTTTTTGTTCTTCTTTTTTCCACTCAGTCTCACCCACCATAAAAAAAAAAAAAAAAAAAAACTTTTGCTAATGTATGCCCAGGCCGTCTTTACACATATGCACATAATGATTTATGATTTCTAGGGTTGAAATCAATTCCCTCCAATTCTTCATGGCCTGCCAATGTCTGAATTTCCATTAAGAAGGAAATAACTTTGAATTCTCTTACATTTCTATAATTAAGGTTAAAATCTTAGAACGCAAATACCAAGGAAAGGCATTAACACTAAAGTTATTCAAATAGAAGTGATTCATATTCAAAGCTGACCTCTTCCTCATAGTTAATATTATTAAACAGGAGATTCTAGTCTCAAAGGAGAGATTGGGTCAGCTCAAGGAAGGAAGGGAGACATAGAAATTAGGAACCAGTGAAAACAAGAATTTCTTCAAAGTCTTTCCTTAGGGCAACACAAGAGAATTGCTTCTGTACTGGGGGAATAGGAGAAGACTCATTTTTGGCTTTTAATGAGAGGAAGCAGGATACACAGGTGTTTTCTTATCAGTGTATGATGGGACTACTTCGGTAGATCTGTGATCAGAAATGCCCAAAATGCTGGAGCAGATAGGATCCGAGATAGGGTCAAGGAAACAAGCTAATGGGAGGACCTCAAGCCTCAAAACACAAGAACAAGCTAGGCATAATCTCTCAAGCCATAGCTTTTCTGAAAATGAGAGTAGTACCTGTGGAAGTAGAGACCATAGAAGTTCCCTGATTCGAGATCACAGGAAGAGAGGAAAGGTAAATTCACAAGATAGCTTGGGTTAAGTCCAAAATTTATATTTTCAGCAGACCTACGTGCACAAAGGCATGTTATCTATTTGTGCATTTTCTTTGTATTACATTTATTTTGTTATATCTGTTAATTATAATTTTGCTCCTTAAATAGAGGGTCACAACTCATTCCCTTGATTTTAAGATGCACTGTCAATGTTAAAATGCACTGCCAAATTTAGAAGAGCTTATAAGAGGTTGTGGAGGGGGGAGCATAAAGAATGCACTCCATTTAATGCGCACATAGATGCATGCAACATATTAAGTGCATTTCAGAGGAGGCATTGTATTTCTCTAGATCAATCTAGGTAGCGTATGACTCCTTCTCTCAGCCATCCATGCTCAGCTGTAGTGTTCCACAAAGCCCCAGAGGTTACAGAGTGGCACTTCTTCAAATAAGAACTTCAAGCAAATAAGATAGAATTAGGGGTCGGCCTTGCTTTTCCAAATCCATTAAGCAACAACAGCTTTTAGTGCTGATGAAGCAGAGCATATTGTGGTAATGCCATATAAAGAAGGAATATCCCTGCAGATGCTCAGAGTGAAAAATAGAAGTATTTTGAATTAAGGTCCTTCAGAAATATGTTCCATCTCCATTTACATTTCTGGCTAGTAACTCAGGTGACTCAAAGACATTTTCTATTTCTTGTATGTGGAAGAACGTCCTATAGTTGACTTGTTCAAGGCAGGGAGGTGCTGTTTGCAAGGCCAGCTTCTGTCAACAAACATATCCACCCATGTACAGGTGAAATATAGCTCATCCAGAAAATGTCTGCGTTTGTCATTTGGGAAAGCACACCAATGTTTTAAAATTAATTTGGAGTCAGAGCACTTGGCTAAAGCCTTGATATGAATCCTTAAGAAATGTTGGGATTTCACTGCTTGTAGTCAGACTCTGATGCTTTTATTTTTCTCCCCCAGTTCTAAATGTTGCGATGATCAAGATGGTTAAGATTCTTAGCGATAGGGCAAAATTACTCCCTTCATCTAACGCTGTGGAGCTGAGACAGTCCCTGAGCTTAACATTTCAAGGACGAGAAATTCCAGAGGGACTAGTTAGCTGACTTTTCTGTTAAGGGTCATTTCATCTTGTAAATTGGTACCTCCATTTCGGTTCAGGGTTTTCACCTCCAATTTCCAAGTCAAAGTAATAGCTCAATGACTTCCCTTTAGTACCTGTTTTCAAAGAAGAATCATATATGGCAGTGGCAGGGAGGACTGAAGCACTCTGAATTGCACAAAATATGTGAGGAAATTCTGAAAGTTATTGGGAAAATGTCCCATCCGCTCCTTTGACTTCCTATACATTGCTACTGGGTATGCACATTTCAAATTAATTATCTAAATCCTTGATAAGAATTCTCTGGTCATTAGCATCCAAAAAATGACTTGTGTTGAAAAATAAGAGTTTACAAACAGAATAACATAAACTTATCAGATGCCCTAAGACATATAATTTACAACATGTGGTTGTGATTTCCAATACAGCCATTCTCCTTTTAATGTTTCAGAGTTATCTGTGCTTCTGCCTGAAGGCTGGGGAGTAGATAATTGTTTCGTGCCTTTTGCTCCTTTAAGATCCATTACTCACGCTTCTTGGGATTTCAGATATTTCAACAAACTATCAAAACTAATAAAGCACTTAAAATACTAACAGGTAGTGGAAATCCTTGTGGACTGGGTCAAAAGCCAATACAGAGGCACAGATTTTCTCTCTTGTCTGTGATGAGCAAGACAGAGGATACTTTGACCAGCCTGGGACACTAACATCTGATTCACACCCTAATCATGTGTGACGTTGGCCAGCCCTCCTAAGAGATGGAGGAGTCTATTGTGCAAGGGTCATGCAGACAGTGGATGAGATGCTTTTCTTTGTGAAAAGACTGAGGTTTCCTCATCAGTGTCATGGAGCAGAGTTCTTACCAGGAAAATGCCCAGAATTTTTTTCTTTGGCCAAAATTATTAGACAAACGATCTCCTTGGCTTTTGTCATCACTGCTTGCACACACATATACACAGAGACACAAATATACTTATACACATGCTTGAGGATGGTATTTCATAGTTGAAGAACCTATAGGTCCTGAACTACATGGCAAGTAACACCATATCCATGAGTTTCTGAAGAGTAAATGCGAAGGGCCAATGCTAACCTGGTGTTTTATTCCTTGGCCCCACCCCCTTAGTTACAGATTATAACCCAGTTTAATTTTAGTCAAGACTTCATCTATTTACTGATTCCTTTATTCATTCAAGAATGGTTTTTTGAGGATTTTTTTTTTAACCAGACAGATTCCCAGTTGATAGATGTACAAAGCTATGTTCTCTGCTCTCAGGAATATACAAACTCAAATTGGAAACACATAAGTATATGCTATAAAATAGAAAATACTAAGTGATTTGGAAGAAGTTGAATTGAAATTGCTACAGAAGTTCCAAGAATGAAGAAAAGGAAATGCTTTGCAATAGACATGCTGTTGGAATTACTAAATTGTCAAGTTCTGAAGAGGGAAGAGGATATACTCTGCATAGGTTCAGACAAACACACATTCATACAAAAGCAGGGTCACTTTTATGGGATCAGTGATATAAGAGAAATAACCACAGACAAGAAAGCTGCAGTTGTCCATTAGTGGTCTTGGCTAAAAAAAAATTGGACTATAAATTATGAAATCAAACAAAAATATCATCAAAAGATCACATTTTGAAAAATTAACAGAGAATTTGGGATTTAACACAGAGAAGTGTTGATTCAATGTATGTGTTTTAAAAAGCATAATGTATTCAAATATTTTCTGGCTCCTTTAGGGAGAGAGTGTTGAGTAAGGTTAATCTGGGGTCTATGACAACAGTCATTTTTTTTTCACCCTTAACATAAGTCTGATTGGTAGAATCATTCTCATCTCAGACATTTTACATTGAATAATCTACCGCATAACTCAAAGTATGTTCAAATTCATTATTTGTATGCCTATTTCCTTACAAGGTGTTTTTGAGCAGTTACTGTGCACTCAGAACCACTCTAGGTGCTGGGCATCCAGAGGTAAAAGGACATGTAATTCTTCTATGAGGGAATGGTTTAATTTAAAAACATCATAAAAAATCATGAAAGGAAGAAAAAAATTCCCTATTTGTTCAGCCTGAGCAACCAAGTGAATGGTAAATAAATTTACTGAAATAGAGAACACTAGAAAACTAGAGGGTGGGTGTGACTAAGGACTTTGTTTTTTGAGAAATTAAGTTATAGGTGAAGAGGTGGCTTTAAAATCTGAAGGCGGGTGAGGCTGGGGATAAAGGAGCATATTTGGATGTAATTTAAAGGCATGGATGGGATTAGTCAGTAAGAGATGTTAGATGGAGAGAAAAGGGTCAAGGGATAAACTAGGAAAAGCCAGCCTTCTCAGAGTTCAGTAAAAGAGGGAGGAACTTGCAAAAAAGACTCAGAAACAATGACCAAAGAGGGTAGAGGGAAACTGGAGTGGAGAGGCCCAGGAACTGGGTGAAAAAAATGATAGGAGAAGGAGGAGCAGCTGATTCAATTGCTGCTGAGAAGCAAGAGAAATGAGAATGAAAATTGATCATGAAGCCTTCTAATCTAGATGTAATTGGTGACGTTGACAAGAGGGAGGGTGTTTTGGTTTGTTAATGCTGCTGGAATCCAATATACCAGAAATGGATAGGCTTCTATAAAATAAATTTATTAAATTGTAAGTTTATAGCTCTAAGGCCATAAAAATGTCCAAACCAGGGCATCCAGAGAAAGGCTGAGGCATCCAGAACCCTCCTATCAGCTGGGAAGGTACATGCTGGTTTCTGCTGGTCCCTTGCTTTCTGGTTTCAAGCAGCTGTCCCAGGGGCATTTGCTTTCTGCATCTTGAAATGTCTCTGTGTCAGTTCTGAGCTTTCTCTAAAATCTTTCCCTTTTTAAAGGGCTACAGTAAACTAATCAAGGCCCACTTTGAATGGGCAGAGTCACATGTAATCAAACAGTCACACCCACAATTGGGTGTGTCACATCTCCATGGAAACATCCAATCTAGGTTTCCCACCATAAACCATAGGTTTGACTCCATAGGACTGGATCAGGATTAAAACATAGCTTTTTTTGTGTTGCATAGTAGTTTCAAACTAGCACAGAGGGTGACACTGATAAAGGGCAGGGATAAAGTGGAGTAGGTCAGAAAAGGGAGAATGTGAAAGAAAGTATAAGCCACTCGAGAGATTTGCTGTTAGGTAAGTAAAGTTAACAGGTGTTAAGAGGAGCAGTGGGTGTTTTCTTTATGGTGAACAGTATCATTGTATCAAGTAGCTAGTGTGCTATTGGGAATGACCTCTAGGGAAGGTAAACTTGATGGTGCATAGGAGGGAAAAATGTAAAACTGTGGGAGCAGAGTCCTTGAGAAGTCTCAAGGGGAAAGTTTCCAGGGCTCAAGTTGGGGATTTGTCTTCTGGTCGTGGTAGAGAGGGTACAGCCATTGTAACAGGAAGGGAGGTAGAGTCTGGGTGTAGATTTCAGGTGGGTTGTTGGATTGGGTGGTAGGAAATTGAGGTCATTTTCCTCTTAGTTAATGTTCAATTGGGGAAGACAGAGAAACATTTATTCTAGAGGGAGCCAAGGAAGGAAATGAGCACAAGCAATGTAGTCAGGAAAAATACTCTGAGGCACATAGCAGCACCGTGTGAAACCCAGAAACACCATTCCTGGAAAACAGTGGGAGCAGATGGGACCAGCCTATTACAGCAGCCTCCAGACAGGGAGATGGAGGTTTACCAGGGGAGCATTTCTTAAATAAAGGCTGACTTCGAGCCCGAGGCTGGCTCACCATCTGGCAACAAGACTCTGCTGTGATAAACCAAAGGGCCATCTTTCCAAGTCTGTGGAAGGAAAGATGCTGCCCCCGAAGTGTGTTTGTACAGTTGTACACAAACTCAGCACCCACTCCAACGTACCCCTTGGAGGCTTGGTGGGAAAGGCAGAGGTAGTGTGCGGTCCCGAAGAGTACGGGATGGAGACTCAGAGGTTCGAATTCTAGCGTCCATTCTTTTCCTAATGGGCACATGATTTTTGGATAAAAAAGGACGACAACGACAACAACAAAAATGGCTCTCTGAACCTTTGTATCCTCAGCTGAAAAAATAAGAAGTGAGGATGCAGCTGACTCCTCCATATTACCAGTAAGTCAGGTCTGCATTTTCTCCAGCTCAATCCCTGCTCTGAACCCAAGAGGTTGAGCTTCTGGGTCTCTCTTCCCCCAGGCCTTTGAGGGTTGCTGGGCTTGCTGAAGAGATGGGCCAAACCAAAGCTCATAGGATGGCAGTGAGAGGAGCAACCAAGGTTGGGCAGCCTTGTTCAGATAAACCAGCCCAGCAAAGATTTAAAGTTGCAGTGGGAGTTCCTTGGATTGGGACCATTATGTGATGTGGGTCTGATACAGAGTTGCAACGAGAAGATTCCTCATTACAAAAGACCAAAAACCATTCTAAGTTCTCTAGAGGAAACAGCTGAAATTTGCTCCTAGCACCTTCACCTTTGCTGACAATGTCACATAGAACAAGTCAAGGACCAGTGGGGGAAAACCAGTGCACAGATAAAGAGATTTGCATCCACTTCTTTCAGAACCTTGAGTATCTTATTTTGACATCATGTTCATTTTCTGTTGCAAATTGTCTCAACTCTCTGGGGCGGGGTTAGGGAGGATAGGGCCAGGAGACCTGTCTAAGACAAACACACCCAAAACTGGACTTTGAAGGCTATATGGGTCAGGAAGTAATTTAGCTGAAGATTTCATCACGTATGCATCATTAATTAGTTTATGTTTTGTATTGAGTCAAACTGAATCCTCTTCCTTATAATAAAAGGAGGTGAAATTCCAAGGGGTCCAAAAATATCCAGGCATTTCAAGGTACTAGAAAGTTAAGATAAAGCTAGGTCAGATAATACAGAAAATAAAGTTTTTAAAGTTGCTTCAGCCTGAATATTGAGTTTTTTCTATGAGAAAATATATAGAAGTTATTTTTCCTCAACTATTTAGAAATTTTAACACTTGTTTTATTTACTTTTTAAATTTTTTTCCTCTCTGTCATAAATTTCTTTTGATGCCGAGTGAAGTGTTGGATCAATAATTTTGAGCTTACAGCATTTTATTGATCTTCTTTCCTCTTTTTAATTTTTTATTTGTCCAAAGGAAAAAATATATATTGTAGGAAATAGCTTAAAAAGGGGAAGTCATGATTTTTCTTTACTGTCATTTTTTACCTTTCTAAAGTGTAGTTCAAACAAAAACTTTCCTGCCAAAGCAGTTAACAGTGGTGCAAATTGAAGAGTCTCTCCATACCTTGCTGGTGAAAGCAGATACCTGCCTGTTGGGTCTAAACGGGGCTTTCATACAGAAGAGACTGATGCTTTGCTAATTTCAGAATAACAGTCTGACAGAATGGAATTTCAACTTAGGCTCTTCCCTATTTTTGCTACCATTAAATACTTACACACCAGAACTTCTTGAAGGGTTTAAGATGCAATGGATTTCTTAATAAAGAAGATCTTCTTTGGAAATATTTAAGAGATCAAAAAGAATTGAAAGGGAATTCAGGTGTAATGGACTTAATAAAAAATATAGCCTCCCAAATTCACTTTTTATGATGATAACTAAATCCTTGTGAGGATTTACCCACACACCTGTGTTGAAAATAGAGTAACTGAGGCTTAGTGGAGATAAGCAAGGATATGTTACATCCAGGCTATCTGGCACATCCACCAAGTAAGACCTAGCCTTCTTCTGCCTTGGTCCTGGCACTCTCCTTTGTAGACCTCTGCCTCCTTTCCCTACTTCTTTCTGTTCTTTTTCATTTCTGCTCGGACACTAGAAGTGCTCATGAGATTTGCTTCAGGCATAGGCAGACTGGAGCCAAGGAAGGGACTCCCAGTACCTTGTGTTCATGGTGGAAAGCACTGGAACCAGGGATGCCCCACTGGTGGATAGCATGACTCCTTGCCTGATTCTCTCCTCTCTCTCTCTCTGTACCAAATGCTTCTATTTGGTTGCCTGACTGATCACCAGAATCATCATATCCAGCACCAAAAATTTTCAAATGTTCTCTTTCCATTTATTCAAATGCTTTCTTCCATTTTGTAAGTTCTGTATTTCTTGAAGCATTGTAATGGCACCTTTAACAAGAGTTAATAACAGATTCCAAGAACAGAAAATATTTGCACACAAAGGATATAAGCACAAAGGAGACAAAACTTCACTAGATACTGGTTTCAGAGCTGTTCTGGGAGCTGAACATGGATATCCTAGGATGGTTTTAGAAGATCCCTGGTTGGCACAAGTCTAAGGTTGCTGGGAGCCTCATAACATACTTCCCTGGCCTATTTCCATGAACCATAATCATTATCCTGGCTGTCAACCACGCGGAGAAAAAAGGAACTTTTCTTTGAGACCCTGACACCCCTAAGTGAAATGTAATCTGTACTATGTTGACCATATTTTCTTTCCTTTGTCTCTGCCCTGGAGCGTCTTATGGTGGTTCTGTCTGCTTTGCCCTCCTCTCTGTCGTTCAGGGTTTCTCTAGGGCCTGTGTTTAGCTTTGTATTTAAGTTGGTTTCTCCCTTCATCAAAGCTCAGCTTTCCCACCCATAGTTCTGAGTCAATATTCAAAATTAAATTCTCTGTGACTATGAGTCCTAGGTGATGTGCAAGATGTTTAACTGAACTTTTACCTTGCAGCCATAGTCAGATCTAGATGCTCATCCATCAGTAGAAGTGAAATATAGTGGCTAAGAGATCACAATCTCGACTCAGACTGCTTAAGTTCAGATACTATGTCTAGTACTTGGAAACAAGAGGAGAGTCGATAATCTCATCTTTAATACAGGGATAATAATATATAGTTCAGTAGCTGACAAGCATTTTCCCCAAAGGATCAGATAATAAATATTTTAAGCTTTGCAGGCCAAGAAGTAAAATAGAGTCTGTTATGAAGGTGCATATATAACCATCTAAAAATGTAAGGACCACATTCCTAGCATGCTTGCCATAATAAAATATGCAGCTACCTGGATTTGTGGGTCATAGTTTTCTGATCCCTAAGATTGCTCATTTGACTGGACTGTTATGAGAATTAAATACGTTAATAAACGAAATGTTACAAAATAATGCCCTACCTCTAGGAATCATTCAGTAGGAGGACTTTTTTGTTTTGTTCTGTTTTGTTTTTTTCATTTCTTCTCCTGTGAAGTAGAAAAAGAAACAATCTATAAAGAGTGAGGAAAGCATATGGTCCTCTTTGGACTGCCTTCTAAGCTTCTCTTTTTGTTTTAGTGCACCATGTTTAGTGCCCAATTCCAAAGGCTTTATCACAGATTCCTGGTATATCCATCTCTCATTTTTTCTCTCAATAGCAATTAATTGCTATCCTTGCTCTACTTTTTAAAAATTTTAACCAACTTGATTTATGTGTGAATTAGGCTGCATCAATTCTATTCTTTATTTTAAGAGATAGATGTGGTCATCTCAAAGCCATATTACTAACATTTAAAACAGCCTTTCTCATACACTCGATAAAATTTATGTAAATTCTTCTACATGCTTAGGAGGGTACATGCAAACTGCCTATCTTCTGCCTTTTGAAAGTTGATTATTATAACCAGGGAAGTGACTCTGGTTTCCAGATTATAAAGAAATGCCAGGGAGATGACTCATAAATGGGCTAGATGTATTAACAAAAGAACAGGGATGCATTGGTCCCTTACATCTTCTTTTACTCTTGCGATCTTAACTATTTAGTTCCTGTATCCTTCTGTTATGCCAATGAATATTAAAATGGCAGTGGCCAATTCTATATTTTTTTCATCACTGCCATCTTCACCAGATATTTCTAGGTAGAAAATGAAACTGCATCACATTTTTGGACTCACCAATGAATTGTTGTTAGGGTTTACATAAGTCACAGAAATTGACCTCCCCAGAGAAATGGTTGGGAGTCATTGGAAAGAGAAATTCATGTGCCACCCCATTATCAGAGTGTCAGACTCAGTTCACATTGTCGGCAGCAGGACTGCTTGGTGAAGCTCTGAGTTTCTGCGTTTTCTGCCAGATTCAGTGCCAGCTTCAACCAGCAATGGCAGAGGGACTTCAAGCATAGCTATCCTAGTACAGATGGGGAAATCAAGGCTCAGAGATGTGAAGTGACTTAACTAAGGATGCCTTGAAGTGACCGAGTTGAGATCTAAATTCAGTTCTGTTTGACAATGAAGCCCAAATCCCTTCCTTCTCCCTCTAGACTCTCCAGCATGTCTCTAAGAAACACCGACTGCAGATAAATACCAAGTCTCAGACATTCTTTTCCGTAAATCATTCCCCTGGTGGTTAAAGGTTGAGCGGAATGATGAGAAAAGTGTGTCTCAAGCAAATTGAGGTTGGATGGGCAGTGACTGAGATGGTCGAAAATGATGAGTAAAGAAAATGTGAGGATTGAATCAAAGACAATCTAAGGCATGGCTGGATGAAGCGAGGTTTCTGGACTTTTTGAAAAGATTAGTTGAGACCTAGTGTTTGTCACACTGGTATTTGTTTTGGGTTTTGTCTTGTTTTGCTTTTGAAGGAGGTTGAGGATTGTAGTAGAGAAAATCTTGGCCTTGTAGACAGAGAGACTTGATTTTTTTTTTTTGATTACTATTCAATTTAAGCTCATATCAAAGTAAACAAGATCATTATAGATTCAGGATGTTAAATGTAAGCCCTATGGTAAACTATAAAGGAAATATCAGAGAATAAGCAAAATTGTGAAGACAGAAAGTAGAATACATGGGCTGGGGAGAGGGAAGTTGGAGGGTTGATGGATAATGGGTGTAAGGTTTCTTTTTTTCCCCCTAATTTAATCATGGTAATATATATATGTTTATGCATAACATTTTAAACATTTTTAAGCGCAAAATTCAGTGGCGTTAATTATAGTCACAATGCTGTGCCCGTATTGCCACCATCCAATACCAAAACACTTTCCTCAAACCAAACAAGCTCCACATCCACCAAGAAATAACTCTCCATTCTCCTCCCTCCAGCCCCCCGCACCCTCCAATCCACTCTCTGTCTCCAGACATATTTGGCTTTTGTTTTCTTTTTTGTGAAAAATAACATTTATACAAAAAAAAGCAAGAAATTTCAAAGCACACTGCAGCAATTAGTTGTAGAACAGATTTCAGAGTTTGGTATGGGTTACAGTTCCACAATTTTAGGTTTTTATTTCTAGCTGCTCTAAGATACTGGAGATAAAAAAAAACATCAATATAATGATTCAGCACTCATACTCATTTGTTAAAGCCTACCTTGTCTGTATAACTCCACTATCAACTTTGATCTTTCTTACACTCTTAAGGGATATTTGGGCTATGCCCGTTCTAGCTTTTTCATTTTGGAAGGGGCTGTTGATAATATGGGATAGGGGGATAGAACTAGTTGATGTTCTGGAGAGGCTGGCCTCTCTGCGTTTCAGGATTTATCTGGTCCAAGGACCCATCTGGAGGTTGTAGGTTTCTGGAAAGTTACCCTAGTGCATGGAACCTTAGTAGAATCTTATATAATGCCCTAGCTGTTCTTTAAGATTGGCATGAATGGTTTCAGTTGGGGTTTGGCAAGATATGAAAAGTCTAGCTGAAGCTTGCTTAAGAATGACCATCAGAGTAACCTCTATACTCTAATTGAACTGTCTCAACTACTGATACCTTATTTATCAGTGTAAGTAAGGTACATTGCAAGGTACAATGTAAGTAAGGTACAACTTACTTCTTTTCCCTCTTTTGGTCGGGATGGCAGTATTGATCATATGGTACCAGGGCCAGGCTCATACCTGGGAGTCATCTCCCACACTGCCAGGGAGACTTTCACCCATGTGTGTCATGTCCCATGTAAGGGGGAAGGCAATGATTTCACTTGCAGAGTTGGGCTCAGAGAGAATGAGGCCACATCTGAGCAACAAAAGATGTTCTCCGGAGGTAACTTTTAGGCATGCCTATAGGTAGGCTAAGTTCCTCTGCTACATACCTAAGCTGCACAAGAGCAAGTCTCAAGATCAAGGGCTTGGGCTATTGATTTGGGCATCCCTAATGTTTGACACAGTATCAGGGGTTTCTCCAGTGGGTGAAGTTTAATAGTCCCATTTTTTTCCTCTTGCCCCTGAAGGAACCTTGCTAATCCTTTCTAATCACCTGCTTAACATACTCTGGGATATATTTCAGGTATTACATTAGGCTGTACAGGATTAAAGGCCCTCATTCTTATTCTGAGCCCTCTGTGTTTGAATTGTTTAAATGATCAATCCAAATAGGTAGAGTTAGATTAGGTGCTACAGAAAATTTAGGTAAAAGACCTGAATTTAAATCTTAACCCGACCACTTCATCGCATCCTCATATAAGTCATTTCACATTTGTGAGCCTCAATTTACTAATCTATTAAATAATGACAATATCTACCTCATAGTTTTATCACTTTTTAATCCTTTACATAAGTAATAACTCTCTTCTTGTGTAAAGAAATCACTTTACACAAAATTCTGTTTATGTTCTCTTTGAATAGTTCTGTTTCTCTGGGTTGGGATTTGGATAAGGAATTGGATCTTCCAAGTCTTTCTTGAAAATGAGTTCTCAGAATTATCCTCATCAGATTCTGCCTCTGGGCTTCCCACTCTCTGGGTGTGACTGGTGAAAACTTAGATTCAGCAAGGTTTTCTTTTAGCCAAGGTATTATCTTCAAGGCTAAAGAGTTGCTCAATATAAAATGTTCCTTAGGATGCAAGGATAGCTCAGTGACTGAATTCTTACCTGCCATGCAGGAGACACAGGTTCGATTCCTAGCCCACGCACTACCCAGAACAAAATAAACAAAGAAACCAACAAAAACAAACAAACAGAATTCAACAAATGGTGCTGCAATAACAGAATACTCATATGGAAAAAGAATGAAATGTGACCCCGTCATACAGCGTGCAAAAAAATTGTTCCTAATAGAAATTACTTGAGAGAAAAAAGAAACTGTCACTGTAGAATGAAGACAAGTTCTCAGGTAAGTCTGCCACTTTGAATCTTTGGGAAGACATCATCCCCTAATGGCCTCTTCTTAAAGGTGTTAGACATTTGGATGCTATATGATTACAAATGAATTATTTCCACCTCTGTTTTTTGTTCTCACTTTTAATATTACTATCTTTCTTCTGAGCTACTCCCAAAGTTCACCATATTTTTAAAGGTGCTTTGGTGTTTATCCAGTTTTTAATGATTTTCATTTTTATTGTTTATGAAGTTTCCCTGAGTGTAGAGGCTTTTAAATTTTTTAACCCTGTGTTTGCACCCCTACCAGTCATCATCAAGCAAAGAGGGGTTAATTGATTTAATAGTTATTCATTAAGTATTTGTATTTATATAAGACACTGTTCCCAGAGCTGGGGACACAAGCTGCAATGTGTAGGAGACTCAGATCCCTCTGGGAGCTTTCATTCCAGGCGAGCCTGCCTGTAAGTGGGTGGTTCCAGCTAATATTAGCAGCTAATGGAAAGATGCAGGCATGTCTCATATCTCCATTCAAAATTACCCTTTCCATATTAAAAGTTATGGAGGGGTGAAGATAAAATAAAATTAAAATTAATTCGTTTCGAATGCTTCATATGCACACGACACTTGGATAAAATAACAACTATAAAATGTAGTCTTTAACTGGAAGTAATATGCTTTCCAGTGGGGCACAGCAAACATATAACAGAGATAAACAATATCACATTAAAATAATAATTTAAGCAAGGCTAAGAAAAATTGTCATGGGGAGTGGACATCCTTGGATTGTCTGGCTCATTACCCAGAGATATTTTATAAATTCAGAGTTAATAAGAGTAGCAAGGCAGCTTTTGCTTCCAATTCTTTTTTCTCCAACTGTAGGAGCAGAAAAAAAATTCTTAGGAATTAGGGTCATCCTTCCCCTCTTTGTTAAAAATGGTGATGACCCCTCTTCCAATCAGGAAAAGATTTCCTTGGCAATCATAACATTTATCACTCTCCCCAGTATGACTCTTTAGATGACATTTATTTTGAAAAAGAGTAGTTAAAGATTACTCTTTAATAAATTAACTGCTTTACCTCATTTCAAATTAGATGTTGACAAGGACTTTTATTTAAAGCAAATACATTTCTTCCAGATAATATACTATGGACATTTTGAAAAATAGTTTGAATGTCTTAAAAACCTGTTTAAACAGAAATTACTGATGCCCTTTAATTTGGTAACTGGAAATCCTAAAATCTTTTGCTTTTTACTTTCAATCTTGCTGGTAAGAGTCATGAAGTATAACCTCACTCTGGCTTTAGCTATAATTAAGGACAAATGATGAAGTCAAAGAGAGTATTATAGCCTTGTGAGCCATATTTAAATACATATAATTAAAATATATCTAAACATCAAGCAAAACAGTTTGTAAATAGAGAAATAAAATGTTTCTTCCAAGTTTAAGAAACCCTTTTATGGAGTAGTGTGGTAAGATTGACATTATCACAGGGATAGCCTTAAGTTAGGTGTAATTTATATATTTAAAAAGTAAATTATTTGCAGCATATAGTGTTTAATGAGTTTTAGAAACATAGTGTTTTTCTTGTAGCATCACATGCTATTTATCCCATACCAATATAGCTACAGAACTATATTTAATAAACATTCTTTTGATTTTCTGTAGATCTCATATATGGAAATAAAATACTGAATCAGCTAGATTTATTCTTTCCTCTTCCAGAGAAAACTTGCTGGACGAGGTTGTTCTTATGCTACCTAAAATGCTGCTGAGTTTGTTTTCTTTTCCAAGCTAATGGAAGAAGTGTGGTCCAAGCAAGTATTTTAAGAATGTATGGATAATTTATTTCATTGTTATAGTCCTTATATTCTTCATCCACAGAGTACTTCACCATGACAAATACATCTTCTACTTCTTAGAAAAGCTGAATGTGTAATAGTTATTACATAGGAAGAAAATCTTAAAGGTTACCTAGAAGACATCGTCTGTTTAAACCTCAAGCATTTTGGGCGTTGCAAAATGATAAGAATTATTTGTACACCTAATGCAATAACTTTGCTTGCAATTAAAAGAATCAGAGACATGATGGCTTTGGCCAGGGCCTCCTTCCTTTACACCGTGGGCCAATCAGGGCCTTGGGTTCCCCAAGTGCCTGCATTTCCTTGGCAATCTATGCTGAGGCGTTAACAACTCACAGACCCTCAATTGCTGAGCTACCATGTTGTCATTCAATCTCCACCTCTTTGCACTGGTTACTATGTCTAATTGGTTTTATCAAGCAGACTGTGCTGTATTACTTGGTATTTGTAAACTCATATGACTTCCTAGGTTCACTTCCAAATTAGAAGGAAAGCGTCAACAAAACTGAGATTTGTTCTCAGAGATGAAAGCTCTGGTCTTCTTAATGGTCAGACACCTCCACTCCATAGTGTGGGAAAAGTGACACAGAGGAAAGCTGAGATTAATGGGCAATAAAAAGAGCACAGAGAACATTGCCAGGGTGTAATCCTGCTGCACTCGCATTTTACTCAAAACGCTCAATGTCATCCTGTGTCTAAGACATTACTATATAAAAAATAGAAAAATGGTTGCCATACAATGACACTGATGTAGACCCTTATCCCAATCACCTATAGAGAGAAGAAGGCAATGGACATAGAAATCATATAGGTAAATTAGCAGCTCTCATCATTTTAGATGTTATAAAATAAACTTCTGGTGGAACTTTAGGAGCAGGAAGCCAGGAAATTGAGTCCCATTACAGCAGAGAGTGGCATTCCCCTTGCTCACATTTTTTTACCTCTACAAAAATCATTTTGGACCTTTCTACCAAATTGACTTTACAAGATTGCAAGCGGTCCTACCTGGGTTCCATGCTTACAACATTTCTCCCATCTCATCCACACTCTGTGCTCTGATGAGAAATTTTTATCTACTCACTCAACAGCAAATATTTTTAAACTTGTGCTGTGTCAAGTGCAGTGCAAAGAGCTTGGGATATCAAAATAACCAAAGTAGATGTATGCTACCCTTACAGAACTTAGATTTAATGAGCATAAGATATGTTAATCAAATTACACAAAATTGTAGCTGTGATCTGTGCTTATAAAAGGGGCTTAAATTGTGCTTCAAAAGTATTTTTGTTTAAAACCAAGAGGCGTGTTGTTAGATTTGATCATCAAGAGAAGTACTTCTGGAGTGGAGTAAAGATATCCAAAAGTCCACCATCCATAAGAGCCACAAAAAAACCTGCCAAAATAATCACACTGGACTTTTTCAGAACTCTGAAAAATGACTAATGGCTTTCACCAACATGAGAACAGTTTATTCAAGAAAAGCAGATGACTTTCCATAAGAACAAAGTTTTTTGGAATTTTAACTCACCATTTGCCATCTTCTTCTCCCCAGCTCTGCCATAGCCTTGAAAATCTCACAAGAGTGGAAGCTATGCGAAACAGCAGCTAGAAGTCACAGGAGGGCACAGAACATGTCTGGAACTATCCCCAAAGCCCATCCTTAGAGTAATGTTATTAGATGACCTGCCTGGCACTTCCCTGAAAAGTTCCACTTGCAGAACTCTCCTTATTTGGCCTAACTCAAACTATAGTTTGTGTGACTATTCCTACTTCTAGAGCCTTTTTAAAAAGGACAATCACTGGCAGTTATAGAAAATGTCAGCTGCCTGGGGATGAGATACGAGTTGGGCATAACAAGAGACTGACCAGAAAACTTAGAAGGTAGAATAAAAAATTCTGAAGAATAAGCTATCCATACAGATCATTGGAAAGTTCTAACATATTCCTGGGATCTAGGAGAGCTTGCGCATGCTGCTCAGAGTTGTGAACATATCCTGGCATGACTAGAGAAGTCCCAAATCTTACTCCTATGGAGAGCTAAGGCTCTGGACAAGGAGGAAGTTAAGGCTAAGGTAGAGTTGTAAGCTGCCCATTGGAGTATTGAAAGTGTGCCCCAAGACCCACACAGACTCTATTGGTAAAGAGTGATAGACTTAATAGTTCAAGTCATATAAGGAAATCTCTGACTAATCATCAGCTGAACATTAATTAACTGAGTAGAGACTTCAGTGACTGCACGAGAAAAAAATACAGATTTTACAGAATTAGTCAAAGATGTCACTAAATATAGAGCAGAAAAAAATTACAACAAACAGCAACAAAAAAAATTCTAGAGAGGGAAAATGATCTGATTACCGGATTTGCTACATCGTATTTTATAAACTTGCCATCTTTAACCCGAACTTATAAGATGCGAAAAAAACAAAAAACAAGAAAGCGCATACCATACAATACCAAAAACATAAACCCATGAAAGAAAAATGGATACATTGGACTTCATTAAAACCAAAAACTTCTACTCTGTGACTCTTTAAAGAGAATGAAAAGATAAGCTACATACTGGGAGAAAATATCGCCAATGTACATATCTGATAAAGGACTTGTATCCAAAATACACAAAGCACTCTCAAAACTGAACAATAAGAAAACAAAGAACCCAATTAAAAATGAGTAAGACAATGGAAAATGTACCTCATCAAAGAAGATACAGAGATGACAAACATGAAAAGATGCTGAGCATCATATGTCATTAGGGAACTGCATGTTAAAACAACAATGAGGTACTACTACACACTTATTTATTAGAATGGCTAAAGTTGCAAACACTAACACCACCAAATACTGGCAAGGTTGTGGAGCAACAGGAACTTTCATTCATTGCTGGTGGGAATTAAAAGATATGACGTCACACTGGATAACAGACTGGAATTTTCTTACAAAGCTAAACATTCACTTACCATATGATCAAGCAATTACATTACTAGATGTTTATCCAAAAGAGCTGAAAACTGATGCCTCACAAACATGCACATGAATATTTATAGCAGCTTTATTCATAATTGCCAAAACTTGGAAGCAGCCAAGTTATCCTTCATAAGTGAATGGGTAAACACAATTTGGTATATCTATAAAATGGAGTATTATTCATCAATAAAAAGAAATGAGCTATCAAGCTATGAAAAGACATGGAGGAATGTTAAATGCGTATTGCTAAACGAAAGAAGCCAGTGTGAAAAAAAATCTACATGTTGTATGATTCCAACTTTATGGTAATTTGGAAAAAGCAAAATTGTAGAGAAAATGAAAAGATCAATGATTGGTGGGGGAGGGGATGAGGGTGGAATGGGTAGGTGGAGCAAAGCATGATTTTAGGGAAGTGAAAAACTATTTTGTATGATGCTGAAATAGTGGATATATGATCTGATGCAGTTATCAAAGCCCATAGAACTATTCAACACAAAAAGTGAACGCACTGAACTATGGACTTCATTTAATTACTATGTATCAATATTGGTTCATCAATTGAAATAAATGTACTATATTCAGACAAGATTTTAATACTTTCTGCAGAATTTTTCCATAAACCCGACACTGCCGTAAAAGATAGTCTAATAATTAGTCAATAGAAACTGCTCCAGAGGAAGTCCAGACATTGAACTCACTACACAAAGATTTTAAATTTGCTCTTTAAAATATTTTCTGAGAACTAAAGGAAACCATGTCTATTAAGTTAAAGGGAAGCATGATAACACACTCTCTTCAAATAAAGAGTATCAATAAAGACATATAAATTCTAAAAATGAACCAAATAGAATTCTGGAGTTGAAAAGGACAATAACAGAAACTGAATTTTTGCTTGAGGAGTTCAACAATAGATTTGATCTGATAGAAGAAAGAATCAGTGAATTTAAAGATCAGCCAATTAAGATTAACCAGTCTGAAAAACAGAAAAGGGAATAAAAGAATATATGAAGAAAAATTAACAGAACTGCCGATGTCTGTGGGACTTATTAAGCACTACAGCATATTTATAATAGAAGTCCATGAAGGAAAAAGAGAGAGAGGGAGAGAGAGAGAGAGAGGAGCAAAAAGAATATTTGAAGAAATAAAGAAATATTGGCTGAAAAGTTCCAAAATTTAGTTAAAAAAACATAAATTTACATATTGTAAAACCTCAATTAACTTCAAGGAGTATAAAATCTATGAGTCCACACTGATCATAGTCAAATTATCAACAGTTAATGACAGAGATGATCTTGAAAGAAACAGAAAAGTGACTCATTGGACTATGTACCAAGGATTTCAATAAAATTAAGAAGTGATTTCACATCTGAAACCATGGATGCCAAAAGGCAGTGGGAAGATATAATCAATGTGCTGAAAGTTGAAAAAATATGTCATCTGAGAATTCTGTATCTACCAAAACTATCCTTAAAAAATGAAGGCGAAATTAAGACTTTCCCAGTGTTCTAGTTTACTAGCTGCTGGAATGCAACACACCAGAGATGGATTGGCTTTTAATAAAAGGGGATTTATTTCATTAGTTCTTCAAAGGAAAGGCAGCTAACTTTCAACTGAGGTTCTTTCTTATGTGGGAAGGTACAAGGTGTTCTCTGCTGGCCTTCTCTCCAGGCCTCTGGGTTCCAACAACTTTCCCCAGGGTGATTTCTTTCTGCGTTTCCAAAGGCCTGGGCTGAGCTACAAGTGCTGAGATGAGGTATGCTGAGTAACTTGGGCTGTGCTACATTGAGCTCTCTCATTTAAGCACCAGCCAATTAAATCAAACATCATTCACTGCAATAGGCACACCTCCTAGCCAACTGTAGATGTAATGAGCAACAGATGAGGTTCACATACCATTGGCTCATGTCCACATGAGCAATAGAACTAGGTGCCTTCACCTAGCCAAGTTGACACCTGAATCTAACTACCACACCCAGATAAACTAAAGCAGTGTTTTATGTTAGCAAACCTGCACTACAAGAAATACTAAAGGGAATTATTTGGGCTGGAATGAAGGAACACCAAGCAGTAATTTGGAATTCAGAAAAAAATTAGAACTCATAAAAAAGTTTATTATGAGAACTCATAAACGATGTTTCAGGATACAAGATCAATATGCAGAAATCAATTGTGTTTTTATACAGTTCCAATGAGCAGTTCAAAAATGAAATTAAGCATCAAAAAGAATTAAAACATATGTCCACACAAAGCTGAACATGAGTGAATTGTTCATATTGATACTGTTCATAATAGCCAATAACTGAAAACCACCTAAATTTTTATCAATTTATGACTGGATATACAAAATTTGGTTTATCCCTATGATAGAATATTATTTTGCCATAAAGAGTAATGAAGTATTATTGATACCTGCTAGAACATAGATCAACCTTGGAAACATCACGCTAAATGAAAGAAGCCAGCTTCAAAAAGCCACACTTTGTATCATTCCTTGTATCTGAAATGTCCAGGATAGGCAAATCCATAGTGACAAAATGTAGATTAGTGTTTGCCAGTGCTTGAGGGGAGTAGAGAATGGGTGGTGAACACTAATTAGTATGGATTTTCTTTTCTATGTTGATGAAAATATTCTAAAAGTAGATAAAAGTAGTTGGTAAAAGTTACCCAACTCTGTGTGTATACTAAAAGATCACTGACTTGTATATTTTTAAATGGGAATTTGGATGGCATGATTTATAAAAGCAATAAATCTGTTATGTTCAAGTGATTTACATATCTGTTATGTTCAAGTGATGGTTGGCATGGCCAACTATCCTGATTTGCCCAGAACAGAGGAGTTTCCTAGAATGGGGGACTTTTAGTATGAACTCAGGGAACTTGCAGGCAAATGGGGCATATTGGACACCCTGACCTTGGTCCAAGGCAGGAAGACCTGAATTAAGATTTGACAGAGAGGAAGGAAATTAGTAAATGAAGTGGGGAACATTGCACATATCAAGGCATTGTGCAAAGTTTAAAGAACACCCATAGCTGAGGATAAAGAGATGTGGTCGAATTCAGACTTGCATCGTATTGTAGGAGCTGGTCAAATCATTAGCAGGTTATGTATCTGGTTCTCAGTTATCTAACACGGTCCGTAAAAGCACAGATTACCCTGGTACCTGGCACTTAGTAGGCACACAGTAGATATCTGCTGACTTTTTAATAAGTCCAAAATCTAGGTTCTGGCCCATGGTTCCGTAATATGCAACTATATGTTTCAATGTTTCCAGCCTGCAGGCTCTTCTTTCCTTTGTTCTCTTTTGCCTGTTACTCATCAGCTGGAAAATCTATGCTAACTTCACATAGCTGAGAGGGACCAGGCGGGCTGAGAGAAGTTTCCAAAAGTGAGGACACTAAAAGATGACAGTGTTCTCAAAGGAGGAAAGTGACAATCAGAGCTGAGAGTTTTGGGCTTTTAATTAAGTAACTTGTGCCTGAAACTGGCATCCACTTATCTGCTCCATGCACACCCTTTACATTATCATATGCCTGCCTCTCCCTGCCTTTTGCTGCTGTCATCTGCAGCACCTTTTGTTGTCACAAGGCCAAAAGCAGCTCCTCCAGCTGAGCAGATCCATATGTCAATAGAAGCATGAGAGAGAAAGGCAGAAAGAAACAAGCAGAAAGAGAGGAAATGAGGGAGATACAGTTTAAAGACATTGAGTCCAGGGGAGAGAGGGAGAGGAAGAAAAAGAAAGAAAATACAGGGAGCACACAGCACTGGGTGAAAGGGGCAATGGAAATAGTCATAACTGAGTAGAAAATGCTACAGAAAAGGATAGGAAATAAGTCTATCTTTCTATACCAAACATCTTTGCCCCTGCTGAGATTCAAATGCAGGCAGCCCAATCATTAAAATGTTTTTCTTGAGACTCTCTTGAAAATTGCTGATGAGCAGCCAAACAAAAATCACACTCCCACCCTTCCCCATAAAACAGTGCATTTCATGCTGCTTTTTCTTCTCTGCCCAATTATCCTATTTGCACTCAAAAGGAAAGTTGTACTTGAAAGTATATTAGACAATATTTATTTGGGATGCTATTTACCACTTTGTGCCAAGGTGACAAGGCTAGATAATAAGTACGGGACACTTTCTTTAGAAAAAGAGGAAAAGGAAATTTAAACGGTAGCATCAAAGGCAGCACTTCTATTCCAAAACACAAGAAAATAACCTTATAATGAGGAGTCATAGAGAGAACTGAAGATGCTTCTGCTACTACATAGATCCATCTTTAAAACTATTGTTCTGGTTGAAAAGGAGAGCACAGGAGATGGAAGGAGTCAGTAAATTAGAAGAAAGGAGAGAAGTATAAATAAGTTATGCTCCCTTAAAGGCACATAGGCGAGATGAAATTCATATATTAAAAAGGGATCTTTCTGCTGTTATTAAAACTTAAAGAACTTTGCAAAGTGGCTAAATTACTTAGTACATTTATGTCTTAGCTTACTTTCCCCATTTTAACTCATAGCATGAAACCAGAGGGAAGAAACTGCCGGTTTCCCTTTGATTTTTGTGATTGGTTTTATCTATTTTTTAGATTTCCTTTCCAAAATGCACATTTACATCTACACCCACATATTCTCTTTAGAGAGGGATCACATTTTCTTAATTTGCTTTTGATAGCAAAATCTAAACAAAGTGTACACTAGCTCTTTTGAGAAGAATCAACAGCATCTGTCCACGTCTTTTTCATATTCTGTTTACTGAAAACCCACTATGCATGAAACATTATTCTAAGCACTCTTACACCATCTCATTGAAGGGGTTCTTTATCTGCAAGTGGCTACAGTGTCCCTTAGCATTCAGGTCTTTATTTTTCCATCATGGGCTTTTACTGAAGAAAATGAATCACCCACTAGCCCCAGAACTACTAGCATTTCTCTGCCTATCTAGAAAGGACTTACAGGCAGATCCTTC
The DNA here is from genome assembly GCF_023851605.1 of Tamandua tetradactyla. Lineage (NCBI taxonomy): Eukaryota > Metazoa > Chordata > Mammalia > Pilosa > Myrmecophagidae > Tamandua > Tamandua tetradactyla. The sequence continues at coordinate 9,174,165 of NC_135334.1, read as the reverse complement.
TTCTGATCCTTTACAGCAGAGGATTTAGAGAAATGGAAATTCTTGGCAACTTGTTAGAAATGCAAATTTCCAAACCATAACTTAAACCTATTGAATCAAAATTCTGCAGTGAGGGCCTGCCAGTCTGCAATTCTCAGACATGTTTAAACTTGAAGCAATTGCTTTGCAGGATGAGTGGCAAAGTCACTTATCCAAACTTTAGTGATGTTTTCTTTCCAATAGAAAATTGGACTGGACTACATTCCAGTAAGTTCAGAATGTGAGTGGAAAGGGACTAGAGACAGAGGATGGCATGGGGTGCCTTTATTTAGGCTCATTTACTTTCAGGAAAACTGACCAAGGACCCTTCAGGAAACCCAGAGAATCAACACATTTACAATATTTCTGAGCAACACCTCGAGTTCTTAATGAACTATGACCTCAGAAAGACTGACCTCTAAATGGATGTACTGACTTCATTTGTAATACTCATGATTCTCATTTGTTGAATATTAGCACCCCATCCAAAGGCTTCATGCTTTTAACCTTCTCCTTTCTCAATTAAGATGCAGAATCTCTATCCTTATAGCTACTTTGGTCTTTGATGGAATGCTAGATCTTGTCATTCAAGACTCTAAATTGTGTTGCACACCATGGCCAGACTACATAAAATTGTTGGTCATTTAAAATAAATGTAGCAAGCACTGCTTGGAAGTTAACTGAGGCTACCTTCTGAAAGAACACTCTGTTTCTTTTCTAGGAAACAATTTGATATGGTTTCCCAGATCAGCAAAGTCAACAAATACTATGTTTTCTGGCAACTGGCCGGTATAGTGAATGTTACTTAAACTTATGATGTCAGCATCTGTAACTTTTTTTTTTTTTTTTTTTTTTTTTTTTTTAAAGGAAAGACAGAGAGAAGGAAGGAAGGATAGAAGGAAGGAAGGAAGGAAGAAAGGGAAACATTTTCTTGTTTTATTGTATTCTGTTTCTCCGTATTTTGTTACATGGGCTGGGGCCGGGAATCGAACCGAGGTCCTCCGGCATAGCAGGCAAGCACTTTGCCCGCTGAGCCACCGCGGCCCGCCAGCATCTGTAACTTTTTATATTCCTACTTATTAATGCTACTCTTATTTCTGTTCCTAAAGAGGAATTAAGTACATATACAGAAGATGTGCAATGCTTGACAGGTTCCTTCAAAGGTATCACACTGTTCCAGCCAGTCCACTATTTGCTCCCTTGCTTTGGAGACCAAGAACTGGAATGTGTCTCAGACCAAGAACTGGAGTGACAACTGGAGAATGGAGAGGGAGGGTCTATTCAACCTCCAATCACTTTGCTTTGAAGTCCTGTATCTGGAAGAGAGCTGAAGGTAAGTTTGACCCTCTCTCCCCACAAGCAGTGACTTTCACGTACAGATTTTCCCTTTCTTGGTATTTCTTAAGAGATATCAGGGATAATTTAACTATAAATTAAAAACCTCAATGACGGTTTACCTGTGAATGCAATTGTTTGAATGGCAGTGGATTTGGATAACCCGAGGGGGTGAAGGTGGTTCTTTGTTAATTAATTGGAGGATTCTTTGTTACATGTTAATTGTTTTTGCATTTCCTTGCAGCTTCCCTTCATATTCCTTTCCCACAGGCTCTCACAGGCTCCCACACGCTATTAATTTATGAGAACTGAAGAGAGAAAAGATTGTTAAAGAATTTCTGTTCGTACGGGTATGATAGGCTGGGTTTTCTGAGAAGTAGACTCAGAGGCAGAGAATAGCATGCAGGACTTTGATTAGGGGGACCTGGGATCAACAGTTGTGCAAAGGAGGGAGGGAAGTAGGATTTGGTAGAAAGAAAAGCTGAGCTGTGATACATTCCCAGCAATTTTCTCAAGTGATCCCATGGGTAGGTTTTGATCTGGGGTAGCCAGGGCTGCGCCTTCAGGGTTTTGCCTAGCTGGGGCAATTGGGGCATAGAGCTTTATGCTAATCAATCACTCAGTCTTTGGGCTGGTGCTTGTAGAAGATGCCACTTTGGGTAAGGATGCTTTCTTTAGCCAAGTCCATGCAATCCTAAAAGTGGGCTGACAGCTGAAGTCTCTGTTTGGAATCATTCCTACTAAGTGGGGGAATAAACTATTCCTGAAGGGGATTGGGGTGGCACATCACAGTGTCACCTCAAAGAAAGTTGGCCCCCCAGGAGGAGCTCCTGTGTACATTTTATAGTCCATAAGAACTTGAAATAATCCTACAGGAAGCCCGTGACGATATGTGGTTTACCTACAGTCCAGAACTTAAGAGGTTCTCTCCAAAGAGAATCTGGCCAAACAGTCAGGGCTGATCATAGTGGGTAAAAAAAAAAAAAGAAATTTATTTTTAAGTCCATTTGTAAGATGTTGCTGAGAGACCAAAGTCCAAAATATCTGAAGGATACTGGGCTCATGGGATTATGGGAATTTTCTTTGAGTCCTCTGTACACCTATTCCTGCAGTTTGTCCTGTAGTAGTGTTTTTCTCAACATGGGACTGCAGCCACCTGGGGAGAGTTAATGGTGTTCCACGAGGCTTCTGATAACAATCTTTAAAGTTCTGTTTATAGTTCAGAAATATAGAATTTTCACATCCTCTGAGAACATCAACCGGCATTTAGGAGGGCTAGAAAAATGTAGCTTTCATACCAACAAGGAAACTTGGCAAGCGTACAGTCATTTTAGTAAAAGACATGCAGGAATCCACCTGGGAAGATAGTCCTTGTAAAAAGTGGTGACCATGGTGGGATCTAATAGGACTGAGAATTCTGCGTTTCTTAAGTTGCTGATCTGTCTTTTCCATGATAGTAGCATCTGAGAAAAATAATAGAGTTCTATACAGGGTTTGCTACTTTAAAGCATCTATATGTCTTGACAGATGATGATATACTAAGAAGCATGCGGTTTGAGGCACTACTTTCAGGGTTAAGAGCATGGCCTTTATCACGAGGCAGAGCTAGCTTTAAAGTCTCAGCTCCATTACTTATTGTAACGGCTTTGATGATTATTCCTCTGAGCTCGTTTCTTCATCTTTAAAACAAAGACTAAAATTTCAGATACCCCATTGAGAATTAAACACTATCATGCATCTAGCTTTTGGCACAGTGCCTTGCACACAGGAGTGAGTCAATATACAGTAGGTATTACCATTATCATTACTCATGAGCTTTGAGTTTCTGCACCTAAAAATTCTGCAGATCATCTGTCCTGACAACAGATCCAAGAACGGTGGATGTGGGGATCCTCTTGAGGTCTGCACCTCTTCACTTTCCCAGTTTTCCCAAACAGTATAACACCAGTTATTTTTGAATTCGAACCATTTCTTTACATAGGATCAATCATCCTCAGCTAGAGTAGCAAGACTGGAGCTGTTTTCTTTGTGAAGATGACCTGTTTACCCCCATCTCAAGAAACCCCTTTTTGGATGACTTTTGCTATTCACATTATTAGACAAGAGCTCATGGGATAAACTGTATTGTGCTGCATTACTGATAAAATTAGGTCAATGAAAACCACCTGGAATGGTTGTGCCTATTGATTTTTTTTCTTTTAATGCTCGTCTTTATTTGTTCTTCTTTCAGTCTCCAGAGAAATAATGAAATTTCACATGTGGCCCCCATTTAAACTTCTACAGTTGATAAATTAGACAGTGGTCTTCTATCTTGGCCATTTGAAAGTGTCAGGGCAGGCTGAATAAAATCAGACGTTTCGCCACAACTAAATATTGCATTCCTTCAGCAGAGTAACCCTTAAAACATCCAACCCAGTGTCCAGCCACAGAAGGCAGCCAACAAAGACTTGACAGTTTTTGCTGAAATTTTGACCGGTTGCTGAAAAAAATTGACACATTAGTTAAATTTTCTCATTCAAATTTCTTGAATCATAATATTTGATGTTTTATAAAGCACATGCAAATCATCACCCTCTTTCAGCCCTCAAGATTCTGTATCATAGAGTATTTATGCATCTCTTATTGCTGAATGCCACTATATTTCTAAGTAAGTAATTGTATAGTTCAAAAAAAAACATTATGTCTTACAAAATCCCACTATGTGTAAGTAAAGGTACACCCTTTTCTGTGCGTCTATTTAAGGAGCTTCCTGGTTTGGAAGAAGTGTCTTTTGCCCTAGGGGATAAAAGACAGTGGGGATGGATAGAAGCAGAAGGGCACTGGGAGTGTATTAATCCCTGGAAGTGGCAAAGGCAAAGAGAATGCAAGACCTAAGAAAAATAGTAATCCAATAACTATGAACTATACCCTGGAAGCTGAGATGCTGCTAGGTAGAATGACAAACACAACACAACAGACCTATGGCCTGTCCTTGTAGTATTTTATGCCCCATGCCCAAAGTTAAGTCATTGATACATTATTTCTAAAAGGTTGGCTAGAAATAGTCTCTTGCTCTTATCCATTCAAGGACGACATGTAATTTTTAATGTATGTTCTATTGTTAAAATGTTGGGCCCTTATCTGCTTGAATTAACATCAGATTTCTGGTCTGGGCAGTAAAACAAAAACCTGGATGTAAATGCACCTTAGCTTAATAGTAATAAGGCTGCTTTTTGTCACAGGGCTCTTGTTTTAATTTCAAGACTAGGTCTCATCAGGAGAGCCAGGAAGTTTCGAGCAATATTGGTGCCTTTGTCGCTTTACCCAGATTTCATCCAGAAGCATATATATTCATTTGATAGTGATCTCCTTTTTAGGTAGGAAATCATGCAAATTTTTAGGGAAAGTTCATTTTTGTTCAGTGAGGGAAACAGCAAAACAGGACTGCTGACACCACAGTGCATGTGGGCCAATGGAAGTGCACATATCTGCAAAACCTGATTTTTTTAATCATGTTTGTGATCCGAATAAAATACATGCCGTCTACTGATAGTCTATGCCTGCCAATCACCAGCTGTTAAGGTGGATTAATTATATTGCATTTTCACGAGAGTGACATTGTTTGCATGTCCCTCAAGGAACCTCCAAGAAACAACCCGTCCAACATAAGATACTATCTCCCCTAGGAAAGGTAGCACTAAATCTATTTAAATTTTGAAACTGTAGCTTCCATTGAATTCCCAGCGAGACCTTACTCTTTCCTGCCTAATGATGGTGATGGGAAGTGACCCAATTCTGAAGCTCTGAACATCATTCTCTTGAGAATATAGGCTTCAGTCTAGAGTCAAATAGGAATATGGGACCAAGGTGCAGCGCTAACTTGCTCCTAGCTATCCCATAGTTTCCTCTTTCAAAAAAGTTAATTTATATCAGACAAAACTAGATGCTGTCTTTTGGGCTCCCAACTGATTCTAATCCTTATTTCTAAGATGTTAGATTAGTGGACAGCCTCCCTTACTGACATATGTAATCATGGTCACTCATTGCCATCCAACTATAGCCCAGTGACTCATGTCTAAGACCAGCCGCTTTAATGTACAAGGTAGGGCCATCTAGTAGATTGTAAGGCACATTTTCTAATATTCAACTATGTTCAAAATACTCGATTAAGCATTATAGGGAATGGAGTGTGAAAAAAGACTGCCCATTATCTTCCAGATCCTACAATTGAGAATAAGCCATAGGTAATATGCACTGACATAATTATAATATTGGTAGAACATGATAACTGTTAAAACATGCTAGAGGTACAAATACATTCCTTGAATTAATATCCTCTTTATACCTATTGTTATTCGCCTGACTTATAGGTATCCATTTTCCATTCTTGTCTGGACTACCAATAGCTTCTAGACTCATCTTCTTTCTCCAGCCTCACTCTGAATCAGTTTCCATATAGCTTCCAGTGAATTCATCCTTGTGAAAAATGCCCTGCTGCCTCCATACTTAGAATTCTTCAATGGCTTTTCATGGCCTGTAGGTTAAAACCCCCACTCTTTCTTATGGCTTGCCAGGTCCTTTGTGATTTGACTCCTGCCTACCTATTCAGTTTCATTTCCTTCTATTTCTCCAATTACTCCTACACTCAAACTATCTTGAATTACTACATTCAAGTCATTCCCTGGAGTTCTCTCATCTCATGCCTTTACCCAAGCTTTTACCTCTGCTGAGATTGCTTGTTTACCCTTCTTTGTCTTTTGAACTCCTAATCTTCCAGTTGAGGATAAAACTCTGAGCTTGCCTATGTTAGAGCCCTCCGCATCCTGTGAGAATAGACACTGGTACTAAGGTCCTTGAGAAGACAAGCCTGCCTTAATTAACCCTGTGTGCCCAGGGATTAACCCAGTGTCAAAGGCAAACAATAGTTTGTTGAGCGCATGAGTGACCTGCAGTGCAGTGTGAGACCATGGTCCTTAGGAAGGCTTCAGAGAGCTTATACCTGGCTTGGCCATGAGAAGAATGAAGGATTTAATAAGCAGAGACAAGAGAGAGTTATGCTGGCAGGGCATACACCATGGACTGAAGGTCTCAGCTTTTGTTCTGCACAATCTTTGGTTTTCCTGGAGTCTGGTAGTAGGTGGTTCACAAAGGTTCACTCTTGGATCACCAGATTACTCCTGCGACCTCAGGCCACTGTTACCCAGAAGAACGTACTTTGAGACTCAGGAGTGCAAGGTGAAGGACTGATTTTTTTTTCAAGTGCCATCACTGAAGTAATATGCTTTCTCTGCCTCTTTGGCACAGCCACTCCTTAGAGAGAGTTAGAGTCCCATTCTATCTTCTCTTCACCTTCATGACTCCCCACAGACTTCTATATGATAGATGAAACTATCTCTCACTAAACATATTTTTTCCAGTCGAATCTAAAAATCACTGTTAGTGAGGTGGGCAAACATAGCTGCTTGAACTGACTATTGGCTACACAATTAGAGTTAATCCTGGAGAGATCATTAATAACCTAAATGTTTTTAATGAAAGAGAAAAACAAAAACAAAGACAAAAGCATCACATATCAGTGATGTGACTTTATACACTCACTTCAGGGACTTGACTATATTGGAATATGGACCTGAGAGTGATTTTGCCAACATTTGCTTATAGGAGTCAGGCTCAATAGGATGAGTACATCGTGATTTCAGAAGCTGGGCAGTGACAAGCTATAATAATTCTAAGTAATGACTTGAGCAGTGTCTGCAGAGGTAAAATTAATGAAATAGGCCGAAATACCACTTCAATAATTCAACTCATGTAGATAGAACATTGGATGTTCTAGAATCCATTTTTTTATGTCAATTTGCAGGTTTATTTCCTGAATTGCCAAGAAAATTGTTTGCATTCTGACTCACAACAGTCAAAGCCAAGGGAAATATCATTTTACTAAGAGTTTGATTTAAGACTAGACACAGATTTAGATGATAGCTATGGGAGTTTAACTTGTCTTAAAAAAGTATGAAATCACCTGCACAGCCTAGTATTTTGTATAAGATGGACTATAGCTCTGAGAAGTCACATGACAAAGGCAAAAAGAGAAGAGATGAGAAGATTCAAATACATGGTAATTGCCAGCTTTCTTGTTTCCCCCTTGTGGATATCCCCTCCTGCCTGTGTCTGCAGATGATTTTTCCTCCCCAAGGATGCATTTTTACTGATTCACATCCATTTTTGCCTTTAAGATCTGACATTTCATTTCGGCATCATCATGCATTAAAAGTCTATTATATGCCAAGGGAGGGCACAGAGACAGGGAGGGTGCAGAGATTTACTCATTCATTTATTCATTCATTCATTCAGCAAGGTTTAGTTACATACCTACCAGACACAAGGTGTGATTCCTGCTAACAAAAAAATCAATTCACAATAAGGGGAAAGAGAAGAGAAAGCCAGTAAGACCAATTGGAAGACATGGGTTGTGCGATAGGTGTGTCATTCATTATGGTGGCCCTTGGGGGAGAGTGGGATCTCATCTCACTGCTGGTGAGGACAGAATGAGGTCAAGGGAGAGCCTATTCCAGTAAGTTCCAACAGACGGCCCCCACCTACCAAGAAACCGCATAGATGTGCATAACCAGTTGTATATTATTTGGACTAGATTAGCTCAACCATGCTGCTTTCATTATTCCTGTTTTACAGCTAAAGAAAAAAATGTGAAAATATGGTCAACTTTTTTATTCTTGTCAATTTATTTGCTACATGATATGTGATTTACATTGAAAACATCTCGAGCATGCGATCTATGCTGTTTTCATCTTATTTTCTGTTTTTACTTTTTATTTTCTGTAGTCCCATGAGGACTGCCGAGTTTTGGGACTCAAAGTGATTGCTTCAAAAACATTTATTATTACGCTTTTGCACCTATTCACTCTCCTGATTTGGATCTCACTTTTCTGAAGACTTGTCTCCATTTGCCTCCTCATTGTGAAAATGTGGATGCTAGTGAACTCAATAAGGACTGACAGCTACTTTCTGGTGACCCAATCTTTCTGTCTCTTGGAATAAATTTTCCCTGAAGAGTGGAAAAGGAGTAGACTATTATCTAGTTCATTGGTGTTTATACTCTCTTCGGGGGGGAGAGGGAGATGGTGCATTATGTGCACGCACAAAATTTTGCATGCACAGCGAGACCTCCTGATATGATGAAAAAAATGGAGGTTAGTAATCAAGGGATGGAGGTTCAAATCATGTCTTTACCACTAGTTATTTGCCATTATGCATCACCTAATAGCTTTTCACTTAGTTTTCTTTTGTCTGTAAATTGAGTAAAAATAGATTCTCTGTTCCTACAGTTGTTAGTAGATAAAACTGAGATAAAGAATGAGAGGATACTTTGAGAAATAAAAAAAACACTAAATGTGTATGCTATTACTACAGCTAATAATAATAAAATAAAGAATGATTTATTATTTTACTGCAAAGTAGTTTGTTTAAGAAGAGGGCAGTCTGGTTGGAAATCTTCCCAGGAGAGCCACAGAAAAAATGTTAGGGTCAGAAATAAAACTGACCCTCATTTCAACTAATGAAACCACTAAGCTTTTAAGAAATCTGAAATGGACTCTGATTAGACTTATTTTTAACCATTACTGCCTTTTAAAATAGATATTCTTCATGTGTTACTAGAGGGTATGTTCATTATGGTTCCAAGAAGTCAAATTCTTACCACTGTTTAAAAAAATAGTAGGGGTCTTTTCCAAGTTTTAACGTATCCACTCAAAAACATTCTATCTTAGAGGAGACTAAAACAGATTTCACCATATTGCTTTACAAATTTTTCTTTCTTCCTGGTTTTGAATGTCAGCTTGCTGTTGGAGGTGGATGCATCTGGGAACTTGGTAGATGATCCCATCGCCTGAGATTGTTTGACTACTCAAAATAGGTGAGCCCTCCTAGAGCAACTGGTAAGCAGTCTGCTTGTAGCACTGGCAGCTTATAGGTCTAAACAAATCTTAAACTAAAGGTGAGTTTCATGTTTACCCTTTAATGAAAAATATTATGTAATAGTCATATGGCATCATCAAAATATCCAACCTAGAAACTGTAGACCGATGTAATTTTTCTCTTCTTTAACTTATTCCCTATCTTCTCATTTCCTTTCTCCTACTAGTTAAGATGAACTTTGATCTATAATTTATGATAAACCTTCCTGAGCAGTTGGTCATACGCCTGGGCTTGGAGTGAAAGAAAATAACTCATATTGAATGAGGACCCGGGGTGTCTATCAATCCTTCTGGGCAAGAGAAATCTAATTTTGTCTCATTTTCTAAATTCTGACTCTTAGAAGTAGCCTGAGAGCAAACAAACAAATTTTTTTTAAATCAATAGGCAGGTTGAGAGATAAATAGCACAAGTAAAAAGGCAGACATGCAATAAATAAGTCCATTGATATGAAGCTTCTGTTCATAAGCAGCTGCTCAAGTTAGTTGGACATGGAAGCCCAGCTGTTAGCTAGACAGGAGAGCAGTAGTAGAGGAGAGGTAATTGGATACAGCAGGTAAAGAGATTGACATGGCCATTAATAAAAGTATGTATTCACCATTACCATCTGAGAGAATAAATGCCCAGAGACTCAAAACCAGTTTATATGCACCATCATCCACCTGTAACAGAGTCTATGAATCATGTTTCCCTGAAAGTCTGATCTGTTACTGCATTTGACAGCTGTCAATCACAACAGCTGTGAGGAATCCACATGAGGCATTACCCTTCTGAGATTTATCAACTCCAATTCAACAACAAACTCTCCATAAGAGTACAGATGCAGATTGCAATCACTCAATTGTATTAGAGTCCCACACAATTTGTTTTCCATTATTTCACTTCTGAGGCTTGATTCCATTAAAATGCATCAGAGTGGACTATTTTTAACTGTGGGGATTGGCACTGCATGCTAAGAGGTAATGAGATTGTCTCAAACTGCCATCTTGTTCCGTGTAACCAATAGTGAGACCACTTATTCAATACTGAGGCAAACCTCCAACACTTGCCCTCACATGTGAGTTAAAACCAGTCCACTATAGTACATAATAGGGAAATTAAAAATTCCAGGCATTGAGGCTGCCAAGAAATTGAAAATGGATTAAATACTGTTATTTTGTCAAACCCACATTATGAAATTTATGTGGAGTAATAGCATCTTTTTTAAAAATGTCTTCCCTCTACTAGAATCCAAAGGATTTTATGAGACACATGTATCTTATGGGGAGATCATCGTGCCTGGACATGTCTTGAAGCCATCTCTGTAAGGTTGTAGGGAACGGGCTGAGCTGAGCCCAGGTAGAATAATGCAAGGGCCACAAAGCTGTAGGGGATGGGAGGGTGTTCCGGAATTGCCATTGACCAAACCTTTTGCTTTCACTCTCCGTATGCTGGTCCCAGCTTTAAAATAATTGATTCTGGTGCACGTGGAAGATTTTGGGTTTCTTCCCGGGGATGGTAGGCTTCACCTTAACGTTCACGCAGTTCTTCAAAATCGCCTTTTTGTGTGGAAACTTAGTGATAGGCAGAGAGCTAATGGAATATCAGGCTTAGGCCAGCTTTGATGAGAAATTTCTTTCCTACATGAAAGAACAATCCTCTGAGGCAGAGAGAATAGGTATATCATTACCATCCTACAATTTACAGTTCTGAAAAATATAGAACAGGCAAATTCATCCATTTGTTTGGGGTAATGCAGGAGTAAAAGGCAGAGCCAAGATTTAAGGTCAGGTTGCTTGACTTTGAATCCTGCTTTCTTTATGATCCAGTACCTTGCCTCCTAAGATGGGCACAATTTGTAACCCCTCAATGATTCTCTGTAACATTCCCAATATGTGTCAACTACATGCCCACGCTCTGGCCTGGGCCTTTGGAAGAAAACAAATCTTTTGTTGGAATTGCAGATGCTTTGGTCTGTCTGGTGCTCACCTTTAACAAACTCACAGCTTTGTATTTATTTTTTCTTGCCCATGGAAAAGTGAGCCCAGCTTAGATGTGGATAAAAACATTTAGAAGAACTTACTATATAACCAATAGATCTGGATTTTCTGTGTTGCTTAACAGTTGCAAATGGTAAAAGTGATGACTTATGTGGAGACAGTAGGCGGGAGGAAGAGAACAGCACTGCCTGCAGCTCTGGCCTCACCAGCCCTCTGTTTTACTCACCCACGCTGAAAGAAAAAAGTCTGGCCTTCTCTTCCTAGAATTCAGTCTCTTCTACCTCTGCTGAAGACATAGCCTCTCCTAAGATCTTTAGCTATTGATATAGGGCAACTGTGACTAATGCTGCCTTTTCTCAGCCCAGTGCAGCCATCCTGGCCCTCGAGCACTCCCACTTGCATGATTTTCCTTGCCTCGCAAATAATTTGTCATCTTTTCTTGGTCAAGAGTCCCACATTCAGCTCTTTGATCTATTGTTTGGCATTCTCTAGCTTTTTTCCTTTTGCTTATTTCAGGTTAGCATGGTATACTAAAATAGCCATTTCCCCAGAATGGACAGAATGAGACATCATGTTTGCGATAAAGCAGTGTTGAGAATCTACACAAAGCAAAGGGAGTCACAAAGGTCATCCCTCTCCCCTCTGGTTGACACTCTACTGCAGGCAGATATGACAGTGCCACAAGCTATAATACTCGTTTTCTGAATACAAGGCCAGGTAGGAGAGATGAGGAGGTCTTTTTAAAATGTGGAGTTATAGGTCTGACTTTTCAGAAATTGCTGTAAGAGAGTAGCTCAACAGACATACTTATGTAAAGGTAGATGCCTTGTAGCTCCAAAATCACCCCCGTATTTCTAGAACCCCCTTTCCTAATTTAACTAGGGAATTTAAATGGGAACTACCATTTTCTCTGGCCACTGTCTGTCGCTGGGGTTCCTTTAGTTGTAGATAATTGCTCCAGTGATAGTTGATACACACTAGGCCAATCACAGTCATTCTTCCAGATATTGAACATAGGACCAGGTACAGACAGAGACAGAGACAGTCCCTTCAGGGCATGAATCCCTACATCCAATTTCTCTCCATTCCTATCTCTGATACTGCCCTTCTCAGAGTCAAAAGAACCAGTAATGTCTTCTTTATACCTAAGCTGCTTTAAACTTGGTTTCTGTTGCTTGCAACCAAAAGTGCCTTGAATAGGATGCCTATTCTGCCTAAATGCAACTTACTATAGATCCAAACATATTTTTCCCTCTCTCTCTCTTATTTTCTCTCTTTCTTCATCCATCATCCCCTCACCTGCTTCCCCACCTACATGCATCTTTACTGATTGTGGAAGAAGACTAGTGTGCAGTCCAGAGAGGACTGGCATGATTGGGTCAATGGGAAAGTTGGCATGACCTTGAAGTCAGGTTTATGGGTAGCTGAAGGGAAAGGTTTCAGCAAACCTGCATCAGCAGGCCATTCCTACTGCCTCTGATGGGGGAAGCTTGATGTGGTACGAGAGGAAGCACTCCTGGTTGAAGCTGAGAGTGAAGGAAGGGAAGTGGTGGGACAGGAGACTTTCGTGGTGGGAATACAACTGGAGGCTTACAACAAATGGAGTTTAGGACACAGGTTTCATATTATTCAGTTGGCTTCCCCCACTTCACGTCTTCATCTCTTCTTATTTCAATGAGGTAAATGGTTTCTTGATAGATGTCCTCAAGGAAATGTTTGGCATAAGGAAGAAAACATATATTCCAAATTCTCTCACATGCCCAGAACCACCTGATACATTTGTATCTGTTGTCCAATTACTAAATATTTTTCCTCTTCTGATGAAAGATGAAATCCAAGGAGTGGTTAATGGGCCCAAATGTTCTGTTGATTGCCCTGTCTTTTGAAGAAGAAGCCAAAGTTCATAGAATAGAGCTGAGTAGAGAGTATCTAAATGACATCTAGATTGTGCTGTGAACCTCAGAGGCTCTGGACAGCTGTGAACCCTGTCTCCTCTTCCTGACTAATACAACTGAAGATTTCTCTCACTGATATACCAGAAACATAACAGGTGCATGCAGTGCTACAAAGCTACTTTTAACATGTGAAAACTATAAAATGTGCCACTGCGAGGTGTGTGTATGTGTGTGTGTGTCAATTCTGAAGTCACCACCCACACATGAGAGCCCTTAGCAAAGAGTTCAAAATATCAAGAAATTTAAATGGAAATTAAATTTCTCCTATGGAAAACATAACAAGAACATAAGAGGAAAAGAAGGAAGTAAGAAAGGAAGGAAGGAAGAAAGGAAAAATGGGAGACAGAGAAAAAGAGAGGGAGAGAAAGAGAGGGAGGGAGGAGAGGGAGAAAAAGGGAGGGAAAGTAAAAGAGAACCTACATCAGTCAAATGCAACATTTCTGTGATCACTTTTGCTTAATTGCTGTGATACTATATATTACAAATAATTTAACCTAGAAAATCTCCCCAAATCCATCACCTCTTAGGTAATTACTGCTTCATTATGTTCAGTTTATAATGATCCATTTGCATCACAAAATGAGTCAGCTCCCACCACAAAGAACTGCAACAGAGGTTGTTTCTTCCAGCATCCCTTCTTGTCACCCAGCCCCAGGGTGGAGTTCCCTTTAGCACAAAGCTTTTACACACATGCACACACACACACACACACACATGCACACACACACACACACACGCACACACACACACACACACACCAAAAAAATCTGCAAAGAAAGCACCAAGGGCTAGTTGGGGAAGACAGCAGAAAAGAGAGGGTTAAACCAAGTAAGTAGACTGGTGAACATCATATCTTAACATGAAAGTGACCTGGTTAACAAAATAATTTAAATTTTTCTCCTTGGATTTTGTAAACTGCGTCTGGTTTCTGATAAAACTGGAAACCCCTGTTCTTATCTTGGAAACAGGGTCAAAGCAATAGTCATGTGCAGGCTTATGCCGTTCTGGGCTCCAAGATTGCCTTTTAGGTGGAAGGCGATGACAGCAGGGGCCCAGGGGAAATGTCTATAAGCAGGATCAGAAGAGAGAATCATCTTGGAGAGTAGGCGAGGAAAGTCTAAAAGCAGTTTGGCAAAATGGAAAGGGAAGGAGGCAAATAATCGAAACAGGAAGGAAGTGCACTTTCGTGGATGGCCGGGAGAGAGACCAGCTACAGCCTGAGGAACAATAAAGCTCTAATATTCCTGACCCTGGGGCTCGGTTCCCCCAACAGCAGGGGACAGGGCCCCCCACTTCTGCTGCAAACGTGAGAATGAGACAGCTTACCTCCCAGGCTTCTGAGTATGTTCGTGTTCCTGCCTTCCCATCTGCTGGCTTGTCTGTCTGCCTTCGCTCAGTCACTCACTTGTCCATTAATTGGTTGATTGATTCCTTCATTTCTTCTTCATTCCCACATGCATTCTCAGTTTTTATTGAGTTGTCTATGGTACAGTCAACCATGCCAGAAGATCTTTACCGAATTTCAGATGGACTCAGTAGTACAGATAATAAGAGCTTGTGTTGCATTGATGTAATGGCTGTATCTAGTACAGACAAGGTCATAGATTCACTTTATTCCATTTTGGTTAGTTCTCTCCACTGGTATGTCCAGTGCTGTGTGGCCCTCTTTACAAGGGATAAATATAAACCAGAACACTTTCAGGGGTGAATTGTAGAGATGGTGAAGGAAAAGGGACTTTCTCCATGCAGGACTCAGTTGAGGTTGACTGGACATGTTAAGCCCAGAGGAGACAGAAGAGACATTCTAACCACCTTGCCTTCTTTTCTTGTCATTTAAAGGGGATTGGTTTACTTATTCTAAATGGGGGAAGGACTAGAAGCAAAGGTAGGAAACTTTGGGGGAAAAACTTTCTAGAAAAGACTCACAGAAGTCCACCTTTGGAAGACGCTCCCTGCCTACTGTTCCCTGATTGGACATCCACATGCACAAGCAGCCATGTGAGCATTTTTGTGAGACGCTGGTAAAACACAGCTGGTCACTGAGTAACAGCTTTCCCTAGAAGACCCTTAGGTTCTTTCTAATGCTTAAATTCTGTGAGGCTTTAGGAGCATTTAATCTCATTTCACCAGATATGTTCCTAGGGTGTCTGTGGCAACCAATGAGTCACTCGTCTTTCTCAGCAATGTTGCAAGTATTCTTTAATGAAGTAACAGGGAGTGGGTACAGATAATTAAATAAATTTGTATGTTTAAGGCAAGTTAATGATTGAGTACATTCAGAGTAACATAGCAGCCACTCACCTAAGAGACTATGTTTAATCATCAGTTGCTGTTTATTTGACACATGGCTGTCTGGGCAAATTTAAATGATGTGTATTTAGGAACCACTACCTTAGAAACATAGTCATTTATCAGGGACTAAGTTGTTGTTAATAACCTTCCCCAGGGGAATTGTAGGCAAATGGTTATGTATTTGGTGATATTGGACCTTCAGTCGGACATGCTGGGAAACTTAATCTTCCATTTCAGAAGAATAATAGGATGCTATGTGGTAGAACAGTGACAGGGCCTGCAAAATAGACTGCATTGTTCTCTAAGAATATGAGCAGAGGCATTGTTGGGGTGCACATGACTTTTGCTTCAAAATCGAGCTCAGTTTTACACTAGAAAAAGCCTTAAAAAGATAAAGTGAGAGCTCTCTCATGGCAAGAACCGTAGATTGTTTCAGCTGCAGCTTGACTTGGAAAACCTCTAGTCTAAACTTCTAGTCAAACACCTGATGAAGAAAGAGGGAAACAGAGATTAATTGAGTGGGTTCAGGTTTCTTGCTCAAGGTCTCAGAGTAAGAAAGTGGAAAAATCCAAGTTGGAGTAACACCAAGATGCCATGCTCTTTGGAGTTTTCAGCCCAGCTACACAATGAAGGTGTCAGTGGGTTAAAAAAAAAATGTTTGAGAGCTTGCCAAGGGTCTGGAGGATTGGAATGGAGGGAGGCAAGTTTTAACCTTGGAAATGATTAGACCAGAATGCATTCTAGAAAGATTATCCCACTGACTTTGTGAAGGCTGGACAAGCTCCAACACAGATAGATGTGGCAGAGCTTGCTGCAATAGTCTAGGACAATGCCTCTCGTGCTTTAATGTATGTAAGAATTACCTGGGGATGTTGTTAAAATGTTGCTTCTGATTTAGATGGTCTGGGAAGGACCCCATATTTTGCATTTATAACAAGCTCCCAAGTATTAAGTAGCAACAGGCCAAGAGACAGATAAGAAAAGCCCATATTCAATGTATCGTGGTAAGAATGGAGAGGATGAGATGCCTCTAAGACATTTATGGGGATCCAGGAAGACCAAACTGTAGCTCTCCTTCCCTGTCCAGCCCACAAGTCTTCTTCTGTACTTCTAAAGAACATGCTGTGCCACGAGATGTTTGGGCATTCAAGTAGGTTTTTAAAGATAGAAAGTTAGCATATGTGTGTGTGTGTGTGTTTCTTTGCTCCCTTAGGAAATTAAAATTCCCTCTGGCTCACAGATTACATTACAATCTCCCTGCTCCACTCCAGGGAACACATGGTGCTTGGTACTAACAAATACTTATTAAAATTACTATGTTCCTAAAAAGAACATGAGAATGTTGGCTTAAGGGTACATCCATATATTTGGTGTGGAAGGAAATGTGAAGCTCACACGTTATGGTTGATCCCTTGAAAAATCTCATCTTCAAGAATCATTTTAATTGAAATGATTACTGAGTTTATCTTATTTCATAGAGTGAGATGTTCCTTAATCAATGTCCTCCCCCACAAAATAGGCAAACCTCCCTTCAGTTGTCTATATAAAAAGAATAAAGACTCATTTGGAGCTAAGAATGAAAATCTAAGGATTCAAGAATTCAGCAAGTGCAAGGATAAGTCTTGAAAGTAATAAATGTCTGATGGTGGAAATGGTAATAGCTGGCACCTTTCCTCCTCAAGCAAATGGAAACAAATTGATTCTAAATTTGATTGAGTTAACTCTGCTTCTTTGAAATTGCATTACATCCTTGAATTGGTAGAGCCTAGGCATGAATTCGGTTTAAACCATAGAAATAAAATGATCTTTTAATTCCATAATCTGGACATGAAAAAGTTGCAAGTTCTAGATAAAAGATCATGGTTTTTAGAGATGGGCTTTTATGAGTTAAAAGCCTCTTGGCCATATAAAAAACCAGAATAACTTGAGTAATTGTGGGCACATTACATAACTGTGCTGGATTGTAGCATCTTCATCTGTAAAAATGGTGGATAACCATACTTGTGAGGCCTAAAGGGGCTTCTCTTAATCCCAGGTACCAGGACATGTGACAGTCAAAAGTTCTAGGTGATAATTATAAACAAACTGATTTATCTTATAAGCTAAATTATAACTTTGGTTTCAAAAGTTCTCTGAATATATGAAATGTCTCAGGCTGTCAAAGAAAATGTGGACAATGTGCAGTGAATTTTGCTTTAATTTAAATGTTAAAGGCTGTAGAATGTTGTGTTGTATAGTCTGCCACCTTTTGGTCGGCTGGATAAAATGACATGAATCTCTTCCTGGAAGATAAGGTTAATGAAACAACATACGTTTGCCAATCATGTTCAATGGAATCAACTTCCATGTATATTTCAACTTCCTTAAAGCAATCTTTTTCTAATTTCAACTATTAGCCATTTCGTCTTTTGGAACACAGTCTTTTTTCTTTATATTTTAATACCATATTCATCACTGGCATGGTGTATGATCTGATGTAATTCATTTAACCTCTTTGCATCTGAATTAACCAAACACAAGTCCCTCTGTTCTGAATACGTCTCATGAATATTTTAATGAATGAAATGTTTATTTATCAGTGAAGGGATTTCTTAACAGACATTCTTAGTGCATTTAAGAAAAATGAGTGCAAAGGAATATAATGATTATAACCAAAGAGACATATGAATGAAAGGAATGTGAAATATAATTTGGTCTATCCCCTCCCCTTGTGTGCTGATGAAACTCACAAGAACAATATCACTAATCACCGTTATTTTGTATTATGTCCTAAAATTGACACAACATATTTTTCAGTCTTCTGCTAATTGAATGATACTTAAATCATCCTGCTATTCATAGATTGGAGCCCAATTCTATCTTCAATAACTATGATCATCTTTCATTTTTTATTCATCCAAGGAATATCTATTGGGTGTATAATACAGTCCAAACTCCAGAAATATAGCAATCAACAAAACAGAAAAATCTTTATTCTGAGGCAATTTTGACACTAGTGGAGGAAGAATGAAAATAAACATATATACAGATGGAGTGAAGTGTTAGGAAGAAAAATAAAGCAGAGAAAAGAGAAAATTTTGATTGCAGAAGGGGTAAGGTTAAAAAGGGGGATTTGAAGGAGGTGTCTTTCACAGGTGATTTTTTACCCCCATTGGAAATCTAAAGGAAATGAAAGAGAGCAAGTTAGAAGAATATCTTGGAGAAAAGCTTCCCTGACAGCACAGCAAGGGCCAAGGTGGGAGTGTAGCAGGCTTGTTGGAAGGAGGGTGGATGAAGCTGAGTCATGGGGGAGTGGAGATGGGCTCAAAATGATAATTCCAAGGCTATCATCAAGCCTCATGGGTTGTGGTAAGAACTTGCAACATTTTGTATTGTCATGGATAACCATGAAACAGCGTTGAGTATACATCTTACACAAACTTGTTCACTCTTTTAAAGGGTCACTTTGGTGGCTGTTAAAGAACAGAACTTATGGGATGAAAAGCTGAAGTAGGGTAGGGTGACCATGTGGTTTATTACCTAAACTAGGGTACTTTGGAAAGTGAGAGTTGACAGTGCTGATAATTCTATGGGATAGATGTAACAGAGATTTTTCTAGGTAAACTGGATGTGTGTTTTTCCTACATCCGGGGAGGTATGTTCTCTCTGAAGCAGGGAGACCAGATGGAGTCTCCTACAGTGGTCCATTGGGAAAGTTATGGGGTGACACCATACCCTCTACTTGTGCCAGATGGTTCCCACTTGCAGCTCTGGATCGATTTTCCACCTTGTCCATCTGCTTTTGGCCCCAAAAGCCTAACCCACATGGAACTCTCCAATGAACTCCTATGTCCTATGGCTTCAGTTTGAGTTCAACCAAAAAGGAAACCCTGAAAGAGATTGAGAGAGGTGGTATTTAATCCTCTGGCTCCTTCATAGGATTGCCTTGGACTGGCTGTGTCTTGGTGAACAGTCTGCTTACAACACTCTTTTCCCTAACAGGTTCTAATATCCTTTTCTACCCCTGACCACTTCATTCTCACCAGCTGCCACATCTCAGGTTTCCTGTGTCATCCACTCGTGGTTCCCTAACACCCCACTCACACCTTTACCATTGGTTTCTTATAAATAAACCCTCCTTGAATTATCCTCATTTGGCTGTGTTGTCATTTCTTTGGGCTAGGTGCTTTGTGCATCACTGAAGATAGTCCTAGGAATGAACTGCTGCAAGATGTGCCTAGCAAATGGGGCCTTAGATAAACCCCGCATTGGAATGGCCTCCATAAATCATAACAGGCAATAGATTCCTAAGGGAACAAAGACAAAGAAAGGGCTATTCACTTCTCCTCTGACTCCCTCTAAACTCAGGAATTCATTAGGCAGCCCTTGAAAAAAGGCGTTGAAGACAAATCTTAAAATACTATGTTTTTCAACTGCAGACTGAAAGGCCTGTTTTATATTTCAAAATAGGTTATCAGATGCCTTTCTAATGAGGAGAGTGTCTTAGCAAAGACAGCTCCAGATTGTGTGTTTGCCTTTCAAGGAGGTTTCCTTATTTGCACAAAACTGAAAGGGTTTTACTCAAGAAGGTGGCAAAGAAGCAGCACAGCTGGGTGATGCTGAAGCTTACCTTTGTGAGGTTGAAAAGGGGGGAAATCTGAGTAAGAGAGACTTAAATAAAAAATAATTACTCAGAGTCAACGTGAGCTAGCATTGAGTCTGATGCAAGATGCAATTCAAAATAACTATGGGAAGGCTCTGGATAAGAGAGATGGTATGTATTCATTTCAATGACCTTGGGAATCTCAGTAATCTAGAAATTCCAAGTCTTGGTCCTAACAAAGTCATGGGGACAGAGCAGCAAAGCAGGATTAGGGTTAGAGGGTGACTGCAATCTCAACTGGCCCTACACTAGCAGAATCCATCAAAAGAGAGGCCATTCCTTTAATCTTGATATTCCAAGCACTTAGCACAATACCTAGCAATGTTGAAGGAATTTAAATGTTTTTCAGGTAAATAGATAAGGAAGAGAACAAACAAAGGATGCAGTAAGTAACTGTTCCGACTGTGAGATTCACAACCTCAAAATTCAATTCAATTAATGAAAAGAATTAAGAGAACGAATAGATTTCCTGCCATATATAACTTAAACAAATGACTATATGTACAATATTTTTCATATTCAACCTGATGCTTTGAATTATTATTCTAGTAAGGAGTCATAATATTGTGATGCTCTCACAGAAACAATATCAATTTTGTTTCTAATTCAAAATGGTCAGTAGCATGTTTTTTTGATGAATAAGGATCAAACATCATTTTAGGGGACAAAAGAAGGGTAGAGAGACCAGAGCATCAATGTATATAACTCTTGATTCTACTGCTTGTTCATCGTCTTAATTTGGGACTGGTCCAAATCCACACTAGGAAGAAGTGTTCTTTCCCTGCATTTGATATATGACACTTTTATTCCTTTCCCTTTGTTTTTATATCTTCCCCTTCCCATGAATGTGTTGACCCCTTGTTCTCTTCTTCCTTTTCATGTTCTTCAGGATAGGCTTGGAATCACTAATTCACCTCTTAGGATGATTATAAGTTTCTAGTTTCCCTCCCTCAGAGGCATTAGCATCTATATGTCAGCTCACCATTGCCACTCCATCAATAAATTTCAAATATCAAGAAAGAGACTTATGGTGATTGTGTAAGTTTGAATCATATCCCCCAACAATCTTAATCTGCTTTCCTGTGGGTGTAAAACCGTTGTAAATAGGGTCATTGGAGGTGTTATTTTAGTTAAGGTGTGGTCAATTGATTAGGGTGGAGCTTGTGTTATTTTGAAGCTATGTACCCCAGAAAGAGCCATCTTCCTTTAATCCATTCCTGTGGGTACATGCATTTTGTAGTTGGGACCTTTTGATTAGGTTATTTCAATTGAGATGTAACCTACCCCATTAAGGGTAGGTCTTAATGCTCTGACTAGAGTCCTTTAAAAGAGATGAATTTAAAGGAAAATCACAGAGAAAGCCCTGGAGAAACCAAGAGAGGACCCAGAGAAACTCAGAGAGGATGCTGCTGGAATCAGAAGCTGAAAGCAAAGAAACCCAGCACAGAAGGACGAGCAAACACAGGGGCCATGTGCCTTCCTACATGATAGGTGTGTCCCAGATGGTAGCAGCCAGTCTTTAGAGTTCGGGTATCATCCTGTTGATGCCTTGAGTTGGACATTTACACAAACTGTAAATTGTAAGTTAATAAATTCCCATTGTAAAACCCAAACATTTGATGGTATATTGCATTCTAGCAGCTTTAGAAAATTTAAACAATCTCAATTCACATTACCAAAGGCCTTTAAAGAAAGAAATAGGAAGCTTGAAGTTAGAGAAGGCCACAGGGAGAAGCCAGAAGTCAGCAGAAACTGAAACAGCAGACACAGTCTCTCTTGTGAGAAACTGCCAGTAAGTAGAGCTACAAGCCAAGGAACCCCGAGAATTGTGTTAAGCCAAACACCAGAATCTACAATTTGGAAAGGTGCATCTTCTTACCAATACCTTTATTTGGGCCTTCTAGCATCCAAAAACATGACCCAATAAATTCGTGTTCTTTAAGCCAAACCATTGGTGATTGTCTAACCCCCTGACAAACTAAGACAGTGATATTACCACTGACATTTCTTTTGTCTGTTAAGTCTTAACCCATCACGGGATACCTACTTTAATATGAGAGGTCTACAGCATTCTTATTGTGCTTCTTTCTTTATGGACTGAGAACACTGATTCATATATTGTTTATCCTATCTAATTTATTAATTATTTTAAATTAGATTAATGACTTTTAACGTAATAGAAATAGCCATCTAATTTAAGAATGAGTAGCAACTACATAGATCACCTTTTCCCACAAAGAAGATTTCCAAAATTAAAATCTAGCAGATAGAAGACTTTCACCCAGAACATAGGCCTCTTAAATTATTTCCCTATCTCTTTCCAAAATCCCACCCTGGTATACATTGCCTCTTTTGGTCCCCCAAAGTTTTATATTATGTTCCTTTTCTTGTATCAAGTTACATATTCAGTATGTTAGTATATGCAAAATATCTAAACAGTTAAGAGCCCAGACATATTTTTCTACTCACTATTCAGCTATTTCAGGTGAAAGTAGTTTTTGCTCCAATTATCCAAGTAATTTCAGTACATAGAACCAGTCGGAGTTTATACCCAGTGCTAATGCTCAAACCATTTTCTTCCTTCTTTCTGAGTGATAAAATTTTTAAAAGAACAGAAAAAAGCGTTAGATGAATATATTTTTGCAGTTGTTTGAAGGTCTGTAATGAGAACAGGAAATACATAATTGAACAGAGTAGTACAAGGTAAGTCATCATTGTAATAAATTGAAACATACAGTTGTGCAAAGTAATAAACTGGAACACTTTTGTAGGAGGTCAGGTGTGTGGCTTTGAAGTTGGACTGCAATTTGCCTTCCCTAGGTGGAACTGCCTTCTGATTCTGCATGCTCATTGATCTACAATCATTTAATGAGGCAAAGGGAGATCAACAGGTGGTACCAAGAAATTTACGTTGGTACCTATAGGGGTTAGAGATCAGCTAGAGTCTTGAACATGCAAAATTAGGTTTCTTTATTCTTGAGTTGATTATCAGACTGAGCTTAATTTACACTATGACAGCACACAGGTGCTTTCAAGTTGCCCAGCAACTTTTTTTTTACCCATAAATAGGAACATCACCACAGAGCAAGAGATTCCATTTCATCACCCAGCGAATAGCAGATCTAAGTTCTAGTCCCAGCTCTATCCAGATTAATCACATGAAAACAACTTTTTTTTTAACAGGGCCCATATTCAGTACACCTCACCCCCACTTCTTTCACTCCCTTTCCTCATTATATTTCACGGTGTTATTAGAGGATTCAATGCTTGACACAAAGGATATTTTCTGGGGGCTTCTGGAAAGAAAGATAAAACCAAATTCTAGAACTCATGAGGTACTTAAGGACCTCTAGGCATTAAAAATGCTGGCAGTTGTTTAAAAACAAGCAATGTCCAATTAGCTGGAGAATTTTTCCTGGAGATTTTTGAACTTGATTTCCAGCTGGGCTCTAATGACTACTAAAATTTCATTCCCTAATGACTTTCAGTAAGATCTCAAAATGTTTTATAAACAATAATGAAGGCTTAGAACCCATGTTTGAAGAGGACTTGAATGAATAGGATTTTGCATTCTGGAAATGGATGGGACACCTGTTAGGAATAATCTAGTCACAATGCTTTCATTTGACTTCTGTTTCGTTCCTGTGGGAAAATTTCATCTGGTGTCCTCACTCTTGAAACACTTTTTCATGTCAGGTAAACTCTCCCAGGAGGACATAACTCTGAATAGCTTTCAGGGTTTCCCTCCAATGTGAATTTAATATTCAACACATTTTTTGGAGCACCTACTGGGTACCCAGTGCTGTATTGAGCATTTGAGGCCTTGACATTGGACCTGAGATAACGAGTCATTATCAGAAGGGAGAAATGACACAGAAAAGGGCATCAAGACTGTGAGTTGCAATAGGGAAAAGAGACTATTGAGGATGAAGAAGAAGTGGTTTGGGATCCAATTTAATGTTTAACTTACATGCTGTCCTTTTTTCTCATTCACTAAAATGCAGGTAATTTTTCCCACCATTCTTTCAAAGTATTGTGAGGATCAAAATGAGTAAGCTTATGTGATCAACTTTAATACATTTCATAACACCATAAAAATATAAGGTACAATTATAATTATAATTACTTTCAATAGAAACAAATTAATGCATTATGTGACTATGCAAGTTTTATATAAGGTAAAAGTTTCATATAAGATAAAAGTGAGAGTGAAAAGAGTCCCAAAGATTTATTCAGTAAATATTAACATTAACATCTTCAAAAAGCTGAACGTGTCGTTCAGACACTGTTTGAATTACCTGTTACACTTAGAAAACCAACCTCCCATCCCACCCCAACCTGTTGTTCAAAGTTACAGGCCAAAAGATGTTTTCATAATTAAGAATTTGCATATAGATATTCTGTTTCTTACCAAAGCAAAACTTCTTCCTGACCTAAGAGTAATAAATTAGATTTGGTGTTCAAGAGCAACAAATCTGAAGGTTTAAAGGAATGTTCTATTGCTATTAGCAATTAATATTCTTTTACAAGAAATCAGTGGTCCTAAGGGTATGGCAATCATTACCCTCATTACAGGATATTTACCATTTTGAGATACTGCATATGTCAACTTGACCTCACTATGACCTTTTTAAAACTGCAAGTAAGACAGAGGAAAAAAGGAAGGCAAAAGCACACAAAGTGAAATTGAAACCAATGCCACTTGACTCAATTTACTTGCTTTATTATTAACCAGGGCATTGCTGAGGCTCAAGTCACACTTCCACTGCTTAGCTTTACCTGTCTCCCGACTGTAACGTCTTCTCATACCTGGCTATCAGTTTTCCAGTGAATACAGTCAGAAAAGAAAAGAAACCCACTCAGTGAACCCCCTATGATGTGTATGCTGTGCTAAGACTGCAGTTAGTTTATCTCTTTTAGAAGCAATGATAACAATGGCTGTTTCCACTTATGCATTTGGGAAAGCCACATTCTCCATAATTGTGGACATGCCTATATGCCAAGAATTTCATTGTTTTATTGTTTCTTCAATTAGGTTACTACTTCTCCCACTCTTTCCCTCCTTCTCAGAAGGAAAGAGAAGTTGACATTCTTTGATCTCCCATAATGAAGTGCCACTAGTTGAAAATAAAAACCACATTGATATGATTGTATTGCAAAATGAACAGAATCAAAAAAGAGCAGTTGTGTGGCTCAGACTGCCCCATAGAATGCCCCATTGTTAGATGCTCAGATTCCTCGTTTCAAACTGAAAGTCATACTTTTCTCTATCCTTCTTTAGGGTCTCTGTGCTCTAATTAGTTCATTTATTCGACCAATCAATGAGTATTTATTGAGTGCCAGACACTGTGCTAGACATGGGGGTAAATAGTGTGCAAAAGAGCAAATAAAATCTCTGCTCTGTTGGAACTTTTGACCTAGTGAGAGAGACGGACTTAATTAAGGGATCACACAATTAAATCTGAATTTTCATCCATGGAAAGTGCATCAAAGGAAAAGTATACAGAGTCCTAATCTAAGTAAGTGTAATTGTGATTTCCCCTTGGCTAGGTTTGAGTTCTCTTTATTTCTAAAAATCACTCTCATAATTATCCCTACTGTTCAAAGCAAATTGGGTCATGAGTTTTCGGAAGTTAGACTTCAGCTATACTTTTTTTTTGTTGCCTGTTATCTTGTTATTTCGCCAACGATCACAGGACCAGGGAAACTCTCACGTCCCTATAATAATGTGGGGTCAGTGCATGGAATAGAAGCATCTCTTTGGAAGATATATGATCTAGCACCTAGCTCAGATCAATTATTGACTCACCCTGTAAACCTATATAATTCTCTATTCTCTCTGTTCACAGTTTCCTTACCTGTTGAATGGGGATAACAATCATCATTCTCCTGTCATCCATACAATACTAATGTACATGAAAGCAGTTTATAAATTATGAAGTAGAATACAAAAAATAAAGTAATTTTATTGTAATCATTTTTGGGGGGGGAGGGGCATGGATGTAATGGCAAAGAACAAAAAGAGCTGAAGTAAGTCAACATAAAAACTCCATGGTCTTTTACCTTGTATCCCTTGTTTTCTGCCAGGAAGATGTGGAAAGGAACTCTTCTTTATCACTCGGGCAAAGCCCGTCATGGCCTGAGTTTTCTAGTTTATGGTGACTATAAATTCCCTTATGCCAAAATTGGGACACATGATCTGACATGGGCTTTTTCTCCCTGATTTGTGACTTTATTTTATGAAAATCTATAATTACATTGCTTTAAGATATATGTAGTTGTAATGCCTTGACTTTACAGGAAAGAATATAAGAAAATACAATGGTATTCACTCCAAAATCTAAGGCTTAGAATTACTCTACTCTTGCCCTGCCTTCTTGCAAATGGTTGCAGATTGAAGTTTCTTCTCTTTCAATGCAGGGTGACTAAATCTGTCCCACAGGCCACCTTCCAGAAGGCTGATCATCTAGATTCTAACGACATTTATTAACCTCTGCCATGATGTAGAGACAAACTCCTCCTTCACAAGTCCCCCTGTGTCCTTTGCTTCTGCTAACACATCCCTCTGGATTCATATCACTACCCAAAATTGGGATTTGTGAGTCTGGATTATGTTGCTGGCATTACACTGGGTTAGACACATTTATCACAGCTGTGCTTGGTCTTATTTGCTTCAGGTTTTTTTTTTTTTTTAATGCCTAAGTTTTTAAACCAAATGGTTTGAGTCACAGGCTGGTAGGTAGGCTGTCTCCCAGCTCTATCCACAATGCAAAATTGGGCCTCTAAGATGAGAAGTATGGAATTTTATGGTGTTCACCTACTGAATGGATCTCTACCTCCAGCCTGAACTCTGCTGCCATTTTCCATACAATTATGCACCAATACACATAAGGCTCAGCATCTTTTTATTAAAGCCTCATGAAAGAAGCCAAGTAGATGATAGGTCTCAGGACATCAGGAGCAGAATTTTCCTCCGGGAAGGGCTACTCCAAGCTCGTATTGGCTAAGTGGCTTTTTTTGAAATCTCAATTTCAGAATATTTATGGTCTGTCAGTGATCAGATAACTTGAGCTAACAATGAGTCAGAATGAGTCAAATGCAGAACTGAGCTTCCAAAGAGTCAAGTCAGAAAGGTCAGATTTATAGGGCAATGGAGAGAGAGGAAGTGCCCGATTGAATAAACCTCAGCCTGGAGCAGAATTTCCATGCCTTCAGTGTGACACTTTTCTGTTCTTCATATCCTCCCCATGGTGGAATGGTTGTTTAGCAAAGTGAAACCAAAAATTAAGGCATTCCAAAGATGGTTTGCAAAATGAATGATTTCTGGTGCCCTAATTACAAGAGCTTAAAATGGGATGCACGTCCCTGGGGTCTTAAAGGATTGTTATTGTTGTTTTCTAATGGACATAGCAAAGCCAAAGTAAATTCAATTTAACTTGAGTCTTAAACAGTATATTTCACCACAGTACCAGTGCCCAGAATGGCACCTTGCTGGGGGTTTAAGAACCAGCCTTCTGTATTGGGGTTTTCATTCTTTTCATGATATATTACCACCCCTGACTCCTAATGTGGCTGTCCTAAAAAGTTCACTCCTGGTGTCTCTTAGAACATCATCCATGCCTTAAAGCCTTCTGGCACATGCTGATCTCCCCAGTTGTGACCCCACAACCATCACTGAACCTCCTGCTCAGCAATTAATCATACACTGTCATGCAAGGCTCCTATCTCATGGACTTTGTTGTCAATTAATATTAGGTTGTTTAATTACTTTAAAGCCTTGCATCCAAATCTAGATACTAAACTGACGGAAAGGATCCTATGTTATATATGTCTTATAAAGGCAATATTTCATGGAGATAAATTGCAGATAGGGCATTTACTTAATAGATAAATTGGGGAAGTTTTGAATATAAGACAACATGATTCTCAGCACTGCCAGGTGAGCCACAAGAGCACATTGGATACAACAGATGCCCAACGGTATTGTCACTCGATGATAAGCTTTGCTTGGATGCCTGTCCCATGATCCAGTCCAATTAGATGGCAGAGTTTGACCCCTATGATTAGGCAGGGATGTCCGGAAGGCCAGGGCAATCAGGAACGCCCGTTCTTCCAAGGTTATCCATAGAGATTCAAAGCTAAGGAAAACAGGTGAAGGAGCAGGTGGGAAAGCCAGGAGTGACTGCGCAAATCCCAAGCAGCATGGAGAGAAAGGAGATGTCAAATAGGCAGGAGGTTTGGCAGGCAAAGGTAAAAAATAGAGTGAATAATAGAGTGAAAGTGACAGTGGAGAAAAGAGCAGGTGGAGGCAGCTGCTCAGAATGCAGACTGTGACCTTTGGCATGTAGTGATATTTCTTTTATGGCACTTACAATAACATACCAAACAATGGCTAAGCGATATATATATATATATATATATATTATATATCATCTGAAAAAAATTCTACCAACAAATACTATGGTTTCTTCCAGTCCCTTGCTATTTGTATAGCTAGGGTAAGGAAGACAGGGCAAGCTTGTTATTAATTCCTAGATATCAGGGCTAATAGAGAAAGATGTTGGTGGGGATAGGATGTGGGACTTTGATCCATTCATTGATACCAGTTGACTGGTAGCTGCCCCACAAACTAGTACTCAGACATCCAAAGGAGACCTAGGCTGTAAGTGGACTGATGCAATTCCATGTCATTCCAAAAAAAAATGACTGGGTGATCACAGCAGAGATGGATTTATCTAATCTGAATGGCTTTAATTTTTTTTTCACCTTTTCTTGTTCCTGAACTTGGTTACATGGGGGCTGATAACCTAGCTTATCATAGTGTTTTGCTCAATACATATGAAAGGAAGAAAAGAATGAGGGAAGAAAGGAGGGAAGGAAAGAGAAAGGAAGGAAGAAATAGTTGATATCACTGTTATTCTTTGTAGGACAATGTATCTCTGCACTTTGTCTTCTGGAGGATTAAATGCTATTTTCTACCCATATTTTACTGTGGAAGATTGAGACTGAGCTCTCATCTCCTGGACCCCTTGCTCTGCTGGCTGAAATTCTTATGCTGAAGGAAACTGGGAAGGGAGCTTGTCTTGGCTGTCCATCGCGTACTGTGGTTTATGCATTTAGATGACCACTCTGTCACTCTCAATATATGTTCCCCGAATGTTCCTGAGGTTTAAGTTGGATGTGGTAAAGTTATTGCTGACCTGTTGTCTATCTTTCAGCAAAACTGCTCTGCAGGAATCAGATTTGTAGAAATTCCAGGAAGACTCTTGTTTCTCTGTTCAGGGAATGAAGATGGTACAGTTTGTGCTTTTATAGGTACTCTAAACACAAGTTTGTTTTCATCTTCCTTATGGGCTAAATCCAATAATAGCCACTGGCTTTCTAATGCACCAGGCTGAGAGATGCTGTAGACTGAGCTGAGATGTACGAATGGCCCTTGAAGTGTGTCCAGAAATGGCAATTGCCTGGGTCACTCAAAACTGACTAGTACTTTGCACAAAGTTGCTAATTGTGAAGGAGTTTTATAGCTGTGATTTCCCTTCCATGGAAGAGATGGACATAGCCAGGTCATTTCAGAACAGGTCCCTCCTTAAGGGATGTGATGATCACTGCTTTCAAGTTAAAAGGTGCTTCTACTTAAAAGTTGCTTTCACATTTATTTCATTCTTACCATGAGTTAGGGAAGAGTTCTTATTATAAATACCATCATATAAGTGAGTAAACTGAGACCGAATGATTGTTCCCTGAGTATACAGGGAGTTGAAATCATGCAGAGGCACCAGCTTCCTAACACCAGCTCTTATGTATCAGAACATAGGTGCTACACCTAACATAGGTGCGACACCTAACGTATGTACCATATTTTGCAATTCAAATAGTACACCAGGCTGGGCTCCCAGAGCAAGGAAAGCAGTCACTGCAGTTGTAAAATGACTGATCTTCAGTCCTGTGCATTTTGTGTCCTTAAAAAAGGTGACAGAATTCTGAAAGTAAATGTGTTTGCCTCATTCCCTATGCCCAGGGTGGTTTTTAGGATTTTAGAGAAGTATTTGTAAGGTTAAGAAAATTAAGGAAGAATGTAAAGAAGGAGAAGGAGGGAGGAAGCACATTTATCATTCACCAGCCCCAGGATCAGCACAGCATAAGACCTTTTCCATCTGTTATCTCAACCTTGGGTAGATGGCTTAACCTCTCTGGAGGTGAATTACCTCTTCTGTAAAATGGAGCTAATAACACTGACCTCACAGTTAAAGAGTGGATAAAACGGGTTGATGCACATAAAGCACTTAAAACACAATCAGATACTTATTAAAATATTTGCTGTTAGAATTGTAATTATTATGCTAATCTATATATGAAGAAAATGAGACTGTTTTAAAATGTTGGCAAAGACTACACGACAGATAAGGAAATAGGACTTGTGCCCAGGTCTAAGTGCAGAGCTTTGGGAGAACCCAAATGATACTACTGAAATATTCTGGAAAAACCTTACATTTATTCACAAGGCAAAAAGTCCCAGGCAGAGCAGGCAGACCAAGCTTCAGGTGGGCAGCTGAGGAGGGTATTTGTGGAAGAGACGACCCTTCTGGATTGGCCAGAAAATAAATAGATTCAGGAAAGAGCAGGAAACAGCATGAGAGTATAGCATATTCAGCATCACTGTTTGGGGAGGAAAATAAGATAAAAGATTGTCCTTGAGAGCTATGGAAACCAACGCTGAAGGCTAACGCATGGACTTTAGGAAGTTTCTGTGATTAGCCTGTAACAAGCTGTGGCTAACTCCGGCAGGGAAAGTGGGATGCTGCTTGGTCCTCACTGGGGTTGTGCCTAGGGCCCTATTGTATGCCATGACTTCTATTTTCTCGACTAAGATCCTGCTCTCACATGGATTACAGATTTAGCTCAGAGAAAGAAAGTTATTCCCTTATTAATATGTATTTCGTGAGCCCTCGTAAGATAAGTTAAACAAGCACACAAATGAGGAAACCAACCAACAAAAATTGCCCTGTGGCAGGAAGTCTCTAAGTGTAAAATCTACCTCAGAAGAAAGCTAGTATGTAATACTTTCCCCAAGATGTGATAGCCAAGGAAAAACAAGCAAACAAACAGAAACAGTGCCCAATGTTGCATTAGATCTAGATTTTTTAAAAGACTAATGCATTGAAAAGCAAATATGTCTACACTATCCATAGTCCTGACATTTTGACAAATATTTCAATGTCTTCTGGTGTGATTGAATGGCTTATCTCCGTGAGTTCCCTTCAAAATCAGTCACCTCTGTGCACCTTCTCCTTGGTTCTATAAAACCTGGACCTGATGTCAGAGTGCTGTTTGTATCTAGCTAAAGTATGCATAACAGTAACCTCCAGAATAGCCTCTCGACTCTATTTGAACTCTCTTATTTTATGACTCCTTATGACCTCGATCCATTGTCTTCACTCTCAAAAAGAAAAGCAGTTCAAGGATGCTATCAGAAGTGCTTTGATAGTGAGGAAAACCTGGGTAATTGTCAAGTTTTTTCATGGAACCCCTTTGGTGGAAAAAATCTTTGGTAGAGGGAGCTCAAGATGATTCATGTCCTTCTTCACTACTTTTTCATTGAGACTAGTCTAGGTTAGTGGCTCTGGTTTTCTCTTGCCATGTGAGAGACAGCTACGGAAGTAGAAGAAGACATAGTTAATTGGGATGAATGTGTCTGCAGTAACCTTCACCGGAGCCTAGAAAATGCCTAGTAAATGGTAGTTGTTGGTGGTGTTGGGGTAGTTTTATGGGGAAGAAGAGTATGGAGCTGGGAGAATATTTCACTTCTCATAGCACCCTTTAAAGAAGATAGAGTTGCTGGAATTAATTCACATCCAACCTGTGTTGACATACAAGGAAAACATGTTTTCATGCATTCCTTCACTCATTCATCCATTTTCCAAACATTTACTGAAATTTCGTTGTGTTTCTGGTTATGTGCTAAGAACTGAGAATGGTTCTCCCTAGGGGTATAGGCAACATGCCTAATTCCTGCTCCGAAGGAATTTCCTTTGGATTGTGTTTTCTAGTCTTTGGCAGAGTTATAAAGAATTAGAAGCTTGAAGCATACTACCAAATTTTCTTAAGAAGAAAATAAATCAGAAGGTGGGAGACATTTAGGGGAAGGAAAGAGTAAAACAGATTGACATAGTGAAGTGAAGAAATGCATCTGCTGTGTGACACAGATGAATTTCTGTTAACATCATCAACCTTCTCTCATCATTATTTTGAAGCATAGTTGACCTCCAAAGTTATTCATTTATGTTTTTCTGTTCTGGCTTTTCATTTTCACTATAACCAACCTAATTCAGGACTAAATTATCTTGTGCCTGGATTAGTACAAGGGTTTCTATTATACAAGGGTTTTGATTCCAGGTTCATTCCAAAAGACCTCTATTCAGCTATCTGAATGAGCTTTGTGGGACAAATAGCTTCCCCACTGAACTCCCTACCTTCTGGCTCACCCCTTCAAATCCATTCTACATGTGACACCCTGAATAGCCATTCTAATCCACAGCCCACTTCACATTACCCCACTCTCAATGTCTTTGATCAAAGTATAATAACGACCCTTCACCCACCATCCCAGACTCTCTACGTACCTCTGCACTTGGTTGTCCCTATGGCCCTACAAGTATACTGCATGCCAGTTAAACTGGACTGCTGACTGTTCCCTAAAAACCTCTGGCTTAGTATGCCAGATGACTAAAAAATATTGGCAAAGTTCCCTGAGGGACTAGAGAAAAAATATGGAAATATTAAACTTTCCCTCCTAGGAAACCCCTGATACTCTCTCAAACATTATTGACTAACAAGTTAACAGGCCAAACCCTTGATTTTGAGCCTTGCTCTTATAAAACTTAGTTCTATAGTGGAGAAGCTAAGACTACCTATACTTCTGTCTTAAAGTTGCTTCCAGGAAATCTCTCTATTTGCTCACATGCGGTCTCTCTCTCTCTCTATCTCTCCAAGCCCAACTCTGCAAGGGAAATCATTACCCTCCCCCAAACATGGGACCTGACATCCAGGAGTGAAAGTCTCCCTGGCAACATGGGATATGACTCCCAGGGATGAGCCTGACTCTGGCAATATGGGATCCACAATGCCTTCCTGACCAAAAAGGAAAAAAGAAATGTAACAAAATAAGAGAGTTCAAATAAAGTCAAGAGGCTATTCTGGAGGTTACTGTTATGCAAACTTTAGCTAGATATTGCTAATTGCCATGGTTTGCCAAGCCCCAACCAACGTCATTCCTGTTAACCCTAAAGAATACCTAGGGCTCTATCTGAGATTCTGCAAAAGTTTCCACACTAAATTTACTTTCCAGAAACCTTTATCCCCCAGATGGTTCCTAGGCCAGATAAGTCCTGAAACCCAGAGGGTCAGCCTCTCCAGGACATCAACTATTTCCATCCTCCTAGCCTATATTGTCAACATCACTTCCCACACAAAAAAGTTGGGCATAGCCCAAATATCCCTAAAGATTGGGAGAAGGATCAAAGGAGAAGGAAGAGTTATATCAGAGAAAAAGGATTTAACAAATGAATATGACTTCTGAATCATTATATTAATCTTTCTTTTAGTCTCCAGTGTCTTGGAGCAGCTAGAGGAAAAACATGAAATTGTGGAACTATAACCTATACCAAACAGAGATCTGTTCTATAATTTCTTATTAAAATGTGCTTGGAAATGTATTGTTTTTTGTATATATGTTATATTTGTATATATATATATGTATATATAAACAAAAAACCAAACCTCTGGCTTTCCTGTCTCTGGGCAATGCTTGTGTTGTGTTTTTCTCTGCAAAAGTCCCCGACAATCCTTTCTTTCTTACTTCTACCTATTTGTTAAAGTCCAACTCAGTTAGCACCTCCTCAATGCAGTATTTTGGATTTATTTGACCAAGTGTGTGATCCCTTTCATCCTTATCCTTTTTCCCTTAAACCCTTTTGAGGCCTCTTAGCACATTCTTACTTAAAGCTCCCATAGACCTCTCATTTACCCTTGAGCCTGTGCCAGTTGTGATGGGGTCCTCTCTTCTGTGCCCCATTCACCACAGTGCCTGGAACATTATAGTTTTATTTTCAAGGAGCTGATAAGAAACTGATGATGCTCACACAAAATTTAAGACAAAAGAGGGAGATTAAGTAAATGCACTTGTCTTAGTTCAACAATAGTTCTCCCATAAAATGTAGAAGAGAATTGTTCAAACCATGACAACTGTTGGCATGAGGCTCTTATTTCTGTAACCCTCCTTCCCATGTGCCCCAATCCCATACTTGCTGTTTCAACATTAACAATCTGACTCTAGTCCTCTGAAATTGTTTACCTCTCTTCCAACAACTCTTTCTGTAGGTTTATTACTCTACTGTGTGTTTGTTTTCAAAGAGCCTAAATAAATATATGTCAAAGACACAAGGCTGCTTGCCTATTGTGTAACCAGATGTGCCTATCAATTGAACCATTCCTTTTCTGTTGCTGACCTCAGTTCCAGGATTCCAAAGCCACTATCACCAGGGCACCTCAGATCTGAGTCACCTAGGACCTGCCCAGCTGGGGTCTGGCCCAGCATTCTCAGGGCAACTTATGCCAAACACTTGTGATAGCAATGGTGAGGCAGGTGAGATTACTCACACAAATGACTCTACCTGTAACCACTGAAGAGGACCAACTTAGATGTCCCCACGATATTGACATCTCTGGAAGAAATATAAATTATAGTGGAGACAAAAAGGTAAATCAAATAAACTAACTGATTGGACCTAGAGAGAGGTGTAGTCATGCTTCCACCTGCTACACAGGAGACAAACCTGTAAGTGGCTCAAACCTTACCCGGAATCTTTCTTTCTGCATTTACTGACACTTAGGAGCCAAAACCCATTACCTTAAAATTGGCTAAATAAGGTCCTTCCAGTTAATTGTGCCTCTAAAACAATTTTCCTATTCAGGAACACTGAACACCAGACTCCATCTCTCATAATAAAGAGGCCATTAATTCTCTGCGACTGCTCATTATTCTTATTAACTATCTGCAGACTTTTTGCTGGAGGCAAAATGTATCTATTAAAGCCAGCAAATAAGGATTGCTAACACACTGAGGCTAATGTTCTCACTCAGGCACTCAGCAAAGCCAGAGACATTGGATTCAGCCAACTGGGCCCTAGGCTAAGCATCTGTGCTGCTGTGCCCTGGAGATGGAAGGTGGGAAGAAAAGCTGTGCAAGGAACTGTGCAGTGCTCAGAGTTGCTTATTCAGAGTCCTCAGTCTTGAATACATAGCAAAAGCAGGAGTTTGCTAAGAGTAAAAAGAGTCTGATCAATTGGATTTTTCTTTAGATTATTTTTGTTGTTGTCTTTTTAATGGA
Organism: Tamandua tetradactyla; assembly: GCF_023851605.1. NCBI lineage: Eukaryota > Metazoa > Chordata > Mammalia > Pilosa > Myrmecophagidae > Tamandua > Tamandua tetradactyla. Next base: position 9,138,588 of record NC_135334.1, on the reverse strand, counting down.
AATAACTGGTTTTCATGAGGGGTGGGTGAAAAAGGGGGAGGTATGATATTCTCTGAATATCCTTGTGAATTAGAAGGTAAAAGAGAAAGTGAAAAAATGAACATTTCCTGTGCAATTAATTTAATTAGCTTTGTATTAAGGTGACTTTACTAAGGTATATTTTACATACCATAAAATTCACCCAATTCAAATATAAAGGGCAATGATTTTTAATAACTTGACCAACAATTTTCAAGATTGTTTTGATTTGCCATGGCTGCTTTGACAAATGCCAAGCACTGGTTTGCCTACAGGACAAGAATTTGTTGTCTCATGGCTTGGAGACCAGAAGTCCAAAATCAAGGGCTTAACAGGCCCAGCTTCTCCTGGAGCCTGTGGTTTTCTGGCATTGATTTGCCACCGTCTTTGAGGCTCCTTGGCTTGCACCTCTGCCTCCATCACATGGCGATCTATTTTGTCTTCCCCCATGGCTTTCTCTGCCTATGGCTTACTACCAGCGATTTCCAATTTCCTTTGCTTTAAGGACTCAGCCATATGGATTTCAGCCCACCCTATTTGATTTTGAATCTTGGAAGATCCTATTCACACATGAGTCCACACCTTCAATAATAACATCTTCAAAGACCCTATTTGCAAATAAGTTCACACCACAGGAATGCAGATTAAGAATCGGTCATGTCTTTTGTGGATTACATGACTCAACACCCAACAATAGTCAATCAGTTTTAAAACATTTCCATATCCCTAATAAGATCCCTTGTGCTCATTCACAGTTAATCCACATTCTCACTCCCTGACCCCATGCAACCCTTAGTTTACTCTATGTCTCTATAAATTTGTGTATTCTGGACATTTCATACAAATGATACCCTCCCTTATAGAGTATTTCTGTTTGACTTCTTTCACTTAGCATAATGTTTGAGGTCTATCCATTAATTCATGTGTCAATAATTTCTTCCCTTTAATTGCTTAATTGTATTCTACATATAGATATACCACATTTTGTTTATTCATGTACCAGTTGATGGACATTTAGATTGTTTCCAGTTTTGGGCTATTATGAATAATGTTTCTATGGACATTTGCATTCAATTCTTTGCGTGGAAATTTGTTTTCCTTTCTTTTGAGTAGATACCTAAGGGTAGAATTGTTCTGTCATATAGAAACTTTATGTTTAATCACTTGGGGAACTACCAAATTGTTTTCCAAAGTGGTTGCTGTATTTGACATGCCCACTAGCAATGTATGAAGGTTCTGGTTTCTCTACAGCCTCACCAACTTTTGTGATTATCTGTCTTATTTTTATAGCCATTCTTGTGGATGTGAAAATGAAATGCATTGTGGTTCTAATTTGCATTCCCCTAATGACTAATGATATGTTAAGCATATTTTCACTTACTTATTAGCCATTTGTCTATCTTTAGGCAAATGTCTGTTTATATACCTCGTACATTTGTTATTGGGTTATTTGCCTTCTTTTTATTGATTTGTAAGTATGCTTTGTGAATTCCAGATAAAAGTCCTTTATCAGACAGATGCTTTGCAAATATCTTCTCCTAGTCTGTGACTTATCTTTTATTTTCTTTATAATGTTTACAAAGTGCAAAAGTTTTTCATTTTAATGTGGTCCAACTTATCTTCTCTTTTTTTTCTTTTCTGATGTCCTAGCTAAGGAATCTTTGCCTAACACAGGTCTCAATGATTTTCTCCTGTGCTTTCTTACAAAACTTTTATTTTTCTAGTCCTTACATTTAAGTTTTTAATCCACTTTTGGTTAATTTTTGGGTTTGGTGTGAAGCGAGGGTACAAATTCATCTCTTTGCATGTGAATATCCAATTGTACCGACACCATTTGTTGAAGAAACGATATTCACCCAAATAAATCAATTGCTTTGGCAACTTTGTAAAAAGAAATGAACCTACTATAAATGTAAGGGTTTATTTCTGTACTTGCAGTTCTATCTACAATTGGCTTGTGAATGAAATATTACTATCCCAGTTTTCCAGGTGACACATTGAAACAGGTCAGTGGTAGAGAAGTTGCCAAAGTTGGGTTTTCCCTTTTCTGATATCCATATTCTTTTTTACATGAACAAATAAAAACCTTTTTTAAAATATATGATTTTAAAATTTCACTATGTTGATAAAAGTTTCAGGGGTCTGGAGTTTATCTATAGTGATGACCTTATCACTGAGAAGAAGGCCAGTTATCTTTCAGTATTATTAAAAGTAATTTAGATGCACAGACATGCTTCCTCCTTTATTATAGCCAGTGACAACTTTATGTAAGAAATTGGTACTTTACTCACTCACTCATTTATTCATGCAAGAAATCTTTATTGAATATCTACAGTGTATTGGAACCCCAAAATCTAATAACAGCAAGCATTTATAATATACCCTCTATGTTTTTCTCAAGGTGAACTTGTGTTGACTATCACAACCCAACTCTAACAGACTTGTCAATTACCACATGTTCCCAATTTCCTTCTTTCACATTTCACAAGGACTCCAGTTCAGAACTAAAGAAACACTGTAAGGAAGCACCAGATCTGAGGCATAAAAACTTGCTTCCAATAGCAAACTATATTTGTTACTTTATACCTGATCTTTTTCTTGCTTGACTTCTTTCCTCTAGTTCCTGAGAAATCTTGATTCCTGACTACATTTCATTTATGTTTTGAACATCTTTTTTTGTTGTTTTATTTTTATTTTTGTTTTGGGTTCTGAGGTTTTCTACCTATACTTGGGCTGAAGTTGATCTCCTTTGCTGCGGTATACGGTGACCTCTCCTTTTGAAGTGCACCCTTATCTTGACCTCTGTAACTTGGGTGTGTTTCCACTAGCAATTGCTTATCTGATTCTAGAATGTTCCTTCTCCTTGACCATCAAACCTTGGCTCTGACTTACATCTGGCTTGTTCCTTATCCTCGGGTGTGTGTCTTTTTCCATTGTCCTTTCCTGGACTAAATGTTAGAGGCTGTGATGATTATGATGGTGGATTCTGTGGGATGAGAGAGCCTTCTTGACTAAAAAAGGGAAGAGAAATTGAACACATAAAAGTTTCAGTGGTTGAGAGATTTCAAATAAAGTAATAAAGTCAATAGGTCATTCTGGTGGTTATTCTCATACAGTATATAGGTATTCCTTTTCAGTTTTTGATGTACTGGCGTAACTAGAGGGAAATACCTGAATCTGTGGAAATGTAAACCAATAGTCTTGATTCTTGAAGATGACTAAATAACTATAGAGCTTTTAAGGTGTGAGTGTAGAAACCTTGTGACTGACACTCCCTTTCTCCAATGTATGGACAAATGAGATAAGAAAAAAAAAAGAAATAATTGAGGAGGGTGAGGGGTATGGGATGTTTTGGGTGTTCTATTTTATTATTACATTTATTCTTATTTTTATTTATTTACTTTTTGGAGTAAAGAAAAGATTCAAAAATCAATTTTGGTGATGAAGGCACAGCTCTATTATGATACTGTGACCCACTGATTGTACACTTTGGATGATATATGGTATGTGAATATATAATATATCTCAATAAAATTGCATTAGAAAAGTTTGAGGACTCTGAGAATGAGACTATCTGAGTTAAAACTTTAAATATGACCTTTACTAACTGGGTAACGTAGGTCAATGACAGTAGTATTTACCTCATGGGCTCTTGGTGAATATTAAAGTATTCAAGTTGTGGGTAATATTTGTAAAAATGTTGATGCATAATAAGCTCTGAATACATTTGAGCTATTATTGTATTATGACTGATCCACTATTGGATCACATATACCAACCAGCCTCTATAATCCATTTCCACACTGCAAAGTACTATATCATTCCACATACTTCCAATTAAATATGAGCTATTAACTTGCTTGCCAGATGTTTTCTCACCTGTCCTCAGTCCCTCCAAAAAGTCCTCAAGGCCAATTTCTTACAATTGCTGCAGTCATACTTTTTTGCACTTTTAATTTTTTTTCTTTTAGTATTTCATGGTCTCCTGCCTCTGTGCATTCGATCATGTTATTCTCAGTAGTTGGAGCAAACCTAACATATCCCTTTACCAAGGTAGCTTTTAGTTATCCTTCAAGTCGTAACTTAAATAACAATTCCTCCAGGAAATCATCCCTGCCCCCCAAAGCAATATAGGTACCTCCTTATGTTTCCATAGTGCATCAGATTCCTTTGTCATGGCATTTATCTTGCTCTATTATAATTGTATGTAAAGCTACCTTTCTCTTTCACTAAACAGACAGTTCTTTGAGGTCAGGGCTTGCTCTGTACTGACTTAGTTTTACTTCTATTGCCTAACATAGTATTTAGCTCATAGTAAACTCCCAGAAACTCTATAACTGGCTTCTAAGTAATCAATATTTGCCTACATTTTGATAAGTGTTAATAAGTAGGGGAAAGACAATTCACAGACCAAAATCTGAGAATATTTATTACCAGATATTAGAAGTGACATCCCATGCATTCCATGAAGTGGCTTTATTTAAAGAAAGAGTAGGGCTAAAACAGTTCAATTAAGGCTATGGAAAGGAAATGGAAGAAGATTGCAGAATTGTCCCACTCCCATTTATCTTCACAAAGCATGACAACTTTGAGTAAAAAAATCAAACACATGGCAGAGACAGAGAAAAGCTGAATGTTGGCATGGACATAATAGCTTCAAAGAGTGGCTTCTTGTCCATTTGGATATCCAGATGGTGGCATGTGAAATTGCCACCTTGGATATAATCTTTAGGTAGTTTATATAGGAGTGTCCCTATGTATTTCATTTACCTGTCACTTTTGTTTACTTCAGTTAATATGCTTAACTAATTTGACTTGACATAATCAGTACATGGCCACAAGAAGCAAGATGAATACTTTTAAATATTGCATTTAATAAGAAGATACTAGATGAAGTCCCTTGTTTCATCTTATTAGGGAAGGAGACAAGAACTAAGTACTGAGTATCATTACTCACAGGATTAACATGAATTTATAATAAAATTCTCCAAAACATGTACAATTTCTACACCTTACCTAATGGGCATTGCTTTAGAACTGTATTCATTATTATTCATTATGAGTTACAATGAATTTTTATTTTACATTGCTCCCTGTTAACAATTGACCCATTATGAGCCATGTAATATAAAGGAGCTATGTCCACTACAGTAACTTAAGATGGTGTTTGTTCAACCAAGTCTGTTTTGGCTTTTTTGGAGCCTCTGGATGTCACATGACCTAATTTAGCATGGTGGATTTCTCAGTGACTTGGCCCTATTTCCTTTGAGAGACTGATGCAAAGGCTTGGGAGTCAACAGATTTCCATTGCACTTGTTTGGTGTATAATTAAGGATTTATAAGAGACCTGTCTTGCCTTTATAGTGCTTTGGTTTCAATGAGCTGAAAATCCAATTCTCTTAATGGCTCTTCGGTATTCAGTTTAGTTCCTAGAGACCAGAAACAAGTTTTTAAAGAAAATCAGAGAAAATTATCTTACCATCCACTTTGGAATGCTTTAAAGACAGTGCCTAAAAATAGACTGTGAGCTCTTTCCTTCCTGTTATTACCTGTGACATTATTCAGCCATACCTACATCACATCAGTCATTTCTAATCAGTTCAGTATGACCTGCCACCAAAGGGGAAAAAAAATGTGTGATGCCTCTAAACTGAAATGACTCTATTCATTTAGGACTGGCTTATCTGTACCTTGTCTTATGAAAGTATTCCATATTGGGGTAAGCAAAATATCTGCACATAGAAAACTAAGAAGACCCATTTATAGTTATTAAAAATTAATTGCTTGGGGAGATTTCTTTTGAACACTCTGAAATTAGTTATAAAGCATGATCATCCTTGAATGGCAAAGTACTTCATGATAGCGTGGCGTCTTGTGCAGAGTCTCCATGTTACTGGTATGACTTGCACATCCAGCAGACATCAAAATAACACTGTGATAAAGAGGTGGTAACTCCTTCCATCTTTGCAATCACAAGCATACTCTCCTTTGCCTCACCGGTAACTGAATGATCATGGTCCTACAAAAGTTACCAAACTATGCTGGGAAGACAAAGATACAACGCTGCTCACTTTACCTCTTGAGAAAATTAGCTCACATGCTCTTGAAAGTTGACTGCCACTGACCTCAGCACTCTCTCGAAGTCTTATCTATAAAGAGGCAAAGACTTTTTTCTTTAAGTTCAGGAGATGGTCACAAATACATATACATATATTTGCCTTTAATTTTAGTCTACAAATATAGACCTCAGCCATCTGTTGATTCCTTTACTTAATCACAGGTGGCAGAAGGAGAACTGTAGCTAAACAGGGATTAACCCCCCACGCACATACACACTCACACACATACCACACACAGAGCTTCACAACTTCAGTTTTACTCATTTCTGGGGACAAAGAATATAGCTCTAGGTTTGAGGAGACTAGAAGCCGTGTTTCCTCCAAATGAATGTCTGATCCTACCTGTTGCTGGACTGGAAACTTTGTCTTAACTTTGAGTGCTTACATGTTTTCTAATTTACAATACTCCTCAATCATTCCATGAGCTCTGGAGGAATCAAAACAGATTAGAGATTAACAAACCAATTATCATTCCTGAGTCCCAAAAGACCCAAAGGATTATTCATTCATTCATTTAATGAATATTTTTTAGTATGTTTACTTTGTGTCAGTCACTCTTGGAAGCATTAGGAAACCAAAGTTAAAAAGCCTAATTCTCTTGGGAAGAATCTTATCATTTAGATACAGAAAAAGGGAAATAAACTATTTGACCACTATTTGAGGTATGAATTACAGTGGGAGCATAGCAAAAGAAACAACAAGCTTTCCTTGGGGAGGAAGCAGGGATGATTTAACAGAGGGTGAGGATTTGGGATGGGCTTAGTATATCCAGTGTACAGGATGAGGGGGGAGGCAAGGCGGAGGGGACAGCATAGGTGAAGTCAGGCCAGATGTGGAAGCCAAGTCCTTTACAAGAGAATACCTTAATGTATCAGCAGAAGACATTTTCTCCCCTTGGTTCCTAGAGGGAATGTAACTAATACCATCCCAGAAAAGAAGGGAGGAAGAAGAGAACAGAACATCCACTGCTCATTCATCTGGTTGAGCAACTTTTGAATGGGCCATGAGACCAGTTGCAATGAAGCCCAATGTTAAAACGGAATGAAGCCTCTTTCAACTTTCAATTACTTCTTCCAATTTCTATCATAAATAAGGCAATGACAAGTGGCTTATTTATGTCATTCTGATTAGGCAGAAGAGAACTGTGGGTGTGATTCTGGAAAAGGTCTCAAATAAACACCCACCACAGTTGGTCCTACTTTGAATGTGGTGCACTCACTCCTTCGCCAAACCAACTGTGCTCAGAAGCATCTGTTTCATCTCTGGCATAGGTCCAGGCATTTCTATGAGCCTGGAAGATGAAATTCTTTGCAAACCTTGTGAGGTTCATAAAGAGGAACATCACAAAAGTGATTCAGAAGGTGTGATTTCAGCAAGTGGGCTGATATTTCATTACAAAACAAACTTTGTTTTTGTTAAACCAGTATAATAATCCATCAGGTATGCAGGGATCCTAACACACTTGCCACTCACAGTGAAGGTAGAAGGAGCAAAAAAAGAGAGAGAAATTCACAATAGTATAGCCTATCCAGGTTAACAGCAACCCACTGGAACTCATCAAGAGAACAATACCTGATTTTCCATCACCTTAAGAGGCAATGAAAGATATGGAATATAACTTACTAGGCACTATATTCCCTCTGTCAAGTGAGCTATTAGCCAGCAGATATGTGATTCCAGATCACTGCAAAATAATTTTGGAAACTTATTTGAAGAGGACTTACATTCAATAAAATCACTCCAGAGTAGAGTTCCTTAAAGAATATTGAGTATTTCTTTTTATCATATGTTGGGGTCTTTTCCCAACCAATATATAAGAAAAAAAACATAGAACAGAAAGAAGGGTTATCACTTACTAGATTGTTTTTCATTTTGTCTTTTGTAACCTGTCTTTGGTTATGGGGGACTCCTTGGCTTGTCAATCTATAAAACCTAGGACAATATAGAATGTGTAGGACATTGCATGAGCAAGTGGAGGAAGCTATCCTGGCTGTTAAAGTTTTATGGTGACATGTGGAGCCAGGGATGGCATATCCGATTCAGTTCCTGTGAAAGGAATGGTGACATTAGTTTAGAGGAAGAGTTAGGGAAATAGTTCTTCTGTCCATTAGGAAGATGTCCCAACTCAAGGAGGCCTTAAGTAGAATATATATTTGTAATCAATCACCCTCTTTCATTTCGTTTATTTTACACATAAAAAAAGAGTTGCATTTGGGGAGCTTTTAAGATATGATATATAAATGTTAATATATGCAAGCTGGAAATGACATTTATGAAATATATTGGAAAGCATTGTATTCCATAGAAAAAGGCTATTTGGATTCCTCTCTAGGCAGGTGGGAAAGAATGTGTTAAAATGATGTCTGTAGTAGGACATAGGTGGATTCTATGGCTCACTTTGCTTTACAATGACAGATTCACTGTATTTCCACACTAATTCCCTCTTCTTCCCTTCATGAGTAGTAGAACGCTTAGTGTGATTTTTGTATAATAAACAAAGAACTTTATATGTGTTCATTTATTTAAACACTTAGCAAATGGTTAGAAAGAACCTGCTACATGTTTTAGGCACTGGGAATACAGCGGTGAAAGAAGCCCATGGAAAATCTGTTTTTATGGAGTTTATATAACAATTGGCTGGAAAAGGCCAGAGGTATCAAGTGAAGTATTCAATATGACAGAATGTGGTAAGTTCTAGATAGAAAAATAGAGCAAAGAATGGAGAGAGCAAGGACAGGGAGGAATATTTTAAATAGAGTGATCACTTGCAAGTTATCTTTTGAGCCAAAAAACTGATGACCCAATGAGTTAGGAGCCATTTAAGTAGGCAGCATTCTAGGTAGAGAGAACACCAAGTGTAAAGACACTGAGGCAGATGCATGCTAGGCCAGTGGGCAGGAGCCAAATGACGAAAGAGGGAAGTAGAGAAGATTGGGCTGGAGAGGTAGCAAAGGGGTTTGGAAACGTTCTTGTAAGGACCTCAGAGATATACATATATGTGTTCATGTTTACCCTATTAATCATTTAGGTTTGTAGTAGGTCAGGGGCCTTAAGATTGAAGATGATTCATGCCAAATGTCACTATGGATGCTAGCGTCTTAAGCTGTCAGAATCTGAAGAGGTTTTTCTGGTACTCCATGAGGCATATGGCAGCAGACATAAATCAGAAGGCATTTCTCTGATCAGACACATCTATTTAATACCATATAATTCTGTATGTATCCAAGCGTCCTGAGGCCAGTGTCCTTACCTGATATCTTTTTGTCTTTTCCATGGCACCTAGACTTTCCAGGAGTAAATACTCAACAGCACATGTTGAATGAAGAAATGAGTAAAATATATAATAAGAGTTTATTAGTGTTCGATGATATACATATACTGTGAAGGTTAGGTTCTGGTATCACTTTGGCCAAGTGATGATGTCCCATTATTCTATTTCTGTGAACTTAAAATCATCAGCCTTTGAAATTCACCTATGGCTAATTACATCTGTAGCTGACTAAGGGGAGTGCCTTCCACAATGAATGGCATTTAATTTAATTTGCTGGAGGCTTAAAAGAGAGAGGTAAAAAAATAGCTCAACAGCTCAGCATACCTCATCTCGGCACTAGCAGCTCAGACCCAGACATTTGAAGATGCAGAAAGGAATTACCCTGGGGAAAGGCATTTGAACCCAGAAGCTAGGAGGGAAGCCCAGCAGAGGTACACTGTCTGCCTTCCCATGTGATAAAGAAAGCCAGAGGAAAGACAGCTGCCTCTCCTCTGAATAACTATTAATTTATAACTAAATAAATCCTATTGGTAAAAGTCCATCTACCTCTGGTGTGTTGCATTCTGGCAGCTTTAGCAAACTGAAACAGATTTTGGTAACAGAGAAGTGAGGTGTTGTGTGGTTTGCAAATATCAAACATGCTAGAATGGGTTTTTAAATGGATCAGGGAAGGTTCTGGAAGAATTGTGATATACTTGATAGGGAAGCCTAGAATGTTTTGAAGAGACTAGTAGACATGCGGACTCTAAGGATACTTCTGATAGAGCTTTAGACAGAAATGATGAATATGTCACTGAAAACTGGAAGGAAGGCATTCTTTATAGATGGAAGGCAGAATTTGAGAGTGATGAACTTGATGTTTAACAAAAGACATTTCCAAACTCAATGTTGAAGATGCAGTCTGGCTGCTCCTTGAAGCATATAGTAAAATGTGAGAGGAAAGACATAGATGAAAACTGAACTCTTGGGTACAAAGAAAACAGAAATTGGTCTTATGGAAAGTTTTGGGCTTCCAGAAAGTGAGGCCCCAGTGAATAGAGCCCCACATGAGGATTTATCCAAGCGTGGAAGTAGGTAGCCATTACAGGACAAGCAAAGATTTAAGATTGAGTTATCCAGAAAGGATTTATGGAAAGTCTTATTGTCTGATGGATATAATCCCAGTATACTGCATAGAAAACCAGCAAGAGTGTTGTGAGATGTGTATAAACAGAGCCACTGCTAGTCTGGACTAAAAGGGAAGAAAAGGGCCAAATTAAAGGAAAAATAACTGTGGAGGCAGAACCTTGGAAATTAGGGTCTGAAACCAAGAAAACTTGGGCCAAGAAAGTGGATCCACCCAAGTACTTGGAGAGGGTAAGTTTTCCCCAAAGGCAGAGGGTGGGCATTCCACTCAATGTTCTGGAAGAACTATTCACCTCAGGCCTCAGAGAGGGTGGAGGGCACAAACTGGGGGTTGGGGAGAGCTTGGCTGCCATCCCACTGCCATCCCATTGTTCTAGAGGAGTTGAGCATGTGCACCAGAGATGGCAGAGATCCTAGGTGCTGCCCTGATGTATAGAGAGGGTGGAGCCAAGAAAAAGATGGTTGCCCACAAACACCAGTGTTGCAGCACGCCCCAGCACTTGGAGGGTGATGCTGCTGCATGGGCCTTTGATAAGGGTGGGACTGCCACTTTCTAATGCCCAAGAGTAAATGACTCTCAGACACTGTAATCTGATGGAGTTTGCCCTGCAGGTTTTTAGGACTGTTTAGGTCCTGTGACCCCTGTGCTCCTTCCAGTGTCTCCCTATGGAAATGGAAACATGTATCCTATGACTATTCTTTCTTTGTCTCTTGGAAGCAGATAACTTGCTCTAAGTTCACAGGTCCACAAGCAGGGAGAGGTTTGCTTTGGGATAGACCATGCCTACAAATGACTGATGAGATTTTGTACTATATTTGATTTAGAATTGTATTGGTATTGCTACTGAAGTGATTTAAGGCCATTGTATATTAAAATGAAATGAATGTATTCTGTATATGGAAAGATTTAGTACATTGTGTGAAAGACAGTTGAGTCTTGCTAAGCAAACATATGTTTGTTATTGTGTTCTATTTGGAAACTAAGCATGTTTCAAGGTGATGTGTATTAGCTGCAAAATTGACAAGGAGCAGACTGTGATGGTTAGGTTCTGGGGTCAGCTTGGCCAAGAATTGATGCCCCATTGTTCTGCTGCTGTGAACTTAAATCATCAGCATGTGAAATTCATCTATTGCTAATTACATCTGCAGATGGCTAAGGGCAGTGCGTTCCACAATGAGTGACATTTAATTTAATTAGCTAGAGGCTTAAAAGAGAGACGTCTTAAGAGAGCTCAACAGCTCAACTTACCTCATCTCAGCACTCAGAGCTCAGACTCAGATGTTTGGAGTTATAGAAAGGAATAACCCCGGGGAAAGACTTTTGAACTCAGCAGCCAGGAAGGAAACCCAGTGGATGTCCACCGTGTGCCTTCCCATGTGAAAGAGAAAGCGAGAGGAAAGCCAGCTGCCTTTCCTCTGAAGAACTGTAAATTTGTAATAAAATAAATCCCCTTATTAAAAGCCCATCCATCTCTCATGTGTTGCATTTTGGCAGCTTTAGCAAGCTAAAACATACAACAAATAAAATACCACATGACATGTATTCCTAATATATGCCACAACTCCTCAATACAAAAATCTTATAGCATGCTTTTTGTTAAATCACATCCTTGAGGTGAAAGAGGATTGACAGGTCTAATTGTTTTCATATTATGTGAATGTGGGCGCAAGGAGAAAACCTTGTTTAGAAAAGAACATTTTTATAAAAGTCACTTATTCTTCTTAGGTAATGAATATAAAGTCAGCATCCAGCTCTTCATTTCAAACTGCTGAGTCATTTGCCACTTGAAATGAATTGAGGGCCGTTAAGGATTTTACAGGAGAATTCATTAAATATGTATTGAACCCACTTAAGATGGAAATTGTTATAAAAACTGGCAATAGTTCAAACAGCAAAATGTTTCAGTTTATGATGGAGATACTTTACTCTTGCCTGGATTCCATCCTCCATTAGTCCATTCAGACTGCCCAGGCCCGAGTCATCTGCCTGGGACATTGGTAATTGCTTAACTGCTCACGTGGCTGTTCTGGGAGCCAAAGAAAACATTGTGATTCCAGCCAGGTGTTCCCTCTCCCAAAAGGCACGGTGTGCATGAGAACTGTGCATTCATCTGTGTGCTGACACCGCTCATTGCCTGGAGGAGGGGTTGAGGCCATCAGAAAAGCATGTGCATTCTCTCTCTTGCTTTCCCTCCTCCTCTCTCTCTCTCTCTTTCTCTCTCTCACTCTCGCTCTTGCTCTCACTCTCATTTTCGCTCTCTTGTTCTCTCTTCTCTCTTTCGTTTGTCTCCCTCACACATGCACACAGGCATGCACGTGCATGCACACGCACACACACACACGCACATACACAATATACCTGTTCTTCTTTCACTACTTCTAGTTTGAAGAATAAAGAGGCAATGGAAAAAGAAGGGGCTGTTGGGGAGCAGCACCCTGGTATGATGGAAAGAGCAAGTGATTTGGGATAAAACAGAGCTGGATTCACATTCCAGCTGTGCCTCTCACCAGCTGAGTGATCCTTGTTAAATTACCTCTTCTTAGCCTTGCGACCTGATATGATCACACAATTTTGGAAATAACACCTGCCTTTGTGGTTGGCATTACTAGGTACAGGTACTTCTGCTTTAATGCTCTATATGTATTCTTAATATGATGAAAAATCATGCACTATAAATCAGAGGGGAGAGGAGCAAAAAGGTTGCCTGCAGAGTATTAAAAATCTCTACAATTTGGTAACCAAAACACTAATGAAAATTGTTACAAAAAGCTAGCAATTAAAAAATATGTTAAAGTCCTAATAAATAAAAAGCAATACAAAACGTTTTAGAAGACCAAAGTGGGTATAAGGAAAAGTCTTACTACTGAATGTGGAGATGAAGTCCAAATGCATAAAGTTAGGGGCCAGACACCAGTAAGCAACTTCCAAAACAAAAGACTTGGTGAAAATGAGCCACAAACAAAAGCCTGAGATAAATGGGGATCATGTATAATATTGTACTTTTCATAGCTTCCAACAGTCAGCTGAGTTCGTGGACTTTGTGTTCAGGTCCTGCTACTTGGTGGCACACAATTTAATGGGCTGAAAATAAGTTGCTTATTAACCAATGCAATCTCTACAGTTTATTAATGCCATTCCTTTATGTGACTGAGCTAATTTGCATTTCGTAAAAATAAGGTATAAAAACACATGGCACTTACTATATATGTCTGAATTTAATAAATGGTATAGAATTATGAGGAATTCTGTGATAATGCAGATGGTATATTGAAATACTCAGCAGTATTGGACACATAGTGTATGATAAATATGTTTCCTTTGGAAGAAAAAATCAAGAAGGACACAGTATTTACAGTCTTGTATAGAAAGAGGGTGAAGAAACCAAAGAGACAGAAACCTTGCTCTGTTTCACATTAGGCTGGAGTAATACCAAGCATCAGAAATAGGACAGAAAGTAGCACTGGAGGGGAGGAGTTATGATATATAAAAATGTTGATGTCCTTTACATAATGCAGAGGGAAGTTAACAGGCCATTCTGTTGAATGGCCAGGTAACATCTGGACGGCCAAGATAATTACAAGTTTTCAACTTCCCAAGGGTCATCTTAGCTACAAATTATAAAATGAAGCCTGATATGGAGCTACTTGACAAAGTATTGGAAACACTGTGGCTGGGGGGCATTTTCTGTCCTGGGGCTCTGATAACAAGCCTGGTTATTTCCATTCACTGTTGCCCTGTATTTTATTATCATTTACATTCTAGCTTTGAGCTCTAGACTCAAACTTGTGAAAGTGATTGTGAAAGCAAATTTACTGTAAACCCTACAAAACATTATGACTTTTCCACCGTCATGTTAAGCCCAGCTCCATACAATGTTTCACTGCCACTGTTGGTACGGCAATGTCTGCTCACCGACACCCTTACCAACAACTCCACTACTGTGGGGGACATGAAGAAAGACAGCAACAGAGAGGGATTCACAGAAAGATCCAAAATTACCAGGAGCAGAAATCAGCAGGATAGATTAAAATGTTTATTGGAAAGGTTGAGATGGGCAACAAGCAAGAAAGATCTCACTGAATATTTATCTTGATTTGGAGAACTTGTAGACAAAACAGATCCAGTCACTAAAGATCAAGATTTGGCTTTGTGCTTTTCAAAGATGCTGCTAGTGCTGATAAGCTTTTGGAAATAAAAGAACACAAACTGGATGGCTAGTTGGTAGATCTCAAAAGGACTGAGGCTTTAAAAGGGAAAGGACTCCCCCCAAAAAATGTTTTTTTGGGTGCATTGAGCCCAGATACTTCTGAAGAACAAATAAAACACTGTTTTGGAGCAAATGGAGAGATTGAAAATATTGAAATTCCCATGGATACAAAATCAAATGAAAAAAGAGGATTTTGTTTTGTCACATACACAGATGATGAGCCAGTAAAGAAATTATTAGAAAGCAGATATCATCAAAATGCTTCTGGGAAGTGTGAAATCAAAGTTGCACAACTCAAAGAGGTATACTGGTAGCAACATAACAACAGAAAGGAGGAAGAGGGGCTGCAACTGCTGGACAAGGTGGTACTAGGGCTCACAGATGAGGTCAAGACCAAAACTGGAAGCAAGAATTTAATAACTAACATGAACAAGGATATGGAAACTACAAATGGTGCCTGTGGTGGTGATTAGAGCTATAGCAGCTATGGTGGATATGATTATACTGGGTGGACTATGCGAATTACAGATATGGACAGGGATAAGTAGACGACAGTGGCTCACAGAGCACATTTGGCAAGGCATTGGGAGGGGGTGGCAATCACCAAAACAATTATCAGCCATACTAAAGGAGGACCTTGGAGAAAATAGAGGAAATTCTAAAGTAACCCATCTTGTAGGATGATGTTGAAGATTGGCCTTCTGTGGATCTAAGATGATTGTTTTGTAAAAGACTTTCTAGTGTATGAAGCACAACTGTCCAACTGTATATAGTTGCCAATAAGTGTTCTTTGTTTTCACTTTGTCCTTTGCTCTAGTGATATGGTTTTACACAAATTTTATTTGTATGAGTTCATATTAAACCTCAAATAAATGCTTCCATATGTGAAAAAATAAAAAAAATAAAAACAAAGAACATTATGAGATCTCAACTGTTACTGGGAGTTGGGTAGAAACCGTAATGTGAAAAAACTCCCCAACTTCTAATTAATATGGACACCCTAACAACGTGTATTTCAAGATGAATTTCACACCAGCACATCCACTGACCCAGTTATTTCCACATAGCTGATATCTGGAAAATTCAACTTATTTGGTATGCCCCTCCTACTTACCCACTACCCTGAAGATGGGTAATGCACCTTTATAACTATGCTAAGAGGTGATGAAGGCATCATGATCTAGTGCTATTTATCCGAAGAAAAGTATGCTTAAGGAACAAGTGGAAAGCAAGAGTGGGACAGCTCAACCTGGAGATTAAGAGAAAGATTCCAGAAAGAGAAGGTCCCTCAACTGAGGGAGAAGGATTTGTAAATTAACCTGGCAAAGAAAGATGGAAAGTATGATCAAAATCAAGGGAATGGGGAGGAAAAGGCAATGAGTCCTGAAATACTGTGCGGTGGGAGAGGACTACACAAAGACTTCCTATGACTGGAAGACGAAGTGCAAGGCCGGATCTATCAGAAAATGACATTAAAGGTTGAATAAGGGCCATATCATGAGGTCCTGGTTTGCAATGAAAAAGAGTTTTTATTTAATCTCTGGATTTAATGTCATGGTTTGGATGAAACTGAAGGGTATTAATTAGGGAAAGGAAATAGGTCAACTTGGGACTTAGTTTGTCTCCCCAGGCAGCAGCATGGAAGAAAAAAATGAGGAGGAAATTAAGGATAAGGGAGACTAACCAAAATGAAGGCCCTTTTTTTTTTTTTTTTTTTTTTTTGGTAAATCCAAATTGTGTCTGGCTACTGTTCCCATCCTCAGAGCACCCAGCGTTTACCTCCCTTAGTCCTCACCTTTTTTCTTTTCTTAGTCTTCCCAGTTATCTATCTTATCACCATCATCTGAGACAGGGATCTTCTTACATTCAACACAACAAAATGGCAAGGGACCTAGGGTAGGAAGTGTTCTAAATTGTTATGAAATGGAGAGAAGACAAATGAGATAGCTGAGACAGTCATGACACGCGTTCTCAAAGAGGCCATTCTTGAAGAAGTCAGACAATGCAAATAGGGAGAAAGAGCAATAGGGAAGAACACTGACCTAGGACTCAGCATTCAGCATGATTAATGCAATTTGGGGCTGTATTTCAGGTTACTTAACCTCCCTGAGAATCTGCATCGTTTTTGTGTCACTCAAGGAGAGTGTTAATTTAGATCATTGTTAAGATGGCTTCCACCAGTAGCTGTTTTATACTGTTCTCTATGGTGGAAGGGATATGGGGCATGTGTTTCTCGCTGGGTAGAGGAGATGCAGCATAGACAAATAGGGTTGCTTGAGACAGACTGAGAAAAAAAACATTCTCTGTACCTAGCTTATTAGAGGGAAAGTGACACCAGGCCACACTAATTCCTGCTAAGGAATGGGGTTATAGCCACTTCTACCACCTTCCTTTTGGGGAAGGAGTACTGAAGCCGTTTCCTGAGTCTGATCCTTGGAAATAAGCTTCCAAACTGGATGCAGAACTCCCAGTGCAAATCACACTCTACTGCTCCTTACACAGCAGCTATTTTTAGCTCTTATGGTATATGATTTTTTTTCTCAAGGACAACATGAATGTTCATAAACTATGCATAGGTCATGATGGTGCTTAATAGAGAAATAACCATTTGTTAACAGAGCATTAAATGTTTAATAGTCTATTAGCATAAAATCTTTTTTTTTAAATTTGGGAATATTTCCTAATATGCTCATTCTGCTAGCCAGATGAGTCTGTCTCATTGAAATTCATAAAGTACCTACTCTTTCGACCTTACCAGAGTCTAGTAGGTTTTTCACCTAATTCTCTGGAAATGTCAAGCTTAATCACTCTATAATTATCAGTTAAACAGTCAGCTGTGTCTCCTCCTAGGCCCTTTGCATAAACATTTAGAACAATTAGAGGCTGAATTACAGCACTCCCATTTTGAATAGAGGTGTTGGGGCGGTGCCATTCCTTGTTAAAAAGGAGCCTCTGGCAATGATAAAGATGGCTGTACTAGAAGGAACCCAGGAACTCCTGGGTCTTCGGTTCACATCTGTGCTCAGGTTTGCTGGCCATGGAGCCAGATTTTACCTCTATAGATCTCAGCAAGGGAAGCCGAAGGAGATGGATAGGAACAGGAGGCAACAGGGGAAGGAAGTGGGTTGTGTTGCTGTCCAGAACTCTGCCAATCAGACTGTGAAGAACTGTAAAGTAAAAACAGCCGAAAGCTCTGAGAGCGGAATCCTCTAAGGTCCTATGGGCAATTCATTTTGGTGAAAATGGAGGCAGAGCTGTTCAGAAGAGGAGAAAAGGAGGTCAGCACCATGTGCCTTTCAGACACATTAAAAAAAAATGTGGTATTTCCCTCTTCCAGTCCACTCCTAACTAGAGCTATACTTTCTGGCTGTTTGGGAATGGGAGGTAGAGGGTGGAGGGGGTCGGGAATTTAGAATACCAGTGTGTGAAGACTAATTCCAGAAACTTGTGGAGTTAGAGCACCAGAGTCTGTACTAGAGCCCTAATCACAACTACCTTGCAATGTCTTGACCAGAGAATGGAAGAATGGAATGAAATATTCATTATAACAGAACTCTTCTGCCCCTCTTTTTTTTTTTTTTTTTTTTTGGTATGGGCAGGCAGGCAGGTGAGAACTCTGCCAGCTGAGCCACCATGGCCTGCCCTTCTGTCCGCTTTTTTAAAAAAATGTTCTTATAGCACTTGTGTCTCCATTTTACAAATAAATCCCAGCGTCTCTGAGGAGAGGGTATTTCTGAAAGCACAATGATAATGACAATAGTAGGGAAGAAAACGGATCAAAAATTAGCACCCTGTTAAAATCAGATTGACCAGTGAGAATTATTAGACTTAGATTATAGACTTTTAGAATGTCCCGTCTGGCAGGATCCTTTGAGATCTGCTCGGTGCTGACCCAGTAACAGAAGTTGAATTGCTTCCCCAAGGTAACGGCTCTAGCTAGTGGTCACACTGTTTCTGTAGGCTCTGAATCCTAATTCCCAGGGCAGAGGTTTCATGATTAGTCTTATCTGTTATCAATAACAATCAGAATAACAGCAGTTAAGTTACCACAAAGAAATAGCTTGAGGTAATTTGGATTGGAAAATGATTAATACAACCTAAGCAAAAAGAGAGTGGTCATATATAATTTTTTTTTCTATACTGATACAGTAAAGTTGAACCTTTGGGGCTCACATTAATATTTTTTCCATGCTAACTGGAGACATGTTTTTAAAAACATCATTGATATAATTATATACACACATATATTTAACAAACCTTGATTATGGGCATTTGTCATATTGAAAAATGAAGCATATGATATTATATTGAGGCCTTTGGTAATTGCATTATTCATGCCCCTGCAAAATTTTATCAATTCATATTTGACTTTTTTTTTATTAGAGAAGTTGTGGATTTACAGAATAATCATGCATAAAAGACAGGGTTCCCATGTACCACCCTATCATTAACACCTTGCATTGATATGGTACATTTGTTATAATTGATGAAAGCACATTTTTATAATTGTTCTATTAACTGTAGTTCATGGTTTAAATTAGTGTTCACTGTGCTGTGCTGTTCCATGGATTTTTAAGTACATTTTATTCTAGTACCACATACACAGCATAACATTGTTCCTCTTAACCACATTTAAACATATGATTCAGTGTTAATTGCATTGACAATGTTGTGCCACCATCACCACCAGGCATTTGGTGGGACTTTTCCATCATCCCTCCAAGACTGCATATTTTAAGCCAGATCTCTCTACACCCTATCCCTACACCCTGCGCTAGTAACCTGTATTCTAGATTCTGACTCTACGCGTTTGCTTATTCTAATTATTTCATTTCAGCGAGATCATGCAATATATATCTTGTGTGTCTGGTTTCTTTCACTAAGCATGATATCTTCAAGTTTCATCCACATTGTCGTATGTCACAGAGCTTCATTCCCTTTTTATAGCTGAATAATATTCCATTGCTTGTATATGCATTTTGATAATCCATTCTGCATTTGGGTTGGTTACATCTTTTGCCAATTTTATTTTATTTTATTTTTTACGTGGGCAGGCACTGGGAATCGAACCCCTGTCCTCTGGCATGGCAGGCGAGAACTCTGCCTGCTGAGCCACCATGGCCTGCCCTCTTTTGCCAATTTTAAATAATCCCACTGTGAACATTGGTGTGCAAATATCTGTTTGAATCACTGCTTTCAATTCTTTGGGGCATATAAATAATTGTGGGATTGCCAGGTCCTGTGGTAATTATATACTTTCTCAGATGCTTCCCAATTGTTTTCCACAGCAACTACACCACTTTACATTCCCAACAACAATGAAAGCATGTTCCTATTTTTGCATAATCACTACCATACTTGCAATTTTCTGTTAGTTTTTTTTTTAATAACCATTCTAGTGGATGTGACATGGTATATTTTAGTTTTGATTTTAAGCATCATTTCATTTGTTTTTTGGCCATTTGTAAACCTTCTTTGGAGAAATGTTTATTCAAGTCTTCTGCCTATTGTTTTAATTGGGGTATTTGTCTTTTTTGGGTTGAGTTGAAGGATTTCTTTATATATATTGAAAATTAAATCACTATCAGGTATGTATTTTCCAAACATTTTCTCTGATTGCTTAAGTTATTATTTTACTTTAATGATAAAGTCCTTTAAAGTGCAAAAGTTTTAAATTTTGATCTAGTCACATTTACCTATTTTTTCTTTTGTTGCTTGTGTTTTGGATGTAAATTTCAAGAAACTATTGCTAATACAAGGTCCTAAAAAATGCTTCCACAGATTTTTTGTTCAAGAAGTTTTATAGTTCTGGTGCTTATATTTAGGAATTTGATCCATTTTGAGTTGACATTTCTATATGCTGCATGGTAGGCATCCACCTTCATTCTTTTGCAAATGGAGATCCAATTTTCTAGCTTCATTTGCCAAAGACACTTTTCCTTCCCAAATAAGTGGCATCTTAGCCCCTTGTTAAAAATCAATTGACCATCTACATGAAGGTTGATTTCTGAGCTCTCAGTTCAATTCTCTTAGTCTATATGTCTGTCCTTGTGCCTGTATTACACTGTTATAATTACTGTGGCTTTGTAATAAGCTTTTAAGCTGGGTTGTGTGAGTCCTCCAGCTCCAATATTGTTTCTCAAGATGGCTTTGGTTATTTGAGGCCCCTTACCCTTCCATTTAAATTTATTGATTGGCTTTTCCCTCTCTGCAAAGAAAGTTGTTGGAATTTTGATTGGAATTGTACATTGCTTTGGGTAGAATTGATATCTTAAGAATATTTATTCTTTCAACCCAGGAGCACGAAATGTCCATCCATTTATTCGGGTCTTTTGTGATTTCTTTTAGCAGTATTTTGTAGTTTTCTGTGTATAGTCCTTTACATCCTTGGTGTGATATTTTACTCTTTGAGTTGCTAATGTAAATATAATTTTTTCTTGATTTCGTCTTCCAATTGTGCATTGCTGGAGTACAGAACCACTACTGAGTTTGGGGTATTGATCTTGGACCTCACTACTGTGTTGAAATTTTTTTTAAATGCCTTTCCAGCATCAATGGAGATGATCTTGTGGTTTTTCCACTTTGACTTATTGATATGGTGTATTGCATTAATTGATTTTCTTGTGTTTAACCAGACTTATATACCAGGAGTAAATCCCTCTTGGTTATGGTTTATAATTCTTTTAATGTGTTGCTGGATTCGATATGCAAATATTTTGTTGTGGATTTCTGCATGTATATTCATTAAAAAGATTGGTCTGAAATTTTCTTTTCTTGTAAGGTCTTTGTTTAGCTTTGGTATGAGGGTGAAGCTAACTTCATACAATGAGTTAGGTAGCTTTCCCTCCTCTTCAATGTTTCTGAAGCATTTGAGCAGAATTGGTACTAGTTCTTTTCTTAATGCTTGGTAGAATTCACATGTAAAACTATCTGGTCCTGGACTTTTCTTTTTTGGGAGCTTCTTGATGACTGATTCAATTCAATCTCTTGTGACTGGATTGTTGAGATCTTCTATTTCCTTTCAAATCAATATTGGTTGTTCATGCCTTTCTAGAAAGTTGTCCCTTTCATCTACATTGTCTTGTTTATTAGCATATTGTTGCTCATAGCATCATCATATTACCTCTTTATTTTTGTGGAGTCAGTTGTTATGTCCTTTCTTTCATTTCTTATTTTATTTATTTGTATGCTTTCTCTCTCTCTCTCTTTTTCTTTTGTCAGCTTAGCTGAGGGTCCATCAATTTTATTGATTTTCTCAAAGAACTAACTTCTGGTTCTGTTGATTTTCTCCATTGTTTTCATATTCTTAATTTCGTTGATTTCTGCTCTAATCCTTGTTACTTCTTTCCTTTTGTTTGCTTTGGAGTTAGTTTGCTGTACTTTCTCTAGTTCTTCCACTTGAACAGTTAATTCCTCAATTTTTCCTTTTTTAAATATAGGCATTTAAGGCAATAAATTCCCTCTCAGCACCACCTATGCTGCATCCCATAAATTTTGTACGTTGTGTGTTCATTTTCATTTGCCTTGAAGTATCTACTGATTTCTCTTCTAATTTTTTCCTTGACCCATTGGTTGTTTAAGAGTGTGTTGTTTAACCTCCATATATTTGTGAATTTTCTGGCCCTGTGCTGTTACTGATTTCCAATTTCATTCCATTTTGATCTGGAAAAGTATTTTGCATAATTTCAATCTTTCAAAATATATTGAGACTTGCCTTGTGACCCAGTATATTTAATATTTATGATTGTTATGTCTTCTTGTTGAATTGTTCCTTTTATTAATACATAGTGTCCTTCTTTGTCTCATAGTTGTTTCACATTTGAAGTCTAATTTGTTTGATATTAGTATACCTACCCCTGCTTTTTTCTGATTTTTTATTGCATGAAATACCTTTTTCACCCTTTCACTTTCAACCTATTTTTTGTCCTTGGGTCTAAAGTGAATCTACTGCAAACACCATATACATGGGTCCTGTTTTTTTAATCCATCCTGCCAGTCTATGTCTTTTTATTGGGGAGTTTAATCCATTAACATTTAATGTTATTGCTGTAAAGGCAGTACTTTCTTCTACCATTGTGTCTTTTGGATTTTATATGTCATATCTATTTTTTTTTCTCTTTTTACCTTTACTAGTAGTCTTCATTTCTACACTCTCCTTCAGAATTCTCCCTCCTATCTTTTCCTATCTGCCTTTAGTGATGTCCTTAGTATTTCTTGTAAAACCAGTTTGTTTGTCACAAACTCCCTCAGTGACTACCTGAAAATATTTTACTATCCCCCTTCTTTTTGAAAGACAGTTTTTCTGGCTATAGAATTCTTGGTTGGCAGTTTTTCTCTTTCAAAATCTTAAACATATCATACCATTGCCTTCTTACCTCCATGGTTTCTGCTGAGAAATCCACACATAATCTTTTCAAGCTTACCTTGTATGTGATGGATTGCTTTTCTCTTACTGCTTTCAAAATTCTCTCTTTGTCTTTGACATTTGACAATCTGATTAGTAAGTGTCTTAGAGTATTTCTATTCAGGTCTATTCTGTTTGGGGTACATTGCATTTCTTGGAACTGTAATTCTATGTGTTTCATAAGAGATGAGCAATTTTCAGTCATTATTTCCTCCATTAGTCTTTCTGCTACTTTTCCCTTCTCTTCTCCTTCTGGGATACCTTTAATATGTATATCATATACATCATATTATCATTCCATTCTCTGCAATCCTGCTCATTTTCCATTCTTTTCCCTATATTTTCTTTTGTGTACCAGATTTCAGATGTCCTGTAGTTCACTAACCCTTTCTTTTGCCCCTTCAAATCTATTTTTGTAGGTCTCTACTCTTGTTTTCAGCTCTTCTATGTGCCTTTCATTCCCATAAGTTCTGTGATTTTTTTTTCAAACTTTTGAGTTCTACTTTATGTTTGCCCAATATCTTTTCTATACTCTCCTTCAACTCATAGATTTGATGAGATTTCACATGTCTGTTAGAACATCCTGAATTTGTTGTTTCAACTCCTGTATCTCATTTAAAGTATTTGTCTTGTTTTCCTTTTACAAGGCCATATCTTTGATTTTCCAAGTATGACTCATTATTTTTTGCTTGTGTCTAGACATTTCTTTTCCTTAATTAGTTTATTTTATGGGTGTTTCACTCTTTCATTCTTTCACTCTTTTCTTTTTCTCTGTTCTTTGGCATTCAGTTCAACTTATTCTAGACCTCTAGCACAGGTTCTGTTTAACTGATCAGAATTTTTCGGTTGTTGTTTTTCTGTTTCTTGTCCTTTATGCAGCTTTTTTTTTTTTGAGGAGTTCTCTATAGATATGATTAACCCCTGTCAGATTTTCCCAGACCAGATAGGCTCACATCTCAAGAGGGGAGAGTTGCCAGCATCAAGTTTCCTTGAAGTTGAGACCCAATAGGTTAGACTTTCCTATGAAGCCTCTAGACTCTGTGATTTTCCTTCCCAGTATGTTTGACTTTTCTGCCCACAGCCTCCTTACAGGGTAAATTGATGTGGTGCCTTTAATTTCAACAAACTCTCCCTGCTGGGGGAGTGGTTGAGACAGAGGCTGAAGGAGTAGGTGGGTTTTGATTGCTTCTATTTTCCAGTGCCTAGGGCCTGATTTCCCTGAAAGAGCCCCATCCCCCTTTTCTTGGGTAAGATACATACTTTAGGGAATAGTCCACCTGAGTGTTTACTTTGTCGCCCAGCTATGACTTTATTATACCTTTGCCTAGGGCAGTGCTGGAGCCTGAGGGTGCTTCCAGTTCTATCTATTGACCTGTTAGGAAGTAAAACAAACAAACAAAAAAGGCTTTTCAGAGCTGGACCCTTGTTCCCTATGTTTGCCACACATGAGCTGCAGTTGGTACATGGCTTTATGTGTTCCCAGGCTCTGTGTGTCCCATTTTCTTAGTGTCCAGCTCTTTTCCTGTATTTTGTGATGTTCAACCCCAAAAGCCTCTTTTTTTTTTCTGTAATTATTACTTTTTCCCTCTATTAGCCCTGCCCTTTCTCTACAGGGACAAAAAAAAGTCCAGGTTCATTTAGAGCTTACTCTAGGTTTATCTGTGCTCAGAACTTGTTTCCACTAGTCAGAATTTGTTAATTGGTTCTGCAGTTGGAACTTAGCTTACCTAACTCCTTGTTTCTAGCAAAGACTGTTTTCTTTCCCCTTAGGAAACCAGAAAACAGTGCCCATGGGGAGGTGCTCCAGCCACTGTGGCTTGGGAATTTTACAGTTTTGAAAGGGATCATAGCCATTCCAGCCATTCCAGACTGGTGTATGCTGTGTGTTTGGTCACTGATGTCTCTCCAGCAGTTGTTCCAAACATTTCCTTCTTATTTACTAGCTGCTCTGAAGGATGAACTAATTTCCATACTGCACTGTGCACCCACCTTGTCCCACCTCTCTACTTGAAATTTTCTTTTATTGTGGTATCTTTATCTGGCTTTAATATGAGGGTGACATTGGCCTTATTGAATGAATTACAGAATGTTCTCTACTCTGTAATTTTTGGGGAAGCAGTTGAAGAGGATTGGTGTCAATTCTTCTTTGAATGTTAGGTAAAATTTCACTTTGAAGCCATCTGGTCCTAGGCTTTCTTTATTGGGAGGTTTTTAAATATTAATTTATTTCCCTTACTTTTTATTGGTTTGTTGAAACGTTTTTATTCTTGAGTCAATATAGGTAGTGTGTGTATTTCTATGGATTTTTCCATTTCCTTTAGGTTCCTTAATTTATTGTGTACAGTTGTTCATACTTTCCTCTTATATTCTTTTTTATTTCAAGGCAGTCAGTAGTAATTTCCACATTTAATTTTTGATTTTTGTCATTTAAAGGTTGGTCAATTTAACTGACTTTTTTCAAAGAACCAACTTTTAGTTTTGTTGACTTTATCTAGTGTTTTTTAACTCTCTATTTCATTTATCTCCACTATAACCTTTGATATTCTCTTCTTTCTGCTCACTTTGTGTTTAGTTGTTTTGTTTTTTTAAATAATTCTTCCAGTTTTGAGGTTAGGCCTCTGATTTGAATTCTTTCTTCTTTTCTAATATAATCATTTATAGCTATAAATTTCCATATCAGTGCTGCTCAACACATACCCATCAGTTGTCATATGTTGTATTTTAATTTTCATTAGCCTCAAGATATTTCCTAAGTTCCCTGTGATTTTCTCTTTATCCCATTGGTTGTTTAAAACTTTGTTATTTAATTTTCACATACTTGTGAATTTTCCTTTTCTCTCTCAGTTACTGACTTTTTTAGTTTCATTTCATTGTGAGAGAAAAGATGCATTTCATAATTTCAATATTTTTGAATTTATTGTACTTGTTTTGTGATTTAAAATATGGTCTATTCTGGGAAATGATCCATGTGCACCCATGAAGGATGGGTACTGTTTTGTTGTTGGGTGAAGTGTTCTATATATATTTATTAGGTCTTGTTATCTTTAAGTATCATTCAAGTATAGTTTTTCCTTATTAATCTTTTGTCTAGATGCTCTGTTCATTCCTGAAAGTGGTGTACTAGATCTTCTACAATCAATATGGAACTGTCTACTTCTCCCTTCAAATCTATCATGTTTTCTTTATATATTTTGGGGGCTCTGCTGTTAAGTGCATATATATTTGTAATTGCTATATATTCTTGTTGAATTGACCATTTTTCATTATATAATGATCATCTTTGCCCCTCATAACTGTTTCTGAATTAAAGTCTATTTTATCTGATATTAGTGTAACTTCCCTACCTCTCTTTTGGTTACCACTTCCATAGTATTCTTTAAAACACCTTTTTAAATTTCAACCTACTTATGTCTTTGAGTTTCAGGTGAATCTCATTTAGACAACAGAAAATCGATTATGCTTTTTAATTCATTTTTCTGATCTCTGCCATGTGACTGAAGAGTTTAATCCATTTATATGTAAAGTCACACTAATAACTACAAGACCCTCTTCTGCAATTTTGCCATTTAGTCTTCATAAGTCATGTCTTTTTGGATCCTCACTTCTTCTGAAACTGCCTCCTTTAATATTTATTTGATTTTTTTGTATTGTCCATTTTGAATCACCTACTTTCATATTTATTTAATTTTTTATATTGTCCATATTGAATATCTTCTCAATTCTTTTTCAATATATTTTTATATCTTTTTTTGTTGTAGTCATGGGGTTAAGATTTTATGTTCTACATATATCGATCATATTTAATTTGATAACAACTTGACTTCAATATCATACTATGCTGATTTGAAAGGATTTTGTACCCTAGAAAAGCCATATTTTCATCCTGATCCATCTTGTGGAGGCAGCTGTTTCCTTTAATCCTTATCCAGTACTATATCCAGTACTATAGGCTGGAAACTTGATTAAATTGTCTACATGGAGATGTGACACACACAGTTGGGAGAGATTAGGGGGAGATGTGACTTCACCCATTCCAGGTGGGTCCTTTAAAAGAGGAAACATTTTGGAAAAAGCTTTAGAACCATGAGAACCAGGAGAGCCCATGCAACCAGAGACCTCTGGAGAGGAAGAATGAAAATGCCTCAAGGGAGCTTCATGAAGCAAGAAGCCTTGAGAACAAGCTAGCAGACATTGTGATGTTGGCCATGTGCCTTTCCAGTTGAGAGAGAAACCCTGAACTTAATTGGTCTTTCTTGAGTGAGGGTAATCTCTTGTTGGCGATAAATAAATAAATAAATAAATAAATAAATAAATAAATAAATTTATTCCAAATAAAATTTGGAATTTTTATACACTTGCTTTAACTGGGACATTTTCATGGTCTTAGAATGTAAACTTGCCACTTAATACATTTCCCCTTTTAAGGCAGTTCTGTTTCTGGTATATTGTATTCTTGCAGCTAGCAAACTAGAAAATATAAATATATATTATTCCTGTCCCCCACCTTTATTGCACTTTTAAAAATTACATATTTGTACGTCCTATGTCCAAAACCATATATTTATCATTACTTTTTAAAAATTTTCATTTTATCACTATAGGAAATAAGAAGTGGTGTTATATATCCAAAAAATTATGGTGCAATAGCATTGTCATTTACATTTACACAAATGGTTACCTTTATCAGAGATCTTTATTTCTTTGAATCTCTATCTAATGTCCTTTCCTTTCACTCTGAAGAAAAACCTTTAGTATTCTTGTAAGGTAAGACTGGTGCTGATGAACTTCTTCAGTTTTTGTTTACCTGGGAATGTGTTAATCTCTCCTTCATTTTTGAAAGAAAGCCTCTTTGGATATAAATTTTTGATTGCCAATTGTTTTCTTTTAGTATTTAAAGTATTTTCACCAATTGCCTTGTTGTCTCTATGGTTTCTAAAGAAAATTGGTACTTAATCTTACGGAGACTCCCTTATACATAACTCATTTGTTTTCTCCTAGTTCTTTCAGAAATTTCTCCTTATCAATATGTGACAAGGCATAGTTTTTTTCAAATTTACTCTGGTGGTTTATAAGCTTCTTGAATATGCATATTTGTGCCTTGATAAATTTGGGAAATTTTCTGTCACTGTATCTTTGAATGTCTCCTCTGACTCTTCCTCTCTTTATTCTCCATCTAGGATTCCCATAATGTGTAAATTGGTACACTTGCTGATATCACAGTGAAGCTATTTTTTTAATGCCATTCTTGCTTTTTACAATTCTTTTTTTTTCTGTTTCTCAGTCTGACTCATTGTCTTTTCTTCCAGTTCACTGATTCTTTCTTCTGCCATTTCCAAACTGCTGCTGAATCCTTCCTTGGAATGTTTCATTTCTTTCATTGACCTCAACTGGAGTTGAGGTCTTCAACTCCAGTAGTTGTCTTTCATTTATTTTTATAATTTCTTCCTTTTATTGAGATTCCCATATTTATAATTCATTGTTTCCCTGATATCCTTTATGTCTTTCTCTGTATTTTCCTTCATCTCCTTAAACATCCTGCAATTCATTTTTTTAAAGTCTATGTCTGGTATGTCCACAATCTGGTCTTCTTCATTATTGCTTTCTGGAGTTTTGTCTCTTTTTTTTTTGTTTGAATGGGTCATCATTTCTTCTTTCTTTGTCAGGTAACCTTTTGTTGCACACTGTACATATTAATATTTCGAGGTGTTAACTCTGGGATTAATACCCTGAGATATCTGTTTCTTGATTATATAATTAGCTGATGATATGACAGAGATTTTCTTGTGCATTAGTCCTCCTATCAAGAAGATCTGCCCAAGGGGGATGCAACAATGCAAAACCTTCTCTGTGTTTTTGGGCCTGGGTCTTGTTCCTGCTAGTAGCTTAAGAGTGTTCCTGTTTATAGGGGTTTGAATGCCGCCTCTATTTCCCAGGAGATAGACCTCTCTCTTCCAGGTGCAAGGTAAGCCTTTGTCCCAGACCATTCACCTCAATTGTTTCTTACACTGCTTTCATTATCTCAGTGCCTTTTGCTTGAAGGTCAAATTCAGTGGGTGTATGTGGTTGCCACAAAGAGAAGTTTCCCAAGTCAGTTTTTCCCAGCAGAAACAAGGTCAGGGGCCCACAAAAGGAGTGATGGCCAGCTCCAAAATGCACTGGAGAGGGAATGAGGGAGGGACCTAAAAGACACCAGCAGTATCTTCCATGGCTACCCAACACTATGCTTTCTCAAACTGTTTCAGCAAAGGCAGCCCAACGGCTGTCTTCTGCAGCTCTGGGAAGTATGCCGTCATCTAGTTTTCTCTGCATTTTTTAATCCACAGAGGTTAAACAATGGCTGCTCTCAGAGTTGGGCCTTCTGCAATGTGAGTAGCTAATCAAAAGACCTGATCAGCAATCATCCATTCCCACCCCAGATCTTGAGGAAGTGGATTTTTACATTCATTTCTGGTACTAGCAAGCTATGCCTGGGGTCAGACCCCACTGCAAGCTGCTGCAACAGTGAAGGTTCATGAAAATCATTATGCCCTGAGAACAATTTATTTTCGTTTACTGTAATTTATCAGCCACTTCCTTGCAATTTTCCTTGGATGCTAAAGTGTCCTAACAGACTCCAGAATTTTGAAATAGTTGATTCAGACAGTTACTGCCTCTTTCATAATTATCCTGGTGGAAGGACTGGTTCCTGGAGCTTCCTACTCTGCCATCTTCCCATATCTGTATTTGTCTTTCTACATATCAAATGCAAAGCAAACTCTCTCCATGTTATGATGAGTTACAAATCAGAGTATACTTATGTCAAAATATGCAACATTTTAAGAATCAAAATCCTGTGAGTTTAATGGACTTATTTATAACCCTGAATATGGTACAGACCTTTTAACATTTATAAAATTATGTGTTTTTTAATTTGCCTATAAAAGTCTGTTTAAAAATAAATTCTGGTGTCGAATATCCATTTAAATGAAAGTAAAATGATTTCAACTACTTAATCATATTCCCATTTAGTTGACCTCTGTAGGTGTGAAGTTAATACCTTACTAAAATGAGTGGGTGAAGGAAGGGACAGTTCATATTATTGATGCTTACTGTAGAGTTTTAATTTGAAATGATTTTTTTTAATCAAGTCTCCTTTTTTCTATATTTTTTCTCACATTGTCCTTCAGGATAGACTCTTGAAAGTCCAATAATCAAGGGATTTAACTAATATTACGCCTCGGTCTTGGGGACAAAAAGGAGATGGCTAGAAGTAAGTCATCTTCTGTCTTTTCCTATGATCTCCTGACCTGTGAAGGGCTGCTATTCATTTTAAGAAGAATAAGAATGATGTGAAAACTGTGATAGATTTTGTCTTCTTCACTCCTCCTATAACTCCTCCTAATCTGTGTAAAGATAGTATAGTGATTGTGAGTTGGGATTTTTTTCTAGGAAAAAAAAAATTGCCTTAACCAAGATACTGCTTTATGAGTCTTCATTCATCTTAGGACCCGTCCTTGTAATATAGCTTTTATGTTTAGAAAGTGCTTTACAATCTTTAGATAAAAATAGCCCTCAAAGAACCAGTACATTCTGAGACGTGTGGAAGCATGTCTTCTCTGGATACCTCACCTTGCCATCTATAATCTGATAAAGTGTGAATCATTCTGAGCAGGAGAGACACCATGCATTGACTGCTGGGTACATAATCAATAGGCATGTCTAGATTTGCACACTAAATTTGCTTCCACCATGGTCTTACAAGCAAGAATTAATGAGTATGGTAATCACTAATGCAGTTTCTGCAGTATATGTGCAGTATATGTACTAAATTGTTTGGATATGAATATTGACTGACTGGGTAGATTAACATGGACACAGCCACTCACTTTGCTTGGAAAACATTAGACTTCTTTTCAGTGAAACCAGAGGTGACTGATAAGGTATATGAATGAAATATATGACTTATTATTCTTACTGTATTTCAAGCTTTTCATGATAATCTTGATACAAGGCAGAAAAGCAGGGGAGGCAAAAAAATAGCATTTAGGCATTTGGTGGGTTATGTTAAATACATTGGAAAATCTATGTTTAAAATATGTGTAACAAATAAATTGTACAAATAAATTGTACGCTGTATCATCTCATTCGTTTCTTTGTTCCTCTAAGCAATGTATGGCTTATGACTGTCTACTATGTTTCGAATATTTTCTGTTGTGATCAAAGCCACAAAACTACTGTCTTGCAAGAGGTTTATATTCTTTTGAAGAGAAAATCAATATTAGTAATATGTTGTTAACAATTTCCAGGCAAAAGTTAGAATGATAGTGAGTGACAATCTCGTAAATATTCAGATTTTTGGATTATATGATTTTCCAGCAACACAAAGCCATTTCGTATTCAAATACTATTATTTGCTTTATTTACCACTAGCTGAATCACAACCATCTACCTGTTACTGGTTGAATTGCCAAGCTGAGTTAAGGATTTCCTCTGACTCCAACATCGTGTTTCCAGGGTCCACAGAGTTTGAAATGATTAGACTGTGCTGTGTTATTGTCTTGTGTTTGATCTCTAGATCTCTTTCAGTACCAGTGCTAAATAAATTTAAAGCTCGAATCCATCAGCATCAGCCATTGAGAAATAATATAGATTTGCTGTTGACCTTAAATTTTTGCATTCCAAGTTCATACTCACTGCATTACAATAGACAAACCAAATCTCAAGAAATTTTTATATCAAGCTTGTAAAGTGGGAGAGGGAAGATTCATGTAAATTAATATGAGCCAGCTGTCTTTACTGTAACTGGAATTTTTATTATTGTGTGGAGTCCTGGGATGTGGGTGGTTAATAATTTTTTAATTAATTTAAAAATTAAAAAAAATAACAACAAGCAAACACAAGCATTCTTAATTTATGATTATTATGTTTTACATATATAATCAGTGATTCATAATATCATCACATAGTTGCATATTCATCATCCTGATCATTTCTTAGAACATTTACATCCATTCAGAAAAAGAAATAAAAAGATAACAGGAAAGAATTCATACATACCATACCCCATACCCCTCCCTTTCATTGATCACTAGCATTTCAATCTAAATTTATTTTAACATTTGTTCTTCCTGTTAT
The DNA here is from genome assembly GCF_023851605.1 of Tamandua tetradactyla. NCBI lineage: Eukaryota > Metazoa > Chordata > Mammalia > Pilosa > Myrmecophagidae > Tamandua > Tamandua tetradactyla. The sequence continues at coordinate 9,106,329 of NC_135334.1, read as the reverse complement.
GTATTTTTATTCCATATATTTTATTCGTCTGTTGATAAGGTAGATAAAAGGAGCATCAGACACAAGGTTTTCACAATCACACACTCACATTGTGAAAGCTATATCATTATACAATCATCTTCAATAAACATGGCTACTGGAACACAGCTCTACATTTTCAGGCAGTTCCCTCCAGCCTCTCCATTAAATCTTGACTAACAAACAAGGTGATATCTTCTTAATGCATAAGAATAACCTCCAGGATAACCTCTTGACTCTGTTTGGATTCTCTCAGCCATTGACACTTTATTTTGTCTCATTTCACCCTTCCCCATTTTGGTCGAGAAGGTTTTCTTAATCCCTTGATGTTGAGTCTCAGCTCATTCTAGGGGTGGGTTAATAATTTTGAATTCATATATCTAAATGCAGAGGCCAGGGATGGTACAGGTGTTTGTTTAGAACTCTCAGAGAGGAACTTGTGTCTTTTTAACCATGTCATGGTCCTGCTTGGAGAAAGAGATGGGTTCACTACCACATGACCCCAATATTATTGACCCACAGTCTTGGTCCCAGATGCTCTACCGTATCTTCTGGCCTTGACATGAACTCACCAACAGGTGAGGTTTTCTTGCAAAAGAGGACATCCTTTCTGGATCCCCTGCTCAAGGCACAGACATCTGTTCCTTTTCCTTCAAAAGAAAAAGAAGAAAATCCCTACAAAAATATATTCATTTTATGGAGATAAATAATTTATAGCCTGAAAGGCAGATGGGGAAGGTAGAGCTGGGTTTTCTGTTATTGAAGTTTTTGATGCATCTCTGCACTTTACTGGAGCAGTAAGTTTATCAACTCGTATCTCCATAGTCCATTTAATGTAGCACAACATGAGAAGCCTGCAGCTATTTTACCATCATCCCCAGCTTGTGATCTTTTAATGAAATGTTATGTCTGTACTGCAAGTTCTTTTTGAATAATAGCCACAGTGCTAAAGATTGGATGTATAAAATTTTTTGTTTAATTTAACTCTACTCCAGACACATTGAAGGGAGAAGATTGCTCTCCAGCTCTTGAAGCCCAAGTGTCTTTTTGGAAAACTGTGGAGTCAAGTTATAGCCATCATAATGCAGAGAATAAGACTGCATGTGACATGGAAAATAGTGGAATCTCAGGAACACTTTGAATGTGTAATAATTATTTCTCCTGTAGGGAGGAAGTTTAAACAAGAAGAGAAAATTTCATTTTGAAGCTATTTCTCTGCACGTTAGCATGTCACATCAATAACCAAGGGCTGTTTACTGAGCCCCTGCCCCTGGGCTACCTACTGGCACTGAGTGGTACAGAGGATAAACCAAACCCTGGCCTCATGGAACTTACATAATTGCAGGGGAGGCAGGTATTACATAAAGAGTAATAGAAATCATAACACAATTTCAATTATGTGAAGCACTCAAAAGAAGTCCAGTTTGCTATAAGAATATATGATAGACCAACTCCACGGCATCTGATCATCAAGGAAGGAAGGCTTCACTGAGGAAATGGTTTTTGAGCTGACATTTAGACAGATGCTTGGAGTTGGCTTATTCATCTTCATATGTAGTCAAACTAAGGGAATTCCATGAATCCAAAGTGTTTTATTTTTCCTTCTCTCAAAATATTTTCAACAGTGAATCACGGTGCTATATGATATTGGACTGAAATGTTAAGAGTAACTAGTAGAATCAAGATAAATGTCCAAAATACATTATAGTGAAAAGTATATTAAGATTTTCCTTCATCTCTTACATCTCTGGCTCTGTCCACTCACATACAATGGAACCCATGTGAATGCCACTCATTTCTACTTTGAAGTTACAGAGTATAGCATTTCCCGATCAATGCCATTTTGGAATCATTGGCTTCAGAAGAATGCTGCCAGACGACCAGTGTTTCTGTAACCACCAGGGCCACTCTTACCTGAGCCCAAGTGCACTGCCTCCCATCAGGATAAATTCACTAGCCCCTTAGTTGGTCTCCCTGATTCCAGGCTCTTCCCTATTTAATCCATTCTCCATATCGTTATTGGCGTAATCTTTTTCAAAAGCAACTCTGATGATGATTCATCTGATGATGATAGTATTTCTTAAACCACAGTACAAGGTCCCTCATGAGCTGCCTCTTTCTCGTGCCTCATCCTGCATAAATTCTCCACTCCCCTGCAATGTAGTTACCATGACCTTTCAGAGTGCTACTAGACTTGCTCACACTCCACTGGCTTTACATATACTATTTCATCCATCGCAAGTACTTTTCTCTACTTTCTTTCTCTACCTTGTTAACTTTTATTTATTCTTAAATATTCAGGTCAAGTTTCAGCTTCTTCAAGAAATCATTCCTCGCTGACCCCAGTCCAAGTGAGATGTCTCAGCGATGCATTGTCATTGAATCTGGCACATTTCTCTCTAAAAGATTTACACACCATCAACATCATAGTCACCAGCCACATGCCAATATTTCAATTAAAAAATAATTCAAGGTTAGTAAAATTTCAGTTTCTCAGTCACATTAAGTAAGTGGTCACTAGCCATATGTGGTGAGAGATTATCATTTTGGACAGCACAGATGAAAATAATTTCCACCATCACATCTGTTTGACAGTGTTAGTTAAAATGTTGAAATATTTACATAACTTCCTTTTTAGCCTTTGAAATTCTCGAGGATACTTGTGCATCCCTAGCCCTAGCAACACTCAACAAATGTTTATGGAAAAATGAAAAAAAATATGAGATACGAGTTCCCCTTTCATCCTGTTACTACAAATAAGCAAAGTTGCTGGGTTTTTTTTTGTAATCTAACAAGACAAATTTTGACTGAAGAGAAATTCTAGGTAGAGATGATGAAATGGTTAGGGAGATAAGCATGGTATATCTCTTGCTTCACATTTAGAAAAGGATCTAGCCTCCATCTTGATGTTGCATCATTGAGAAGGAAGGCAGTAGAAGTTCAGAATCCCATTCTGGGAACCTATCCACCTGGCTGGTTTTAGGAGTGGTATGAAAAGTGGTAGTGAGTGCAAATGTTGTTCATGGCAACAGGCTGTATTGTGTCTTCTGCAAATGAGGTCCACTAGACCATACCACATTTGGTTGGAAGGAAGTACTAATGGCAGTCTAATGTTTAGTTTGAATTTCTAAGAATGTAAATATTCATTTAAAGGGGTAAGGGAAGAAGTAGAAATAGTAATGCAGCTTCAAATCATTCTCCAACCATCTACCATGCTACTACTCAGATTTAAAGTTTTTTTTTTTTAAATCATAGACTGTTCTCTAGGGTTATAGAAGTTCAGGCTCAATTGACACAATGCCCAAATCTAGGGATCAAGTAGAATAAGCAAGGTAAATGTGTTTTTCTCCAGCAAAATAAGGGTGCCTCTGAGTCCTCAAACTTCTGCTGATGCAAAGCAAAGCTGATGTTGAAAAATGAAAACAGGAAAGAGTACAGGAAAGTTGTTCAGTTACTGCTTTTGTTTTTATTTTCTGAATACAACTGTATTATACGGTCTCTTAAGTTTGCAATAAGTATGTGGCAAATATTCAGTGATCCAGGTACAATCTTTTTGAAAGTTAGGTTTCCCGGAAAATTGTATTTCCTCTTTCAAGCCTCCAAGGTAGTCAAAGGTAACTAGTGCAGTTGCCAAAGATTGGAGTAAGCTCTAGAGTTACTCCTACTTTTCTATGACTCATAATGATTTGCTGATTTATCTGAACTTATGATTTCATGGATAATTCCCTCCTACTCTTGTCCTTTTCATCCACTGGCTTTGAATGGAGTTTTGCTGAATCAAGAGAAAGGCTATGTTTACAATCCTGGATTTCTTCACTACAATTTTACAAGAGACCAAATTTATCATTCCTACCAGCGGTCAAGTTTATCCAGTGTCAGCCAATCCTAGAAAGTGCTTTGGAATTTAATTTCAAAAAGATAGCAATTAACAGTAATGATACAAATAAAAAAAATCAACTTTCACCTCATTACCCCAAGACAACTGCTCTTTTATGGGGTCTACAATTTGCCAATATCCATCTCCATGTATACACATGTTATCAATGGTACCTTACATATTACTCTGCATTCTTCCTTTTTTCTCTTAAGTTTATCTTTCAAACATTTAAAAAATTCTAGTTTTGGAAAGCAATAACTGCAACATTGCTCTGCAGTAGTCTGAAGAGGCATTTGTTGCCTAAGGAATTCCAACAAATCATTTCAGGCTTCTGTCAGTCTCCAGTGACACCATTTAGGAAGAAGTGCAGGTAAGAAATAAAAAATGATGCAACCCTGTGATGGAACAAGACAATGGAGTTGCCAAATGCTGTTGTCAGACAAGGCATTTCTGGAGAGACTAGGATGAATACCACACAAATTACTGAAAGCAATTTAAGAAAGTGGAGGCCCATCAAGTGTGTGAAAGAAAGATGGAAAGGCTAGTGCAGCCTGGAGGAATGTGCCCTTTTGCTCAAAAGTGTGTGGTAAAGGTGGTTAGATAAGTGGGATTGTTTATTTCCAAAACAGTTCCCTCTTCTTCCGGAAAAGAAGAGGTGATCCATACATTCTGGCTTGGAGGAGAGAGAGCACATGTTACCCTCCATAGCTGAAGGCGTTTGTGGCAGGGTCTTCTCTATCTTTATCCCAATTAGACATTTGTCCTTGCCCTGATCTTGCAATAATGGGTCTTTATTTTGTCTACAGCTTTCTAAGCTGTTCCCCTTCTGAAGTACTGTCCTTCTTGTGAAAGGGGCACTGCAACTGGGTATAGTAACAGCAAGCATGTGCATGTGTGTGTTTGCCCATGTGTGCATGTGTGTGTATGCACATGTGTGCATGTGTGTGCATGAATATGTGCCTGGAAGTATGTGTGTCTCTGTGTGTGTTCCTATATCTGTGTATCAGGTGTGCCTCTGCATGTGTTTGTGCATGTGTGTGCATGGGTGTGTGTGTGTGTGTGTGTGTGTGTGTGTCCATGAGTAGTGTTCTCACCAGCTCAAGGTGTACAAAGAGGAAAACATTCCCCCTTTTTTCTACTCCTAGGCCATGCTGGTGTTTGCACTGGAGAGGTGACTCCAGAAGAGAGAGGAACCAGCTGGAAGACAGAGGGGAAGCACTGAAGATTTAACTTACTTTATACTTTGGTAACTTGAACCTTAGGAAACGTAAACATGTTTTTTTGTCTTTCTAATTGGTGGATTGGAGTGAGAGCACAGAAATAGAAAGAGTACGCTCCTACTCTTTCTCTTGGCTGCTGTGCCCTGGCATCTCTGATTTGTTTACAGAAGGCTGTTACTATGCTGGTGAATCATCACCAGCGGGAACTGAGGGAGGCCTTCCAGGTTATTTTCTCATAGTTCCAGGCACCGGGGCAATGCCACATCCTCTGTGCATGAAGTTGACATTTCTGGTTCTCTGTTCTCATTTCTAAAGCAGGAGAGCTAGACCATGTACTACTTAAGATATCTGGTTCTCTGTTTCCATTTCTAAAATAAGAGAGATGGACCAGGCACTACTTAAGATCCCTTCCAGTTCTAGCACTTTACAGTAATTGATGCTTGGCTCTGCACAATAAGGGTGGTGACTTAGGTGGAAGCAAATGAGAGAAAGGGGAAAAGAACTAAAATTCATCAAAAACTTACCGTGTCCTGAGCCTCCATCTTTGTGCCATCCCTTAATCCTTAGCTGTGGGGTCAAAATCCTACTCGCAAGTTTTAGATGTAGAAATGAGTCCGAGAGAAATAACTGGCCAAAGTTTTCCAGTCAGTATGCCATATAACCAGAGAGTAAGCACCATTTTTTTTCCACTTCCAAATCAAATCTTTTCTGATCCTGCCTCATCGACAGCATGCTGCCCACAATCCAACCACGTGACCCTGTGCCATCTGCTCTCACATAGAACCCTCCAATCTGAAGTAGGAGAATGGAAAGAAGAGCGATTAGGAGAATGGGCTTTGGAATCATTATATCATTTGGATAGAGATCAAAGAGAACAACTGTGAGAGACCTCTGTATTTTTCATTTTATTAAATGAAAATTATTAAAAAATTAAAGATATGATTAATAATAAGAATCTCATAATAGCATCCTCTGAAAGCAGTGATTTTAGTTATTGCATGCCTTACACATGTGTAACTATCTCAGATCTTTAGAAGTATAGTTTATGTGCCACTCTTATAAAATATTATGCCATAAACAATTTGAGATGCACATTAGCTATCCCACTTTGCTATGTTCCACCTCCCATTTCCTCTAATGCCATCACATGCAGAACATATGGCAAAGAATAAAGTGACTGGAGACCAAAAGACAATCATTATTCTAATAAATTTTGGAATCGAAAAAAAATAGAACATGATTGATTCTATAGAGGTTTAGAAATTAGGGCCCCAGTTCTCTGTCTTTCTCTTTCCTTTCCAAACGGGGCATTTATGGTTGATTCACTCTGAAAATAAGTGCACCTTTGAGGTATTGATCATACATGTTATTATTGATCGTGGGCATTAGCGTAACCTCACATCTGAACTGCATTAATTTGATAAGCAATCTATACATTTTACCTCTCTTTGCAATATAAAAATTACATTACATATCCATAAAAATTTGGAAAGCAAAGTCTAATTCCAATTAACAGAAATAAATGGTGTGTTATGTGGGAGGAAAAGCTGGGCACTGTCATTTACTGTGACAAGTCTGCCATAGTGATGTGATGGGGGTGATTTTCACAGGATGAGAGGGATAAACATTGCATGTAGACTGCTTTGATGTGCATCATTGCCTGGACTGACCTAGGCCTGCCAGAGATTCGGTTCCTCCTCCAGAAAGCTTATAAGCTGAGGGTGCTTTCATTTATCCCCAGAGAATTAGCAAAGTGAAGTTATCTAAATGGCAGCAAGGTTGTTTCCCGCAGCTGTTCCATAGATTTGCAGCCAAGATGAGTCACCCCAGATACCCAGGGAGCTCAGATGCTAATCTCTGAGATTTGCCCTTGCCCTTGATGACCAAGGTCACTTGTTTTATGTTTGTCTTTTACTGAAGATTAGCTCTGCTTGGTTTATTGCTCAGCTACAACCTTCCTAATCATTTCCCCCTTTAACTGGACAGTCTGATGATCACAAAGAGCCTTGGGATTTGGACAGTCACTGGGGTGCTGAAAAGGATGGGGGTCTGCTGCTGCACTGTCTCCCTTTACCCGCCCCCCAGAAGGTGCAGGTGATGGGACCTCATGTGCTCTAATCTCAAATGTGCTCTTTGTGGGTGTGGAAGGAGGGCTTTTCTGGCAGGGAGTTATAGCTGTTGTGAGTGAGACCTAGTTAGAGCCCTGCCTGACTTACCAGCTGGCCCCATTAGGACACTAATCAGCCTAAATAGGTCCTGATTAAAATGAACCCTGATGCCACAGCTCTTTAATTCCTGAGCACTGCCACACCTGATCCCGCAGTGCTCTATTACCTAAGAAACTCTCCTTCCAGAAGCCACAGGCCTTTGGAAACCATTGCTGGGTGGGTGATATGAACCAGGAGAAGCCTAATGCCCCTTGAGTTCATTTCCTGCTCAGGTTTGTATTCTCCTGAGCTCCCAAATATGTTGTCTCAGCCCTTAGCAGAGGATGTCCATTACCATTTCTAGCCTCTTTGCCGGAAATGGTATAGTAACTGCCCTTCAAAAGTAATTCCAAATTGAAGTGTGAGAGCTTAAGTGCATACATAGCAGTTGCTTAACTCACCTGGATATGGTGGAAAACACTGAGGCTTTGGAAGAAGATGGGAGTTCAAATTCCCAGCTTTTCCCTGTAGTACTGTGTAACGCTGAACAAGTCATTGAACTTCTCTTTGTTTTCAACTGCTCTTCTATCAAATAAGACCTAATTTGGAGAGCTGTTGTTAATAACTGAAGCAAGACTGCTGCTCACAGTGCCTAACACATAGGAAATACCCAATGGATATTAGTGAAAAATTATTAGCTAATAGACAGTAATAATTTATAAACCTTGGCTTTGTAGAATATGCTCAAGCCATGTTCATTAAAATCACTGATACTACTATTATTATGTGACCTGCATAATGATGTCCTTATAAGAAAATAATGATCACCCTTGGGAGCACTTGACGAGGTGAGGGGGCCAAGAAAGAATAAAGGCACTTATAAAAAACTGATGATGGTGGGAATGATGTGGAAATAAGCAAAGAACACCTAAATGAGAACAAATGATGACTATGTATTCAGAGCTTGCAATAGCAAAGGAATCAGCCACGATCACTTGCATTTTGCAGAGACTAAAATGCAGGCAGGGGTGGGGGAGTGTTATAGTGCAAAAAAAGGGAAGACTTCAGATTTTTCATGAATGGAGACTATTGGCCTGGGGAAGAGAAGTCAGGCTAATGGGCAAGACACCCCATGTGACTGGTTAGGGGAGGGTACTTGACTTTCTCATTGGGCTTTCCTTTCCCAAGTTGGAAGTGGGGGTAAAATTTAGGAAAACTGTTAGTTGTTAGGTCCTGGCTATTTTGCATCAAGTATTACAGGGATTTGACTTCTGGGACGTTTACTGAAGATACTGGTCAGTTTCCTGGACCCATCTGGACCCATTGTTTTAAGTCATAGGCCAGGCTTTCTTGGACTGTGTCTAGTAATAGTAGATCAGAGTTTCTTGGTCATTGTGTATTTAGTCTCTCAGTGGATATTCACAAAAGAGGACCTAGTTAGGCAGAACGACCACTGCCCACTGACCCAGAGGCACAGGGACTAGAAGTGCCCTCCCAGCAGTGGATATCAAAAGCTTGGATGGGGGAAAAGAAGGGACAACTTTCTTGGGGCCAGCACTAACAGTATAGTTTAACCTGGTAATGGTGTTGCTTTTGCTTAGAGCAGTTTCAGCCAAAAGCCTGGAGAGATGTTCTTTGATTCCCTAATAGAGATGGCATTTATTTTCCAGATACCGAATTAAGTCTAAGGATAGAGGTTTCTCCCAGAATAGGAGAATGAATGTAAAGTTGCTAGAGAGAAACCCCCTAGACATAAATAAGAAGAAATAATTGAGGGGAAGTTCGAGCAAAGGCTGACTGGATAGATTTAGTATTATTGCCATTTGTGATGTCTTCCGTGTGTTTGGATTTTCAGGCTTTGAAATATTTTTACCTATTTTATGTGTTTACTCCTATTATTAATCTTACAAGATGCACATCCTAATTCTCTTTTCCTGTAGCTGAGAAAACTGAGGTTAAGAGTAGCTACCTGATTTGCTCAAGGCCACACAGAAGGTAAGGGTTGTGGGGGGGAGAGCAGGACTGATACCCAGTCCTCTGAACAACATTGAGTCTTTTCTTCCACGTTGCGGAGCTGCTGCTTAACCTATGTTTTTAATTCAGCTTAACCATTAGCACTTTGGGGTTCCTGAAATTCTCCATGTTCCTATATGTCAGTGATGAACTCACGTAGGCACAATATTCATGTCCTTGAGAAGTTACACACTGTAGATGTGAGAATAAACGGAAATAAACCTCAGGAAAGCATTTTGTAAATGTCACCTCTTACTATGATTGACGCTCAACTTTACCATATCATATGATACTTGTGCAACCATAAGTCACTTGACAGTCAGGCACAAATTGAGCCAAAAAAAGAATTAAAAACAAGGAAGGGTATGATTACCTAATTTTCCAGCATCTATATTTGGCCTTAGAAGAGAAGACATTTGAAAGATCATATGGTTGGCAGATGTTTTTAAAGGGGAGCTTTAGATTCATGGGTAGACCAGGAATAGAGGTCAGTGGAATAAATATCTCTGTCACCACAACAGCCTCTGCAGCTGGCGCTGAGACATTGTCCTGACCCACAGAGGGAACCCTTCCAGAAGGGCAGTAGGAGTGTGGTTTCTCTTCAGTGGGTCCTTTTCGTTTAAATTTTCCTCATTTGGAAACACAAAGATTGGTGTATCTAATAAAACTCATATGATTTTCATGTCATGTGATTCTAAGACAATAAACGATGACCTCATACATCATACAATATCAGCATTAGAAGGACAGTTTATACAATGTCACTTATTTCATAGCTTAGGTTATTGAAATCCAAGAAGGTTATTGAATTAACAAAGGTCACCGATTTTGCTAATGGCAAGTCTGGAAACCTCGTCTGGAACTCTGTCCATTCTACTACACTTATTTTTGCTTAGAGGTGCACATTGGATATACATTTAGTATGAGCCATTGTTTTCTCTGGGTTGGTGTTTAAATTCATCACGACACTCATTTATTGAGCATCTACTTTGTATCAAACACTATACTAGGCACAAAGAAAGTAAGATAGTGTCCACACTCAGAGTGTTCTAAGGAAAAGGCAGATCAAAATCTACTTGATGCTTACTGTTTCCAGACTGATGGAATGTCTCTTATAGTCATTTCCATTCCCAGATTTACTCTATTACTTGATATTCATGATCCTCCCTGCTCTGATACTCCCTAGCCTGTCATAAACTAGCATTTCATTTTATTTTTTCACCTTCTTCTTCACATCCACTCCACCTTTATACCACACCACATTGCTTATAGTGTATTTTCTAACACAAATGCTTCTCTCCCTCTCATTTCATGACAAGCTGAAACGTCTGTTCCTCCATAAAGATTTCTATGCTTTTCCCATGCCTGTATATTTCACCTTCCACCGAAGTCATGCAATTTCCTGTCTACTCCAGATTCATGCCATCTATAACTTTTTATCTTATATTATACTTATGGCTGCATATAATATCTCTTTACTAATCTGAAAATCCTTGCATGTGAAAATATAAGTCTGATTTCTCCTAGAAGTCTGATTTATCCTTCTATCCCTATCATACCTACAAGAGTCAGTACACAAACTTAGAACCTTGAGACGTGGCCATGTTCATCATGTCAATGAATCCAGAGGTTGTGCAATGCCTTCAATTCCATACTCACGGACTGAGTACCTGTTATAAGCCTGCTATGATAGGTAAATATGATTTTATCTTTACCCATGAAACAGATTCAAATGTGGACATATGATTGTGATTTCTCTTTTTTGCCTTTTTTGTGAGCTAAACCTTCAAGGAACTCTGAGGAAAGCTTTAGAAATTGTGGTTGCAGTACTGTCCTCACCAAGCAGATCATGGAGGGATTTTTAGGTTGGATCTTAGAGACCATTCTGGACACTGGAAAATACTGCTTTCCTTGTCAAGCTAGGTCTGCAGGGGAATGGAAAGACTAAAACCTTGTTTCATCTTGACGCAACAAATTCATTAAGTTTAGTTTAACTTTTGGGGTAATTACTTTGTTTGAAAAGGAGTGTTTTGCCATGTATACTTGTGTATCTAGCTAATGTTGAATTCACAAGCTTACAGGGGAATTCCTTTTATTTGCCAACTTCTTTTTACTTCATGCTGAAATATTTTCTCAAGTCTACATTTGCATGTTTACAGTTTTTGTGTTGCTACTATTTAAGCCACTTTTTATAGTGTTCCCCCCAATTGCTTTACTGTTTCTCTCTCACATCTAATGGCATTTAAACATGACCTGATTAATCAATACCCATCCTGCTTGATATTTATAACATTGGTTTTCAGTTATGTAGAAGAAAAATGGGAACTGCTCTCTAGAAAATGATTCAGAACTCCTCTTCACAGCACAATAGGGCAGGTTTCTGGGTGGGTTTTGACTTGTTTTCTTCACTTTTTTAAAATCTGAGTTTGTATGAACTCAAAACCAGCCATGTCCCATAAGCCTTTGTAATGAATTCAGAGTCCAGGTTATAACTATATGGATAGTAAAAGTTAATATTGATAAACTTTTTGTATTTCACAAACTTCTTGTGAAATTTGTTTCACAAGGCAACACACAAGAACATATGATTGTGACTACGTTATAGGTGAGGAAGTCAAGTTCAGAAAAGTTGAATGAACTGCCCAAGTTCCTATAGAAAGTTGATTGTAGAGCCAAGAGCTGAACCCACATTTTTCTTAATCTCAAAAGTCATGTTTCTTTTTCTTTATATGAGTCTGCATTATTCTATAATAAAGTCTACATGTTGCAATTCCCCATTGAATATCTGAGTACTAAAATCTACCAATAAAAAGAGCCCAAAAGCTGTCTCTGGTGTGTATGTTCATGATTAATAGGTGATAGAGGAAACATCACTAATCAATGATGAAGGGATCAATTAATTCAATAATAGTGCTGGGAAAATAGGTTAAGTTTATGAGAAATAAAAAAAAGTAAGTGAATTAAGAGCTCATATAAAATCAAGTATTAAAATAAAATCTAGATGAATCAAGGACTCCCATTAAAAAAGAAATAAATGGAAGAACATATAAATGAATAGTTGTCCAACTCTTAGTAAGGCAAAAATTACATGCTTAAAACTAATAGGAGATATCTCTAAGGAACACAATCAATGTACTTGACTAGATAAAATTTTAAACTTCTTTATGTCAAAACCACAAACAACAAATAATAGAGAAAAACATTTGCAACATGTATGGCCAGAAAAAGACTTAGTATCTTTAATATATGAAAGCTCATATCAATCAATGAGAAATTCATTAAAATAGCTAATATGAAGAGAAAATAAAGGTGATTAATATAAATATGGGAAAACTATTTAAATGGTAATCAAAGCAAGAAATGATTTCGAAAAATTAGGTATACAAAGCTTCTCGAGATCTGTTAAGATAAATAAACACTCTCATTCACATACAGAGAAATAATATGTTTAGCACTTTAGGAATACTATTAAGCAGCATATATAAAGAATAGCAAAAATATTCACATCTTTTGCCCTAATAATGTTGCTTGTAGGAATTTATCATAAAGGCAATTGAAAATAAGAACAATGATGTACACATAAAGTATCAATTATAATCTTGTTTTTTTTTTTTTTCCTTTTTTTTGGGGGGGGGGAGAGCGCGAACGCAGTCCCCCACTACCACAAATTATGCAGTCGAGTTTCCCACATTTGGGGAAATCGCAGGGGTTAGCACATCCGGAGTGCAATGGATAAGCCTCGCCCTGGGAAAACCACCTTCGTGATCATGGTATCTCCCCTGCCAGGTAAGTATATAATCTTGTTTAAAAAGACATATTAGTATAGGGACCCTGTCTACCATATTCATTATTTTACTTCCAGAGACAACAACAAGACTTTTCACTTAGTAGAAATTTTAAAAAGTTGGTTGGATGTGTGAACTAATGATTGGCTACAGCTTAATATATAATAGTTGAGGAATAATTAAGTAAACTTAATCCATATAATTAAATACACTCATTAAATCAATGTCTAAAAGAATTTAAAAGGGAAAATGCTTATTGGTATAACTTTTAGAAAAAAAAATGGGATACAAAATTATACATGCAGTATGATAATAAATGCAAATACATATGCAAATATATATATTTACAGAAGAAAATACCAGATGAAATTGTGATAAAATGTTAACAGTGGTTTTCTTTTAGAGTTGGAATTATAGATAATTGTAATTTTCTTCATAGTACTGTTCTGTGTTTTTCAAAGTTTTCACAGAAAGCATTCACCACACAAAAGAAAGAAAAAGAAATGCACAGAATAATCTGAAAAATATTCCTGTTAGCACCTTGAGTATCTCTAAATGATGAGTTATATTTAGTTTTTGCAAAATTTTTACAATAAGTCGGTATTATTTTTAACCAGAAAAAAAATGTGATATTAAAAAGAAACAGTGATCATCAGTCAATAGCATGACATAGGTCAGCAGTGAAACTTAGAAAGAGTAGATTTTGTGACTCAAGACCAGAGCTCTGCACACAGCATAGAGAGCCTGGTGACAGCATGATTGATGAATGCATGAATGGCAAAATTCCTCACACACTTCAATATTCATTGCCTTTGCAAGGTAGCTTTTTAGTGCCTTCCCCCCTTGCTCATGTGATTTCCCTTGGCCATGAGATGTTAGCAGATATGACATAAGCAGAGTTTGAAATGAGCCTGCCCTTTAGGAGCAGTTATTCTTCCTTCTGATCCAGTATGAGAACATGAGAGTGTCTTATGTCTGTAGGACAAGAAATATGTGGTTCAGTGACCCTTGCCACCTCAGCTCACCAACAGCCAATGACTGGACCTCAGGGTGAGTTCAGCCAAGACCAGAACCACTCAACTAATCTGGACTAAAATTGCTGATCCACAGACATGTGAGTTCAATAAATTCTGGTAATTTACTGAATCATAGGGTAGTTTCTGACACAGTGAAGTAGTGTGCTATATAATTGACAGTAAATATTTTTTTCATGGGTACAATGACTATTTCTTAACTAGAACACAATAAACCCCCTGTTTTGGGACTAGGATATTTCTTTGGGTCTCACTGAGGTCTGCATGAAGCAGTTCTCTTGACAATCAACTTCCCTGTGCACAAATGCCATTCTCTCCAGTCAATGCAGAGCCCGTGAAGTACTTTCATTACACAGGGGGAAAGGTGCCCTGAATAAAAGTCGTGACCATGCTGGTTCCTGGAAGGATTTCCACACGTGTCCCCAGAGGATATTAATACATTGACATTCAGGTTAATTTGTAAATCACTTATGAGTTTAATTAGCATCAAAATCTTTCCATGGTTCCAATCAAATTGAATCAATGACAAACTGCACTTTCTCAGACAGGAATGCTGGGACTAATCTCTGGGATCTGGGCAATGCACCCACAAACTGGCAATGAATGGGACTTCCTAGCCAAGAAGCAACTTACTTTTTCCTGACTGTTGCTGGAATCTTTCCAAAATTCTCAACCTTCAGCGCCCAATGCTAAACCAAGTGCATGAATCAGCCACTGCCAAAGTGTAAAGAATTTTAATTTTTTAAATTAAAGGTGGAAATTCACTTCTTAAGAACTCACTAAATGTCATTACGTGTCTATCCAAACACTGTTTCAAGTAAAGAGAATCTTTTCAGTTTGATGGACACTTAAGGCCATGAAAGGTTGATGTCATCGCCTACTTGCACTGGAAAAGCAATGACAGAAATAACCATTTACTGAGCACCTAAAATATATCGATATTGTGCTATGTTCTTTACAGGCATGACATCATCATAACCATACCAGGTAAATATCATTTCCTCCATTTAATGGAAAATGTAACAAAAAGTACATTTGCTGAAGTTCAGAGATGTTGGAAAATCTACTCCAGACTGCAGGCCGGTAAACAGCAGAATCTGCGTTCACTCCCAGGTATGCAGGATGCCAGAGCGCATTCCTATGTATCCAGATCATTTCATGTTCCATGCCACTCTCTTACAGAGAGCAGCCATGCTGACTTCCATTTATCTTGGAAGTTACATTTACCTTTGTAAATCAGTAGATTAGCATTCTGATTTTAAAATGAAATTCAGTTTCTAATTAGTAGCTCTCCCCGCCAGGGTCTCTTTCATTTGAGACAGAGTACGGACTTTTATATTTGTCTTGAATTTCATATCCAGTAATCCTAAAGCACTCCAAAGATATAAATTCTTATTTAGCAATCTGTAGTCACTTTAATGTGAGGACTTGAAGGAGAATGAATTTTCTTTATTTGCTGCTTAACATACGGTACCTTCTGATTCTGTTAGTTTAATATGATAATTACAAATGCACATGATTTAATTATAAAGTTTATCATGCTGTCCTTGGCATCATGATTGTACAAACAAAGACTATGATCCCATATAGCTGCATAAGCCATATTTGCATCAGAGCAATCCCCAGCCCTCCCCACTTTGCTCCCTCTTCTCTTCCCTTCCCTTCCCCAGCTCCCTGGCTAGGTCACTCTTTTGGCCAAAGGGATCTCAAGGCATGGTAATTCCCTGCATAGCAGTTCCCCCTTTCTTCCCTTGAAAGCCCTGTACACAGCAAGCTGTCTCTTGGAAAGATTTTAATAAGCTAATCACATAAAGATATTATTAATTTACAGCAGCTTAAAATCTTACTCTCTCTAGATTACATGCATTTTAATAGGGATAGTGATAAACTTAAAAAAGAAAAACAAAATTCTGACAGTAGAATTTTAGCATTAAGTAAAGGCTTATGAGGCGATGTACTTGTGGAAGTGCATCTCTTGCCAGCTATCCTCAGCTCACATGGCATGGGTCCTATTGCTCTCACCAGTACTACATTTTCTTGCACTACTCGAGGCTATTCATATAGAGGCTGTGGAATAGTTCTAATTGGACAAAGCCATGAGTTCTAATTGGAAAAGGAAACTTGACACTCAAAAGTTTAGATTACACATTCTGGTGTTTGTCTCTTTATGTTATTTTCTGGAAGCACATTTGGCCTGTGTCATGAAAGGTCTATGCTACCTAATTTAAGACATTTAGAGGAAAATATTAGTGAATTATAATTCATTAGGATGACAATATTACCAACTTGATGCAATGAATTTATTAATAGGAAACAATGTTTCCACATGTGCTTACTGCTCTATTTCCAAACTTGAATTAGGCACATAGCAGGAAGTTATTTGTTAACTATATGAGTGAATAAATATTTTTGCAAAGTAGACACACCCCACATGCTACACACAGAGACACAATCAAACACAGTCACTACACAGATACAGGGAAAACACATTTAGCCTGAAAATAAAAGTACTTCCTGAAATTTGGGAAAAAAAAATCTCATGTTTACTATGCTATACCTTTGCCTTCTTGGATGATACCAGTAAGGGGACAAAATAGGGTCAATTCCTTTTCCTTCTTCAGGAAGCTTTGAATCTGATTAATTGGAAAGCCAATAGGTCGCTTTCCTTTGGGAACTTCCATTTAATCATCTACAAGCTTTACAGACTGTTATTTAACAGCCTTAAAATTGAGGAAATTGCGGTGGCCCAAATACCTACCTGAGAAATTAGGTCTGGAGTAAATTTTGTCCTATTAAGTTTCTCTTTGCTAAAGGTAAGGTCTCCTCCAGGAGCCTCTTTTCTAAGAACCTTGGGTCAACCTGACTGGGAAGTCACCTGGTCCCATGATTATGGGTTTGAAGGTATTTCTGAAATTACTACCATAGGAAGTCATATAGAAAAAGGAAGAGATTTAAATAGAACCCAATGCTCTATCTTTTACACCTACCCAGTGGTTTTTTTGTTCCACTCCATTATTACCAATTTGCTACAGCACCAATCAAACCCTCTGGATTAGATGATTACATTCCTCAGAAGATTCTCTAGTACAGACATGGGACTAAATACAATAGAATTTCCTGAATTTGATCTTCTTTATATAAATCTCCCTAGAAAATATTTGACTAAGAAGCACAGTGCTGGATGCTGTGGAAGAAAGCATTACTTCATTCATACTTTATTCAACGAATCTTTATTAAGCCCATATTATAATATAAACACAGCAATAAGTTCTATAATTAGCACAATAACAAAACAGTATTAAGGGAAAAAACCAGCCACATTAAACATATTTTAGTTGACAGAAAATAAAGAAAAATACATTAAAACAATAAAAATTACTTAAATTTTTTCCAGTTGGTCAGCAATATATGAAGAAGTGGCTTAGGTAGTTTTTTTGTGGCAACTTTGAAACATGTCCAATCCTCTTGCATCAGACCAGAGGAGACACAAGTGATATTCACAGATGTGTTTGGTGTGCATGGTAGAGATGTGGGGATGGCAATTTGGGAGGCTGATGTAGGACTGGTGTGGATTAAGCATGACCTCTTCATTTCTTTCAAGAGGCTGATTTGAAAGGTGCCAGCAATTGTGAATCTCTGCTAAGATTGCTTCAAAGAGGAAGTGTGGCTTTTTGGCAGGCTATAAATTCTGCCTGTCTTGTGTGTAGACACAATGAAAACCAATTGAAAGTCAGCTTATTTAGAAGAAGTCTTCCAAGAAGCTGTGCTCCAAAGCTATTCATCTTATTGGGATCTTTTTTGGGTTCATTTTTATTTCTATTTTTAATTGTTTGTTGTATCTGGATAGAGTCTGCAGACTCACCATAATGGAATAAGAATTCATCCTTGTTTTCTCTCCCCATAAACAAAGCAGACCTGTAGAAATGGTAAGCTTTCAGATGACAGTTATTGCATCTGCCTCTAGTTTCATCTTCAGTCTTTAGGAGGGGGCTTCAGAAACCCACCTTTAGTTGATCAAGAGGGCAGCACGGAGAATGAAAATGGTCCTTCTTCAAGTGGCATCCAACAGCTTAGGTTCAAAGAAAGCTGTGGTTTGCTTTAAACGATAGTGGATTTCCTAGGACCTCAAACGGCTGATGGAAGTTGCATTCCATGTTACACATTTAACATAAAGTTAAGCGAAATGTGAATAAATGTGTTCTAAATTACTTTGTTTGATTTCATGACCCAAGAGAAGTATCTCTCAATCAGACCTAGGTTTGATAGCAGAGAGGCAAAACATCCAGGCAAGGGTGAAAAAAAATTATTTTCATCTAAAGAAAGGAGGTCATTAAATAAATTCAACCCTAGTTTACTCTGCTCAGGTCTGTCAGTTCTGGACAACAATTCCATTGCAAGTCTTTCCATGATAATTTCATTACATAGGAAGACCTTCTAATGATTCCAACTAATACGGCTTAAGTGTAACCACGGGAATACAGAAGTTGTTAGTTATTGTGTGTTGTCATTGCCTTTATATGCTTCCAGAACATCTTTTTATTGTATCACACTAAAAATTAAAGGAGAAAAATCATATGGTTCCCTCAAAAAAACAGAAAAATAATTTGATGAAATTCAATACCTGTTCAGAATAAAATCACCTAAAATTAAGAAATTATATAGCGAATCTAGCAATACTTGCCAAAAATATCATATTAACTTGGTCAAAAAATTGGAAGCATTCTTGCCAAAACCAAGAAAAGACCAGGGATAGCTAATTCTATCACTTCTCATTATGCTGGAAATTATACATAATTCAATAAGATAAGAAAACAAGCTCTTTAAAGAAATAAAGAAACTGAATTATCATTATTAACAGAAAATATTACTTCCATAAAACATGCAAGTCAATGAATATTCCAGTTTGGTAGCTGCTGGAATGCAATATATCAGAAACAAATAGCTTTTAAAAAAAGGGGAATTTAACAAGTTGTAAGTTTACAGTTCTAATGCCATGAAAATATCCCAATTAAAGTAAGCCCATAAAATTATCCCAATTGAGGCACCAACAAGAGGTTGCCTTCACTCAAGAAAGGCTGATGAAGTTCAGGTGTCTTTCCCACTTGGAAGGGCACACTGCCAACTCGGTGATGTCTGCTAGCTTTCTTTGCAGACTTCGTGTTTCATTATGCTCCCCTGGGGATGCTTTCCCTCTTCCTCTCCAAAGGTCTCTGCCAGTGTGGGGTTTCACGGTTCTCGTGGCTCTACTGTGGCTCTGCTCTGTCAGAATTTCAAGCCTTTTTCCAAAATTCTTCTTTTAAAGGATTCCAGTAAATTAATCAAGACCCACCTGGAATGAGTGGAGTCAATCCCCCCTAATCCAAGGTTAATACCCACAACTGGGTGAATCACATCTCCTTGGAGATAATCTAATTGAGTTCCCAGCCTATAGTACTGAATAGTATTCCTACAAGATTGGATCAAGATTAAAACTTGGCTTTTCTAGTCTGCATAATCCTTTCAAACCAGCACAATGTATGAGCTATTTCAATTAATAAGATAACTCAGTGAGATTGTTGGGATATAAAATCAATCTGAAAAACTGATAAAATCTCTATACATTAACAACAACCAGTTAAAAATTACAATTGTGATAATAATGGTAGCCATTTAGAGCAACAAGTAATAAAAAATCTATAAACTATCTAGGGAATTATCAAACAAAAGCTGTGCAAGACCTGTATATGAAAAAATATATAAAACTTTATTAATGGTAATTAAAGAATGTAAAGAAAATATATGAACCATATTTGTGGATGTAAGGATTAGCATAATGAAAAATCAAAATGCAATAATATCCAAACATAATCCCAACATGATTGTTTCTAAAATTTACATGGAATAATAAGCATTGGGAATCCCCAAGATAGTTTTGAAGGAAAAAAGGAAATGGAATTCACTCTCAAAAACTTAAGATAAATTTGAAATAGCGAAAGTTAAGAAATTTGGGTTCAAAAATAGTCATACAGGCCTATAGAACAGAATATAAAGCTGAGAGTCATTCCAAATATACATGGGGATTTGTATAAGAAAGAAGTGATTATTCAGATTAAAGCGGAAAGCAAGAATTATTTAATATATTGTGCTGGGTCAATGAGCTAACCATTCTTAAGAAAAGTAAAACTACATCCTTACCTCACAGAAAGTACAGAAATGATTCCATATGGATAAATGCTTAAATGCCAAGAGCAAAATTTAAAAGTCTTCATAAGAAAATGAAGGAGTAAATATTTTTATTATCAGAGTAAGACAGCATTTCTTCAAGAGACATAGATAACATACAGAGAAAGTACAAATAACGGATAAAAGGAAAGCTAGATACATTTTACAACATTAAAATGAGCAATATAACTTATGAATGACAATGATATAATGTATTGAAAAACAAGTTACAATTAGAAAAAGACATTCATTTTGCATATTACTGACACAGGTAAATATTTTGAATATGTGAGGAATGTCTAGTTATTCAGCAAGAAAAGTACAGCTATCAAATAGAAAAATTATCAAATGTTTGAATGAGTAGTTTCTAAGACAGGAGATACTCTTTAACATAGGCAGACCTTGCTTTGCACAATTCTGATATACACACATTACTCATCATAGTTTAGTTAAATAACACAAGTTCCCCAACAATATGCTTCTCTCAGAATTTCAAGCCTTTTTCCAAAACTCTTCTTTTGAAGGATTCCAGTAAATTAATCAAGACTCACCTGGAATGGGTGGAGTCAATCCCCCCTAATCCAAGGTTAGTACCCACAATCGGGTGAATCATATCTCCTTGGAGATGATCTAATTGAGTTTCCAACCTATAGTACTGAATAGTATTCCTACAAGATTGGATCAGTTTTAAAACATGGCTTTTCTAGTCTAGGCACAAACTTTGCTGCTAATTATTCATTTCACAAACTGTTAAGTAAATAACAGATGTTTATCATGGTAAGGGCCTCGTTATGCAACTTTTTCTTAAGTCTGTGGGTGATCGGTCATTGCACATCTGTCATTCAGTTCACATGCAGACAGCAACGTGGATAGCTGTTATACTTCCCTGTTTCCTAGTGATAACACTATGCAACGTTTCACAAAAGTGAAGATCTGAAAGAGGATGCAATGATGAAAGTACAGCGTGAAATGAAAAGTGATAACGTTAGAAGTGGAATTTAAGTATAATACAAATGAGATTACAGAAGGACTAGCTGACCAAGGAAATTCTGACACTGACACCACTTGAGAGTCTATAGTTGTGAGGCCAGAGGAATGTGGTAAAGGCAAACTAAATAACATGAATTGGGAACAAAATCATAATGAAAAGGTTGATGATGATCCAGAGGAAGTGATCCTGGCAAAAACAAAGCAAAACAAAACACCCCAACTTCACAATAAAGGAGTTGTCATTCATGACAATGAAAGTGCAAAGGATAATGTTGGTAGAAAGGGGTACGGCAATTTGTCAACGCAGAGGAAAACGCCTTGGTCCATATCACAAATTATACAAGCAGAGGCAAGTTCTGCTTGTATTAATCTTGATAATTTTTTATAAAGGACTAAAATGTTAATTCTCAATGTTTCTTATGTTTTCAATTACAGTGTACTAAATAAATATTAGCATTGCTATTTTTCATTTCCCTATACATTTGTAACCAATAGCAAGACAGTTTTTAACATTTTGAAAAACGTTTTTAAAGTTGACAGAAAAATTAGAATTTTCCCATTGATTATTAAGATCATGTTGTAAGAAAAAAAGATCATGTTGTATGGTTTCAGCCTGTACAGTCACTTTTACAGGACCACAGATTCTGCATTCAGTCTGCAGAATGAGGACTGCCTGCACTGCTAATCAGGCCATCTAATCAGATCACGATGAGATACCATTTCAGAGCCATTTGACCAGGAATATTTTAAAATCTGAAATGGACCTTTGTGTGGTCAGCCTTGACTCCATGATATTGACTCCATGGTGGCTTTTTGTGGACCCAGCTCTCTTGGGCAGGGGGAGGAAGAAGCTGCCCAGATCACTCTCATTTTAGGCCTACTCACCAACGCGTCAAGAGAATGGGTTCATAACTTTTCTCAGCCCAGGAATTCATCAGCGGTGCAAAGACTGCTGACTGTAAAACAGGTGAAACAACGCTGAGAGAATGCAAAACCATGACTTCGTGATGTTTTTATCTATACTGACCTGACCTCAACAGCAGGACAAGCAATAGTTTGAACATTTTACAAAACCCAATACCCCTAATTCCCTTTTTTTTCTTTTAAAGAAAAAGCATCTTTTGTCTCCACCCAAGTTTTTACTTGGTACTTCAGACAATAGAGTATACACAATCCCAAGTGTTGCCCATATTTATGGCCACATGGGGCAGATACAGCCAATTCTTTTTATCCAAGTTAGTATAATAAGGAAACAAATCTGGTATTCTAGACTTGTTCAAAGCCATACATAAAATATTTTTAAGGATAACCCTAACGTATATTTATTTTCATCCAAATTTGGGTAAAACATTTATTTTTTCTCTCTATTCTTCAGGTTGGATAGTTTCTATTGATCTATCTTGAAGGTCATGGACTATCCTCTGTCATCTCCATTTTGCTAATGAGCCCCTTCAGTGGTTTACTAATTTTAGATTTTGTATTACTCAGTTCAAAAATTTCTATCTGATTCTTTCCCAAAGTCTCTGTTTCTGTGAGTAGAATTTCAATTTTCCACTTATTTCAAGGATGTCTGCCTTGACTTCATGTAGCATGCTTATTTAGATACTTTGAAGTCTTTGATAATTCCAACATCTGCATCATCTTGGGGTCAGTATTGATTGTGTTTTCCCTTGAGAATAAGTTAATTTTCCTGGCCCTTTTATGCCAAGTAATTTTAATTGGAACCTGGAAATTTTAAATATTATTTTGTGGTCTCTGGGTTAAGTTACAATCCTCTAGATCCTCTGGAGAATGTTGATATTTCATTTGTCTGTTTGTTTTATTAAGAGATGGACTTCATTAAGATCAGACTGCAAATTTCACTTTACTTTTTGTGGTGGCAGCTCCATTGTGAGTTTCGTTTTCAAAGCCTTTGCAATATTGTATTGGGTCTCCCCCCACGTGCACGGTTTTGGGGATTAGAGTGGTTTATGTGGTAATTTACTTCTAATAGACTTCACTGTGCTATTTTGGGCCTATTCTGCACCCATCGTGCTCAAGGTGAAGGTCAGAACATGGGTCAGTTTACACATAGACTTAGGGGCACTGCTTCTTCAGCTCTCTCTTCTCCTGGATTTCCCCTAAACCATCCTCCCAGAAGCCCTTGTTTTGAGTTCTTTTGAGAAACATGAATTTCTTCCATAACTGTAATTACTCAAGAAGTTATGCGCTTCCAGGAGACTTGGCCCATCCTTAAGGTAAAGCAGTAGGGAAAAAAAGAGGGAGAAAATAATGAGGATTTCACACACACTCTTCAGACTAAAAGGGCCCATTAACATGAAAAAAGAAAGTGTGTTTTAGTCCATATGAATCATTCTTAAAAATGTTAAGGAAAAAAGTAAGTTGCAAAACTGTGAATAATATAAAAGTTCATATAATATATAGAACCAAAACAATATTATATTACCCATGGATGAGAAGAATGTTCACTGACTTCTAGAATAACATTTATCTCTGAGACTAAATATAGGACTTATTGGAACAGAGGGGTATACAAGTGGAGATACAGCTTTATCTAAAATGCTTTACTCTTCACAGATATGTCAAAATTAAAATACAAGAAATGCATATGACAATACTGGGGAGTGAGTGCACTGGCATCTAAAATACATTTTCTGTATCTTTCTTTATATGTGAAATATTTCATAATTTATTGTATTCTAGTTTTTCGTCCAGTTATAGTTCCTTTTGCTTAGTGAGTATTTTGAGTTAAGAAAGTGAATATTTCCATTATTAAAACACCACACAGACATTACAACAAATTTGGAAACTATGTAAAATGAATCATCATAGCCTCTTCTTCTCCTAGCATGATCACTGCAGATTCATTCATTCAATCACCCATTCATTTATTCATGTATTGACTCATTGAAAAACATTTACTATACCATTTCTAAACCCTGGACATATGTTAAAAAAACATAACTACTATTACAGAGCTTTAATGTAGTTGGATAATATCCATAATAAGCAAATAACAAACCATACACACTTATATATACAGAGAGAAAGAGAGAGAAAGAGAGAGAGAAACAATAGTGATGTTCTTTTACAAATATCCTTCAAGTCATCTTTATGCATCGTTTTATATAATTGAAATAAACTATATAGTATTGATCATAAGCATAGGAGCAAATTAGATGGGAGATAAAAATAATAGATACTGAATGACAGGTAATTATGCCACTGTTTTAAATTTATTTTTACTAACTTTACCCAATTTATAGAAAAATGGCCAATTATTCAGTTTTATCAATAGACTTTTTTTTTAGGATACAGAAAATCATTACTACAATAGTTTGGCAATGAAAGTGGAATTATTTATCTCTATTTTGCTTTCCATGTCTGAAGGGAAATAACAAAAAGCCTTTCAATTTAGCAATTTTTCTAGCGGAGAGCTGCAACCCTGTTTAACCGTTGTTAGCATGGCTGGAACAGAGAAACGACACTCCTATTGTTTAAGTAGTGATCAGAATTGGAAAGCAAATCCATCTGAATCAAGGGTAAAGGAAGTAATCTATTTCTTGATTTGGAATAAAGAGCAAAAGTTAAAAAGAATAATAAGACTTCCATTTTTCAGCTTCAGCATTTAAAGAGCTGGGAAGTCATAACCCTCATTCTTACAAAAAGAAAATCAGTAACTTTTCTTGGGCATGTCAAAGGACCGAGGCAGAAAGGAAAACCACCACCCTAGAATCTAGAGAATCAGGAGAATAAAAAAAAAAAAGAAACAGCAAGATCTGATTATTCAGTGATGAGGACTCTAAAGCCCTTAATTGGCAAGACTATTTAAATCATAATTTTGATGAATGGCTGGAAACTAGATACTGGTTACCATGAGAGTGAGAAACTCCTGGGGAGTGCAGTCTTTGGGGGCACCCCTCATTTTGTGCTTCATCTCCAGAAATCCTACAGTTCATTGTGGTGCCCTCAGCTCTACCAAGAATAATCACTGCGAAGCATACTCAGAGGTTTGTTCATAACAGAAGGGAGATGCATTTTCCAGAGACTTATCCTAGCTGGAGTGGGGAGGCATTCTTCCCCCTGCAGCCCCCTCCGGCCCTCCTCTCTCACATTAGGGAGGGAGAAAAGAGTAAACAAAAGGTGGATTGGGAGAAGGGCAGTGCATCGGGTAAAGGGTTATAAGACTGAAGCAAGGCTTGTGAAGATGACAGCCCTAGGACACAGGGGTACCGGAAGACTTAGATTGAAACAAGTTTATAATCAGGTCCTCTACATCTGCTACTTTACCATGAAATCATTAGGACTCCAGTGAAATAACAGTGGATTTAAGCTGAAAGAGTTCCAAGACCCAGAGTCTCTGAAGAGATATATTTAAGGAAGCCCAATCTCAAGAGGGAAGACAAAAAAGAACCAGAGAAACTTGAAATTTGTGGCAACTGTAGCTGTAGCAAATGTTAAACACAGCCCAAATATTAGCCAGATTAACATAAATTCCCATGCAAAATCTTATCTCAATTGTTTACTTAATTTTCAGCAGAAAATTTAAAGGCATGTCAAAGGCATGCAAAACACAGTTTGAGGAGAGAAAGCAATCATCAATACCAGACTCAGACTCAGGTATGACACAGACATTGGAATTACCAGCCAAACTATAATTTATATGTTAAGGACTCTAATGGAAAAAGTAGACAACATGCAAGAATAAGTGGGCAATGTAAACAGTGAAATGGAAATGTTAAGAAAGTTCAAATGTGTATGTTAGAAATAAAAATTATTTCAATGGAAATTAAGGACGTGGACCCATCAATAGACTTGATGCAGCCAAATATAAAATCAATGATCTTGAATACAGTTGACTAGAAACTGAAATACCAAGAGCAAAAAAGAATGAAAAGGAAGAGAAAAATGGTATTGAATTTCCAAAAGCAGTGAGACAATATAAAAAAAACGCAACAAATGCATTTTCAAGAATTTAAGAAAAAGAAGAAACAGAGTGAAGCGGAAGAAATATTTAAAGTTTTATTAATAAGGTAAGACATTCCAAAATCAATGACAGACACCCAATTAAAATCCAAGAGTCTCAGAGAACACCAAGCAAGATAAATATCACCAACAGCAAGGCATATCATATTCACACTGCAGAAAACCAAATGCAAAGAGAAAATCTTTAAACAAACTAAGGGTGAAAAATCACTGTTTCAGTTTTGTTAATGCTTTTGGAGTACAACATACCTGTAATGGTTTGGCTTTTTAAAGTTATACACTTACAGTTCTAAGTCATGGAAATGCAGAAATTAAGGAATCAACTAGAGAATACCTTCACTCAAAAAAGGCTGATAAACAGACTTTGATGAGAGATGTGAACGAAACTCATCTGGATAGAACTAAAATGAATCAGAATATAGGATAAAGGATGATATGGTCCATATTGTAAAATTTCCACTTCTGTGTGAGAAGAAAGGGAGAGATGTTTATCTGGTGTGAAATTTATACTTTGGGTAACACATTACCTAATTTAACTTGTATGGTCAGTTTAGTTGAACACCCTAATTACAGGAAATCTTGAAAAGGGCATAGGGTTTTGTTGCATTGTCCAGGTAAGTGTGATGCCCCATTAAATCCAAGATAATTTAGGCAGAGAATAAAAAAAGTATTTTCAAAGTACCCTTGGGGTACTGGGGAGCAAGAAGGAAATGTTCAACTTCTCCATTTGGAGAATTTTTGATATTCTCACAAGCAGTGGGGACAACCAAATCAATAGACTGAGTACGCATTCTTGGGGGTTGCCCCTATGAAACGTATTCCTGCAAAGGAGAAGCTAAGCCTACTTAAAATATGCCTAAGAGTCACCCCCCTCCCCCAGAGAACTTTTTTTGTTGCTTAAATGTGGCTTCTCTATCTAAGCCAACACAGCAGGTGAACACACTGCTTTACCCACTACATGAGACATGACTCCCAGGGATGTAAGTCTCCCTGGCAATGTGGGACAGGACTCCCAGGATGAGCCAGGACCCAGCATCATGTGACTGAGAACGATTTCTTGACCAAAAGAGGGAAGAGAGAAATGAGACAAGTTAAAGTTTCAGTGGCTGAGAGATTTCAATCAGAGTAGAGAGGTTACCCCAGAGATTATTCTTATACATTATATAGACATCTCTTTTTACTTTATGGTGTACTAAAGTGGCTGGAGGGAAGTACCTGAAAATGATTGAGCTGTGTTCCAGTAGCCTTGATTTTTAAAAATGATTGTATAATGATATACCTTGTAAAATGTGACTGTGTGATTGTGAAAGCATTCTGTCTGATGCTCCTTTTATCCAGGGTATGGACAGATGAGTAAAAAAAATATGAGTAAAAAATAAAAATAAATAATAAGGGATTTGAAGGGTAATTTAAATTGGGTAGATTGAAATATTATTGGTCATTGAGAGGGAGAGGTAAGGGATATGGGATGTGTGAGTTTCTTCATGTTTCCTTTATTCATTTTTTTGGAGTGATGCGAATGTTCTAAAAATGATCATGGTGATGAATACACAGCTATGTGATAATATTGTGAGCCATTGATTGTACATCACATATGGGCTATATGTGTGTGAGTATTTCTCAATAAAAATATTAAATAAAGAAAAGAAAAAAGGAAAAAAAAACTGACCATGCCTGAGGTTTCTCTGTCACAAGGGAAATCACATGGAGACATCTGCTTTCCTTCTGTCCTGGCTTCAGGTTTCAAATAGCTCTCTCAGTTCTGGCATCTCTTGCATTTCCTTCTGCATCTCCAAACATCTGTGTCTTTATCAGCTATGAGCTCTTTCTGTGTTTTCTGCCTTTTATTCTCTTTATAGAGGACTCCAGTAGAAGGATTAAAACCACCTTGGATGGGCAGGGTCACGTCTCCATGGAAACAACCTAAACAATGTGTCCCACCCAACAACAGGTCGGGCCCAACAAAAATGGATTAGAAGAACATGACTTTTCTGGGATACATAACAGTTTCAAAGCAGCACAATCACCTTAATTTATAGAAAGAAAGGTAAAAATTACAGTGAACTTTTCAACAGAAACAATATATGCAGGAACAGAACTGAGTAAAATTTTTAATGTGTTGAAAGAAGAAACCACCAACCTGGGATTCTAATTTCAGTGAAATTATCCTTCAAAAGTGAAGGTTAAATAAAGACATTCTCAAGCAAATAAAAATTGAGGAAAATTCATTACCAGAACAATTTCCCTGAAAGTTATGACAAATCTTCTATAAGCAGAAAGGAAACTTTATAGGTCAGACACTTGGATCTACATGAAAAAAAGGAAGAGCATCAGCACAGTAATAAATGAAGATAAAATAAAATATTTTTTCTTATTTTAAATTGTTTTAAAAGATAACTATTTTCATATACAGTACTAGCAACAATGCATTTGGTGATTATAACATTTGAATAAGTGATATAAATGAAGCAATATCATAAGAACTGGGAAGATTGAATTGGGGGTACTTTACTTTAAGACTCCTGCACTCGATGTGATGTGACTATTGTTATTTGAACATTGAGGTGTAATAGAGATGGGTTAAAATGAATATTGTAAACTCTATAATGCCTACAGTTTTTTAAAACAAATAAAGTTGTATGTTAAGACAGTAAATAAAATGTAATCTTATTAGTTGCTCAACTAAAGGCAGAGAAAAAGGGAAGGGTGAAACAGAGAACAAATACAACAAGCATGAAATCATTATAAACATGGTTTATATAGTTTCATTAATATTGAAACTATACAATTACTTTAAATATTAATGATCTAAATATGCCAATTAAAGTAGAAATTGCAAGAATGGATAAAAGAAGCAAGGCACAACTATATATTGTCTACAAGAAATTATGACTATAAGGACTCATGGGTTAAAAGTGAAGAGATGAAAGAAGATATACTCTGCTTATGCTAATCAAAAGAAAGTTGTATTAGCTTTATTAATTTCATACTTGTAAAAGAAAGATTACTGGAGATAAAGAGGGAAATTGCATCATGATAAAATGGCCAATTCTCCAAGAAGACATGGCAACTCTAAACTTGGATGCTGCTGACAACAGAACATCAAAACACATAAGACAAAAACTAATAGATCTAAAAGAATATATAGACAAATCCACCATTATGGTTGGAGACTTCAATATCTCTCTGTTGTTGTCAGATCAAGCAGGCAGAAAATGAATAGGGATATAAATGATATAAACAGCATTATTAATCAATTTGATCTCATTGACATTTATAGAATATTCCATACAACAACAGCAGAAATCACATTCTTCTTGAGCTCACATGGAACATTCACCAAGATAGACCATATCTTTGACCATAAAATATATCCTAACAAATATGAAAGAATAGAAATCATGCAAAAAAGTATGGTTCAGACCACAATGGAATTAAATTAGAAAAGAATAACAATAATATCTAGGAAATCCTCAAATATTAGGGAATTAAAACACTCTATATCACACATGGGTCACAGAAAATGTCTCATGATAACTAAAAAAAGTAAAATTAAAAATAGAACATTAAGTTTATAGGATACAGTCAAAGCAGTACTTAAAGGAAAATTAATAGCATTAAAATACACATATTAGGATGGAAGAAATATCTAAAAACCAGTAATTGCATTCCTAACTTAGGAACCTAGAAAAAGAAAAGCAGTTTTAGTCTGAAGCAAGCAGAAGAAAAGATACAATAAAAATTAAGGAAGCAATCAGTAAAATTAAAAACAGGAAAACAATATTAAAAAAACAATGGAAGAAAAGTCTGATTCTTTGGAACTATTAATACAAATGTCAAACATTTAACCAGACTAGTCAAAAAAAAGAAAAAAGAGGGACTAATACTGTTGATCCCATGAGTATTAAAACAACAAAGGGACACTATGGACAGCTCTAAGCCTACAAATTGATAACTTAGATTATATGGATCAGTCCATTAAAAGATAAAAATGACCACAACTCATTCAAGGAGAAATAGATAATCTAAGTAGTCTTAAATTTATTACAGAAATTGAATCACTAAGCAACATCCCTCCAAAAAAACTGCACCAAGTTCAGATAGTTTTCACAGTTAAATTCTCCCAAACATTAAGGAAAAACAATACCAATTTTCTTCCAGAAAATGAAGCAGTTAGAACATTTCCTAATCCACTCAATGAGTCCAGCCTTGCAGCTACCATACAGCAAAGAAAAACTAGACCATATTTCTTGTGAACAGTGATGCAACATTCCACAACAAAATATTAGCATTAAAGTAGAAGTCCTATCTAGTGCAATAGACAATTAAAAGAAATAAAATTGGAATGGATTGAAAAGTAAGAAATAAAGTTTTCTCTATTAGCAGAAAACATGATTTTCTATATAAGAAAGCCCCAAAAGGTTGACAAATATGGCAAGATTACAGGAGACAAGGTCAATTGACTTTATGGTTAAAATGTCAGTTCTCCCAACTTGATATATTGATCCAATGCAATCCTTAAACAATCCCACCAAGCCATTTTTTATATATTTACAAACAGATTCTAAAATTTATATAAAATTGCAGAAACCCTAGAATATCCAACACAATACTGAGTAAAAACAAAATTAGAGGACACACAGTGCCTGATTTCAAGAATTATTATAAAGCGCCAGTAATGACCATGTTGTATTAGTAATAGAAAAATACAGTTAGTTTAAGAAGTTCAGTGTCATGGTTAGGGACAGGTGTCAACTTGGCCAAGTTGTGGTACCTGTTCATCTGATTGGGCAAGCGCTGGCCTGTCTGTTGCAATGAGGACATTTCATAGGATTAGGTCATGATCACGTCAGCTACATCCACAGCTGATTCCATTTGTAATCAGCCAAAGGGGAATGTCTTCTGCAATTAGTGATGCTAAATCCAACCATGGGAAGCCTTTTAAGGAGGACTCAGAGGAGACAGGTTGCATTCCTGCTTTGGCTCGTGGGCCTCTCCTGTGGAGTTCGTCCAGGCCATCCATTGGAGTCATCGGCTTCACAGCCTGCCCTGTGGATTTTGGACTCTGCGTTCCTACGGTCATGTGAGACACTTTCATAAATTTTATATTTGCAAGTGTTCCCTGTTGGTTCTGTTTCTCTAGAGAACCCTGACTAATACATTCAGAAATTGGTCTATACATATATGATTAACTGATTTTGTCAGAGGAGAATAGACAATTTAATAAGGAGATTTGTCTTTTTAACAAATGATGCTGGAACAACTGGACAGTCATATATGAAAAAATGGCCTTACAATGTACGCAAAAATTAACTTTAAATAGATCATAGATATAAAGTCAAATGCAAAACTACAAAAGGTCTAGAAGAAAACATAGGGAAAAAATCCAAGTGAATTTGTGTTTAGTGATGGGTTTTTAAATTCAACACCAAAATCATGATCTGTGCAAAAAGAATTGATAAATTGATACTTACTAAAATGAGGAAATTCTCCTCTGCAAAAGACACTGCTAAGAGAATGAAAAGACAAGATCCAGACTGGGTGAAAATGTTTCCAAAGCAAAGACCTCACTATCCAACCACAGCAAATCAATACATTCAATTTTAAATAATGGGCCGAAGATCTGAACAGTGTCCTCACCACAGAAGATATGAAAATGGCAAATACATTATGAAAGATGATCAGCGTCATTTTTCTTTGGGAACATGCAAAGGAAAACCACAATGAAATACCACTAAACAAAAACTGTCAATACTAATTACTTTGTGAATATGGAGCCATGAGAACTCCCATTCATTGCTGATGGGAACATAATATGGTTCATTCCACATAGTATAGAAGACCATTTATTTTTTCTTACAAGACTTAATATTACCTTACTATACAATCCAGCAATTACACTCGGCATTAGTTTCCTAGAGCTTCCATAGCAAATTGCCACAAACTGGGTGATGTAAAATAATATAAATATATTCTCTCACTGTTCTGTAGGCTAGAAGCAAGAAGTCAAGGTTTCAGTAGGACCATGCTCCCTCTGGAGCCTCTAGGCAAGAATCCTTTCTTGCATCTTCATAGCTTCTGCTTGTTACTGGTCATCCTTGACATTCCTTGGCTTATAAGAGCATCACTCAAATCTCTGCCTCCTTGACCTCCTTCACTGTCTCTCTGTATCTCTTTCTCCTTGAAAGCCAGAAGTCATATTGATTTACAGCCTACCCTAATAAGGTATGATCTTATATTAACTTGATTACACTTGAAAAGATTCCATTTCCAAATACAGTCACACTCACCGGTATTGGGGATGGAGACTTGACCTTCTATTTTTTTTTCAACACAATTCAACCCACTACACACTCTTTGGTACTTAACCAACAAATTAAAAATGTATGACCACAAGCTTTACAATGATTATATGGATAGTTTATTTAAATATGCTTATGGTTAAGCTAACAAAACAAAACTAAAAACTTATGACCATGAAAAAGTTTGCACATAAATCTGTACAACAACTTTATCCTTAATTGCCAAAAGCTAGAAGCAAACAAAGTGTCCTTCAGTAGATGAATGGATAAACAGACTATGGTAGATCCACACAATGGAATATGATCCAGTGATATAAAGGAAAGATTTGCCAAGCCATGTAAAGACATGGCTGAATTTTGAATGCATATTGCTAAGTTAAATAAGTCAGTCTGGAAAGTCTACATACTGCATGATTTCATTTCTTATTCTGGAAAAGCAACTATCAATATGCTAAACAGATTAGTGGTATCCAGGTGAGAATGAGGAAGGTTGAGTAGGAGATGCATGGGAGACTTTTTAGGGCTGTGAATCTATTCTGTGTGAAACTCCAAGGGTGAATACATGGCATTATGCTCTAATGTAAAAAAGAATGAACCATAAAGTATGAAAATTTTAAAATATATACAGTTTAGAAGATTTGAGTCTCAAAATTGAATGCAGGTAGTGACCAAAGGCTCTAAATGTATACAAATGAGGGAGACAATTACACTGAAGAGGATAGGGAAGAAAGTGCTGAACTAATTAAATTTGGAAATTAGCGGAATCTGTAAGACTAAAGGTCAAATGACCTGTAAATAAGCAATGTCTTCTAGTTTATATAATTATTTTCCATGAGGGTGCAAGTTAATTCTGAAACACTATACGTGCATATTAGAATTGAACCGGTGGGATCCAGTTTTTCTCTTTTGGACTAGGAGGGAAGAAGGCTAAAATGATCCATGTGGTAATGGTGACATCTGGCCTTGGTGACATTTATATGAACTTAGATTTAACTTAATATACAGATGATACATATTAAAATATTTACAGATATGTGTATATGCACAACTGACATACATATCTATATTTCTGTCATCTGAGAGGTCCTAGAACAAATGAGGCCCCGGGAGCTACAAGCATACTAATGCTCAGAACTTCATTTCTTAATACTATTCTCCAGTAAAAGAATCATGGCTTTTAGAGAAATGGCTGATTCTATGCATGGGGAAGGAAATATACAAGATGAGCCTGGATCGTCTTCTAGTGGAGGTAAAGAAGTGCCCCAAACAAACAAACCAAACCAAATTTACATTGAATGGATCATATCAAAAGAATACAGAAACCAATTGAAAGAGCCCCTAAAAGCCAAAGATGGAAAAGTTTGAGCAACAAAGTTAAAAAGTAATATTGGGTTATAACTACAGTATAAGATTGACTATCTATGAGTCCATAGTGGTGTATATCGATGATTTAATAAATAAATGAGGGAGAAATCACCCATGTAGAGGAATTCAAAATAATTAATTTAGACATTCCACCCTAAAAAAGGAGGAGCATACTTTCTTCTAAAGAATACAGTGTGGAAGCGGGGGCGGGGGTGGGGACAGTGACTTTGTAGAGAAACCTGGTAAACACTATATCAGTCAAGTATTAAAGGCTACCACTAACAGTTTTGTAAGTCATGTTGACAGGAGATACTTCTGATTTATTGTGATGAGAAGGGCACTTTACTAACTGTGGCTTTCCTCCCCCAAGCCCATAACCCCAGTCTAATTATGAGGAAATCATCAGCCACATTCAACTGAGGCACATTTTACGTAAGATTGGATGAGTACTCCTCAAAACTGTTAAGGAAATCACAAAGAGAGCATGAAAAACTGTAACAGCCAAGAACCATGACAACTAAGTCCAATGTGGCATCCTGGATGAAATCTTGGAAGAAAAAAAAAATAAGCAAAAACTAAGGAAATCTGAATAAAGTATGGACTGTAATAAAATGTATCAATATTCATCCATTAATTGTTACATGTCTACTATACTAATAGGAGATGTTATTAATAAGGGAAACTAATGGTGGGTACAAGGGAACTCTCATATTTTCCTACTAAAAACGATATTCTATCCCTTCTTCAGTGATTTGAATCAGAGAATTTATAACTTTCTAAATATCCTGTGCATTTGTGTCTGTGTGCATCTGTTCTGTTCCATTGATTGGTCTACTTATGTGTCAATAATAAACTGTTTATTTATTATGGTTTTATAATAAATGTAATAGCTAATAGAACAAGTCCCTCCCAACTTTTCTCCCTATTAATGAGTTAATAATGCCATTTCTGTTTCTTTATCCTTTTAAATTTTAGCTTTAATCAATTTGACTAGCTCATAAGAATAAAACTGGTAAGTATTTTAATAGATTCCATTAAAATTATGTAACAATTTAGAAAGAATCGAAATCTTCTCAGTATTGATTATGTCTATCCAATAGGAGGTTATACATTCTTTTTTTTTTTTTTTTTTTTTTTTTTTTTTTTTTTTAAAGGAAAGACAGAGAGAAGGAAGGAAGGATAGAAGGAAGGAAGGAAGGAAGAAAGGGAAACATCTTTAAACATTTTCTTGTTTTATTGTATTTTGTTTTTCCGTTTTTTGTTACATGGGCTGGGGCCGGGAATCGAACCGAGGTCCTCCGGCATAGCAGGCAAGCACTTTGCCCGCTGAGCCACCGCGGCCCGCCCCTGGAGGTTATACATTCTTATTATACAAGTTTGGGTTTATCATGTTTATTAGAATTTAAAGGTTTAAATCATGGGGATTCTGTATCTTTCTTGCTTTTTTAAATATATTATATTAGACATATATATATATATATATTTGGCTAACATTGTACCTGTAGCAGGTTGAATTGTGAATCCCAGAAAAAAAAATATTTTTAATCTTAGTCCATTCTTATGGTGTTAACACATTGTAAATAGAACCTTTTTAAGATGTCCTTTTTAGTTAGAGTATGGCCCAATTGAGTGAGATTGAGCTTTAATCTTATCACTGGAGACCTTATAAATATAAAGCCACATGGAGAAGAGGCTGCTGGAAGTCAATGGAACCCTGAAGAAAAAAGAATGGACATCGCTATGTGACAGGAAAGCTAAGAAAGGGAAAAATTGCTGGCCAGTCAGAATGTTACTGACCCATGGAGTAAGTAAGCAATACTGAAACCATGAGCCAGTAGATTCCCGTTTTGAGACAATTCATTGTGTGGTAATTATCATTGAAGTTTGGGAAACTAAATAAGGTATCTCACCTTACATTATGTCCTTAGTCATTTTTGTTTGCGCTCACATCATATTTCTTTTCTGTATAATACTAATTACTAATACTAATACTAATTTTCTGTATAATATGTGTTAGTTAGATTCAGTTGTCAACTTGGCCAGGTGAGCATACCTAGTCTTGTTGCTGCGGCCATAAGCCAACGGTACGTGAACCTCATCTGTTGCTCATTACATCTGCAGTCAGCTAGGAGGCGTGTCTGCTGCAATGAGTGACCTTTGACTTAATTGGCTGGTGCTTAAATGAAAGATTGCAATGTAGCACAGCTAAGCAGCTCGGCATTCCTCATCTCAGCACTTGCAGCTCAGCCCAGGCCTTTGGAGATGCAGAAAGAAGTCACCCCGGGGAAAGTTCTTGGAACCCAGGGGCCTGGAAAGAAGACCAGCAGAGACCATCTTGTGCCTTCCATGTAAGAAAGAACCTCGGTGGAAAGTTAGCTGCCTTTCCTCTGAAGAACCAACAAAATAAATCCCCTTTTATTAAAAGCCAATCCGTCTCTGGTGTGTTGCATTCTGGCAGCTAGCAAACTAGAACATAAGGTATCTCACCTTACATTATGTCCTAAGTCATTTTTGTTTGCGCTCTTGTCATATTTCTTTTCTGTATAATACTGCAGAAGACAAATTGAATATATCCTTAAGATATATAATTGTTTTTAGTTGGCTTTCTTGAATTTTTCAGGTATACGGTAATCATATATTCTGAAAATGATGTTTCCTGCTTCTTTTCCAACTTTTCTTCTTTGATAATCTAGTCTGGTTACTGCTCAGTTGTAAATTTAGAATCTGTCTACTCTACCACCTTAAGCAGTTCCTTTCCTGATCCTCTCTTCACCTCTTTCCTATTTATATCCATTTTTAATTGCACACATAAAATTTAGTAATTTCCCAGAAACGGTATTTTGGGTGTAAATTTTCAAGAGTTTCCATGTGCAAATATGTCATTATATTCCTTCCATTAGATTGATTATTTTGATGGGATAGAACTTCTTTTTAAGTTTTCCAAGGAATTTCTCCGTTGTATTTTTGCTTTCACCGTTGCTGTTGAGAAGTCCAATACCATTCTTTTTTCCCTAATTTTTGTCTTGTGGTCTTTTCTCTTACTCTCTCTGGATAGTTCTAATATTTTAAATGTTTCCATTGTTCCTTGAAATTTGTGATTGATATGGTTTGGAGAATGACTGTTTTATTTTTATTTTTTATTTGTTGTTTTCAATCAGAGTGATGGCCACTCAGTGTAAGTCATTTCAGTCCAGAAACTTCAGTTCTCAGAATTTTTTTGTATCACTTTTTTATAAATTCTCTCCCACAGTGTTTGTGTTCTTTTATGAAACTCCTTTTAGTTGTATGTATGACCTGTTTGATTGATCCTCTAATTTGCATATCTTTTCTCACTTAAATCCTACACTTTTGTCTCTTTGTTTTATGTCTTTTGAAATGACCTCACATTTATCATCCATTCCTTCTATGGAATATTTTAGTCCTGATGTCATTTTTAAAGCTCTCCCTTCTGTGTCTCTTTTTGTCACAGCATTCACTTCCTTTTTATATAATTGCAATAAATTATGTGAATACACTTAGGTATGTCTGACTAAAAACAAAAAATAGGAATGTACAAGACAAGTGGAGTGTCTATTTGTAAAGCTCCTGAGAGAGAATTTCAGGAGAAAATAATCCTGAATAAAAACAGAGTTAAGCACAAGGAAATTGACACTGGAATCCCAACCCCATTAGTTGGTGAACA
This sequence comes from Tamandua tetradactyla, assembly GCF_023851605.1. Taxonomy (NCBI): domain Eukaryota; kingdom Metazoa; phylum Chordata; class Mammalia; order Pilosa; family Myrmecophagidae; genus Tamandua; species Tamandua tetradactyla. Next base: position 9,068,709 of record NC_135334.1, on the reverse strand, counting down.
AGGATTCTAAGAACCAAAGTGTAGTCATTACTTAAAACCACCAGCACATCAGTAGCGTGATCACCTAAGTCATAGCAAGAAAGTAGTTTTAAAATCTGGAAATTCTGTTTCACTGAATTCTATAATCCGACAAGGGGCAAAGCAATGTGATTTTAGGGCTTTTGCAAAAGAGTGCACCCAAAATGGGAAAGAACTCGCTCCCCCACTTGGCCTTAGAAATGAACTTGGAGCATTGATACCCTCAAGTCTCCAGGAGGCTGGCCTATCATGTTCAGGAGGATTGGAGCAGTGTACAGAGACCACCAGTATTTAGGGACAGTGGGTTGTTACATGGTAATAGCTGTCAGTAGCTGCATCTAGTGGAACTTGCAATGACTAGCAGGCCAGTGGACAGTATAATTGTATACTGCTTGTTCTGACAGAAATACCCAGGGAAATTGAGGTGCCCCAAAGCAGAAGTAGTATCGACACCATGGAAGTAGGTTTTACCTAAAACAAATATGGGACTGTAACTCATCAACTTCCAGAAACATCTGCAAGAGACTTAGCTGGTTAGGCAAGACCAGAAACAGTTGGGGTAACATAGCAATTGAGGAGTTTGGACGGCAGAATAGCCATAGTCTATGTGTCTATATTCTCAATCACAATTCATTTGGTACCCCATCTGTGAATGGTAATGATACACTGTTTTTGCAAATTTTCCCTGAATGTGCCACCTCAAGCTGCTGCTGAATTTCTTGCTACAAAGACAGACCCAACTCATTTTGGCCCCACATGATTAACAAGCATCCTCTGCAGGTTGGGAGTGCATGTGTCTGCCTTCAAAAGGACTTTTGCACCATTAATGAGAGGGAGAAAGTTTCTTTCAATTACCAATTTGCAGTAACCAGGCAACCTCCTTAGGTCATAGGCTTGGTATACTGCAAAACTGAATGATTGGTAATTGATTTGCAAGCTGGTGCTGGAGGCTGTCTGGCTGCAGTTGCCTGAGCACTGCCCACTCTCAAACCAGATCAAATTCTGAGTTTCATATCTTTTTGCTTCAGGACACCAAAGATATTAGATGGCCTTCGTGAGAGGAACAAGGGAAATTAAGGAGTATCAGGCTACAACATGTAGTTAAATTATGCACCCCTGCAGACATAATGGTGTAGTTTTAATAGGAGGGATCTAATGATCAGAAACAATATATAGAAATGTAGCAGTCACTCATGCAAACTGTGGAGAGGAAGCAGGAGTTCTGCCACAGTGTGAGGACAAGGAGTACACACTCATTTAACATCTGGTGAATGTGTTCCTAAGCTGGTCGTCCAAACCGGATGACTAGTAACTGTTTATTGGAGAAAGACAGCCAGTGTGCCAATTTGAAGGGATTTATGTACCTTAGAAAAGCCATGTTTTAATTCTAATCAATCTTGGGGGAGCAATTGTTTCTTCTAATCTTTACTTAGTACTATAGGTTGGAAACTTGATTGGGTCATCTCCACAGAGATGTGACTCAATCAATTGTGTGTATTAAACTTAATTAGATGGAGATGTGTCTCCACCCATTCCAGGTGGGTCTTGATTAGTTTACTGGAATCCTTTAGAAGAAGAAGCATTTTGGAGAAAGCTTCAAAACACTGCAGAACCACGAAGCAGAGTTCCTTTTGAGAATGACAAGAGACCACCGCAGAGCTGAGCAGAGCCACGAGGCCAAGAGAACCATTCACTAGCCAGTGACCTTTGGAGATGAAGGAGAATGACCCTGGGGGAGCTTCATGAAACAAGAGGCCTGGAAAGGAAATTAGCAGATGATGCCCTTTTCAGATGAGAGAGAAACCCTGTGTCTGTCAAGTGACTTTTCATTTGAAAGAGAAACCCTGAACTTCATCAGCCTTCTTGAATCAAGGTATCTTTCCTTGGATGCCTTATATTGGACATTTCTATAGACTTGCTTTAATTGGGACATTTTCATGGCCTTAAAACTGTAAACTTGTAACTTATTAAATTCCCCTTTTTAAAAAGCCATTCCGTTTCTGGTATATTGCATTCTGGCAGCTAGCAACCTAGAGCAGCCAGTAAGCACTTTGATTACAATACTGTATTAGTATTTTTATCTTTTGTAGATGGACCACACCACTTCCCACACTGACCATCCATACTCTTAACCTGTGAACCCCTCAGATAAAATCAATTCTTAAGAAGTGACACTAGTCTTAGCCCACTTCTCAGAGCTCTTGAGAGTATGCAGACAAAATTAACTATCAAGGATCATCTATTAAAATGTCATGGGTAAGTTTTCTTCATAGATATTATTACTTTCTAAATATGAGATACCAAGTTGTGACAAATAGAATAAACTTTATTTGTCTAACGAATCTTGGTGCTCCAGAACTTTGGGTGTTCTCAATCTTAAATTACTTCCCAACTTTTAAAAATTCAACTGTTCATAAAAAAATCTAGGTATATCTCCAGGATAATTGGGATATCTGACAATATTATGCCCAGGTTCCAACAAGGCAATGACATATTAGAGTTGGAAAGGATATAAAGATATCACAAATTCTCTTATGTATTGCATAAACATTGGCAGAAGGTGGGTAGGGTGAGATATGAGCACTTAATGTTACACTCTGGAATATGAGGCTGATTACTCCAAGTCTGCTCAAACAAGTACAGAAACTAGGCTGAAGGGACCAGTGGAGATTATCGTTCACTTTTTCCCGTCTAGATAGCAGCTTCATGTAGAAGCTCCTCCATCCTTAGAGCTCCATAAAATTAGAAAATGTATTTCTTTTCCCAGAAGTGTTCGTTTACTGTACTTTAATGCAGTTATGATCTCCGCACATTTGAGATATTTCATTTTTGCCATTAAAGAACCAAACCGTGCTAAGTATCCTTGTTAAATTTGCCAGTCTTTTTTTGCATGGGCAGGCACCGAAAATTGAACCTGGGTCTCTGACATGGCAGGGGAGAACTCTGCCACTGACCCACCGTGGCCCATCCCGTCACTCTTTTTATCCTTCCCTACTTTAAAATGGCTGGCCTAAAGTGCCCGTACTCATATGGATTATTCTTTTTTATTTTAGTTTTTCATACATTTGGATTTATTGTGGAAGGGGACCTTAAACACTGTCTAGTACAGTGAATTGTGAACACTAGTAATGGACAGTTATCCATCAGGATAAGGTGTCCATAAATATCACCTGTGGATTTCATTCAAAGCACAATTGTTAGACCCCTTCCCCATGAGTTGCAGGGCTACTAGGTCTGGAAAATGCCAAACCACCTGTTTCAAGGAAGCTCTCAGGAGATTCTGAATTGCAAACCTTTTGTTTGACAAGTGGCTAATCTGTGGTCCTGAGAGGTGAAATAATTTAAAGTTTCATAGCTAGCTTTTGCACAGGCCAGGATTAGAACCCTGGTCTTACCATTCGTTTGCTAGTTTTCTTTATCTCACAGTATGTTATATAAAAACAGCTGGTTGTTTCTCCCACAGAAAGTGCGGGAGGTGATAAGAAGAAACTGATTCTTTCTGCCTTTAAGCTCTGCTCCTTAGATCATAATCTAGTTGTGCTGATATCTTAAAACAAAACCCTGTACTATCTCTCACAACACAGCATGCCAGGCCTCCATGCTGGGCTCTATTGTTTCATCACTCATCAGGCATTTTCTGCTGAGAGCCAGCAAGCTTGGTTTACTTCCATCCCCAGAACCAGAAGCGCTACTTTTGGGCTGATAACCTTGCATTTCATATAAAAAAGTCATTAAAAATTCTGTTTCAATGAATAAAAGAATATAAATGAGGTAATTATGAGCTCCACTTACCTTACTAACCCCATGCATTGTGCAATCATTGATGCTTTCACATGATTTGTTCACTGGAAAAATCTGGAAGATGGAAAACAACATCGTTGGGAAAGAAAAGAGTACTGAGATTTATTCTGTTGTGTTTTTTTTCCCCATTTGGTGGTGGTGGGGGGAAGTGGTGGTTAGAAAGGGTCTTTTAATGTAAGCTGTGAAAAAGACAGCTTGAGAAATGGCTGTGTATTACTGCTTTTAACCCCCATATCCCCTTTGAATAAATTAACTTCAAGTTGCAGAGGTTTTTTCATAACAGCATTTCACACTAGGAAAGCAATATTCATCTGAAACACTCTTTAACTTATATCCATATGATTGTTTTAATTTCCTGGGCGAACACATCTTCCCACACAGCATAAGTTGTCTGTTGAATGTTAGCAGGATGAAGTTGGTGTGTTTAAATGATGTCATGAAGAGGGGAACAATGATATATCCAAATCTGGCCTTGGCCAAGCTACTCGTTTTCTTGAACAAATTGCTTTTGTCTTCCTAGAAGCTCTGCCTTGTCAACCTCCTGCCAAACTCCATGTGTTATTGATGCATTTGTCAAGGTGTCCTACCACCTTTGCCACAAAAGTGGGCACCCCATGACCCAGACTGGCCCACTCATATGTGCTCCTTCTTCTTGATCAATGTGAGCTGTACAGGGGAGAAACATGTGACCCCAGCAATTTCATCAGAGTGGAGATTTGGATAAATTCAATATATGGATATGGAATACAGATGGTCTCTCTTCCTTTTGGATTACAAGTCATAAAAGTGTAGACTTGGGGCTGCCAGAATTCATCTTTCCTGACACATGGAAAAAACATGACTGAGAATGACTCCAACACGCAAAGGGAAGCATAGGCAAGAGTTAGAGACAGAATCAGCAACCTGATGACAGCCATGAATCCACCTGTGCCCAAAGTCTGAACAATCCTTGCACTTTCCCACTGTAATATAATAATTTTCACTTTTTCAGAAGAAAGCCAATTTTAATATGGCTTTAAAAAATTACAACCAAAGGATTCTCACAAATATAGAAAGTGGATAAGCTTTTGCAAATGACAGAATCTAAAATAGGAAATATACTAAGCTGAGATGAGGTGAAGTTCAATGGGTGGCTTCTCATTCTCAGCCCTTGAAAATAGCCAGTCATTGTCAGGTGGGAGTGAAGCAATTAGTTAAATTGCTCTGTGTTTTACCTAACTTGTACCAAGTACCAATAAGTCTTTATCAGTTGGATGGTTTGCAACAACAAAAAATCAAGATACTAAGCATTTGGTAAGGTGCCAAAAATTGTAGTGAATTTCAGGCAAATGGGCTTATTTAAAAATGAGTTGTATATACCAGAAGGAACCTTTCTCTTTCTAACTAATGTCACATTTCTGTGGAAGATAATTTACAAGTGCTAAATTCTCTATGGTACGCTGAAACTGGTATAAGCAAAGGTGGGATGGAAAATCCCACCTTTGCTGGAAAATCCATCAGGACATAGACTTTAGGCCAGAAGAAGATAATTAAATTTGTGAGGCTAAATACAAAGGACTTCCCTCAAGCCTCCTAGGTACATGAACTCGTAGCAGGTAGATAGCATCCCTTTGCACAGTACTTTCCACTGTAATCCAGCCTCGTGTTTGAGGACAAATGATCACTGCCTTAAGCACCCAGCTGAATCTAAGATGGAGCCACTAAGAGGAAAATTTAGAGAATAGAAACTGGAAGGTACATACTTCACAAGATTTTGGGTGTTGGTTACTGATACAATGAACCACCAGGAAAAAATTGCACCAAAACATTACTAGAGTTTTCAGCTAGGCATATTGCAAGATTTCCTCCAAAATCTGATAAATGCACAAAGATATGGGACTGCAATCCCCGAACACCTGAATTACCATCTCCTTCCAATTTATAGTTATGAGGGACAGCAAACCTTGGAGAGCCTCTAATGGAGTCGAGTTGCAGCAGTCAGATTGAATAACTAGCTGACCTTCTTGATTGTGTATGAAATATCCATTCCACTCTCATTTCTCCAATTAAACATAGTCTTGATTTTGTTCCAATATTCCACTTTCTCCTCAAAGCTATATAATTCTGAGCATATGGAACAACCTTCCAGCTCTAGCAATCTAAGCCAATACAGCAATTAATAGCACTGGCTGTGATTGATTTAGGTGCAGCTAGGCATGTGATCAATTCCTGGAAACATTTTATTTTTTTGAGGGATAGCTTCTTTTAGGGAAAATTTCCTTGGTATTATGAAAGAAATACAAAAAGAGACAGTCCCTCTGAACTTCTGCATATATAGTATCTCAAAAAATTGACATGGAATTGCAGAGGCCATCTTGGTATAAGAGGTGCAAAGAGTTAAGTCACCACAGCAACACCTCTGTCCCTGAGGTACTATGTCTACAACTTGGTTCTACTAAATGGAATCCTTGTTTTAGTAAACAGTAAATCCCCTTTTTTGTTTAAACTGGTTTCAGCAATGTCAATCAGGGTTTTATTTTGCTTATTGCTGAAATTACCTTAATTGATAAACTATCAAGGAATCCTCTCCACTTCCATGGAAGAGAATCCTTGCTTTCTCAGTTTAACAAGAGGCAGTAAATTCTATAAACTGCTGTTACCTTTCTGTATGATAGTTTAACTGGAATTATTTTATTTTCTCTCCATAATTATTTACTGTGGATTATGGAGATAAGTAATTTTTTCATTTAGCCATAAGTAGACAGTTAGATCCTGGGCAGCTACATCCGGTCTTAACAAGAGCGGTAGAATATATCCAGAGATTGGATACAAAAGTGAATGAAAGTTGGAATGTGCCTTTGATTTTCTGTCTTTGGAAATGAAAAGGGAGTGAATGTTTTTTGTGGTGGTAGTGGTTTAATCTGTGAGAGACAGAAGAGAACTATTTGGAATTTGATGGTTTTGTGCAGATGATGTCATAGTCTTCCAGATTTCATTCCTTAGAAATGCAACCACTTCCCCACTGGGGTACTTCCCATCACTGTTCACACATGCCCCCCAGAGAGACACACATAGCTCAAGTTAGACCAACCACTGTACCTGCATAGAGTGTATGGATTCAGATGTAGAGGTGGAGAAATACCTAAAGCAGGTCCAGTCAAAGCACCTATTTGAGAAGATGTGATATACATAAAGATATTTGAAGGGAGAAACTCTATTCATTTAGATAGACAGGCAATGTGAATATATGCTTGCAGTTTCTGCGGCCATCTTTTCAACCTTATGGAGAGAACCAGTTTGAGATTTAATACAACACAAAAAGGAAAGCAAAGCCAAAATAGAAAGAGAAACAGAGATCATGGCATTGTTTTAGCTTCTCTATCTATCTACCCCTAAATAGTTTCTAACTTTATGGCTATAGGAGTCAAAGCTTTGTTTGGCTTTAGCTATAGCAGGTCCCAATCTGTGGCCAACTCTGGGATGTGTTCTACATGCAGCACCCCTCTTTTGTGTTCATGAGCTGCCCTAGTGGAAGAACCCCATACCCTCCCGGCCTGGAGAGATATACCATCAGGATATGATCTGGATGTCCTAAAACAAGCCCACTAGGGCCAGCCTGCCTCCAGCAAATGTTTAGGAAACTCAGAGCAATAAGGGAAGGAAGGTCCCCAGGTTCTTTTATCTACTAAGGGATTGCATTTTTTCCAACCAGGCCAAGGCACTTTGTCCTGAGCATGGGACATATTTATGGGTCTCAGAGGAAGGTGGCCAGCTGTACTAGCTCTGGTCCTTATCATAATCCACCTGAAATTTTCCTGGGACCCCAAAGGACAAATATCTTGAGGTGCCCTTCATCTATTTCAGACAAATAACTGCATATTTGGGGCACAGCACACCACTCTCATAGATGTCACCTGTGTGGAGTATTTTTCTGAAATCTTTAGGCAACAGTTGAAGAGGTCATCTGATAAGATCACCCCAGCAGGATACTGTAGCCTGCTTGGAAGAGGGATGGCAACCAACCAACGCACCCCTTGCCCAGCCTGAACAATCCTGTGCAGGTCTAAGACTGAAATTTTTATGTCCTCAATGTTTATCACAACATGTCCAGACTCATTTATGTAAAAGCAACATTTCTCTCCCAGCATAGCACATGCACCCCTAGCAAGCACCTTCGGAACATCCAGCACTCTGCAGTTTCAGAGAACAATGGCTGCTTCACTGTCTTCCTCACATTGGTATAGTCCCAATCATCCAAGTGAGAATTAATTCCCTTTCTATGATACTGGACATGTTATAGTTAGCTTTTTCCAGTTTATGTTTTACCAGTTTCTGGGCATCAGGATATGCACTGCCCAGTGAAAACACTACTGTGTTGTAGGAGAGAGTTGTGTGCTTTGCAGAGGCTATGATGTGCAAAAGAGCCCAGGTTAGGGGTTTTAGAGGATGTAATGTTTCTTTCCCAAGTGATATTGGCAACCAGATACCCTAAGTTATATAACCCCCACAATTGTGGCAGAAAGGGCTTCTACAAATGATGCCCACATCCAATGAAGAGTCCAGCTTCCCTTAAAGCCAATGTTAGTTTTATTCCCCTTGACCTATCAGTTAGGTGATAAATGGGAATTTCTACCCTTATTTTTAGTTGGCTGGGAATTAGTGTATTTCCAGTCCCCATAGAGGTCAGCAGAAGTCCATCTGGCCACCTTGTTTGTACAGTGCACATTTTGACATAGGTGGTTGAGAAGGCTCTCCCTCCTGGCAGTGTTTCTTATTCTCCCTCCTACACTGCCCACAGGATGCTGCCAATGCAAGGGCAGGTGAGCCTGGATGTAAGGTCTATCCAAACAACCATGTAATGTTCCAGTCCTAGGAGAACACTTGTGATATTCCATAATCCAGTGATACTGCATATGCTTGAGTATAGGTGCCTCCCTTGTAGGCACCAGTCATTGCACATTGGACTTCCTCGTCGTATATTGCAATAGTATTGTTGCCATGGTAACATGAAATTTGGGCTTAAAGGCATCATCCTCAGGATAAAACCATAAAATTTGGTCACAGTGGTCATTAGGAGCCTCTCAGTGTTGTTCATGTTTTTTACAAAGGGAGAAGTTCTCTTCCAAGTTTGTGGCACTCCATGATAGGAGTCCTTGGGCTTTGAAAGATGTCTCCCACATCCAGTGGAGTTGAGCATACTTGTCTATAGAGTGGTTTGTGCACTTTATACATGCAGTGGACTGGTATGATCCACCACGTTGACAGGTTGGAATGATGCCAATCTGTCATCATGGTAGTTCACACTTAATAGACATTTATGTTCACACAAATAAGTGATGGATTTGATCCCTATACTAAATCTAACTTTGGAGATCAAATATTGGAGCAAATATGCACCCAGAGATCCAGAAAATGGGAATTATAAAGATGAAGTGTTTTCATGCCAAGTAATTTAATGTCTCTGTTACAGGTACCTATAAGCTGGAATTTGTATTCATCAAAGAGGAATCTTTTCAAAGATCCCAGTTTCCTTATCTATAATTCAAATAAGAGAATCACTAAAATCCTCTCTTTCAAGGTTTTGTATGTTGCCCTTTTGAAATTCCATGTGCTTTTAATTTTGTTAGAAGACGTGGGAAATCATTCAAGTGTCTCCTTTTTTAACTCCAGTCTGGAATGAGTGGCACTGTTTCAGCCCCAATTCCTGATACTCCAGCACTCTGTGCAGCTTGGTTGCCAAGGCATGTGGTGCTGAGGTGCGAAAGTAGGAGGATGTGTGGGGGTTTATGGCACTGACTCATTTAGATGAGTAGGGGCATTTCTGTTTTCCTAGCCCTCCATGCTGGAAAATTATGGTGCCCCTTCTCAATGGCTCTTTTATTTGTTTGTTTCATGACCTCTGTTAGCTTCTCACAGCTTACTGCATTCAATTTATCTTACAAAGTCCATTAACTATGCCTCAACATACCATTTCAGCCTCAGCTCCAGCCACCCACAGATTTTGTTATATCCCCGACAAACAGTTTGCTTGACAAAGCTATCTCTTTCATATTCCATTCTCACTGCTGAAAATACTCTTGCCCTTATTTCTCCACCAAGAAATGTCTATCATTCAGAACACAATCTAAATGGCACCTTTTAAGTGAAGCCGTGCCTCCCTCCTAGTGAGCATTAGTTTTGGCTTTAGAGGCCTAATTATATCTTCTATGTCGCATGCTGCACTGGACTGCAGGGTGTGGACTTACATGTCTGTCTCCCACTAAGCTTTGATTTCCTTAATGACTATAGGTAATTTTTGGGGGGGAGGGGGTGTGTGCATGGTCTGGGAATAACTGTAGATATTTTTAGTTTTAGTTTTAGTTTAATCTTTTTTTTTTAATTTTTACATCATCCTACCTGGCACCTGGCCCTTAAGCAAGACATGATAAGAATTTGCTGAATGAATAAACTTAAAAATTTGTGGAATACATACAGTTTTAGACAGGCATAAAACAGGCATAGGTTGCCACAGAGAAAATGAAAAAAGCAGAAGGAGATGATGCAGGAAAGAGAGATCGAGAATAAAGCTAAATATCCTAGAAACTCCCATCATCAAATGAATTCAAAACAGTACTTATTAAAGCCTGATGTGTAGAAGACATTTTTGTTTGCCCTGAAGCCTTAACTCTCAAACGTTATTTTGATGACTTGATATAAATATCAATGTTCGGTGACCTGATGTAAATACCAATGTTAAATGTTGATGTAATGGAAACCAAATGATAATTGTTCAAAATCAAGAAGTCAGCAAGGGTGTGAGTAGTCACAGTAAGTCTTCATAGAGAAGGCAGGACTTGATTTTCCTATGTAAGGACAGAGGAGCTTTAAATACAATTATTGAACAGAAAATATTAAAATTCGAAAGCCTTTCAATGAGCATATGGAATATAAGTTCTGTGACTACAATGACTCTTCTGGGTTGTTTGCATTTTATCCCCATTTCCCAGAACAATACCGAGACATGGTAGACACATGTTAAAAATATGATAGTGAATGAGTTAATGTTGCCAGGCAAATGCCCTCGTTTTAAATTTGCATATACTAATGTTCTGACCTAGGCGAGATTACGGGCAGGTAGGACATTGTGGTTCATGTCAAGCATTCCAGAGTCGGTCACTGAGTTCAGATCACAACTTCACCTCCAACTTTACCTCGCTGGGCTTCAGTTCCTCTATCTGTAGATATGAGAAAGGTAATAGTACCTTCTTACAAAATTGTATGAGTGCTGATACAGTACGTGGACTACGGTAGACACTCGATAAATGTGGTCTATTACTATTAAGCCACCATGCCAAGTAATGTCAGAAATTGAAGTGAAATCACTAGAATCCAGGTCTTCTTCTTCTTGGTTCAGACTTGCTTCAAATCAATGAGAATAATTTATTTCTTCATGAGAAAAATTATTTTAATGGGGCTGAGTATCTAACCAATGATAGGAACAAAATATTCCCTTTGATATCCAGTGACTAGAATAGTTTGTGGAATGGAAATTTCACCATCTATAAATGCCTAAGGTAACTTGGAGCATTTCAATTTCAATTCATTTCATCTCATTCCTGTCACCTTATACATGCATCACTAAGGTCACAGTAGCATAAACATAGTGATGCTAAAATAGCAACCATCTTGCCAGAGGCCAGGAGTGGAACCTTGGCTGAGATGAAGAAGGAAAGGAAAGGAGGTAGAAAGTGGCCCAGTGTCTTGACCTAAGAAAACCCTGAAGGTCCTAGACAGCTTTGCTCAAATATGAACTTGTGGTTTGAAGGAACCTCGGTGTTTTATACCTGATGTTGAAACTACTGAAGTTTCTGACATGAGCCAAAAGGGCGAGTTACATTTTCGTCAGAAATGCCAAAAGGAAGGTGAAGATAAATGAAAAAGAAAATGAGGGAAAACACAACAGTAAATGGTTTATACATTTGAGGGGATAGTTTTTCTTAAAAAAAAAAATAGACCTTGAATACAATTTAAAGTTATTTCTACACTTTTGGGCTATGCTTACTTTGCATAATAAATGAGATGGTAAGCACTCTGTGATTTCCTTTTTTTTTGAGGAAAATATATTTTAAAGGCTCATTAAAATGTAACCTACTGTAGTTGGACATCAGAAAGCTCCCAGAAGCCAAAATTTTGATGATTTCAGCATAAATGAGTCAGAAATGTGTGGCCGCAATTTCCTTTTAAATGAATGGGGAAAAGGGCTCATGGTAAAACCCATTTTGCACTCCTGCTGGACCAGAACCTCCGAAAAATACTCTGAGGCACAAATCACTTGGAACTGTGTTGAAGGAGGCAGCAAGGTGCTGACAGAGGGAGGATAAAGTGAGAGAGATTTACCTGGCTCTGTGTCTTTGATGGAATTCTCTTTCCAAGAGGCTCACTCTGAAGATAGCCATTCTTTTTCCCTTGGCTGGAGTGTGACAAAATAGAATTGTTAGTTATTTTGCAATCTTGTGGGAACCATGTTTTGAACAGAGCTGTGGAAATTGCAAACTCTTAATGATAGGATTATTGTAATGAAATACGAGGGGGGCGTAGTCTTCATTTCAGCTTCTTAAGTCTAAGGGAATTAGTAACGTTTCAGTTCATTTCAAATTGGTGTCTTAGAAACTTTAGAATGTATTTATACAGTCAGCATAGGAGACCGACTTAGAGGTACTGGGAGTGTGTCAGTAATTATCTATGCTGAGGACGGGGTTTAAAAGGGTTTTGCCTTCTTTTTCTTAAGTTGACTGAAGTCTGTGTTGTTTGGTTTGTTTGTTTGAGAGGGAAAGATATTACTCACCTGATCTTGTGAGACTATCTAATTGGATGTAGATATGACTGTGATCAACAAAGATATATTTCCCCTTTGGAAATCAGGACTTCAGAGAACTGCAGGATATTGAGAGTACACAGTGATGATTTTCAAAAAAGACCCAAAGAGATTAGTATTTGAGTCTAAACCCGTTCTCCATATAGTATTTACATGAATTATATGATGAAATCAGGTCCCAAAGGGCACCTTAATTTGTTAATGGGAAACCACATGGAGGATCAACTGATCTCACTGGCATTGAGATTTATCAGGATTTGTGCAGATTAGAAATGATAATGGTATTCTTACCTAGTTTCATCAAATGCCAAAATTAGTTTCTGATATGGAAAGGTATGAGAATGTCATTAAGTGGTGGTTAGTTAGGAATATGGAAAGATAGGTAAGGATGGAAATTAAATGAAAAAATTATATTTTATCTTGATTCCTCAAGATACTTTCGTTCTTACTAGATTACAAACTGAGCTGATTCTTGGAAATCTATTTTCCTAGAGAAAAAGTTGATAATCTTGTGCATATTTAGCCCTCAATAAATATTTATTGATTGAATGAGATTTTTAGGATATATTTTTAGAAATTGACTTAGTGCTAGAAAACGTTACAGAAGATATTCAGAATGACTTTCATAATTCAAGTGTGATAGTGTGTTAGTTAAGGTAATATTGGTTGCTATGACCAATAAACCCAAGAAATGTGAGATGACCAAAACCCATAAAACTTTGAGTCCTAAACAGATGTTCCTAATTGGTGAGCATGAAGCCAGTCTTCTTAGAATCTTTGGTTTTGACATCTCTTAAGGTTTCTGGTGCTCTGGTGGCTAATCAGAGAATGCAAATCGATTGGGTCACCAGAGCCTGGAAGTGACATACTCCAAGTTTGCTCACATCCCATCAGCAAGAACTAGTCATATGGCCCAAATAATGCAAAAGGGACTAGGAAATACATTCCTTGAATGTGCAGCCACTTTCTAACAGTATCTAGAAATCGTGTATATTTAGTAGACAGCAATTTGCCTCTACCACATTTCATCTCTTTAGCCATGAAATATGCACATGAACCTTTTTTTCTGCACATAGAAAATATATGTCCCACAAAAGGGGACAATACAAAATCAAATCTAATTTCTGCATCCTGTTCAAAGTCCAGAAACTTTCTATCATGGCTTCTCTGATCTGGCAACTTATCAACTAAAGTATATTAACTGTTCCCTAAATACCGTATTCCAATACAAGAAGTTGCAACAGGGTTAACAGGGTTAATAAAATGACAATAAAAATTTCCTCTTTTAAAGAAGGAAATGGGAGACATAATGGTATTGGTAAATTACTTTAGGATAGGCATTTTAGATATAGATATGTGTATTTTTATTTAATATCATGCATTACATAATATCCAATGCCAGAGACAAGCTTCTGGGCAGTTTGATATTTGAAATACGACTGAAACCAGGAAACTAGTCAGTCCCTAAACTTTGAGAAATAGAGTATTAGAACAAATAACTTTTTTTACTTCATAGGAAAACACCAGAAACTCACCCTCCCCCCCCCACAACCACACCTAATAACAATGAAAATGAAAAATGGTGATACAATGATAACAGTGGATGGGTTATGGGTCCAATTTCTAAATGTCACCCAGGTGGTGATAATATAAAATATGGCCACCAAAAGGAATGGACATTTTATAATGATTCCAGGGCCATAAATATGCTTTTCCTTGCTGATTTTCCCTCTTTCTCACCCTGAGTTTTTTCACAGGGGCAACAAGGAAGATTCTTGCCCATTTACTAACTGTCAAGTACTTTCATTCCAGAGGGATTTATAGCATGGCCGTTTCTAGTTCTGTGGCACTGTGGAAACTCTAGGAACACAGACACATTTTTATATCACTTCCAGCTTTCCTCTGAAATTTGTGCCAGTATTTGATCATCAATTCCAGTAGAGGGGAATAGGGATGCAGACCGAACTCAGAATCATTTATATTTGGCTTTAGAGTATAAGCATAGCATTTCAGTTGTTTCCCTTTTTTTTCACATGATTTTACTAAGCCTAATATTAAAATGAATTTGTATTCTAAGGAATTGTGATTCCATATTAAACTTTTGAGATTGATTATCTGCAATGTAAGAAACCTACCACAAGATAATCAGTAAATGATAAAACCAAGTTGAAGTTATTTATTTATATATGTAATTATTTATTTCAATTTCAGGAACAGTTTTTGTGCTCCTTCCAAGGAAACCAGGTTACGATTTGGCTCAAGGAGCCACATCACAGAGAATACGAGCGCAACCTGAGAATGTACCTATTACGAAACATATCTTAAAGTATCCCATCAGTTTTTTACTTTCTCAAAGGAATTTTGAAGTTTTAATTTTTTCTTGACTGTAGAAAAAATTTTCTACACCAACAGCCACCCAACAAAAGATTATATAAGATGTGCATGTCCATATAGATTGCAATGCTCTTTTCCATCTGGGAGTCCTACAGTCAGTGCTAGAAAAACAAGATAGCTGAAGGATTTCATTTGAGGGCATCTGGAAGGTGAATGGCTTGAATATATAGGATTATAAATGTGTGTTTCTTTCCCCACAATGGAGTACCTTATAATATGGCATTTTTGCTATTGCCATGCTCTAAGCCCCCTGCCAACCAACTTTTAGTTCTTAGTGCCTAAACAAAATCAAAAGATGAAGAGAGAAAAAATAAAAAAAATAAAAATAAAAAAAATTTTAAAAAGATGAAGAGAAGTAGGATTGGGAGAACAGTTTCTCTTGTTATCCATTGGTTGGAGTCACCCCAATATTATTTGAACATCCATTCTTCAAATTATTTTTGCCCTATGAAAAGAGAATTGCAAACAATATTACACACTCTGGATAGAAATAATGGGGTTAAAAATAAAGTAAACTATAAGTATTTATATGTGGTTGTTGGCTAACTCAGTAATAAATTAGTAAGTCTGGTTACTGGATAACTTATCTTCACAATGGGAAAAACAGCTCAGTCTGAATTTTCAGTATTGGAAAGTCTATGTAGGAGAAAGCATTTCCTATCTTTTTTCTTAGCACATCACCAACCACATTCATTTCAGTACATCAAGAGCACTCTAAAGTGGAAATGCTGAAAACTCAAAACCAGCAAAATCCAACCAAATGGGAAAGTATTTAAATGTAAAAGCAATTAAATTATTCACACACTCTGCAGGTCGCCTTTTCTCTTAAAAAAAAATAGAACTATCTAAGCAATAAAAGTTGTTAAACTTTGAAATTGATTACAGAGGTGGTGCAGATTCTCTTCAGGATGCCAGTAGGCATAGATGGATCTTCACTGACCTCAAAATTTTGCTGCATGATCTAAGGGGCTAGAATAGAGAACATTTCAGGTCCCATAGCCTATTTACTTATTCCATTTTATAATATCTTGGGCATTTCATATAAATTTCATTCACTTTAATCATACATACATATATATGTAAGTGAATGTGGGTGTATATATACACATTATATGACACTTTTAATATTAAAATGGCCCAATGTAAGGAATCAAATATCAACAAGTGGAGTTTGAAGAGGTTGATTTTGAAAGTTGATAAGGAGCAGAAAGCACCAGAAAGAGCGAAAGCCGTTAGCATTGAAATTTAAGACGAATAACCAAGATAATTAAAAAGCCCAAGGGGCACTAGACAGATTGGAAATAGTGATGAAGCCCAGGAGAATGCAAATATAGTAGTAAAGAAGGGCAGTTCCGGGTCACCTCCACAGGTGAACTTTGGGTCAGTGGTGCATGAGTGGAGTACAGTAGACATTTTTAAGTCCCTAGGAAATAGGTAGAGCTCTTTTTAAGTACCATACTACAAAAGTGTGAAAACTTTAACTGAACATAACCCATCCCCTCACAGGTTAGGTTTTCCACTTATCTGTTCACTGCATTGCAGGGAAAATGTGGTAGGGAAAACACAAAAGTGTCAAAGATCTAGATAGAATACCGAATGTTTTTAACAGGGATAAAGATGAAAGGAATAGAAGAAAATATGTCCATCAGGGTAGAGAAGGAAGATGGCAAAATAAGATAGGTCGAGTTTACCCCTGCTCCAAGGAACAGCTAGGAAGGGACGGGGAGGCAACTGGGATGTGCTTTTCAGGCTGAAGTGACCTGTGAGGGTCTTCTACACCATATAGGGAGGTCCTGGGTGCTTAAGAATTGAGACACAGAGAACCAGAGACCATCCAGCTAGTGAAAACAGCCTAACGTGCCCCTTGTGAAATGGAAGCCCAGAGCCCTCAGGAGTGCACAGAGAGATGGGGGCAAGGAATAAGCCAAGCCATGTTCCTTGAACATGCAACCCTCATGCATGGCGCCCCCATCTTGAGACTTCCCACACATACCTGAAACCCTGTCACCCACCTCCCTGACCTCATCCCCTCTCATCCCCATCCTACACATCCGCCCCACACATGTGCACACCTGCCCCAGCCCGACCCACCTCTCTTGCACAAACAGTCTAGCTCCACCCCTCTAAGAACGAACTAGGAATGTAAAGGACTTGTGCACAGAAAACTACTTGACATTGCTAAAAGAAATCAAACATGATCTTAATAGGTGGAAAGCCATTCCCTGCTCATGGATTGGAAGGTTAAATTTAGTTAAGAAGTCAGTTCTCCCCAAATTGATCTACAGATTCAATGCAATACCAATCAAAATTCCAACAACCTACTTTGAAGACTTGGAAAAATTAGTTACCAAATTCATCTGGAAGGGAAAGAGACTCCCAAGAGCTAAAAGCACCCTAAAAAAGAAGTACAAAGTGGAAGAATTAACATTTCATGATTTTAAAACTCATTATAAAGCCACAGTGATCAAAACTAGCATGATACTGGCACAAAGAAGGGCTAACCAATGGAATCAAATCGAGAGTGCAGAATTAGACTACCAAGTCTATGGTCAACTGACCTTTGTCAAGGCTCCCGAAAACAATGAATTTGGACAAAATAGTTTTTCCAATAAATGGGCATTGGAGAACTGAAAGAAAAATGAAAGAAGACCCTTACCTTAAACCCTATTCAAAAATTAACTTAAAGTGGATCAAACACCTAAACATAAGAACCAGTACCATAAAGTTCTTAGAAGAAAATGTAGGGAAACATCTTCAAGACCTAGGAGGTAGCTTCCTAAACTTTACACCCAAAGTACAAGCAACAAAAGAAAAAATAGATAAATGGGAACTCCACAAAATCAAATGTTTTTGCATCTTAAAAGACTTGGTCAAAAAGATGAAGAGGCATCCAATTTAATGGAAAAAATATTTGGAAATCATACATTGGATAAAGGCTTGATATCCTGCATACATAAAGAAATCATACAACTCAACAACAGAAGGACAAGTAGTCCAATTATAAAATGGGCTAAAGATATGAATAAGCATTTTTCCACAGAACAAATATGGATGGCTAAAAAAGCACATGAAGAGATGTTCATTTTCATTAGCTATAAAGGAAATGATGGTCAAGACTACAGTGAGATACCACCTCACACATATAAGAATGGCTGCTATTAAACAAACAGGAAACTGCAAATGTTGGACAGGATTTGGAGAAATTGGGACACTTATACACTGCTAGCAGGAATGTATAATGGTACAGCCACTGTGGAAGAAATCTAAATATCAAGTTGCCCTATGACCTGGCAATATCACTACTCAGTATATACTCAGAAGAGCTGAAAGCAGTGACACAAACAGTCATTTGAACACTGATGTTCAGAACAGCATTATTCACAATTGCCTAAGGATGGAAACAGTCCAAGTGCCCATCAATAGATGAGTAGATTAACAGCATGTGGTATATACATACGATGGAATATTATGCAGCAATAAGGTGAAATGATGTCCTGAAGAACATGATGAGCTGGATGAGCCTTGAGGACATAATGCTGAGTGAAATAAGCCAAACACAAAATTATAGATACTGTATGATTTTGCTTTTATGACCTTGGTAAAGGTAAACTCAGAGATTTGTAATATAAAACATAGGGGACTTAGAGATGCACAGCAGTTAGAGACGAGTGAACGATTAGCTACTGAAGTTGAACTTAAATGTAAGGGAATGGATAGAAGTGAAGGCAGTTCATAAGGGGGCCTATAAGTATTATTGTAATATTGAAGTTGAACATAACTGAAAGGAGTTGATAGAGCCATTTATCCCATCAATCAACATTGCAAATAAACATAAGCTCTTGCATGAACTACCGCAAAGGTATGAATCATGTACAAAGAGTGTATAAGTTTGGGGTATAGGGGAGAAACTGCTATTGCATGCCATGGACTATGGTTAATAGGAAAACATCAACAGCACCACAGCAACACCAGGGGTAAGTAATGGGGGGAGGGGCAAGAGTTAAGGGGAGGTTTGGATTTCCTATTTGGTGAGGGTGTGTTTATTGGTTTTCTTTCTCTTGGGAACAATGAAATTATCTAAAATTGAAAGTGATGATGGACTGTTGTCTTTGAACATTATATGTGATGCCCAAAGAATGCAGATGGCTGAAGAATGCACTGCCTGAGAAGTAGATTGGTGAATGAAGGTGTATACATATGATCAAATATTGTGCTGCTACTAAAAGGAATGACATTGTGAGGCATGCAACACTGTGAATGAACCTGAGGGACATTTGGTGAGGCAAAATAAGCCAGAAACAAAAAAGCAAATATTGTATGGTCTCATTTAGAAAATACGTATAAGAAAATTGGGGCCTAGATTGTAAACTCTTACAATCCAGAGTGGGAATTATTTTTTTGGATTTTGAGAGGCTGTTTTATACATATATGACCTAGTAATTAGAGATAAGAAGGAAGGCTATCATGTCAGGATTAAGGTAATTCAGAAAACAAGGGTAAGGAAAACATTGTCTGTATTTTAGAACTTCATCTACTCTTTGAGACCAAAGGAAGAAACGTTTATTTTGTCCAGAATCTAAAATTTCTGTAGCACATAATCTAACTCAACATGTCT
The DNA here is from genome assembly GCF_023851605.1 of Tamandua tetradactyla. NCBI lineage: Eukaryota > Metazoa > Chordata > Mammalia > Pilosa > Myrmecophagidae > Tamandua > Tamandua tetradactyla. The sequence goes on along the minus strand of NC_135334.1, from coordinate 9,049,048 downwards.
GGATAGATCATTTAAACAATCTAAACACAAGGAGCCCAGAATAATCCTGTATATCTTAATGTAATACCTGGATACATTCCAGCCAATATTAAACAGATAATCAAAAAGTATTGGCAAAGTCTCTTGAGGGATGGGAGAAAAAATATGGAACCGTTAAACTTTACCACCAGGAAACCCCCAATACTGTGTCAAACATTAGGGATGCCCAAATCAATAGGCCAAGCCCTTGATCTTGAGGCTTGTTCTTGTGAAGCTTATGTATGTAGTGGAGTAGCTTAGCCTACCTGTAGGTATGCTTAAGAGTTACTTTCAGAGGACCTCTTTTGTTGCTCACATGTGGCCTTTCTAAGGCCAACTCTGCAAGTGGAATCATTGCCCTCTGTCCTATGTGGGACATGACATGCAGGAGGGAAAGTCTCCCTGGAGGTATGGGAGATGACTCCCAAGGATGAGCCTGGCTCTGGCACCATGGGATCAACAATGCCCTCCTGAGCAAAAGGGGGAAAGAAGTGTAACAAATAATGTATCAGTGGCAGAGAGAGTTCAAATAGAGTTGAGAGGCTACTCTGGAGGTCACTCTTACACAAGCTTCAGTTAGACATTGCTACATACCAGAACGTACCAACCCCTAACCAAAACCATTCCTGCCAATAATAAGGGAATTACATGACATTCTCCTGAGCTTCTTCGCACTAGGGTAACTTTCCAGAAACCTACAACCTCCAGATGAGTTGCTGGGCCAGATAAATCCTGAAGTTCAGTTGGTCCAGCCTCTCTAGAATACCAACTAGTTCCATCCCCCATCCCATATTTTCAACAGCCCCTTTCAACATGAAAAATTTAGAATGGGCATAGCTGAAATACCCCTAAAAAGTGAGAGAAGGATCAAAGGTGATGGTGGAGTTATATGAAAAAGATTGGCTTTAACAAATGAGTAAGGTTGCTGAATCATTATGTTGATATTTCTTTTAGTCTCCAGTATCTTAGAGCAGCAAGAAGTGAAAATCTAAAATTGTGGAATTGTAATCCATACCAAACTTTGAAATAAGTTCTGCAAAACTAATTGTTGCAATGTACTTTGAAATTTATTGCTTTTTGATATATATAGTTGTATATATGTTATTTTTCACAAAAAAGAAAAAAAGGTCGATTGTGATGATGAAAAAAAAAAAAACTGCCAAGAACATTCATGTTCTGGAAGAAAAAACTGAAAACAAAAACTGACAGAGGAAGGTAAACTACTTTTCTATGTTGTGGCATAACTTTTGTTAAGATTATATTTTGCATGTTTGGTAGCACTTGTGAATGATGATTTGGTCTTGGAGTGTCCTATATGTAAAGATTTTTGTTTACTGATTTTTGATTTATGTAAATGGTATAAAATTAAAAAAAAATGTCCATCAGAGGAAAAGGAAAACATATTACTCAAGAAAATATATTGAAAGACATATGGGAAGTAGAAAACATTGTTGCGAGTCTCAAAGTTAGGCCATGTTAGTGACAAGTTCTCTACAAGTACCTTGGAGCACAGCTCTCAAAAATAAGAATTTTTCCTATTGAGGAGGAACGTAAATTAAAGCTAGAAATGATTTAACCAACAAAAGAGTAAAAACAGTAAAATTTAACAGACTTTGCCATTAATAAATGCTTTCAGATATATTCTTTTTTGTGTGTGAATATTTGAATGGATCACGCCAGGTAGCTAAACCTGTTGTTCAGCAAATGAGGAAATAGTGACTGAAAGATTTAAATAACTTGCCCAAGGTCGTATATTTAATAAGTGGCAGAAACAGAATTCAAGTTCAAGTTCTTTGACTACAATTCTCATACACTTTCTAACATGTGGGTATAAACATTTGTAGAATGAATACATTTAAAGAAGAAATTCAGAAAGAAGGTGTTTCAACAAGGATATTTCTGCAAAGGTTCCAGTCAATGCTGATGTTACATATAAAGAAAGTTCAGCGTCATGAAGTTTTTTTGTTCTGTCCAGTTGAGTTACATAAAGAAAATGAAAGAAAACCCACAACCCAGGCAATATCAGCTTTAGCTGATTTATTTAGCCCATAAACCCAGGCCTCAGAGTCAGGAGCCCTGTATTGCTGGACATACGAACTTGACACAACTCAAGTACCTGGAAAGGGAAGATGCTCTTCCGTCTAGATAAGCACACAGGGAACCTGAAACTGTCCACTTGGACTAAGGCCTGACCCATTCTCCAAAAGGCAGGACTGCCATGGGATAGCATAAAAAGTCATCCCTCATATATTAAAGGACAGGTCCTGTGTCTGCCTGGTGCCTTATGTGGTGACATGAAATAGTGCGTGAACATGTGGTTTGCCTGAATGTGCAATTTGCATGACACTCAAAAGCTCAGAGTTAAGAGACTGTTCCACGTTAATGTTTACATCAATCAATCATTGGACTTTTATGACTTTAATATACTTTAACATTTTTATCTTACTGGGCAAATTGGTCATTGATTTGAATCCCAAAGGTTGTCTTCAGTGAAATATAGAGAGAGATATTTACATGTACAAATAAGTTCAAATATACCTGGTGTAGCATACTCTATTCTAGATGTTCTCAATAATTTACAGACTATTAACACATTTTGTTTACTAACTAATATATTTAAACATAAACACAATTAGCAATCTTGTTCTGTTCAGATACATAACTTAATGAGTCCAATTATCTAATTCTTGTGATGAAAATGGAGTTCCCATGATTAAATGCAAGTTTCTGGGAGAATAAGTGGATTCTATCAAAAATTTTTCTCAATTGGGCTGTAAGTACCTATAATCACTATAAACAATTTCATACAAAGTATTAAGCTTAAAAAAGGGTTTAACATTGCTTTATAGAATTTATAAGATCAATTTTAAAAGATTAAATACATGAATGCTCAAAAACATAAAGCATTATTAATATTTACGTATCATTGCCATTTTCACCAGTTGCAAGTTATGATTTTCATATGACCACTTAGTTTATATCAGTTCATCAGCTGGAGTGAGCACATGAGAACCATGCTCATCTGAATCCTGAAGAAACTTTCTGAATTTCTAAACGACATATGAAAGGATTCAATATGTTTTTCAACTGATATGTCATGGCATATTTGAGTTGCATATGTCTTTCACAGATGAAATACTAAATTTATTGTTATTAGTTTTCTATTATCTTTTTTTTTTCCTTGCATGGGCAGGCTCTGGGAATCGAATGCGGGTCTCCGGCTTGGTAGGCAAGAACTCTTGCCACTGAACCACCATTGCACCACCCTGTTTTCTATTATCTTTAACATAATTTTTTTTTTAAGTAAACACGTGGACATAGCTTAAAAACACAGGTGCTAAAGGCTTACAACAGCGGCAAATTAAAAAAAAAAAAAAAACAGTCTTCTGTCCTTATTATCCTTCAGCCATTTCTTTGGTGCTTCAAGAATCAATTTCAATTCTTTATGCTGGTTCTTGTTTTTACCTTAACATTTGTATAACTCATATTTGCAGTAATCTCCCTTTATTCATCAATTTTAGACATTGTCAATAAGCTATTGATTGTGGTCATCTATTAAATCTTCTGAAGGTCTGCAACCCAATTGTTTTCCAGTTCTGGACTTCCTTCTATAATTATCCTGAGAATTGCCTTCATTATCCTCATTTTTGGATCCTCTTCTTTCCCTTTCCTTTAGTGGATCATATCTTCCAGTAGCTTCCTCATGTAGAATTCTGGTAGATAAATGTTTTGAGTCTCATGTTTTATAAAATGCTTTTATTTTTGTCCTTACACTAGATTCTTAGTTTGGCTGGGTATAGAATACAAGGCTTAAATTATTTTCCTTGGCCCTTTGAAGACACTTTTATTGCCATCTATCCTGCAATGTTAGAACTGTGGCACCATTCTTATTTCTGTTCCTTTGAATAGTTTGAGTTTTCTCTAGAAACGTTCATTTTCTGTTCACCTTTCATATTTCTATTCACTCGTTGGCCCTTTCAAGTCATGTTCTTGAATTCTAGGAATTTTTACAATGAATTAGTTCTTTGAAAATTTCCTCCCATAGTTTTCTTTGTTCTTTTTCTGGGACTCCTATTAGTTGAATGTCAAACTTACTGATTTTGCCCTACAGAGTTTATATTTTGATCTTTTATTGTACATTACAAAACTACTTCCTTGGAGATTTTCTCTACTTATCTTCAAATCCTTTTACTTACTTTCTATTATTTTCTATTTCCAAGATTTTTATTCTATACTAGTTTTAGATTTACAGAAAAGTTGCAAAGATAGTACAGGGAGTCCTTGTACTCTCCATACCCAGTTTCCTTTATTTAACAATATTGGCTTGTATTACTATGGCACAGTTGTCACAACTAATAAAAAAAATTTGACACAATATTATTGAATTGACTCCATACATTTTTTCAGATTTCATTTCTTCCCTAATTTCATTTTTCTTTTCCAGGGTTTTAGTATCCAGGATACTACTTTACAGTTAGTCATCACATCTTCTTAGGTGCCTCTGGGACATGATGGTTTCTCACACCATGACAAATGAGAAGGATTAGTCAAGTATTTTGTAGCCTATCCCTCAATCTGTATTTGTCTGATGTTTATCTCCGGTTCGACTGGGGTTATAGGTTTTAGGGAGGAAAATCACAGAGGTGAAAGGCAAACCCCAAAACATCATATCAAGGTATACACAGTCAGTATAACATCACTGAGGATGTTCACAATTATCACCTGGCTAAGATATAGTTTGCCAAAGTTCCGTACTATAAATCGTTTTTTTTTTTTCTTCTTTCCATTTTATACTCTTTGAAAACAAAATGACTAAGTCAGCTCCAGGTTTCAGGAGTGAAGAGTTATGTTCCTCTTTTCTAAAGGGGTTGTATTCATGTAAGTCATGTGGTATTCATCCCATGAGACATTTGTTCCTTCTTCCACATCTATTTATCTGTTCAATCATTTATTTGGATAAGTATAGACTCATGGATTTTTAAAATATTGATTTATTTGAATCTTTATTGATATGAATATTTGGCAAAAGAGTTATAATCCAATAGTACATTATTTACATTGTTACCTAAGTTGTTCCATATTTGGGCATTGGGAACTATTTCAGCTGGGTTCTGCACCTCCAACATTCTGAGATATTGTTTTGTTTTAGTCTGCATGCTTCTTTTAGCACTTCCTCACTTTCTAACACTACAAAATGCTCCCGGCTTATCTTGTATATTGAATTCCCAGTCCTAGAATCTGCCATTTGTCCAAGGGGCATTTTTACTTTTATTGAAGAATTGTGTTAGAAAATAAGATGCGGGAACTGCATATGCTCATTGCCACTGGGAAGTCATTGCTTCTAGGTCCTTTCAGTGGACAGATCAAGGAAATTCCTGTAGGTATTCTGGTCCATGTATGCACACATATCTAAAACTATTACTACATCTATCCATCCATATCCTGCCAATGAGTAGCATGAGTTCACACCCCTGAGTTCTTACTGACGTCTTCTACTCTAATGCAGCACCACCTGGAACTTTCTTGCTTCTTCTTCTCCTTTCTTATCTGTAGTCTCCCATCCCTATCTTAAGAATCCTAGTTCTCAACATATGACACTCATTGACTTTGTTCAATTCCAGTAGAAATGAAAAGTACATTCAGAATTGTTAACCCCTATCTCCGTAAGAAAAAAAGTTTATCAAGTAGAGTACAATGCTTTTATATAATTTCTTTTATCTTTATTCTTACAATTTCCAGTCATTTCCAGAGTTCCTCAGGTCTGCAGTTCTTTTCCCTGCTCCCTTACATGAAGTTGTGTTACAAATTCGTGTTACAGTTTCAATGTGTTGTCGGTCTGAATTCCTTTTTGGAATACCAGCCCCCTCCCCATCCCATTCACAGTGAATTGCAAATATGTAAGCTAACTCTTTGTGCTATAAAGTTGTATGGGTTTTGACTGTAGGATTTCATATTTGGCTATGGGGTAGTGTTCTATATCCACCACTGCTGCACAACACAGAACAATTTCACATCCCTACAAAATCCACTGGGCTTCACAGAGTCAACCCACCCTCCTCCCCAAATTTCTCGCAACTCCAATAGGTTTTCCATTTCTGCTGTTTTGTCTTTCCAAGAATGTCATATAAATGGAATCCTATAGTATGATTCCATTCTCAGAATGCTTCTTTCACTCTGCAATATGTATTTAAGATTCGTCCACGTTGTTGTTTGAATTAAGAGTGTGTTCCCATTTGATCACTGATAGCATCTCATAATAACGATGTACCACAGTTTGTTTATCTATCATATACCCAGAGACATCTTGGTTGCTTTCAGTTTGAGGAGATGATGAATAAAACTGCTATAAATATTCATGTGCAGGTTATTGTGTGCACATAAATTTTCAAATCAGTTGGATAAATAGCTGGTCACTTGATTGCTAAATTGTACGTTAAGGGTATGTTCAGCTTTGTAACAGCTTCCACACCGTAGCCCAAAAGGTCTCCAACATTTTGCATTATCACTAGCAATGAATGAGAGTTCTTGTTACTCTCCATCCTCACCAACTATTGGTATTGTCAGTTTTTTTATTAGTTTGTTTTGCTTTGTTGATTTTAGCCAATCAAATAGGTGTGTTGTGGTAGCTCTTTGTTGCTTTCTTTTCACTGGTGTTTATATTTCAGTGAACAATTTTTTAAAAATCTTTGTTGAAGTCTATAATTGATGTGAAAGACATTTACAGTTAAGTCCTAAATGCACAACATAATTGATTTTCCCTAAGTGAACTCCTCTGCTAACCAGAGCATGGATTAAGGTATGAGATCTTCTGAACAACCAAGAGTACTTCTCATATCAGATTTAGTCATTGTCACATGCAAAAGCAATCCTTATTTTAATGCTTGTCACCATAGATTATTTTGCCCGCTCTTGACCTTTATATAAAGAGAATCTTAGAGCTTGTACTCTTTTATATTTCACTTCTTTTGTTCAATGTTATGTTTATGAGATCTACCTATAACATTGTGTCTAGCAGTAATATATTTATTTGTACATTTCTATAATATTCCATTGTATGGCCCATCACAAATTACATATTCTATTATTCATAGATATCTGGATTGTTTCCAGTTTGGAATTCTCATGAAGAAAGCTGCTATGTACATTCTTGTACATTTCTTTTGGTCAATATGGGTATGTATTTTTGTTTGGAATAAACCCAGAGGTGAAATTTCTGGGCACTAGAATAAGTATATGTTCAGATGTAGCAAATATCACCAAACAGTTCCAAAATTATTGAAATGATTTACACTCCCATGAGTAACTAGAATATCAGTTGGTCCACGTCTTTACCAACAAGTGATATTGTCAGAATGTTTATTTTAAAATGGGCCATTCTGTTTGTGTGTGGACAGAGGTAAGTGAACACACAATGTGTGTTTGTGTGTATGTAGGGATATCTAATCACGGCTCTAATTTGCATTATCTGAAAATGAGATCAATACCTCTCAAACATATTGCCCAATTTTTATCAGAACTTCTGTCTATAGTGGGTTGAAAATTGTCCCCCCCAAATCGTGTCCAGCAGAAATCTGTAAATGTGTCCTTATTGGAAATATTGACTTCGTAGATGTAATCAAGTTAAGATGAGGTCATATTGGATTGGGGTGGGCTCTGAATCTAATGCGACTGAAGTTCTTAAAAAAAGGGAAATTCAGACACTGAGAAACAAATTCACAGGAATAGATTAGAATTATGCAGCTGCAAGCCAAAGCACATAAAGACTTGCTGGTGACCACGTGAAGCTAGAAAGAGGCAAGAAAGCGTTCACTCCTACAACTTCAGAAAGAGGCTTGGCCCTGCTGACATCATGGTTTTGGATTTCTAATTTCAAGAACCATAAGAGAACAAATTTTTGTTGTTTTAAGCCACCTAGTTTGTGATACTTTGCCATGGAAGCCTTTAAAAACTAATGTGCTATTTTTTTTCTGTATTGAGTTTTAGATGTTTTACAATGGATTATATCCAGAATATATTTATACATTTATATATTCTGTACATAATCCATTGTTGGATATATGTATTGCAAATGCCCTCCACTTATGGTTTATTTTCACTCTTTTCCTGGTGACTTTTGAAGAATAAACATTATTAATTTTAATAAAATCTATTATATCCATCATGCCATGCTCGCCAACATGACAAATTGTTATGCTTATTGTGGTCCTGTTTAAGAAATCTTTGTTTACTCAAAAATATTAAGCACAACCTTTCTTTTCTCCAGAAATTTTATAGTATTACATTTCACATTTAGTTCTATTCCCTAGCTGAAATTTACTTTTTATTTGTACCAGAGAGGAATGAGTTTGATGTTTATTTCTATTTGGAAATCTAATTAATGCAAAATTATATACTAACTAGATGATCTTTACCACTATCCTGTGTGGCAGTTTGCAAACATCTGGTTAAATAAACGTAGATGTCCATTCTGGGTTTTCTATTCTCTTACGTTGGACACCTACATTGTTTTGTATGTGCCAATACAATAGGTTTAAAAATAATATTTCAATGTCTGTTAGTATAAGTATTCCAACTTTGTTGGAATTCCCAACAAATTCTGCTTTAGACCCACATTAATTTTAGAAAAAGTTTTGTCATTTTCTTTAAAAATTAAAGGAAACTTCTGGGATTTTAATTGGAATGTTCTGAACATTGTAGTGGATTGAATTATATATCCCTTTTAAACATATTTCTGTGGGTGTGAACCCATTGCAAATAGGATCTCTTGAAGATTTTAGTTGCAGTATGGACCTTACTGAATGAGGTTGGACCTCCTTTATAAGCAGAAGAAATTCAGATGTTCAGAAAGAGAAAACCACAGGGATGATCCAGAAGCTGGAAGTCAGTGGAAACCCAGAAGCTGAAGGAGAAGACATCATCAGACACAGGAAGGTCAAGGTGCCCAAGGGTTGCTGGTCACCCAGATGCTACCAATCCAGGAGGAAGCAAGTCTTTTAGTCTCTGAAATCATGGCCCAGTAAATACCCATTGTTTCAGCCAATCCATTATATTTAAGATAAATGTGGAGATCCCTGTGGGGAGAATTGACACCTTTGTGATTACGATTGCTCCAATTTATAAACACAATACTCATGCATTCATTTAGGTCTTCCTTAGTTTTTATTTTTCTGTGTAGAGGTCGTCAGCCTTGTGTTAGACTTATACTAAGTGTTTGAAGTTTCTTTCATGCTCTTGTAAATAATATAGTTTTATTTGATATTCTAATCGATTTTAGTTGATGTAAAACATGCAGCTAGTGTTTTATCTTTATTACCTTGTATCTCTTTATTTTCTTTAATTTGTTTTTTTGTTCTTTTGTTTTTTTTGGTAGGGGCAGGCTCCAAGAATGTTTAATTTGTATTTTAATTCCAAAATTTATCTGTAGACTGTTTTGGAAAGTCCAGTACATAATTGTGCTATTTACAAATAATGATAACTTTTGTTTTTCCTTCCAAATATTTAAAATTATTTTTTGTGATTTATTATGGTAGCTAGAACATTCAAGGTAAGGTTGAATAGAGTTGGGTTTAGAAGACATCATTATCTCTTTCTAATCTCTGAGAGAAAACAATTAGACCCACTAAAGTCAAACATTTTCTGTGAAGTTTTAAAAAAGTACTTTTCATCAGATTAAGCAACTCCTCTTCTTACATTTAAGACTGCTTGCATGTTTTTTTAATTCATGTATTGATGTGGAATTTTATCAAATTCTTTCCCTGAATCCACTAAGATAAACATGTAGTCTTCTTCTTTATTTTATGAATGTGGTGAATGGCATTGATTTTTTTTTTATGTTAAATCAATTTTGCATCTCTGGAATAAACTGTACTTGGACATGATGTTCTAACTTTTTGCATATTTCTGAATGTGATTTCTTAATGCATGTTTGGAATTTTTCAGTTATATTCAGAAATTTGCTTATATTTTTCCTTTTAGAAATATTTTCTCTAAAGTTTTGGTTCAAGTATTATAGTGTCCTTAAAAGATTGTTCAGAAATGTTCTCTATCAATTATTTGGAATTTTGAAGAAAGTTGGTGTTTTTCCTTCACCAAATTTGGTAGAATTTACCCTCTGAACCTGGAGCTTCTTTGTAGAAAAGAAATTAATTAAGGATTCAATTTCTATAATATAAGACATATAAGAATATTCTGATTTTCTATTTCTTGTGTCAGTTTTGTAGTACGACATTTTACAAATTATTTTTTCATTTATTTTAAATGTTCAAGTTTATTGACAGAAATAGATTCATATCATCTTCTTATTTACTATGTAATGTCTGTATGATTAATAGGGATTCTGAAATTGATAATCTGTTTTATTTCTTTTTTATTAGTCATCCATGTAAGGGTTTTATGTTTAATTAATCTTTTCAAATAATCAACTTTTAAATTTCTTCATTTTCTTTATTTTAATTTTTCCTTTCCTTCTACCTTATTTTGTTTAATTTACTATTTCTTTTCTATTTTCTTACAAGCTTAGATATTTTATTTTAATCTTTTCTATTTTCTAAAATATTTAAGACTGAAAATTCCCAGAAAAGAATAGCTTTAGTTGCATTCCTAAAGTTTTGCTAAAATGTTTTCATTGTCATTCAGTTCAAAGCACATTCAAATGTCCAATTTGAAATGAAAATGTATGGCTTAATTTCCAAACATTTGGGGCTTTTAATTATCCTTTTGTTAATGTTATCTAGTTAATTTCACCATAATAGGAGAATATGCTCTCTATGGTATTAATTCTTTGAACTTTATTCAGACTTGTTTTATGGTTCAATGTATGATCTATTTTGAAACGCATACTGTATGTACTTGAAAATGAGGATTCTTTAGTTGTTGGGTGTGCTACTCTATGCATCTAAATTAGAGTAATTTTGTTAATCATGTTGTACAACTCCCATTTATGCCCACTGATTTTTTAATCTCCTGTTTATAAGGTGGTAAGAGAGATGCATTAAAATTTCTAAGGATTTTCAATTTCTCCTTCCTGTGCATTCAACTTTTTTTTTTATTGTCAGGCTGCCTTCTTAGATACATACAAGTGTAGAATTATATTTTCACATTGAGCGTACCCTTTATCATTATGAACTGTCTTTATTTATCTCTAATAATACTTCTTTCCTTACAGTCTATATTCCTAGATTAGTTATACCTAGTTTATATTGGTTAGTGTTGCATGACCCATGTTCTCATTATTTTATTTACAGTCTTTTTAGGTTATACCTTTAAAATATGTCTTGTGAGAAGGATGTAGTTGAGTTTTTTGATGTTATCAAGTGTGATAATCTTTGTGTATTCTTTTGTCCATAAAACTTAATGTCTTTACTAATATATTTGATTTTATGTCTATAATGCCATTATTTTTTTTCTATTTGTCTAACATGTTTTCTGTTCTTTTCCTCCATTATTGTTTTCTTTTAAAATTAGATAATATGTTTTATTATTCCATTCACTCCATTTATATTCCTCTCTATTGTTTGTATTTGTTATTCCAAAGAATATAACACACATCCCATATGTGCTAAAGTCACCATAATATTATTTGTCTTACCGCTCATAATGCAAAGACTTTAGACGCTTTATTTCTCTAATGACTTTTCTGCCATGTTTCCATGTATTTTAATCCTCATATATATATATATCCTAAATCTCACAGGACTTTTTTTATTATGGTTTTGAGTGATTATAGCCATTTAGTTTCACCCAATATATGCATTTTTTCCCATTCTTTGTTACTGGTTTCTATATAGAATAATTTTTTTTCTGCCTGATAACTGCCTTTTAGAACTTATTTTTGTGTAAGTATGCTGGTGATGAAATACTATATTTTTTATTTTCTAAAAATCTTTATTTTGTCTTTATTTCTGAAATTTATTTTCACTGGGTATAGAATTTAACTGGGTATAGAATTCCAGGTTAACAATTATATTCTTTTTATCATTTTACAGATGCCATTACACTGTCCTCTGATTTCCATTTTTTTCTATTGAAAGGGAGCTGTCAGTCTTACCGTTTCTCCTTTGAAGGGAATATATCTTTCCCTCTGGCTGCTTTTATGATTTTTCTCTTTATCTCTAGTTTTCAGAAGTTTTATCATGATATGCCTCCATGTGATAGTCTTGCACTTTTACCTCCTGGGTTTTATAGATCTTCTTGAATCTGTTACTTGATATTTTTTTTTTTTTTTTTTTTTTTTTTTTTTTTTTTTAGAGAGAGGGAGGAAAGGAAGGAAAGAAAGACAGAGAAGGAAGGAAGGATGGAAGGAAGGAAGGGAGGAAGAAAGGGAAACATTTTCTTATTTTATTATACCTTGTTTTTTTATTTGTTTGTTTTTTTACATGGGCTGGGGCCGGGAATCGAACCGGGGTCCTCCGGCATGGCAGGCAAGCACTCTTGCCCGCTGAGCCACCGCGGCCCGCCCGAATCTGTTACTTGATATTTTTAAAATCAGATATGAAAAATTTTTTAGTCAGAAAAAAATTTAAGAGTAAAATATTGCTTTTTCTCCACCTTTTTTCCTTTTCATTCTGGTACTAAAGTTACACATCAGGCTTTTTCAGCATCTTTCATTGGGGCCTTATACTCTTTTCTGTATTTGTTATTTTCCCTCTCTTTTTACAACCTTTTATCCTTTTATGATGAATAAGTTTCTTTACCTTTGTCTATGAGAACTAGTATAGATATTTTTTGTAGTTTTCTTCCATGCTTCATCTCTCTTACCTTTGAATCATTTCCATCAACGTGTTTTGTTTATTTTATTCTGATGTCCTTATCAGACTTTTTCAACTATGTAGTGACCACTGGCAGATACTGAGATAGAGGGCAGGTATACGAATAGATACACTGATGAATAAACAGGTATATATTAAGAGTGAGGCACTAAAATGTAGATTGGAAACAGGAGCATAGGGACATGCCCTGTGTCAACGTGACCATCATGGCAGAGTGGCAACTGAAGGGTCCAACTTGTTTTCATTTACTTTTTTAAAATTGGGGTCTCCCAGATATCAGTATCTACAGCCCAGATCTCAGGAGCATTCAATTTTTCCCAAAAAATATCCTCTGCCTCTCTTGCCTGGGGAGAGAGGATGTACAGGCTAGTATTCTGGAGCTAGTGGAGGAAGACAATGAAGTTCTCTCCATTTGGGACATGATCTTAACTTAATGACTGTTTTCTTCCCAAACTCTCACATCTTCCTTCCGTGTTAACTTACTAATCTCAAAGTCTCTCTGGTTTAACTACTCTGGAGCAAATATCTCCTAACACCTAAATAGTTTGATAAAGGTGGAAATCTCTTTTCTAGGTATAGATAGGAACATGGGAGTTTTGAAGTACCTTTTGTCAATTTTTTAATAAGTCCTTTTTCCACCCTTATACTTCATCTTACCCCACTTGCCTTGGTACCAGGTGCCCCTAATTCTCAACCCCATCAAGTGTTCGAAAAGGCAATGTGATTTACTATTTTTATTACATCTCTTTATAGACACTCAAGTTTGACCACTCTCCACTCTGCTAAGTTATTTATCACTTATCATTAGCCTGTACAGAATGCAATTCTGATGGCTTGAAGCTGTATGTACCCCAGAAAAGTATGTTCTTTGAGTTAATCCTTTCCTGTGGTTATGGGTCCTTTTGGTGAGTAGGATCTTAACTTGAAATGTGACCCAATTCATTCAAGGTGGGTCTTAAGTTTTTTACTGGAGTCCTTTATAAGAGAATGAAATTCAGAGAAGACAAAGTAGCAAGAAGTTGAAAGCAACCAAATCCAGAAGAGAAGGGAGAGACCAGCCGTTGTCATCATGTTCCTTGCCTTGTGCAGCAGAATCTAGGATCTCTGACAGCCTGGAAGGAAGCATCACCTGATGATGCTTCAATGTTTACATTTTTCTTAGCATCAAAATTATAAGCTTATAAGTTAATAAATTCTCATTGTGAACAACAACCCAATTGATGGCAGCTGATTCAAGCATCTTAGCAATCTCAAACAACAGTGACAGGAGGTCTAAGGAATTCCCAATATTGAGAACCAAGTTTCTTGTAGAAATCATTTTCTTCTAATCTGCATTAATTCAATGATGCTGCACCCACTCCAGCCCTGAGCATATCCATAGGGCTTGTCCCCTCTAGCTCATGCCTGACTGCTCCTAGCTTTCCCCATGCTATATATTGGTTCTGGGCACTGCTTTTTCTCTTCTTCAGCAAGAATCCCAGAGTGGGGAAGGAGGTGGAGCTGAGGATGCCTTTTCCCATCATGAAGTTTGCCCTGAAAGGGGAGAGACCTCATTATATAAACCTACAAGTATCAGTTTTAATTATATAATTAATCATGCCCCATAGGACTTAGTGATGGTGGTTACTAATTTATGATACTGAATACAATGAAAGACGAGATAATCATATTCTTAAATTTATCTTATAGATTCAAACTGACCTTCCTCTGCTTAGAACAAATTAGTAAGTTTCTTCAGTAACTTCAGATACTTACTCAGCACTTCCCGTTTGTTAGGCAATGGGCAAATACAAAGGAAAAAGCAGGCATGTTTCCTGTCATCTTACTGTAGAACATTGGTTTAGATTTTCAAAAACAAAAGTATATATGGAGTTTAAGTGTGTTATGAAGCAAAGTTTTCCTCAATTTTAAAAGAAAATAGCAAGAGCTCACAAAAAACTTTCCTGAGGGGAGTATAGAATTGTCTTATTTAAAAAACAAACCCCACCATAGTCCATGTTCTCCACTCACCTAGCTTTATTTTTATGCAGTGACTCAAAAACTAACACAGACCACAAGTGATGCCTATTTGAGTTGTCAGAAATTTTCTTTTAGTTCTCACAGTCAATTTGCTTTGCTGCATTTCATGTATTTCTGAGGTTGAAAAGGAGAAAGTATTTTAATTAAAAGTATTTTCACAATGAATGATTAATTGCATTTTGAAAAATAAACAGAGTATAATGAATAGAAAATGCTTTTACCCTATTAAGATAATAAACTATGAAAAAAATTCCCCTAAATAAAAATCTTGGGTTAAATCTGACTGTCAGCAATTATATCAACAATTAATATTCAGCAGTTGGCTAATGGATAAGGTAATTTAGAGGGCATGTTTAATGTTCAGTTGTAAATTAGACTTAAAAATGCACAAATACTTAATTAAGAAACAGATTTCCTTTACTATCGTAGATATATCATTTATGATTGGCATAGTTAATGCAGCTCCCATTCTGAGAATGTAGATGGGGTGTGGACGGGAGGGTAGAGAGCTCTCTTGTGCTATTATTTATGTTGAAAACTGAACAGTCAATACTTCCATGGATATAACTATCAATTGTATGCTTGTATACACATAAACACATATATTGTCTTGAGAGATGTTTCTAGAAGTGAGGTCCACAAATCACCTGCATCAGAATAGCTGGGATGCTTAATAAAAATTGACCCTTACACTTCACCCCTGTTCCATTTTTGCTAGCTGCCAGAATGTAATATACCAGAAATGGAATGGCTTTTAAAAAAGAGAATTTATTAAGTTGCTAGTTTACAGTTATAAGACTGGAAAATGTCCAAATTAAAGCAAGGCTATAGAAATGTCCAATCTAAGGCATCCAGAGAAAGATACCTTGGTTCAAGAATGCCAATGAAGTTCAGGGTTTCTCTCTCAACTGGAAAGGCACATGGCAAACATGGCAATATCTGCTAGCTTTCTCTCCAGGCTTCTTATTTCATGAAGCTCCTCCAAGGGGATATTCCTTCATCATCACTAAATGTCTCTGGCTGTGTCAGCTGTCGTGGTTCTCATGGCTCTCATGCTTTTTCCAAAATGTTTCCTCTTTTAAAGGCTTCCAGTAAACTAATCAAGACTTACTTGGAATGGGTGGCGTCACATCTCCCTCTAACCAAACGTTAATACCCACAGTTGGGCACAACACATCTCCGTGGAGATAACCTAATCAAGTTTCCAAACTACAGTACTGAATAGGGATTAAAAGAGACAGCTACCTCCACAAAATGATTCAGGATTAAAACATGGCTTTTCTAGGGCACATAATCCTTTCAAACTAGTGCAACCCCTAAACAGTGGCTAATGAATAAGCCTGAGGCTAATGAATACGGATTTATAAAACTCCACAGGGTAATTCTCATTGAAATTAGCTTTTAAAAACCACCTGTGGGGAGAGGGGACAAGTGATGGGGAGAGCTCTCTAATAGAAAAGAATTTGCCTATTTGCTGAAGTAAAGAAATCCTAGGAAAGTGAATATTATGAGGTTGGAAACCCCTAGGGCATTTGGTAGAGGAACTCCAATCTCTTCCTTATTCAGATCCCATTTCCTTGCTCAACAATGCCTTCTGCGGTAATCAGGCACCATTCACAGAGCTGTGCCCTCTGTTATTTATTTATCTGTGACTATGAGCTTCCTGGATAGGGGAGCAGGCTCTGGAGCACCTATGACCCACTTTGCTAAACCACTCTCTTTTGTCTTCCCTTCCCCCTTGGGGGATCCATGGATGACCATTGATTTTGAATTGGTTTAGATTGGAGGTGGCAAAATTAGTCTTAATTTAGCCTGTATAATTGTATTTAGCACCAGTCAAGAAGGCTGTGAAATACAAATCTGTTTGCTTTCACCTTTTCCTGTTATACTAAAGGAATTCAAGTTACCAAGAAACATGAGAAAATATATTTCACTTTCCATCCCACTCCCTCCCTACCCAGACAACCAACATCCTTGAACCTGGGTTAATTTTCCTTAGAGAATTTTACCTTTCTTCCTCTTATTTTTAGCTTCAGCCTCTGGTCTTTGTTATTGAACTTCTGAATTACAGCCTCCTGAAGCAATGGGAGCTTTAAGCCATCACTGAGAGTCTCTTTATGCTTCTCTTACAGACATAGATTCTCACTAAACCTTGCTCCTCATATTTCTAGAGCAAGTATCCTCCGTCCTCTTTCCAGCACTTTCCTGCCTCCGTGGATTTATGCATCACCTGAGCTCATCATATCTTAGCCTCAGGGTGCATTTTCTAATGAAAATTTTAAATGGGCAGGCCATTCTTTTGTGGTTAAGGAACCAAAATGGCTTTTTACGGTTGTATGAAGAATCCCAAACTCTCTGCAGTGCTGGCAGGAGGGGCAGAGGGGATGGATGGCAGGTGACCTTGCTTTGTATACAGATCGAGGCAGACTTGAGATGAGATGAGTTTAATTCAATTCTAGGAACAGTTCAGAAAAAACAGCAAAGACAACTAACTGCAGGCTTAGACTGTAGCATCTAAAAATAAGTCCTCTTTGTCCTTGTAATTGAACTTGCTCTAGAAGCTGTAAGATGTGGTCATTAAGAATTTGGGCTGTGGTGCCAGATTACCTGGGTTTAAGATTCTGACTTGACCACTTACAAGCTATGTGGCCTTTGGCAATTCGATTTACACCTTAGTTCCTTGCTCACATTTCTCTTCTGTGATGTAAAAGGTATCATTTTTTCCGACTCATAAGGTTCTTTGGGGTTTGACTGAGATAGAGAGTTTCAACATACAGCACATAATAAGTTCTCAATAAACAATAGCAATCATACTTACTAATAAAAGAGAATCACAGGTATAATGTGATGCTAACAGTATAGCCCTTATACCTCCTTTGTTTTGCTTGATTTGGAATTTGGATGATAGTCTTGTTTAAATGTATTTAGATTGAACAATATGAAATTGTTGACATTCAACCATTTTTAACCTAAAAATGACATCATTTCGTTCAACAAATAGTTGTAGCTTTACACCTTGGTTTTACTGTACTCAGTCTTTTCAAGATCACGGTTAGTTAAGTATCACTATTTTCAGTTTAGAAAATAAAGCTCATGAAAATTCTTCCCCAGTGACACAAGTTAGCAATGAGAAAAAAAAAATCAAGTTTCCTCTTTGGTCTTTGGATTCAAATCCTACTTTCTTCCCACGATATATAGAGCTTAGAGTGTGAAGAAACCCTTGAAATACAACATAATTACTGAATTTTAATTTTGGTGAGATAAATTTTTGCCCCTTGACTGGAATATATTATGTGCCAGATATTCTGGAAACAATGAAAGAGTCCATAAAAAATCCTTGGTTGACAAATTCAGAGGTCTGAGAATCTTTACATTTCTTTTTTCTCATACGGGCAGGCACCGGGAACTGAACCCAGGTCTCTGGCATGGCAGGCAGAAATTGTGCCACGGAGCCACCATCGCACTATCTTCACGTTTCCTTATAAGCCTTTTTCCTAACAAAAGGAGGGGAGTTATTTCAAGGAGTTATGAATGCACAATGAGATTTACGCTGTGCTTATCTGAGAATGAGGGAAACAGAATTTCATGCCTTGTGAGTCTGCACAGGGGTTGCTGGATCTCCAACACTCTTCTATGTTTGTCTGAAACATTTTATTGTCAGGTTTGACCCAGGGCAGACTGAGATCACTCTACTTGTCTGAACTCCCTTGGATTTGAAGTTTAACAGATGAGTGATATTGATAATTATAAGAATAATATGATAATAAAATAAACACTTTGTACTGTGTCAATTTTTACTGTGTTGCATTTTTTCATACAGGAACATTTTCCCAATAACTCAGTCTCATAGATGATGAAAACGGAGGCTTAGGGAGGTTAAATAACTTGCACAGGGCCAAACAGCTCTAATGCAGTAGGAAGGAAACAAATCCAAATCTGACTTGGCCTGAAGTCCAGACTTTACAACAGGCCACATTCTCTGATTTGTGCCATGGATCTTTAAAAGGCAAAGTACATATTTGCCCACATACATTTCCTATTGATTTTTAAAGAGTAAAATAAAATTCACACCTTATTCCTTCTATATTATAACTTGGAGCCTAAAAACCTTCCCCTACATAAGCAAAAGACTCTATGAATGTTTGCCCATGTATAGACTGAAGTCTGAAGAAGACAAAGCTAAACCTCTAAAATGAAAATATAACTCACTTGCCTACCTAAGGTTGCATTCTGTCCTGCATATCTTTATAATTTTGTGCATATCTTTTTAAAAATGCTTATCTTTCCAAAAATCACTCTCAGCAATGAATTGAGTTCCAAAGGAATCAAAACACTATCAAATATTAGGAAACACCTCCTCCAGTCTGTACTGAGTTTTTGTTCAGAGAATCTTTCATTAGAGGGCATTCCAAGTCTTTTTGAATGCCCAATGGTTTAAAAAATGCACACACAGCTCTGCAATATGTGCTGTTTACTGTCTTGGTTCAAGCCACCACCATCTCTTGCCTATTGTCTGCAATAGTCACCTTGCCTCCTGGTCTCCTTACTTCCACTACTGTCCCTTAAAATCTATTTATAAACAGAAGTTAGAGTGATCTTTTTAAAATGTAAATCATATCATATGCCAAAATCCCTCTAATGGTGACCCTTTTCACTCAGAATAAAAGCAAAGCTCCTTAAAGGGGCCCACGGCCTCATCTGATCAGGCTCCCATCTTCCCTGCTGAACTTTTCTTCCCAAGTCTTTATCTTCTGCAAGGTCTGCAGGCACAGGTCCTGCATCTAGACCCGAGAAATCTTTGCCTGCTTCGCTCTCTTACATCATTCAGGCACCAGGTACAAAAACCACATCTTCAAAGAGGCCTTATCTGACCCCTACCCCCTGCCATACTTTTGCCCTGTCCTGGTTGAGTGTTTGCTTTTGTTTTGTTTTATTTTGTATTTTACCTATATCCTTTGTTTTCACCTGGTGTCTATTTACAGGTCATTTGTTTATTTTCTGTTTCACCTCAGGTAGTCTCAAAGCAAGCAAAAATTTCGTCATTTTTGTTCATATCTGTATTCCCAGGGCTATAACACCGTTTGGGACATAGAAAAAGCTGAACAATTGTTGAGCAAATGAATGAAACAAATGCACGGATCTATTTACTACTGAGCAACAAATTATGTGTATTATAAAACTTACAAATGGAAATTCTTCCAGAAAGATGCCATAAAAGTAAATAGAAATAAAAGTTCTAATATTTTCTTCTGCATCTTAATGGAGTGTTTCACTCACCTCTGGTTTATTGTATAACACAGATAGGTCAACAGAGAAAAGGAGAACTACCAACCTTTTGTCTACCTTTTGAAGTACTGAATGGCCAGTCTTAATAGATGCAACTTATATTGTACAACTATTCTATTTAACATTTCTTGATAAAGCATTCTTCATCTGTGTCTCATAAGTACTTAAACATGAAAAGAGTAGAATCCTGGGTTGTTTGAGACCTTTGTGATCATTTGGGATTCCTTGTGTCTGACCCAGTAAATGCAGTTGAACTTTCCCAAGTCCTGGAAGGGGGAAGCACTGACACATATAACCCAGCCTCATACCCCAGAGTTTGGCCTACTAGGACCACTTATTATCAAACTGAAGCACTTTCCTGCCTTGCTAGCTTTCTGATACCTGTTTCTTCAACCTGTTCAGCCTCTGAGTTTGCCCTCTTGATTTTGATACTCTTCTGTTTGGTGGACCAGGCTCAGCTTTGTATCTCAGCAGTGTGTATTCATCTGAGTTGTGATCCCCACAGCTCTAGATCAGAATCTCTTCTGTCATCCAGGCTACAAAGACAGGTCTGCTGGGACAATCCCTTGCCCTTATAATGAGATGAAAAAACATTGTGTTCTTTTACGTTATAGTTAAAATCTCAAAACAAATGGAAAACAAGATTAGAGCAGACTCAAACAGAAAGATCACCAGATCCATTGTTATCTTCATTCTGCTATGTCTCAGAAACCCATCGAAATGCACGTTGAAAAGCTAGATTGTTTTTTATGCTTATTTTTTAAATTAGAGAAGTTGTGGGTTTACAGAAAAATTATGCATTACATACAGGGTTCCTATATACCACCCTATTACTAACACCTTGCATTAGTATGATATATTTGTTAAGATTGATGAAAGCATATTTGTATAATTATATGATTAACTCATGGTTAAACTTAGGGTCCACTGTTTATGAATTATAGTTCATAGATTTTTTTTTTCGCATGGGCAGGTACCAGGAATCAAACCCAGGTCTCCAGCATGGCAGGCGAGAACTCTGCCACTATGTCACTATCGCCCTCCCAGTTCCATAGATTTTTAAGAAATTTTTATTATAGTAACATATATATATATATATACACACATACATATATGCCATCATTTCTCCCTTTAATCACATTTAAATATATATTTCAATGCTTTTAGTTACATTCAAAATGTTCTACCATCACCACTATCCATTATAATAAACTCTTCCATCGTCACAAATAGAAATCCTATGCATTTTAAACCTTAACTCCCTACCTGCTACTCCCACACTGTACCCTGGTAAGTCATATTCTAGATTCTGACTTTATAAGTTTGCTTTTACTAATTTTTTTCATATCAGTAAGATCATACAATACTTGTCCTTTTGTGTCTGGCTGATTTTATTCAAAATAATGTTCTTAAGGTCAATCCCTGTTGTCACACGTATCAGAACTTCATTCCTTTTTACAGCTGAATATTATTCCATCAGGTGTGTATACACATTTCATTTGCCCATTCCTCAGTTGATGGACACTTGTGTTGCTTCTTCCTTTTGGCAATTGAGAATAACGCCACCGTGAACACTGGTATGCATGTATCTGTCCTTACTTTCAATTCCTTTGAGTATATACCCAGAATCAGGTCATATGGTAATGTTATATTTAACTTTCTGAGGTACTGCCAAACTGTCTTCCACAACAGCTATCCTATTCTACATTGCCACCAACAATGAATAAGTGCCCCTATTTCTTCATATCCACGATAAAATTCATAATTTTCCATGTTGTTAATATAGCCATTCTAGTGCACAGTGAGATGGTATCTCAGTGCGGTCTTCATTTGCATTTTCAGAATGGCTAATGCTGTTGAACATTTTTTCATGTGCTTTTTGGCCATTCATATACCTTCTGTGTAGAACTGTCTCTTCAAGTATTGCCTATTTTTAATTAAATTGTTTGTCTTTTTAATGTTGAGTGAAAGATTTCTTTACATATTCTGGATATTAAGCCCTTATTGAGCATGTGGTTTCCAGTATATTCTCTGATTGCATAGGTGTTGTTTTACTTTCATAAGAAAATCCTTTGAGGAGCCAAAGTTCTTCATTTTGATGAGGTCTCATGTAGCTAAACTCAGAATCAGAAAGATCACTAGAGTTACTGCTATTTTCATTTTGCTATGTCTCAGAAAAACATTAAAAGCTATTTTAAAAGGCAAAATTGTGTTTTATGTGAAAATATGATTATCCACTCTAAAAGCTTGATCTTGATGTATTACTGAAACTATGCTTTCCAGACTCAAATAGGTGGCATCTATTCCCTGTAATATTAGGGACTTGATTACAAAGGAAGCTTCCCAAGATAGAATACCTAAAAATGATTATGATGTGGGTACTTCAGTGAAGAATTTAAGGTCATCATCAAAGAGAAGGAATACAATTCCGAGCTAATAGCTCTTTCAATGATGTTTGTCCTGTGTACGTCTTCCAATTTCTGGTAATGTAGAGCTTTGGACTTAACGGGCCACAGGCACTAGGGACATGAGAAAATCTATTCCAATTGGGAGGCTAAATAAGAAATGTCCACAGAAAATTGAAAACTCTGAGAGCTATACACATAAGAGACAAAAAAAACTAAATGTGATGGTTAGAGGAAGATAGTAAGGACAGCTTTCTGTTTTGGCTTTGGGTTAGGATAACAGGGAGAGCACAGGAACAAAAATCCTAATAATTACTAATCAAAAGTGCTTAGTCATGTGAGTGAGTTTTGGAATTCAAACAATATGTATGGCCTGAAAAATCTCAAGCTGCAATTTTAACTTGAAACCATCTTGGGTTGGGAATGCCTCCTGTGCATGACAGAAATATAAAACCAAATGCTCTATAGAGGTACTGTGCTTCAAATATAGGCTTTAACGTTTCAAATAGATATTCTATTTGTTCTAAGAAAGGGGCTCATCGTCATACATTTAAAAATACCTAAAGAAACAAGCCATCACGAGCAAGCATGAGCAGAAAACACAGACACAAAATCAGATTCACAAAGACTATGCATATTTAAAAGTCACTTATAAAATATGTTAAATATGTTTAAGGTAATAAAGAGCATATTAAAATATGCTGAAGAAAAATAGAGTATTAAAATTAGCTGACATATTTGATAAAGAACACTATATAAAAACAAGAAATTAAAGATATAGTT
This sequence comes from Tamandua tetradactyla, assembly GCF_023851605.1. Classification (NCBI taxonomy): domain Eukaryota; kingdom Metazoa; phylum Chordata; class Mammalia; order Pilosa; family Myrmecophagidae; genus Tamandua; species Tamandua tetradactyla. The sequence goes on along the minus strand of NC_135334.1, from coordinate 9,025,770 downwards.
ACTGAATTAAAAATTTATTGGCCTGGAAATACAGAAGATTAGTGGATTTGTGAACTGGAATATGGAGCTATAAGAATACATCAAATACAGCAATTAGAGAAAAAAATATCAATGGAATGCAGGAAAGTGATATTAGAAACACAGGGGATAGAGAACCAAATTCTAAGGTGGTAATAGAAAGAATTGGATGAAAGCGAGAGCCGAAAAGAAAATGGCATAAATTGTTCCAAAATTAATGAAAGACATAAATCTTCAGATTTAGGAAGACTAATGGATGGATCACAATTTTAAAAAAGGAAGAGAAATCCACTCAGAGCCCTTATTGCAAAAAAGCAGAACACAAAAATAAATCTTGGAAACCTAAGAATCATTTGCAAGAGAAGACAGATTACCTCAAAAGGGATAAAAATTATACAGATGGCTGATTCTCAGTAGCGAGGGCGGAAGCCAGGAAAGAGTGAAATATTATCTTCTAAGTCTGAAAGGAAAGTACTGTCAACCTAGGTATCTGTGCAGAGTGAAGCTACTTCTTATAGATAAGAGAAAAATAAAGATATTTACAGATAAAAACTGAGGGAGTTTACAAAGAGAAGATTTTATTAAAGAAAATAGTAAGTAATTTGCTTCAGAAAATGGAAATATCATTATAGAAGGAAGGTACAGATGCAAAAAGAATGGTAGGGAAGTAGCAAACATATATTGTATAAAACAATAATAACTAAAACATTATTGCCAGAGAAAAATAAAACTGAAGCGCTGAAGACAAATTGTATTTTAGGTAAAAGTATACACATTTATTAAAATTTATAGGGTGATCACTAAAAATGAAAAGTCAACATGTAATTTCCAAACTAGGAAGAAAAATAACAAAAAATAAAAATCAGACAAAATTCACTCCAACCAGATGATGCAAAAAGTTGAGGGGGAGAAAAGAAATATGGAGAAATAAATATAAAAATAAAACACAAAATAAGAAGATAGAAATTATTCCAACTCACATTAACATATATGGACATAACTCTTTTTTTCAAGGCAATGATTGTCAGATTAGATTGTTAAAATCATGCTATATAAAATTTAGAATTACATATTTAAAATATGAGTTTCATATCTGTTTAATAGCAAAAAATATGGGAAAAGACTAAGTAAAAGAAAGTTATTCCTGCTATGGTAGTGACAAAGAGAAAGTTTGTGGCAAAAATTATTACTTAAGAGAAAAGAGTTATTTCACATTAATGAAAGCTTAAATTCACCAGGAAAATTCCAATCTTATACAGAAAAATAATATAGTATCAAAATGTATAAAGTGACAATTGATAAAATTGCCAGAAGGAAGTGATAAGTTACCCTAAGCACAACTTGCTTAGGAGTTGATAAATTCAGCAGTAAAGTGATCAAATTTGTGGGAAAAAAAGAAAACACAACAACAATTTGGAACTTTGCATTTAAAAAACTTTGCATTTGACTTCCGGAGAAGATGGTGGCTTAGTAAGACGCGCGGGTCTTAGTTCCTCCTTCAGAAAAGCAACTAAAGAAACAGAAACAATACAAAACAGCTCCCGGAGTCACGACAGAGACCAAAAAAGACAGCGTACCCCATTCTGGAACGGCTGAACGGGTAGGGAGAATCCACTGCTGTGAGATACCCGAGGGGTGCACGTTTTCCCGGCTGGGGTGGCTGGCGTCTGGGGTCCCCTCCACGCACGTGGCTCCCCGGTCTGACTGGGAACATTGGATAGCGGGGCCCTCCCGTCACGCTTGGCGTCTCGGGCCAGCTGGGCAATTTGGACCAGCACTCCCCCAAGCCACGGCCAGCGACCCCCGCCTCCACGCGCGGTTTCCCGGGCCGACTGCCCCGCAGACAAACGACCGCCACGAGCGCCACCTACTGGGCAGGAAAAGAAAAACAGAGCCCAGAGATTCCACAGAAAAACCTTTCAACCAGCTGGGTCCCACACCCAGGGAGATCTGATCAAATGCCCAGACACCAGCAGAAAATAATGGATGACGCTCGGAAAATTGAAGATATGGCCCAATCAAAGGAACAAACCAATAGTTCAAATGAGATACAGGAGCTGAGACAACTAATGCTGAATATACGAACAGAAATGGAAAAACTCTTCAAAAACCAAATCAATAAATTGAGGGAGGACATGAAGAAGATATGGGCTGAACAAAAAGAAGAAATAGAAAATCTGAAAAAACAAATCACAGAACTTGTGGGAGTGAAGGACAAAGAAGAAAAAATGGAAAAAACAATGGATACCTACAATGGTAGATCTAAAGAGACAGAAGCTACAATTAGTGAACTGGAGGATGGAACAACTGAATTCCAAAAAGAAACAGAAACTATAGGGAAAAGAATGGAAAAACTTGAGCAGGGAATCAGGGAACTGAATGACAATATGAAGCGCACAAATATACGTGTTGTGGGTGTCCCAGAAGGAGAAGAGAAGGGAAAAGGAGGAGAAAAACTAATGGAAGAAATTATCACTGAAAATTTCCCAACTCTTATGAAAGACCTAAATATACAGATCCAAGAAGTGCAGCGCACCCCAAAGAGAATAGACCCAAATAGGCGTTCTCCAAGACATTTACTAGTTAGAATGTCAGAGGTCAAAGAGAAAGAGAGGATCTTGAAAGCAGCAAGAGAAAAACAATCTGTCACATACAAGGGAAACCCAATAAGACTATGTGTAGATTTCTCAGCAGAAACCATGGAAGCTAGAAGACAGTGGGATGATATATTTAAATCACTAAAAGAGAAAAACTGCCAACCAAGACTCCTATATCCAGCAAAATTGTCCTTCAAAAATGAAGGAGAAATTAAAACATTTATAGACAAAAAGTCACTGAGAGAATTTGTGACCAAGAGACCAGCTCTGCAAGAAATACTAAAGGGAGCACTAGAGTCAGATACGAAAAGACAGAAGAGAGAGGTATGGAGTAAAGTGTAGAAAGAAGGAAAATCAGATATGATATATATAATACAAAAGCCAAAATGGTAGAGGAAAATATTATCCAAACAGTAATAACACTAAAAGTTAATGGACTGAATTTCCCAATCAAAAGACATAGAATGGCAGAATGGATTCAGCTTTAAGACAAGATAAACTTATGAACCATGTAATAACATGGATGGACCTAGAGAATATTATGCTGAGTGAATCCAGCCAAAAACTAAAGGACAAATACTGTATGGTCCCACTGATGTGAACGGACATTCGAGAATAAACTTGAAATATGTCATTGGTAACAGAGTTCAGCAGGAGTTAGAAACAGGGTAAGACAATGGATAATTGAAGCTGAAGGGATACAGACTGTGCAACAGGACTAGATACAAAAACTCAAAAATGGACAGCACAATAATACCTAATTGTAAAGTAATCATGTTAAAACACTGAATGAAGCTGCATCTGAGCTATAGGTTTTTGTTTTGTTTTGTTTTGTTTTGTTTTGATTTTACTATTATTACTTTTATTTTTTTCTCTATTTTAACATTCTATATCTTTTTCGGTTATGTTGCTAGTTCTTCTAAACCAATGCAAATGTACTAAGAAATGATGATCATGCATCTATGTGATGATGTTAAGAATTAATGATTGCATGTGTAGAATGGTATGATCTCTAAATGTTGGGTTAATTTCTTTTTTCCGTTAATTAAAAAAAAAAAAAAAAGAGAAGGGATAATTGGAGATGAAGGGATACAGACTGTACAACGGGACTGGATATAAAAACTCAGAAATGGACAGCACAATACTACCCAATTGTAATGCAATTATATTAAAACACTGAATGAAGCAGCATGTGAGGTATAGGTTTTTTGTTTTTGTTTTTTTTGTTTTTTTTCTTTCTATTATTGTTTTAATTCTTATTCTGTTGTCTTTTCATTTCTTTTTCTAAATTGATGCAAATGTACTAAGAAATGATGAATATGCAACTATGTGATGTTATTAAGAATTACTGATTGTACATGTAGATTGGAATGATCTCTAATTGTTTTGTTAATTCTTTTTTTAATTAATAAAAAAAAAAAAAGAAAAAAAAAAAAAAAAAAAACTTTGCATTTAATAACTTGGGAATGAACTTTCTTCTTAAGTGCATATGAAGGATCACTTTTTTTTAATTGAAGAATCATCATACAGAATACATTATTTGTATGTATTCACAACTATGTTAGCTATCTGTACCAAGAAAATTTTTCAAATGCATAGGTTGGAAATTTAAAAGCAGATTTTTGAGCATAATTAATAAATAGAATCATTATATAAATATAATTATGAAATATGCAGCATGATAAAAATATAATTGCAATAATATAATATATATAATATAATGTAATAGATAAGACTTACAAGGTCAAAATTTTTTCTTTAAAAAAATCTAATGAAATGGACAAACTTCCAGTAGAACTAATCAAGAGTTAAAGAAAACACAAATGACCAGCATTGGAAATGAAAAGAGAGCAGAAGTAGAGATGCTGCAGAGATTTATAAAAAAGATTATGAAGAAACGTGTGCAAAAAAATAGAAGATTTAAGTAAAATGGGGAATGTCTTAATAGGAATACCAAAAATAAATGAGGAGTAAATAAAAATTTGAACACAAATGAATTGATGTATAGTAAATAATTTCTTATAAAAACAAAATAAAGATGAGTTCCACTGAACATTCAAGGAACAAATAATTTCAACGATTCTCAAATTACTTCAAGTAATGGAGGGAAAGAGTAAATTTTATTTTCTGAGATAAATTTCAAAACCAGAGAAGAAACCATTTGGAAAAAAGAACAAACAAAAAAAAACAACAAAGAAACCTTAAAATCCACTCTCACTCAATAACATATGTACTGCTTTGAAAGTGTTGTCTACCCAAGATGTTCTCCAATCCTCATTCAATATTGTAGGGTAGAATCTTTTTTATTATGTTGTTTCCATGGACATGTGACTCACCCTATTATGGTGGGATTTTTAATTAGGTAGTTTCCATTCAAGGTGGATTACATACCTGAGTCCTTTAAGAAGGAACAATTTTGGAAAAAGCTTCAGAGCCCACATAGACAGAGACCTTTGGAGATGCAGAAGGAAAACACCCCGGGGAAGGCTTATGAAGTGACAAGCCAGAAGTGAAAGCTAGCAGATGTCGTCATGTGTCTTCCCAGGTGATAGATGTCCAGAAGCCAGAGACTCCAGCAGACAGTAACCACATGCCTTCCCAGCTGACAGAGGTGTTTCAGATGGCATCAGCCTTTCTTGTTGGTTCTTTAATTTGGACATTTTCCTAGCCTTATAACAGTAACTTGCGACTTAATAAATTCCCTTTTTTAAAGCCATTCCATTTCTGGTACATTGCTTTCTGGCAACATTAGCAAACCAAAACAACATAGCTACAAAAATCCTCAACAAAATATTAGCAAACTAAATCCAGCAATGTATAGAAAAGGTAAATTTGGCTTTGTACCAGGAAAGCAATAACAATTGAATCTTAGGAATACAATCAATATAATTTACCATATTAATATATATTAGAAGAAAAATTACATCATGATGATTTCAAGGACAAAGAAAAAAGCTGATAAAATCAACATCCATTCGTGAAGGTTGTTTTTTAATTAGCAAACTAAGAATAAAAGGGATATTTTTATTTGATTTCAGGTATATATATACTAAACATCACCTTCTGTGGGGAAATAGTGAAAGCCATCTCTTGAAATGCAGGAATAAGGTAAGAATGGCAAACGTCATTGCTCTATTTTGCATTTAAAAAACATTCTAATAAAGTAAAAAGTCATTTTCTTTAAGTTAGGAGTTATGAAGAAAAAATAGACTGCCATTATTTGTACATGTTCTAATCATTTTCAGAGAAAAATAAAAAACAAATAGACACATTATTTGAATTAATAAAATAATTATCAATTTTATTACATGTAAGTTCAATAACAAATAATGGGCCATATATAACTTTATACTAGGAGAAAAATTGAGAAAATGCAATAAAAAGGTAAGGAGCCAACTTCTGGGGAAGATGGAAGACTAGGGAGCTTCAGGACTCATTCCTTCCAAACAGGTAGGAATTATGTAAAACAACTGTTTTAGAATTGCATAGGTGAGAAGAGCACTGTACAGTACCCAGGGAAGAGCAGGAGAAGAGACATAAATTACAGTAAAGAACAGTAACTTGCTCTCTCCACACAAGGGGACTACCTGTGCCTATCTGCTGACAAAAAGGGACATATAAACACTCTTCCCCTAAAACAGGGTTGTGCATGGTTGGTCGTAGAGCACAGCTTCGCGGCATGGCTTTTGATTAGCAAATTCGGGTGGCTGAGGGCAGTCATTGTTTCAATCTGCCCCAGACAAAAGCATCAGCAGCCATTGTATCAACAACCCTCCCTGGACAGAAGTGGAGGCTGGTGAAGACTTAAAGCACTGTGCTTCCTGAAAATTGCAGGGAAAAGTTAGCTGAAGGGCCACATTTGCTGGGCAGACTAAGAAAGCTCAGTTTGGGGGAGCTGTAGAAGTTGTTGGTGCCCTTCCTGACCCCATCCACAGGGCAATTAGGAGCTATTCTGTACCCCCTTCATAGGTCCTTGTCCTGTTTTGGCTAGAAAGATGAAATTGGCCCTCCAGGCAAAATAGTATGGGACAATGAAAGGAGTATAAAAACTAGAGTCTGACAGTCTGGGACAAAAGGCTGCCAGCTTCAAGTACCCAGGAGAGGGAGGTTTGTCCCTGGGAAATAACCAAACTCCTGTAAACAGGGGAACTACGAAACAGCTAACAACAAAAGCCATGGACAAGACAAGAGACCCAGTATGACAGAGAAAGTCTTGCATTAATCTTGGGCAGACATACCTGATGGGAGTGCTGAAGCTTAAGAAAATCTCTGTCTTATCACTGCTTGCTACAAAACCAAGAAACAGACATCCCAGGGAGTAAATTCAAAACTAAAATATTAAAATACAAAGTGTGCAAGAGTAGAAGACAAGAAAGAAACAGGAAATGATGGCTCATTCAAAAGAAAAGGATAAAGATGCAGAAAATACCAATGAAGAAGAAAGAATATGGAGATATTGAAAAAAGCTTTTTAAAAATATCTTTAAGATGTCCAAAGAGATGAAGGAAAGTACAAAGAAAGAACTGAAGCATATCAGGAAAACAATGAACGAGCAAATGAGAAATTTAGTAAGAAATAGAAATTTTAGAAAGGTAACAGACAGAGCTGCTGATCTTGAAGACTACAATAACCGAAGTGAAAAATGCCCAGGAGGTTTTCAACAGCAGACAGGACACTTAAAATGAGCCAGACAAAGGAGGAGAAAGTAAAAAAGAAATATGCAAAGTGAAAATAGCCTAAGACAGCTATGGAACATCATCAAACACAAGCAATACATACATGATGGGAGTCCAATAAAGAGAAGGAAGAAAGAAAAGGGGAAGAAGGATTAGCCAAAGAAATAATGACAGAGAACTTCCCAAACCTAGCAAAAGACACATGAGTGTGCACATTTAAGAACCTCAGAGAACACCAAATACAAAGGATAAAGAAAGAGTTCTAAAACTGCAAGAGAAAAGAAACACATTACATAAAAGGGAGTCCCAAGCAGACTGAGTGCCAATGTCTCATCAGAAACCATGGACACAAGAAGGAATGAGTTGAAATACTTAGAGTGCTGAAGAAAACAACTACCAGTCAAGAATTTCATGTCCAGTGAGACTTTGAGAGAGGGGTTAAGACATTCCCTGATAAACAAAAGCTGATGGATTTCATGACCATTAGACCTGCCCTACAAGCAACACTAAGGTAGTAAGTACTTCATACTGAAAGGAAAGGGCACTAGGCAGTGGTTCAATGCAGTATAAAGAAATAAAGATCTATGTAAAGGTAAACATTTAGGTAATTTTAAATGCCAGTATTTTTTATTGTATTGTTTGGTGTGTAACTCCACTTCTTACTCTCTATAGGTGTTGAAATGCAAATGAATGAAAAGCAAGGATAAATCTAGCTTTTTGGACATATAGTGTAAAAAGATAAAAGTGGTGTATTAGTTAGGGTTCTCTAGAGAAACAGAATCAACAGAGAACACTTGCAAATATAAAATTTAAAAAAGTGTCTCACTTGACCGTGGGAACACAGAGTCCAAAATCTGCAGGGCAGGCTCTGACGCAGACGATTCCAATGGAGGGTCTGGACGAACTCCACAAGAAAGGATCGCCAGCTGAAACAGGAAGAGAGCCTGTCTTTTTGAATCCTCCTTAAAAGGCTTCCAGGGATTAGATTGAGCATCACTCATTGCAGAAGACACTCCCCTTGGCAGATTACAAATGGAATCAGATGTGGATGCAGCTGATGTGATCATGATTTAATTCTGTGAAATGGCCTCATTGCAACAGATAGGCCAGCACTTGTCCAATCAGACAAATAGGTACCACCCCTTGGCCAAGTTGACACATGAATCTGACCTTGTCAACTTGGCAGCTATACTCATCACCTTAAACCACACCTAATTTCTAAATAATAAACATTAAAACACATGTTTTTTCTTTCACCTAACAATACTCAACTGTTCTGCATATAACTGGAAACACATTAACTCTCTCCAGAACAGGGTTCAAATCCTAGGGTAACATACCTCCTTAAACTTGATATCTAACAACTTAAATAGTATAACAGGAACAAAACAGCATTACAGTCCTCATTTCTGTAACTGATCAAGTGGTCGTAGTTGATATTTATCAGTACCTTCTTCCACTACCCAGTCCATGTTCCCTTTACCCTCAGCAAGCACTTCAGTTGGCCATGGTTCTTTGCCTGGTGGGGTGACCCAAATCTTCATTCCTGAAGTTTCAGACACACTGGTAGTCCCGCCTGGATTGTGTTGTTGCAGTTTTCCATTGATTTTAATCACAGGGCATGGTAGTACTAAAAGATGCCCTAGGGGATCTCCTATATACCAAGAAAATTCTTCTTTACTTCCATTGTGTAGTTGCAGTCCTATTTCCCCCTGATAGTCAGGGTCAATCATGCCAGACAATAATGTAATCCCCTTCTTAGCTTGTTGATCCAGGGGCATAAGTAGCCCAAAGTGACCAGGTAGCAGTCTTAGATTCCAGTTCAAAGGAATGATTGTTGTTTCCCCTGATGGAAGCACTCCCCCTTTTGGAACTAAAATCTGTAGACCAGCAGAGCTCAGGATTGCAGGGACAAGAAGGAAAAATTTTCCAAGTGGATCACTAGGGGTAATGGTGGGTGGTACCACTTCCATTTCCACCCCCTGGTTCCTGGACCCATGGATGCTGGCTATGGGAGAAACAGCACCATGCAGTGGACACTGATTCAGAGCATATGGAGCTTTCTGGAGAACATTACCCCAACTCTTCAAGATATTTCCACCTAGTTGGCACCATAATTGAGTTTTCAAAAGGCCATTCCACCATTCTATCAATCCAGCTGCTTCTGGATGATGGGGAACATGGTAAGACCAGAGAATTCCATGAGCTGTGCCCATTCCCACACTTCATTTGCTGTGAAGTGTGTTCCTTGATCAGAAGCAGTGCTATATGGAATACCATGATGATGGATAAGGCATTCTGTAAGCCCATGGATGGTAGAAGCATTGTGTGCAGGGAAAGCAAACCCATATCCAGAGTATGTGTCTATTCCAGTTAGAACAAATCACTGCCCCTTTCATGAAGAGAGTGGTCCAATGTAATCAACCTGCCACCACGTAGCTGGCTGTACACCTTGGGGAATGGTATCATATAGGGGGCTGAGTGTGGGTCTCTGCTGCTGGCAGATTGGGCACTCAGCAGTGGCTGTAGCCAAGTCAGCCTTTGTAAGTGGAGGTCCATGTTGCTGAGCCCATGCCTAACTTCCACCCCTACCACCATGACCACTTTGTTCATGAGCCCACTGGGCAATGACAGGAGTGGCTGGGGAAAGAGGCTGACTGGTATCCACAGAATGGGTCATCTTATCCACTTAATTATTAAAACCTTCCTCTGCTGAAGTCACCCTCTGGTGTGCATTCACATGGGACACAAATATCTTCATGTTTTTAGCTCACTCAGAAAGGCTTATCCACATACTTCTTCCCCAGACCTCTTTGTCACCAATTTTCCAATTATGGTCTTTCCAAGTCCCTGACCATCCAGCCAAATTATTAGCAACTGCCCATGACTCATATATAAATGCACCTCTGACCAGTTCTCCTTCCAAGCAAAATGAACAACCAGGTGCACCGCTCAAAGTTCTGCCCACTGGGAGGATTTCCCCTCACCACTGTCCTTCAAGGACACCCCAGAAAGGGGTTGTAGTGCTGCAGATGTCCACTTTCGGGTGGTACCTTCATATCGTTCTGAACCCTCTGTAAACCAGGCCCGAGTTTTCTCTTCCTCAGTCAATTCACTGTAAGGAACTCCCCAAGAGGCCATAGCTCTGGTCTGTGAAAGAGATGGTAATGTGGCAGGAGTGGAGACCATGGGCATTTGGGCCACTTCCTCATGTAACTTACTTGTGCCTTCAGGACCTGCTCTGGCCCTATCTCATACATACCATTTCCATTTTACAATAGAGTGCTGCTGTGCATGCCCAACCTAATGGCTTGGGGTGTCAGACAACACCCAACTCATGTTAGGCACCTCAGGACTCATGGTAACTTGGTGGCCCATGGTTAAGCGTTCAGTCTCTACTAAGGCCCATTAGCAAGCCAAAAGCTGTTTCTCAAAAAGAGAGTAGTTATCTGCAGCAGATGGTAAGGCTTTGCTGCCAAATCCTAAGGGTCTGCATTGTGATTCTCCTATAGGGGCCTGCCAAAGGCTGCAGACAGCATCTCTATTTGCTACTGACACTTCCAGTACCATTGGATCTGCTGGATCATATGGCCCAAGTGGCAGAGCAGCTTGTACAGCAGCCTGGACCTGTTGCAAAGCCTCCTCTTGTTCAGGTCCCCACTCAAAAATAGCAGCTTTTCTGTTCTCTCAATAAATGGGCCAGAGTAGCAGACCCAAATGATGAATATGTTGTCACCAAAATCCAAAGAGACCAACTAGGTGTTGTACCTTTTTTTTTGGTCGCTGGAGGGGCCAGATGCAGCAACTTATCCTTCATCTTAGAAGGGATATCTCAACATGCCTCACACCACTGGATACCTAGAAATTTCACTGAGGTGGAAGGTCCCTGTATTTTTTTTGGATTTATCTTCCATCCTCTGACACACAAATGCCTCACCAGTAAGTCTAGAGTAGTTGCTACTTCTTGCTCACTGGGTCCAATCAACATGATATCATCAATATAATGTACCAGTGTGGTGTCTTGTGGGAGGGAGAAACGAACAAGTTCTCTGCGGACAAGATTGTGACATAGGGCTGGAGAATTGATATACCCCTGTGGTAAGACAGTGAAAGTATATTGCTGACCTTGCCAGTTGAAAGCAAACTGTTTCTGTTGATCCTTCTGATAGCTATTGAGAAAAAAGCATTTGCCAGATCAATAGCTGCATACCAGGTACCAGGGGAGGTACTGATTTGCTCAAGTAATGATGCCACATCTGGAACAGCAGCTGCAATTGGAATTACCACCTGGTTGAGCTTATGATAATCCACTGTAATCCCCCAAGAACCATCTGTTTTCCACACAGGCCAAATAGGAGAGTAATGGGGAATTGGTGGGAATCACCACCTCTGCATCCTTCAAGTCCTTAAGAGTGGCAGCAATCTCTGCAATCCCTCCAGGAATCCGGTATTACTTCTGATTTACTATTTTGCTCAATAGGAGCAGATCTAGTGGCTTCCACTTGACCTTTCCCACTATAATAGTGCACAAGTTAGAGAGCCAATGTGAGGATTCTGCCATTTGCTCAATATGTCTATACCAATTATACATTCTGAAACTGGGGAAATCACTACAGAATGAGTCCAGGGTCCCATTGGACCCACTGTGAGATTGGCCTGAGCTAAAACTCCATTGATCACTTGGCCTCTATAAGCCCCCACTCTGACTAGTGGACCATAGTTACGTTTTTGGTCCCTGGAATTAATGTCACTTCTGAACCAGTGTCTAATAATCCCCAATATATCTGATCATCTCCTTTTCCCCAATGCATAGTTACCCTGGTAAAAGTCTTGTCGATCTCCTTGGGGAAGGCTTGGAGGAAGATTAACAGTATAAATTTGTGGCAGTGTAACAGGGTTCTCCCCCAAAGGGACCTGGCCTCCCCTTCATTCAAGAGGCTCTGGGTCTTTAAACTGTTTCAAATCTGGAAATTGATTAAGGGGTCATGACTCTGCATTTTTGTAATTCAGATTAGACTTCTGTTTACTTGACCTAAAACACTTTTGTTTATACAGCTCAAACAAGAAGTTAGTCCACTGCCCTTCTACTGTATTTCTAGGTACCCCATGATTTACTAGCCATTGCCACAAATCTCTGCAAGTCATAACATTTGACTCTTGTTTTGAGTTTTCTGTCTATTATAATAGCCACATCTACCCTGTCTTTGGCAATTAAGTATTGCCACCTGGCTTCTGCTAACTCCATTGTATTTAAGGATTTCAGCTTAGTGACAGCAGTTCCTACAGTAATATCTGACCTACAGAGAAGTGCAACTACAGAGCTCTTCAGGGATGATGGTGCTAATCTGACAAATTTATTTCTCACAGTTCTGGTAAAAGGTGCATCCTCCAGACATTCCTGGGGTGTAAGAGCAGGCTTTGCATGATAAATCCACTCTAACAACCCAATCTCTCTAAGCCTCTGGATCCCCTCATCTACATTATACCAGGGCAGTTCTGGCATTTCAACCTCAGATGTTGGCCACCTTTAATCCATGTTTCAACCAACCATCCAAACAAACTGTTAATACCTTCTCTATCCCCTTGAGTTATAACATTGAATGCAGAATCTCTACAGTTTCATCTGGTGAAACATGATTAATCACTCTAGGGTTAATTCCTTCAGGAGGAGTTTGGGTGGCCAATTCCTCAAGGCATGCTGGAGGTAGGATGGCTATGTCTTCAGGGCAGACTTTTACAGGGTTATCTAGAGAAAACTCAGAATGACCTAGGGTTTCAACTTCACCCCTGACATCATTATCAATCCATATGTCACCATCCCATTTTTCAGGGTCCCACTCCTTTCCAATCAATGCCCTCACTTTAATGGTAGACACCATGCAACATTGAGATTTCAGTTCACATTATAAAGTTGCTACTATAACAATAAGATTCTGATTCTGATTTTCAGAGATCTCAAGTCTATGGCTACAGAAAATAAGATTTTCATTCAGGATACTCATAGAAACTTCTACATCTGTCAGATGGCACTTAAGCTTCTTGTTTGAAGCCTTAAGCCTATCCCTTTCACTCCTTAATGAAGCCAATGTATCTAACAACAACCAGCCAACATCTCTATACTTCTTATTTCCATAAAACTCTGTAACGGTGTCAAAACATTCTCTTCCAGAGCTTGGCTTCATACAAGCGAATCATTAAGAGAATCGAATGGTGATATTTTAACTATCTCTTTTACCAACTCACTCCATGGATTGGCAGTATCATTTTGATCATGGGAATCAGAGTCTTTTGTGCCTTTGAGTCCAGTCAGAGTAGAAAACCATTCATAAAAAAAATTCTAAGATTCTGTTTTTTAAGAACCACTCCTGGTACCAAGTTGTATTAGTTAGGGTTCTCCAGAGAAACAGAATCAACAGGAAATATTCATGAACATAAAATGTATAAACATGTCTCACATAAACATGGGAACACAGAGTTCAAAACCCATAGGGCAGGCTGTGAAGCTGACGATTCTGATGGAGGGTCTAGTTGAACTCCACAGAAGAGGCTCGCCTGCTGAAGCCAGGAAGAGAGCCTGTCTATTCTGAATTCTCCTTAAAAGGATTCAAGTGATTCAGTTAAACATCACTTATTGCAGAAGACACTCCCCTTGGCTGATTACAAATGGAATCATCTGTGGATGCAGCCAATGTGATCATGATTTAATTCTCTGAAATGTCCTTATAGCAAAAGACAGACCAGCACTTGCCCAACCAGACAAACAGGTACCACCACTTGGGCAAGTTGACACATGAACCCGACCATGACAAGAGGTAACAAGTACAAAAAATGTTGCAGAACAGAGGGGTATAAGAAAAGTACATATGTGTACTATTAATGTTAAGTTGGTATCAAACCAAATATTATTGTTATGTATTTACTATATTAAATTTTAACACTATGGTAATCACTAGGAAAACAGATGAAAAATACATCCAGGTAGATATAAGAAGTTATTCAATCCAACACAACCCAAGAAGGCAAATAAATAAACAGTAGCCTGTAACAGAAGTGTGGGACAAAAAAATAAGACTTACAAAGGTTAAATAACAAAATGGCAGCAGAGAGACTTGCAATATCAGTAATAATTTTAAATGTAAATGTATTAAACTCTCCAGTAAAAAAGCAGAGATTGGAAAAACAGATTTAAAAAGCACATCCCAAGTGTATACTATCTGCAAGAGACTCACCTTAACGTCAAGAAACAAGTAGGTTGACAATGAAAGGATGGAAAAATATGTACCATGCAAATAGTAACTAAAAGAGAGCTTGGGTGGCTATACTAATATCAGATAAACTAGACTTAAATCAAAACATGTATGAGGGAAGAAGGTGGTCATTACATACTGATAAAGGGGACAATTACATAGGAGGATGTAACAATTTTAAATATAAATGCACCTTAGAGCAGAGTCACAAAATGTATGAAGCTAATATTGACAGATTTAAAGGGAGAAATTGATGATTCGATATTAATAGTAGGAGACTTTAGAACACCATTCTCATTAATGGATAGAACATTTAGTCAGAAGATCAATAAGGAAGTTTGGTGATTGAATGATATTTAAATCAACTAGACCTAATAGACATTTATACAGCATGGCACCCAACAACATCAGAGTATCGTTCTTTTTGAGTGCACATGGATCACTCTCCAGGATGGACCATATGTTCAGGCACAAAACAAGTCTTAATAAATTAAAAAGTATTGAAATCATACTATGTACATTCTCTGTCTACAACAGAATGGAGCTTGAATGCAATAACAAAGGGAGAAAGGGAAAATTCACAAATATATGGAAATTAAACAACATATTAAACAACCAATGGGTTAAAGACAAAGATTTTGCCAGAGCAATTAGGCAAGAAAAATTTAAAAAGACATACATCTTGGAAAGGAAGAAGTGAAACAAAATTAGGAAACAGCTTGAGGGAAGTGAAAATGAAAATACAACATACCATATCTTGTGGAATACACAAAGGCAGTGCCGAGAGGGAAATTTATAATATTAAATGCTTACATTAAAAAAAAGAAGAAGAAAAATTTGAAATCAGAGTTCTAACTTCAAAACTGAAAGAACTAGAAAAAGAAAAGTAAAATAAACCTAAAGCAAGCAGAAAAAAATAATAAAAATTAGAGCAGAGATAAATGAAATAGAAAATTAAAAAGAGAAGAATCAATAAAACCAAATGTTACTTTTTCAAAAAGTTCAACAAAATTGAGAAATCTTTCCCCAGACTGATACATAAAAGAGAGAAGACAGAAATAATGAAAATCAGAAATGAGAAAGGGGAAGGTTACTACTGACTATAAGGGGATGGGGTAGTTAGGTTCAGGTGTCAACTTGGCCAGGTGAAAGTGCCTAGTTCTACTGCTGCAGACATGAGCCAATGGCAGGTGAGCCTCATCTGTTTCTGATTACATCTGCAGTCGGCTAGGAGGCAGGCCTGCCTCAATGAATGTTGTTTGATTTAATTGGCTGGTGCTTAAATGAGACAGCTTAACGTAGCATATAGCCCAAGCAGCTCAGCATACCTCATCTCGGCACTCACAGCTCAGCCCAGGTCTTTGGAGATACAGAAAAGAATCACCCTGGGGAAAGTTTTTGGGACCCAGAGGCCTGGAGAGAAGTCCAGCAGAGATTGACCTGTGCCTTCCCACATAAGAAAGAACCTCAATTGAAAGTTAGCTGCCTTTCCTCTGAAGAATTGTATGTTAACTAAATAAATCCCCTCTGATTTAAAGCCAATCCATCTTTGGTGTGTTGCATTCTGGCAGTTAGCAAACTAGAACAGATTTGGTACCTAAGAAGTGGGGTGCTGCTGTGGTTTGCAAATACCAGATATGTTGGAATGGTTTTTTGGATGGATAAGGGGAAGATTTTGGAGGAACTGAGAAGAGGATAATGGAGAAATCCTGGAGAGCTTAAAGAGACTGTTGGTGTAAACAGAACCACTGCCAATCTGGACAAAGGGAGACACAAAAGGGACAAATTGGAGTTTGCAGAGTGAGAACCATGGAAGCTTGGTTCTGAAGCCAAGAAACCTCAGCCGGGAGAGTAGACCCACCCATATACATGGAGAATGAGTCTCCCACCTCATTGCAGTAGAAGAGTTGTGCCGCCTCAGACCTTGGAAAAGGTACAGCACACTTCTTGGGTACTCAGAAGAGCCTGGCTGCCACCACATGGATGGATTGAGCATGTGTCCAGAAATGGCAGAGCCCAGGTGTGGCCCCAATGCCTTGAAAGGGTGGAACTGGGAAAAAGGTGGTCTTCTCAATGTCCCCAAGGTTGATTTGGAAAGAGGTGGGCCACTGCATAGGCCCTTGGAAAGGGTGGGACTGCCACTTTCTAAAGCTGAAGGATAAATGACTTTCAGACTTTGAAAGCCAATGGTGTTTGCCCTGCAGGCTTTTCTTCCAATTTCTCCCTATGGATCCTATGACTGTCCCTCCTTTACATATTGACACCAGATAACTTGTTTTCAGATTCAAAGGTCCACAGCCAGAAGACACTATTTTGCACTTTAATATTGTTTAAGGTGATGCATGTAGTTGCCAAGTTGACAAGGGGTGAATATGTAGTCAACTTGGATAGGAGAAGGTGCCTAGCTCTATGCTGTGGATATGAGCCAATGGCATGTGAGCCTCAGCTGTTCCTGATTATATTTGCAATCAGCCAAGAGGCATGCCTGCTGCAATGAACAATATTTAACTGGCTGGTGCTTAAATGAGAGAGCTCAATGTAGCACAGTCCAAGCAGCTCAGCATACTTCATCTCAGGGCTTGCTGCTCAGCCCAGGCCTTTGGAGATGCAGAAAGGAATCACCCCAGGGAAAGTTGTTGGAACCCAGAGGCCTGAAGAGAAGGCCAGCAGAGATCACCTGTGGCTTCCCATGTAAGAAAGAACCTCAGTTGAAACTTAGCTGCCTTTCATCTGAGGAACTATATGTTAACTAAATAAATTTCCTTTTACTGAAAGCCAGTCCATCTCTAGTGTGTTGCTTTCTGGCAGCTAGCAAATTAGAAAGGGGATAATATGAACAACTGAATCCATTAAAATAGATAAACTATTTTCTGTCTATTGAAAAAGACAAATTCTTAGAAATGCACAAGCTACCTACATTGTTTCAAAAAGAAAAAGAAGAGTCCAGTAAACCAATTACTATTAAAGAGATTGATTCTGTCATGAAAAACGTCCCAGCAAAGATAATCCCAGGAACAAATGGCTTCACAGGAGAATTCTACCAACCATTCCAAGAGGATTTAAGTCCAATTCTGCTCAACCCTTTACAAAAAATTGGAGATGAGGGAATATTCCCTAACTCATTCTAGGAGGCCAACATCACCCTCATACAAAAGCCAGAGGAAGGGCGGGCCAAGGTGGCTCAGCAGGCAGGAATGCTTGCCTGCGATGCCAGAGGACCCGGGTTCAATTCCCGGTGCCTGCCTATGTTAAAAAAAAAAAAGAAAGAAAGAAAAGTAAAAGAGGAAGATAGCACAAGGAAAGAAAATTACAGACCAGTATCTCTTATGAGTATCGGTACAAAAATCCTCAGCAAAATAATTGCAAACCAAATCCAACAGTATATTAAAAGAATTATACACAATGATAAAGGAGGATTTATCCTCAGTAGGCAAGGTTGTTTCAACATACAAAAATCAGTTAATGTATTAGACCACATTAATAGATTAAAAGAAAAAAAAAGATCATCTCAATTCAGAAAAGGCATTTGACAAAATACAGCTCCCTTTCTTCACAAAAAAAAAATCACAACTCAAGGAATAGAAAGAAACTTCCTCAACATGTAAAGGGCATATATGAAAAGCTTACAACCAACCTCCTACTTAATAGTCAAAGACTGAAAGCTTTCCCTCTATTATAGGAACAAGACAAGGATGCCCACTGTCACAACTGTTATTCAGCATTGTAGTGGAAGTTTTTGCCAGAGCAATTAGGCAAGAAAAATAAAAAGACAGACAACTTGGGAAGGAAGAAGTGAAGCATTCTTATTTGCAAATGGTATGATCCTATGTACAGAAAAATCCTGAAAAATTCACAATAAAGCTCTGAGAGCTAAGAAATGGATTCAGCAAAATGGTGGGGTATAAGCTCAACACCCCAAAATCAATAGAGCTTCTATACACAAGCAATGAACAATTGGAAGAAGAAATCAAGAAAAATAATTCCATTCACAATAGCAACTAAAAATATCTAGCAATAAATCTAACCAAGGATGTACAATCCTTGTGCACAGAAAACTACAAATGCTGCTAAAAGAAATCAAAGAAGACATAAATAAATGGAAGGGCATTCCAAGACTATTGATTGGAAGACTGTGCTTTGTTAAGATTCCACTACTACCACAAGGAATGTATACATTTAATACAATCCCAAGCAAAATTCCAGCAATTTTCTACAGAGGTGGAAAAGCAAATCATCAAATTTATATGGAGGGAAAGGGGAACTGAATAGTCAATAACCTCTTGAAAAAGAAGAATGAAGTTGGAAGACTCACAGTTCTAAATAAAAGCATGTTGGTAAAAACAGCATAGTACTGACACAAGCATAGACTGTAGATCATTGTAATACAATTGAGAGCTCAGAAATCAACCCTGACATTTATGGTTAACTCAGTTTTGACAATTTGCAACAACCACTCAATTGGGAAAGAACAGTCCCTTTAACAAATGGTGCTGGGAAAATTGGATTGCCATTTGTAAAAAAAAAAAAAAAAAGGAGGGCCTCTACCTTACACTATATACAAAAATCCACTCAAATTGGATCAAAGGCCTACACATAAGAGATAGAACTATCAAACTCATAGAAGAAAACACAGGGAAGCATCTCAAGACCTTGTTTTAGGTGATGATTTTTTAGACTTTACATCCAAAGCACAAACAACAAAAGGAAAAAATAAATAAATGGAACTTAATCAAAATAACAAGCTATTGTTCCTCAAAGAACTTTATCATGAAAATAAAAAGACGAACATTACAATCAGATAAAATATTTGGAAAACACATATCCAATAAAGGAATCATATCAATTGCATATAAAGAAATACTTCATTTTTGCAACAAACAGACAAAAACAAATAAATTAAAAATAGACCAAAGACTTAAAAAGACATCTCTTCAAAGAAGGTATACAAATGTCCAGAAAGGACATGAAAAGATGTTCAACATCACTAGCAATCAGGGAAATGCAAGTCAAAATCTCAATAGATACCATTTTACACCCATTAGAATGGCTGCTATGACAAAAACAGAAAATAGTAAAGATTAGAGAGGATTCAGAGAAATAGGAACATTCACTCATTCCTAGTGGCAACGTAAAATGGTGCACCCACTGTGGAAAACAGTTTGGTGGTTCCTCAGAAAGCTAAGTATAGAAGTATATGACCCAGTAATCCCACTACCAGATATTTACCCCAAAGAACTGAAGTGGGGACTCAAACGGATATATCCATACAAACATTCATAGTGACATTATTCACAATTGTCAAAAGTTATAGGCAACCCAAATGCCCATCCACCGATAAATGAATAAATAAAATGTAGTATATACACTCACTGGAAAATTATTCAGCTATAAAAAAGGAATGAAGTCCTGATACATGTGGAAACATGGATGAACCTTGAAGACAGCATGTTGGGTGAAATAAGTCAGACACAAAAGGACAAATATTATATGACCTCACTGGTCTGAGACAATTTAAATAAGCCAACTCATAGAGTCAGAATCTAGAGTATGGGTTACCAGGGGACATGATAGTTTTAGAGAATGGAAAATTAAGGCTTAAAATAAACAGTGTTCCTATTTGAAATGATGGAAATATTTTGATTATCGATGGTGATGATGGTAGCCCAAACATTATGAATGCAATTAACAGCACCCAAGTATGTATTTGATGTGATTAAAAGGTAAAATATTAGATTGTATATATAGTAAGAGAATATTTTTAAAAATATCTATAGAATTACATTACAAAAACAGTACCCCTAAGTTAAACCATGGACTTTACTAATAGTAAAATTATAAAAATATGCTTTCATCAGTTATAACAAATGTTCCACACCAAAGCAATGTGTTTGTCGTGGACTGGTATTTGGGAATCCTGTAATTTATCCCTGACTGTTCTCTAATGAAGATATTTTAAAAAGGTAAGTAGCCTAGGAATAGCTCTAACAAAATATATTTGAGATTTATGCAATGTAGAAACTTATAAAATCTTCGTAAATGGTGTTAAAGAAGTCCTAATTAAATGAAGAGGCATAACCTGTTGATAGATGGACTCAATCTTATAAAAATATCAATTCATCCAAAATTGACCCAAGATTCAATAAATGTCCAAGCCAAAGACATTCAAGGTTTTTGTGAAACTTGATAAGCTGATTCTAAGATGTATTAAAGACTGAAATGCCAAAACACAACTCTGTAAAAGAAAAAGTTTTGTTTATTCCTACAATTTATTATGAGCTGTTAAAAATCATAGACAAGTTGGCTGGTACAACAGAGTATGTGGATTTTTAAAACATGTTGAAGATTATTTTAATAGATGGATTATTGGATTATACATCTAAAAATAATAATTTACAGATAATTTAAGATAGTCAAATAAAAGACAAATCTATAAAAATTTAGAAGAAAATATAGGGAAATTTTCTAATGGACTAGGTAGGCAGGGTATTGTAAATAATCCCCCAAAATGCAATCCATAAAATCATTGGTATATTTAATTATGTTAAAATTAAGAATTTCTGTTCATGAAAAGATACCATGATGGGAATAAAAAGGCAAGCCAAAAACTAGGAGGTATTTGCTATACATATAAGTAAAAAGTGGTTTCTATCTAGAACAAATTAATTTTGTAAAAGGCAAGCAATCCAAAAGGAAAGAAGGCAAAGAATATTATGGACAATTCTTAGTATATGAAACTCAAAACAGTGAATATATGCATTCAAAATGCTCAACTGCATTCGTAAAACAAAGATATGCAAATTAAAAACATGAGATACCAGTTCACATCCAAACGTTTGCCAGGAGTTAAACTCTTCTGTTATCAGTATTGGCAACTTTGTAGAGAAATGCGAAGCCTATTACACTGCTGGTGGAATTGTAAATAGATACAATTTTGAAAGGTATTTTGACACAGTCTTGAAAGAGAAAGATATATATCCTAAACCCAGCAATTATACTACCAGATATTCACTTTAAAGAAATCCTTGCACATGTGTAGGAAAATACATATAAGAATAATTATACCAGCAATTTTTACAATAGGAGAATTAAAAAGGAAAATAAAATGTATATAAACAGTTCGATGGATAAATTTAGTGTTTAAATACAATAGGAGTATTATGTAATGCTGAAAATGAATTAACTTCAGCACCAACATAAATCATCAGTCAAGGTCCTTGCAGGAAATAAATTCCATGCAGAACGTGGGTAACTTGAGGGCATTTCAGGAAAGATTTATAGTAGGATATTTATGAAGGCTGGATAAGTTATCTAGTACCTCAAGACAGAACAAGCTATAATCTCCTTTAGTCCTGGAAGGATGGAAGAGAGAAGCAGCTGAAAAAACCCAGGGCAGCTGTGTGAAGAGGACGCCTGCACTGCACTGAGGCAAGAGAGAACCGGAAAGGTGGAGAGGGATGTGGGATTAAAGGAAGTTTTTTTATGATTTCTTAGAAAAGATATTGCAGTATTGGTATCTGGGTGTGTTTTGAAAGATTCAATCTGATTTTTCTTGCTTGTAAAGGTGGTCAGTACTGCATTTTCTTTTACTGACCAAAAATTTCCCTCCATATATAGGCACTTTTCCTTGAAATGATAGGACAGTACCCTAAAATAATTGTGAAGAGAGGTAACTGAGGCATTTTTCCACTCTGATGTAAATATTATAAATATAATCATGAACTAGGTATTTCTCTAAGGAAAAGCCTTACAGCAGCCTGATTCCTCATTCAGGGAAGGGACTCAAATAGTCTTGTGCAAGTGACATTTATCTTCATTCTTCCTGGATGTTCCTTGTAGAAAAACAGTTGTTAAATAGCATCTACCCATGGAAGTATTCTTCTTAATGCACACCCCATTTTACCCACACAAACACTTATGTATATATGTGTGTGTGTGTGTGTGTGTATATATATACACTCATGTTTAAACACATATATGTGTATATGCGTGTCTGTGTGTATGTGAATATTATGTTTATATGCTGTATTTTTATTTAGCTATGGCTTTCAAAATAATGTTTGGTTAAACTCTCTCAAGTAGATTACCTCCCCAAAGAACTCACTGTGCAAAACTTCCAGTTTCCTGATGTGAAGCACACAGTGCGAGGTGAATAGGTTATTCAAATATTAATTAGTTTTCAAGCAGTCTGTCATCTAATCATGAAGATGAAACATTTCCATAAATCTTGATTTTTTTAAGATAAATTTACATGAATGGCCATTTTTTTTTTAGAGAGAAAAGGAAACATCAAAAGGAGGTGGAAAGGGACTTGAAGGAGAGAGAGTTTACTTTTGGGTAAGAGTATAGCCTGGAGACCCAAGCAGATGAAGTCTCAATTGAATGTGCCTTAAAGGATTGTGACTTTCAGTCCTGAAGAGCTGGGGAGTTGGAAAGGATATGCATGCAGGAAGATGGGTGTTCCTGCTGGAAAAATAGAAAGTAGTCCAAGAGGTGTAGGGTAGAGACAAGGAACAAACTTCACCTGCTGGGGACTTTTATCAGACGAAGATTCAGTTACCATGGTTTTAAAGATTTAATATTAATATTCAATATCCAAAGTAAGTGCACGTAGCATCTCAACACATGCTGAGAGTAGGTTTTCTATCACTTTTAAAATTCTAAAACCAATACATACATGCATACATACAACCATATATATGTATATATTCATTTTTTATTTAAAGTGATAAATAAGATGCTTCAAAATAATAGAAAAATACAAAATGAAAAGAAAATATCCCTTCAAATCTTACCTGTCCCCCATCGAATACCTCAGTGATAGCTACTTTTAACTACTTCTGCTTTTGATTATAGAAATTCCTGATAGATCTCAAAGAAATTTTTATTTCCTCATTTCTTAATTTAGTGATTTAAAGGGTTAGTCTGCGTGTGTGGGTAACCCCTTTCTTCCTTCTCCTTCCAATTTTAGTTACTTTATTTAAAATATTTCCATACTTATAATTTTAACGTTGCTCATTAAAATCTCTTTTTATTGAATAATGAATAAAGCCAAAATAAAATTTTTGAAGTATGTGTAATCTCTATCATGATTTTTAAATCTTATATATGCTTATCTCCCATTCCACTCCCTATTTGACCCCTACAAAATTAACTACTATTCTGGATTGTATTTATCAATCTCTTACTTTTGTTTTCAATTCTGCTAAATGTTTGTAACTCCAAATAATGTATTCTTTACTTCCTCATGCTTTTGACCTTTACATAGTCTTACTCTGAACATATTTTTCTGCAACTTGCTTTTTCTTCTCATCTTTTATTTCTAAGATGATGTATTTCATTCCTTTTCATTCTTAAGTAGAATTTCACTACATGTGAAATCAACTATGTTTCTAATGGTTTGGCTGGATGCTCAGGGACTTGGAAGAAGCATGACTGGGAAATTGGTGACAAAAAGGTCCGGGGAAGAGGCATGTGGATAGACCTTTCTGGGGGCAAAGAACATGAAGATATCTGTGTCCCATGTGAATGCTCACCAGAGGGGCGACTTCAGCAGGGGAAGGTTTTAATAATCAAGTGGATATGATGACCTGTTCTGTGGATCCAAGTCATCTTTCCTCAGCCACTCCTGAGGGCTCATGAACAATGGGCTCATGAACAAAGTGGTCATGGTGGTAGGGATGGAGGTCATGCATGGGCTCAGCAACATGAACTTCCACTCACCAAGGCCAACTTGGCTCCAACCACTGATGAGTGCCAGATCTGCCAGCAGCAGAGATCACACTCAGCCCCCGATATGGCACCATTCCTTAAGTTAATCAGCCTGACACTTGGTGGTAGGTTGATTACACTGGACTATTTCCATCATGGAAGGCAGAGCAATTTGTTCTAACTGGAATAGACACATACTCCAGATATGGGTTTGTTAGTCTTTGAGGGTCATGCATTGTTTCTATTGTGTATTCTTCTTTGTTTCGTTTGTATGTTTAATTGATTTTTACAACCATTTACAAATATAAGATACATCCTCAGCTCCTGAGCCCTACAAGAACAGTCCCCAGGCTGGGTTTGGCCTGGACTGGAGCTACAGTTGGTTAACTGTTACTTTAGTGCAATATTGCTAAATCATTGAAAAATGACCTTCAGGAAGTAAAACATTTCTTATCACAATCCCAGCACACATGTGTATACACACCTGGACACACACAAATACAAAAATAAAAATGCTTCACGAAACAATACCTAACCTTACTCCCTGTGATGTTAGTGCTCAATCCCTTCAGAGAATAGCTGATTTTACAGGCCACTAACAGGTTCGGAATGGAAGTTTGATAAAATCACTTTAGGAGTTGAATTTCTGCATGTTAAGGTAACCACATCTTTACCAGGAAATGACAAACTGCTCTCCAAAGTGGATGTGGTGATTTGTACTCTTTCAGAACTGTATGGGTTCCTGATAAATATAGTTTTGTCAGAATTTTTAACTGTGTCTCTTTGTGGGATGTGAAATTACCACATTTAATTTTCAATTTGTATTACCCTAAATTGTAATGATCTTGATTATCTTTTAATTCAATTATGTCCTATTTAACTTTCCCCTTCGGTGATATTTTGTCTATTTCTTTGATTTTATTTTTTCTTTTAATTGATTCAGAGGAGTTGTACACATGTTCTGCATAGTTGTTGTTGTTTACTTACTTGCACTCCATATATAATCTCCTACTTGTGAGTAACATTGGTTGAAGATATTTTGCAACATGAGTGGAAGATGTACCCACTTAGGACTCCTCTAAATTTTCAGCCTGATTCATTTTTTTGACTGCCCATATCCTTAATATTGTTAGTTTGAGATTATGACTTCCAAGGAAAAACAGTTTGTCATGGAAGTTTCCTGGTAATTTACTATTAATTCTCCCAAACCCTGCAGCATTTAGCATCAGGAGGCTCTCCAATGAATCTGAAGCTTTAGCACCCTCACTTCCCTGGTCCTTTCCAGTCCCTGGACAGATTACACATTTTTAATGTATTCTTTTTTTAAGAAAAACCTTCCAAATTGGATAAGCTTCAAGTAACCACAGAACCCAGAACAGTCTGGGTCCAGACATTTGGGTGTGCTCTTTAATGCTCCCCACTTTCATTGGCTCTGAACTCTATTCCTCTTCCTCTGTGGCTTGCCAGGCTTTGAAGATTAGCCAACGGCCTTTTATGAACTGTAGTCAATATACTTGAAACACTCGAAAATAATTAAAATGAAAAATTTTGAGTTATATGTGTTACCACAATAAAAAGTAAAAAAAAAAAAAAAAAGAAGCAAGCTTCAGTTGCTCTGATTACCCCTATTAGATTGCTGCCTTTACTTCATTTGGTCTCTAAGTATTTCTTTACTTTCTTGCCAACTCACTGAAGCATTTAAAAATGTTATAAAAGTGCATTTTATTAAGTATGTTTCAGATGGAAGCCTAATCAAGCTATCTAGAGCATTTTTGCTGAAAATGACTTTATTGTAATTTAAGGTAGTTTTTAATCTGTTAAGTGATATAAATTAACCTGACAACCAGTTATACAAAATGTGAGCTGTTGAGCCCCCAACGTTTTCTCCAACTGACCTTTCTCATCCCTTCCCCCAGTTTCTGTGAGATGTAAGTTTCATCATCTATGCTACAATATTTATATTATAGGTAAGATGTGTAATTTGTCCATATTGATTTTTAATATTAAAAACCAAATAAATCTTCTGGGAAGATGGTGGAATGGGGTGGATTGAATTCACCCTTGCTCCATAGGATAAGATGGTGCACAGGGAGAGAATGACTGGGACTGCATTCCTGGGGGTTAGTAATCAAAGAGGGTCTTCTGTATTTCATGGGGAGTATAAAGGTAGGGGGATGGTGTGGAGAGCAGGGTGGGTCAGATCAGCTCTGACCCCGCTGGGGTGGACAGCGGCACACAGGAAGGTGTGGATCTGTCCCTCTGCTCCAGCCTGCTCAGCTGCTGGCTCTGGTCACCTCCCTGAGTCAGTGGCACCCATGAGGAGCCTGGGGTTGTGCCTAGCCACCTACCGTGAAAAGCCACACCTCCAAGCCCTGGGAGTACTTGTCCAGCTGGGTGCCAAGTATGGTCATCCCTTCGGGTGTGGTGAGTGGTGATTCTGCAGGGTGCTGGGCACTGTGGGTTGGTTGCTCCCACAAACACTGCAGTTGGGTGCTCTGTCCTGTGTGCAGGGACCAGCCATCCCACAACTGTGCACCAGGAGCAGCGCCCCCCACTATGCAAGCCATCTTCCCAGCCAGCCACGGCAGTTAGGGAGGGGAGGGCATGAGGGGAGGAGGTGCCTCAGGTGCACCCCCTATTGGGAAGAAATGGAAAGTACAATCTGGCAAGCTCCCTATTTGCCTAGGTTTTATTTTTTTCATATACATTTTTTTCTATACATCATTTCTTATTATTATTTTTTCATTTTTATTTATAAACATTTTTATTGATTTTTAAAATTTCTCATTTAATAAATTTCTCTCCTTTCTGTGGGCATCACTCAGAATTCATTCACAATATCTTCAGACTTTGGGGCCAACTATGCTTGAGATGTCATTTTTGTCATACTTTAAAAATTTTACTATTTATTATTATTTATTTTTTTCGTGTACATGGGCCAGGAATTGAGCCCGTGTGTTCCCTGTGAGGTTCAGGCATTCTGGTACTGAACTACCTGTGCATGTCCACCTAGTTTGTAATCGACCCTCAATTAGAATTGTAACCCCCATAATGAGATCTAGGTCTTGGTTTTGAGGGGAATTACTGACAAACCAAGAGCAAAAGGGATCCTTCAATGCAAAACCCAGTAAATACAAAACTTTAGATAAGTGAATGAAACCAAATCACAAAATAACTTTATTAAGATAATTAAATGCCCTAAACACAACAGAAAATCACAAAGTATTTGAAGAGCCAAGAAAAAAATCACCCAGCCAAACAACCAAATAAATCACCAGAGGGGACACAGAATATGGAACACTCAAGGATAGTTATCAAGAAATAAAGAATATCAGGAAGACACTAGAAGAGCATAAAGAAGAATTCAAAAGATTAAATAGAAAAATGTCAGCTCTCACAGTAATGAAAGATACAGTAAACCAAATTAGAAACATACTAGAGACACACAATAGGAGATTTGAAGAAGCAGAAGGAAGACTGAGTGATCTAGAAGACAGAACAATTGATCTAAAGCACACAAAAGAACAAAGGGCAAGAAAGGTGGAAGAAAATGGAACTGGATCTTAGGGAAATGATGGGCAACAAGAAGTGCATAAATATAAGAATCATTAGTGTTCTAGAAGAAGAAAAGAAGAGAAAGGATCTGGGAAGGTTAGTTGAAGATATAATTGGGGAAAATTTCCCAACCCTTAATAAATAAATAAATAAATAAATAAATAAATAATAAATAAATAAATAAATAAATATATATATATTATATATATATATACACACAAATCAAAGATGCCCAATAAATTCCAAATAGGTCTTCCCCAAGACACATACCACTCAAACTGTCAACTGTTGAAGAGAAGCAGAAAGTCTTGAAAGAAGCATGAGAAATGTCATCTATTGCATACAAGAAAAAACAGACAAACTGAGTTCAGGCTACTCAACAGGCACTTGGAGGAGAGAGGGCAGTTGTATGATATGTTTAGGATGCTAAATGAGAAAGGCTTCCAGTCAAGAATTCTTTACCCAGCCAAGTTGCTCTTCAAAATTGAGGGAGAGGTTAAAATCTTCAAAGACACACAAAGACTGAGAGACCTAGTCAAAAATAGACTTGCCCTACAGGAAATAGTAAAGGGAGTTCTGTTAGCTAGAAGGAAAAAAAAGAGAGGAGAGGGAGGTATGGAGGAAGGCACAGAATTGAGGAGTACCAGTACAGTAATTATATTAGCTAGGGTTCTCTAGAGAAACAGAATCAACAGGAAATATTCATAAATATAAAATTTATAAAAATGTCTCACATAATCATGGGAATAGATACCAAAATCCATAGGGTAGACTGTGAAGTTGATGATTCCAATGGAGGGTCTGGATGAACTCCACAGGAGAGGCTCACCAGCTGAAGCAGGAAGAGAGCCTGTCTCTTCTGAATCCTGCTTAAAAAGCTTCCAGTGATTAGATTAAGTGTCTTCTTACTAAGAAGACACTTCCCTTGGGTGATTACAAATGGCATCAGCCTTGGATGTAGCCAATGTGATCATGATTGAATTCTATGAAATGTCCTCATAGTGAAAGACAGGCCAGCACTTGCCCAACCAGACAAACAGGAAACACAACCTGGCAAAGTTGACACATAAATCTGACCATGACAGTCCACCCCTTGTCAACTTGGCAGCTATACTCATCACAGTAAACCATACCTAATTTCTAAATAGAAAATAATAAGAGACACGTTTTTATCTCTCACCTAACAATACTCAACTATCCTGCATATAACAGGAAACACGTTAAATCTCTCCAGGATAGGGTGCAAGTCCTTGGGTAAAATTCATTTTTAAACTTAGTATCTTACAACTTAAATAGTATGACATGAACAAAACAGTATTACAGTCCTTGTTTCTGTAACTGATCACATGGTCGTAGTTCACATTTATCATTACCTTCTTCCACTACCCATTCCATGTTTCCTTTACCCTCAGCAAGCACTTCAGTTGGCCATGGTTCTTTGCCTGGTGGGGTGACCCAAAACTTCATTCCTGAAGTTTCAGACCCATTGGTAGTCCTGCCTGGATTCGGTTGTTGCAGTTTTTCATTGATTTTAATCACAGGGTATGGTAGTACTAAAAGACACCCTAGGGGATCTCCCTATGTTCCGAGAAAATTTTTCTTTACCTCCATTGTGTAGTTGCGGTCTTATTTCCCCCCTGATAGTTAGGGCCAATCACCACAGCCAGTAATGTAATCCCCTTCTTGGCTTATTGATCCAGAGGAATGAGTACCCAAAGCGACCAAGTGGCAGTCTTAGATTCCAGTTCAATGGAATTATTGTTGTTTCTCCTGGTGGAGGCACTCCTCCTTTTGGAACTAAACCTGTAGACCAGCAGAGCTCAGGGTTACAGAGGCAGGAGGCAAAAATTTTCCTAGTACATCTCTAGGAATAATAGTGAGTGGTGCCACTCCCATTTCCACCCCTTGGTTCCTCGACCCATAGATCCTTGTTACTGGAGGAAAAGAACCATACAATGGATGCTAATACACAGCATACAGAGTTTCCTGGAGAACATTACCCCAGCCCTTCAAGATGTTGCCACCTAGTTGACACCATAACTGAGTTTTCAAAAGGCCATTCCACCATTCTATCAATCCAGCTGCTTCTGGATGATGGGGAGCATGGTAAGACCAGAGAATTCCATGAGCATGTGCCCATTCCCGCACTTCATTTGCTGCAAAGTGTGTTCCTTGATCAGAAGCAATGCTGTGTGGAATACCATGATGATGGATAAGGCATTCTGTAAGTTCACAGATGGTAATTTTGGCAGAAGCATTGCATACAGGCAAAGTAAATTGATATTCAGAGTATATGTCTACTCCAGTTAGAACAAATTGCTGCCCTTTCCATGAAAGGAGTGTTCCAATGTAACCAGCCTGCTACCATGTAGCCAGCTGGTCACCTCGGAGAATGGTGCCATATCAGGGACTGGGTGTGGGTTTTTGCTGCTGGCAGATTGGGCACATAGCAGTGGTTGTAGCCAGGTCAACATTGGTGAGTGGAAGTCCATGTTGCTGAGCCCATGCGTAACCATGACACTTTGTTCATGAGCCCATTGGACAATGACAGGAGATGCTGGGGAAAGAGGCTGACTGGTATCCACAGAACGGGTTATTTTATCCACTTGATTATTAAAACCTTTGCTAAATTCACCCTCTGGCACGCATTCACACAAGACACAAATATCTTCATGTTTTTAGCCCACTCAGAAAGGTCTATCCACATACTTGTTCCCCAGACCTCTTTGTCACCAATTTTCCAATTATGGTCTTTCCATGTCCCTGACTATCCAGCCAAATTATTAGCAACTGCCCGTGACTCAGTATACAAATGCAACTCTGGCCAGTTCTCCTTCCAAGTAAAATGAACAACGAGGTGCACTGCTCGAAGTTCTGCCCACTGAGAAGATTTCCCCTCACCACGTCCTTCAAGGACACCCCAGAAAGGGGTTGTAGTGCTGCAGCTGTCCACTTTCGGGTGGTACCTGCATATCATGCTGAACCATCTGTAAACCAGGCCCGAGTTTTCTCTTCCTCAGTCAGTTCAGTGTAAGGAACTCCCCAAGAGGCCATAGCTCTGGTCTGAGAAAGAGAAGGTAATGTGGCAGGAGTGGAGACCATGGGCATTTGGGCCATTTCCTCATGTAATTTACTGGTGCCTTCAGGACCTGCTCTGGTTCTATCTCGTATGTATCATTTCCATTTTACAATACAGTGCTGCTGCACAAGCCCTACTTTATGGCTTGGTGGGTCAGACAACACCCAGCTCATGATAGGCAACTCAGGATTCATGGTAACTTGGTGGCCCATGGTTAACCCTTCAGTCTCTACTATGGCTCATTAGTAAGCCAAAAGCTGTTTCTCAAAAAGAGAGTAGTCATCTGCAGTAGATGGTAAGGTTTTGCTCCCAAATCCTAAGGGTCTGCATTGTGATTCTCCTATACGAGCCTGCCAAAGGCTCCAGACAGCATCTCTATTTGCTACTGACACTTCCAGCACCATTGGATCTGCTGGATCATATGGCCCAAGTGGCAGAGCAGCTTGTAAAGCAGCCTGGACCTGTCGCAGAGGCTCCTCTTGTTCAGGTCCCACTCAAAATTAGCAGCTTTTCTGTTCTCTCAATAAATGGGCCAGAGTAGCAAACCCAAATGAGGAATATGTTGTCACCAAAATCCAAGGAGACCAAGTAGGCATTGTGCCTGTTTTTGGTCATTGGAGTGGCCAGATGAGCAACCTATCCTACACCCTAGAAGGGATATCTTGACAGGCCTTTCACCACTGGACATCTAAAAATTTCACTGAGGTGGAAGGTCCCTGTATTTTTGTTGGATTTATCTCCCATCCTCTGACACATAAATGCCTTACCAGTAAGTCTAGAGTAGTTGTTACATCTTGCTCACTGGGTCCAATCAACATGATGTCATCAATATAATGGACCAGCATGATTCTTGTGGGAGGGAGAAATGATCAGGGTCGCTGCAGACAAGATTATAACACAGGACTGGAGAGTTGATAAACCCCTGAGATAGGACAGTGAAAGTATATTGCTGACCTTGCCAGCTGAAAGCAAACTCTTTTTGGTGGTTCTTACTAATAGCTATTGAGAAAAAAGCATTTGCCAGATCAATAGCTGCATACCAGGTACCAGGGGAGGTACTGATTTGCTCAAGCAATGATACCAAATCCGGAACAGCAGCTGCAATTGGAGTTACCACCTGGTTGAGCTTACAATAATGCAGTCATCTTCCAAGACCCATCTGTTTTCTGCACAGGCCAAATAGGAGAGTTTAATGGGGAAATGGTGGGAATCACCTTCCCTGCATCCTTCAAGTCCTTAAGAGAGTCAGTAATCTCTGCAATACCTCCAAGAATCTGGTATTGCTTCTGACTTACTATTTTGCTAAGTAGGGAGTTCTAGTGGCTTCCTCTTGGCCTTTGCCACCATAATAGCCCTCACTGCATGAGTTAGAGAGCCAATGTGAGGATTCTGCCAGTTGATCAGTATGTCTATTCCAATTATATATTCTGGAACTGGGGAAATAACTACAGAATGGGTCCAGGGCCCCACTGGATGTACTTTGAGATGGACCTGACCTGAAACTCCATCAATCACCTGGCCTCCATAAGCACCCACTCTGACTAGTGGACCATAGTGACATTTTGTGTCCCCTGGGATTAATGTCGCTTCTGAACCAGTGTCTAATAATTCCTAAAGTATCTGATCATTTTCCCCAATGCAAAGTTACCCTGGTAAATGACCATCTGTCTCCTTGGGGAAGGCTTGGAGGAAGATTAACAGTATAATTTTGTGGCAGTGTAACAGGGTTCTACCCCAAAGGGACCTGGCCTCCTCTTCATTCAAGAGGCTATGAGTCTGTAAGCTGTCTCAGGTCTGGAAATTAAGGGTCATGACTATGTGTTTTTGCAATTCAGGTTAGACTTCTGTTCACTTGACCTAGAACTCTTGTTTATACAGCTCGAACATGAATTTAGTAGACTTTCCATCTATTGTATTTCTAGGTATCCCATGATTTACTAGCCAATGCAACAACTCTCTGTGAGTCAGATTATTTTGACCCCTGCTTTGAGTTTGCTGCTTATAATAGCCACATCCACCCTGTCTTTGATGATTAAGTGATGCTTTCTGGCTTCTGCCAACTCAGGATCCAGTCATCCCCATTGTGTTTAAGGATTCCAGCTCAGTGACAGCAGTTCCCACAGTAATATCTAACCTACAGAGAAGTGTAACTGCAGAGCTCTTCAGGGACGATGGCACTAGTCTCAGAAATTTATTTCTCACAGTTCTGGTAAAATGTGCATCCTCCAGACATTCCTGGGATGTAAGAGCAGGCTTTGCATGATAAATTCACTCTAACATTCCAATCCCTCTAAGTCTCTTGATCCCCCATCTACATTATATCAGGGCAGTTCTGGCATTTCAACTTCAGGAATGTCGGCCACCTTTTGATCCATGTTTCAACCAACCATCCAAACAAACTGTTAATGCCTTTTCTAACCCTCAAGCTATAACACTGAATGTAGAATCTCTGCTTAGTGGGCCCACATCAATAAATTCAGCCTGATCCAGCCTTATAATTCTCCCACCATTACCCCACACCCTTAAAATCCATTGCCACAGATATTCCCCTGATTTCTGTCTATATAAATTGGAAAATGCACACAGTCTTTTTTTAGGAGTATAAGGTACCTCCTCATGTGTGATACTTTGTGTCTCACCTTTAGGGTCCTGTTGGGACTTAAGTCTCGTTATAGGTCTGGAAGAAATGAAGGGTGGTAAAAGGGGGTCATGAAAAAAATAGAAATATCTTCCAAGCCATTTTCTTCAAGGCATTCATTTGGAGTTTCATCTGGTGAAACAGGATTGCTCACTCTATAGCCAATCCCTTCAGGTGGAGGTTGGGTGGCCATTCCTCAAGGCAGGCTGGAGGTGAGATGGTTATGTCCTCAGGGAAGACTATTACAAACTTATCTAGAGAAGACTCAGCATGATCTAGGGTTTCAACCTCACCACTAACATCATTATCAATCCATATGTTGCCATCCCATTTTTCAGGGTCCCATTCCTTTTCAATCAACACCCTCACCTTAATGGTAGACACCATGGAAGACTGAGATTTCAGTTTTGTTGCAAAGTCGCTACTCTAACAATAAGATTCTGAGTCTGATTTTCAGAGATCTCAAGTCTACAGCTATAGGAAATAAGATTTTCCTTCAGGACATTCATAGAAATATTTACATCTCTAAGACAGCACTTAAGCTTCTTGGTTGAAGCCTTAAGCCCATCCCTTTCACTCATTAATTTATATACTGTATCTAACAACAACCAACCAACATCTCTAAACCTCTTATTTCCACAAAACTCCATAAATGTGTCAAAAACTTTATCCCCCACAGCCTGGCTTTGTACAAGCAAAGCATTAGGAGAATCAAATGGTAATATTTTAACTATCTCTTTTGCCAACTCACTCCATTGATTGGCAGTATCATTTTCATTATGGGAATCAGAGTCCTTCGTGCCTTTGAGTCCAGTCAGAGTAGAAAATCAATCATAAAAACCCATTTTTAAGTTTCTACTTTTTAAGAACCACTCCTGTTACCAAGGTATATTGGTTAGAGTTCTCTAGAGAAATAGAATCAACAGGGAACACTCACAAATATAAAATTTATAGAAGTGTCTCACATAAACATAGGAATGTAGACTCCAAATTCCATAGGGCAGGCTGTGAATCTGATGATTTTGTTGGAGGGTCTGGATGATCTCCACAGGAGAGGCGTCACCAGCCAAAGCAGGAAGAGAGTCTGTCTGTTCTGAATCCTTAAAATAATTCCAGTGATTTGATTAAGCATCACTTATTGCAGAAGACACTCCCCTTGGCTGATTACAAATGGAATCATCTGTGGATGCAGCCAACATGATCATGATTTAATTCTACGAAATGTCCTCATGGCCAAGTTGACATATGAACCTGACCATGACAGTAATTTAAAGCATAAAAAAGAGAAAGGGGTGGTGGTGCAATGGTGGCTCAGTGGTAGAACTTTCACCTGCCATGCTGGAGACCTGGCTTTGTGGGAGAGAGAAATGATTGGGGTCACTGCGGGCAAGGTTATAACACAGGGCTGGAGAGAAGATAAATCCCTGAGGGTGGTGAGATACAAGATTGATGTACAAAAATATACAAGTAAGGACCTATCTGAGGAGACAATTAAGGGAAAAATGCCATGCAAAATAGTGACCAAAAAAATCAAGTACCTAGGAATAAGCTTAACCAGGGTTGTGAAAGACTTGTCCACAGAAAACTGCAAAACATTGTTAAAAGATATAAAAATGATCTAAATAGATGGAGAGACATTCCATGCTCATGGATAGAAAGGTTGAGGTTGAATGTTGTTATGATGTGAATTCTACCCGAATTCATCTACAGATTCAATGCAATACCAATCAAAATCCCAACAACTAATCTGAAGATTTAGAAAAGCTAGTTATCAAATTAATTTGTAAGAGAAATAGATTCTGAATAGCTAACGATATCCTAAAAAAGAAGAGTTGAAGTGGGAGGACTAACATTTCCTGACTTTAAACCCTATGATAAAGCCACAGTGGTCAAAACAGCATGATACTGTCACAAATATGAATTATTAACCAATGGAATCAAACAGAGTTGTAGATAGGTCACCAAATCTATGGACAATTGATCTTCGATAAGGCCCCCAAATCTACTGAACTTGGACAGAATAGAATGTTCAATGAATGGGAATGGGAGAGGACCTCTACTTTACACCCTATATAAAAATTAACTCAAAATGGAATAAAGACTTAAATGTAAGAGCCAGTATCATAAAACTTTTAGGAGAACATGCATGGAAATATCTTCTAGATTCAGTAATAGGAAGTAGCTTCTTAAATTTTATACCTAAAGCACATGCTGTGAAAGAAAAAATAAATAAGTGGGATCTCCTTAAGGTTAAGAGCTTCTGTGCCACAAAGGACTTTGTCAAAAAGGTGAAGAGGCAGTCAATTCAATGGGAGAAAATATTTGAAAACCACATATTGGATAAAGCCTTGATATCCTGTGTACATAAAGAAATTATACAGCTCAACAACCAAAGAATTATAAATTATAATTTATAATATAAAATGGACAGAGGATATGAAAAAACACCTTTCTGAAGAGCAAATAGAACAGGCTAAAAAGCACATAAAGAAATGTTCATTTTCATTAGCTATAAGGGAAATGCAAATCAAAATGACAATAAGATATCACCTCACAACTACAAGAATGGGTGCTATTAAACAAACAGAAAACTACAAATTTTGGAAAAGATGTGTAGAAATTGGAGCAATTATTCACTACTGGTTAGAATGTATAATAGTGCTCCTGCTGTGGAAAGCAATTTGGCAATTCCTCAGAAAGCTAAATATTGAGTTGCTCTATGACCTGGCAATACCAATACTCAGTATATGCCCAGAAAAGCTGTAGACAGTGACATGAACAGACATTTTCACACAGATGTTAGTACTCACACTATTCACAATTGCCAAAGGATGAAAACAACCCAAGTTCCCATCAACAAATGGATGGATGAACAAAATGTGGTGTATTCATATGATAGAATATTATGCAGCAGTAATATGAAATGAGGTTCTGAACGACAACATGGATGAAACTTGAGGAGTAATGCTGAGTAGAATAAGTCAGACACAAAAGAATAGATACTGTATGATCACTGTTACGACTCTAAAAAAGGTAATCTCAGTGGTTACACTGTAGGATGAAGCAGCCAAAAGCTGAAGGCAGGGAAAAGGCTACGCAATGAGGTTGACCCTAAATACAAGGGAATGGATAGAAGTGATGGTAATTTATTATTGGGGTTATAAGTAACATTGCCATATTGAAGTTGAATATGATTGAAAGGGGATATATAGTGTCAAGTATCTAACTGATTAAATCTACAATTATAAATAAATTCTCACATGAACTATTTCAAAGTTTCAATATTGGACAGAGTCAATAATAGAGGGGTGCAGGGGAAAGCTAAAAATGTGTGTTATGGCTAACAGTTAACAGGAAGATATCAGCAGTAAAATAGCACTAGCAGTAGCAACTAATGGGGGGTTGGGGAGGAACAGGTGATAAGGGGTAGTTTTGATTTGATATTTGGTGATGCTGTATTTGTCAGTTCTTTGTGACTTTGGGCCAATGAAAATTGTCAGCTGAGACTGCTGCTGATGTACAACCAAGTGAGGATACTGTAAGACACTGTTTGTTTTGTGCACTATCCATGAT
This sequence comes from Tamandua tetradactyla, assembly GCF_023851605.1. Classification (NCBI taxonomy): domain Eukaryota; kingdom Metazoa; phylum Chordata; class Mammalia; order Pilosa; family Myrmecophagidae; genus Tamandua; species Tamandua tetradactyla. Next base: position 8,988,679 of record NC_135334.1, on the reverse strand, counting down.
GCCCAACAGGTGAGGGGGCAAAGGGTACAATGAGTGAGAAGCAGAATGGTGAGGCGTAATACAGTTATATGATGGATGTACAGCTACAAAAGGAAGGATGTCAAGGGGCATGCAACGAACTGAATAAACCTTGGGGACAATGTGTTATGCAAAGTAAGTTAAAACAGAAGAACTAATATGCTGAAGTCTCTTTCAGAAAATACTTACGAAAAAATGTAGCCTAGATTGTAAGCTCTTATAGCAGACAGACTTACCCTGAAGTTGTAAGTATCTTTCTAAATTCTGAAACACTGAACTATATGTATATTAGCTGGTAATTCCCTGGAACTTTGAGTAACTCTATGATACCTAAGACCCAGACATGGAGTGCTGAAGCTCTGAAAGTTAGCACAGCTATATACAATAATAATTAAATAATCAAAAGATAGATCAGACCCCAATAAGAGATAAAAACAAAGCCAATCTGGCTCAGACTAAGGTAAATCAGAGTATGGGGTAAAAGGTGATAGTGCATGTACTCTAGACCTTCACCAACTGTGTGAGACCAAAGGCACAGGGGTTTATCATGTCTAGAATATAAACTTTTAGTAATAAACAATTTAAATCAACCTGTCTGGAGGCTCATTTAAACAGCCCAAACTCCTGGAGTCCAGATCAGGGATGATGCTTTGCATTTCTATATAGCTTAAGGTAACCCAATATACATCTCAGACTATGGTGGGCTGATAATTTAAAAGCATTGGTAGAGTATCTTAAGCATCTGAAGGAAAAGAAAAAAGGAACTACTAAACTTTCCTATCTGTGAAACTCCGGGTACCCTCTCAACCACTGGGGACATGAAGAAAATAGGCCATGCCCTTGATTTTATGGCTTGCCCTTATGAAACTTATTTCTGTGGTACAGAAATTGACTACATGCATAAGAGTAGCTTCCAGAAAACCTCTTTTGTTGCTCAAATGTGACCTCTCCCTCTCTCTCTCTTTCTCTCTCTCTCTCTCAGCCCAACAGTGCAAGGAAAATCATTACCCTCCCCTATTTGTGGGACTTAATATTCAGGGGTGAAAATCTCCCTGACAACATAGGGTGTGAATCACAGGGATGAGTCTAGCTCTGTGACTATGGGATCAACAGTGCCTTCCTGACCAAAAAAGGGAAAATAAATGTAATAAAATAAAGCATCTGTGGCTAAGAGAGATCAAATAAAGTCAAGAGGCTATTCTGGGGGTTGTTCTTAAGTAAGCTTCAGTTAAATAGTGCTAATTACCATGGTTTGCTTAACCCCAACCAAAATCACTCTTGTTGGCTCTTAAGAACACCTAGGGCTCAAACTGAGATGCTATAAAAGTTTCATCACTAAGTTTGCTTTCCTGTAACCTATAATTTCCAGTGAGTTCCTAGGCCAGATAAATCCTGAGACTCAGAGTGACCAGCCTTTCCAAGATTGTCAGTTAATTATATCCCCCTATACTTTAGCGTCAGCACCCCTCCTCAACATGAAAACATCAGAATGGGCATTGCCTAAAGATCCCTATTGGTCCAGAGAAGAATTAGAGGAGAAGGAGAATGTGTAACAGAGAAAATAGGATTTAACAAACAAGTATCACTGCTGGATCACTATATTAATATTCCTTTTAGCCTCCAATGTTTTGTAGCAGCTAGAAAGAAAGATCTGAACTAGTGAAATTGTAACCCATAACAAATTCTGAAATCTGTTCTGTCACCATTTGTTGAAATGTACTTTGAAAATTATTGCTTTTTCTTTCTTTCTCTTGCATGTATTTTATATTTCACAATAAAAACTTCTTTAAAAAGCCAAAAAATTTTATTCAAATATTACATTTATATAAATAATAATTGCAGAAGTGAGTATCACAATTTGAACTGCAATAAATGTAAATACTATCCAATATCACTTAAATATGTGAATGTCACATGCAGAATATTACAAGCAATAAGGGAAAGTGAAGTATTATGTCTTACAGTTCATCAAGTACTCAATACCATCCTGTCTTGATGGTGAGAACCAACTTGTTTAAAAATTAGATAGATAGATAGATAGATAGATAGATAGACAGACAGACAGGTAGATAGATAGATAGATAGATAGATAGATAGATAGATAGATAGATAGATGGATAGATGGATAGATGGATGGATGGATGGATGGATGGATGGATGGATGGATGGATGGATGGATGGATGGATGGATGGATGGATGGATGGATGATGGATGAATGGAGGGGTGGATGGATGAATAGTTAGATAGATAGATAGATAGATAGATAGATAGATAGATAGATAGATAGATGATAGATAGATAGTGTCATGGTCAGGTTCATGTGTCAACTTGGCCAAGTGGTGATACCCATTTTTCTGGTTGGGCAAGTGTTGGCCTATCGGTTGCTATGAAGATGTTTCATAGAATTAAATCATGATCATGACAGCTGCATCCATAGCTGACTCCATTTGTAATCAGCCAAGGGGAATGTCTTCTGCAATGAGTGATGCTTATTCTAATCACTGGAATCCTTTTAAGGAGAATTCAGAAGAGACAGGCTGTCTTCCTGCTTTGGCCAGCAAGCCTTTCCTGTGGAGTTCATCCAGACCCTCTACCTGAATTGTCAGCTTCACGGCACTTTTTTAAAAGTGAGAAGCTTTTATAAATTTTGTATCTACAGATATTTCCTGCTGATTCTGTTTCTCTAGAGAACCCTGACTAACAGCTAGCTAGCTAGATGATAGATGGACAGAAATAGATAGACAGATAGAAAGATAGATAGATAGATGGACAGACAGACATTTGGTACAACCAGGGAATTTTACTATAGATTCTATATTAGGTTATGTTAAAGTAGTACTATGACTTTTTTTTTTTACATGGGCAGGCTCTGGGACTTGAACCTGGGTCTCCAGCACAGCAGGCAAGAATTCTGCCACTGAGCCACTGGAGCACCACCTAGTATTATGACCTTTTAAGAGACATGTATAACAATTTTTTATTTCAGGGCAACAGCATGCTTCAGCAAAAACATATACTGGCAGATTTCCAGATGGCCTATAGCTAATTTGAATATACTACAGCATAAAATAATGAAATAATTAAAATGATCGAAAATATAAGTCTTTCTAGAGTCTGGGCTTCTTTATTCTTCTTTAAATTTATTAACATGTCCTACATTTCATTTACTCCCCTCCTTCTCTTTCTCCCTTTGCATCTGTCTGTCTATCTCCTCCTCATTCACTCTCTCTCTCTCTCCTTGTCTCACTCTACCCTTTCTTTTCCTCTTCTGAACCTTCATTTGACTTTGGAGCATCTGCACTGACATGCCCCTAAAGTATTCTCTCATATTTGTCATCTTCAGGTTTGGGGGTGGGATGGTCTACATGCTAGACACTGTTCTTTACTCGATCTTCTACTTCTTTGCCTGTTTGTTTTAATTTCAGTAATTATATTTTATACTTTCAACACATCTTTATTTTTACCATGGTTCCATTTTTATAGTAGCCTGTACTTGTTTTATGAATACCATAATCTCTGAAAATATCTGATTGTGTTTATTCTTTGGTCCTTCTGTTTGTTCTTGTTGGTTTTACTCACAAATCTTATGATCCTTGGTTGTCTGTTTATATATTACTGGAGGTTGCGTAATGTAGATGTCTACATGGGTTTTCTCTGCATTGGGCATTCTTTTTTCAGGAGGGTTGACTATGAGCTCCATGAATGTAAGCACGTCATGTTGACTTGCATTTTAGAATGTGTGCACAGATAGAAGGTAGGCTGGTTGTGCCTTACTTTCACCCCAAAGGAGGATTTTATTTTGGATTTTAATCCTTTAGATAAAACTTTTGTGGCCATGGTTTAATAATTTCTAATACATTGTTTTTTTCCTAAGAACACATTTTATTTGTAAAAATGGTTTGGACATTACATAAGTATATGTTATCAAATAAATGCTTCCTTTTTCTTCCAGCTTTGTCAACTCTATTCTCTAGACTTAGTCATTATTTTATATTGGATTGTGTGCCTATTTAGACATTTTCTATACATCTCCACAAAGAAACATTTCTAAACTCCAACATCAACCAAAAATAGGATCATATTCTGTATATGTTATTATGATTTGTTGCTTTTGTTTTTGTATGCTATATGGAGGGATCACATTTCATTCTTTTTCCTGTGAGTAACCTGTTATTGCAGCACCATTTATTGAATGTTGTTTGTTCATTTTTGTTGGTTTCTTTGTTTTGTTTGTTTGGGAAGTGCATGGGCCAGAAATAAAACTGGGGAACCCAAATGGCAGGCAAGAATTCCACCACTGAACTACCCTTGCATCCCCTATGACTTGCTTTTTAAACATGCAACAATACCCCCTGGACATTTTGTTTGTTTGTTTCTATATCAAAGCTTATAAATATGCCTTCTTTTCCTTTAAGTTTAAGCTTTTTATTTTGAATTTTTAAATAATTTCAAACTTTCAGAAAAGTTTTAAGAATAATACAATGACCACCCATACACCCTACAGCAAGATTCACCAATGTTAACATGCCATCACATTATGTAACTTTGGTTGGAATAGTGCAACAGTGATGCCGTGACCTTCTCAGTGCACCCCAATGAAGATACACAATGACAATCAGTTCGATTTCTGCTTACATTGAGGTTTATCATGCGTTTAAGATGGTTCCAGCAATGTTTTCTACTCTAACTTTTAAGAATAAGTATTTTTACCTATAAGTTAATATATAGATAATATTAGTTGACATTCTGCTGTGGGATAGATTTTACGCTTATTCTTTAATTCTTTTTTACTTATGTCAGAATGGGCTCATGCATTCCCTATTTCATTCACTTTATTGTAATCTTTTACTACAGTTTTTTATCTTGATGTTCGTATTGCTCTGTATTTGGATTTTAAATAGGTTCCAAGCTCTTTTGATGCATCTACATTATTTTTTTACCACTCCCTTAATTTGTGAAGCTATATGGTATTCTTGGAATTTCCAGTTTGTTTCCTGCTCCAAACCAAGCCAACCTGGTTCCTTGTGGTGGAAAAAAAATGGATCTGGGTGCTAAGTGTAATAATTGCTACTGAGTTGTCATCAATTCTAGGATCTCACAGCTTAGAAATATATAGATGCATATGTATAGATTATAGATACACACATCAATAGTGATTTCTATATGTATTTACCTATCTACAAACCTATGTATCTATTGGTTAAAATCTACGAATTCACACAGGCATACATACAATTCCAATCCCACACCATAGAGTTCATTATAGCCTTCCTTCACTTCATATTTTTAATTTCTGACATTTCTTTTTTGATCATGAAACATCTTCTTCTCCCAACTGACACCTTCACACCTTTCTTATACTGCCGAGGACACCTCCACATCACCCTAACCTGCAGGCAGCACCAACTCATATACCTGTGACAACAGCGAAGCACATCTCCTCCCCAACCCAGCCAAGCACAGGTTCTATATACCATATGCCTGCCTAGCCAATGGGGAGAAATAAGAGGCCAGATAGACCTGTGATATTGATTTGGGGCAAGTGCATTGGGTGCCTGTCTGTCATTATGGGTAGGGATTGAAGGGGAAAGGGGAGCGAGGGTAGATGGACCCCAAATATTACATAAAGTGTAATCTTTATAATTTACCTCTTTTTCTGACCCAGAGTCCTTCCATAATCTGCACAGCTGCCAGTGTAGATCCTGGAGCATCCCTGTAACTCTGTTCAAAAACAACTTTCATTTCCCCTGCAGCCAGAGGTTTTTATTTTCTACTGAGATTCCTCCCTTCCAATTTGATTTGTACCTACAGAAAGTTATTTTTCTTTCAATCCTCCAGAAATATTTCTGGTTTTCTTCTATAGATTCCCTCTGCACCAGTTTTTCTTGAAATAAAAAAAATAAGCAACAGATGATATCACCAAAATGGTGGAATGAGACACTCCAGGCTTCCATGTCCCTACAGAATTTTAAAACAAGTAAAAGCTGGCAGAATCATCTTTCTCAGAGCTCTGAAAAGGAGTCGATGGGCTGCAATAACTAGGAAAGTACCAAATCAAGAAAAGACAACTTTAAATGGCAGGAATATCTTGTAACATTGCAGCATCTTCTCAACCTTCCCCCATGCCTTCCCTTGCTGAGTGTGGAGCCAGCCTAGTATCTCCTTGTGAGTCCCTGGTCTAAGTTATAAGGGGAGCAGAGAAGCTCCTATGAACATACAGGGTGCACGTGCACCTGTATACTCTGTCTGGTGGAAGTTTGGAGGACTAAAATTCATGCTCATTTATGGCCCACAATGCACGAACATGTCCTGTCTACACACAAGTGTCTTACAGAAAAATTAAATCAATGTAAGAAACAATCAAAATCACGGGATCCTGAGGGAAAATATTGCCCACTTTAAGACTTAAAATTGAGCACACAGGATGAAGTGAAAATATTTCCTAGGGGGAAGTGGGTATGTTGGATTAGTGTAAATAGGGGAATTCCTAAGGCAATGAACACCTACCCAAGACAAGATGCATGGTTGGAAAAGACCAGAGAGGACCCTGCACTTTATCTTTAGGGTGTTCTTTAGGTTTATAGTTAGGATGGCTAAGCTCTGAAAGAGAATACCAGACAGCACAGAGGTAATCGGTAAAGACTGTGAATTTTTTTTTCATTTTGTTTTGTTCTGTTATGTCAGGGGCTGGTATTCAAGGAAACCTTTATCATGCAGTAGCTGGATAAAGTTTCAGGAATAGACACCTAAAGGATTAAATGACCTGGTTAACATACTAAAAATCAAAATGTCCAAAGTGCAACAAAGGATTACATGATGTGCAAAGAAACAGGAAATGATTGCTTATCCAAAGGAGCAAGATAAACATCAAAATACATCAATGAAGAGGACATGACTGTGTATATCAGACAAAGTATTTTTAAAAATGTCTTAAATAAGCTCAAAGAGATAAAAAACATAGTAAGAGAAGTAAAGGGTAACAGGAAGATTATATGTAAATTTCAGTAAAAATACAGTAATCATAAAAATGAATAAAGCAGAAATACTAGAGTTGGGAACCACAATAACTGAAATAAAAATTAATTTTATTCATTCCACAGCATATTATAATAGACAAAAAAAGAATCGATGAATGTGAATATGATATTGTTGGGATTATTCAGTCTCAGGAGCAGAATGATAAAAGAATAAAGAAAATTAAACAGACCCTAAGAGACCTGTGGACACTATTATGTGTACCAATACAAATATTATGAGAGTCCTAGAAAGAGAAGAAAGATGCAGAAAGAGTATTTAAAAGAATAATGGCCAGAAACTTGCCAAATTTAACAAAATACATGAATATACATATCCAAGAAACTCACTGAAACTCAAGCTGGTTAAATTCCGAGAGTCGTTTAGTCAAATTATCAAATGCCAAAGACAAAGGAAGAAAAACCCTGAAAAAAACAAGAGAGAAATAATGCATCATAAACAAGGGTAAGTGCTGATTTTCTGTTGTAATCATGAATAGAGGCAAGAAGGAAGTGTTATGATATAAATAAAGTGTTGAAATAATTTTGGACACTGCCAACTAAGAATTTTATGTCTGGTAAAACTGTCTTTCAAAAATGAGGAAAAGATTAAGACTTTTCCAGATAAACAAATGCTGAGGAAATTTGTAAACATAGGATGGCTTCAAAAGAAATGTTATGAGAATTATTCAGGTTGAAAGAAAGGACACTAGGAAGTAAGTTGAAAATCCACAAATAAATATCTTCAGTGAAAGTAATTCTTGGACAATTATAAATGCCAATATATACTGTTGTGTTTTTATTTATAACTTTACTTTTTGTGTATTTCATTATCTACAATAAAATACATGAAAAGCAATGACAAATCTAGGGTTTTAGTAGTGCAAATTATAAAAGATGTAATTTGTGACAAGAGCATCATAAAGGTGGAGGGCTGGAGGAGATTAGAAACAAAGGTTGTATACACTATAAAAGTTAAGCTGCATCAAATTAACAGAGATTTTTATAGATTTCTGATGTTAAATTTTATCCCTGTGCTAGCCACAAAGATGATATCTGAAAAAGATGTCCTCAAGAAGGATATGCGAAGAAGTCAAAGTAGTTCACTGCAAAGGGTCAACTAAATACAAAAATATGCAGTTATGGGAAATTTGAAGGAGAAGAAAGCAAAAATCTTACAACATTCACATGTCAAAATGAAAGAAATAGGTCCTGCATGATCAGTAGTTACTTTAAATGCTAATGTGTAAAACTCTACAGCCACAAAACAGAGATTCACAGAATGCAAGGAAAACAGCATCCTAACTATACACTATTTACTAGAGCCCTTAAATTCAAAGATACAATGAGTTCAACATTAAAGTATGCTAAAAAATGTCGTGCAAATACTAACAAAAGAGAGTGGGGGTGACTATACTAATAACAGACAAAATAGATTTTAAGTCAAAAACTGTTTAAAGGGCTAAGAAAGACACTATATATTGAAAAAAACAACTCAATTCATTAAGAAGATATAACAATCATAAATATGTATGCACCTATATGATAGAGTCCCAGAATACATGAAACAAACATTCACAGATTTAAAGGGAGAAATTGATGGTTCTATATTAATAGTAGGAGACTTCAATATACACTTTCAATAATGAATAGAACATCCAGACTAAAGATTATCAGGCAAATAAAGGACTTACACAATATTATAGAGCAACAAGTCCTAATAGAAATATGCAGAACACTTTCTTCTCAACTATACATGAATTATTTCCAAGATAGACCATATGCTAAGTCACAAGACCAGTCTCAATAGATTTAAAAAGACTGAAGTCAAATACAGTATCTTCTCCAATTGCAATGGAATGACACTAGAAATCAATAACAGAAGTATAACTGAAAAACTCACAAATATTGGAAATTAAATAATACACTCAAATAACCAACGAGTCAAAGAAGAAATAAAAGGGAAATAAGGAAATATCTTGAGGAAAATGAAAACACAACATACCCAAGCTTACAAAATGCAGCAAGGGCAGTGATCAAAAGGAAATTTATAGCTTTAAATACTAACATAAAAGGTATAAAAATATCAAATCAGCATCCTTACCTCACACTGGCAAAACTAGGGGAAAAAAAGAGCAAACTAACCAAAATTAGAAAAAGGAAAGAGATAATGAAAATTAGAGGGCAGATAAATGAAAAGAAAAATAGAAAAACAATAGATTCAGCAAATCAAAAGTTGGTCCTTTAAAAGATCAATAAAATTGACAATCTTTTAGTTGGACTGACAAAACAAAAGAGAAAAGAGGCAAATAGCGAAAATCAAAATGAAAGGGAAATATTATCACCTATCTTACAGAAATAAGTTGGTTACAAAAGGATACTATGGAGAGTTCTACACAAGAAAATTAGATAACCTACATGAAATGGAGACATTCCTAGAAACACACAAATAACCTAAACTCACTGAAGGTAAAATAGAAAGTTTCAACAGAACAATAACAAAGTGATTGAATCAGTAAACAGAAATTCCCAATAAATAATTTTGAGGACTAGATGGCCTCACTGGTGAATTTTACCTAACATTCAAAGAAGAATTAGTACTACTTCTTCTCAAACTATTTTGAAATTTAAAGGGGAAGGAATGCCTCCTATCTTACTCCATGGGGCTAGTATTATCTAATATCGAAGGCAGATAAAGATATCACAAGAATGCAGACTACAAACTAATATCCCCCATTAACATGTATGCAAAACTTCTCAATGGAAAGCTAGCCAGCTAAATATAACAACACACAAAAGAAGAATTATGCAAAATGAATAGAGTATATCCTAGAATGCAAGGTTGAGACAACTAATATATCACATGAATAGAATGAAGAGAAAAAAATCACATAATTTCATTGAATGCGAAATGACATTTAACAAGAGCCAGCATTATTTTTTTCCTGAATAAAATAACATATATTAGAACTCTTTCCCAGATAGCCCCCCATCAACCCAGAGAGTTTTCCCTCTTATTGACAAATTATATTACTGTGGTCCAGGACCATTTCTTTATAAAAGCAGTCAGAAAACTAGGAATAGAAGGGGACTTTCTCAATATAAAAAAAGAAATGTGTGAAAATCCCACAGCTAACATAATATGCTAACATATTATATATGTTATATACCTAACATATTATCTAACCTAGCAATTAGGTAAGAAAAAGAAATAAAAGACATCCAAACTAAAAAAGAAGAAGTAAAACTATCCCTAGTCCCAGATGACATAATCCAACATATAGAAAATGATAAGAATCTACAAAAAAACTACCAGAGCCAATATATGAATTCATGAAAGTTGCAGGGTACAAGATCAATACACAAAAATAAATGTTTCTATACACCAGCAATTAACAATCTGAAAATGAAATCAACAAAAAATTCCATTAATAATAACAATTAAAGAATAAGATATCTAGAAATAAATTTAACAAAGGATGCCAAAGACTTGTGTGCTGAAAACTACAAATCATTACTGAAAGAAATTAAAGACTTAAATAAATGTAAAATTACCCTGTACTCATATATTGGATAACTTATTTATTTATTTTTGTATAAGGTGTGAGATAGAGGTTCTCTTTCATTCTTCTTTTTTGTTTTAACTTTTTTTACTGTGTAGTATAATAGATATACAAAGCAAAGAAATAAAAAAGCAATAGTTTTCAAAGTACTCTTCAACAAGTGGTTACAGGACAGATCCCGGAATTTGTCATGGGCTACCATAGGATCCTCTCATATTTTTCCTTCCTCCCATATTTTTCCTTCTAGCAGCTCCAGAATATAGGAGGCTAGAGGGCTTAAATATTTTCTTACATCACAATCAACTTTTTTTCCTTCTTTTTTCATGAAAGATAGCATATATACATAGCACAACACCACAATTAGTTGTAGAACATATTTAGGTGTGAGATGACATCTCATTGTAGTCTTGATCTGCATTTCCCTTGCAGCCAATGAAAATGAGCATTTCTTCATGTGCTTTTGAGCCATCTCTATTTGCTCTTCAGAAAAATGCCTATTCGTATCTTTAGCCCACTTTATAATTGGGTTGTTTGTTCTTTTGTTGTTGAATTGTATGATTTCTTTGTATACACAGGAAATCAAACCTTTGTCGGATATGTGATTTCCAAATATTTTCTCCCATTGAGTTGGCTGCCATTTCACCATTTTGACAAAGTCTTTTGAGGTGCAGAAGCATCTGTCTTGTTTTGTTTTGTTTTTTTCTAATGTTTTTTTATTAATTCTTTTATTTTTTTAAATACCAAAACAACACAAACGCAAACATTCATAACTTTTGATCATTCTGTTGTACATATAGAATGAGTCATTCACAATATCATCATGTAGTAGAAGCATTTGATTTTGTGGAATTCCCATTTATCTATTTTTTCTGTTATTGTTTGTGCATTGAGTGTAAAGTTTAGAAAGCTACCTCCTATTACTAGGTCTTAAAGATGCTTCTCTACATTTTCTTCTAGTAGCTTTATGGTACCAGTTCTTATATTTAGGTGTTTGACCCATTTTGAGTGAATTTTTGTGTAGGGTGTAAAATAAGGGTCCTCTTTCATTCTCTTGGCTATTGATATCCATCTCTTCCATGCCCAATTATTGAAGAGACTATTTTGTCTCAGTTCAGAGGATCATCTCATCAAATAATGAGAGTTTTACTTCTTCCTTTCCAATTTGGCTGCCTTTTATTTCTTTATCCTGCCTGATTGCTCTAGCTAGAACTTCTAGCACAATGCTGAATGATATTCGTTACAGTGGGCATCCTTGTCTTATACCTGATCTTAGGGGGAAAGCCTTCAGTCTCCCTCCATTGAATATAATGCTGACTATAGGTTTTTCATATATTCCCTTTATCATATTGAGTAGTTACCTTTGATTCCTGTGTTTTGGAGTGTCTTTATCAGAAAAGGAGCTGAATATTGTTGAATGCTTTTTCAGCATCAATCAAGATGATCATGTGATTTTTGCCTTTTGTTTTGTTAATGTGCTGTATTACATTAATTGATTTTCTTGTGTGGAACTACCCTTACTTTCCTGATATAAACTCGACTTTGTCATGGTGTATAAATCTTTTAATGTGCTGTTGGATTTGATTTGTTAATATTTTATTGAGAAATTTTACATCTATTTTCATTAGAGAGATTGGCCTATAGTTTTCCTTTCTTATAACATCTTTACCCGGTTTTGGTATTAAAACAATATTAGCTTCATAAAATAAGTTAGGTAGAGTTTCTTTTTCCTCAATGTTTTGGAAAAGTTTGAGCAGGATTGGTGTTCCTTCCCCCTGGAATATTCCCTGTGAAGCTATCTGGCCCCAAGCTTTTCTTTGTAGGAAGATTTTTGATGACTGATTGAATCTCTTTACTTGTGATTGTTTTGTTGAGATCTTCTACTTCTTCCTAAGTCAGTGTAGCTTGTTTGTGTGTCTCCAGGAATTTGAGCATTTCATTTAAGTTGTCTAGTTTGTTGGTGTATAGTTGTTCATAGTATCCCCCTATGTTTTCTTTTATTTCTTCAATGTCTGTGGTAATGCACCCCTTCTCATTTCTGATTTTGTTTATTTGCATCCTCTCTCTTTTTTTCTTTGTCAGTCTTGCTAGTGGCCCATCAATTTTATTGATTTTCTCAAAGAATCAACTTTGGATTTATTGATTCTTTCCATTGTTCTTTTGTTCTCCCATTCATTTATCTCTGTTTTAATCTTTGTTATTTCTCTTCTCCTTCTTCTTTTGGGGTTAGTTTGCTGCACTTTCTCAAGTTCCTCCAGGTTTGCTGTTAAGTCCTCAATTTTTGCTCTTTCTTGTTTTTTTGAATATAGGCAATTAAGGCAATAAATTTCCCTCTCAGCACAGCCTTTGCCACATCCCATAAGTTCTGATACGTTGTGTTCTCATTTTCATTAATCTCCAGACAGCTACTGATTTCTCTAGCAATTTCTTCTTTGACCCACTGGTTGTTTAAGAGTGTCTTATGTAATCTCCATGTATTTGTGAATGTTCTTGTTCTTTGGAGGTTACTGAGATTCAGCTTCATCCATTTATGATCAGAGAAAGTGCTTTGAATAATTTCAATGTTTTTTTATTTATAAAGAATCTATTTTGTGCCCTAGTATAAATAACCTTGTGCTTTCGGATGCAATGACCTATATATGCCTGTTAGGTCTTATTCATTTATTATCTTATTTAACTTCTCCTTGTTGATCTTCTGTCTGATTGTTCTATCTCTAGAATAGAGTGGTGTATTGGAATCTCCTACTCTTATTGTTGAAACATCTATCACTCCCTTCAGTTTTGCCAATGTCTGTCTCATGTACTTTGGAGTTCCTTGACTGGGAGTATAAACATTTATGAATGTTGTATCTTCTCAGTGAATTGACTCTTTAATCAGTATATAGTGTACTTCTTTGTCTCTTATGATGCCTTTACATTCAAAGTCTATTTTGTTTGATATTAGTATAGCTACTCCCACTTTCTTTTGGTTGCAACTAGCTTTGAGAATCTTTTTCCACCCTTTCACTTCCAATCTATTTGTATCCTGAGTCTAAGATGAGTTTCTTGTAAGCAGCATATAGCTGGACTATGTTTCTTAATCCATTCTGCCAATATGTATCTTTTCATTGGTAAGTTTAGTCCATTAACATTCAAAGTTATTACTGAAAATGTATTTCTTGATTCCACCATCTTATCATTTTAATTTTATTTGTCGACTCTATATATTCTTTTCCCACTTTCTCTTTGTATTCTTCAAATTATCTTTAGTGGTATTTTTCAATTCTGTGCCCTCTTCTAAACCTCCCTCTCCTGTCTTTTTTTTTTTCAGCCAGCAGAACTTCTTTTAGTATTTCTTGTAAGGCTGGTCTCTTGTTGACATATTCTTTCAGGATATGTCACTTCTTCATCTGAAAACTTTAATCTCTCCCTCAATTTTGAAGGACAGTTCGGTTGGGTACAGAATTCTTGGCTGGAAGTCTTTCTCTTTCAGGATCTTGAATATATCATACCACTGCCTTCTCACCTCCAGGTTGCTAATTGAGTAGTCTGAACTCAGTCTTATTTCCCTTGTACGTAGTAGATTGTTCTTCTCTTGCCACTTTCAGGGTTTTCTGCTTCTCTTCAACATTTGACAGACTGATTAGTATGTCCTTTGGTGAAAGTCTATTTGTATTTATTCTGTTTGGAGCTCTTTGGGCTTCTATGACTTGCATATTTATGTCCTTTATGAAGGTTGGGATGTTTTCCCACATTTTATTCTCAACTACTCTTCCTAGCCCTTTACTCTTTTCTTCTCCTTCTGGGACACCAATGATTCTTATATCTGTGTGCTTTGTTTACCTATCATTTTCCTGAGTTCTTGTTCAATTTTTTCCATCCTTTTAGCTATTTCTGTTCTGAGTCTTCGAAGTCAATTATCCTGTCCTCTATATCACTTATTCTTTCTTCTGACTCTTCAAATCTGGTGTGGTGTGCCTCTACTATGTTTTTTATTTGGTCAACAGAGCTTTAATCTCTGTGATACCTGCTATTTTTCTATTTATTCTTTCAAATTCCTCTTTATACTTTTCTACTGTCTTCTTGATCACCTGTATGTCATTTGCTGTCCCACTTATTTTATTAAGTAGAGTTGTATGAACACCTTTGATTAGTTATTCCAGCATCTGTGTCTCCTCTGGTGTTTTAATTTGGTCATTAGGCAGGGCTATATCTGTCTGCGTTGTGATATGCTTAGTCATCTTCTGCTGTCTTCATGGCATGTAAATATCTTGATTGAATTACTTTGGGAGTTGATTTCTTTCAGTGGTCTTAAGCCTTGTGCTTGCAAGATGGTTTACAGCAGGGAGCAGGGCAAGGGATGGTCACTCAGTGCAGTGATTTGTTTCAGGTCTGGTATAGGTGCAGGTTGATGATGATTCTTACTTGATATGTTTAATATGCTGATGCTTGTGAACGTGGGTGCCCAGTGACCAGGGAAGATGTTGTTGTGCAAGTACACCAGTCTGAGGGGCATAACCCTGGTGTGCACAAGTCTAAGACCAGGGCCCTTTGTGCACATGTGTAGAGCTGTGGCTTCAGGTCAGCATTATGCTTTCACGGATTCTTGGCAGATATGACCTGGCTGTGCAGTTCGGCACCTTCTCAGAGCTGGGAAGTGTGGCTGAGGGCCGTGTACATGCGCAGTTCTAGGACTGCCGTAAAGTGCGGTTCCCAGAGCTGAATGATGTGATTGGGGCCCGATGTGCAGAGCTCAAGCAGGGCAGAGTGAGGCTGTGCGACACTTGGGGAGGGGAAGGGGGTGGGGGTAGGGGGTAGGGGGAGGGGAAGCAGGGGCAGGGGTAGCCTAGGTATGCAGGTCAGTGCCTGCTGCCTTTATGCACTGGCAACAACCTGCAGGGAACAGGGAAGGCGAGTTAGAGCTCAGGAGGTGTGCAGGAGAGGTGGGTTGGGCAGCACTTGGGGTGGGGTGTAGGGCAGGTATGTGCATTAGGGGCTGGTGGGATGGGGGGGCCTGGAGTGCCAAGAATGGGAACGGATGACAGGGTTTAGGTGTGTGAGGTATGGGGTGAGTTGCCAGTCACTGGGTTGTGTTGGTGAGGGTCGCGGGCCCAAGGAACATGGCCTGGCTTATTTCCTAGCCCTAGCCTCCCATCTGTGTACTCTTGCCGGCTCTGTGGCTTCAAGCCTCCATGCTAGGCTGCGGCTTTCGATCTCTCAGTTCCTCGGTCTCTGCAACCAGGGCTGCCACAGGTGGTGTAGAAGGCTCTCCCAGGTCAGCCGCACTCCCAAATCACCACTTCAGTCACCCTCCTGTCCCTGCCCTAACTTTTCTGTGGAGCAGGGTGAAGCTTGAGCTAGTCCATTTGGCCATCTTCCCAGAAAGCCTTAATTTTTTTTTTTTTTATTTTTTTAGCTTCAAGAGTCATCTTTATTGTTTAGAAATTAACATATCGGCATGTACTTGGAGAGGTATGCCTGTTTTTTTTCTTTTAAATGTCTTTATTATCAATTCTTAACAAACAAACATGCAAACATCCTTAACATACAAACATTACATTCCCTACATGGTGTACAATCAATGGCTCACAATACCATCACATAGTTGTATATTCTTCACCATGATCACTTTTTTGAACATTTGCATCTCTCCAGCAAAAGAAATAAAAAAGAAAAACTCCTATATACCACACCCCTCATTGACCACTAATATTCCAATTACCCAGTTTATTAACCTTTGTTCCTCCTATTATTTATTTTTTATCCATGTTTTTTAGTTATCTGTCCATACTCTAAACAAAAGGAACATCAGACATGGTTTTCACAATCACACAGTCACATTGTAAAAGTTATATCATTATACAGTCATCTTCAAGAAACATGGCTTCTGGAACACAGCTCTACAGTTTAGATAACTTAATATTGTTAAGATGTCTATAATACAGAAAGTGACCTACAAATTCAATGTAATCCCCATTACAGTTCCAATAGCCTTCTTTGCAGAAATGGAAAAGCTCATCAAAAACTTTAGTCATCAAATTCATATGGAATGGCAAGGAGCCCCAAATAATCCAAACCATCATGAAAAAAAAGAACAAAGATGGAGAACTCATACTTCTTGATTACAAAAATCTTACAAATCTACAATAATCAAAATATTGTTGTGCTGGCACAAGGAGAGATATATATACCAATGAAATAGAAATGTGAGTTCAGAATAAATCCACACATCTATGGCAATCGATTTTTGACTGGGGTGCCAAATCTACTCAATGGGGAAGAAACTGTTTCTGCAAGAAAAGGTGCTGGGAAAACAGGTTATCCAAATTCAAAAACCTGAAATTGCACTACTACCTCATACTAGATAAAAAAAAAAAGTCTAACTCAAAATGGAACAACAAACCTAAATAGAAGAACTTACAATGTATATTCAAACCCTTTGCCCATTTAGGGGGGAAACTGCTTTTTCAAATTCTTAGTTGATATGTTTATCTTTTCAAAACTCTCGGAAGAAAACATAAGGAAATATCGTCAGGACTTTGTTTTAGGCAATTCTTAGACTTTGCTCCCAAGCATAAACAACAAAGAAAAATAGATAAATTGGATTTAATAGAAATTTTTAAATCATTTTTGGATCAAAGGACGTTATCAAGAACGTGAGAAGACAACTTACAGAATGGTCTTCCATTATGTCCCATATGAACAACATGTATTTACTAAGGGTTTAATATCCAAAGTATAAAAACAACCCCTAGAACTCAACAACAGAGAGACAATCAGCCCAATTTAAAAATGAGCAAAGGACTTAAACAGACGTATCTCCAAAGATGCACAATTAGCCAATAAACAAATGAGGAGATGGTCAAAATTATTAGCCTTGAAAGAAATGTCAATTAAAGCTACAGTGAAATATCACTTTAGAACCACTAGAATGGCTATGATTTAAAAAAAAAAAAAAGGAAAATAAATGCTGGAATGGATGGGAGAAATTAGAACCCTCTTACCTTATTTTTGGGAATGTAAAATGGTGCAGCTGTGGTGGTTCATCAAAAACTTTAACACAGAACTATCATGTGACCCACTGATCCCACTTCTAGGTATAAACCCAGGTGAATTGAAAGCAAGAGCTCAAACAGATATTTGTACACCAATGTTCCTAGTAACATAATCCACAAAATTCCAGAGATGAAAGTAACCCAAATATCCATGAACAGATGGATGGATTTAAAAAATGCAATAGACCTATAACAGAATATTATTTGGCAAAGAATAGAAGTCAAGTTTTGATACATGTGAAGAACAATGGATGTACGTTGAAGGTGTGAAGATATCATGCTGCATGAAATAAGCCAGAAACAAAGGACATATATGGTATGATTCCACATATATGAAATAACCAGATTAGGTAAATTAAGAGTGGCACAAAATAGAATAGAGGTTTCCAGGGTTGGGGAATGGGCAATGGAAAATTAATGCATAATGGGTTGTAGGGCTTTTTGCTTGGTTTGATGGAAATGTTTGGTCGGTGGACGGTGGTGATGGTAGCACAACATTATGGATGTGATTAATAACACTAAATTGTATGTCTGTAAGTGGTTAAAAAATTTAAAAAGTCATGAAACTAAAGAGACAATTATGTTATACATCATACTGCACTAGTATTGGTAATGAAGGAGAAAATGTCTAAAAGGACATTATTGGCATGACTGGAGAAAACAGAATATGGATTGTATGCTTTCTATCAATGTTAGGTTTCATGAACTTGATACTGTATTTAATGTGGTTACATGGGGGGACATTCTTGTTCTTAGGAAATATACATGGGAATATTAAGTGTTAAAGGGGCATGGTATGTACAACTTAGTCTTAAATGTTTAGGAAAAAATGAGAAAGAGAAAAGAAGGGACAAGGGAGGAAAGAAAAAGGAGAGGGTTGGGAGAGAGAGGGAGAGAGACAGAGTGAAAAAAAGAAAGAGTGAGCAAAACCAAGAAAGAAAGAGAAAAAGAAAGAGAGAGAAAAGAAAGAAAGGAAAAGAAAGAAAGAAGGAAAGAAAGGAAGGAAAAAAGAAACAGAAAGAAGGAAAATATTAAAAATTGGGTTTCTGGATTGAGGGCATATATTTCCTGTATATGCCCTGCGTAAATTATTCAAAATAAAAAGTTTTAAAAATGCTACATTTGAAACATGGTTAGTGTTATGATTGTTATACAATGTTACACCATAACTTTATATGGAATGTTTTATAGTTTACAAGGGGAAATATTTTAAGTTTTCTTTAGATCCTGATGAAGGAAGGTTAAGAATTATTATCCCCAAGTAAAAGAAACTGAAGATTTTTGAGATTCAAAGTATTTACTTATTCATAAAATAAGCAAATGATAAAGCCCCCTGGCTTCTGGCTTTCACCACTCTGAGCTTCAGTTTCTTTATTCTTTCAAAGGTAAGGTCAGTCTACTGTCCCCATTTTGAGATGTTATGGCTGAATAAATTCCTAGTCAGCTATTTTCCATCTGTTAGGTATCCTTACCCTCATTTTTATGAAGAAAATCAGTATTATTTAACACCCTTGGTACAATATATAAAGTAATACCAAGCGTTATGAGATGGTTGTAGAATGATGCAAACTCGATAATTTGAGTGTGAAACGTCAATCGAAGACTTTGTGAGGATAAAATTGCCCATGGTCAATTATCACTCATGCAATTTTCTTTATACCAGGAAGGCAGATAACAGTATCTGTCTTTCTCCTGAGAATGGCCTAGGCCCACAGTAATATTTGTAAAGTGCTTCTAAGAAGCAAAGGGCTGATTTAATGGTCAGGAAGATTGGGTAAATATGAAAAGTACTCCACTGTGATAGCAATATTCTCTTAAATGGCAAGTCAGGGAGGGGTTCATCAGACTCTATCCTGCCTCCATTATTAAAGAACTGAAATGGCTCAGTGCTCAAATGTTCACAGTCACATACAAAGGCAATGAGAACCAGGGCTGAGCCAGCTGAGATCAGTTAAATGGTTCATGCTTGCATAGTCCTATAACACCAGGAAAATGCAATAAAGGTCTTTTGTTGGTGTTTTGTTTTCATTTTCATTTTTAACACTGAAACCAATTTTATTTAGTAGTAAAAAGCTGCATTGGTGTGACTGGCCTTTTGGTATTAAGAATAATGTCCCAGATTAAATGACATTATTTATTATTGATAATTATTCCAAACGGTGCCTTTGGGAAGAGGGAGCTGAAAGCAGTTTTTATCTCATTAGAATGTCTTCACTGGTAACTGTTTGTAATATTAGCTCCCTTTGATCTTCCTGTTGATTACAGTGTACAACGCTGAAATAATCTGTTATTATTTCCACTAATGACTAAGTATCTGGTGTGGTTGACAAGGCAATTTGTTTTTATCGGGATGACTTTGTGCAGGGGGAGAGGTTTCCACCACTCATCCCCTCTCCTCCACAGTCTGTGTCAAACAGCAGGTGTTTATCTGCTCTGGGCAGCCTCAAGTTGTTGTCCTCTGTTAAGGGGCTCTGGGGAGCAAGGAGAGAAAGCACCTTGATTGTGCGATGGAAAATCAAGAGATACAGATTCTGATCTGGACACAATGTCTACAGAAGGGACTTCAGCAAGTTGAGCAATCTAACCCCAAGCATATTCTGCTGACCCTGATTTGTTTCCTTACGATTTAAATTGGGCAAGAGAAGCGGGTTAGGGACAGGAGTGAGATCATGGTCGTGAAGCTGAAATTTCTCTTGGAACAAGCAATGTGCATTTTCATTGTCACGTCCTCTGTGTTTCAGGCTTCCAAAATTTGAGTTTTGGCAGATTATGAAGGGGAAAGATTTGCAACTCAAGATGCTTTATTTTTAAGTTTCTATATTTGACTTCAATTTAATGTATCTCTGCCGTCCTTATTCCCAGGGACTTTGAGATATTTGACAAACCTTGACACATACAAGGATGCTTTTCCATCACTTCCTGAGATGATTTCACTTCCAAGAATAATTCAGTGGTTGATTCATTAAGTCAGAAAAACATCTGAGTGGAGTTGAGTTCAAGATATGACACCCTCACATCTTTTAAACAGAGAGGGAGGATTTCAAAACAAACTTTTTCTAGTGAATTGAGTTTGACACCCTTACTCTGCCATCTAGCAGCAGAAGTTTCATTTGTTCTGAATCTAGCAATTTTCAGGGCAGAGTGTATTCTTGGAGGACTCACCTGTCCTAGGAATTTAACCAAACCAAGGGAGCTATCTAAAGTGGAAAAATTGGTTGAAGGCAGCTGTTGATAGCAACAGGCACCCCAAAGGCGAGGTTTGCCGGCAGGTAGGTGTGCTGCTGCATAAATAGACACTGATGATCTTTGCAGATGGACATGAAAAGCCACATGCCTCTTTGTTGGGATGTGTCAGCAAGTACAGAGAGTAGAGAATGAACTTTGCAAGTTTGATGGTCCTGCCAGATTCTTTTGGACATGGGTTGCTGTCTAGGATAGTTGTGGTGGTTTGGGATGCTTCTCATGGCAGAGGTCCCTACTGGTCTAAAGGGATAAATGCAGTTTGGGTGTGTTTTGATCCCATGAATTCCAGCTTTTTAATGGATCCATCCAGATCATGCCATGATTGGCAGTGCAGCCTTTAGTTAACTGAGAGAGAACTAAAGGCTTATTGCTAAAGTAATTGCAGAGTGAGGACCTCTTTTAGGTATAATGGTTGGCTGGTTGGATGGTTCCTGATTGTGCTGAGCTGTGTTCTTTCACTACCAATTTAGGGGCAGTTAAAAATGGAAAAGTAACAACCTTTCTTTCAATGTCTAAATAGGAATCTTCACTGAGCTGGGAGATTGTCTATATTTTCTGTTTTCTGACTGTACCATAATTCAGGGTGACCCAAGTCTTGCTGTGTTAAAATAAACAATAAGGCAGAAATTTGAAGAGTCTAAGATGGAGCCAAGTCAAAGGTTTTTCATCCGCTCTTTTGTTGCCTACACAAAGTAGGATTAAATGATATTTAGACTTTAGCCATATTATTTTTAGGTTTGTTGTTTTTCAAACTTCCACGTGATTTCAGACCACTCATTCTTTTGCAGAGGGTGGAGGTAGGTACTAAGACTGAGAGCTGTCCTCACATAGAGGTGGCAGCTCCTCCTAAAAGGTTCAAACCCCGATTATCTGCCCTGATACAGAAACAACTGTGAGCCTTGATGATCTTTCATGACTCTTTTACCCCATGAATCTCTTAGCAGGTATTCAAGTCATGGAATTTACCTTCTGGGAAGGCTGCACACAGTTCTTGATGTGACTTACTTGAGTGTACTAGAAATCAGTCACAGTGTGTTCATTCCATTTGTAACATCACAAGAAAGGAAACATCCTCAATTGTGTTGGGTTGGAAGAAGTTTTTTCCAACCCATTGACTGGAATTTGACCAATGTTCTTCTAGAACACAGTCTTAGGCACTAGATATCATCATTCTAATTTTAAAAATAAAGGAACTATATTCACAGAAACTGTTACTTCTCCAAAGGTAGACTTACTAGTGATAGAACCACTTTCTGAAACCAAAGCTAAGGTTATTTACATTAGTGCATATTGTTTTCCTTATTAATTACTTTCTTGAAAGGAGGAGGAGAAAAAACAGTGAAATTTGGAATTAGACTCATGGTAACTTTTAGAGTAACAAGATTTTTGACATGAAATATCTTCCTTGTATGAGTTGCATCATAACCAGTATTGGAGGTGTCAGAGAAACTAAGCAATGCAGAGGTTATTACATGAAATTATTTTGTTGAACTGCTAATATTATAACTATACATTAGAGAACATTATTTAAACTATTTAAACCCATATCAGTATATAATTTACATCAATTTATAGATAAGACTGTTGTTTATCAGTATAAAAACATTTATTTTTAGCTTTGAGTTACACATCCTTTCATAGCCACTTTAGAAAATATGTCACCTCATGGAAAAATTTAAATTTGAGCTCCCAGCCTCATTTCATTGTTTATTGCACGAGCAGGCTGACTGCCCTTGAAATATATTATAAACACCTTCAGTTGAGGACACTGGACTTGGAGTCAAATATAGGTTTGAAAATGTGACCTTGGATAGCTTATATACTCTCTTGAAGTTCCAGTTTTCCAAGACAAAGCTCACAGGGTGCTGTAAAGATTAAATGGTGTATATATGTGAAAGAGACTAATGACATTTTCCATAATTTGCAGGTGCCCCATAAATATTAGTTGAATCTGAATCTATTTGCAAAGCAAAATTAGATTATGGAGACTTTTTTTTTCCTAAATGAATAGGAAAGCTTTTTGGGTTTCATTTACTCAGCAACCAGATTACATTGGTAAAAGTGTCCAGCCGCCTTAAGGTTTAAGAAAAGCACAAAAGCTGCATGCATTTGTGTGACAGCCCAGTTCTGAGAGGACAGATGTGAAATCGTAAAACACTAAAGAATAATGTATTCTAGCTAAACCAGACTGATGCAACCTTCCAGGAGCTCTGGTTATTAGCCAAGCTTGTCAAGAACTAATCACTAGCTTTCAAGTTCTTTAAGGCTACACTGAAGGTTTACTTTAACCTTGCCATACCCAAAAATGTTTGTATTGCTACCCACTGATAAGAAAACTATTAGCATTCATTAAGTACACTCATAAATCTCTCCCTTTTGGAAAAGCAATAATGCAGCCTTCCAGCTGCCATAATGAATACAGTGTTTAATCTCTCCTTGGGAGAGTGTCCTAACTCCAGACCTCTGCTAAAGTTCGACACTCTGAGTACAATGCAGCATTGTGGGAATGAGACTTACGACAAAGGAATTATCCTCTTGCCTGTGTGTACATTTATAAAACCCCAAAATTACAATCAAAAACAAGCCTTAATTTTAGGAACGAAATGGAAGGAAAAACAATTCACTCACTAAGGTGGAAATTTAACATTATTGTGCAACCACTATATAGATAGGGAGCATGGAAGAGAATTTTAACCTGCATCACTTCATTTTCTCCTCAAAACTACCCTCCAAGCTCTTGTTCTACTAATCCCTCAGAGGGAAAAAGAGAGTTTCAGGGAGATTTATTTACCAGCCTAAGGTAATCTTTGCTAGAATGTAGCAAAAATATGGTGATCTTCGAATATGGAACCCAATGCATTCTACTTTTATTTAGATGCTGTCCCTAAGAACCGCTTCAAATTTCTTATTTTGATAATTCAGACTTCTCTGTCTGAGGAGTGTATGACCTTGAAGCTAGAACATAGAAGGTTGAACCTCCTTTCTATTTTAGAGAATGATTATAACATAAAACATGGAAAAATCTGTCTCATTTTACTGACACACTGCTCCAGGGTTTCATTTGAAGAATGGCATCCATGGGTTTCCATATGCTTAAACTCACCTACCCTATGAGATCTGCTTTGCCTTCCAAGATCCTTCAGGGGCAAACACATGGTGTCCCATAGGATCTGATCTAGCTACACAGCTCAGCCAGGGAGCTGCAGAACCAATGGCCCGGGGACAGGGAAGGTTTTCTTTCTCTACGGATCAATAAGGGAAATGTCACCTGATGCTGTGCTAAATTAGCAACCATATGGGAGATGGTCTATGCAGTTAAATGGCTTCTTTACTTCCCCCTCAGTAAGTTTCTTCCACAGGAGCCCAGGTTTACAACATTTTGTAACTTCTGAGTTTCTTGAACAGATGCTAATGAATGATCTTAATTTCCAGGAGGATCTAAAAGAAGAAGAGGAACAACTCATCCAAGTCTGAAAACCTAACCTTTCCACTGGCATTGACATGGAGTGACTAAGCTCATGGCACCCTCCTAAAGGCAGCTTCCAACCATGGAGGAAAGCAAAGCATAGAGGCCATTAGACGGGGCTGGATAAGCATCACGCAATGCTGCTTTGATTATTTCACCTAAAAACAAAATTGAAGGTTATTTTAAACATAAGCTTCAGGGCTGAGAGCTGTACCCCAAATGCTGGACGTACTCCTTTTTTAGTTCAACGGCAAGGGAAAACAAAGCAGAAACAAAGTAAAAACATTCAAATAACATAGCTTGATATTTTAGCGATATAAGTTGAAACTGGCCCCTGATAAACATTTTGACAAATAACGCTAGAAGGCAAATAACACTAAGCTAGAGAGGTGGTGGATAGGTTGTGGCTGTATCTTCTAACTGATGATTCCCACAGACTACAAGGCAGAATCTGCTGTGGAGTTTTGTTTGGCTGGCAATTCAAACAAATTTTGAGTCAATTAATCAAAATTTCACTGAAATATCAGCTTTAGACAAGCTTTGTGTGTGATTACTAAAGCTGGTTTAATACTTGATTTAAACTTTACATATTTGGTTTTCCTGAAAACAGTTGTAAAGATCTATGCTGTAAGGGACAGAAAAAGGCATGGAGAAACACTAGCATGAATAATTTTATGATTATTTCATTTCTCTGCATTTTTTAAGTCTCCAACTTAACTATGAGTCATATTTATATGCTCTCAGTCTCCTAAGGACTAAATAGTTGGGATATCAATGCATTAAAAGAGGAAATGAAAGAGAGTAAGGGGGGGGGGAATGAAAATCTAAAATCTCACCTTAAATGAATTAAAAATAAAACCTGTGTGATCTTATCATGCTTAATAAACTGCGGAAATGGTATTTTAGTCTCAGTAGGAGTTTAATCACTGTATGTGTTTTTAGTGCCCTGAAGGCACTTCAAAAAAATAAAAGAAAAAGAAGATCTTTACTTCCCTCTCTAGTAGAGAGTTGGATAGAGTCCACAACTGAGCATGCAAGAATTCTGAAAGGTCAGTGTTTGGAAAGAGACCAAAACAGTTTCAGGTTTCTTGTTTCCTTTCAGTTTGACTCCTGCTTTAGGGAGAGCTTCTCCACTCTGTGGTTTATATCCCTGCTTTCTCACTGATACGAAACATGGTAGAAATGGAAAGACACTCTATTCCTTCCTGAGATACCATAAGCAACTTTGGGAGTGGCAATGTTATAAATAAATCTAGGCAAAAATTTTGTCCCCTTTCATTTCCATTATACAACTGGAGATATTTGTTAATGTTTTAAGAAGCAGGAAGAGTAGAAAAGTGATGGTATAGAGCAGTTAGGGATTTTTGCAGTAGACTGAATTAAACTAATGGAAGTAATGAAGTAATGACAAGGATTAATGCAGCCAGCCCCATGGAATGCTGGGAATTATCTCATACTAACATAATTTTGCTATTGCTTGATATTCATCGTGTGAAAACACCCATCAGACACTGTGCTCAGACCATAAAATGCCTCCAATTTGATATTTAACATTATATTGTTAAGTCTATCAGTTAAAAATTTTGAATACAAAATGTGCATAGGATATGGGAAGCCTGTATAGTCAAACATCATTGATTTGATTTTGGCTCATTCAAGAACTGCTTCAATGCATCCATTCCCGAATCTACCAACTAGACTTTCCCCGTTTACATTGTTCAAAGCTAATGTGATATATAGACGATACTGAAGTTGAAGAAAAAAATATATTCCTTGTATACTTTCTCACATTTTCTGGATAACTACAAGTAATAAATAAGATCTATGAATCAATTGGGCAGGTTGATAATAGGAAAGAAAAGGTAGAATTAGAAATAAAGTTCTATTTTTCCCAACCTTCCTTTACTCTGCCTCCAGATTTTAGTAAAACTTTTTCTTAAATCATTGTTTTTTATTTTTTAATCAGCAATTCACAATATCATCACATAGTTATATATTCATCATGATCATTTTTTGATGTTTTTATTTATTAATTTAAAAAAATTAACAAATGAACAAAAACATTCTTAACATATGATCATTCTGTTCTGTATATATAATCAGTAATTCACAATATCATCACATAGTTGCATATTCGTCATCATGATCATTTCTTAGAACAACTGCATCGATTCAGAAAAAAAAATAAAAAGAAAACAGAAAAAAATTCATACATACCATATCCCTTTCATTGCTCACTAGCATTTCAATCTACTAAATTTATTTTAAC
This sequence comes from Tamandua tetradactyla, assembly GCF_023851605.1. Taxonomy (NCBI): domain Eukaryota; kingdom Metazoa; phylum Chordata; class Mammalia; order Pilosa; family Myrmecophagidae; genus Tamandua; species Tamandua tetradactyla. The sequence continues at coordinate 8,962,075 of NC_135334.1, read as the reverse complement.
ATTTGCTCCCCCTATTATTTTTTTACTTTTAATCCATACGTTTTACTCGTCTGTTGATAAGATAGATAAAAGGAGCATCAGACACAAGGTTTTCACAATCATACAACCACATTGTGAAAGCTATATCATTACGCAATCATCTTCAAGAAACATGGCTACTGCAACACAGCTCTACATTTTCAGGCAGTTCCCTCCAGCCTCTCCATTACACCCTAACTAAAAAGGTAATATCTATTTAATGCATAAGAATAACCTCCAGGATAACCTCTCAACTCTGTTTGAAATCTCTCAGCCATTGACACTTTATTTTGTCTCATTTCACTCTTCCCCCTTTTGGTTGGGAAGTTTTTCTCAATCCCTTGATGCTGAGTCCCAGCTCATTCTAGGATTTCTGTCTCACGTTGACAGGAAGGTCCACACCCCTGGGAGTCACATCCCAAGTAGAGAGGGGAGGGCAGTGAGTTTGCTTGTCATGTTGGCTGAGAGAGAGAGGCCACATCTGAGCAACAAAAGAGGTTCTCTTGGGAATGATTCTTAGGCTTAATTTCAAGTAGGCTTGGCTTATCCTTTGTGGGGTTAAGTTTCATATGAACAAACCCCAAGATTGGGGGCTCAGCCTATTGCTTTGGTTGCCCCCACTGCCTGTGAGAATATCAAGAATTCTTCACTTGGGGAAGTTGAATTTTCCCCCTTTCTCACCATTCCCTCAAGGGGACTTTGCAAATATTTTTTTATTTACTGTTCAAATTACTCTGGGATTTATCGGGGCATCACTCTGGACAAACCTACAAAATCTCATGCCCTACTCAAGGTTCCATATTCTTATGGTGTTCAATTAAGCTGTCCAAATAAGTTATTTAGGAAATGCAGTAGTCAAAATATTTTTTAAAAATCATTATTTTAAAAAGTATTAATTAGCTTCCTGGAAGATGGCGACTTAGTAAGACGCGCGGATCTTAGTTTCTTCTCCAGGACACCTACTAGGGGAGTAGAAACGATACAGAAAGGGCCCAAAGCCACAACAGAGATAAAAAAGACAGCGTACCCCATCCTGGAACGGCTGGCTGGCTGAGAGAAGCAGCTCGGGTGAGATCGCCGAGGCGCGCGGGCCTTACCAGGCGGGGTGGCAAGCGGCCGGAGTTACTCCCTTCCCCCTTCCCGGGCCGGCTGGGAGAATTGGAGAGGCAGTCCCCTGAAACCAAGGTGGCTGGCGCCCACACCACGCGCAGCCCCCGGACCAACTGAGAGAATTGGATCGGAAATCCCCAGGCCGCGGAGAACGATGACGGGTGGGGGAGGCCCCTTCCAAACCCGTGACTCCCGGGGAACGTGCACTTTCTCGGGCAGGCCACTGCCGCTGGCGCCCTCCCGCCACGCTTGTTGCCCAGGGCCGACTAGGAAATTCGGACGGGCTCTTTCCCTGGCTGCGGCGACCAGCAACCCTCCCTGCGCTCAGACCGCGGGCCGGCTCAAGCCGCTTCGGCTAGTGAACCCCCAGGACGGCGAGAGTTTTCCAAAGTTTAAGGTCTCACAGCACCTTTTACTGGTGGGACCCACAGACAAACGTGTGCCACGAGCGCCACCTACTGGGCAGGATAAGAAAAAACAGAAAAATCTTCCAAACTTTTGGATCCAGTACCCAGGGAAATCTGTCTAAATGCGCAGACGCCAACAGAAGATAACGGATCACGCTCAAATAATTGAAAATATGGCCCAGTCAAAGGAACAAACCAATAGTTCAAATGAGATACAGGAGCTGAGACAACTAATGCTAAATATACGAACAGAAATGGAAAAGCTCTTCAAAAACGAAATCGATAAATTGAGGGAGGACATGAAGAAGACATGGGCTGAACATAAAGAAGAAACAGAAAAACTGAAAAAGCAAATCACAGAACTTATGGAAGTGAAGGACAAAGTAGAAAAGATAGAAAAAACAATGGATACCTACAATGATAGATTCAAAGAGACAGAAGATAGAATTAGTGATTTGGAGGATGGAACATATGAATTCCAAAAAGAAACAGAAACTATCGGGAAAAGAATGGACAAATTTGAACAGGGTATCAGGGAACTCAAGGACAATATGAACCGCACAAATATACGTGTTGTGGGTGTCCCAGAAGGAGAAGAGAAGGGAAAAGGAGGAGAAAAACTAATGGAAGAAATTTTCACTGAAAATTTCCCAACTCTTATGAAAGACCTAAAATTACAGATCCAAGAAGTGCAGCGCACCCCAAAGAGATTAGACCCAAATAGGCGTTCTCCAAGACACTTACTAGTTAGAATGTCAGAGGTCAAAGAGAAAGAGAGGATCTTGAAAGCAGCAAGAGAAAAACAATCCATCACATACAAGAGAAACCCAATAAGACTATGTGTAGATTTCTCAGCAGAAACCATGGAGGCTAGAAGACAGTGGGATGATATATTTAAATTACTAAAAGAGAAAAACTGCCAACCAAGATTCCTATATCCAGCAAAATTATCCTTCAAAAATGAGGGAGAAATTAAAACATTCTCAGACAAAAAGTCACTGAGAGAATTTGTGACCAAGAGCCCAGCTCTGCAAGAAATACTAAAGGGAGCACTGGAGTCAGAACCAAAAAGACAGAAGAGAGAGGTATGGAGAAGAGTGTAGAAAGAAGGAAAGTCAGATATGATATATATATAATACAAAAGGCAAAATGTTAGAGGAAAATATTATCCAAACAGTAATAACACTAAATGTTAATGGACTGAATTCCCCAATCAAAAGACATAGATTAGCAGAATGGATTAAAAAACAGGATCCTTCTATATGCTGTCTACAGGAAACACATCTTAGACCCAAAGATAAACATAGGTTGAAAGTGAAAGGTTGGGAAAAGATATTTCATGCAAATAACAACCAGAAAATAGCAGGAGTGGCTATACTAATATCCAACAAGTTAGACTTCAAATGTAAAACAGTTAAAAGAGACAAAGAAGGACACTATATACTAATAAAAGGAACAATTAAACAAGAAGACATAACAATCATAAATATTTACGCACCAAACCAGAATGCCCCAAAATACGTGAGGAATACACTGCAAACACTGAAAAGGGAAATAGACACAAATACCATAATAGTTGGAGACTTCAATTCCCCACTCTCATCAATGGACAGAACATCTAGACAGAGGATCAATAAAGAAATAGAGAATCTGAATATTACTATAAAGGAGCTAGACTTAACAGACATTTATAGGACATTACATCCCACAACAGCAGGATACACCTTTTTCTCAAGTGCTCATGGATCATTCTCAAAGATAGACCATATGCTGGGTCACAAAGCAAGTCTTAACAAATTTAAAAAGATTGAAATCATACACAACACTTTCTCGGATCATAAAGGAATGAAGTTGGAAATCAATAATAGGCAGAATGCCAGAAAATTCACAAATACGTGGAGGCTCAACAACACACTCTTAAACAACGAGTGGGTCAAGGAAGAAATTGCAAGAGAAATTAGTAAATACCTCGAGGCAAATGAAAATGAAAACACAACATATCAAAACTTATGGGATGCAGCAAAGGCAGTGCTAAGAGGGAAATTTATTGCCCTAAATGCCTATATCAGAAAAGAAGAAAAGGCAAAAATGCAGGAATTAACTGTTCAATTGGAAGAACTGGAGAAAGAACAGCAAACTAATCCCAAAGCAAGCAAAAGGAAAGAAATAACAAAGATCAGAGCAGAAATAAATGAAATTGAAAATATGAAAACAGTAGAGAAAATCAATAAGAACAGAAGTTGGTTCTATGAGAAAATCAATAAGATTGATGGCCCCTTATCAAGATTGACAAAAAGAAGAAGAGAGAGGATGCAAATAAATAAGATCAGAAATGGAAGAGGAGACATAACTACTGATCTCACAGAAATAAAGGAGGTAATAACAGGATACTATGAACAACTTTACGCTAATAAATACAACAATTTAGAGGAAATGGACGGGTTCCTGGAAAGACATGAACAACCAACTTTGACTCAAGAAGACATAGATGACCTCAACAAACCAATCACAAGTAAAGAAATTGAATTAGTCATTCAAAAGCTTCCTAAAAAGAAAAGTCCAGGACCAGATGGCTTCACATGTGAATTCTACCAAACGTTCCAGAAAGAATTAGTACCAATTCTCTTCAAACTCTTCAAAAAAATCGAAGTGGAGGGAAAACTACCTAATTCATTCTATGAAGCCAACATCACCCTCATACCAAAACCAGGCAAAGATATTACAAAAAAAGAAAACTACAGACCAATCTCTCTAATGAATACAGATGCAAAAATCCTCAATAAAATTCTAGCAAATCGTATCCAACAACACATTAAAAGAATTATACATCATGACCAAGTAGGATTCATCCCAGGTATGCAAGGATGGTTCAACATAAGAAAATCAATTAATGTAATACACCATATCAACAAATCAAAGCAGAAGAATCACATGATCATCTCAATTGATGCAGAGAAGGCATTCGACAAGATTCAACATCCTTTCCTGTTGAAAACACTTCAAAAGATAGGAATACAAGGGAACTTCCTTAAAATGATAGAGGGAATATATGAAAAACCCACAGCTAATATCATCCTCAATGGGGAAAAATTGAAAACTTTCCCCCTAAGATCAGGAACAAGACAAGGATGTCCACTATCACCACTATTATTCAACATTGTGTTGGAGGTTCTAGCCAGAGCAATTAGACAAGAAAAAGAAATACAAGGCATCAAAATTGGAAAGGAAGAAGTAAAACTATCACTGTTTGCAGACGATATGATACTATACGTCGAAAACCCCGAAAAATCCACAACAAAACTACTAGAGCTAATAAATGAGTACAGCAAAGTAGCAGGTTACAAGATCAACATTCAAAAATCTGTAGCATTTCTATACACTAGTAATGAACAAGCTGAGGGGGAAATCAAGAAACGAATTCCATTTACAATTGCAACTAAAAGAATAAAATACCTAGGAATAAATTTAACTAAAGAGACAAAAAACCTATATAAAGAAAACTACAAAAACTGCTAAAAGAAATCACAGAAGACCTAAATAGATGGAAGGGCATACCGTGTTCATGGATTGGAAGACTAAATATAGTTAAGATGTCAATCCTACCTAAATTGATTTACAGATTCAATGCAATACCAATCAAAATCCCAACAACTTATTTTTCAGAAATAGAAAAACCAATAAGCAAATTTATCTGGAAGGGCAGGGTGCCCCGAATTGCTAAAAACATCTTGAGGAAAAAAAAACGAAGCTGGAGGTCTCGCGCTGCCTGACTTTAAGGCATATTATGAAGCCACAGTGGTCAAAACAGCATGGTATTGGCATAAAGATAGATATATCGACCAATGGAATCGAATAGAGTGCTCAGATGTAGACCCTCTCATCTATGGACATTTGATCTTTGATAAGGCAGTCAAGCCAACTCACCTGGGACAGAGCAGTCTCTTCAATAAATGGTGCCTAGAGAACTGGATATCCATATGCAAAAGAATGAAAGAAGACCCATCTCTCACACCCTATACAAAAGTTAACTCAAAATGGATCAAAGATCTAAACATTAGGTCTAAGACCATGAAACAGTTAGAGGAAAATGTTGGGAGATATCTTATAGATCTTACAACTGGAGGCGGTTTTATGGACCTTAAACCTAAAGCAAGAGCACTGAAGAAGGAAATAAATAAATGGGAACTCCTCAAAGTTAAACACTTTTGTGCATCAAAGAACTTCATCAAGAAAGTAGAAAGACAGCCTTCACAATGGGAGACAATATTTGGAAATGATATATCAGATAAAGGTCTAGTATCCAGAATTTATAAAGAGATTGTTCATCTCAACAACAAAAAGATAGCCAACCCAATTACAAAATGGGAAAAAGACTTGAACAGACACCTCTCAGAAGAGGAAATACGGATGGCCAAGAGGCACATGAAGAGATGCTCAATGTCCCTGGCCATTAGAGAAATGCAAATCAAAACCACAATGAGATATCATCTCACACCCACCAGAATGGCCATTATCAACAAAACAGAAAATGACAAGTGCTGGAGAGGATGCGGAGAAAGAGGCACACTTATCCACTGTTGGTGGGAATGTCAAAGGGTGCAACCACTGTGGAAGGCAGTTTGGCGGTTCCTCAAAAAGCTGAATATAGAATTGCCATACGACCCAGCAATACCATTGCTAGGTATCTACTCAAAGGACTTAAGGGCAAAGCCACAAACGGACATTTGCACACCAATGTTTATAGCAGCATTAGTTACAATTGCAAAGAGATGGAAACAGCCAAAATGTCCATCAACAGAAGAGTGGCTAAACAAACTGTGGTATATACATACGATGGAATATTATGCAGCTTTAAGACAAGATAAACTTATGAACCATGTAATAACATGGATGGACCTAGAGAATATTATGCTGAGTGAATCCAGCCAAAAACTAAAGGACAAATACTGTATGGTCCCACTGATGTGAACGGACATTCGAGAATAAACTTGAAATATGTCATTGGTAACAGAGTTCAGCAGGAGTTAGAAACAGGGTAAGACAATGGGTAATTGAAGCTGAAGGGATACAGACTGTGCAACAGGACTAGATACAAAAACTCAAAAATGGACAGCACAATAATACCTAATTGTAAAGTAATCATGTTAAAACACTGAATGAAACTGCATCTGAGCTATAGGTTTTTGTTTTGTTTTGTTTTGATTTGATTTTACTATTATTACTTTTATTTTTTTCTCTATATTAACATTCTATATCTTTTTCGATTATGTTGCTAGTTCTTCTAAACCAATGCAAATGTACTAAGAAATGATGATCATGCATCTATGTGATGATGTTAAGAATTCATGATTGCATATGTAGAATGGTATGATTTCTAAATGTTGGGTCAATTTCTTTTTTTCCGTTAATTAAAAAAAATTAAAAAAAAAGAGAAGGGATAATTGGAGCTGAAGGGATACAGACTGTACAACGGGACTGGATATAAAAACTCAGAAATGGACAGCACAATACTACCCAATTGTAATGCAATTATGTTAAAACACTGAATGAAGCTGCATGTGAGGTATAGGTTTTTTGTTTTTGTTTTTTTTTCTTTCTATTATTGTTTTAATTCTTATTCTGTTGTCTTTTTATTTCTTTTTCTAAATCGATGCAAATGTACTAAGAAATGATGAATATGCAACTATGTGATGTTATTAAGAATTACTGATTGTACATGTAGATTGGAATGATTTCTAATTGTTTTGTTAATTCTTTTTTTAATTAATAAAAAAAAGACTCACTTGAAAAAAAAAAGTATTAATTAATGTGTGGACTCATTTGTGAGTAAGATTTTTCTAGGGTCCAATTTAGCTGTGGATGAAATGAATGAGGGTGGACCTTAATCTGCATTAATGTACGTCTTATGAAAAAACAAAAGAAGGCAGAGAAAGATGGAGGAAGAGATCTAGGACTTTGCCATGCGACCAGAGGCAGAGATGCAAGCCAAGGAACCAACCCCAAGGATGTGACAAGCGATCATCAGAATGCTACAGTCTTTGAGGAGAAAGCACGGCTGTGCTGATGCCTTGGTTTGGGAATTTCTGTTCTCAGAAACCGTGAGATGATAATTCCTATTAAGCCAAGCGGTGTATGATATTTGTCATAGCAGCCTGGTTTAAGACACCCTAGCTTCTGGTAGTTTCCTCACACTTCTGCAATGATTAGTATTCAGTTGAACGCTTGCTAGGTATCCTGGGCAGATCTCTGGAGTTTGTGCTTTCTGCAGACTTTTTCTCTTTGATTATCCACCATGTAAACTCCAGCTTTTCTTTGTATATTCCTTTGAAAGGCTATTGTGCATCATTTATTTGATTAATTCACTTTGTGGTGCTATTAGAAATAGCACAAATTTAACAAAATTTATTTTTCAAATTGTTTGATATGATATAGAGAACCATAATTGTTTTTAGATTGACCTGGTGATCACCCCCTTTATGGAATTTATTCATTGATCTTTGTAGTTTATATCTATAGTCTCTTTCCAGTTTTCTAAAGACACAAAAACATCTGTGAATAACAGCTATTTTAGTTCTTCTTTTTCAGTTCTTATATATTTTCCTTTTCATGCCTTATGTATGCACCAAGAACTTATTTACAACAATGAGTAAATGTGTGGATAAGACACAGTCTGGTCTTAGTTCTCATTTTAAAAGGGAAACTTCATTATGAGCCCAGAAATAGTTTTTCTTCTTCCTTTCAGCTGCTCATGTCTTTTATTTATTTTTTCTTGCTTTGTTGCATTATCTAGGACATCCAGCACAATACTGAACAGAAGTGTTGAGGCAAATACTCTTGGCTTGTTCCTGACTTTATCTAGAAATTATTTAGTCATTTGACACTAAGTACAACATTATCTAAAGATTTATCAGAGTTGCCCTTTATCAGTTTGAGATAGTTATCCTCCCTCTCAGTTTGCTGAGTAATTTTAATCACATTGGGAATTGTATTCTGCCAAATGACTTTTATACATCTATTAAGATGATCATTTGATCCTCTCCTTTATTTTGTTACTATGGTAAATTATAATGCCTATTTTATTCCTTATATGCCTTAGATAAACTCCTCCTGTCCATGATGCATTACTCTTTTTAATGCATAGGGTTTTTTGTGCTAATATTTGTTAAGGATATTTGTGTCTAGATTTACGAAGGTTATTGATCTGTAATTTTATTTTATTGTATTAATGAAGTTTTGATGCTAAGGTTATGCTAGCCTTATAAAATTAGTTTGGAAGTATTCCTGTCTCTTGTATTTGGTGAAAGAGAGTGTGTAAAATGGGTGTTATGTTTTCCTTAGCTTTTTTGATAGAATTTACCACTGAGATCATTTGAGTCTGAAGGTTTACTTTATGAGAAATTTTTAGATTCTTTATACAGGATTTTGAATAATGATTTGAAACTATCACATTCTCCAGAAAATCCATGTTCTTTAAATCCTGATTTAATCTTGTGAGGGCAGCCATGTTTCTTTAATTCTGATCCATATTGGAGGGTGGAGCCTCTTGATTAGGTTGTTTCCATGGAAATGTGGCACACACAACTTCAGGTGGGACCTTTGCTTAGATGAAGATGTTCCTCTGCCCTTTCAAAGTGGTTCTAAATTAGTTTGCTGGAGTCTTCAAGAGAGCTCGTGGAGGGGGAAAGGGCTTAGAAGTGACACAGACACAGATGCTTGGAGACAGACAGAAGCTCAGAGAGGAGGCCACTGGAACTAGGAGCTGAAAGCAAAGAAACCTTGGAGCAAAGGGCCAGCAAATGTTGCCTGTGCCTTCCCATGTGACAGAGAAACCCCAGAAGGAATTCACCTTTCTTGAGTGAAGATATACTCTTGTTTATGTCTTAATTGTGATTCTTTCATGGCCTTAGAACTGTAAACTTGTAACTTAATAAATTCCCTTTGTAGAAGCCAGTCTGGCTCTACAATCTGCTTCCAGCAGATTTAGCAAACTAAAACAATAGTTATAAGAAAAATATTCATATTTTTTCTCTTTTTGAGTCAGTATCGATAAATTATGTTTTTCAAGGAATTCATCCATTTCACATAATTTACTGAATTTATTGGCACACTATTATTCATGATACTCCCTTATTAACATTCTAACACTTAAAAGATATATATTAATGTGCTTTTTAATTTCTAATTTTGGTCATTTCTGCTTTCCCTCTTTTAATTTGTATTCGTTTTATTACAGTCGTATTGGTTCCCTCAATATTTGTATAAAAAAATCAACTATTTGCTTCAGAAATCTTTCTTTTTTTCTTTTTGACTTTATTAATTATTGGTAATAACTTTATTATATCCTTTTGTTTTAGTTTTCATTTGACCTTAATTTTCTACTGTCTCAAGATGGAAATTTAGATATTTAATTTTAACATAGTCATAAATATTTATACATTGTCTAGTAGAGATTTGGGCTATGCCATTCTAACTTTCTCATGCTGGAAGGAGCTGTTGATAATATGGGATAAGGAGGATGGAACTAGTGATATTCTGGAGAGACTGGCCCCTGTGGGTTTCAGGGCTTATCTGGCCTAGGAAACATCTGGAGGTGGTAGGTTTCTGGAAAGTAATCCTAATGTATGGAACCTTTGTAGAATTTCTGATAGAGCCCTGAGTTCTTTAGGGTTGGCAGGAATGGTTTGGTTGGAGTTTTGGCAAACCATGGTAAATAGAAGCATCTACCTGAAGCTTGCATAAGAGTAGATTCCAGAATAGCCTCTCGACTCTATTTGAACTCTCTCAGCAACTGATACCTTATTTTCTTACATTTCTTTTCTCCCTTCTGGTCAGGAAGGCATTATCAATCCCACAATGCCAGGGCCAGGCTCATCCCTGGCAGTCTCATCCACATTGCTGGAGAGACTTCCAGCCCTGAATGTCATGTCCTACATAAGGGAGAGGGTAATGATTTTCTTTGCAGAATTGGGCTTAGAAAGAGAGTGTCACATCTGAGAAACAAAAGAGGCCCTCTGGAAGTAACTCCTTGGCACAGCTATAGGTAGGCTTGACTTCTCTGCTACAATAAATAAGCTTCACAAGAGCAAGCTTCAAAATCAAGAGGTGGACCTATTGACTTGAGTTCTTAATATCTGAGACAGCATCAGGGTTTCCTCAGTGGTAAAGTTAATAGTTCCATATTTTTCTCCCATCCCTCAAAGAACTTTGCCAATACTTCTTAATTATCGGTCCAGGATACTCAGGAATTTATGTGGCCATTACATTAATCTATACAGAATTAAAAGCCCTAATTCCCATTTGGGCTCCATGTGTTTGGGTTGTTTGAATGATCTACAAAGACAGGTTGAGTTAGATTATGTGCTACAGAAAATTCAGGTTTTGGACAAAATAAACCTCTTTTCCTCTGGTCTCTTAAATTGGCAAAGTTCTAAAATACAAAGTTTCCTCCTTACCCCTGTATTCTTATTTACCTTAGTCCTGACACAATCAGCTTTGTTCTTATCTCTGATTGAACCCTGATCTCTTTTTCAATGTCTTTAACATTTGTTGAATGTGGCAATGCTGATTTTCAGAATTGCAAAACTCTGATTCTTAGGTGTCACACAGGTAACCACATTTTCAAGGAAATGCCAGGTTATAAATATGTAACACAGAATCTCAAAATCTAGAAATAACAATTACTGCTCCAGACTAAATGTGACTGCTATAAAAGCCTATGATCTAGGCCCCAATTTTCTTACAAGTATTTTCTAAATGCCACCATACAATACTTGCACTTATGTTTCTGGTTTATTTTGCATCACATAATGACCCCAGCATTTATTCACATCATTGCATGCCTCATGACTTCATTCCCTTCTTTAGCAGCACAATACTCAATTATATGTATACACCACAGTTTACCAATCTACTTCTCAGTCCGTGTATTCTTTAGCCATCTCCATTCATTGGGCATGGTGCACACTGTCCAAAGTCAGCACTCAATGTCTCACATTATCCTCACTGAGATGTATAGTCATCACCACTCTCAATGTTAGACAATTTTCATTTAAGAAATTTCATTTCTCCCAAGAGAAAAATAACTGCTAAACATACCCTCACCAAATAAAAAATCCAAATCTCCCCTTATCTGGTCCTACCCTCTTATTATTTACTGGTGGTGTTGCTGTGGTACTATGTTTAACAGGAAGACATCCTGTTAAACTTAGCCCATAGCATGCAATAGTAATTTTCCCCCATACCCTGATACTACTTACTCTTTGTACAAGATTCATACCTCTGAAGTAGTTCATGCAAGAACTTATATTTGTAGTGTTAATCAGTGGGACACATAACTCTATAAACACTTTCTGTCATATTCACCTTCAATATGACAATACTACCTATAGACCCACTAATGAACTGCCTTCACTTCTATCTATTCCATTACATTTACGTTCAACCTCATTAGCTAACCGTTCACTCATCTCTAGCTTCCATGTATCTCTAGGTCTCCTATTATCTGTATTATAAGCCTCTGAGTTTACACTTACCAAATATATAAAAGCAAAATCATACAGTTTTTATCCTCTTGTGTCTGGCTTATTTCACTCAGCATTATGTCCTCAAGCTTCATCCATGTTGTCATAAGCTTCAAGATGTCAATTCTTACTGCTGCATAGTAATCCATCGTATGTATATACCATATTTTGTTTATCCGCTCTTCTGTTGATGGACATTTGGCTTGTTCCATCTTTTGGCAACTGTGAATAGTGCTTATAGGAGCATCAACGTACACATGTCTGGGTCATTGCTTTCAGCTCTTCTGGATAAGTTGAGTAGTGGAATTCCCAGGTCACAGGGCAACTTGAAATTTAGTTTTCAAAGGAACCATCAAATTATCTCCCATAGCGGCTGTCCCATTATACATTCCCATCAATACTGCATAAGTGTTCCAATTTTTCCACATCCTCTCCACCATTTGTAGTTTCCTGTTTGTTTACTAGCAGCCACTCTTATAGACATGAAGTGGTATCTCATTTTAGTTTTGATTTGCATTTCCTTTGTAGTTCATGAAAATGAGCATCTCTTCACGTGCTTTTGAACCATCTGTATTTGCTCTTTGGAAAAATGCCTATTGCTATCTTTAGCCCATTTTATAATTGGGTTATTTGTTCTTTTGTTGTTGAGTTCAATGACTTTTTTAATGTATACAGAATCTCAAATCTTTACGCAATACATGATTTCAAATATTTTCTCCCATTGAGTTGGCAACCTCTTCACCTTTTTGACAGTCTTTAAAGGCACAAAAGCATTCGATTTTGAAGAGTTCCCTTTTATCTAGTTTTTTTCTTTTATTGCTTGTGCTGTGGGTGTAAAGTTTAGGAAGCTACCTCCTATTACTAGGTCTTGAAGATATTTCCCTAAATTTTCTTCTAGGAGTTTTATGGTACTGGTTCTGATATGTAGGTGTTTGATCCACTTTGAGTTAATTTTTGTATAGCGTGTAAGGTAAGGGTCCTCTTTCATCTTTTGGCTACTGATATCCACTACTCCCATGCCCATTTATTGAAAAGACTACTTTGTCCCAGTTCAGTGGATTTGGGACCTTGTCAAAGATCATTTGACTACAGATTTGGTGGTCTGTTTCTGCCTCTCAATTCAATTCCATTGGTCAATACTGCTATCTTTGTGCCAGTACCATGCTGTTTTGACCACTGTGGCTTTATAATCAGAAAGTATTAATCCTCTTACTTCCTTCTTCATTTTTAGAATATTTTTAGCTCTGTGAGGACTCTCTCGCTTCCAAAGGAATGTGATAACTAGCTTCTTCAAATTTCAAAGGAGGTTATTGGAATTTTGATTGGCATTGTGTTGAACTTGTTTATCAATTTGGGTAAAATTGACATCTTAACTACATATAACCTTCCTATCCTTGAGCAGGAAATGTCTTTCCAACCATTTATATCTTCTTTGAATTCTTAAACATTGTTATGTAGTTTTCTGTATACAGGTCCTTTATATCACTGGTTAATTTTATTCTTACATACTTGATCCTTTTAGTTGCTATTTTGAATGGAATTTTTTCCTTAATTGTCTCCTTAGGTCATTGCTTATGTATAGAAACATTATTGATTTTTGTACATAAAACTTATAGCCCACCACTTGACTGAATTTGTTTATTAGCTCAAGAAAGTCTATCATAGATTTCTTAGGATTTTCCAATTATGGTAGCATGTCATCTGCAAAAAATGAAAGTTTTGTTTCTTCTTTTCCAATTTGAATGACTTTTATTTCTTTTTCCTGTCTGATTGCTCTAACTACAACTTCTAGTACAATGTTGAGTAATAGTGGTGACAGAGGGCTTCCTTGAATTGTTCCTGATCATAGGGGAAAGCTTTCAGTCTGTCAACAATGGATATGATGCTGGCAATAGGTTTCTCATATATGCCCTTTATCATATTGAGGAAGTTTATTTGATTCCTACATTTTTGAAATGTTTTTATCAAGAAAAGATACTGAATTCTTTCAAATGTTCTTTCAGCATCAATTGAGATGATCATAGGATTTCTCCCTTTCAATTTGTTAATATGCTGATTTTATTGATTGATTATCTTGCGTTAACCCCCCCTTGCATTCCTGGTATAAACCCCACTTCACTCCAGTGCATAATTTTTTAATGTGCCATTGAATTCAATTAGCTAGTCTTTTATTCATAATTTTTGCATTTGTATTCATTAGGGAGAATGGCCTATAGTTTTCCTTTTTTATAGGGACTTTACCTGGTTTTGGTATTACAGTAATGTTAGCTTCATAAAATGAGTTAGGGAGTGTTTCATTTTTCCTCATTTTTTTGAAGAGTTTGAGCAAGATTGGTGTAAGTTCTTCTTGGAATGTTTGATAAAATTCCCCTGTGTAACCATCTGACCCTGGGCTTTTCTTTGTAGGTATATTTTTGATGATGGATTCAATCTCTTTACTTCTGATTGATTTATTGAGATATTCTATTTCTTCTTGAGTCAGTGTAGCATGTTCATGTATATCTAGGAATTTGCCTGCTTCTTCTAAGTTGTCTAGTTTCTTGGTGTATAGCTGTTCAAAATATCTTTTTTTTTTCAACTTCTTCAGAGTCTGTGGTACCAACCTCCCTCTCATTTCTGATTTTGTTTACTTGCATCCTCTCTCTTTTTTTTTCTTTGTCATGCTAGATGAGGGTCCATCAATTTTTATTGATTTTCTCAAAGAACCAAATTTGGGATTTATTGATCCTCTCTGTTGTTCTCCAATTCATTTAACTCTGCTTTAACTCAATTAATTCATAATAATCCTCATTATTTCTCTTCTTCTATCTGCTTTGGGGTTAGTTTGCTGTTCTTTATCTGGTTCCTCCAGGTGGGCAGTTAAGTCCTCAATTTTGCCCTTTTTTTAATATAGGTATTTAAGGCATTTAATTTCCCTCTCAGCCCTGCCTTTACCACATCCCATAAGTTCTAATGTGTTGTATTCTCACTTTCATTCATCTCCAGATAATTAATGATTTCTCTAGTAATGTCTTCTTTGACCCACTAGTTGTTTAAGAGTGTGCTATTTAATCACCATACATTTGTGAACATTCTGGTTCTTTGGTGGTCATTCATTTGCAACTTCATTCTCTTGTGATCAGAGAAAGTGCTTTGAATAATTTCAACCTTTTAAAATTTATTAAAGAACAGGGTTTTTTTTTTTTTGCCCCAGCATATGGTCTATTCTGGAGAATGAATCGTGAGCACTAGAGAAGAATGTATATCCTGGTGTTTTGGGGGTGCAGCCATCTATGTAAGTTTGTTATATCTAATTCATTTATCAGATTGTTTACGTGCTCTATTTCATTGCTGATCCTCTGTCATCCTCTGTTCTATCTAAGGAGGAAAGTGGTGTATTGAAGTCTCCCACTATTATTGTTGAAACATCTCTTGCTTCTTTCAGTTTTGCCAATGTTTGCCTCAATTACTTTAGAGCTCCTTGATTGAGAGCATAAACATTTATGAGTATTTCTTCTTGGTTAATTGTATTTTTATTAATATGCCTTTAATTAATATGCCCTTATTTATCTTATATGACAGCTTTACATTTAAAGTCTATTTTATCTGATATTAATGTAGTTACTCCTGCTTTCTTTTGGTTACAGCTTGCATATAATATTTTTTTCCATCGTTTCACTTTCAATCTATTTGCATCCTTAGATCTAAGTTGAGTTTCTTGTAAACAGCATATAGATAGATCATATTTCTTAATCCATTCTTCCAAACAGTATCTTTTAATGGGTGAGTTTAATCTGCTACCTTTCAAAATTAGGACTATAGAGTCATTTCTTAAATCTGTCATGTTTCCTTTAGTTTTCATTTGTCAGATATATATATTCTTTTCCCTTTTTCTTTTTTTGTCCTTTAAATTACGCTTACTGGTACCCTTCAATTCTGTGCCCTCCTTCAGACCTCCCTCTCCTGTCATTTGTTTTCAGCTGACAGAACTCCCTTTAATATTTCTTGTAGGACCAGTCTCTTCTTAACAAATTCTCTCAGCCTCTGTCTGTCTGAAAATTTTAATCTCTCCCTCACTTTTGAAGGACAATTTGGCTGGGTACAGAATTCTCAGCTGAAGGTCTGTCTTTTTCAGGATCTTATATAAATCATACCACTGCCTTCTCACCTCCATAGGGCCAGTTGCGTAGTCTGAATTCAGTGTTAGTGGTGTGTCAGTTGAAAAGGATTTATGTACCCTAGAAAAGCCATGTTTTTATCCAAATCAGTCTTGTGAGAGAAATGGTTTATTTTAATCCTTATTCAGTGCTATAGGTTGGGAAACTTGATTAGTTTATCTCCACAGAGATATGACTCAATAAATTATGGGTATTAAACTTGATTAAATGGAGACATGTCTCCACTCATTCTACATGGGTCTTGATTAGTTTACTGGAATCCTATTAAAGAGGAGACATTTTGAAGACAATCCTTTTGAGAATGAGGAGAGAGCCCTCATTGGGTATATATTAATATATATATAATTGGATATCCCTCATTGAATATATATAAATTGGATTTATATATTATATTATAATAAATATTATATATTTATTATATGTATATAATAATTCACATTTTCTTGCTGCTTTCAGGATTTTCTGTTTCTTTTCAATATTTGACAGACTGGTTAGGATGTGTCTTGGAGTAAGACTATTTGGATTTATTCTACTTGGGGTTCATTGGGCTTCTTTGATTTGCATATTTATGTCTTTTATAGGGTTTGGAAGTTTTCCCTCATTATGTCCTCAACTAATCTTCTTAGCTCTTTACTCTACTCATCTCCTTCTAGTACACTGATAATTCTTCTATTTGCATGCCTTGTTTTGTCCATCAATTCCCTGAAATCCAATTGCAAATTTTGTTATATTTTTTGTCATTTGTTCTTTTGTGCATTTGAAATCAATTGTCTTATCTTCTAGTTCACTTATTCTTTCTTCTGCCTCTTCAAATTTGCTGTTGTGTGTCTCTAGTATATATATATTTTTATT
Source organism: Tamandua tetradactyla (assembly GCF_023851605.1). Classification (NCBI taxonomy): domain Eukaryota; kingdom Metazoa; phylum Chordata; class Mammalia; order Pilosa; family Myrmecophagidae; genus Tamandua; species Tamandua tetradactyla. The sequence goes on along the minus strand of NC_135334.1, from coordinate 8,945,011 downwards.
TAGGCTAAAGTAACTTTCATCTCTGTGATATCTGCTATTTTTCTATTTCTACTTTCAAATTCTCATTTATGCTTTCTAGTGTCTTCTTGATCTGCTTTAAGTCATTAACCAACCCACTGAATTTATTTAGTAAAGTGTATGAACATCTTTGATCAGTTGCTCCGATGACTGTGTTTCTTCCAGTGTTTTAATTTGGTCATTAGGTTAGACCATATCTGTCTGCATCTTCATATGCTTAGTGATATTCTGTTGACTTCAAGGTTTTTAATTCTCTTGATAGAGTTACTTTGGAAGTTGATTTCCCTCAGTCATCTATGGTTTTGCATTTATGGGACAGGTATGGGGCATGGGGTGAGGCATGGGGTGGGGTGCAGTGACACGGTGGTGCAGCTGGCACAAGGCTAGGCATGAGGTGGGGACACTACACTGGTGACCAGAAGCATGGTATGTAGGGCACAGGGTTTGGGGGACTGGGCAGTGACTGCAGGCCTTGAAGTGCAGGGGCAGGGAGTGGCATAGGGGACACTGAGGCAAGGTGCAGCAAGAGGTGGATTGCCAGGACTATGCAAGTGAGCTGAGCACGGGGGCATGGAGTATGGGTGTGGTGAGGTTGGGACGCAGGGAGTGGGGGGAACAGGACATGGGGGTCCAGGCACTGGCGGAAAAGGTATGGGTGCATGTATGCATGTGGGGGCAGAGGCCAGGGGTCAGGAGCACTGGGGTTGGAGGTGCAGGATACGGGTGTGGGGGAGATGGGACATGTGTGTACTGGGCAGGGGGTATGGAGCACGCATGACCACATAAGTGCAAAGGGGGTGTGAAGCATGGGTGCGTGGAGCTCTGGGGGGTGGGGTGCAGTGTGGGCAGATTGTTCACGGGTGGGGGGTACAGGGCATGGGTATACACATCGTGGTAAGTAGGGAGTGCTGGGGGACCAATGCATGTGTCTGCGGGTTAGGGGTCAGGGTGCAAGTGTGCTTGTGGCTGGGGGGCCTGGTCATGGGTAAGTGAGGCGCTGGGGTATGGGGCAGGGGTACTTGGGGTGTGGGAGTTGCAGTGGGTGAGGGGTGTGGGCCACACAGGGGGGCACATGGCTGTGGCACATTCAAGGAGTGTAGCTTGGCTTAACTTCCTCATCCCCACCTCCTGAGGGCTCCAGGCCTCTGTTTGGAAAGGGGCAAGTTAGGCTCTTTGAACTAGCTGCATGGTCTCCAATTCTCTGCATCTCAATTCCTCAGCTTTTCCATCCAGGAGCTCCCTATGTGATACAAAAGACCCTTTCAGATCATTTGCCGCTGGAACCACCATCCTGGTCATTTTTCTGTCACATCTCCAGCTGTTCTTTGGAGCAAGGTTAAACTCAGCCTATCCTATTCTGTCATCTTCCTGGAAGAACACTGATTTTGTTAAAGTCTGTTTTGTTTGATATCAGTGAGACCAAACAGGCCTTCTAATATTTATTGTTTGTGTAATATATATATATATATATATAGTTTGTTTGTTTGTTTGCATGGGCAGGCACTAGGAATTGAACCTGGGTCTCTGGCATGGGGCAAGAACTCTACCTGCTGAGCCACCATGGCATGCCCTGTTTGTACAATGTATTTTTGTATCCTTTTATCCTCAATCTTTTTATCGTAATATTTAAAGTATGTCTCTTTGAAAACAGCATTGTGATAAACAACTGCAGAAACATATTATTTTAAAAGGAAGAAGGAATATTGACTAAATCAGAAGGTCTCTGCCTCCTGTTTGAGTGTTTAGTTCATTTACATTTTATGTGATTATGAATGTTGTTGGATTGAAGCTAATGTGTTTTAATTGACTACCCCTTTTGTTTTTGCCTTTGGGTTGTTTCTTTCATCCATCTTTTGGATTTATTTCAGTTTATTAATATTCTTATTTTTTATTTTCTATATTGTTTATTTTTCTTTTACTTTTTCTTTTTAGTGAATGATCTCACTTGTACAATATGCGTTTGTAACTTAACAAGATGTATTTAAGTCTATTATTGCCTTAGCCATACTTATTTTTATTATTTTTAGTGGTTTATCATCAATAGCAATATGCATTCTCAACTTGTCGGAGGTGTTTAAGTCAATATTGCATTGTTTCCCAACCGTGCACGTCTTCCTTCCTACCTTTCACAGCCTACTATTCTTGAACGATTTAACCCTTCCTCCTTCTCAGTTGCCACTTCTTACTACATGTTGGTACTCTCCACTTCCCATTTCTGGCTTTCAATTATAATATCCTTGGAGAACTATAGTTCCTTTTATCCTCTCACCATTGTGCTATGGTCATCACATTTTTTATCTCTATGTTGTATTATCATCTTGCAACATAAATATTTTTATTCTAAATAGTTGCCTTTAAGAATATTTCAAGAAGAAATAACAGTTTTGCATATTTTTCACTTTTTTTTTTTTTTTTAGCCATTTACGGTGTTCTTCCTTCTGAAGATCTAAGTTTCCATTTGGTACCGTTCTGTTCTGCCTGAATAAAATCCTGCACATTTCCTTTAGTATAGCTCTGCTGACCACTTGCTATCGCAGGTTTCATTGATCTGAAGATGACTTTCATTTCATATTCATTGTTGAAAGAAATTTTCACTGGATAAAAAGTTGGGGACCAGAAACTTTTGTTTTCATTAATCTGGCCTCGACACCATAGATTCTTCCTTCTGACATCCCCAACCTACTTTAAGCCCAATCTTGCAACTTTCCATTTCAGTTTTTGTCATTTTTGAGTTATAAAATTTGTATCTATTTCTTTTCTATCTATAGTCTTTAGTTGTCTGCTGTGATTGTGAGTCTACTGATTCATTAAGCCCATATGTATTGAAACTTATTTGAACTTGTTTTTCTTTGTTTATATTCAGATATACTTGTTTGTATATTGAGTGTATATACATATACGGCTTGGGTGTGTGTGTAAATATACATATATATTCACTGTCTACTGAAATGTCTTGTCTGTGAAGTCCAATATTTGGGCATTCCCAGGGATGGTTTATATTGACAATTTTCTTTGACTAAAAGTCATATTTTCCTGCTATTTTGGCACGTCTATTAATTTTGAAATTGTAGTGTACATATTTTGGATGATATGTTGCTGAGATTTGGGATTCTGTTATCTTCCTCTGAAAACTATTTTCTGTTTTTATTGGTGGTTCAATTAAAAACTTGTGTAGGCTTGACTTGATAGTTTTTAAAGTAGACCTGTGGAAAGCTCAGAATTTCCAAACCCTTCTAATTTAGCTGGACATAATCTCTAACTTCAGTTAACCTTGTGTATTTTGTGATGGCTTGGCTTTAGGTTTGTTCAGTTGGCTACATAGCGAATTCAGTCTATGAATGTCCATTTATTCATAGCGGATGGTCTTCCTGGTATGTTGGTTGGAGTTTGCTCAGACTGTCCCAGAACTCCAGTGCCTGTCAGCAGTGTCTACTCTCCAGGGAGTATTTCTGATCCAATTGCAAGCCCCTGTCAACCTTCCTCTGGTAAGCATTAAGTAATCTATTTCTGTGCATTTTCAGTTCAGTCTCTAGCTAGGAACTCATATGGGATGCACACATGAATTTTTGTCTCCTACATACAGCTCCCTCTTTTCCAATGTGCCAGCCTGCATGTTCTGGTCTTTTCAACTGCTCTGAATTATGATTTCTCCTCTGCAACACAGATTGGACATGATGATTTGCGATGATTCCCATCCACTTTTGCTGTAGTTGGAAAAATGGACTTAAAAAAAAGAACCTCTGCAATCATGGGTCTGGACTCATCAATTTTCCTAATCTCACAAATTGAATTCATGTGATTTCTACTGTCAATCCATTTAAAACTGTCACCATATATTTTGTCCATTTTTAAAATATTTACAGCATAAGAGTCTGTCTCATGTGAATAGCAGAAACTCACCTTTAAGCAATGAAGGCTATTTTTGTTGAATTTAGAATTGTAGGTTGTTATTATTAATTTCAGAACTTTAAAATACAATTCTCTGGGCGGGCAATGGTGGCTCAGTGGCAGAGTCCTCGCCTGTCATGCCAGAGACCCAGGTATGATGTGCCTGCCCATATGAAAGAAAAAGATACAATCTTCTGTATTGTTTATGGCAAAACAAAATGTATTGCCCCATTCAGTGTGATATATTTCTTTTTCTTCCATTTCCAGTGTGTTCACTTTGTCTGTGGTGTTCAGCAGTTTAACAACAAAGTAGCTGGGTATAGTTTTATTCTCATTTTTAATTTATGGATTTCATACGACTGCTTAAGTATGAACCTCAATTTGCTTTTTCTGCTATAGAAACTATTCAGTCACTATTTCTTCATGTATTATATCTTCTATGGGTACTCCAATTGCACATACATTAACCTTAAATGTATTGCATAAAATTCTGCCAATCTTGTACTTATTTTCTATGTTTTCTTCTCAGTTTTTTTCGTCTGAATGTTTGATTTACCCATCTTCTACCTAATCAATCCTTTCTCTTATTTTATCTGTTCTACTGATAAATTCATACATTGAAGTTTGCATTTTGCTGATTGTATTTTTATTTATAAGATTTTCATTTCACTGTAGTTGATGGTTTACAGTTCTTTGGAGAATTATCCCTATTTTTATTTACATCTTGAACATATCAAAAGGCAGTTATTTTAAGGTCTTTGTAGAATAAATCTTTTATTGTGAACTTCTGTCTTTATTTTCTTTCCTTTTTATCAGTCACTTTTTCCTATCCCTTGGATTCCTGATAATTTTTATCTGAATATTGAATATTGTGTATGGGAAATTATGGAGACTATCGGCAATGTGTTCTATCCCTGGAGAAGATTTAGTTTTTTTTCTGATTAGAATTTTGAGACTTTTCCCAAAACCCTATAAAAGACCTCTGGCAACCTGAAGACTCATGGAAGATCTGAAGTCTTACTCAAGTTTCCCTGTTACTCATTCAGGTTGCTCCTGGCCATTCTCAGGATAGAGAGATATACCCAAGATAGATACACCCATTTGTCCTGTAAACAAAAACAAACAAGCAAAAACCAGCTGCATGTAACTTAGAAAAAGAGCTATCATACATTTATTTATGATAAAATGCTTACTTTCAGGATTATTAAAATAAACATTCCAGTTTGCCTTTAATTCTAGGACATGACCCTTCTCACTTCTAACATGAAAGCTTGGGGTTATTTTCAGGGAACGTGTTCCTTGAATGACCCTGAATTCCAATTTTGACTACTCTACTCTTTTACACTTCTAAAATATTTACTTAGCTCTTTAGCCTTCTCGGCAAGTACTTTCTACTTTTTTTTTCTTGCACCTACATAACTTTATAGGCTATAGCAAAACTTTGAGAGCAAGTTGCACAGAATATTGGTTTCTTTGTAATGTCCCTTTCTCCAGGTTTTTTGTTCTCCAAGTCTTGACTACCTTGTTTAGCCATGCTCTTAAATCTTTTCTTCCCTCTGTCCTGTAGGATTTCTGGAAGCTCTTGTCTTTTATTTATGCCTCATGCTATGCACTGAGAAATTTCCAAATGGAAGTAACAGTGAAACAGTGAATAATTCTGGCTCACCTCACTGTATTCCCAGCTATCCAGGATTCTCGGCTCTATAATCCTTTGTTGTCTTTCCCATGCCTTCAAAATCTACTTTAAGTGGTAACCAGATTTTATGAAGTTATTTTCAGTGGTAGAATTCTCTTGATGCAAACTACTCTACCATAGCTAAAGCATAAAGCTTCCATCCCTTCTTTTAATTCTATGTATTCTTCTCAGCTTTCTTAAAAGAGGCTATGCATTGTCTTTTGAAATTAAATTTTATTTTATTGGTCGAATGAGTAGGTCAGGATCCTGGATATCTGAAATTTTATCCAGCTGCTTTCAGTTTGGGGAACTATAAGGTGATACCTTCAGGAAAATAAGGGGCTTTTCCCAAAACCCTATAAGAGACCACTGGCAACCTGAAGATTCGTGGAAGATCTGAAGTCTCACTCAAGTTTCCCTGTTACTCATTCAGGTTGCTCCTGGCCATTCTCAAAATGAAGAGGTACACCCAAGATTGGATACACCCATTTGTCTTATAAACAAAAACAAACAAACAAAAAACAGCTGCATGTAACTTAGAAAAAGAGATGTTCCAGGGAGATTAGAGTTCTCATGAAGAGGAAACAACAAATATGCTCAAAACTCATTTTAGAATGCTTAACCCATTAGTCTTTTCATCATATATAGGCATAGTATGCTCCATAGTCCTTGAATCATGCCTCTCTCAAAATTCCTCTTCCTTTTCTTTTGCCTCTTCTTTTTTATCTTTCTTTTATAATCACTGAATAATTTTTATTAGGTCCCAAATGTGTGTGGCTCACTAAATGTAACAGGATGACATTCCTACTCTTTGGAAGCATGCAATCTAACAGCAAATTTAAAATTGTGGATGCAGACATAACACATGCACACGTCCGTGTGCACATACACAGGAAATTGAACAAAGAGAAGACTCAACAACAAGATCCAAGCTGTGCTTAAATGATATAACTCATTCCACTAGCAATAAATTCTGTGCCTGGCTTCATGTGGAGAAATTGACTAGGGCCTAAATGGGAAAGTACATTTTCTCTATGGGGTAGATTTCTGACTGCTCAAAACACAGGCATGAGTCAGTCTTCAAACTATTTTTAAGACTCAGATGGAGCCTTCATATTTCTCACTACTCAGTTCCCTTCTAGTCGATCTGTAGATCATAGGGCTCACTCCTTCTTCAAATCTGACACTCAGCTCTTTCCCAATTATGTATTTTTGTTATTAAATGCAACAAACCTTACACTATTAGAACCAGAAGAGAACTTATATAACATATTGCCAGATCTGAAAAATAGATTTTATCTCACACGTTAGGTCCAATCAATCAAAAGAGGTTAGAATACTGAGTTGAGAACATTATAAAATCATGCTAAAATTCAGTAGAAAAGAGAAGGTAGTTATTTATACCAAGAATATAAAATAGGGGATAATCAGCATGTGTGCTATATATTTGCCACCTCAGATTTAGTCCTGTCCTTTCAAAATTTGAAAAATTCAAATGAATGGAATGGAGCTCAGAGGATCAAATGAACTTCTCAATTAATATAGTTGTTCATGAGAATAATTAAGCTCAAATGCAGGACCCTTTTTCTCAGTTTCTCAGTGGAGTCCTTATTCCCCCATATATCATCACTTTTAAAATACTACAATAGCTACAAGAGTTCATTTGCCTTTAAAATTCAATCTACCAGGTATGTGTAGACTCTTTGAGGTTGGAATTTGTATTCAAACCTCAGATCTGACGCTTTTATACCCAATAGCACTGTGATATCTTTACCTGCAAATTGAATTTGTTGAATGAGTAAAATTCAAAGCACTTGGACCATAACCTACCATGTTTGTAGTAAGTGCTCACTAAATATTTAACCATCATTATTATTTCTACGGCTGTGATCATATTCTTATTTGAGAGCATACATTTCTAAATAGAACTGAGTCTAAAAATTAGTTGCAATAACATCTATTCTTTCCCTTTTGAGATCCCTTAATCTATGAGACTTTAAATAAAAAATAACACCATTAGGCTCACTAAAATGTAATACAAAATAACAATAATATCATGCAAACAAGAGGAGGATTCAAATCTGACTAAAATTTATATTTATTCAAATATTTTACCTGCTCTGAGTACACGCTGTCTCTTGGAGCTCATATATTTTACTTTCAAAGAAAAGAGTTCTCATTAACTAGAAATCTTTAGCTCTATTAATCTTTAATAACTTGTACAGTTAGCAAGAAAGAGAGAAATATAAAAGATAAATATCAGAATCATGGAGCCTATTCTTAAAATACCCAAAGCTGCAAACCAGGAGAGGAGTCTGATAATTTTACTTTACAAAAATTAGTAGTAGTATTAGAATCCCCCTTCCCTGCCAGAATTCTTGAAACTTCAGGTACATCTTCCAAGTCACTGGCTGATCTCAAGGATACACAGGCTTGTGCAAAATTCCACCCTGGGACCTGTGTAACCCCACCCTCTCCTAATGAAAGTAGCCTGTGTGCTGTAGGGAATATCCAGCTCGCAGAAACCTAGAGAGGCAAATGCAAGGAAATGCAGAAGCCCACCTGGAGAGAGCTTTGCTTTCTAGATTACTCAGTGCCAAGGACTCAGACCAACTTGGCGGCCACCCTCATTGGCACTCTGCCTCCACTAGCATCAAGCCCCATTTAAGCATGGACACACTGCAGGTATTTGCCAGGGCTTCAGGGTCAGAAGTCCCCAGACAATCAGCATAAGATGACACTTACAATGGGGCAATTTAAAATTTAAAAAATATGTAACGTTCTGTTGGTGATGATAAAGCCAATACTTGTAAATTTAAGTTATTCAATATTGCCTTTAAATGAAATTACAGCATCCTAAGCATCATCTCATTGAATTACATACCTACTACACAGCTTTCTTCTGATTAGTGAGTATTTTACTGATGCTGTGTGGTTATAAGCATGTGAACTCCCAGGCTTAACTTTTTAGGGTAAAATTTCTAAACAATGCCTTGGAAAGCCATTTAAGAGATAAGGATGAAGTTGGTCGTTTAAGAGATTAGCAAGAAGTTGGTCCATTTTCCTGTTAGCAAGGATGGTTATCCTTAATTTTTCAGTTGGTCTTAAAAAGTAGTATTAATTTAAAAAATAAAAGAAGTAGCATCAATGATGTAATTATCTAATGCTAAGTATAGGATAGTGAATCTCAAAATTGGGTGATCCAAGAGACATTTTAAAGAAATACAGCTATGAATCACAGTTTGGGAAGCATGGTTTTAAGAAATTAAGATCTTCTACTATGAAAATGTATTTTGAAGGCAAATCATCAATGTAAAATAGTTTTGTTGAGAAAAAGTAAAAGTAAATTCTGTAAAAAGTAAATTTTTCAAGATTACATTGAAATTTAAATGAAAGACAAACTAAATCAAGCAAAATAAAACTTCAGATGGACCCCTGCGCATACGTCTGTGAATTTCAGTTTGAGCAATCTTGTCATGATTTCTTAGGGTTTACGAAGTCCATTTTCATATCCTTCATCTCATTTAACTTCTGCAAGAGTTCTGCGAAATACATTATATTATGTTCCCAAAATCACCTACAAAAATCATTGGCAGTACTGGCACTTAAACCACCTTCTTTTAACTGCAAGTATCACTAATATCATACTGCTTTTCTAAGAATAAGTATTATTTTTAATAACTGATACATTTCTTTTATGTAACCCATCACATGTGGACTTCATAACAATCTGCGAAGAGAAAAGCTTAGCTATTGTTTCTGTGAGCAACAAAAGGGTAAGTTGCATGCCCTGTGTTTTTCTTTTCTGGGATTAGGGTGTTATTTGATTAGAAAGAAACTGTTTTAAATTGTCATCTATTTTAAGTCATTTGATTATTTTTTTGACAAAACACAATAGCTTTCTAAGTCAAATATATCAACATGCGTTTAATGAGTGTTATTCTATATTTAATTCTGAACAATACTTGAATGGTCTAAAGCAGCATTTTCAGAGTAACAGTCAACAGAAAAGTAGACACTAGATGCTTTGCAGAAGGTGCTGGGAGGAGGTGGGGTGGGGAGGAAAGAGAGAGAGAACCAAATCAGTTTAGAGAAAAGCTAATTATCTTATTTCTTTTTTGAGATTGATAATAGTGCCTTAAAAGTTAAGACAAGTTCTGCAGAATAAACTTGTTTATTCACCTAACATTTCTCCAACTTATATACTATAGATCCCCCACTTCTCTTGTATATCTGGGATGTTGGTCTAGAAGTGTATGTCACTTCTACGTGGGTGCAGGACTAATTCATCATAATTTAGGAACACACCCCTTAAAGTTTGGGACTGCATTAAATTTTAGAGTTTTCTCCTGAAGCCAGGTAATGGCTCAGGCTCTTCCGTAATCTGAGAAGTGTCTCTTCCAAATTTATAGTCTTTGAGTGTAGCTGAGAGACAGTGCAATAGTTTCTAAAAATAGGTCCTTTTTTTTTTTTGGCAAGACACAAGCAAGGTTTGTTTTACTCTATTTAATGCAACATCTTATTACTAATGTTTCCCCTCATTAAAGGGTAAGCTCAGTGTCACTCAACAGGTAATACCACAGCCAGATGTTTTAAGTAAAACATTGAGCCATGAAGCATAGTAAAATATCACAGGACAAGCTTCTACGCATAAGTATTAAGTAGATGTTAGCCATTATTATTATTATTGTCAGTGTTGTTGTTATTGTTGATATCTATTATACAAATAGATTACTTCATTTTATGCAATGCAGGAGTTTGAAACACTTGTATACATACATATATTCCTATAAACTGAGATGTGTTTAGATACAACAGCATGGTGAATACTTAAAGGACACATGGGCTAAAACTGTTGCAACATTAAAGTAGAATATGACTTGCAATATGATTATAATCCTCCAAATCAAGTACCTAATTTCCATGGTACTTTGAGTTTTCTGACAATGTGGCTACAACTGAGTTGTGCAATGGCACCCATATGGGAACGTAATATACAAAATGGCTAAAAAGCCAGTAGATGGCTGACTCTAAATTGATAGAATTTTCTAGAGAAAATGAGAAGTGACCATGACTGTAAGAGGGTATTACCACATTTGAAGCTGTTTTCCTTTGGAAAAATCTCTCAAAACTCCCTAGCTTGTTTTATTTGTGAGGTATTTTTTTTCATGAAAAAATACTTCTGATGACCTAAGCTCTGTGGATAACCATGTTCCATGTTTTTCAAAGGTCTTTACAGGCATGTTATACAGTAATGACATTTTCATCCAGGAAATGTATTGTCTGCAGAACTGAACACCTGCCACAAGGCACAACAAAGACTCGGAACGTGCATCCAAATATCCCAGAGCCAATAAATTAGATTATCAGAACATATAGCTCAAAAAAAAAAAAGATAATCAAAATATCCTATTTTAGCTTTGCTAGCAGCAACAGGGCACCAAGGACTGCAGAACTGATTAGTTTCTTATTAAATAAAAACAGTGGTGACAGAACTTTAAAATAAAATATTAGCCTAATAGAGCTCCTAGCAAAACGGTAAAAACCAAGCACATGTGGGGTTGCAGATACAGCAGGAGACCATCTATGAAAGGTGGTAATGAGGAATATGCTTGCTGATGCTGTCTTTTGCCAAATTTTTCATACTCTTGGGCCTGAAAGATTGTTCTTGCTTGTTGTACTCTCTGTGCTCTTCTCCTTTGGGCATTTACCCTCTTGATATGAGATGTTACCAAGGAAATTAAGTATCTTCAGAACATTATACCTGTTCTATAAAATGCTCCCCCACTTTGCTACTAAGAAACTTGAGAGGCACCCAATCTTTCCAGTAAGTAAGATCATTTGGCAGATCACCAGGCTATGTTGTTAGCCTGTTTATACCAAAGAGGTAAATGGAATTTTTAAATAGAGGAGATCACATATCCCACTAATGACTTACATTAATGGTTGGCAACTAGCTATCTGATAAAGTTGGATTAGTAGTTTCCAGGGGTTAGATAATTAGATCCCTAGGATTTGTGCATATGCCTTGCCCTGTGAGATGAGAATTTGTGATTGTGTGGATGCTAATGTGCACTCTGAATACAGGTCTTCCATTTAAAAAGAGATGGTGGAAGAATAGTAGACACAACCTCCAGTAAAGTTTAGCACCATCAGTCTTGAGGCTAAATATATGATAGATGTATAATGCCTTTCAGGGTATCCACCATAGTTTTCCTTTCAACATTATAAAGACTTTCCATCTGTCAGCAAAGGGGTTAAATGGAAAGTGTCAAACCATAATTTCCCTCCGTGTTGGTAATTCTTCCAAAAGGGTGTATCATTATATGAAGAATTCATTCCCAGTTTCCCACCCTCCCTGGAAGAGGCTGGATATCTTTCCAAAGCCTTTCAGCTATGTAAGGTGTTCATTATAGACCTAGGTTTTGCAAATGAAGACTGTTTATATTTCAGATTACCTTTTAGTCAGGCTTTCCTCCACAACTAATTGGCATGACCTTGGGTATATCTGCTCCTGAATATCTTTGACATCCATCTGCTATGAAGATGAATTAGTTACTTAGGTAACAGTCAGCTCTCCTGGTTTAGCCAAAATGCATCCATCCCTCTTCAGGCTTATTAAGCTGGGGATGAACTTTCAAACTAGTGCACAATGCAATCACTAAAACTGTGGAGAAGTCAGACACCTAAATATTTTGTATTCAGTAATGAAAAACTCCTTTCTAAAATAAGAAGGATAAAAAGAAGGAGGGAGGAAGAGTGAAGGAGGAAAAGTCAATAAAGACCTACAGATTCAATTAAGAGCGTAGGTAGCTGCCAGCTTTTATTAGTTCCAACTCTGATTTATACTTTTAAGGTCAGCAAGTGGTCAGTATGGAAGATTGTGGGGAGGGAGGAAGGAATTGCCTCAGAAGCTTGGTGAGAAGAAGTATGAAGTCCCCCAAATCGATAGAAAAAAGATAACAGGCCCCAATAGCAAGAATAATCAGTTTATCACTGGGAAAGGATGAATTTCTCTTCAACTCTCTAGCCAGCATGGGGCAATCACTCAGTTCTACATGACATGTCAGGCTTACTCTAAAATTCCTTATATGTGACAACTCCTCCACCCCATACACACACAAGAATCCTGAAAGGAAAGGAAGTTTTGTTAGCCATACCTGACTTTAAATCAGACATAACCTGAGGTATTTGGAATTTGCATTCAAGACAAAGCATGAATGGATATCTATTTTCTCTAAACACGATCTTCTTTCACTAGGAAAGGAGAAAAATAATGCGCTTCAAGGAAATATTAGGCACCACACTTTGTCTAAGGGTACTGACCAACCTAATCCCTAGAGTCCTCAAATAACATTATAAGAAAAATGTCATTGTCCATGGTTTAGAGCTAAAGATGGCCGGCAACTTAGCTTGAAGCAATCCATCCATTTTCACTTCACGTCCAAGATTTCTGATTGAATAATGTTCATTCAACTAATCCATGCATAAAGCAAATGTTTATTGAGCACTAAAGTATATACTTGGTCATGCTTTATATACAATACAACAGACAATAAAATAGAGAGAAACCTCTGGCATTCTAAAAGTGTCCCTATGTCCTGTTTGATTTTCTTCTTAACAACTGAGGATGATAAGTGGGTAGAATATGTTCACTCATTTGTTTCCTATGACAAGATATCTTTTTGATTAATCTTGGTGATATCATGTCCAAGAGAGTCAATGTTAATTCAGTTCCATTCAATTATTTGTTTTCAAACAACTAGGCATGGCACTGGAGATTCATAAATAAAACCATGGCAGTGGGAATCGAATAGAGGATGGAGTGATTTTGAAGAAATCATAGTGATTCTGATTAAACGTAGTGGATTGAGCACCTGTTTACCACACCTCTTCCTGAAACACCACTCTACTAAAGTTAAATGGTATAGAACACATTATGCCCAAGGACAAAGTTGATGAGATAGAAGCAGATAACAGACAAAGGATGGAATTAAATGCAGGTTGACAGAAAACAGTTGGATAAGAGAAAACTGGTTTAGCTTATAGGGGAGACCTGAAAGCTCTGATGGTTGAGTAAAAGCAATAAATAGTGCAATTTGTGTTTAAAACTCTGGAAAGGCTCAAGAATTGAAAGGTCAAGGCACCGCAGAAGTCACAGTTACTGGTAGAAATATAAATAGGATGCTTGGTTCAAAATCTGTGTAAAAAGCCTCTTACTCCTAGATCTTGTCCCCCCATCCCACATAGCCAGATGACAACACCTTCGTGACCCTTGTGGAACACTGGAATTTTATTCTGTGGAGGGACTGAATTAAAGAGACTTTTTTTCATGGACACTGGATGTAGCTAAAAGTAAATGGCTATACTCAAATCGTGAAATAAGTAATAGACGACCTCATGTCTCCCTTCTCTCCAGCTTCATTCCCTTACTGGATTCTGAAGTAGGAAGCATCTGACATGATTCTTGATGATTCCCACCTCCTAGCATTCTGGCCCATGTGTCATTCCCTACCTTGAGTGTAGGATGGACCAATTCTATTGAATAGAATATGTCAAAGTGATGGATGTCACATCCGTGATTAAATTAACAAAAGACTGATGTCTATCTTTGCCAGCAATCTCTTGCTGGCACTTTCTCTTGACTTCTTGCTGGCTTGCTCTGTAAGAGAAGGCTCTATGAAGGGGCCTACACGAGAAAGAATTAAGAGAATTTTTTGTCTAATAGCTTGTGAGCAATTGAGGTCTCCATTTAACTTCCACAAGAAATCAAATCTTGCCAACAACTACTGAGTGAGATAAAAACAGACCCTTCCAGATGAGCCGTAACATAACAGCAAGTACATAGGGTGAAAAAACAACCTGTTCACCCAGTCTTGAGGGGTTCCCTGGAACTCAGGACTTCCGGAGGCAAAGCTGCAGAGTCCTAGACAAACTGGAATGGTTGGTTCCCATATTTAAGACCCACTTAACTGGCGTCTAGATTCCTGGCCACAGAGACTGTGAGTTAACACATGTATTGTTTTAAGCCACTAAATTTGAAGCTCATTTTTCATTCAGCAGTAGATAACTAATATGGACTCACAGAAAGTGGCAGTCAGACTTACCTGCTCAGGGCAGGAAGCCTCAGTACCTCACTCTGAGTAAAATTATAAGTGTAAAGGAAAAAATGTATAGTTACTAACAGTTGGGGGGGGGATCCCTTACAAAAGCCTAAGGTATTGTCCCAAAATTCCACCATGAAGTCTGTCTCTTATCAAGACCTGCCCCTGCACACATGGCTTCCCAACAACATTTTAGCATTTTACTCTTGAGTGAACTAACAATCAGGATTAAAATGACAATTGATGGAAATTTTCTAATATAAATGTTAAAAAGCAGGGCAAATGGAGAGAAGAAAAAAAATTAAATTAGAAGAAAGAATGAGTGTAGAGAGCAATAGGAAACATCACCAGAAATCCTTAATATACAAATGTATATACTTGTAAATGTAAAAGAAAATAATGAATCCATAAAATCAGAACAAATGCTATAAATAGAAGCATCAATTTAGAACAAACAGTCTTGAAAATTGAGAATAGTATGAAAGATATAAAATATTCACAAAATATTTAGAGGATAAAGGCAACTTTCTCAGAAAAAATTAAAATGGAGAGTTGAAATTTGAAAAGAACTAAACTAATTAAAGCCTCAGTAGAGACATTTAGGAATTTCAAAAAACCAGAGAACTGATAAAACAATGGAATAAAATTGTGAAAGTTCTTTTAATCTAATTTGAAAGAGGCCACCAAGTACCCAACACAATAAATTTTAAAAGACCCATATCGTTTTAAAAAAGCATAAAATAAAACTCAATATCACAAAATTTTAGAACACTGTGAATTAAGAAAATAACTTAAAAAAAATGGGAGGAAAATCATAAAGAAAAGATTAGGAATTAAATAGCATCAGATTTCCCAACAGCTTCATTGGATTCTATTGGAGAATGAGGCACTTAAAAATTCCCAAAGGGAATGATTTCCGACTAGAATTCTGTTCCCCAAAAAACCTTAGAGAGTAGTTTGTTGAAGATAGAAAAGGGATCAAAGGAAATAAAGGTGGTAAAATGCAGGTGACTGTCTGCAGCAGTTTGACAACGAAGGGTGGTAGAGACAGCTGTACACTTGAAGGAAGGTTGTATATTCGTGGTAGTAGTTAGCACCGATCACCAATATTTTTGAAACTCCTATTTTAAGTCCACCATAAGATTCTCCTTTCTGGTTCCCCTGTGACTTCTTTAGCTATTTTTAAAAAATGAAGAAATGTCTTACTTAGCTTCTGAATGAGGTCATTTCTCACTAGGAAAGGAGGAAAAATAATATGTTTTAAGAAAACACCTGACTAAGAAAAGTGGTGCGTAATTTCCCACACTCTATTTATCTGCAACATGAGCCCAGAAACCTGGTGTTAAAATGGAAGCACTATAAGAGGGTGGATTTTCTATTATCTCTCTTCCTGGTCTAATAAGGTAAAGAGAGTTCTGACAGCTAACAATGCACATGTAGGGTGAGTAGAACACAGTACATAAATCTTGCTTGTTTTAAGGCTTTGATATTTTTTAGTTATTTCCAAAGCAGAATTAAGCCATCAGGAGAAATATGGTATGTAACCTATGAATTTGTGTTTTATATGGGAGATATATCTTATATATTCATATGATTTTTAGAAACAACTAAAGAGGGATGAATAGAACACCATAGGCAGAAGGACAGACAATAAAGATAAAGAGACAGACTAACAAAGGAATTTATCTTCAATGGGAAGAGGAAAGAATGCGTTAAAAGGTATTATAAATCCAAATGCAATATCAGTATGAAGTCAGGTGTTTGTGGGACATTTCCATATAATTTCTTATGTATTTATTTTTTTCTGAGAAGAGGGGAATGAGATTATGTGTGCCTTGTTGAAATTATGGGAGGAACTCATGGAATGTGAACAGATCCATTGAGTTTGGTTAGGACAACAGAATTTGCTGTATTCATCCCAAGAATGAGGTTTTTAAATTCAGGCAATTAACAGTTTACACAAATATTGGAAATGCTGCTAAGGGAGTAACAAACATGAAAAATTTCAACTTTCAATGACAAAACATGAGATTTCCAAGATCTAGACTGGAAATTGCTACAAATCTTACAGACTCTGGAAAGATCAGATCAAATATCTTGGTCTGTGACAGCATAGTGAGTTCTAGTGCTGCTAATTAGTGTCTAATTCTGTCTAGTCTATTCCCAAATCTACCTACACATCTGGCTGCAACAGCCTGCAGGGAATATTACTTACCTCCTCCCTTCCACCTGGCAATCTCCCCCTGAGTACCTCTCATTAGCAGGTACTGAGTGGCCAGGAATATGCAGGAAAAGGGGTTCTGGGAATTGCGGTTCAGGAGAAATCCACAAAGGAGCAGATGAGAGCAAATTGACAACAGCCCTTACAGTATGGTGAGTAATTTGAACACTGGTCATTCGTAACAGCCTCCCATGCTTTCTCTTTCCTTTTCATGATAGTTCCTTCACAGTGTAAATCATGTTATACTAAGGTAGAAATTCTCCCAAAAACTACATTTCCCAGCTTCCCTTGCTGTTAGGGGATAGACAGGTGTTTTAGATTTTTCAGTGAGATGTACAACAGACTGTATTAAAACAGAGGGATGTGGGGAAAGACGCAAAGCACAGATCATCTTCTTGCCCATGCAAATTAAAGTGGAAGCAGCAGAGTTCTGAGCTCAGCTGAGGCTGTGAAGTTCTCATCTGAGGCTCCCTGATCATGGACCAAGCTCAGTCATCGAGTAAATATTTAACACTTTGTTATTTAAAACAAAGCAGTTGCAGGAATCTATCTAGTTCCTTGGTGCACCAGGTCCGTGACTTGGCTCTGGCAGTTATTCCTGGAACCTAGGCTTAAAATCTTTTCTTCAGCCCTCTCAACAGCTCCATGCACTGTCTCCAGCTTTAACGAAATGTGTTCTACCTAAATCAGCCAGAGCATTTTCCATTTTCTGCAACTAACAGCACTGACCAATGCTGTGTGATTAGAGAGAGTGGGACGGCTCAGAGGAGCTGCTGTTGGAATGAGAGAAGGAGCTGATTAGGGACCTCTAGAGAGATAGTAGAATATCAACTAACATTGACATGCTTACAGTGAGCCCCGGTCTATGGGATTTTGCTCTCAACTGTTCTTAGGCACTCTGGTTAAGAATGGAGGAAGTCAACGTTTGGATTAACTGAGACCTTCCTTGATTTTACAGTAGAAGGAATTGAAGAGTCGGATGGTTGAGCCATAGTCCTGAGTAAAGATGTGAGGAAAGTGGAAATTCCACCCATGCTCATTAAGTTCCACACACAGTAATGAGTCTCTGGAGAAGGCAGTTTTGTCTCTTACAAATAGCTGCCTTCACTTGAGATCCAAAAGGCCACTCCACAGAAAATAATCTTTTATCTCAATGATCAATTATCCTTTGTTGATAAATGTGGCCCCTAATTGTGTATAAATGCTAAGAGACTTAATGTGGGCCTAGTTCAGTCGTTGAGTAAATATTTAACATTTTGCTATTTAAAATAAAGGAGTTGCAGGAATCTACCAAAAATTCTCTGATGATGTCATTGTTTAAAATGTTGCTAATGGAGAGTGCTATTGCACTGAGAAATCCAGGAACTAATGTCAACAGATGAGAAATAACAAACAAAAAACATGCCATCATCTCACATTATTGATCCCAAATTGTTTTTGAACTTGAATGTATTCAGGAAAAGATTTTAAAAGAAGAAATGTGAAAACAAAGATTTATCTCTAAAATACAATTTTAAAAAATTCACTCTATTTGGCAATTCCTAATGCCTCTAGATTTCTGACATTAGTCCATTCACCTATGCCATTTGTTAGATGATATAAATTGTCCCTAGGTGATGGGAAGGGAGTGGAAAGCAAAACAGAAAAACATCCTTCCCTCTACTGAAATTTACAGTTTCGTGGGAGAAACTGACATTTAACACATGTTCAAATACATGCAGCATCACAACTTGCTTTAAGAACACTGATGAAAATTAAAATTACTACAAGAATCCATATAAGGAGCATTATAATTTGAATTTGGGAATTACAAACTATCTTATTGAGAAATTCATAGATTAGCTAAGATCTGACAAATGAGTAGCTATTAGAAATTTAAAGAATGAGTGTCAAATCATTCCAGATGGCAAGAATAGATGCACAAAGTTCCAGAGGCAGGAAATAATACCAAAATATCATTCCCTACAGAAGAAGCAGTCATTTGAGAGAGGTTTTGTTTGCTTGTTTATAAAGCATGCACTGTTTTGGCATGATTGGCAGCCAATTCCTCTAATTCTTATAATACACACAAACATGCATGCTCACCAAGCATGCACATATGCTTGCACTTGCTGTTATAGCCTCTGAAAGTTCTCTTATGCAAACATATTTGGATAGCCAGATTTCTACATCTATGTTTCATGGTCAAGATTAAAAAATTAAAAACTTCAACCAACTAGACATAGAGCATCTATGCTGAGCTCTGGAATCTAAGTAGACTGGATTTGCTGCAACTTGCATTGAATATTCTCATTTCTGAATAGAATATTCAGGTAATTGAATTCAGGTAATTGAATATGCCAGGTAATTAAGACTTCATATTCTGTTGCTTTATGAAGAGTCTGTGTGCTTGCTTGACTTCATTTCTAATCTTCTTGGCCCTGGATTACCCTACTTTCTTGAGCCCCACATTTTCTAAATGGGCAACGTTACCTCAAATGACTAAAGAGAATTTGAGAACTTTTAAGCCTTGCTTAAAGAAATTCGTTCTGAACACACTATGAATCTGCAGCCATGAATTTATTTGTCAGAGCAAGCACTTAGGGCTTTTGGTCCATCAACAGGAGATATAAAACACCCAAAGAGGATGCTGGAAAAAAAAAAAGGTGAGGCCTGGAGAATCCATTATCAAATTAACAGTGTCTGTTTAAAGGAACAAAGAAGACTGTGACATCTGCTGGTGAATTATAATTGGTGGGAAAGGAAAATAAAACTATCATCAAGTGCTATTTCCGAAGTAAGGCTGGCTCGAGAGGAGTGGTGGGTGGGTGCTGAAGAAAAGAGCTAAAAAATTAACTGTGCCCAACTCAGAGGATAGGGTGGAGGTGAACTGTTCATTTTATTTCTATCTTTGAAGAAAGGTAGTAGAAATGCTAATTTTGCCATTTTGGAATTTACTTAAAGCTGAAATCAATGGAGCAAAAGCAAAAACCTACAAGGATAGTCTAGCCTTATGGTTTGGATAATGCCCATTGTATGGTTCATTAATTGTACCTCTCATTCATCATTTCTTCCTGCCCTCAGAGAGTTTCCCAGGAACAGAGACGGAGATTTCCTTGAACTGTGCTGAGGGATTGGAATAAGCTGGTTGTGGAGAGCAGGGTGGTAAAGGGGATTTCAATCCTATAAAATGCATCTCCTTTTCATCAGATATATTTCACAGGCATCTTTGCTATCTTGAAATGCCTCCATATACCCACATGTGTGCATGATTTATCATAGTGTCCGGCAGAGATGGGGAGGAGGGATTTTCCAGAGAGAGGTGGTGGTAGAAAAAAAGCCACCAATACATGAAAGCATTGGAAATAATATAAAACAGAAATGAAAAGAAGTTAATTTATATTAATGTGATAAAATACTATTCAGTTAAAAAATGTTAAAATAATTAATGAGAAATCGATACGCCTAGGCAAATGTAAATGCATGGGGATAATAAAATTAGTAACTTGTTTCTACACACAGTCTCAGCCTAAAAGTAACAGCTCCAAATATAGAAGAACTTAGATATGTTGTAGGTGATTCAGTTACTCTGAGTGGCATTGTCTTCGGTGCTATAACTTTCCAAAATGGTGAACAAATATTTTAGAAACCTCTGAACAAAACGAAGGACATTGTTTTCGTGATTTACATAATAGTTGCAGTCTAGGAAAATTCAATATGTATTATAACTGTGCTGGAAATACTTTTTGCTTTTATGTAAAATTGCATAGCCATCTAGTCCTAGAAAATTAAAGTAGTTTTTCACCTTGTAGCATAATTATAAACCTCCAGAATGGAAACGTGAATATAAAACCATGTGCATATTTATATTTCTGGCCAGGATTTCTCCACTGATCTCAGTACTCATATATCCAAATGCTTACTGAAATAATTTTATTTGAAGGTTGAAAAGCCATCCCAAACTTAATATAACTAAAACCAAATTCCTTATCGACCTTACCCCCCAAATTTTCCTTTCTTCTGCACCTTTCCTCATCTTATTAAATGTCACCTACATAATTGTAGTTGCCTGTGTCAAAATTTGGCCTCCTTAATTGTATCTTTTTTCTTACTCCCCACTTCCAAACTGCCAGAATATCCTATAGGTTTCACTTCCAAACACTATCGAGAATCAAACCACTGTTTCCCCCACATTTCCTACCCTGACCCGAGATGTTAATAACATTCACCTGAATTATTTCAACTGTCTTCTAATTTGTTCCATTCTTCTGCCCCTGGCCCTCTCCCATCTGTCACAGCAGCCAGTGTTTTTTTCAAAAATTGAATCATCTCTATTGAAAGCCCCTGTATACTCCATGGCTTCCCAGCTCAATCAGCTAATCCTCCACTGCCCCTTCACCACTGAGTTCTAGCACCTTGGCCTCCTGCTGGTTCTCAGACACATAAGTAAACTCTCATCCCTGGGACTGTACATTTCCTGTCTGGCTACTCTGCTTGGACCACTCTTCCCCCAATGTCCACGTAATCTGCTCCTTCTTGAGCTCTCTGCTCAGTTGATGCATTCCATTGTGCCCTGCCAGGTTGGGGAGGAAGACGGTCTCAAGCATCAAAGTCAACCTAAGAGCACCAGCATTGTTCAAACAAACAACGAGGAGCACAGTTTGACTTGGTTTAGGGTATACAAAGAGAAATAATTCGGGAGATGTTACTGTAGGACAGATTTCAAAAGTAATTGAATGCTGGGCTAAGGAATTAGACTTTCATCCTGTAGTTAATGGGAAGTGGTAGACAGTCTTTGAACAGGGACTGAAATAATTCAAAAAGTTTCATTTGGATAAATAGCGTAGGATGGGTCACTGGGGAGAGAGAACAGCTACGCTTTAGTGCTATTGTAATTGTACAAGTACAAATTAATAAGACACTAATATAAAGAATTTATCATTGAGTTGGAGAGATTATCCACAGAAAGATTAGCCATAAAATACAGAGCTGGATTGATTTGGAAGTTTAAGTGGTATTTGCTCACATAAAATTCTCAGTGCAGCTTCCTCTGAAGACTCCAACATTCAATCAGTATATGTTACATTATGTTTTGTTATGTTTTATCTTGTTTTGTTGTTATATAATGTATTATTGTCATATGTTACATTATGCTGTTTTGTTATACAATGTTATGTTTTATCATATTAGCAACTTCCCATACAACCTTCCTCATTCTCTGCTTCATTTTACTCCATTGTATTTGTTGCAAACTGAAATGCTATACATTAGGGTTCAACAAACTTTTTCTACGAAAGGCTCAAATAGTAAATAGTAAATATTTGAGCTGTGCATCCTCTACGGCAAGTACTCAACTTTGACATTGTAGCAGAAAAACAGTCATAGACAATATGTAAACAATCACATGTGGCTGTTTGCCAATAAAACATTATTTGCAAAAACAGGTAAAAAGGCCAAATTTGTTGGAATTTGCCTATCCCTGTTCTATATGAAAATTTGCTTTTTCTTTGTGTGTTTGTATTTTGCTGTCTCTGCCTCTAATGTGCAAGCTTGAGTAGGACATTTTGTCTATTTTGCTCATTACTGTACCCAAGCCTTTAAAATAGTGCTGGCACATAGTTAACGTAAAGCATAGTACTGAATGATTAGAGTCGTGTGAAATCAGGTAGGCTAGAAAGAAGATGAAATGCTAACTTACCCACTTCCTATCTACATTTGATACTTTTACATATCTACTGAAATATGTGAATCCCTTATTTAAAAATAAAGATTTGTTATCCATTGCTGATAGATTTAAATTTAAGCTTCATAGAACGGCACTTTATGAAGTGTTTATTTATAAGAAGACACACATGAGCTGGAGTCAAGTTACCTAGATAAGGATTTCATCCTCATGTTTTTAAGAATTAGAAATGAAATCATGAGTACATCCAGAAAAAGACTGAATTGAGTTAACTAAACTTAAAAGGCACCAATATATAAAATAGAATATCAACATATAAAATAGAAAATCAATATATAAAATAGAATATCAATATATTAATTTATGCAGGAAGCATATCTTTTAGATGGACTCTTTATTTATCTATTTATTTTGCACAGATAAATCCCAGGCTTCAAGAACAGAACCTGAGTATATTCTGCCCTGTGCATCACTATCCTCTAGCAAAATCCATGTGAAAAGAAAAATTCGTATTCAGATTTCTTAAACAACTCAGAAACCCAACAAAAAGAAATGTTTCAAAAGTATTTGTATCACTATCATAAGTGTTAAATAAATTGACTTGCCTGGGATTTTGGTGCTCCAAAGCTCCTCTATCTAAAACGGAACTTTCCTCTATGTTATATATTGACATTTGTGGTTGGTTGCATTATGTACTCTAATTTAGACCTGCTTCTTTATATGAATCAGTGTCCCTATCGGTGTGAACCATTGTAAACAGCATTCCTCGAAGATGTTATTGCTAGGGTATGGCCCAAGTGAATGAGGTTGGACCTTAATCCAGATGGCTGGAGTCCTTTACAAGCAGAAGAAATTAAGACATAGAGAAAAGCCACAGGGAAGCACCAGATGCCGGAAGTCAAGGGAACGCAGAAGTGAAAAAATATATAAGCCAAAGTTTTCCTGCCAGGTAAAATATACCGACCCAGGGAAGAAGGAAGCTTCATAGTCAAAATCTTGATTTTAACTTCTGGCATCTGAAACTGTTTAACCCATAAGCCAACCCATATTGTGGTATGTGTCACAGCAGTACAGCCTCCTGAGACAATATTTAAGCATAAAATTCAACTAGCATAAAAAGAGGCTGTTGCTATGAAACATACAACCCACTGAATTTCCTAGTCTGCTCCTAAAATCAAAAGTCTCATCATTTTCTGATATCCTGATGTGCATTTTGCAATGAGCATTCTCTCTCCACTGGACTGTGTCGATGATACCACGCAGCTGTTTACTTTGGTGCTGAAAAATGAATGTGAAGTCATCTTTTTAAAAGTTAAGTCAATCTACTTAATCAGTTTGCATTCAAGTCTTAATCTTTGAATGTCTGCCTATTTAAAATGAATATATATGTATATATATATATATACATATATATCAGCGATGATCCATTATATATGTGTTTTGTAGTATAATTTTCACAGGACAATGTCATCTACGTCCAAATTCTCAGTGTTCTCCCACTTACTGTCTTCAGAGTTCTCCAGTCTCCCACTAGCCTGCCTCTCAGAATAATATCTGAGCTGCACTGAAATCCTGTTTTGCCCAGTAGAAGATGACTGGCATTTTTGCACTATCTTTTTCTATCCGCTTTTATTCCTTTATATGGCGTTTGAGTTCTGAAACCTGACTGATGGAGTTTGAAGTCCAGCGTGGCTACTTCTTACCAGGATGACCTTAGGCCATTTACTTAATGTCTCTGTGCCTCAGCTCCTCATCTATTTAACAGGAAAATGAATAATGCTGATTTGTACATTTCTGTGAGGAGTGAATAAGATAATCCAGTTGCTGGTACATAGTGAGTTGTCAATAAAATATAGCTCCCATTATTTTTACTCATCCTTCAAATACCCTATCAAATACCAACTCCTGTATAAGGCCTTCTCCAGGCACCATTTTGATATCATTTTGACTTAATAATTCCATGGCTATCTGGATGTAGAGGTGAATGGGAAGACACAAGGAAAGCTCAGAGCATCCATGAGGAAGCAGCGAAGTAGCACTGAAGGACGACAGGGCCAATTTGAAATTAATATGGATTTTCTGAGGCTTCCCAAAGTAGTAACCCACCTCTGAGTTCTTTTCGTGGTCTATAAGAGGGCTTTGGGCATAATGAAATCCAAAGACCAGGATTTAAAAAACTCGTATTTTCTAGAATATTTTTGTTTATTAAGTTGTATTAAGTTGTTTACAGGAAGATGACACTCCCTGAGCTAAAAGACATGTGTCGGATCATATGGCATGGATATGCAGGAAGAATGAATGAAAGTTGCATGTGTTAGGAGTAGAGAATATAAATAATTGTGGAGAAGGAAAATGCTTTTCAAGAAACATTATACAATCTCGCTGAAGCTGACTCTCCCTATTGTCAGGATCTCTGGAGGTGCCAGTGTAAGATGTGCCTTAGTATCTGCACACAGACATGCATTCCGGGGAAATAAAACTGCTGAGGGGCTGGGAATGAACAAGTCAACTTAGTGCATCTTACTGCAAGTGTCCTTATGCTCTGACCCTCCCCCAACCTGGAGTTAGGCAGACTTGGCCTTCCAAAGATAATCACCTAAATGTTAACCATAGTTCCTAGCCAGAGGATGTGGATTTTAATTTTATCTGAAGCCTAAGGAAAATAGAAAGGGAAATATGTTATTAAAGGATAATAGCTCTCTGAACTTCCTATGATAACATGGGAAAGGAATCAATGATTCAGAGATTCAGTGTAGACTGTACTCCAGAGACCTAATCCCACTATGCTTCCACAACCAAAGAAAAATGCAATTTACAGATAACAGAACTGCACTCTTACACACAATCCCACAGGTTTCCATGTACCTTCCAAATGTACATTCTAATTTACAAGTACTGCATCCTTGCTTTTGTTATTTCTATACCTGAAATTCCTTCCTTTGTTTTCTTTCTCAGACCCAGATAAAATATAAACCCGTGATGATCATTTTATTATTTACATCAGTCTAAGATGAACCTTTAATATCCTGAATTTCTATATTGATAGTTGGCTAGTCCCATACAAATGGCAAACAGCATTGCTGGTCCTTGAGAAATTATTTCAAATGTTTCACTTTTTTACACGTTAGAATTAACACGTCTTCCTTTACACTCCCACAGCAGTTTTCTTGTTTGAATATTTATTAATAGTTTATGATCATGAAAGTAATAACAAGCTTATTGTAGAATATTTGAAAGGATTAAAAATTATTAATATAATATTACAATATAATATATTATACATAAGATAATAATAATATAATCTCATAATGCAGATGAAGATTAATGCTCTTGACTGTGTACGGAATTTCTTTTAATGCTTTTTGCACATACGCTATTTTCAGACATATAGTGCTTCGGTAAATATACCCTCAATTAATTTATAATAAGAATTTTTTCATAAATTCAGGAGTTTATGTGGGAGTTTAAGAAAAATCATATAAAATAATTGTGGAGGGCTTTATATCAGTTCATTATCGAATTTAAGTCTAAATGTTTGATGTAAACAACATTACAAAAATAAACATACTCCTAAAAAGATTAATGAAAGGAAAACACAATTAAACTATTAATAGCAGCCACAATTAACTATGTAGTATATTGTCAAAAAGGATCAAGTGTAGGGTAGAGATAAGTAGGATTAGCCTAACTTACTCAGTTGTTATAAAACAGAGGAAAAGAAATACCATTTTGTTTCAAATTCGTTTACTAACAAAAGCATAAACTAAATTGTTTCTTATTTTACAACTTACTAAAACCACCGTTACAAGATAAATACTTTGAAAATCTTACAGAATAAAAGGCAATGCTTCAGGGCGATGCAATGGTGGCTTGGTGGCAGAATTCTTGCCTACCATGCCAGAGACCCAGGTTCGATTCCTGGTACCTGCCCATGTAGAAAACAAAACAAACAAACAAACAAAAATGGTAATGCTTCAAATCAGCAGTGCCATGGCAACAGCAAGGGTACATGATGGGGAGAGGGACAAGAGTTAAGGGGAGGTTTAGATTTCCTATTTGGTGAGGGTGTGTTTATTGGTTATCTTTCCCTTGGGAGCAATGAAATTATCTAAAATTGAGAGTGTTGATGAACTGTGGACTTTGGACATTATACATAATGCCTAATGAATGCAGGTGACTGAAGGATGTGCTGACTGAGAAGTAGATTGGAGAATGATGGTGTGTACATATGATTGAATATTGTGCAGCTACAAAAAGAAACAAAGTCGTGAGGCATGCAATGATGTGAATGAACCTGGTGGGACATTTGGTGAGGCAAAATAAGCCAGAAATGAAAGAATGACTATTGTATGGTCTCCTTTAGAAATGCTTATAAGAAAATGGGCTTGGACAGTGCAACAGTGAGTGGCTCAGTGGCAGAATTCTCTGAGACCCAGTTTCTATTCCTGGAGCTGGCCCATGCCAAACAAACAAACAGGGGCCTAGATTGTAAGTTCTTATTGCAGAAATTTTTAGTTCAGAGGGGTAATTATTATTTTTGGATTTTGAGAGGCTATTTTATATATCTATAACCTGGTATACAGAGTTAAGAATGAAGTCGATCAGGTTGGAATTAAAGTAATTCAGAATGCAGAGGTAAATATGATATTTTCTATATTTTAGAACTACACCTACTCTTTGAGACAAAAGGAAGAAAGGTTTATTTTTCTGGAACCTATATTTTCTACAGCATATAATCTCACTCAATCTGTCTGGATAGCTTGTTTGAACAACCGAAACACAGGGAGCCCAGAATAATAATGAGAGCCTTTAATGCTGTATAAATGTAGTGCCTGGATACATTCTAGAACATATTAAGCAGATAAACAGATAATCAATAAGTATTGGCAAAGTCCCTTGAGGGATGGAAGAAAAAATATGAAACTATTAAACTTTGCCATCAGGGAATCCCCTGATACTATGTCAAACATTAGGGACACCCAAATCAAAAGGCCAAGTCCTTAATTTTGAGGCTTACTCTTGTGAAGCGTATGTAGGTAGTGGAGAAGCTTAGCCTACTTATAGGTATGCCTAAGAGTTACTTCTGGAGGACCTCTTTTGTTGCTCAAATGTGGTCTCACTCTCTCTAAGTCCAATCTGCAAGTGAAATCATTGCCCTCCCCTCTATGTGGGACATGGTGTCCAGGGATGAATGTTTCCCTGATGGCATGGGAGATGACTACCAGGGATGAGTCCTCCTGGTACCATGGGATCAACAATTCCATCCTGATCAAAAGGGGGGAAATAAGTGTGACTAATAGAGTATCGATGGCTGAGAGAGTTCGAATACATTAAGAGGCTAACCTGGAGATCACTCTTACACAAGCTTCAGTTAGACATTGCTACCTATCATAACTTCCCATACCCCAACCAAAACCATTCCAGCCAATTCTAAAGAACACCTGGGACAATATATTAGATTCTACAAAAGTTCCATGCACTAGGGTAACTTTCCAGAAACCTACAACCTCCAGATGGGTCCCTGGACCAAATAAGTCCTGAATCCTTGAGGGTCCAGAACATCAGATAGTGCCATTTCCTTACCCCATGTTATTGACAGCCCCTTCCAACATGAAATAGTTAGAATGGGCATATCCCCAAAACCCCTAAAGAATAGGATAGAAAAATCAAAGGTGATGGTGGAGTTATACAGAGAAGGTAGGATTTAATAAACAAATATGATTGCTGAATCATTAAATTGACATTTTCCTTAGTCTCCAGTATCATAGAGCAGCTAGAAGTAAAAACCTAAAATTGTGGAATTGTAACCCATACCAAACTCTGTACTGTGTTCTGCAACTAATTGTTGTGCTGTGCTTTGAAATTTATTGGTTTTTAATATATATGTTATTTTTCACAAAAAAGGAAAAAAATGATGATAAGAAATATATATATGTATATTCCTTCTAGCCTCCAATGTTCTGGAGCAGCTAGATGGAAAAATATGAGATGATGGTATGGTAGAACATAACAAACTCTGGGATCTGTCTTGTGACAACTTGTTGATGGGTGCTTTGAAAACGATTGCTTTTTTCTCTCTTTGCTTTGTATGTATGTTATATGACACAATAAAAACAGTTAAAAAATAAAATAAAATACAAAAGAAAGAAAAAAAGACAATGTGTCAACAAAACAACCAAACAAAGCAAAATAAGCAAATGAAGATATCCACATGGACAAGATAGAAAACAGAAAATAAAAGGGGCAGAAATATAGTGTATAGAAGACAAGAATAGAGAATAAAAGTTAAACATTACCAATTATTTAAATTAATATAAATGGGCAAATCTTCATATTAAAATACAATGAGAACTCAGGGTATAGATTGCAGAATGAAGTTGATTCTGTGTGGTAAGATTTGGAAGAAACATTGCATTAATTTTTTTTGTTTTATTCTGGTTTTGAAAAGAATAACTTGGCAAAATGTTAAATATGTATATATATTTTCCATAAAATGAAATGGGTTGTGATTCCAATATTTGTAATATGTTGCCCCTTTGTAGACCAATTTTATAATTTTTTGCAGTAATTTTAATGCATATTTCTCTTCATCACAAATTTGTAAATCTTTTTATAACACAATTCGTATCTTACTCAACTTTATTTCCCCTAAAATTTAGCACAGTAACTAACAAAATGCAGGTGTTCAACAAATCATGGTAGATTAATGAAACAAAAAATTTACAAAGGCAAAAGTGAAGTACAATAAATGGCACATATTCAAAGGCACAGTTAGATAAATTTTGACATAGGTATATATCCATGAAACCATCACCACAGACAATATAAAGTATATTTCTGTCACCACAAAATTTTTTCTCATTTCCCTTTGGAATCCATACCTCCCTATCTACCCTGGAATTTGTCCCAAACAACACACACATACTGATGAGCTTTATGTCACAATCGATTACTTAACAGTTTCTAGAATTTTATATGAATGAATTATTCAGCATTAACTCTCTTTTGCTGACTGCTTTTGCTCAGCATAATGATTTTGAAATTTCTCAATATTTTTTTCATATGTCAACAGTTTATTTTTATTGAAAAATAGTAGGTAATCCAATGGATGGGTGTGCCCCAGTTTGTTTATCCAGTCACCTTTTAATGGGCATCGGGGTTGTTTCAAATTTGTGGCTGCTGCAAATGGAGTTGATGGGAATGATTTTAAAGATACCTTTGTTAGATGTAACTTATGTTTGTCTTGGATAAATGCCTAGGAGTAGAATTATTTGGTTATAGGATAAGTGCATGTTTAGCTTTTAAAGAAATTCCCAATTGGTTTTCCAAAGGGGGTTTACAATTATACATTCTTAACAAAAGTACACAGGCAGTCTAGTTGCTTGAAATTACCACCGATGCTTGAGATGTGGGTGTGAATGCATAGTGGTATCAATTTGCATTTCTCTCAAGAAAATGATCATACTTTCATGTGCTTAATGTCCACTTATCCATTTTTGGTGATTTTCCCCTTAATTTTTTTTTGGGGGGGTAAGGTGGTGGTCATGTATGGTCCTAGAATCGAGCCCAGGTCTCCCGCATGGAAGGCGAGTATTTTCCCACTGAACCACCAGTGCACTCTGATTTTTCCCCTAATCTTTTGTCCACTTTTAAAACTTGATTATTTGTCTTCTTGTTACTGAGTTGTAAAAGTTCTATATATAATGGATATAATCCCTTTCTCTAATAGAGTGGTTGCAGCTATTTTCTCTGAGTCTGTAGCTAGCATTTCAATAGTATTTCAAAGTAGTTGAAACAGTATGTCAAAGTGTAAATGTTTGATTTTCATCAAAATCATTTGTCATTTTTTATCTTAAATTTCATACTTTTTGTGTTCTAAGAAGCATTTGCTTACCTTAAGGATACAAAAGTTTTCTCCCGTATTTTCTCCTAAGATATCTATAGTTTTACTTTCTACATTTAAGTCTATGACCATTTTGAGTTCATTTTTATTTAGGGGAGGTTTAAATTGAAGGTCAGTGTTTTACAAATGACTGTTTAATAGTTCCAGCATTATTTGTTGATCAGACTATACTTCCTCCATTAAAATGATATTGAGAGGTTCCAAGATGGCGGCTTAGTAAGGTACATGCGTCTTAGTTTCTCCGACTCCAAATCAACTAATAGGTGAACAGAAACAGTGCAGAACAACTCCCGGGGCTATGGCAGGGAATGGATACACAGCGTAACCCAGTCTGGAATGGCTAGTCTGACTGCGAGACTCGGCTGCGGTGAGATCCCCGAGCGGCGCGCGATTTCCCGAGCAGCGGCAGCTGCGGCGGTCGGAGCTACTCCCTCCCTCATTCCCAGGCCGGCTGAGAGTCTCGGAGAGGCAAGTTTCCCAAGCTGAGGCGGCCGGTGCCCCTCTTTTGCGGGCAGCTTTGAGTCTCGGCTTCGAGTCCGCAGCTACGAGTCTCGGATCAGAGGGCTATCCAAGCCGCAGTGGCCCCCCCACCACGCAGGAGGCTTCCTGGTCTGGTAGGGAATTCCCCAGGCCCGCTGCGGCTGGCGACGAGCCACAGGGTCGCCTCAAGCCATGGCGGCTGACGCCCCCACCACGCGCGGCCCCTAAACCAACGGAGAGAATTGGATCGGAAATCCCCAGGCCGCAGAGATCAGTGACCAGGGGGGACCCATTCCAAACACTTGAGACAAAAGTGTGCCACATGCGCCACCTACTGGGAAAGATAAGAAAAACAGATCCCAGATATTTCACAGAAAAATCTTACAACCTTGCTGGGTCCAACACCCAGAGAAATCTGAATAAATGCCCAGATGCCAGCAGCAGAAGATAACTGTCCACGCTCAAAAGATTGAGAATATGGCCCAGTCAAAGGAACAAACCAATAGCTCAAATGAGATACAAGAGCTGAGACAACTAATGCGGAATATACGAACAGAAATGGAAAACCTCTTCAAAAATGAAATCGATAAATTGAGGGAAGACATGAAGAGGACATGGGCTGAACAAAAAGAAGAAATAGAAAAACTGAAAAAACAAATCACAGAACTTATGGAAGTGAAGGATAAAGTAGCAAAGATGGAAAAAATAATGGATAGCTACAATGATAGATTTAAAGAGACAGAAGATAGAATTAGTGATTTGGAGGATGGAACATCTGAATTCCAAAAAGAAACAGAAACTATCGGGAAAAGAATGGAAAAATTTGAACAGGGTATCAGGGAACTGAAGGACAATATGAACTGCACAAATATACGTGTTGTGGGTATCCCAGAAGGAGAAGAGAAGAGAAAAGGAGGAGAAAAACTAATGGAAGAAATTATCACTGAAAATTTCCCAACTCTTATGAAAGACCTAAAATTACAGATCCAAGAAGTTCAGCATACCCCAAAGAGATTAGACCCAAATAGGCATTCTCCAAGACACTTACTAGTTAGAATGTCAGAGGTCAAAGAGAAAGAGAGGATCTTGAAAGCAGCAAGAGAAAAACAATCCATCACATACAAGGGAAACCCAATAAGACTATGTGTAGATTTCTCAGCAGAAACCATGGAAGCTAGAAGACAGTGGGATGATATATTTAAATTACTAAAAGAGAAAAACTGCCAACCAAGACTCCTATATCCAGCAAAATTATCCTTCAAAAATGAGGGAGAAATTAAAACATTCTCAGACAAAAAGTCACTGAGAGAATTTGTGACCAAGAGACCAGCTCTGCAAGAAATACTAAAGGGAGCACTAGAGTCAGATACAAAAAGACAGAAGAGAGAGGTATGGAGAACAGTGCAGAAAGAAGGAAAATCAGATATGATATATATAATACAAAAGGCAAAATGTTAGAGGAAAATAATATCCAAACAGTAATAACACTAAATTTCAATGGACT
Organism: Tamandua tetradactyla; assembly: GCF_023851605.1. Lineage (NCBI taxonomy): Eukaryota > Metazoa > Chordata > Mammalia > Pilosa > Myrmecophagidae > Tamandua > Tamandua tetradactyla. The sequence continues at coordinate 8,912,556 of NC_135334.1, read as the reverse complement.
GAATTCCCCAATCAAAAGACATAGATTGGCAGAATGGATTAAAAAACAGAATCCTTCTATATGCTGTCTACAGGAAACACATCTTAGACCCAAAGATAAACATAGGTTGAAAATGAAAGGTTGGGAAAAGATATTTCATGCAAATAACAACCAGAAAAGAGCAGGAGTGGCTATACTAATATCCAACAAATTAGACTTCAAATGTAAAACAGTTAAAAGAGACAAAGAAGGGCACTATATACTAATAAAAGGAACCATTAAACAAGAAGACATAACAATCATAAATATTTATGCACCGAACTGGAATGCCCCAAAATACGTGAGGAATACACTGCAAACACTGAAAAGGGAAATAGACTCATATACCATAATAGTTGGAGACTTCAATTCACCACTCTCATCAATGGACAGAACACCTAGACAGAGGATCAATAAAGAAATAGAGAATCTGAATATTACTATAAATGAGCTAGACTTAACAGACATTTATAGGACATTACATCCCACAACAGCAGGATACACCTTTTTCTCAAGTGCTCATGGATCATTCTCAAAGATAGACCATATGCTGGGTCACAAAGCAAGTCTTAAAAAATTTTAAAGGATTGAAATCATACACAACACTTTCTCGGATCATAAAGGAATGAAGTTGGAAATCAATAATAGGCGGAGTGCCAGAAAATTCACAAATACGTGGAGGCTCAACAACGCACTCCTAAACAAAGAGTGGGTCAAAGAAGAAATTGCTAGAAAATTAGCAAATACCTCGAGGTGAATGAAAATGAAAACACAACATATCAAAACTTATGGGGCGCAGCAAAGGCAGTGCTAAGAGGGAAATTTATTGTTCTAAATGCCTGTATCAGAAAAGAAGAAAAGGCAAAAATTCAGGAATTAACTATCCATTTGGAAGAACTGGAGAAAGAACAGCAAGCTAATCCCAAAGCAAGCAAAAGGAAAGAAATAACAAAGATTAGAGCACAAATAAATGCAATTGAAAACATGAAAACAATAGAGAAAATCAACAAGGCCAGAAGTTGGTTCTATGAGAAAATCAATAAGATTGATGGGCCCTTAGCAAGATTGACAAAAAGAAGAAGAGAGAGGATGCAAATAAATAAGATCAGAAATGGAAGATGAGACATAACTACTGACCCCACAGAAATAAAGGAGGTAATAACAGGATACTATGAACAACTTTACGCTAATAAATACAACAATTTAGAGGAAATGGACGGGTTCCTGGAAAGACATGAACAACCAACTTTGACTCAAGAAGACTTAGATGACCTCAACAAACCAATCACAAGTAAAGAAATTGAATCAGTCATTCAAAAGCTTCCTAAAAATAAAAGTCCAGGACCTGATGGCTTCACATGTGAATTCTATCAAACATTCCAGAAAGAATTAGTATCAACTCTCCTCAAACTCTTCAAAAAAATCGAAGTGGAGGGAAAACTACGTAATTCATTCTATGAAGCGAACATTACCCTCATACCAAAACCAGGCAAAGATATTACAAGAAAAGAAAGCTACAGGCCGATCTCTCTAATGAATATAGATGCAAAAATCCTGAATAAAATTCTAGCAAATCATATCCAACAACACATTAAAAGAATTATTCATCATGACCAAGTAGGATTCATTCCAGGTATGCAAGGATGGTTCAACATAAGAAAATCAATTAATGCAATACACCATATCAACAAATCAAAGCAGAAAAATCACATGGTCACCTCAATTGATGCAGAGAAGGCATTTGACAAGATTCAACATCCTTTCCTGTTGAAAACACTTCAAAGGATAGGAATACAAGGGAACTTCCTTAAAATGATAGAGGGAATATATGAAAAACCCACAGCTAATATCATCCTCAATGGGGAAAAACTGAAAACTTTCCCCCTAAGATCAGGAACAAGACAAGGATGTCCACTATCACCACTATTATTCAACATTGTGTTGGAGGTTCTAGCCAGAGCAATTAGACAAGAAAAAGAAATACAAGGCATCAAAATTGGAAAGGAAGAAGTAAAACTATCACTGTTTGCAGACGATATGATACTATACGTCGAAAACCCGGAAAAATCCACAACAAAACTACTAGAGCTAATAAATGAGTACAGCAAAGTAGCAGGTTACAAGATCAACATTCAAAAATCTGTAGCATTTCTATACACTAGCAATGAACAAGCTGAGGGGGAAATCAAGAAATGAATCCCATTTACAATTGCAACTAAAAGAATAAAATACCTAGGAATAAATTTAACTAAAGAGACAAAAAACCTATATAAAGAAAACTACAAAAAACTGTTAAAAGAAATCACAGAAGACCTAAATAGATGGAAGGGCATACCGTGTTCATGGATTGGAAGACTAAATATAGTTAAGATGTCAATCCTACCTAAATTGATTTACAGATTCAATGCAATACCAATCAAAATCCCAACAACTTATTTTTCAGAAATAGAAAAACCAATAAGCAAATTTATCTGGAAGGGCAGGGTGCCCCGAATTGCTAAAAACATCTTGAGGAAAAAAAATGAAGCTGGAGGTCTTGCACTGCCTGAATTTAAGGCATATTATGAAGCCACAGTGGTCAAAACAGCATGGTATTGGCATAAAGATAGATATATCGACCAATGGAATCGAATAGAGTGCTCAGATATAGACCCTCTCATCTATGGACATTTGATCTTTGATAAGGCAGTCAAGCCAACTCACCTGGGACAGAACAGTCTCTTCAATAAATAGTGCCTAGAGAACTGGATAGCCATATGCAAAAGAATGAAAGAAGACCCATATCTCACACCCTACACAAAAGTTAACTCAAAATGGATCAAAGATCTAAACATTAGGTCTAAGACCATAAAACAGTTAGAGGAAAATGTAGGGAGATATCTTATGAATCTTACAATTGGAGGCAGTTTTATGGACCTTACACCTAAAGCAAGAGCACTGAAGAAGGAAATAAATAAATGGGAACTCTTCAAAATTAAACACTTTTGTGCAACAAAGAACTTCATCAAGAAAGTAGAAAGACAGCCTACACAATGGGAATCAATATTTGGAAACGACGTATCAGATAAAGGTCTAGTATCCAGAATTTATAATGAGATTGTTCAACTCAACAACAAAAAGACAGCCAACCCAATTACAAAATGGGAAAAAGACTTGAATAGACACCTCTCAGAGGAGGAAATACAAATGGCCAAAAGGCACATGAAGAGATGCTCAATGTCCCTGGCCATTAGAGAAATGCAAATCAAAACCACAATGAGATATCATCTCACATCTACCAGAATGGCCATTATCAACAAAACAGAAAATGACAAGTGCTGGAGAGGATGCGGTGAAAGAGGCACACTTATCCACTGTTGGTGGGAATGTCAAATGGTGCAACCACTGTGGAAGGCAGTTTGGCGGTTCCTCAAAAAGCTGAATATAGAATTGCCATATGACCCAGCAATACCATTGCTGGGAATCTACTCAAAGGAATTAAGGGCAAAGACACAAACAGACATTTGCACACCAATGTTTATAGCAGCGTTATTTACAATTGCAAAGAGATGGAAACAGCCAAAATGTCCATCAACAGACGAGTGGCTAAACAAACTGTGGTATATACATACGATGGAATATTATGCAGCTTTAAGGCAGGATAAACGTATGAAGCATGTAATAACATGGATGGACCTAGAGAACATTATGCTGAGTGAGTCTAGCCAAAAACTAAAAGACAAATACTGTATGGTCCCAATGATGTGAATCGACACTCGAGAATAAACTTGGAATATGTCATTGGTAACAGAGTCCAGCAGGAGTTAGAAACAGGGTAAGATAATGGGTAATTGGAGCTGATAGGATACAGATTGTGCAATAGGACTAGATACAAAAACTCAAAAATGGACAGCACAATAATACCTAATTGTGAAGTAATCATGTTAAAACACTGAATGAAGCTGCATCCGAGCTATAGGTTTTTGTTTTGTTTTGTTTTGTTCTTACTATTATTACTTTTATTTTTTTTCTCTATATTAACATTCTATATCTTTTTCGGTTATATTGCTAGTTCTTCTAAACCGATGCAAATGTACTAAGAAACGATGATCATGCATCTATGTGATGATGTTAAGAATTACTGATTGCATATGTAGAATGGTATGATTTCTAAAAAAAAAAAAAGGTCAGCACAATACTACCTAATTGTAATGTAATTATGTTAAAACACTGAATGAAGCTGCATCTGAGCTATAGTTTTTTTCTTATATATTTTTGTACTTTTTATTTTTATTTTTATTTTCTCTCTATATTATCATTTTATTTCTTTTTCTGTTGTCTTGCTATTTCTTTCTCTAAATCGATGCATATGTACTAAGAAATGATGACCATACACCTATGTGATGATATTAAGAATTACTGATTGCATATGTAGAATGGAATGATTTCTAAATGTTGTGTTACTTAATTTTTTTAATTAATAAAAAATAAATAAAAAATTAAAAAATGATATTGAACTGTTGACAAAAATTATTGCCATATTTTTGTGGTTCAATCACTGGACCAATCTTCTATTCCATTTTTCTGTTTCTATCCATATACCAATATCACAATGCTTTGGTTACTAGAGCCTTTATCGTAAATCTAAATGTTTAAATTGCAGCCCTCCAATTTTGTTCTTTTTCTAAAATGGCTTGACTGTTCTACTTCCTTTGCATTTCCATATAAATTTTAGAATGAGCTTCTTATAACTACAAAAAATCCTATTGAGATTTTGATTGAGATTGTGTTAAAAGTATAGGTTAATTTTGATAGTAGTAAAATTTTAATTACACTGAATCTTCCTATCTATAAACCTAGTACATTTTTTTCAATTTCATTAGATCTTTTTTTAATTTCTTTTATTAGCATTTTGTAGTTTTCGACATACAGATTATGTACCTACATTGCAAGATTTATACTTAATTTATTTTATTGGAGCAATTGCAAATGGTAATTAAAATTGATTTGAAGTTGTTCATTGTTAGTATATAGAAACATGATTGATTTGTGCATGTTGACCTTGTATCCTGCTATCTCCCTAAACATATTTAATAGCTACTAGAGGTTTTTTTTTTGTAGATTCCTTATAGTTTCCTATATAGACGATCATGCCATCTATAGCATGAACGGTTTTATTTCTTTTCTACTCTATACTCTTTTTATTTCTTTCTCGAGGTTATTTCATAGCTAGAAGTTCCAATACAATGTTGAATAAGAGAGATAAAAGCAAATATACCTACTTGCTCTTGATTGTACTCAAAGTGTTCAGACTTTCACCATTAAATGTGATGTTAGCTGCAAACGCCCTTTATTGGGTTGAGAAAGTTCCTTTCTATTTACTTATTTGCTGAGAGTTTTATCATGAATAGCTGTTAAATTTTTTCAAATGATTTTTTCTGCATCTATTGATATAATCATTTGTTTTTCTTTCCCTCATTCAGTCTGTTAGTATGGTGAATTATACTGACTGACTTTCTAATATTGAACCAGCATTGCATTTTTGCGATAAACATTGTTTGGTTGTCATGCAGTGTTCTTTTTATATACTGCTGGAATCAATTTGCAAATATATTTCTTTAACCCTACATTTTGCAGGAGTTTGAAACTCACATTGACGTTGCAAAAATAATACTGAGAATTCCTGTGTGCCTTTCACCCAGTTTTTTCCAAAGATAACATATTACACAACCATAGTAGAAATATCAAAACCAGAGATTAACATTGGTACAAAACTGTTAAATCAATTACAAACCTTTCCCAAATTTCACCAGATTTTGGATGCAATTGCTTGTTGTTTGTGTGTATATGTATGCAGGTGTGTATGTAGTTTTATAAAATTTATCACAAGCATAGATTCATGAAACCATCAGGATACTAAACTGTTTCAAAGAAATTACATCTTGTCTCCACCTCAAAACTCCTGGCAAACACTGATCTATTCTCCCTCACTACACTTTTTTTTTTATTTAGAGGATGTTATATTAATTGAATTACATATAATATGATAATTTATTTTCACTCAGCATAATGCCCTAGAGATCCATCCAAGATGCTATGTGTATCCATAGTTTCTTCTTTCTCATTACTGGGCAGAATTCCACATTATGGATATACTATGGTGTGTCCAGTCACCAATTAAAGAACTTCTGAGCTGTTTCCAGTTTTAGGTTTTAATAATTAAAGTTGTCATAAACATTCATGCATGGGTTCATTCCAGGGGAATGATTGTTAGGCTAAGAAGCCACCATACTCTTTTCCTGAGTGCCTGTGGTATGTTCTAATTCTCACCAGCAATGTCTGCTAGATTGCATTGCTCTGCATCAATTTGCATTGCCAGCATTTTTAAAAACTTTAATCAATTCCAGTATGTGTGCACTGGATCACATTGTGGTTTTAATTTGAATTTCCCTAATGGTTCCTGATGTTGGATATATTTCCATGCATTTACTTGCCAGCTATATATTCTCCTTAGTGAAATGTATTTAAGGTTTTTTTTTTTGCCCACTTTCTGATTGTATTGTTTTTTTTGTCTTACTTATAAGATTGGAGACTTCTTCTGATAATTTGGATAGAAGTCTGTTGCCAAATATATGATTTTCAAATATAGAATTTGAAATAGAATTTAAAATAGAATACTAAAAGATTTGGGGATTTTTTGTTTGTTTTTAGCAGACAAGCAATTTGGTGAGATTCAAAGGCAAGTTCTGTAGGCAATGGCTCTAATCTCAGCTCAGTTCTCAATTTGCCGTGCTGGCTGAGAGCTGTGTGTGTTCATGCACAGAATTAAGGTGTCCCTTTCTCCATTTTCTCTGCTTAGGACTCTTACATACTTTGGACCCTGGGATGTTGTTTTATTTTTTCACTTTTCTCTGGCCAGAAAGAAAGGGTTTCTTTTGGAGTACTATTCAACCACAATGCCACTTCTATTTCCATGATGGGGTACACCCTTGGGGCAAAACTGTGAGAGGAAATAAACAGGGCATGTGCATTTCGAGACCCAACTTGCTTTGTGTATCGTGTTTTGCATTTTCTTCCGTGTCTGTGGTTGAAATCAGTGGGAGGAACGGATTGCAATGGGCTTAAACCACTGCAGAGGAACCAGGAGTCAGTCCAACTTACTTTTCTTGCACAGATCCATTTCTCCAAATTGATTGTAAAAATTTTGAATACATGGACAATTTGTATTCTTTATTGCATTTCTCTCTCTTCTTAGAAGAAGGACTTGAAATACTAGACCTTCCAAATATTTTTTTAATTAACAAATTGAGACCTAAACGACTCCTCGATGTGAGGAGGAAACTTGAAGGTCATCTGTTCCAGTCCTTTGTTTTACAAAGAAGGTCCAGAAAGACAGAATGTCTCACTGAAAGGTGCATTGCTAGCAAACATTGCTGAGCTGACACTTGGGTTTTCAGGGATGATACTACCTCCCTTTCTGGTTCTCATTACTTATCAGAGGAAAGACATTAACAGAATGAAGATGATCTTGCCTATAAGGAACAAATAAACGGAAAAAGAAAATAGATTAGAAAACTAATTTGAACTATGGGCCATAGAAATATAATTATGAGGGATCCCAGGCCTTCAAGGACCCTTAATATGAGAAAACAATCCTAGTTTATCACCATACCCAGTGTTTATTAGCAGCCTTTTGTTTTTAAGATTGATGTAATGCCAGTAACCCGGGTTCGATTCCCGGTACCTGCCCATGCAAAAAAAAAAAAAAAAAAAAAAAAAGATTGATGTAAAACTTACATATAGTCTTCAAATAGTTTAAAATATAAATAAATATGTAGTAAAACCCCAGAAAGCAAAAATATTAAAGGTCATAATTAAAAGGAACTGAAAAGGGATACGTGGATAGTTAGGATGTTCTGACTAGGGAATAAGGAACTGGAGCCGACTGTGCATCTATGGAAAGTTACAGTTGGTGCACCAAACCATTCCAGTATCTGTGGTGGAAGCTGTCTGTGCATGAACCAGAAGAAGGTGAATTACAGGGAGGTGGTAGAGTGATGTATCATTAACTTCTCTGCTCCTTTTTCCCAAACCTAGCTATGCTTCAAAGTGATTCTGTTCTTGTCAGATGTGGAAATGACTGCTGTAATGAAATAACATCTAAAGACTCAGTTCTGAAAATCTGAAATACTTGGCCAGTCAGGATGATCCTGTTACTGGGGCCGTCCCTTCATGGGAGTCACTGAATAACATGCAATAAAACATGCAAATATCATGGAAAACATGGGCCCATGGCCTAGGATATTTGAAAACTGTGTGCGTTTGTGTCTGCATGGTGAGAGTTTTGTATGTGTGGGAGGGGCATGGCATTACAGCGGGGAGAGGAGCCAGGAGAAATTACACAGAGAAGTTTGAAATTTGGGGCAAATAAATAAGATACTGAGTCTTATGATGGTAGTATAATTATGAAAGTCGTTTATCTGAAAATGATAATATATAACACTTTTATTTTTAATACATATGTCAAGCACAGTCCCCAGCACTTTTCATAAAGAATATCCCATTATTCCTTGTCCTCATGAGACAAGTGCTATTATTATTCCCATTTTAAAGATAAGGAAACTGAGACATAGAGATATAATTTGTCCAAGGTCATCCAGTATGCTAAAAAATCAAACCAAGACATTTTTAATGACTGTCTTACTCCACATTAGAATCACTTTGAGACCTTTTGAAATCCCAATTCCTAAGCCAAAATTAAATAAGAATCTCAGGGGGTGATACCAATGTATATTTGTATGTATGTTTATTTATTTTTTACATCTCTGCCAGGGGATTTCAATGTGAATCCAAGGTTAAGAAACATTATTTTACTGCCTCCGATTAAATGTGATACATATTGGACAGATGTTTGATCCTTTATGGAAGAAAAGCCGGGCTGTTTATAGGGAAACCACATGCAATGTCTTGGAGCTGGATTTAGTAAGGCAATTAATCACATCTACTTGCACACTGCAGAGAAAGATTACTAGAAAAATAAAAGGGTAATAAATAGAGAAAAGGACATGCCCCACTGTACAGTACCTCTTTTTACCTCTATTTCTGAACCTCAGAAGTAAAGGAATTTTGATGACATTAGGCCTCTGTGCCCCTTACTGCCACCTTCAAAGACAGTCCAAGAGCAGATGGATCACAGATGTGACCCAGCGTTACACTTATTGTATTCTCAGTCTGATAGAATGAGAGCCTCCACAGAGCAAGAAATGTGGTCTGTAGTCTTCATTGCTTTTAATTTTATTTCTAGAACAAAGCTTGACGAATGGTGGGTGCTCAATTCTTGGTGCCTGCATGAAAGAACAAACCTGACCATCTCTAAAACAGGATATACGCCTTATTCATCTGCATCCCCCACAGCTCCTAACACATTGCCGGCCTTATACGAATTTGACTATGAAAGTCAAATTTAGATCCTCTTGCTCTTTTGTTTTGTTTATCAACTCTCACATTATCTGGTTCACTGGCCCTTTCCATTTGCATGGGTAATCGAGAATTGACTTGTAAGAAAAACATTTCAACAGCTCAACATCACTGCAGGACTTCATACATCATAAAATGTATACAATTCATCCTTCTTTATTTCCTACTCATGTTACATTATTACACAGCTAGTGTACTAGTGAAATTCTCACCCTGGCTGCTTTTGAGTCACTGACTCCACCCCAGACCAATTAAACACAAAATTCTGGGGGTGAAGATAGGGCATGGAAATGTTTTAAAAGATCTTCAGTTAATGATAATGTGCAGTCACGATTGAGAACTACTGTGAATGTGTTACAGCTATGATATTGCTTTCGTATTATTTTGCCTCTCTTTGACCAGACTGGGCTATCTAATCCTTGTGTTCACATTGAACTGAATCTCTAGCAGGTTCAGGAGCCAGCTTCATTAGCAAATAACAAAGGGCACCCTTGATGTGTGTTTGCAGCTTGAAACCAATAATTCCAAGATCCAGGTGTTTGTTCTAAGCATTTGCTCAGATTCATTTAGTCAGCTAAGATCTATGATCAAAGGCTTGCAGCAATGCGATATGTGCAGCAGAAAGGGGGCAAATTTGGGCAGTAGAGTGTAGTCCTCTTCAATAAAATGACAGTCTCATTAAATAGTAAAAGCTTTACTTTCCCTTACTTGGAAGACAGAGAACATGAGTTATTAGATGATATGAGCAGATAGAACATTGACAAGATAAATACTTTACTTTGCTGTCCCCTAAATCCTAGAAATCCTGGGTTAAGATGGACAAGTGAATTCAACAGGTGCAATTCCTAAAAGATTACAGGGAATTTTTCCATCTGAGGTTAGTATGAATAGTTACATAAAATGTCAGGGTCATCAAATAAGCCATACTGGGATGGGATGTGATTGTTTGCATACCCATCATGTACAATCTTAGTTCTAACATGTAGTGTGAAGTAAATCTTGATCTGATGAGGGCAGCTGGAAGCAATAGCTTCCCTTTTGTGCTTGTTTTTATTTCCCCAGCTTAGCAATCTGAAAATCCAATTCTCTGAACACTTAAAGGAAAGCCTTGCAATCCCTTCTTCAGAAACATCTCCCATCTTATATACAAGGTTCAAGAGACAGAAGAGGTGGCTGGCAGGTGGCATTCCCAGTGTGAAACCCAAAAGGGAAGACTTAGAGTTGTGTTTATTCCTCTGGGGACAACCCAAAACATCTTACATCTCTCTAATGTCACTGCATGGAATTCTAAATCCTAGAAGGTGGGCATCCATTTGTTTAAAGAGCTTCTTTTGCCACCCCCATCCTCACCAACACATGGAAGACAGTGCTTCGAAAGTCCTTCTGAAAATCTCTCCAAAGGGGAAGGCCCTTGAATCACAGCTGATGTTTTTCCTGATGGCAAGAATGAACCCCAGGCCCATTATTTTTAAAAGAAATGCAGACTACGTGGGAGATGATTCTCAGGGATGAGTCTGCCCTGGCACCGTGGGATCAACAATTCCATCCTGACCAAAAGGGAGAAAAGAAATGTAACTAATAAAGCATCAGTGGCTGAGGGAATTCAAATAAAGTTAAGAGGCTACTCTGGAGTTCACTCTTACGTAAGCTTCAGTTAGACATTGCTACCAATCATAACTTGCCAAACCCCAACCAAAACCATTCCAGCCAATCCTAAAGAACATATAGGGCAATATACAAAGTTCCATGCACTAGGGTAACTTTCCAGAAACCTACAACCTCTAGATGGGTCCCTGGACCAGATAAGTCCTGAAACCTAGAGGGCCCATCCTCTCCAGAACATCAAATAGTGTCATCTCCCTACCCCATATTATTGACAGCTCCTTCCAACATGAAAAGTTAGAATGGCCATAGCCCAAATACTCCTAAAGAGTGGGATAGAAAGATCAAAGGTAATGGTGGAGTTATACAGGAAAGTTAGGATTTAACAAACGAATATGATTGCTGAATCATTACATTGATATTTCCTTTAGTCTCCAGTATCTTAGAGCAGCTAGGAGTGAAAACTTAAAATTGTGGAATTGTAACCCATACCAAACTTTGAAATCTGTTCTACAACTAATTGTTGTGCTGTGCTTTGAAATTTATTGCTTTTTTGTATATATGTTATTTTTCATAAAAAAGAACATATGATAAAAAATATATATATATATATATTCCTTCTAGCCTCCAAATTTCTGGAGCAACAGAAGAAAAAATCTGAGTGGACGTTATAGTAGCCCGTGACAAATTCTGGGATCTGTCTTGTTGGAGAGTACTTTGGAAACTATTGCTTTTTTCTTTCTTTGCTTTGTATATATGTTATATTATACAATAAAAAAGTTAAAAATAAATTAATTAATTAAGCCAGACTATCTTCAAGATCCTTGGCCCAGCCCCTCCTCCTTGTTCCCATTTCCTATCTCCCTCTCTTCTTCACTCCATCCTTTTTCTCCAGAACTAGGTCCCTATAGAACCTGACTGAGAAAAGTGAAGACAGTCTTTTTAGTTTCGATGACCCTAAGTTGCTTCTTCTGGCAGTAGCCTTCTAAAGGTGAAATGAGGAGCAGTGACATGTATATCTGTGGTGATAAGAGCTACAAGGCTAGAATTCTCCCTGGGGCCACTCACATCCCAATCTTGACTACTACTTTTTGTTCTGTTGCTATGTTGTGCTTTCCCCCTCTTCACATAGCGATTATTTGGGTGAGCAAACAGATATAAACTTCTTTATGTGTTGAATAAGATCAGACTTCGAATAAATATATATTCCATTGGTAAAATGCCTGGCTCTTTTGTTTGTTTTCTTTTGTTTTGCTTTATATTTATTTATGTTCAAATGACAGTTATTTCATGTATGTCTTGCCAGTTGCCTAGACGCTAGCTTTTTAAAACAAACCTATGGTGCTCATATCACAATTATGTCCCCATATTGGTAAGGCCTGAGGAACATTACGTGCTTCAAACTGTTTTTCAGAACTTCTGGGAAAATGGTGGAGTAAGGAGCTCCAGGACTCACTCATTCTCCAGAAAGCTAGTAATCGGGCAGGAATTATGTGAAACAACTGTTCTGGGGCTCTGGAGACCAGGAGACCATGGTACAGCATTCAGGCAAGAACAAAAGGAAGAAGCTGAGAATCCATGGTGAAGAACTCTGAGTAACTTGCTAGGCGGTAGCTACTGGTGTCCATTCCCTACTCTTAAGGCTAGCCTCCTTGGAGTTTGGTCCCTGGCCAGCTGCTGGGGATGGAGAAGGATGCGGAATCTCTTGTCTCAAGAATGGGGGTGGGGGATGGGGCAGCCGAGCACTGAGCATGGTTTCTGATTAGTGAATTCAGATCGCTGAATTCCTGCTCTGAGCTGTTTCAGCTTGCTCAAAATAGGGATCCCCAAGTCCATTGTTTCAATTCTACCTGGACAGGGGCAAAGACAGTGAAAGTTTAAAGACATAGCACCTTCTTAAGGATGTGGGGAACAGTTTGCTGAAGAGTGCCATCTTCTGGACAAGTCAGGAAAGTATATCTTGGGGAAGTTGTCAGAAAGGCTTCTGGCATCTTTCCTGATCTCTCCCTCTCCTTGTAGCTGGCCTGCACCCTCTTCTTGGGTCCCCTCTCCTGTTTTGGCTAGGACATACTGACTTGGGAGTAAACTCTCTTTTACTTGTAAAAACACTTCAAAAGATAGGAATAGAAGGAAACTTCCTTGACATGATAAAGGGCGTATATGAAAACCAACAGCTAACATACTCAAGAGTAAAAGATTGAAAACTTTCTCTCTAAAGTCTAGAATAAGAAAAAGGGGCCCACTCTGTCACCACTGTTATTCAACATTATGCTGGAAAGTCTAGCTATAGTAGTTAGGCAGGGAAAAGAAATAAAAGACATATTTGGAAAGGAAGAAGTAAAAATTTTACTATTTGCCAATGACATGATCCTGTATATAGACAGTCTAAAAAACATCTACAACAAAGCTACCAGAGATATTAATTAAATTCAGCAAAGTGGTAGGATACAAGATCAACATGCAAAAATCAATATTATTTCTATATATTAGCAATCTGTGGAGGAAGTAAAAAAAATCATTCACAGTAGCAATTAAAAGAATCAAATATCTAGGAATAAATCTTATCAAGGATGCAATGGACTTGTACATAGAAAACTACAAAGCATTGCTAAAAGAAATCAAAGAAGACCTAAAGAAATGGAAGGACATTCCATGTTCATGGATTGGAAGACTAAATATTGTTAAGGTATCAATTCTAACCAAGCTGATTTATAGATTCAACACAATCCCAATGAAAATCCCACAGCCTACTTTACAGCAATGGAAAGCCAACTACCAAATTAATTTGGAAGTATAAGTTACCCCAAATCACTAGAAACATCTTGAGAAAGAATAATGATGTTCGATGACTCAGACATCCTGACCTTAAAGCATATTACAGAGCTACAGTGGCCAAAATCAGCCTGGTACTGGCATAAAAAAAGATATATTAACCAATCGAATCAATTGATAGTTCAAAAATACACCCTAACATCCATCATGAATTGATATTTGACAAAGCTGCCATGTCCACTCAGCTGGGAAAGATAGCCCCTTCAACAAATGGTGCTGGGAGAACTGGATATCCATATGCAAAAGAATGAAAGAGGATCTCTATATGACACTGTAAATGAAAATTAACTCAAAATGGATCAAAGACCTAATTATGAGAACCAGGAGCATACATCTCCTAGAAGAAAATATAGGGAAACACCTTCAAGATCTTTTAGTAGGCAATGGTTTCTTAAACTTTACACCACAATGAAAGAAACAATGGAGAAATAGGACCTCATAAAAATTCAAAACTTTTGTGCTTTAAAAGACTTTGCCAAGAAAGTAAAACAACAACCTATTCAATGAGAGAAAATATTTGGAAAGCACATATCCAGTGAGGGTTTAATATCCAGAACATATAAAGAAATCCTTCAACTCAGCAATAAAGGACAAACAAACCAATTTTAAAAAGACACGAATAGTCACTTCTCCAAAGAGGATATATGGATGTCTAGAAAGCACATGAAAAATATTCAACATCGTTAGTTTTTAGGGAAATGCAAATCAAAACCAGAATGAGATACCGTTTGACACCTACTAGAAGGGCCACAATAAAAAAATATAAACAGAAAACTACAACTGTTCGAGAGGATATGGAGAAATAGAAACACTCATTCACTACTGGTGGAAATGTAAAATCATGCAGTCACTGTGGAAGACAGTTTGGCACTTCCTCAGGAAGCTAACTATAGAATTGCCATATGATCTGACAATCCCACTTTTACATATATACTCAGAAGAAATGAAAGAAGGGAATCAAACAAATATTTGCACACCAATGTTCATAGTGGCATTATTCACAATTACTAAAAGATGGAAGCATCAACCAATGAATGAATTAAGAAACTGTGTTATAACATACGATGCAATATTTTTCAGCTGTAAGAATGAATGAAGTCCTTACATATGTGAAAACATGGATGAACATTGAGGGCCTTATGTTGAGTGAAATCAGTCAGACGCAAATCAATGAATATTATCTGATCCAACTAATAAGAACTAATTATAATAAGCAAACTCATAGAGTTAGAATCTAGAATGTAGATTACCAGGAGACACAATGTGGGTAAAGAATGGGGAACTCGTGCTTAATTTGTGCAGAATTTCTATTTAGGTTGATTATAAATGTTGGAAATGGATAGTGGGAATGGGAGCACATTGTTGTGAGTGTAACTGGATAGTGCTAAACTATGTGTGTGATTTTGGTTAAAATGGGAATTTTCTGGTCATGTATGTTACCAGAAGGAAACTAGAGGATAAAATGTGGGATATGAATGATAAACTGTGGTTAATAGTATAAATATAAGAATACTTTTTCATGAATTATAACAAATGTATGACACTATTACAAGGTATAAGTAATAGAGTGGTATATGTTAATAAATACACCTAATGTAAACTATGGACTATAGTTAACAGTGGTAATATTTTAATATTCCTCCATAAATTGCAATAAAGGTACCACATTGAGGCAAAGTATAAACAATAGGGGAGTATATGGGAATTTGCACTTTTTACATGACTTTTCTGTAAACCTCCAACTTCTCCAATTAAAAAAAAATTACAAAAATAAAAAAGCATTGTGCTAAGGGAAAAAAAACAGACACAAAGTACTACATATTGTAAGATTTGATGATATAAAATGTAAATGTAAAAAAATTATAAGGATAGAATTAGATTAGGGGTTATGTAGAGATGGGAAAGGATAGAGGGACTGAGAAGGATATGACCTTTTTCTTTTTGAAATAATGAAAATGCTCCAAAATTGATTGTGGTGATGAATGTATAACTCTGTGATTATACTAAAAGTCATTAATTGTACACTTTGGATGGATTTTATGGTATATGAACATATCTCAATGAAACTCTTGTTTTTAAAAGAATAAAATATTGATACATGCTGAAAAAATGGATAAACCATATAAAATGTTATGTTAAGCAAGAAAAACCAAAAACTAAAGACCACATATTGTATCATTCCATTTTATATGAAATGTCTAGTATTGCTATATCTGAAGAGGCAGGAAGTAATTTACTAGTTGTCCCAGTTTGAATTTGTCGTGTACCCCAGAAAAACCGTGTTCTTTAATCCTCATTCGATATTGCTGGATGGGATCATTTTTATTGTTTTCATGGAGATAACTTTCATGGTAACTTTTGATTAGATGGTTTCCATGGAGATGTGCCTCCATCAACGTGGGTTTGCTTACTGGAGCCCTTTAAGAGGAAACCATTTTGGAAAAAGCTTCAGTGCTGACAGAGCCCATAGACCTTTGGAGATGAAAGAAAATGCCCATGGAAAGCCACTAAAGCAAGGGGAGAAAGTTAGCGGATGTTACCATGTCATGTGCCTTCCCATCTGACAGAGGTATCCAGAAGCCAAAGATCTCAGCAGATGCCATCCACTTGCCTCCCAGCTGACAGAGGTGTTCCGGATGACGTCAGCCTTTCTTGAGTGAAGATAACCTCTTCTTGGTGCCTTAATTTGAACACTTTCATGGCCTTAGAACTGTACATTTAAAACTTGGTCAATTCCCTTTATAAAAGCTGTTCCGTATCTGGTATATGGGATTCCAGCAGCCTTAGCAAACTAAAATGGTAGTTGTCTAGGCTTGGGAGCGGTGTGTGGAAGGAGATGGAGAAGGACTGATAGTGGATATGGGGTTTCTTTTTGGGGGTGATAAAAATGTTTTATACTTAGATTGTGATGAAGGATGTGCAGCATTGTGGATATACTGAAAAGCACTTAATTGTATATTTAAATGGGTGAATTGTGTGGCTAAGTGCATTATATTTTAATAAAGCTGTCATATATATTATATGTATATTGAGATTATATCTCAATAAAGTTGACATGTACATATAAAAAATGTTCTTCAAGTTGAAGTTTCCTAAACTCTGTATTATGTTTCAAAGTGTTTTTCTAAAGTTTATGAAAGTGAGTAGTAACCATCATCCTTTCTACCCTCTTTTTCCTTTCCGTCCATTCCACCCTCCTTTCCTTCCTTCCTTCCTTCCTTCCTTCCTTCCTTCCTTCCTTCCTTCCTTCCTTCCTTCCTTCCTTCCTTCCTTCCTTCCTTCCTTCCTTCCTTCCTTCCTTCCTTCCTTCCTTCCTTCCTTCCTTCCTTCCTTCCTTCCTCCCTTCCTCCCTTCTTCTCTGCCTTCTGCCTTCTGTCAGCCTGTCTTCAGTAAACCACACTTTAATTACCATATTTAAGGCATTTTGATAGGTGCTAAGGAAGAAAAATAAAGACCAATTTTGGATTCCATGAAGATTTTCACCTTGAGTGTCTTGAACTTTTCTTCAAAGAAATAAAAATGATTTGTTCTCTTTATGTATGTGTGTATTATATGCATGTGCATGCACACATTGTGTGTATGTGAGTATATGTGTGCCCATATATACATATGTACAAGTGATGCATGTATGTAGATACATTTTCTTATTACAATTAATTCTGACACAGTATATTAATTCTGGAACATTAACTAAGCCAAAGAGAAATTAAAAATCACCAATGGTTCTATTCATATCCAGGCTACACACAGCTAAAATAGCAGTATATTTCCTTTTAGTATTCCATTATTTTAAATCTCTGTTTTTAGTTGATGTTTTGGCTTAAGCATTTCTCGGTCCTTCTTAACCAAATTGCCAACTCTTAAACAGAAAGTTTTCAAAAGGGATTAAAATTTTCTTCTGCAGCTGCAGCCTGGCCACAGAGCTCCCAGGATATAAATCTCTCCGTGGGCAAGTCCCTTGAGAAGAAATGGTCCCTTCATTTTATGATGGACCCTACAAATATTAAAAGGCAAGGGCTGTGTTTTCTCTCTCAAGCACTTTTCAATTTAGAAAGTGTGTAAGGGTGCCTCATGAAGAACTCAGGGGAGACATTTCAGAGCATTCCATGGCCACCAGAATAATACTAAAGCTTTGAAAATCACCTCTCTCCATAGGAAGTGACTCATCTTTCTCCTACAGATGCACCTGGGGACTTTCACAGGAGGAACGGCTCTATCTTGTGCCTGATACAAAATAGCATTGAAAGTTTTTGAGTTGGCAGGACATAGTGAGTCTATACATAATACCCTTGGAAGAAGGACTTTTCTCTATCCTTTGAGCTGGTGACCATTCTTCAGCTTTTTGCCCCATTTTAGCTCAGTCACATAATCTTTCTTTTCTTTTTTGGTTGAGGGGAGTGTGCCAGATCACTTTAGAGAGGAAATGCAGTCTCTTAGAGGTTGCTTTTCTGCCGTGGTTGGAGCATCTTCCTGTGGGTAGGGGAGGCTGTCCAAACCACCTGACTAGCGCCCTGCACTTTCATTTCTGCACGAAACACAGCAAATTATGTAACCACGCTTGACAACTGGGATCCATTTCCTTCTCCCTTAAAACAGCTCTGCTTTCCTACAACGATGTAACTGCAGTCTTCAGGAGACGTGTACTCTGACCACAGCTCTCAGACTGAGCCTGTGTCCAAGGGGGATTTCCCTCCTCTCACTGGTGATTATGGGGACAAGAATGGATGGGACCCACTCTGACCAAAAGGATATGAGACCATGTCTGTCGAGAAATTTCAGAGGAATTATTTTTTTCTTAAGAGATAATGACAGGGACGGTGCACCAGTAGCTAAGTGGCAGAATTCTTGCCTGCTGTACCAGAGACCTGTGTTCGATTCCCAGAGCCTGCCCGTGTCAAAAAAAAAAAAAAAGACAATGACAGAAAGAGAGAGACAACTTTACCTTTTTCCTCTGGATGTTTTTGGGTCTAAATACCATCTTAAGCCTGATGCAGCCTCAGAAACACCAGCCAGAGGATGGAACTACAGGAGACCTCAGAGCTGATAGAGAGGCAAATAACCTGCTCTTTTGACTATATGTGGAATCAACAAACTTTCCCCACATGTGGACCATTGTCATTTAAACCACATTGAATTAGGGTTTCTTTTATTTACAGCAAAAATTACCCCAACTCACCAACACCTTTTCTTTTTCTTTACCTTTTGACTTTTATTTTCAGTCAGTCAATGACATTTTCCTATTGTAAGCTGATCCCTCAGCTAGGTTTATAGAAAGCTACACAAGTCATACAACGCAGATTGATATTTTTTATTTTATTTATTTTGAATAATTGGCCGTCTCATCATAAAAGCAGCAGAAAACACACCTGCAAAACACAAAAATACATATTCCTAAAACAAATGCAAATGATCTTGTATCTTTTACCCTCTTGTTTATATAAGCTAATATAAATGTAAAACAAAATGCTTTAAGTTTCTGACACCATACAAGTGCAACCTAAAAAGAAACCCTAAGTAGAAAGAACTCAGCAACTTCTAGTTCTATATATGTAAACTCTTGCTTGTTAAGATTCTGTGTGTATGGAGAACTGATGGTGAGTGAACAAGTGATGTTTGTATTTATGGTCTGCCATATTTCCCCCTTCTCTAAACTCCTCATATCTTCCTCCCTGAAACAAGTGTAATGACATTGAAAGAAGAAATAATGCTTATTCATCTTTGAAACAACAATGCCCAAGAGAGTTTAGTACATAGAAAATTCCCAATAAAGATATGTTGGCTAAATAGATGAACAAATAGATAAATAAATGAATGAATAGAGTAACAAATGAATAATCACATATTACATTTATTTCTCATATATTATGATTTAACATTTATTTGATTATGACATTTTCTCCCATCATTTTTTGTAGCTAACTTATGGATCACCAATAGATTGAAAGTTCTTTAGGGTGGGGAAAATTTTGTACTTAATCTTTATCACTCAGAATACTTATCAAATTCCTACTGAATCTTAAATAATTTCAGCAAATGGTAGTTCTTATTGATTGGAAACTTTAAGAGAGCTGATACTTTTATAGCCGTTAGTTTTACTAGGATCTGGCCTGTTGCCATGTCTATTTATTCAAAGGATATTTATTGTGCACTTACTTTATGCCAAGTACTGTGCTAGCTTCTGGAGATCCAATGAATATGCTAAGCAGAAAATGTCCTTTTTCTCAAGGAAATTATAAGCACGTGCAGGCTAACAGAAAATAGAAAAAGAATCAAATAAGCAAAAAGGATAATTCCAGATCCTTTGGTTTGTAGTTCCTGGCTGATATAATAGTAAAATCAAGGGCATGGCCAGGACAAGTGAGTGGCGAGGAGGGTGAAGGAATACAACGTTGTAGCTTGGAAAGGAGTCAAAGGACAGGAATGAGGAGATAAGACATATGGATGTGGACATCACCAGTAATGACAAGAAGAAAGGTTGGGACAAAGATAATAAGCCAAGCTATAAGAACTTCAGTGAATTACAGGAGTCGTCACTGCTTTGTAGATGACAGAAACCAAGTGGCTTAGGGTATGGGATAGCCTGGTGACGTGAGTTTCAAAAGAGCTAGTGTGACTGAAGAAAAAGTGTGAAAGAATTGTTCGGAAGTAGCAATGAGGAACAAATCAACCACCTACTCCAAACCTCTGCTCTGTGTCCTTTGAGAGAAGAAAAGATTTCCCACTTGAGTGCTCTGCAGAGGAAGGACCACTGTCAGTTAAGAACTTCCATTGAGGACAAGAGGAAAGGAGGGCATTTTAGGAGATGTTGGAATATTGGAGTGTAAGGCATTGAAAAACCATGAACCCCTGACGGTACACCAGAAGAAGGTGGAAGCAGGCAGAAGTAGGCTAGAGTGGATGATAATGCTGGGCTTGCATGGGGGATGGGTGTCCTGGTGAGACAAGATGACATGGAGCATGTGGGATTCTGACGGTGACCAAGGACAACAAGGGAGGGAGGCAAGATGGCTTAATTCTGAGCATAGCACCTTAGAGGGAGGATGACTATTAGTTAAAGCTCGAAGACTTGGGGAGACCGGGCAACTGATTCAAATTTTATATTCCCAACTATAACTCCATCTAAATAAAATTTATCTCCATTTTGTTGAGCAGAAAGGTGGTGTGGGAAAAAGACTGCTAATGCAAGAGGAATGAGAAGGTGGCATCCAATTCCAGTTTTTGTACTTAGCAGCTCTATGCTCTTAGTTACATCATCTAAATTCTTTGGGGTCTCAATTTCCTCCCCTGTAAAATGAGCAAGTTCCTCACCTGTAAAAGATCCCATAATCTATTATTACTGAGAAGAAAAACTGAGAAAATCAATGACCCCCACTAATTATAAACTAGATTATCTTCCTTGAATTTATTTGTTACTGTTGTTTTTCTGGAAAGCAAACATACACTTATTTATGAGCTTTTGTTCTATAGTTAGAAAAACCTGTATTTTTATCCCAAGTCTACAAATGCTAGTTATGTGACCTAATACTCCAACTCTTCTCTAACCCATAATTTTCTCATTTGGAAACTAAAATAGCAGTAACAATCTCAAGGAGCTACTGTGAAAATTAAATTGCCTAATGCCTGACAAATAGTAAACACGTAACACATGTTAGCTGTTTATTATTAAATGTGATTAAAGTCCTTGATTCCATTCATTTGAGTATCGGAAATATATGTAATTTTCTCTCTGCTTTAATAATTTCAGATTCTAATATCCCAGCCTAATGCCAATTGGGTCCATGTCTTCTGGTACTTATGATCTAATGAGGTAAATAGCTTGAAGGAAGGAGAAGTGAGAAGTAGTAAGAATGACATTTATGTCCGAAAAATCAGAGAAAAAATGCTTTTCAGAAATATGTAACCCTAATGAATGAACCTCAGTTTGTTTGCTTGCTTGCTTGCTGTTTGGCCTTTACTTTGTCAAGTTAGTCACATTAATTAGAAATATGAAAAATTCATTGGTTCGCCAAACTGATTTTTAAAATATTTTCTAAATTTCAGAAATAAACTTCCTCATGCCATATTCTAGAAACATCCATGGGTCAAAATACAGTACACCTTTTATAACTTGTGTCCGTGATAGTGGAACAAAAGTGGAACACTTTCAGATTAGAATATGCGGCTACGCTTCATCATTGCCCACATCAGTCAAACTGGGATCGCCGTATTTGAGTGTCCTCACACTGTTTATTCATCAGTGTCACAGAGACAGTGACGATGGTGGTGAATGTTATCAAAGCTGAGAAGTCTTGAGAGAAAAACAAAATCAAACCAAACACATATCATAACATGACCAACCATATACCCTTGTATAAAACACTGATAAACCATCTCACTCAGTCTCTTCTTCTTTCTGTCTCTTTTCTCTCTTTTACTACTCAATCCCTCTCTCTTTCTCTCTCTCTGCTCATTGTTTCATTTGTTAAGTAAATATACTTTTGGTGCGTTCTGTTATAGTCATATTGTTGTAAATATAGCAGACATGATTTTTTTTTACCTTTCTTGGTATATATTAATGAGGGAACGTGACAGATTTTAGGAGATGGATTATTTTGGGGGAAGGGAGTTGTATGTGTGCATGTGGGAGAGGGAGAGAGAGGGAGAGAGGTGACTGGATTGAAAATTAAGAGAACTTGGTTACTCATCCCTACTCTGTTGCTAAGTAGTTACCTGAATTGGGGCAACTCTACTATGTCTTATTAATTTCCTAACCAATAGAAGAAAGGGGTTGGACTTGATGATCTATAAGTCCCTTTGGAGTTTCTCACATTCTCTGAATCTCTGGTTATTGCTATTTCTGGGGTAATGCCACTAATATATTCCTAAAGTAGGCACTATGCTTCTACCTTTATGCTCTTGCCTCTCGGGAGCAAAGTGATCGTCCATATCCATAAAATGAAGAGGAAGTCTGAGAAGCAAGGGGTAGCCAAAAACAGCCCCTTGAAGCCTCAGCATCTTCAGCCTATCTTTAAGGTCACATTTAAACCAAACAAAAAACAAACATGGTGATTCTCCTCTGATGAATGGAATTGACATGTGGCACATGGATGGGTGTGGGTGGCAGGCAGACACGGTCAATATGCTTTGAAACATTAATGAATGTAATTTTGGAAATAATATTCTTAAGTGTAGTTACATGCACCAAGATTTTTCAATACCTAATCAATGGCTAAACCATTTGAAATAAAAGGTAAAATGAGGGAGGGATACTGAAGAAATGTATAAACATTATTGGGATACTATTATTTCATTAATAAACTGATACTGTGATTTTTTTTCTTTTCAACACTCATTCTATTTTTGTGTTTATATACATGTACAGGTGTGTGTTTTTGTGTGAATACACATTCCTTAGTCTTTAAAAAGCTTCTTCAAACTTAAAATAGCGGTATATGGCTATCTAGGCTTTTAGGAATGAGTATGGCAGGATTATGCTTCCAGGTTTGCTGTATATTCCAAAATCATCTGTGCTTCTGGTGATACACACGGCCAGCAGTGGATGGGGGACCCAAAAGACAATAAAAACCTAACAATAATTTCTAACATTGCTGACTGTGGACCTGATTTTATTAAATTAAAAAATAAATAAATAAATAAGGGCGGACAACAGTGGCTCAGTGGCAGAGTTCTCTCCTGTCATGCTCGAGACCTGAGTTCGATTCCCAGTGTCTGCCCATGGAAAAAAAAACAAAAAACAATCACTAAATACAATTCATCATTAATGCTTTCTAAGCCTAGACTTAGAAAGTGGTTGCCTAGACTGATGCTTGATGTAAGGACCATACAACTGGGGAGCTTTTAAAAATGCAGACTCTGATATAGTAAGTATGGGGTGGGACCCAGGATTTTGCATTTTTAACCAGCCACCAGGTGATGCTCAGACTGCTGATATATAGGATGCACTTTGAATAATAAAGAGCCTATAGATCCTGTTTGTAGGAGGGACTGTGTTGTAACTTTTTTAACGCTAAGAAAATGCATTTTTTTTTTAAAATGGGAGTCTGTTCATTTGTTCCAGTATCTCAGAAACTTTACAGAAAGGAATTTCAAACTCTAACCTGAGGTCTTCAACCTATAATCAGTCACATTTCTTCCCATGCCTTTCTCTAAGAAGAATGGTTGGTTTTCTTTATCTACATATTTTAATTTAAGAACCAAGCTGCAGTACTGTCAAACCTCTCTGCCTATTATGTTCACATACAGTCAAGCCTTCTTTTTGTTTGAGTTCAACACACTTTCTGAATAAATTTGGAGGTATTTCTTGAATATCTTCTTCTTCCAATTTCCGAGATTGTTTGGTCTTCACCGTTTATCTCTCACCTGACTTGCATGCAGGCATTCCGCTACTACTGTAATCCCCTGTTGGACAGTAACATGCATAAGCAGCCCCCAAGCAGCTTCCATTTAGGGACATCAGCATAGGAGGGTATGGGGCTTCACTTATTTATTAAGAGCACTGGGAAAATGTCAGCATGGGAATGCACTGTGGGAACATTCTCCAGATGTTGAGAAGTCTGGCTTAGTTTGGGAGCCGCCTGTGACTCTTCTTTTCTAATGTAACCATAGCACCTGAAGGGGATCTTGAGTCCCCACGCATGAAAGATGCAAAGAAATGGTGAATTGAAAGGCCCCTGTGGGTCCAAGTATAAGTTGACTGACTGACTGTGACGGTGACATTCATTTCCTGCCTGCTGCCAGTGCTGAAATTACAGTTATACAGCAGAGCAGAAATTAATTGCTTCAGGGAAAAGGTCCCTGCGCTAATTGTCACGTTAAAGTTCACATCCCATTAACGCATCTAGCTCAAGTTCATCCAAGCAGCTGGGCTCAGAGGAGCCAGGGTCTCTCAGGTCTGTACATAATGACTCTTCTCCAGAGAAACTTTCTGCTTCTATTTAGACTGGAATGGGAAAACATTTCACTTGAACTGTAGCTTGAAAACCTCAGCAGGCCTAGGAAACCTGGGGAGAGAGGAAACTTGATTTTGCCAGAGGAGGCAAGGTTTGAGCCGGATCTTATAATAGAGAGCCAAAGCGCCAGGTGTTGTGTCTGATAAAAGATGGTTCTGAGTCACATGTCCAGTGCACAATGGTATTGATGAGGAAACTCTCCACTTAACAAAGAAACAATGGGAAACCCAACATTGATTGGTTTGTGTGGTTGTTAAAAGGCTTGAGATCAGGAAGCTGCTGATAATAGTATTAACCTGGAGTTAACAGAGAAACACAAATTTATTTTATCACCTTTTAGTATTTCTACATTATTTGCAGTTTACATCTTTCCTTCTTTCCTTTCATAGTAAATTTACAAGGCAAATATGGGGTGTAAAAAAGCTTCCAGATATCTGGTGCTAATTATGAACCTAAATTAATCATTCATTTGTCTGTGTGAACACAGATAAGTCATGCAATCTCTTTGAGTCTCAGTGTCCCCATTGGTGGAACAATATTATTCATCTCACAGCTTTCATAATTATTAATGGTTTTAGTGTCAAATGAGCCATTATATGTAAAAGAATTTTAAGACCATGCATATGATAAGCATTCAACAATTTGGGAACTCAGTTCAAATGTTACCAGTACTCATCGCTTCTCGGCCTTTTGGCTAAGATCAAGTGTAGTATCTGTTCTTATCAGTTTAATATCTGATACGTCCTCTATCCGAGGACAATATATTAAATGGATTTTTGGAATTAGGAGATGGAATAGGAGCTTGCTCCATCCACTCCATGCATCGACTTGGTATTGCAGTACTTCCAGGAACGGTGCACCCCCACCTCGGGGGAATAATAAGTGTATTAAAAAATTAGACCTAATGTTCTCTGAAGCTTTCACCCACTTCTGCATAACTTCAAAATTAAATATTACTTTTCAAATAATGAAAAAAAAAATGTTACCAGTAGTCATTAATTTCCTCTGGTTGTTTCTTTTCTGATGTTAGTGTCCTGCTTGAGGTTTTTTGGGTTTTGTCCTGTATATGAGCTTTGACTACCAAGTGAGAGCACCAAGTCTTCGAGGAATGGTATTATATCCTCTGACAGCTTAGAATTCCCCTATGGACCCAGGTAATACCATTCTGTTCAATTCAGTTTACATTTAATGAGTTCCAACCAGTTGCTAGGCATTATTCTGGTGACATGAAGTGCCCAACAGTGAACAGAATGTAACAGCTGCCCCAAGGAAGTTTAGTATTTATTATAGGACTACCTATTACAAAGAAGATGGGGACAAATACCATAGTAAATATGGGATTAAGGTCAAATGGGAGTAAATAGGTGGGACAAATTAACTTATTTTCAGAGGATAGGGGAAGTCTTTTAGAAGAAGTAAAATTTGGCTATATCAAAAATAGCCAAACTGACCCCAAGTATTGTGTTCTGAGTTTCTACATCAACACATTATGGAAAGAGTCTTGGCTACTCAACCCACCCTCCTGCTTCCAGACAAGGCATTCAATCATCCAAGACAAGTAGGTGTCATTTGCTTTTACATTTCCTTGCAACTTCTCACCCTTTGGTATACTTTAAGAGCAATGCTCTCATCTTTCAATGGAAGGATAATACCTTTTATAACTCTTCATGTTGCAGATGAAAATCAGCTTTTTTTTTCTCTGTGATGTAACTAATCACAACTCTCTTTGGCCTTTCCTTTTTTAAAATGCATTTAATTTTTTTATTTTTGTGTGTCTCCCCTAAAATCCTCTCAAACCCTCCAACTCTCCTCTATGTTGAGGCAAACAGAACTGAACCTAGGAGCACTGGGGAGGCTTACCCAAGATTTAGAACAGAAAAGCTGATTACCTTCAGCTCCACAGCACTCAATGCCTACCCAATGGCCCATTCCAACACAGTAAGACACAAGCTGCCTTACCAAGGGTATGACACTACAGTCTCCATACAGTTGGCTTAAATTCCAAGTTACCTCATTTGAGGAAGTGAAGGAATTGGGGTTGACACATGAGGTTAAAGAAAAAGAAAACTGGCTTCTAAAGCAGCCTATAGGTCCCCCAGATTGTGTTTGAATGGGTGATCTTGCCTTTTGGCTGGATTGCCCCTCAGCTGGTTATGTGGCATTTGGCTCTCTGCTCAGAGCAAGCTGAGAAGCAGATAAGGCACTCTGCTTGTTTTCTGCAGTATTTTTGCCTCCTGGGTTAAATTTGTTTAACCTTTGCAATAAAGCAATAGGATATTCAAACATCTCCTAATGAGACCCTTCAACTTTGGTCTTTGAGGTTTTGTTCACCTGAGCAGTTTTCCTTAATCCTGTAAGAAAACAACTGTTCAATTTAATACTATCTTTGTACTTATTAGAAAACTGAGAACCAAAACTGCCAGTCAGCTGTGATTTTGTTAGTGCTTTAGCCACATGAAAGAACAGACACATTATAGCACCGTCTCAGCTGGGTTATAGTCTGGTTTTATACCATTGACGGTATCAACAGCCTCTCGTAGTCTTTGAAAAGAACTATTTCCTGAATGTGCAGAGGGAAGTGGAGGGTTATTTTCTCTGTTTATAAGTAATATACACCTTATTTATCATGATGGTTACAGGAATGGGAAAATCAAAGACCCCAAAATAAATCTATTTCTAAATAACTATCTAGGATCATAGCCATAATGGCTATTTCTAGGGTAAAGGCTAAGGGTAAAAAAATTCTCCTAGATGTGTGGAAAATGCCATGGATGGAGAATCAAGGTACCTGCTACCAATTAGTCTATGAAGTCTAGTTGGGTCACATCATCCATTTGGGTCTTAATTTTACTTCTACGAGAAACGTTCATAATTTCTCTTCTCCCAAACTCTCAAGGATATTGAGAACATTCAAAAAAATGTGGAAAATCCTTGAATGTAAATTCTGTTCTGTTTGTACTTTAGCTTCCAATTTGCTCTTTGTAGTGAATCAAACTCACGTCTTCCCTCATCACCTTCTCTACACTCACCTAAAGGTGCTTTAAGATTGAGGATATCAGGTATGTTTGGAGGCAGAATGGAGGTTAGAAAATCACTGGGCTGATGATTACAGATGGGGAAAAGGATCCTGGACCCAGGGAGAGGGCAGGCTAGGTATTGCCCCTTCTTAGGGGTGCCATATCCTTAACGAAGAGGGGATTTGCATGGACAAAGGTCCGTAAACCACATGGATTTTGAAATATCTAAAAGGGTTCATTTGAAGGGACTAAGATGAGTATAACTGCAAAATATACCCAAAGCACTATTCCTGGCCTTTATTTTGATCCATATTTAGAGCAGATAGGGCCTAATCAGTAGCAGGAGAACCTATCTGTGACTCAACGTCTTCATTGACCAATTGATAATAAACCTATCTTCCTTCTTTGGTTTTGTGAGGATTGAAAAGTGCCCAGCATATGTTCTGGCACAACTAGGAAGTTCTGAATGATGGTCCACTTCTCCTTTTGCAATCTTTATGACAAGTCGGTACCTGGTGGGTACCATGCTAGTGAGAGCAGTTGTTATCACTGCATCTGTGAAAGTTAGAGAAAATGTAATTTGTATGTAATAAAATGATAGCTTACTACATACTAAAGAAGCAGGAATTTTGAATTCTCTAAATCTGACTAGTATATTATTGAGAAACATATGGGAAGCCATACCTTTGGATTTTTTTGGTTGTTAATCATTTTTGTTCTTTGTAGTTTGTTTACTTCTTGTGTATTTTTCAAGCTGCTAAAATAAAGATAGTGTCAGCATTATTATTCCGAAAACTTTATTCTCAGCAATGGCAAATCTCTCCCAAGCATCTATTTAAATAGTCATCAGTTTCTCATGAAATGCTTGTGTGCTAAGTCTTCCTTAAATTATTTTTGGATGGGTTGATGTATAAGCAGTTAAAGGAAATTGATTACATCTTTCAGGCATAAATTCCTCCCATGTGTATGAGAAAAAAGAGAGAGTACTGAGCTGAACCTGCAGTCCCTGCCTTTACTGGCAAATGGGTGGGCATGAGGTGGGTTTCCACTGGTGACTACACTCCCAAATGAGTCTATTTTGGCAACATCTCATCCCCAGCTCAAGAATTTGAGCTCTCACAGATCTCACCTGCTGATTCACCCTCAACTCCTCAACCAGTCCAGTCTCTTCAGTCGGTCCTCTTTTGCTGATGTACAAGCTCTTAGGGCTTTAAATGTAGCACCTTCTGTTCTAGTTTGCTAGCTGCCAGAGTGCAATATACCAGAAGCAGAATGGCTTTTAAAAGGGGAATTTAATAAGTTGCTAGGTTATAGTTCTAAGATTGAGAAAATGTCCCAGTTAAAGCAAGTCTATATAAATGTCCAATCAAAGGTATCCAGGGAAAGATATCTTGGTTCAAGAAGACCGATGAAGTTCAATATCTCTCTCAAGTGAGAAGGCACATGGCGAACAGAGTCAGGATTTCTCTCTCATCTGGAAAGGCATGTGGTGAACACAGCATCATCTGCTAGCTTTCTCTCCTGGCTTCCCTTCATGAACTCCCCGGGAGACATTTTCCTTCTTCATTTCCAAAAGTTGCTGCCTGATAGACTCTGCTTCTTGTGGCTATGTTGTTCTGCTCTCTCTGAATCTCCTTCATTCTCCAAAATGTTTCCTCTTTTATAGGACTCCAGAAACTATCAAAACCCACCCAAATGGGTGGAGGCACGCCTCCACCTAATCCATTTTAACAACCACTCTTGATTAAATCACACCTCCAGGGAGATAATCTAATTACAGATTCAAACATACAATGCTGAATAGGGATTAGAAGAAATGGCTGCCTTTACAAAATGGGATTAGGATTAAAATATGGCTTTTCTAGGGTACATACCAGCATATCTTCAAACCAGCACATCTTCTGTGGGGCCTGAGAAATTGTTAATTATAAACAATCTGCTTAGATGGCCACCTTAAGTGCTTTAAGGTCTGAAATTCTGGGAAAGCCTGATAAAGTTATAACCCTATTATACAACATAAGCTATATACAGCATAGCTTATGTAGCCATAACATAGCACCTGTTACATAAACCAATGATGTAACATGTATCCAATCATGTATCCCACGAATGATGTCACCTGTTGACAAAGTGCCTCTTTTGTGTAATTTAGCATTATTAGGAACTATTGCTCTGTAAGCCTCATGATATGGGGAGAAAGAGATGAGAGTGGGAGAATGAGAGATGAGAGAGAGATAGAGAGCAGAGTAGAGAAGAGGGAATGATTGAAGATGACCATTCTACCAGGGAGTTCTGGTGCTTTCTTTCAACTTCCCACCAGACCAGAGCAAATGAACCTTAAGATATGAACCTGACACCTTCTCACATAATAGTAAGGGCCCTTTGATCAGGCAAAGTCTAAGGTCCCTGTCAACTCTCAGATAATAAATTATAGTGTAAATATCATGAGCACTCTCTTGGCACAGATGACTCTCAAACCCATTCACAAGATAATTAAGTAGGAAAGGAAAGAACAAGGATTCTGGCTTGGTTCAATCTTAATTGATTTTAATTTTGTTCCTGTCACATAACGATTGTGTGGTTTTGTGAAAATCAGTTAAGTTTTTGAAGATTTTTGAAGTCAAATCCAAGTTTTAACCCCTAACTTCTCTGTGACCTTATACAAACTCATTTAATTTTATGGACCCATTTTTTTCATTGTAAGATGGAGATAATGAAAATGCATTGGGTTTTTGAGAGGCACAAGGAAATAATTCCTTTAAAGTACTCACTTCAGTGCCTGACATTCAATAGATGGACACTATTATAATTATTATTTGTTACTAGAGTTGCATTTAGTCTGACTTTATGAAAGAATCAGACCGTTTTAGGGATGAGATCTATTAAAGAGAAACAAACAAAAGTCATAGTGAGGTGAAGAAAAGAAGGCATGGGAAAGTTGAGTGAAGTAAGCAAGTCTGATACATTTGGTGAAAGGTTCTGATGTTATGAAGAAGGGATTAAATTCTGGTGTACTTGGTGGGGAGTAGTACAACAAGACTTGAGGGGGCAAGGGGAGCAGATATGTTTAAAACAATAGGCAAAACAGATGCTTTTAATGTCTCTTACATTCCTAGTCTTAGTGGAATTGGGA
This sequence comes from Tamandua tetradactyla, assembly GCF_023851605.1. Lineage (NCBI taxonomy): Eukaryota > Metazoa > Chordata > Mammalia > Pilosa > Myrmecophagidae > Tamandua > Tamandua tetradactyla. Next base: position 8,881,549 of record NC_135334.1, on the reverse strand, counting down.
GAATTAATGAACTAATATCTATAAAGCACTTAGAGACTATCAAATGAAAGAACTATAGAAATTCCAAATAGGGTTATAACTTTATTAAACATTTTTTGAACATGATGCAGAATATATAAGTAGCTATACTTTCTGTCCGGTGGATTTAGAATCCATGTTCAATATGTTTTTATTAATCATCTTGAGGGTAGGGAGAATTCTAGATGAGCAATAGGTTTAACCTATCTCTGTTGAATTCAGATGGATATTGCATCTGGTCACCATGATTTCCTCCCTGAATTCTAGAACATAATTGTATTATTGTCATTATGTAATACCAGTGCTCATATTGACCTTAACAATAATACTAAAATCCAAAGAAAAATATGACAGACATTATACTAGTTGTTCCATGTATGTTAACATGTTTACAACAAATCCTGAAAGATAAGATTAATATCTCCATTATGAAGACTTGTAAATAGGGCTTATGGAAGTTATATAACATTTCACAGCTAGGGAATAATGTATCTGACCATAAAGTCAAGCAGAAACTAACCCTTGGCTAATCTGTTTTTCATCACCGTTTAAGAGATTTTGGATATCTGGGCATATAAGAGCGATAGGATTCTAATCTCTGTCTTAAGCTAAAAGTTCCTAATATAGGGTCCGTTGACCTTTGCCAAAGTGTCCATGAAACTCTATGAAATTCTTTGCAAGACTGCAATTCTATTGCATTTTTCTTGAGTAGATCTAAAAACTTCATCAGATTCTTGAAGGAGCTCATAACCCATATAAGGTAAGAATAGCTATGCCCACCTTGGACTAACTCTACCTATGGGACAAGTCCAGAAATAAGCTTATCTTGAGCCAAGTTCTTAACTACTAATCTCAAATATCAAGGCAATCAGGAATGTGTTTGTGTGGCACTGGGGATGGGAGAGGCAGGGCAAAATCAAGGGTCTTTCTTTCTAACAGCTTTCCTTAATTAACTCCAGTATTCCCTGTATTCAGTTCTCTCTTGTGAGCCAGAGAAATTCCTTAAACTACAGGGTTTGTCCCCAATCTAGTCCCAGAACCATTTCAACCACCATCTCTTCTGTTACATGGTCTCTGACTCTCTTAGAAGAGTTAGTTGCACTCTCAATGTGTGTATCTCAGCATAAACCCTATTCAAGACATATTGCATTGTAAGTATTTGTTTGTCTGTTCATCCCCTTCACCAAACTTTGCATTTTCCTAGGGAAAAACAAAGTCATAGTCTTCTTTGTTTTCCAAGTGTGTAGCATGATGCCTAGCACAGAGTTAGTACTTAAGAGAAGCCTAACATATATAAACAAGTGGTTTGATGGAAGAATGGACTGACAAATAAATATATTTTTTATAATCATTAAACGTAAGATTTTGAAACACGTGTATTAATACATAAGAACTCACTAATTTGAGACTAGGTTTCATACAGACTTATGTTAATGAAGTTGGTGATATGCATGTGAAGAGAATATCTGTTATACACGGATTGGTTCTTCTTTCATACAATTGGTGAGAACATGGCTTAGTTTAAAAGGGATGATATAATAAAGTACCACAGACTAGCTGGATTAAACAACAGAAATTATTGTCTGACAGTTCTGGACGCTAGAGGTACAAAATCAATGCATCAATAGGGCTATGCCTCACCCGAAGGTCACTGGGTTCTGATGATGGCTTGTTGGCAATTCATAATGCAATCTCTACCTCTATCACATAGCCATCACTCTTTCCCTGTCTCTGTCTTGCTAACAGCGTCAACAATTTCTGTTAATTACGATACCAGCCAAATTGGATTAAGGGCCCATCCTAATCCAGTCTAACCTCATTTTAACTAATAACATTTTCAAACATTCTCTCTTTATAGATATGTTCACACTCACAGGATTGGAGGTTAGGATTTGAACATGTCTTTTTGGGGCACACAATTCAATCCACAACAACGGATGATTTTATAGGGTAGAATTTTGCAAAGCATGTTGCTTTTCCATTTGGGTGGATAAATTCAAGTGATTGGAAACCTACAGTGTGCTGCAAAACTTATTTCAGCTTTACAGACCTCTGGAAAAGGCACGCTCTAACTGACTTTCCAGGTCCTGCTTTATGTAATTTGACTTAATAGAAAGTGAAAGCTTTCATGCTCACAAAAGCCTAATATTAGCATTTCAGTAAAATATTCGAATTGCCACCTACCCATATGGGCTACAGATCCTTGGAGGAGCCTAATAGGACAGGAGAATTCCTGCTATTTTAGAGTACCTTTGACAGTGAACAGCATAATAATCTTAAACAGTCTACCAGGCTTACATTTAGTGAAAATTCCTGGCTTGTTAGCCTGACTAATCTTTGAGTTATCTGTGTTTGAACAGAAAAGTCTGTTATCTCTTTTCCCAGCTATTCCTGTGGTGAGTGAAGGGACTTGACTCACTGCTGGAGCCAGTCCTGATGATATCATCCTCATCACCATGGGGACACTGTCTTTTTGCAAAGATGAACGTTAAGTCCACCCTAAAAAAATTCCAAGAGTTCTCTTGAAGTATGATCATAATTGTCCAATGTGGCTTAGTTATATGATGAGTGACATGATGATTATATGACGAGTGACATGAAGAATAAATATTTCTGAATTTCATGAAAACCCCTTAATTCTTCAACTTAAGAAAATTCTATCTTCAAATAAAGAGATAAAAGGAGTATATTTTATAGAGGCAACTTGGTATTTACCTAGTAGGATAATCTGTGCATTTTATACTTGCCTAGATTATACTAGTGTATTCTTCTGACCCTGAATCTGCTTTATTGTCTAACATCTCAGGGGAATGAGGACCCTAGAATAGAGAGTTGTTGCCAGGACCATTTTGCTATAATTCTCCCTGTTCCTTCAGCTTGTAAAACAGACTTATATATTTGCTACTCTTTGTTAAAACATACTGACTTCAAGAATGGGTGGTACAATCTTTTATCCATTTGTTCAGTGGGGATTATACTAGGAAAGTTATGAGATTTTCATCTAGGAAAAAGATACTTATGGCATGAAAGACAACAGTTCAGTTCATAAATGGACATGTTACATATCCTGTGGATCCAGTGGCCTCTTGAGGAAGCCCTGCCTGTGTCAACACTGAGACTACAAAGGGAATGGATTTTGTTCTTTGGGCATTAGTATGTCACTAAAATTTCATGCCTGTGGGGAGATTATTTTGTACTGCATTTCCTGTAATGTAAGAATCCAAGAACAAGCCCATGGGAACTTGCCAGTTTGTTTTGCATCCACAGAAATTCACTGGCTGGTGGCTTCAGAGTCAGTGAGACCCTGATGTAGCAGGTAGAGTCTTTTGAAGTGCTGAACCCTTGGTTCTACTGTGGAAGCTGAGGAAGGGAGGACACAGTGATTGGTTCCATGCCTTCTGGGGTTACAAGTCCTTGACCCTGAGGTGCAAGTACAAAACAAGGACGTCAGTTGAGAAGATAAATTCTTCATAAAGGACAACAGTTCATTCCCCTTTTATGCCTGGGTGCAACATACCCCCAAAAGCAGACTTACAGAAAGGCAATAATTTAACTAAAATGATGCAACTGGTGGGTGATAAAATTGTGATTTGAACCTCTTCTCCAAGGTCCATGCTAAAATATCTGCCTTTTTTTAGTAAAATGACTAGAAGCTTTTAAGAACTGTTTTTTCAATTTTATTTAGATACCATTCTAGTCTGTACAAAGCTTACTATATTTCCTTTACCAACCCCACCGTATGTTGTATTTTCATATTCACAAGGGGTAGTGCATCATCTCTGAAGCATAAGTTCATCATTTCTCTGCTAACATTAAAAGGAAACAGTAAAGACCAAAAATGTACATCCAACAAACCCAATCCTTAGAAAACCTTAACTCTGGTTTAACTCCAGCAATGAATCCAGTACAATTTTTTGCAATCAAATAAATTTGGGAAGCTTTTGAAATTTTGCACTTACTTGAAGATATTGGAGATTGAATTAAGAGGCTGTTTGACTCTCTGCTAGCTCAGAGATAAATCAGGGCTCAGAGAAGCTGCTGCCTTATGTTGGTAAAATAGTTTGGGCCATTTATCCACAGCCTGCCTTTTGATCTGTAACACAGAGGAAAGAACTCATGATTGACTTAGTCTCATTGATTGGGTGCTCGGGCACTTATTGGAGCTAGAATGCTGTGATTTTGCAGATACAGTTCAATACTCCATTCATAGAGTTGCTAAAGGTATCCTTCTGAAATAAAAACTTAATCGTTACCCACTCCCCTCTAATATCCGTCAGTGATTTCCTTTTTTACCCTGAATGATTCCAAATTCCTCAACTGGGCATTCAGGTTGGCCACAACCTAGCCCTAGTCTACTTCTTAAAACAATCTCCTACACTTTCTATCACATTTGCCCCTTAAAATGTTCTTCCATTGCAAATATGAGATCCTATAACTGACACTTCATTCTCTTGACTCCTCTGCTTACTAAGTAAGCTCCTCCAGGAAACCTTTCTCCTCCCTGTCTGCCTGAGATGGGTTTAGGGGCTTCTCTTATACTATTGTAGCATCTTACAGATGGCATTCATCACACTGAACTATGATCAGTGGATTTATTATCAAGTCTGCATGATGATGAGAGTTATTTGAAAAAAAAGGACTCTTTCCTCTTTAATTATATATTCCAAGTATCTAGCTTGGCATATTTAGTAATGCAGTGAATGGATACTAAACATTGTGTTTCAATATTTGAGATCAGGGATACAAAATGTTATGACTTAATGTACTTGTCAATCTTACCATTTTTTATCTTAATTTTTGAAACCTAAGTAAACTATGTGCCATGCAAAAGCTTACACATTTATTCTGGGCATATTTTGTGACTCTTCAAAACTGTAAGCTCCATGGGTGGCTCATGTCCTACACAGGCTGTATTCTCAGGTGCTGAGCTACGGCAAAGATGAAGGGGAATAAAAAAAAGGGGGGAGATGAGTATAGGTTCTAGAAGAAACCACGTAAAATGCAGAAGGTTTCTACTGTTGAGCTGATTGGTGGGGACAGATGTCTAAATCCAAAAACCAAATCAATGCCAATGCTAGTGTCAGTGAATATGAGAGGAACATACACTATTTATTAAAAAGATCTCTACGTAGGAAACCTCCACAAGTGGAAAATGAGCAGAATGTAGAAGTGTTCAGAAAAGTAATAGGCTTAGTGCATACTTTCCACCTCCCAAAATGAATTCACTTATTTTCCCCTACAAATGAGCTGCTCCTTGTTCTAGTTTGCTACTGCCAGAATGCAATATCCCAGAAATGGAATGGCTTTTAAAAAGAGGAATTTAATAAGTTGTTAGTGTGCAGTTCTAAGGCTGAGAAAATGTTCCAACTAAAACAAGTCTATAGAAATGTCCTAAATAAGGCATCCAGGGAGAGATACCTTGATTCAAGAAGGTAAATGAATTTCAGGGTTTCTTTCTCAAATAGAAAGGCATTTGGTGAACATGGTCACAGTTCCCCTCTCATCTGGAAGGGCATGTGGCGAACACAGCATCATCTGCTAGCTTTCTCTCCTGGTTTCCTATTTCATGAAGATACCCAGGAGGCATTTCCCTCATCTCCAAAGGTCACTGACTGGTGGACTCTCTGTTTTTCATGGCTATGTCGTTCTTCTCAGCTTTCTCCAAATCTCCTGGCTTTCTTTCTTGTTGTTCTCTAGCTTTTTCCAAAGTGCTTCTTCTTTTAAAGGATTCTAGTAAAACCAATCAAGACCCACCTGGAATGGGTGGAGACACGTCTCCACCTATCAAATTTAATACCCACACTGATTGAGTCACATCTCCATGGAGATAAGCTAATTAAAGTTTCCAACATACAGTACTGAATAAGGATTAGAAAAAACTGTTGCTCCCACAAGGCTGATTAGTGTTAAAACATGGCTTTTCTAGGGTACATAAACCTTTTCAAACCAGCACACTTATCCAGATTGGATGATGCCTATCGAGATATCCCCATCCTTTCAGTCACATAAAAATCTAAAACTTTGAGATTTTGAAGTTTTTCTGTACTCATTTATTTCCAAACATGAATCAGAAAAGTACAACATTAGATTGTCACCAATTCTTGAATATCTTAATGCTAAAATATATCCTATGTCTTCTCACAAGTTGAGAACCCCACAGACATCACTGTTGTTGCAGCCCTAATGACAAATCTCTGAATAAGCCTCCTGGCCAGAACCCTTTACTCATTCTGGTTCATCCCATATACTTGTCATATTAGGAAGACAATAGGTATTGGTGGAAAGAAAACTGGTTGGAGAATCATACAAACCTGGATTCAGAGTATGAATCTAGTATTTTGACCTTATGGCAATTATTTACCTTTGTGATAAATGCTAATAAGCTTTCTCATAAGATTATGTAGGAATAAAATGAAATTAACGAGTGAAATGCATCTGACACATAGTAGGTTACATATAAATTGTAGTCAACTTGTTGTAAAACAAACAAGCAACCTGTTCTCATCCCCCATTAAAATTTTCACTGCAAAAAATAAATTGCACTCTCTTTAGCCTGATATTCTGGGCCATGTAAGATTGAAACTCCACCAGCTTTTCCAGTTTTCAATTGCTCAATGATTATTTTAGGCACCTTATTCTCCAAGCTTATCAAATTATTTGTGAAATATTCCTTTAAATCTACAGCTTTGCTGACAAAGATCCCTCTACACAGAATGTATTCTCCTTAAATCATATTAAGAATTCTAACTGTTCTTCTAAGTCTATGTCCTTCTTTATTTATTCTTTTCGTAGCAGAGGTCAGGAGGGTAATTGCAGCCTTCTCAATCTAAACATCTCCATATATTCTTCCAATAAGAACATACGCTTAATAAAGATCGCAAATAAAACTACACACTATTCACATCTTCAACATTTTTAGGAGACAGAAAAATCAAGTTACCTATCCATAGATAAATGCACAGTAATTTACAAGACCCTCCCACAAGAATCACGAGCCTCTGGACATAAAGTGCAGGGAGAAGTGTGAGGTGTAAGACACAAGAAAGAAAAGAGCAGAGGGCAGTAGAGGACAAAGGGAATCACAGTCAGAAAGGAAAAGTACAACATTAAGTATCAGAAAGTAATATAGCCTGGAACTTGGTTGTTTAGAGAATTGGCTACAAGAAGTTACCCACATTGTTAGTCAAATCAGAGATGGTAGCTCACAGAAACATAGTTTCTGTGGGTAAAAGGATAAATAGAGAGAGAAAGGCAGCCCTTAGAATTGAAGCAGTGAGGTGTACAAAGAAGTAAGAGGGGAAAATTAAGGTTCCTAAAGAAGAAAAAGTGAGACAAGATATGCCAACACTTTCTTCACCAGCCCCACCCCAGATCATCTATCAAATTAACTGCACTCCATTTTATTAGCAGAACAGGACAGTCTTTAATTAGAAACCTATCTAAAGCAGGCCTGGGAACAGAAAAATCAAATCAACTCCATACAAAGTTACTATAACAATTAATTACGGAATATATGAATAAAAACCCATTTGCTGATGAACAGTCTCTTCCGAAGGCCAATCTCAAACCAAAAGAAAACTGTTGCAAAACAATACAAATGAAAATAGTGTGAAAAATGTTTCTGGATATTTTATAGAACATACATATATGCACATAATACACACACCTAGAATTGGAAATGCAAATCTTAGAAGATGAATAGACAACAAAAGGAGCAGATGAAATTAACATTTATAAGTTGTTTAAACTAAGGAAAAAAATGAAGAAAAGAGAGAATCATTTCATAAATGAAAAACAAATTGCAATGTAACCAATGGCGAATGTTTAATAGGACGCATTGAAGAAAGACATGAAAACAACCAGCAGATTGAAAATGAGATTAAGAAAGAAAAGGGGTCAGAGATAGAAAATAGTCAAATTAAAGACAGCCCCAAATAAATATAAATTGGAGTCCTTTAACAAGATAGAACAAAGTAAAGGGAAAATATTTAAAACTATAATCCAATGGATAAATTAAATTTATACTTTGAGGGGACCATTTCATAAGTGAGAAAGTTTACCCTAAGTAAATAACTGTGACACTATATCTTTAAAAAAATCTAAGCCCCAACTAAATCTAAAATATAAACTCTGAACCCCAATAATTTTAGAGACAAAGACAAAAGTCCACAAATTTCCCAGACAAAAAGGTCAAATCAATTATGAGAATTAAAAAAATTAGACATCACATCTTTCAAAAAAAACATACAAATAAGGCAAGAGTGAAGCAGCATTTTTAAGAAACTCAAAGAGAAAAATGTCTAGACTTATATTCATTCAACTGTCCTTCACATATCAAGGTTATAGGCAAACAGAGGCAAATATGCTTCCTAATGGTTCTACTAAAGTAAAAACTTCATCCTGACTAGGAAATCTTCAGTAAAAGAAGCAAAACCCAAGGTATTTTGCCTATGTAAGATACATATTAAATATAAAAAGATCCAAAAAAACTAAAAAGAAAGATATGGTAAATGTATATTAGCCAAGTAAATAAAAACAATAATAAATAACAAAGCAGAAGTTCTAATTCTGACATCAGACAAAAGTGGATTTAAGCCAACCATTAAACAGAAATTATATTGTAATGTTTAAAAACTACAATTTGGGGCAGTGCATGGTAGGTCAGTGGCAGAATTCTCGCCTGCCATGCCAGAGACCTGGGTTCAATTCCTGAAGCCTGCCTAAGCAAATAAAATAAAACAAAATAAAACCACAATTTGTCATGAGGATTTGATGTTTATATGAAGATTTCCACACCAAATCATAGAGATATCACCTACATAGAGAATACATTATAGAAATTATAAGTAGGAAAAGACATTAATAATAAAATACTTTAATGCATCGTTCTTAGAATATTACAGAGGAATGAAATATCATTAGGATACATGCAGAACATAATAGCATAGCAATAAGAATAAGAAGCTGCAGGCCATGGAGATGATCTGTATGTATCTTGTGCCAGGCACTGAGCATGAGACATGATCTGGACACATTACCACTTCCTAGGAGATACTGGAGCAGGAATGGGAGTGTTCTCTGCAACCAGGACAATCTCTGACCATCATAATATCTCTCACCATCTGTAAATCATTGAAAGTATTTAAAAGAAAAAAATGAACAGCCTTATCAAACCAAATGCTATCCACCTGTAGACAAAGAAACACTTTAGATTCAAAGATGCAAACAGGTTAAAAGAAACAAAGGTTAAGGAATATAATGCAAACATTTTTTAAAAAATAGCTGGAATAGCTACGTTCCTATTAGGCAAAATAGATTTTCAAACAAAAGTTGTTACTTGTTATAAGGAGAGATAGTTTATAATGATAAATGGCCAATTCAACAGGAAAAGGTAAGAACCATAAGTACATACACACAAAACAAGAGATACTCAAAATGCATGAAACTAAAACTGACTGCATTGAAAGGATACATAGAAAACTGAATGATAATCTCAACACTCTCCATAATTGAGAAAGTACCTAGACCGAAAATCAGAAAGGATAAATAAGACTTAGACAACATTTTAAACCAACTAGATTCAACAGGTAGCCAGGAAACACTCCACCCAACAACGGCAGAACGCATACTTTTTCAAGTACTCATAGATCATTCTCCAAAAAGAAATCATATGCCAGGCCATAACATAAGTATTAATACATTTTAAATGACTGAAATCATATAAAGTATGTTCTCTAAACACAATGGAGCTAGATTAGAAATCAATGACAGCAAGACATTTAAGAACTTCACAAATATTTGTAACTCAAACAATGCATTTCAAAACTACCCATTGGTCCTATAAGAAATTACAATGGAAATTAGAAAGTATTTTGATCATAATGAAAATACAAATACATTGTATTACATTTTTGGGATGCAGCTAAACTCTGCTTAGAGGGAAATTGATAACATTAAATGCCTTTATCAGAAAATAAGGTCTCATAACAATAATTTAAGCATTCATCTGAATATCTAGAAAAAGAACAGCAATCTAGATAAAAGACAAGAAGTAGGAAGGAAACAATAAAGATTAGAAAAGAAATAAATGGAATAGAAACAATTAAACACCAGAGAAAATCAATGAAACCAAAAGTTGGTTCTTTATAAATATCAATAAAGTTGGCAAACCCTTAGCTAGACTGCCCACAGTCTATGGGACGCATTTAAAATAATTATCAGAGAAAAATTAATATCCTAAAATATCAGTATTGAAAAAAGATGAATGGAAATAAATGCATGAATTAAATTTCTGACAACAGTGCTGGAAAAAGAATTTTAGAAAAAGGAAAATATAAGGAAGTAGATAAATTAAAAGCTGATGTTGATGAGATCAAAGGCTAAATAAAATGGAGAAGTATGCACAACTAATATATCAAAATCTTGATTCTTCAAAAAATTAACACTATAATAAAAACAAGAGAAACTAGCTAATTTAATCAAAATAAAGATTTCATAAATCTATAAATAAGGGTAAAATAACATTTGATATTAATGCAATCTAGAAACTATAAGGATGACTTTTACACTTCTATATAAATAAATGTTAAAATATAGATGAAATGGATAATTTTTTAGAAAAAAGTTGACCCATTATTTCCATAGACTAAACAGAGAAAATGTTAAGAAATTACTCTGCCAATATTCACTAAGCCCAGATGATTTCATAGGGGAATTGTATTAAATCTTTATGGATCACACAATCTTAATCATTTGTAAAGTGTTAAGGAGTATAGAAAATGAATGAAAACATCCAAATATTTTGTATGACTTCTTACATTGTTTCCTAAATCAATTAACATAGCATAAAACAAGAACATTATAGATTGATTTTACTCGTGAATATTAGTGAGAAATCCCAAATAAACTACTAATAAATAGATTCTATTAAGAAGTATACCTCCGGAGAAGATGGTGGCTTAGTAAAACGCGCGGATCTTATTTCCTCCTCCAGAACAGCTACTAGGGGAGTAGAAACGATACAGAACAGCTCCCAGAGCCACGACAGAGATCAAGAAGACAGCATACCCCATTCTGGAACAGCTGACTGGCTGGGAGAACCCGCTCCAGTGAGATCGCCAAGGGGCTTGGGCTTTCCTGGGCCGGGGCGGCAAGCGGCCGGAGTCCCTCCCTTCCTCCTTCCCAGGCCAGCTGGGAGAATTGGACAGCCGGTTCACTCAAGCTGCAGGGGCTGGCAACCCCCCATGCGCGGCCCCCCGGACCAACTGGGAGAATTGGATCGGAGATCACCAGGTCGCGGAGAACAGTGACCAGGGTCCCTTCCAAATACGTGGCTTCCTGGTACGGCTGGGAATGGTGCACTCTCCCGGGCTGCGGCGGCTGGCACCCTCCCGCCACGCTTGGCGCTCCGGGCCGGCTAGGAGATTCGGACGGGCGCTCACCCGGGCTGCGGCGGCTGGCGACCCTCCCCGCGTTCGGATCCCTGGGCCGGCTGGCACTCTTCCAAGCCGCTTCAGCTGGCGAACCTCCCTCACGGGAAGAGTTTTCCAAAGTTAAAGGACCCACAGCACCTTTTACTGGTGGGACCCGCAGACAAACGAGTGCCACGAGCGCCACCTACTGGGCAGGATAAGAAAAACAGAATCCAGAGGTTTCACAGAAAAATCTTTCAACCTGTTGGGTCCAACACCCAGGGAAATCTGGCTAAATGCCCAGACGCCAGCAGAAGATAACGGATCACGCTCAGAAAATTGAAAATATGGCCCAGTCAAAGGAACAAACCAATAGTTCAAATGAGATACAGGAGCTGAGACAACTAATGCTGAATATACGAACAGAAATGGAAAACCTCTTCAAAAACAAAATCGATAAATTGAGGGAAGACATGAAGAAGACATGGGCTGAACAAAAAGAAGAAATAGAAAAACTGAAAAAACAAATCACATAACTTATGGAAGTGAAGGATAAAGTAGAAAAGATGGAAAAAATAATGGATACCTACAATGATAGATTTAAAGAGACAGAAGATAGAATTAGTGATTTGGAGGATGGAACATCTGAATTCCAAAAAGAAACAGAAACTATAGGGAAAGGAATGGAAAAGTTTGAACAGGGGATCAGGGAACTGAAGGACAATATGAAGCACACAAATATACGTGTTGTGGGTGTCCCAGAAGGAGAAGAGAAAGGAAAAGGAGGAGAAAAACTAATGGAAGAAATTATCACTGAAAATTTCCCAACTCTTATGAAAGACCTAAAATTACAGATCCAAGAGTGCAGCGCACCCCAAAGAGAATAGACCCAAATAGGCGTTCTCCAAGACACTTACTAGTTAGAATGTCAGAGGTCAAAGAGAAAGAGAGGATCTTGAAAGCAGCAAGAGAAAAACAATCCATCACATACAAGGGAAACCCAATAAGACTATGTGTAGATTTCTCAGCAGAAACCATGGAAGCTAGAAGACAATGGGATGATATATTTAAATTACTAAAAAAGAAAACCTGCCAACCAAGACTTCTATATCCAGCAAAATTGTCCTTCAAAAATGAGTGAGAAATTAAAACATTCTCAGACAAAAAGTCACTGAGAGAATTTGTGATCAAGAGACCAGCTCTGTAAGAAATACTAAATGGAGCACTAGAGTTAGATATGAAAAGACAGAAGAGAGAGGTATGGAGAAGAGTGTAGAAAGAAGGAAAATCAGATATGATGTACATAATACAAAAGACAAAATGGTAGAGGAAAATGTTATTCAACAGTAATAACACTAAATGTTAATAGACTGAATTCCCCAATCAAAAGACGTAGACTGGCAGAATGGATTAAAAAACAGAATCCTTCTATATGCTGTCTACAGGAAACACAACTTAGACCCAAAGATAAACATAGGTTGAAAGTGAAAGGTTGGGAAAAGATATTTCATGCAAATAACAACCAGAAAAGAGCAGGAGTAGCTATACTAATATCCAACAAATTAGACTTCAAATGTAAAACAGTTAAAAGAGACAAAGAAGGACACTATCTACTAATAAAAGGAACAACTAAACAAGAAGACAAAACAATCATAAATATTTATGCACCAAACTGGAATGCCCCAAAATACGTGAGGAATACACTGAAAACACTGAAAAGGGAAATAGACACATATACCATAATAGTTGGAGACTTCAATTCACCACTCTCATCAATGGACAGAACATCTAGACAGAGGATCAATAAAGAAATAGAGAATCTGAATATTACTATAAATGAGCTAGACTTAACAGACATTTATAGGACATTACATCCCACAACAGCAGGATACACCTTTTTCTCAAGTGCTCATGGATCATTCTCAAAGATAGACCATATGCTGGGTCACAAAGAAAGTCTTAACAAATTTAAAAAGATTGAAATCATACACAACACTTTCTCGGATCATAAAGGAATGAAGTTGGAAATCAATAATAGGCGGAGTGCCAGAAAATTCACAAATACGTGGAGGCTCAACAACACACTCTTAAACAATGAGTGGGTCAAAGAAGAAATTGCAAGAGAAATTAGTAAATACCTAGAGGCGAATGAAAACGAAAACACACCATATCAAAACTTATGGGATGCAGCAAAGGCAGTGTTAAGAGGGAAATTTATTGCCCTAAATGCCTATATCAGAAAGAAGAAAAGGCAAAAATGCAGGAATTAACTGTCCACTTGGAAGAACTGGAGAAAGAACAGCAAACTAATCCCAAAGCAAGCAAAAGGAAAGAAATAACAAAGATTAGAGCAGAAATAAATGAAATTGAAAACATGAAAACAATAGAGAAAATCAATAAGACCAGAAGTTGGTTCTATGAGAAAATCAATAAGATTGATGGGCCCTTAGCAAGATTGACAAAAAGAAGAAGAGAGACGATGCAAATAAATAAGATCAGAAATGGAAGAGGAGACATAACTACTGACCTCACAGAAATAAAGGAGGTAATAACAGGATACTATGAACAACTTTACGCTAATAAATACAACAATTTAGATGAAATGGATGGGTTCCTGGAAAGACATGAACAACCAATTTTGACTCAAGAAGAAATAGATGACCTCAACAAATCAATCACAAGTAAAGAAATTGAATTAGTCATTCAAAAGCTTCCTAAAAAGAAAAGTCCAAGACCAGACAGCTTCACATGTGAATTCTATCAAACATTCCAGAAAGAATTAGTACCAACTCTCCTCAAACTCTTCAAAAAAATTGAAGTGGAGGGAAAACTACCTAATTCAATCTATGAAGCCAACATCACCCGCATACCAAAACCAGGCAAAGATATTACAAAAAAAGAAAACTATAGACCAATCTCTCTAATGAATATAGATGCAAAAATCCTCAATAAAATTCTAGCAAATCGTATCCAACAACACATTAAAAGAATTATACATCATGACCAAGTAGGATTCATCCCAGGTATGCAAGGATGGTTCAACATAAGAAAATCAATTAATGTAATACACCATATCAACAAATCAAAGCAGAAAACTCACATGATCATCTCAATTGATGCAGAGAAGGCATTTGACAAGATTCAACATCCTTTCCTGTTGAAAACACTTCAAAAGATAGGAATACAAGGGAACTTCCTTAAAATGATAGAGGGAATATATGAAAAACCCACAGCTAATATCATCCTCAATGGGGAAAAATTGAAAACTTTCCCCCTAAGATCAGGAACAAGACAAGGATGTCCATTATCACCACGATTATTCAACATTGTGTTGGAGGTTCCAGCCAGAGCAATTAGACAAGAAGAAGAAATACAAGGCATCAAAATTGGAAAGGAAGAAGTAAAACTATCACTGTTTGCAGACGATATGATACTATACGTCAAAAACCCGGAAAAATCCACAACAAAACTACTAGAGCTAATAAATGAGTACAGCAAAGTAGCAGGTTACAAGATCAACATTCAAAAATCTGTAGCATTTCTATACACTAGTAATGAACAAGCGGAGCGGGAAATCAAGAAATGAATCCCATTTACAACTGCAACTAAAAGAATAAAATACCTAGGAATAAATTTAACTAAAGAGACAAAAAACCTATATAAAGAAAACTACAAAAAACTGCTAAAAGAAATCACAGAAGACCTAAATAGATGGAAGGGCATATCGTGTTCATGGATTGGAAGACTAAATATAGTTAAGATGTCAATCCTACCTAAATTGATTTACAGATTCAATGCAATACCAATCAAAATCCCAACAACTTATTTTTCAGAAATAGAAAAACCAATAGGCAAATTTATCTGGAAGGGCAGGGTGCCCCGAATTGCTAAAAACATCTTGAGGGAAAAAAATGAAGCTGGAGGTCTAGCGATGCCGGACTTTAAGGCATATTATGAAGCCACAGTGGTCAAAACAGCATGGTATTGGCATAAAGATAGATATATCGACCAATGGAATCGAATAGAGTGCTCAGATGTAGACCCTCTCATCTATGGACATTTGATCTTTGATAAGGCAGTCAAGCCAACTCACCTGGGACAGAACAGTCTCTTCAATAAATGGTGCCTAGAGAACTGGATATCCATATGCAAAAGAATGAAAGAAGACCCGTATCTCACACCCTATACAAAAGTTAACTCAAAATGGATCAAAGATCTAAACATTAGGTCTAAGACCACAAAGTAGTTAGAGGAAAATATAGGGAGATATCTTATGAAACTTACAATTGGAGGCGGTTTCATGGACCTTACACCTAAAGCAAGAGCACTGAAGAAGGAAATAAATAAATGGGAGCTCCTCAAAAGTGTTTAATTTTTGACGTGTTTAATTCTTGATGAAGTTCATCAAAGAACTTCATCAAGAAAGTAGAAAGACAGCCTACACAATGGGAGACAATATTTGGAAATGACATATCAGATAAAGGTCTAGTATCCAGAATTTATAAAGAGATTGTCCAACTCAACAACAAAAAGACAGCCAACCCAATTACAAAATGGGAAAAAGACTTGAACAGACACCTCTCAGAAGAGGAAATACAAATGGCCAAAAGGCACATGAAGAGATGCTCAATGTCCCTGGCCATTAGAGAAATGCAAATCAAAACCACAATGAGATATCATCTCACACCCACCAGAATGGCCATTATCAACAAAACAGAAAATGACAAGTGTTGGAGAGGATGCAGAGAAAGAGGCACACTTATCCACTGCTGGTGGGAATGTCAAATGGTACAACCACTGTGGAAGGCAGTTTGGCGGTTCCTCAAAAAGCTGAATATAGAATTGCCATACGACCCAGCAATACCATTGCTGGGAATATACTCAAAGGACTTAAGGGCAAAGACACAAACGGACATTTGCACACCAATGTTTATAGCAGCGTTATTTACAATTGCAAAGAGATGGAAACAGCCAAAATGTCCATCAACAGACGAGTGGCTAAACAAACTGTGGTATATACATACGATGGAATATTATGCAGCTTTAAGACAGGATAAACTTATGAAGCATGTAATAACATGGATGGACCTAGAGAACATTATGCTGAGTGAGTCTAGCCAAAAACTAAAGGACAAATACTGTATGGTCCCACTGATGTGAACCGACATTCGAGAATAAACTTGGAATATGTCATTGGTAACAGAGTCCAGCAGGGGTTAGAAACAGGGTAAGATAATGGGTAATTGGAGCTGAAAGGATACAGACTGTGCAACAGGACTAGATACAAAAACTCAAAAATGGACAGCACAATAATACCTAATTGTAAAGTAATCATGTTAAAACACTGAATGAAGCTGCATCTGAGCTATAGGTTTTTTTTGTTTGTTTGTTTTTGTCTGTCTGTTTGTTTGTTTGTCTTTTTTTGTTTTCTTTTCCTTTTCTTTTTTTTTACTATTATTATTTTTATTTTTTTCTCTATATTAACATTCTATATCTTTTTCTGTTGTTTTGCTAGTTCTTTTCCTAAATCGATGCAAATATACTAAGAAATGATGATCATGCATCTATGTGATGATGTTAAGAATTACTGATTGCATATGTAGAATGGAATGATTTCTAAATGTTGGGTTAATTTCTTTTCTTTTCTTTAATTAATAAAAAAAAAAGAAGAAGTATGCTATATTAAATTAAAATACACCATGACCAAATGGGGCTTATAATAAGATGCCTCAATATTAGAATATCTGTTAAGACAATTCTCCATATTATATGTGTAAGGAGAAAAATCATATGATTATCACCACAGATGCTGAAAAATCCTTTCAGAAAATTCAACACTTGTTCCTAACAAAAATATGCTGATGAAATTAGGAAAACACTAGAGCTATTCTCATTTAGGACAGGAAAAACCTGAAATATGGCCCACTACCTCCACAATTCTATAATATTTTACTGGAGTGTTTAGCCCATATTTTTATAAGAGAAAATAGGGACATAGAAATTGGGGGGGAATGTAGCAATCTCTACTTGCAGATGGCATGACAGAATCTTTGGAAAACCATCTCAAACAGTAAGAAAATTCAGCAAGGTAGCAAGATATGAAATGACTTTTCAAAAATATCACAAATTTTAAAATAAAAATGTAGAACATGTCATGCGGGAGAAAACCCCATTTATAGTAACAAAAATGAAAGATAAATTACTTAGGAATAATCAAGAACGTTAACAAATTATGCGAAGACACACCTGAAAGGCACAAAAGTAGATCTGAGCAAATGGAAAGACATCGCTCTCTTTTGGGCGGGTGCATGGTCCAGGAATTGAACATGACATCTCTCTTTATGTATCTTTTTTTTCCAGGTTATGATAACTCAAGATGTCATTTCTTTGTAAGACAATTTATAAACAATGTAATATCAGTTTTAAATCAAAGCTTTTTTAGAGCTGGACAATTTGATACTAAAGTTCACAGGAAAAAAATTAATTGCTGGGGAAGCAGAAAAAGAAGAGTTTGGAGGGGGATCTAACTCTATTGTATGATAAAACATATCACAAAGTCTGTATAATTAAAGCATGTGTTACTGACACATCAATCGATAGATCTAACAACTGAATAGAACAGAAAACCCAGAAAGAGCCTTAATGCATATCAAAGCCTATATATGATAAAAGTGGTATTTCAAATCACTGAATGGACTTTGTGATAAATGGGATTGAGACAACTTGAGAATCATCTGGATAAAGATGAAATTCAATCAAACTCTCACATCATACATAAGAAAAAATTCCAAATGGATTACATATCTAAATATAAGACAATGAACCATTACAAGTACTTGAAGAAAATGTGAGTGAATATTATACAACTTATAACACGGATGTAGGGAAAACTTTCCTACAATATTTCTAAATATGCATGCAACAGAGCAACAATTTGACAAAAAGGCAAAAACCAAACCATGTATGGTAAAAAAAAAAAAAAAAACAGAACAAGTAATCAAAAATGACAAGTGAGGAGAAAATATTTGTAACAGGTATCACATAAAAAGAGCAAATATCCCTGACATGTACAGATCTTTCAAAAATTGAAGAAAAATGACTCAAAATTGTAGAAAATACCTGACCAGACAATTCATAAATAAATGTGTTGTCATATATACAAACATGCCTTAGCTATAAAAATATATTCACTTACAATTTAAAAATTGAAAATTGAAACTGGAGAGAGAGAGCATTTCTCTGAGTCCTGAATTAGATCAGATAGAACTAAATCCAAAAAATAACAATATAATTTGATGGTGAGTTCATGGGAAAACTGACACTCTTGTACAATGCTGGTGGAAATGTAAATAGCATAAAATGCATCAAAGGAAATTTGTCAATATTTAACAAAAGTACAAATGCAATTCTGATTCTAGGAATTTACCATAAAAATGCACCTCTCACGACATTAACACACACACACATATATAGACATTCATTGCAATGTTACTTACAATTATGAAATAATGGAAAACTTCCTCAAACAGAGATTGATCGAATAAACTTCAGTGTATACAGACAATAATATATTTTGCTGCTGTAAAAAGAATGAGGAAGCATCCTACGTGCTAATAGAGAGTGATTTCAAGTTTGTATTGGTAAGTGACAAAAATGAATTGCCTATGTTTGCAAAAAGATAAATGGGAAAAACAAACCAGAAAACAGTGAAATTGGTTACCCACAAGCAGCAGGGATTACCAGAAACAGTCCAAGATAGAAACAAAAAGGGAGCAGTGATATTTCTCTAAATAAAACTTTGTGTATAGTTTAGACTTTTGGAAGCATTTTAATGTTATCTGCATATTCAAGAAACAAACCAGCAAGATAGGTGTTAAAGAAAAATCTACAACTAAATGCAAACAAAACCCACTGTATTTCAAATGACTGTCATAACCACTCTGAAAAGTGTCAATAAAGAACTAACCAAGTCCATTGTGAACATATTACTTTCATTACATACCCTTAGAATAGAAAGGTGGTAAAATGAAATGTAAACAGAACTTGAACCCCCTAATAGTTTGTGTTTTTTGAAGTGATATGGATGCAACAATTATAAAAATAATTTTACATCTATTTTAGAATAGAACAGATGAATTCGAATCCAGAGTTTTTACTGTCAAAGAAGGAAGGAAATATGGAATGTGGGGAGGAAAGGAATTATAGGGTTGAATAAGCTTGGAGTTGTGATATGGTTAGGGCCTTGGGCCTCATATTTTGAGAACCTTGCTTTGTTGAATATATATTCATTATATTCCTAATAAAGCTTAAACTGTATTCGTTCACTCAGATACCAAACATCCCCCCTTCTTTAGTATTCCTGACACATACCTAGGAGGAACATATATTTTATCTTCCATACTTGGGCTCTTTTAAGTTGTAAAAATATTTTCTCAGTTAAAACAGGTGTAAATGGGGTCTGACCCAGGCAAATTGGATTTATGTTCACCCTATACATACTTTGCAGTCTGCATGTGGTCCATTTTTTACTTTCCCCAACCCCCTTTAGGTCCTTTCATCTTGATAAATACATTGAGAAGAACCAATTGCAAACTTGAACTGGGTGCATCATATGATCCTGAAAATGGCCCTTTAAAAAAAAATTTCAGGGTCAGTAATGACAATAATCTAAAGTTATCCTGCAACTTGCTTCTTAAGATTATTTCAAATCTAGTGCCCACCATTGACTTATCAAACTAGATTTTTGCATTTGTAAATGTGTGGAATAAAACAGAGGCTATAGATTGCTGTAGGATTATACAAGGTAATATTTCATGAAGTAGCCAGCATAGTTCAATGCACTCAATAAATGGTTTTATTAATCTTATTGTGGTTGCTTTTGCTGTTATCATTTTTCTGTAGCACCAACCTCCAAGGTTGGTTTGAAAACACCTTTTAATTTTCATTAATAACCTATTACAGATCAGTCATCTATGAATTCATTTAAACCTCTTTAGGAGCTATAATTCCTGTTTTATTTCTTAAACTAATGAGTTCTGTAAACTTTATCACCTGCTAAGTAACATGGCATTTCATTTAGATTGCTTTAACTTAGCTCATCCAAACATCAGTGGGTATTTTACAGTTCTGGAGTGCCTGTATCTTGTATGTAAGTTTGTTTTCATCTAACGGACACCCTTGAACTTTTATAGCTGTCAATAATATCCTTTCACAGTCACCATGATTGGAGGCCAAATAAGTTTATTTGTACTCTTGCAATTAAATCTTATTTGAATCCAGAGATCTGAGACCTAGCCATAGCTTTGTGAGTGGGATGGAGGAAGCAGGTCATTTGCAGACAGAGCCTACGCTGTGGTCTTCTCAGTCATTTGCCTTTTAAATGGGGTTCTGACCGTCTGCACGCTTTTGATCAACAACTCGGACGACTTTAGAGAAAGCCACCCCTAATGTGGACTCGTAGCGCTACCATCTGCACGTCAACAGGTCAGTTTGGATCCTCTCCTTCAAATTTAAGGGAAATTTCCTAGAACGTTGCTTTTGTGTGTGCACCTCTTATATTTTGGCCCTGTCCAGGTTTCAGATCATCATTGTCCAGGAGATAGAATAGTAGGATCAATAACGCGTGCTTTCTAAATGAATATTAGCGTTTAGCATGGTGTTACCTGTCCCTTTATAAGGGACAGAGGAGGACCATGAGGTATGAGTTCTATTTTGGTAGATCAGAAGTCTGAATGAGTAGGCAGGCATAAGTCATTTAAAAATTAGGAAACAAGATACAGTGCATATACCAATTCAGAAAGAAAAGTAACATAAGGAAGAAACACATCAGTGTAACTCCCTAATATAGCACAAAGTCTTTGGCAAGAGGAGGCATCATATAGGAGAAAAATATTATATTTAATTTTGTCAAAAAATATACATTTATATATTGACAGCTTTGCCTGTACATATTTAAAAGCAATTAGCGCCAAAGATTTATAATTTAAACTCCCTGTCCCAACTCTCCTCAGCCAATTTCACACTACAAATAATTTTCACCTTGTAGAATTTCTTTTTTATTGCCTCAACATTTCAAAATAACTTTTAAAACTCAATGTCATTATTTTACGTTTTAGATAAGCTCAATCAACTTCTTGAAGTATTTAGAAGCTTCTTGCCAGGATTTTTGAAAATTGATGATAACATGCTTTGATATGGTTCTTTTATTTATTCATCATTACACATGTTATATGTTGAGCCCATTTAATCCAGAAATCCATTTAGCTCTGGGATTTTTCCTATATGTTTCTTTGTTTAACAATGTCCTCCCTCTGTTTTTTCTGTCATCTCTGCTACTTCTATGAGAAGGATATAGGGCCTCTAAGTATACTACAGTTTATCTTATTTTCATAGCTTTATTTTGCTTTTATGTTTTAGTTTGTTGAAAGATTTCCTTGGCTGTAGTCCCAAAACTAGAGTGATTTTTTTATTCCTTCTTTCATGTTTTAATTTCCAAGAGATATTTGTTCTCCTGATCTCCCTTTTCTGCAACATTTCTTTATTATTTCAAAGAATCAATATGTTGACTCTTTGCCCTCTGATGACATCAAAATTATATAAAGTATTCTTCTGATCTGGGCATTGCTTTCTATCCTTCAATTCACTTTTTTAGTATATATATGTTTTAGCATTTCAATTTGCTACAGCTGCAGAATGCCATATATCAGAAACAGGTTGGCTTTTACAAAGGGGATTTATTAGTTTACAAATTTACAGTTCTAAGGCCATGAACATGCCGAATTAAGGTATCGAGAGGAAGATACCTTCTCTCAGGAAAGGCTGTTGGCAACCAGGCTTGTTCTGCCACATAGGAAGGTGCAGGGCGACATCTGCTGGCCTCTCTCTCCAAAATGTCTCTGGAGTTTATTTCTTATCTTCTCTGAGCTCTCTCCAAAATGTCTCTGCCTTTTATCCACTCATAAAGGACTCCATCAAAGGGATTAGGACCCACCTTGTATGGGCTGGCTCACATCTCCATGGAAGCAATCTAAGCAAAAGTTTCCACCCTTAGTAGGTCTGCACCCACAGGGGTGGATTAACATAACGTAGGCTTTTCTGGGTTACATTACAGGTTCAAACCAGTGCAAATTTGCCTTTTATATTCATGTTTTCCCTCAAATAGTTGGTGTTTCTTCACTGGTGGTTAATGTTTAAGGAGTGGGTTACCGAAAGCTCTCTCCAGGTTCTCTGTGCCTTAGAGGAGCTACTTGACTTGATCTGGCTGGGCTGTTTTATCCTGGGACCCCTCACTCAGTATGGACAGGTCTTAGGTCAGTTTCTTGGAAAGATCTCTGATCTCCTATCAGAGCAGTGTAAGTCTTGCTACCAGCCTTCTCAGAACCTTGAGTAAGGAGCCTGGGATGTGGTGTGAAGCTGCTTACCATTCCATATGCAGACCATCAATCAATCCTTGTAAACAAGTGGTGTTTTCCAGTAAACACTCAGTTGAGGCTGACAGTCAAATATCCAGATCATTTGTTTCACCTTTTCTAGGGGCAAATTTCTAGTCTTCGGCCTAGTTGAGGAGGGGCAGTTTGCATTCAGTTCTGGGTGATGACGGGTATCTGGAAGTTAGGTACTGGAATAGGTTTCCACATAAAACAGAAGACACTCAATTCAATTTGAATTTCAGATAAATAATGCATATTTTCAGTATGACTTAAATTAAGATATTATTTATTGTTTATCTGAAAATTATAGTTAACTTGTGTTCTAGTTTGATAGTTACCGGAATGCAATATACCAGAAACAGAACAGCTTTTAAAAGGGGGAATTTAATAAGTTGCTAGTTTACAGTTCTAAGGCCAAAATAATGTCCCAATTAAAGCAAGTCTATAGAAATGTCCAATCAGAGGCATCCATGGAAAGATACCTTGGTTCAAGAAGGCTAATGAAGTTCAGAGTTTCTCTCTCAAGTGAGAAGGCACATGGTGAACACAGAGTTTCTCTTTCATATGCAAAGGCACATGGTAAACACAGTCAGGGTTCCTCTCTCATCCGAAAGGGCACATGGCCAACCATGGCATCATCTGCTAGCTTCTTCTCCTGGCTTCCTGTTTCATGAAGCTCCCCGGGAGACATTTTCCTTCTTCATCTCCAAAGGTTGCTGGCTGGTGGACTCTGCTTCTCGTGGCTGTGTCATTCTGCTCTGCTCTCTCTGAATCTCTCATTCTCCAAAATATTTCTTCTTTTATAAGACTTCAGAAACTAATCAAGACCCACCCAAATGTGTCGAGACTCGCCTCTTCTAATCCATTTTAGCAACCACTCTTGATTAAATCTCATCTCCAGGGAGATGACCTAATTACAGCTTCAAACATACAATACTGAATAGGGATTAGAACAACTGCCTTTACAAAATGGGATTAGGATTAAAACATGGCTTTTCTAGAGCACATACATCATTTCAAACCAGCACAACTTGGCAGTTTATATTTTAATTTGCTAAATAAACCTGATAACTCTAATATAGAATGGATATAGATTTTTAACTGCTACTCTTTTTAAGCCTGTCTGCATTTCTTCTTTTTCTGCTGTGGGGTTTAGAGATGTATGTTTCCCAGGAAAACAATCTTAACCCATTCCTGCGGGTGTGAATCCATTTTAAATAGACCATTTTGATGAGGTTACTTCAGTTAGGGTGTAACTCAATTCAATCAGGATGGATCTTAATTGTTTTACTGGAGTCCTTTATAAGCAGAATGAAATTTAAACAGAGAAAGGAAGCTATGGGAAACAAGAACCTGCACATCAGTGAAAGCTGGAAGAGGAGGGAGACGCCATGGGAGGCTACCATATGTATTGTCATGTGACCGAGAAGCCCAGGACCAAGGATAACTGGCAGCCAGTCCCAGAATGTCAGTCTCAGAGAAGAGAACCATCACCTGATACTGCCTTGATGACGCCTTGGTTTGGAATTTCCCCTAGCCTCAGAACCATCTGCAATTAAATTCTCAGTGTTTAAGCCAATCTACTGTATGGTGTGTGCTTGAGCAGCCAAGGAAACTAAGACAAGGAGCAACCATTTTTTTCTCATTCCAGCCCTGAGATTGCTCCTCTTTCAGAAATACCAGCTGTCAGATCTCTTGGGGGTTTATAAGCTGGGATGACAACAGACTTGAGTCAAAAAATCTTTTTTTTTACACTGGAAACAACCTCAGACACGCTTCCATGTGCTGGGCACCCAGGTAACTCTCCCTCCACTTGCCCTGATGCATGAATGATTATTTTCTGGAGAAATAGAAATGCAAAGAGCCTATTATATACATCAACATGACAGATAGCAAGGGTGAAGCAGGAGACTCAGAACAGGAACTAAATATTCATTGTCTTTCTGAGATACCCAGAACTCAAGAAGCCTATACATATCCATACAGAAATTGAAGTCAATTTTTTATTGCCTTCCTCTTTAAATATGAAAGAGGATTTAATATGAAGAGGAAGGAGTGCCAGACTTCAGACTTTTGAAGAAAGCTTTTGTGATAGGAGAAAAAACAAACAGAAAAAAGGAACACAGAGAAAAATGAAATAATATATAGAGTACAAAAAACTTCAAAATATTATGATTAATGTTTTCTGAGATCAAGCAAAAGATATTAACTCTTCAAAAGGGAAAAAAGGGGTACTATAAAATGGAATAATCAAACAAGAAAGATATGTTATAAAATAAATATAACTAAAGTAAAATAATAATTAAGAGGTTGGTTGATAAAAGTAAGGAAATCTACAAATGGGTAAAATAAACAAAAGGAAGAATGAGCAAAAGACAATAAATTTAAGGAAAAATTAAGGCTGAATACAGAGAATCCAATATCAAATGAGGAATTCTAACAAAGGAGAACAGAGAAAGGAAGCAAATGTACCAAAGAAAAATGAGAACATTCTCAAAACTGAAAGATGCTTAAGAGTCTCTGGGGCACTTAAGTGCACGGCATAATAAATCACACAGCCTTAGGAATATTTGTCTGAAACTGTGGAACAATGAGGGCAAAAGGTGAGTTTGGGGAAAAAGAAAAACTGTTTACCCCAACGAAATTGGATTCTGAAAGTGATGGATTGCTCATCAGCAATTCGGGCTTCTAGAAGATAGTAGAAAAATGTCTTCACAATTCTGTTATCCAATCTAGAAATCTATATTCAGCCCAAATATCTACTTTGCATGTGGGCAGAAAAGAAGACATTCAGACAAGTTTAGTGCACTGATTCTTAAATTTCAATGTCTGTAGAAGTCACCTTGGGATCTTGTTAAAATGTAGGTTCTCATTCAGTAGGTCACAGCTGGGACCTGAGATTCTGCATTTCTAACAGACTCCCAGGAGATGCGAATCTCATTTGGAGTAGTAAGGTTTTAGAAGATGGCTGAAAACACAAAGGAAGCAAACCATGTAAGATAAAGTCAAAGGACTCAGGAAGCAGGCAAATAAACACAGGAACCCGGCAGAGGGACTTAAGACTGTTAGGTCGGGGGAATAAGGGAGGGCTCTATGGCCGGAATCATGAAGTCATTCCAGAAGGAGAGGTGAACCGCTACCATCAAGGTCTTTGCGCCGGCAACATCTCTTCACCGACATCTAACCACCCGCTGCTCAACCCACTAGCAAAATAATCCTTTGTTTAATGTGCCGCCCCTTTCATGTCATCACCTAACCCCTGCCCTTAAAAACTCCACTCGCTAAAGCCCGTGGGCGAACTCACCTCACTCCCTCTTGGGTTTGGTGAGCTCTGCCCAGGAGCGCAGCCAATAAAGCACGCTCATTTACAATCCTTTTGTCTACTTTCCTTTCTCTTAAATACCTCATATCTTAAAACCTTTCAAAGACCATAGGCATGCAGAAAGCCTAGAGATCATCCAGTTCAGTCTCCCACAGAGGGACTGAGAGGTAGGCAGTGAAGTTTTCCAGAGGGAAATTTGGGGAAAAAAGAGGATATTTTTCAGAGATTTGGATCAGAAAAAATATTTCTCAGTGCCTGAGAAAGCTGAAGGATTTGGAAAAATGAAATAATCTTAGATACACAGAAAATAAACAATTCTGAAAAAAACATAGGAATAAGAACAGTTGCATAAGAAATGAAACATGCTTGCTCATCGCACATCCCTTGGATGAGTATTGGACCATATTTGCAAGGTCATTATTTCAAACAACATCTGTGCTAGTTAATGGGCAGTTGAAGGATTTGGAGTTCTGAAACAGGCAAGGGACTGCCGATTTTTGCACAAGTCTGTAAGTACTATTTGATTTTAAACTTCCTGTGTGTATTACTTTGATAAAAAAATTCATGTATGTGTGCACATGTATGTTCCTACCATGACTTTTTAAAAATGGTGAAACTTTTATGTTTTGTGTAAATCCTGCTGGATTGTGGCAATATGACTGATTTCATCATTTATTTGTCTTCTAAGGAGAAGGAGCCTGGAGGCTGGAGAAACCAGGCACTGGGCACATTCGTTGTTGGGTATGATGAGTTTGCGCCTTGTGCTCATTCATCTCCACCAGCAGAGCTCTCAGCCCACAGGCCCAGACAAGGAGATCCAGTCAGAAATGGCAACTCAATCTTGCTTGCGTCCTTTTTTCTTTCTGACAAGCCACAAGAAGGGGTCACTTGGTACATTAGAAGAACCCAGTGGATCATTCCAGGAAAGAATATTTTCATCAGTGAGAAAATAAAAATGCTGCTGTTTTACAAGAGCACAAAAGTAAACAAAGATATTTTTTGCCTAAGATTTGTTTAGAAAATTTTAAGATAAGTCTGGGAAAGAGAAAGTCTGCATTTTGCCAAGGAGTTGACCCTCTTCTTGGGATGCACTGAGATATTCCAACCACAATCATCCATACCATGAACTGCATAACCATTCTCCAATATAAACACTGATGAAGAAATGCGGTGAAGTGGGTAATCCAAAATATGCCATAACCTCCAAATAATCATTATACCTTCTTTTGGACTTCACTTAGTTTTCCAGAGGATTTCCTCTTCTGATTATATTTTGAAAAACCTTGATTTTATATGGCCCCCTCCTTGCTAATAGCTAAGGGCTTGGGAATAGCTGCGGTTTAAAATTTTGTTGCAAGTATAGGAGGAAAACTAGCTTTGGCTTAAAATTCATTTCAGAGAGTTCATATAGGCCCACACGAAGATCCATGCGTGAATTTCCTGTCTCTGGAATGGAGAGAAGTCTAATTAAGTTCAGATTTCAACCAAAATATTGGTTCCAAGTTTTAGAATTCTCTGTATTAGCCGAATGCTCAATGATTAATTTTATCCTCTGAATTCATTCATCCATCCATTTTGGTTTTTTTTATGTCTCTCAATTAGCTTTTATTTTAATTAGAGAAGTTTTAATTTTGCATAAAAATTATGCATAAAATAATAAAAAAAAAAGAAAGAAAGGGCTCCCACATACCAGCTTGTTAGTAACGCTTTGCACTGGTATGGTACATTTGTTACAATTGATGAAAGCACATTTTTATAATTGTACTATTAACTATAGTACACGGTTTAACTTAGGTTTCACTGTTTGTGGTGTGCAGTTGAATGTTTTTTTTTTTAAACTTTTAGTCTAGTAACATATACCACTTAACATTTTCCCTTTCAAACGCATTTAATATCCAATTTAGTGCTGTAATTACATCCACCATGCGGTGCTACCATCACCACCATCCATTGCCAAAACTATTCCATCATCCTGTATAAAAACTCTACATTTTAAGCCTTAACTCCCTATGTTCTACTCCTAAACCACCCCCTGGTAACCTATTCCAGATTCTGCCTCAATGAATTTGCCATATCAGTGAGATCATACATTATGTGTCATTTTGCATCTGGCTTATTTCTGTCCACTCCCTCATTGATTCTTCTGTTCCTTCATCCTTTTGTTCATTCTACATTCACTGATTCATTCAGTAAATATATACTGAGTGCTACTATATCCTAGGAGCTTTACATCGTACAGGATATATTAGGAGTAAATAGTGCATATATAATCCTTTCCTTTATGGAGTTTATAGGCTAATCTAAGGATTAGATTCAACTAATGCATTTATTTAAGTGAGGACAAGTTTCAACTGATGCATTTATCTTAAATGCCAATTCTTGAAAGCCACTCCTGTATATTTGAATCCATTAGATATGGTTTGAACATAGGAAAGCATTTTTAGCAAGCTACCTTGGAAAGGCTGAGATAAAAAAATCCCTGAAACTCATTTTGAGAATCTCCAGAGGTAGAAATGCTCCAAATAACGGTGTAGAGGATGATCATGGACTGTCTGGCAGTAGTTCTCAAGGGCAATGCTGACAACACCTACTGCCGTCTGCATCACCACTTCCACTGCCACCATTGTGTCTGCTGCTGGCCACCCAGGCCATGCCCTCTTCCAGGGCAGTGCCCTGAACTCTCATGGGATCTGCACGAGCCCCAGAAACATAGTAACAATGGAGCTACAAGGGCTTAAATGAGCTACAGCTGCTACTATATTACAAGGTAGCAGTGACACCCTGCTGAAGGTGGCTGCCAGTGCTGAGACTGCTGCCACATCAAAGCAACTCAACCAATTACAGTCACAAGGCAACACAGCCATTTGAAGTCCATTGCCCATCCAGTTCCCCATGGATTGACAGAGAACAAATACCAGAAATGTATCGGCCAGAGCAGATAGTCTCAAATTTTAACGGAAATCAGAATCACCTAAGGGGCTTGTTAAAGTCATATTCCTGGCCTGCTTGCATCTCTGGGTTTTCTGATTGAGTAGGGCAGAGGTAGGGCTTGATAATTTGCATTTGAGAAAGTTTTCAGGTTATCCTTTGCTGCTATCTGTGGACTACACTTTGAGAATCAGTGAGGCGGTATGACCAACAAGTTATTCACTCAACAGAGAAGACCTCAAAGCAATTCTTTCCCACATTATTCTATAAAAAAAGATCTATCCAAGTGCAAAGGACTCTGGAGTCTGGAAATGTCATTTGCAAAACAAATAAAATAAAAATTATTTTCTAACTGCAAAAATGGTATCAATTTCTACAGCAAGGGGAGATAATAGTGAAGTGATAACAGCCTCACAAATTTTTCCTGCTTCCCTTTTTATTTTCCCACACAAAACCCCACAGGTCTGGAACTATTTTAGTACTACTTTGAGTAAAACCAATAGGTGCAAGTCTCCTTTCTAACACCACAACTGATTTTGAAATTATACTTGGCATTAAACTCTGATGAAAGTTTCGTAAGGGGTGTCATCACAGTTATCTGTTTCTCCTGGCTTTTAGTTTTAAAAAGAGTAATATAAAAAAAAAATTAAATTAAAAAATTTAAAAAGAGTAATAAACCCTAACCTTGCCTACTTTAGTAGCTAAATAATTGTATTTCTTAATTACAAAATTAAGAAAAGGTCATTTGAAAATGGAACATACAGAAATGTATAAATATGTTTAAGTATTCTCTTAAATATTTGAATATATGAAGGGGTGTTCTCCCCCCTTGACATTGTATCATAAGCATTTTTCATAGCATTAAAATATTCCATGGGGATGGGAAGAATCAACCTAAAGGACAAAGTGAAATAGGAAAAATACAACTGCCCCAAATTTTTGTATGTGTGAATGGGAGACCAGGTAAAGAGATAAGTGAAAATTAGCTTTTATTGTGTAATCAAACTCAGCAACAAGAAAAGCAGAGAGAGGACAACAAAGAGAAATTTCCAAAAGGAAAGTTGCCCTAAACTGTCCATAGAAATGCAAACAGTTGCATTTTATCTACCAACAATTCCCAGGTGAATAAATAAATGCACCTCCCTAATCTCAGTCTGACTTTCTTGCTCTGTTAATGTGTAAATATAGTATAGCTGCCTCTTTCTATCTTAAAGTTATCTTTTCAACCCTGCTTCTCTTCCCAACAAATAAAGTATCTGAATGCCAAACACAACCTTTATAACACCCTGTGAAGAAAAGAATCAAGCCTTTATTTGGGTTAGCCAAATAAAATGTTTCTGTTTCATTAACCAAGATAGCCTGAGTTGGTGGTCTTCAACTTGGCTTGCACATGATAAACATAGGAAAGCTTCAGAAAATACTAAAGCCAAGGACCTCAGATATTTTGATTTAAATATTTACTGTCAGGGAGGTAAGGTCCATGCATCAACTGGTGTATCAGGGTTTTCCAGAGAAACAGAACCAACAAGTGTATGTGCATAAGTGTATGTGAGTGTGATTGTCTCACGTAATTGTAGGGGCTGGCAAGTCAGAATTCCACAGGGCAGGCTGCTGGCTAGAAATTCCCCTTAAAGATGCCTTGATGTCTTGAGGCAAAAATTTCTCTGACCTCTGGAATTCTCAGTTATTGCTGATAAGATCTCCAACTAGTCCAATGAAACCTTCCACTAGCACAGAGGGCCATCTCTTTTACATAAGGTCAACTGATTGTAGATGTAACTCCATCTAGGAGGTGCCTCCACAGTAACAACAAAGCCAGAATTTGTCCAAACAACAGGGCACCATCAACTAGATAAGTTGAACATGTAAAACGAACCACCACACCTGGGAACTTGTTAGAAATGCAAAATGTCAAGCCCTACCCTGGACCCAATGAATCAGAAACTCTGGCAGCTGCACAGAGTCATCTGTGTTTTAACAAGCCCTCAAGGTAATTCTGAATCCTGCTAAAGTTTAAGAACCTTAGGCCACTGAATCACTTAAAGAAAAAAAGGCTAAGTATGCATTCACCTTCACGAATTATTAATTACCAGCATTACTGCTAACAGTTATGAGCCCTTCGCACCAAACACTGCTGTTTTATGTCATTTTATACTGATCACTTCAACAACCCACTGCGGAAGTACTATTATTAATCCCATTCTTTCAGTGAAAACAAAACAAAACAAAACAGAGAGGTAATGTTACTGGTCCATGTTCGCAGAGCTATTAAGTAAAGGATTCAGGATTTTGTTTAGAGCAGTCTAATTCTAAAAACTCAGTCTCTGAGCCTCCTTAACATCATAAGGAATCTAACACATGCCTTTATTCTGATCTCCACTATGGAGGCAGTTAACCAAATTCCAGTTTATTGAAATGTAAATTGTGTTTAAAATATATAACCCTTTCCAAGAAATAGCCTTGTTCTGCAAATTTCAGAGGGCTTCCCTGGGATCTTCCTATCATTTTGAGTTTTTCGATCAGTGTAACAGAGAATCAGATGTATCTTCATGAAAAGGAAAAACAAATTACATCCCCAATGCAGTAATTTACTATTATTGCATGGTATCAAGTTTTGGCAGGATGAAAGACACCTTTATAGAACTCAAACTTTTTTTATTTTAGCCCTATATCCCCAAACCCAGAAATTAGTATGTTCTGTCCTGAACTTGATCTTTGTTACTGGTCTTGAACTTGGCTATGTGGCTTCTGTGCTAAATCAGAGATATCCTAAATGGCTTCTTAGAGATGCAATAAGTGCACCCTATGCAATGTGATATAATGTACAGAAAAGTGCTTTGCTAATGGTAAAGCTCTATACATAGGTAAGAAATTACTATTAAGAACATGTACCACAAGGGAGAGACTTAGGTCATTAGGAGAATAGAGTTAAGCTTGTTTAAAGGAAGACAGGTTTTCCTTAAAATATTTCAGATGATGAGATAGACTCTTTCCATCTTCCTGCAAAGACTCAGGATGCTCAGGAGTCACCCTCTATATTTAGGTCTTTTCTGATGTTAACACTTTTATAACTGGACATAACAAAGCTCTCTTTGCCTAGTTTCCTGAACTACAAACTGTAGTAAAACATTTTTGTCTTGGCATCTACAAATTTCCTCCCAGGGAAAATTCCTAGGTGAGCTTTCCTCTCTCAACATTAGTTTCTCCTTTTCTACCATCCAAGAGCCCACTCTCCCCTCCACCAACCCAAGAGGGACAGCGCCTTCTTCTGTGCATGCCTCATTAGCTGCTCCTGGCCCCTATTAGCCCACATCCTGTGGTGCTCTTGATTACCTTGACCTCATTCACCTGGTGCTTTCAATAAGCCAGTCATCTGCCACTCACAGGACACTTCGGACCTAGTCCAAAGAATTGCATTCCAATATTCATTCATAAACACACCCTTAAACATAAAGGGAAAACTAGTCTTTTGGGTATGTTAAGTCCAGAATATGAATGGAAGTGGCCAAATTGGAAAAAGGATCCAGAGGTAAAGTGCCTTTATATCTCACTGTTCATCCAAATATAGAGGACTTTCCTGTTGTCAGAATATAGAGAACTTTCTGGTCATCAGAATCTTCACTTCAAAATTTGATTTTCCTAAGTTTTCATCTAAGTTGGTTTTCATCATATAAAATATCAATCTTTTAATTCTAACTCAGAGCCATGCTAGATTCTTCAAAAGTATAAAAGGCAGTTATCGTCAGCCCAATAACTACATTAAATTCTTACAATAAATGATTTTATCAGTGGATATTCCAAGACCATCTGTATATAAGACAAAAGAATTAAACAAGGCGAGGCCTAGCAACTTCTGCAAATCTTTTCCATTCATTGTAAGCCAAGACTAGGCAGACTGCAACTCATATTCCTCCAAATTGCATCCTGATCCTTGAAGAGATGCATGGTTGAATATTTTTGAAGCTGGCCACTGGTGGAACACTTGCTTGCATACATGACAGACAAAATTGAAAGGCTTTGTTTTGTTAGAAACTGTGTTGCAACTATATAGTTTTATCAAATGGAGCACTTGTATATTTCACGTGACGTTGTGCTATTGTTTGAGGCATCTCCTAGAAGAAGGAAGGGAAAGAAGTAAGAGATAGGAAGGGTCATAACCCCTTTATCTAATGGAATTGCAACATGTATTTGAAACACATAAAAACAAAATCATGTGGGCTAAATTGGGAATCTGGAAAAAGGTGTTCCCAACAGATTAGTTTTCAATCCAATTACATTAGTGTGTTTAGAAAGAAAAATCCACACCAATGTCCCCTCCTTATTTATGACAGCTAAAAGGGAAGGAGCAATGATGGGCCACATGCTTTTCTGGTGCTGAATGAAAATAACTTTGTCTTCCAAAGTGAGTGACTGGAGCAGAAAGAATGTCTGTTATTCCCCCACCCACCCATCCCTCTTTTAACATCTTTTTTACCCAAGTTGTCTTTTTTTCTGCCTTGGAATCACTTGATTATTCTTCCAGAACCCATTTCTTGACTATAACCTCCTTTCCTGTCTATAAACACACTAGTCTTTGGGACTCCCTCCTTTGTTTTCCCAGTGTTCTAGTGTTCAGGACCACCCACTCATTTTTCACTTTATCCTTCTTGGCCAAAGGTTTATGGCTCAAATATGAATGATTTGCTATTGGTGTGACAAATCTGATTGGTGATACCTTCTTTTGACTCGTGGCTGTTATCAGTTAGGTGGGATAAAAGGAACTATAGCCCCTGTTTATCCCACTGCCTAATATAAGTAGATGGGATTTTATTTTTAAAAAAGCAGCAAATTTATTTGGATTAAAACTGAATTATTAGAGGAGGAATTAGGTTTGCAGAAAGAGGGAGAGAAATGGTTTTTGGTGCTAATAAAGAAAAGGGGTACTGAACTTTCAAGCGGCAAGCAATGTTTTAGTTTGTTAAAGTTGATAAAATGCAATTTCAAGAAATGAACTGGCTTTTAACAATGGGAATTTATTAGCTTATAATTTACAGTTCTAAGGCTGAATATGTCCCAATGAAGGCATCAACAGGATGATGTCTTGTCAATATACAGTCATACAGTGAATGTTCCCATTTACATAGAGAGAAATTGGTAGAACAACAGGGGCACTGGACCCAAATATTCCTGTAAAGCTGTAGGGTTTCAGGTCTCAAATCAACAATAGAAAGGAGCTCTGTCCTTGGGACTTGATGAAGCAGCAGCTTTTTCCTTTCCAAAGGCTTATACAGAGGACCTGCCTCCTCCAAACATCGGGATGAGGGCTCTAACATTTTAAGCATTGCAAGATGGCCATATTCTAAGCTCCAGCCTCTTCAAGCATTAGAGAGCTGGTCAGACTTGAGACCTACTCTCCTCAAACATCAGGGTGGTGTCCAGATTCTCCTCAATCTCCAGGGAATGTGCTCCACCCTCTGAGGCTTGCCTCATCAGCACTGGTCTTGAATAACAGGGTGGAAGGCTCACCCTCTGCAAGGTCCTGGGCAAATTCAACCTTTCCACGAACATGGGTGGATCTGCTGTCATAGCTTAAGGTGTCTTTGCATCAGCTCTCAGCTTCCAAGGTTCTTCCTTTGAAATCATTTTTCCTTGTATATGTCCCTTTTAATCCAGGTGGCAATGGTTCCATTCATACAGATCTTCTTTCTCTCTCACACACACACACCCATTAGTTTTGCATGCAACACACAGGGGTTATAACCATCAGAAAATAGAACGTTCCGCATATCCCTTCTAGATAACTGCATTTCCAATACTACTTACACTGAAATGGCTGACTGGTTCCATGCCCAGTTAAATCCTCGCATGGGGTTCTCTTCGGACTTACTTTCCAGAAAGTCAGACTTTTTCCAACGCCATCAATTTCTGGTTTCTTTATAACCAAGAGTTCAATTCTCAGTTATTCCTTTCCTCTCACATTTTGCTATAAGCTGTACAGAGAAGATAGGCTGCATTTTCCACATTTAGTTTGTAAATTCCTCAGCTAAATATATAAGTTTGTCACTTTCAAATTCTGCCTTCCATCCAATATCAGGACTTAATTTTGCCAAATTCTCTGCCACTTTAAAACAAGGGCTGCCTTCCTTCCAGTTTGCAGTAACACATACATCATTTCTCTCAGAGACCTTGTTGGAAGTACCTTTAGCATCCCATATGTCTGTCAACAGTTTCTTCAAAGCCATTTAGGCCTTTTCTATCAGGCTCCTCACAGTTCTTCCAGAATTTCCCCTTATCCTTTTATAAAGCCATTCCAGTATTTTTGGTATTTTGGTAGTGCCCCACCCTTATGGTACCAAATTCTGGTTTGGTTTGCTGAAGCTGATGAAAAGAAATATATCAGAAATAGACTAGCTTTTAAATTTACAGTCCTAAGACCACGAAAATACCCCAATCAACGCATTGACAGGATAATACCTTCTTTGAAGATGGGTTACAGATGAGCTTGGGCTCCTCTGTCACACAGCAAGGTACATTGTGACACCTGCTGGTCCTTCTCTCCCATATTTCATTGCTTCAACTTCTGGCTTCACCACCTGTGAATTTGTCTCTAAACTTCTCTGATGCCTCTCTTAATTTCATCTCTTAGCTTCTGTGTGTGTTTTATCCATTTATAAAGGACTAGGGTAAGAGGATTAAGATCGACTTTGAATGAAGTGGGTCACATCTCAATTGAAATAACCTAATCAAAAGGTCCTACTCACAATAGGTCTGCATCCATAGGAATGGGCTAAAAGAACATGGCCATTTCTGGGGTACATTACAGCTTCAAACCAGCACAAGGAAGAACAAAACCATCCTTTTGAACTTCCTGCTTTATTTGGGGACTGCACTTTTTTTGTATCTCTTACCTATCTTTCTTTCTAACCTGCAGGTGCAGAATGAGAGATGTCACTACTAGAAGTGGAATCTCGTTCACTCATTTGAGAATAGCGGCATATTCTGGGAACAAGAGATGTGTTTTCAGCTGCTTATACTACTTTTCTTTTAACTTTTATCCTGGCAACATACGAAAAATGCAAACTTTCCTATTTTACCCACTTCCATGTGTACAACTCAGTGAGATTAATTACATTTCCAATATTGTGCTACCCCCATCACTATCGATTACCAAAACTTTTCATCACCCCAAACAGAAACTTCATACCCATTAAGCACCATTAAGCAATTACTCCCCATTTCTCCCTTCTCCAGGCACTGGTAGCCTGAAATCTACTGTCTGCTTCTATGAATCTGCTTATTTTAGATATTTCATGTAAGAAATAGATATTCAATTTTTGTCCTTTTAAGTCTGGCTTGTTTTACTCAACATGATGTCTTCAAGGTTCATCCATGTTGATGTTTCCCAACTTCATATATTTTTAGGGATAAACAATGGCTTTGAGCAATAAAACAAAACAGTCATCTTATATCCCTTGAGTATCCAGTCTAGATCATATCTAATTATCACATGGGATGAGGTCAGAGCCTGGCAAGGATATTAATCAAAAACAGCAGCTAAAGAACTTTCATTCACTGAAACTGTCTGTACAAGTGGTCATTGCCTCACAAGGACCTGAGACAATAGATAATTAGTGAACTTTGGAGGATTCAGCATGCTGGCCTAGATTTCATCTGTCCTGGCCAGTTGAATAAAAGGCAAAGCATGGCTGCAGGAAAAAAAAAAAAATATATATATATATATATATATATATATATATATATATTCTAACAGCCAGAGACCTTGTTTCTAGATTAGACCCCACCATTTACTATATAAATGTCCATAAACAAAGGATATGATGTTTCTGGTCTAAATTTTGTAGTTGCCAAATGTGAATAATAATGTCTTCCCTGTTGTTCATGTAACTATTGCTAGAAAAAGACGATGTCTGTACCAATGTTTAGAAAACATAAAGTACTCTAAAGCACCAATTATTGTGATTAGTATTTGGCTATAGCATGCCTTTCTTACTAGATGATAACCCTGGTGAACTATTGGCTTCATACTCCTTTCTATCCCACACAGGAGCCTAGCACAAGACTGTAACATCATAAGAGTGCAATAATTATTCGTAGATTGATTACCAAATAAAATCCCTGATCTTAATGCCAATTTTACCTTTGCTTTTGATGAAATGAAATATTCCCTCTGTGAAGTATTTATTTAAGGAGGACAATCCCAAGCCATTATTTACCAGGATGACCATGTTGATGCCAGGACTTCAGCTGTCAGCTTCATCTTCCTTCCAAACTGAAAATGACACCCTCCCTTCTATTCATGAGCAAATTTTTATGTGAACTAGAAAGCAACTCCAAGGGGCATGGTGATAATGAGACAGCCACCTCCATGGAACTTCAGAGGCAGTGGTTATCACCTCAAACTACAACCCATAGGTATGATTATCCCTTCTTCTCCGTGAATACTGCCTCTTTTCTACTCATCTCCCATCCTGACAGTTCAGCTAACTTGATTTAAATAGAATGATAATTAAAAAGATTAAAAAACTGCAAGTTCTTTGAGCCTTATATTTTGTGAATGCATCCATTTCAGGCACTTTAATCCTAGCCTCTGTTTGGAATATTGGATCAGACACTGCTGTCCTTACTTCTGTCCCTGAGGCATCAGACTCACTAATCAGAGAACACACTGGAGAGCCCAGAGCCAACAAAAGATGCGACTCAATTAGTTCAAATCTTTATAGTTTAGTTTTATAGCTTAAATGGAGAGAGTCAAATCCCAAGAGTCTTCCCCAGGAAATCAAGATATGTGCAATTGTAAGAGACCTAAGCTTTAGAGGGTCACTTTTTTTTTTTATGAAAAACAAATCATATTGGAAAAATAACTTAATGGAATCTCATTTCAAAGTACAATGTACTTGAATGAATAAATCAGAAAATAATAATTCAAAATTCTCAAGACAAAAAACAAAACAGTCATGTGTGTTATAAATATAAAAATAATATATTTAAAATTTTTTTCTTAATTGATATTCTTTATATTTACACAAATTAATTCAGAAAATAATGAAAGCAGCAGGAGTTTTCTACTTTCTTTCTCTTCCTTTTTTTGACTTTTTCTATTTTGAGAAAAATAGCATATATACAAAAAAGCAATAAATTTCAAAGCAAATTACAACAATTAGTTGTGGAACAGATTTCAGAGTTTGTAATAGGTTACCATTCCACAATTTAAAATTTTTACTTCTAGCTGCTATAAAATACTGGAAACTGAAAGGAATATTAGTATAATGCTTCAGCAATCATACTCATTTGTTAAACTCTACTTTCTCTGTATAATTCCACCATCACCTTTGATCTTTCTCCCACGTTTTAGGAGTATTTGGGTTATGCCCATATTGGAAGAGACTGTCGATAATATGGGATAGGGGATGGAACTAGTTGATTTCCCGGAAAGGCTGGCCTAGAGGGTCACTTTTTGATTACTATTTAGCGTGGGGTACAAATCGCTTTGAAAAAAAGGGAACTCCAAAAAATGCTTTCAGTGAGTGGAGGACCAGGAGCTCTAAAATGGAGATTATTGCTTATCCACTTAGTTCACTGAAAGAAGATGGCTAAATCCATGTGGAACCAGCAGGAAGAAGGTCTTTGTATTTTTTGATTGCCAATATTGCCAAATTGAAACTAAATACACAGGTACTTGAAGAAGTCCCTAAATCTCTAAATCTCTTTAGCAATGATATTATTCTATGTATATTGAAAATCCTTTTCAACCATTTAGCAAGCATTTTTCTAGTCTTGAAAAGTGCTTAGGACAAATGTAGGGATTGCAGGAATATGTGTAAATTTGGTATCAGTGGCTTATGCCACTTGGGGAACAATAAAAAGGGCAAACAATGAATAGAAGGGAAAAAAACCTGTAAGACTATATGAAATTTCATAAACCACTTTCCCTCCCCACTAGATTATAAGTTCAATGAAGTTTGTGTTTGTTTTTATATTTCATTTTTATTGCTCCCCCATATCTCCCAGTAAAGTGTGTAGCATAGCACTTTATGTGTAATAGATCTTCAGTAACTTTTGAATGAGCATATAAGCCAATATTAAATACTGTGGGGAAGACTATAAATACTCAAGATGATGAACAGTGAAGGAAATTATTGGTAGCTAAAGTGGAATAGTACGTCTAGTTGCTGGTGAGGATCATATAATTTTTGGTGATGTAAGGATTGAGATGGCTCTTGATGGATTTGGGAATGGATTCGCTTGCTGTGCTGCAGTGATAAATAACCCCTAAATCTCAGCGGTTTTCAATAACAGAAGTCTTTTTCTCACCCACATAGCATGTGGGCTGCAGTTATCTGTGTCTCTACTCCATGAGACTTTTCATTTCAGAACATACGGTAACAACGTAACCCTCAGGTAGAACTTGGTCATTGTTTTGGATATAGAAAAAAAATGCGAAAGAACTAGAAGAACATCATGATGCTTTGGGGTTTTAAATGTTTAACAGCTTTTTAAAATATATTTCGCATACCATGCAATTTACCCCTTTAAGGTGTACAATTCAATGTTTTTTAGTATATTCTGGGAGATATGCAACCATCTCCATAATCTAATTTTAAACCATTTTTGTCCTCCCTGAAAGAAGCACTAGACTTATTAGCTATCATTTCTGATTCTTTCCATCCCAACCCCAGATTTAAGCAACCATTAATCTACTTTTTATTTTCTCAAGATATTTGCTTTTTGTGTGCATACCAATATTTTGTGCATAAATAGAATCATATAAGATATGATATTCTGTGATTGGCTGGTTTTAATTATCAAAACTCTTTCAAGGACCATTCAAGTTGTAGCATATATCAGTACTTCATTCCTTTATTCCTTTTTATGACTGAATACCAATCAGTTGTATGGGTTTATCACATGTTACTTATCCATTCATCAGTTGATGCACATATGGATTGATTCTACTTTTTATTATTATGAATAATATTACTATTACAAATAGGGACATTCACATACATGTTTGTAACCCTATGTTTTAAGTTCTTTGGGGTATATACCGAGATGTGAAACTCCATGTATACTGAAACGTGTATAGCATTTCAAGAAACTTTTCCAAAGTGACTGAACAATTTTATGTTTCCATTAACTATATGTATCCATTATGACTTCTCTTTATTCTTACTAACACTTGTTATTGGATGTCTTTTTGATTATTGCCATAGAATAATCATTGTGATTTTGATTGTGATTTTGATTTGCAATTCTTTAATGCCTAAGGATATTAAGCATCTTGTACATATTGTGTGTTTGTGTATCTTCTTTGAAAAAGTGTTTATTCATATCCTTTTTTAAATGGAATGCTTGTCTTTTTATTGCTGAATCATAAGAGTTTTCTATATCTTGGGTACATTTCATTTATCAGAAATGTAATTTACAAATATTTTCTCTCAGTTTAAGGATTGGCTCTTAACTTTCTTGATTGTATAATATTTAGCACAAAAGTCTTTCATTTTGATATGATACAGTTTATTTTTCTTTTGGTGTCACATGTAAGAAACCTAACCCAAGGTCACAAGGATTTACTTCTGTTTTCCTCTAAGAGTTTTATAATTTCATCTCTTGCATTTAGGTCTGTGATCCATTTTGAGTTAATTTTGTGTTTTATGTAAGGTAGGGTTACCCAAATTCATGCTTTTACATGTGGCTATCCAGTTGTTTCATCCCCTTTCTATGAAAAGACAACTTCTTCCCTATTGAAACATTTTGGCAGCCTTATTAAATAAATTGACCATATATGTAAGGGTTTATTTCTTGATTCAACTCTCCTCTATTGACCCATATGTCTATCCTTCTGCTCGTACCATATTGTCTTGATTACATACTTTCTAGCTTTGTAGTAAGTTTAATTTTATTTCTGGATGCTGTGAATTTCCAAATGAATTATAAGACCAGCTTATTGATTTCTTCAAAAGAATCAACTGGATTAATCTGGGGAATATTGCCATTTTAACAATATTAAATCTTTCAATCTATGGACATGAGATGTCTTACCATTTATTTAGATCTTTTTAAATTTCTTTCAATGATGTTCTATAGTTTAGTGTACAAGTCCTAAACTGTTATTAAATTTATACTTAATTATTTTATTACTTTTGATGTTATTGTAAATTTAATTGCTTTCTTAATACTATTTTCCAAATTGTTACTGCTACTTTTGAGAAATACAACTAACTTCTTCCATATTGATTCTTGGATCCTACAACCTTGCTGGACTCCTTTATTCATTTTAATAGCTTATGTAATTAATTTCTTATGATTTTCTGCCCATTATGATGCATTTAAAAGCTTCTGTTTGGATGTGGCATTTGTCATATCTGTTGGCATTGTATTTGCTAAAGTATGGCACATGGGTAAGCTGAAAGCATTTTAATCATTCTTCCCATTTTTTCACGCAGAAAACTAAAAATATGGGTACTCAAATTTTGAGATTTAATAAAATCAATCATTGTAATAGTTTTTCATGGACATTCTTAAGGAGAATCTGATTTCCTTTCTTTTCTTATTTATTGCATGTGCACAGCAGTTATTTTGACTGTTAGTACAGCTTATTTCCACTGCCTTGAATTGTGCCAGTAATTTTACCCACCACAGCTTTTGAACAATTAATGCAAATGCCAACACATCAAATAAGGCAAACAATATTAATATGAAAATAATCTTGAACTAATGTACCCCCTTCAAAGGGTCTCAGCAACTCCCATTTGTGGTGTGCATCACAAATTGAGAACTATAGCAATATACCATAGAGAGATGTTAACAAGAAAAGAAGACGAGATTATTCCAATATAAGCAAAAGTATGGAAGTACATATGGAAGTGATCAACATATCCTCATTGGAATTTGGGGAAATTAATTTTCTTAATTAAGGGAATCATTGGAAATTAAGGAAAATTTTGAAGAGAACAACTTAACTGGAAAGAAGAATGCATATAAAAAAGGATTCAAAGATTCAGTGGAGAAAGAGAGAGTAAGGCAAATAAAGTATTCAAAAGATATTAGATCTGTATAGTGGGAAATAGGGAGGTGTTAGAAATTTGGCAATAGTGCCCAGGGATCTATACAGTGATTTTGTTACTGTTGCTGCTGGTCCTGTTTGGTTTGTCTCAGTTTGATTTCTGATTCTTGGGCTTAGAATAATTAGATGGGTCAAGAGCCACCTTATCCTAGATTAATTCAGGTTAAAGCCTACCATGTATGTGGTGCTGAGGAGTTGCCACAGAATAGTATTATGACTATTATACTATTATGACTCACAAAGCTCCAAAGTAATAACAGGTATTTGTGGTTTTATGCACAAATTAAGGCAAACACTAGAGGCAGAGCTACCATGAAGCTAATGAGCTTTATTTTTTAGAAATTCTTACATTTTGAGGGCCTTTCCAAGGCCCTGTCCTAATTTTGTATATGTAACTTTGTCTTATTTATCTTTAATATGTTATCTTAAATGAAGCGCATTATGGCCCATAAAATCTAAATCTGCCCCTGGTGGTGACTGTCCTCCAGTGTCTGGCTTCCTTTACAATGCACTCCTCATTTGATGTTCCACATTTCTTGAGCCATATGGTGATGAGATATGGACTGTAAAATATCAACTAATTTCGTCATGAGTAGGAGGCACTCAAAAGGAAGACGCAAGAAATACACTGAGGAGAGTACCCACCAAATGGTTTAAGAATTCTTCTACCCTCTGCTCTGAGATAGAAGACCCTTCCTAAAGCAGAAGAGATTGACAGTGTTCCAGTGTGAGCCAAGCTTTAGCCTAAAGACAGGAATCGTGAACTCTCAAATGATAAAACATTGACAATGTCATTATGTGTCTTTTTACTTTATTTTTACGGAACCATCGGTGAGAGCTTCTCCAATACTGTGCCTTTGTGGTTGTTGTTGTTTTGTATGCTATAAGGCAGGGGTCACATTTCATTCTTTTTCCATGTGAGTATCCCCTTATTGCAACACCATTTGCTGAATTGTTGTTTGTTTGGTTTTTCGTTTGCTTGTTTGTATGTTTGTTTAGGTGGTGCATGGGCTGGGTATCGAAGTCTGGCAAGGCAGGTGAGAATTCTGCCACTGAATTACCCTTGCACCTCTTCCTTTGCTGGTTTCAGACCTTAACTTTGAGGAGTGATGGAAGCTTTAGGAGTAACCTATATTCTGTAAAGACTTCCCTTTGGCCTATGACTAACAATTAATGATACACATTATGTTAATGCATTAAATGGTTCATTTCATTTAAAAAACAATTGAGTACTTTAAAAAGAATTTCAGAGGGTAGGGCAAATGGTGACATATGGAGGTATGGAATTTAGTTAGTCCTCTAGAGAAGCTAATAAATAGCAACAGCTGCAACACTTTTTGAGAGACATCTGTGACTGGACACACATCATACACCATTCTGGAATGAGTGAAATGCTGAGTTAGCATGGAACTGCAAGTAAAGCCTCCAAACTTTGAAGGCTGGGACCCCTTCCCCACTGGTATGGCAGGCTGCTGGGTAAAAGAAGCAGTCTCTACTAGAAGCAAGGGAAGATAGCTCAACCAAGCTCCAATTGCAAATTTAGTTAACAAACGTGGACTGCTCCAAGCACAAATAAACTTAGAGAA
Organism: Tamandua tetradactyla; assembly: GCF_023851605.1. Taxonomy (NCBI): domain Eukaryota; kingdom Metazoa; phylum Chordata; class Mammalia; order Pilosa; family Myrmecophagidae; genus Tamandua; species Tamandua tetradactyla. The sequence continues at coordinate 8,837,792 of NC_135334.1, read as the reverse complement.
AGCAGGGGAAAGTTCTACGCCTAAGGTCTCTCCTGGAAGTTAGAAAACAGGACTGGCAAAGGAAAAAGAACAGGCTTTTGAAGTTGGCCAAGCTCAGAATCCTGGAAAAGCACTATACCCCTTTACAGAGCCAGGTACCAACTCCAGATCTTGACTGATGAACCTTAGGGGCTGGGGACCAGCCCTGAAAATGGGTTTTATTTTATTTCTCTCTCTCTCTGTCTCTTTTTTCTTTTCTTTTTTAAAAGTATTCTAAGTAGCACATTAGAGAAAACCTCAGGTGTTTTCAATTGCCAGCACTGAACCAAGCAAGGGCAGAGTTAAGATAGGTCTGAAAGCAAAGTAACAAGTCAAGTGAAGGACATAATTCCCTAAAGGGTATATATTCCCCAAGAAAAGGGAGGTGGGTTCCAGCTCAAGTGGCAGCACTCCTTCAGAAACACATTAAGTTTGCTTTCCAACTCAGCATCTATCTCAACCACACCCCTGGCAGGCTGAGAATGAAAGGTTCCACATAATTTTATGCCAGTAGGAACTGTGGGCTGACAAATGAAACCTGCTGGGCAGGATAAGAAAGGCACAGCTCTAGAGGCTCCATAGGAAAATCAGACAAACTAATAGACTTCATCCTCAGGGAAATTTGAAATTGATTACACCTTCCTCCTGAGGTCTGCTTTGTCCGGGAAAATCTCATTTGAGTCAATCATATCTGGGGAGAACCTCCTCAAGAAAAGGCTTTGTATAGGCAGGGTAAGAACCAGAGAAACATCTGAAAAATTATGAACAGTTAAATAAAAGCTATGCTAGAGGTCTATACTGAGTTGAACTGAATTCCAAAATAAAAAAAGTACATATAGAGAAAAAAATCAAATCAACAAGAAAACCCTAAGTAAGGAGGTGAAAATGATCTCCAGAATAAGTCAAACAAGGAAATCAGATGCTAATGCCCCAACAAAAAAGTACAAGTCATGCTAGGAAAAATGAAGACATGGCCCAGTCAAAGGAACAAACCAACTCTTCAAATAGGATACAGGAGTTGAAACAGCTAATTAACATTCAATCAAACATATTAAATCAAGTCAAAAATCAAATTGAGTTGTGGGGAGATATGGCAAAAAAATATGAAGGATATAAAGAAGACATTGGGCAACCATAAAGGAGAACTCAAAAATCTGAAAAAACAAATGACAGAACTTATAGGAATGAAATGTACAATAGAAAAGATGAAAAACACAATGGAGATTTACAACAGAAGATTTGAGGAAGCAGAATAAAAGATTAGTTAATTAGAGGACAGGAAATCTGAAATCCTACACACAAAATAACAGATTGGGAAAATAATGGATAAATATGAGCAGAGGAATTTAATGACAACATGAAGTGCACTAATATATGTGTTGTGGGTGTCCCAGAATGAGAAGAGAAGGGAAAAGGGACAGAATATATAATGGAGGAAATTATCACCAAAAATTTCCAATCTCTTATGAAAGACATAAAAATACAAATTCAAGAAACGCAGAGTACCCCAAACATAATAGATCCACATAGATCTGCTGCAAGGCCCTTACTAATCAGATTGTTAAATGTCAAAATAAAAGAGAAAATTCTGAAGGCAGCGAGAGAAAAGTGATCCATCACATACAAGGGAAGCACATAATACTAGGTGTACCTTTTCCAGCAGAAACTATGAGGCAAGAAGGCAGTGATGTGATATATTTAAGATATTGAAGGAGAAATATTCCACTCCAACCAAGAATTCTATATCCAGCAAAACTGGCCTTCAAAAATGAGATGGAGTATAAAATATTTTCAGACAAACAGTCTATGAAAGAGTTTGTGAATAAGAGACTGGCTCTGCAAGAAATACTAAAGGGAGCACTACAGGCAGATAAGAAAGGGCAGAAGAGGGTAGAAATGAAGACTGTCATAAAAGATAAAAAGAAATAAAATAAGATGTGACATATAAAATCCAAAAGGCAAAATGGTAGAAGAAAATACTGCCTTTACCGTAATAACTAAATGCTAATGGATTAAATTCACCAATCAAAAGCCCTAGACTGGCAGAATGAATGGAAAAAACAGTACCCATCTAATTAATATCTACAAAAGCTCCACTTTAGACCCAAGGAAAAAAATAGAAAGTGAAAGTTTGGAAAAAGGTATTTCATGCAAACAACAACCAGAAAAGAATGGGGGTAGCTATATAAGTATGACAAATTAGATGTCAAATGTAAAACAAATAGAAGAGACAAAGGACACTATGCATTAATAAAAGGAATAATTCATCAAGAGTACATAGCAATCATAAATATTTATATACCAAGACAGAGTGCACCAAAATATATGAGACACACACTAACAACACTGAAGGGAGAAGTGGACACATCTACAATAATAATTGGTGGCATTAACACACTGCTCTCATCAAAGGATGGAACATGTAGACAGAAGATCAATAACGAAACAGGGATTTTGAATAATATGATAAATGAACTAGATATAATATACATCTACAGAACACTAAACCCAAAATCAGCAATATACACATTTTTCTCAAGTTCTCACATCATTCTTCAGGATAGACCACATGTTGTGTCACACAACAAATTTCAATAAATGCAAAAAGATTGAAATTATACAAAACACTTTCTTGGATCAAAATGGAATGAAGATAGAAATTGATAACAGGCAGCAGGCCAGAAATTTCACAAATATATGGAAGCTAAACAACATACTCTTATACAATTAGTGGCCAACAAATAAATTACAAGAGAAATCAGTAAATATCTTGAGGAAAATGAAAATGAAAACACAGCATAGCAAAACCTACAGGATGCAGCAAAGGCGGTGTTGGAGAGGGAAAATTATAGCCTGAAATTCCTATATTTAAAAAGGAGAATGAGAAAAATTCAAGGAATTAACTGTACATGTGGAGGAATTAGAGAACATACTGCAAACTAAACCTAAAGAACACAGATGGAAAGAAATAATGAACATTAGAGCAGGGAAAAAATTAAACTGAGAACATAAAAACAATAAGGAGAATCAACAAAATCAGAAGTTGGTTCTTTGAGAAAATCAATAAACTTGATAGACCCTTAGCTAGGCTGACAAAAAGAGAGAGAGATGCAAATAAATAAAATCAGAAATGGAGGTGAGGACGTAACTACTGACCCCAAACAAATAAAGGAGTTAATGAGAGGATAATATGAATAACTATATGCTAATAAACTAGACAACATAGACAAAATGGACAACTTCCAAGAAAAGCATGAACACCCAACATTAACACAAGAAGAAATAGATTACCTCAATAAACCAATCACAAGTAAAGAGATTGAATCAGTCATCAACAACTCCACAGAAAAGTAAAGTCCAGAACCAGATGGCTTCACATGTGAATTCTACCAAGCATTGAAGAAAGAATTAGCAACGATCCTGCTCAAGCTCTTCTGAAAAATTGAAGAGAAGAGATAGCTACCTAACTCATTCTATGAAGCCAAAATTACCATAATACCAAAGCCTGACAAAGATACTACAAGAAATTTACAGACTAATCTCTTTAATGAAGATAGATGCAAAATCCCCAAACAAAACACTCAGAAATCAAATCCAGCAGCACATTAAAAGAATTATACACCACAACCAAAAAGGATTTATTCCCGGTATTCAAGGCTGGTTCAGCACAAGAAAATCAATTAATGTACTATAGGACATCAATAAATCACAGCAGAAAATCCACATGATGATCTCAATTGATGCAGAAAAGGCATGTGAAAATTCAACACCCTTTCTTGGTGAAAACACTTCAGATGATAGGAATAGAAAGAGACTTCCTCAATATGATAAAGGAAATATACAAAAAACCCATAGCTAACATCATACTCAATGGGAAAGACTGAAATCTTTCATTCTAAGATCAGAAGACAGGGATGTCCATTTTCACCACTGTTACCAACACTGTGCTAGAAAATCTAGCTAAAACAATTAGACAAGAGAAAGAAGTAAAAGGCATCAAAATTGGAAAGGAAGAAGTAAAATTTCACTCGTGGCAAATGGCATGATACTATATGCTGAAAATCCTGAAAAAACTACAGTAAAGCTACTAAAGCTAATAAATGAGTACAGCAAGTGGCAGGATACAAGATCAACACCCTCAAAACAGTAGTATTTCTATAAACCAGTAATGAGCATTCTGAGGAGGCACTCAAGAAAAAATTCCATTTAAAATAGCAACCAAAAGTACCAAATATTTATGAATAAATTTAATTAAACATGGCTGCAAAATACTTATACTCAGAAAACTACAAGAAATTGCTAAAAGAAATCATGGAAGACCTAAATAAATGGAAAGGCATACTGTGCTCATGTATTGGAAGACTAAGTAAAGTTAAGATGTTGATTCAACCCAAACTGATTTATAGATCCAATGCAATGCCAATTAAAATTCCAACATACTTTGTAGAAATAGAAAAAACAATAACCAAATTTATTTAGAAGAGCAGGTTACCCAAAATACCTAAAAATATCTTGAACAAGAGGAATGAAGTGGGGGGGTCTCATACTACCTGACTTTAAAGCATATTAGAAAGCTCCAGTCATCAAAACAGTGTGGTACTGGCATAAAGATAGATATACGAACCAATGGAATGAAATTGAATATCCAGAAATAGACCCTCTCATCTACAGACAATTGATCTTTGATAAGGCAGTCAAGCAAATTCAACTGGGACAGAGCAGCCTCTTCAAGAAATGATGTTGGGAGAACTGGATATCCATATGTAAAAGAATGAAAGATGACCCATATTTCACATCTTATAGAAAAATTAACTCAACGTGGATCAAAGACCATAAAATTTTTAGAAAAAAATGTAAGGAAATATCTTATAAATCTTTGATACGATATGGTTTTCTAGACCTCATATGCAAAGTGCAAGCAATGAAAAATAAATATATAAATGGATCTCCTCAAATTTAACTCTTCTGTGCATCAAAAGACTTAGTCAGGAAAGTTAAAAGTAGCCTATGCAATGCCAAATTGTGTGTCTATTTGGAAACCACTTCTCAGATAAGGGTCTAACAACCCAATTTAAAAAATGGGGAAGAGACATGGGCAGACAGTTTCAGAAGAGGAAGTACAAGTGGCTCAAAAACATATGAAAAGATGCTCAATCTCACTGGCTATTAGGGCAATGCAAATCAAAACCATAATGAGGTGGTTCATTGGTAGAATGTTTGCCTGTCATGTGGGAGATGCACATTTAATTCTTGGATCATGCACACAAATAAACAAAAACACCACAATGAGATCTCACCTTACACCTAGTAGAAGGGCTATTATCAGAAAAAACCAAAAAACAGGAAACAAAGTGTTGGAGAGGATGTGGAGAAAGAGGCACACTTATCCACTGTTGGTGTCAGTGTAGAATGGTGCAACCACTCTATAAGGCAGTATGGTGGGTCCTCAGGAAACTAGTATACAATTACCATATGACCCAGCAATACCATTACTGGGTATATTTTCAGAAGAATGAAGTCAAGGAAACAAATGCGCATTTGCACACCTATGTTACAGTAGCATTATTCGTGATTGCCAAGTGATGGAAACAGCCCAAATATCCCTCAACAGACATGTGGCCAAACAAACTGTGTAATAATGGCATATTACACAGCTGTAAAACAGAATACAATCATGAAACATATCACAATGTGGATGAAACTTGAGGACATTGTGCTGAGTGAAATCAGCAAGAAACAAAGGGACATACTGTATAGTCTCACTAATAAGAACTAACATTAATAATTGAACACTGAGAGATGACGTTGAGAACACAGGTTATCAGGAGATGGAAAGAGGGCAGAGATTGGGCATTTGATGCTATAGGAGTATAAAATGTGCAACGGGACTGACTGTAAAGACCAGAAATGGATAGCACAATACTAACTTATGGTAGCACAATAATATACCTGTACACTGACTGCAGCTGAGTGTGAGTATGGTTGAGGAAGGAGGGCTAGGGACATGTATGACACGAGAAGGAAAGATAGAGGATAAAGACTGGGATGGTATAACTTAGCAATGCTTAGAGTGAACAATGATAATTTTTAAGTGTATGAACCTTGAGGACAGTGTATTGAGTGAAATAAGCCAAAAAAGAAAAGACAAATATTATAAAAGTGGCACTGATATTGAATAACTATAATTTGTAAAATCTGAAAATTGATTTCAAAAGCAACAGATGAAGGCCTATTATAAAGTTTTCAAGATTGTGAGCTCTTACAGCAGTCACAGGTGAACCCACAGTCCTGCCCTCTACATGGGGCATGACTCCCAGGAGTGTAAATCTCCCTGTCCACATGGATGTGACTCCTGAGGATGAGCCTGGTTCTGGCAGCATGGAAGTAAGATAGCCTTCTTGACCAAAAGAAGGAAAAGAAATTAAACAAAATAAAGTTACAGTGGCTGAAAGATTTCGTAGAGTCAAGAGGTCATTCTGGAGGCCATTCTTACGCAATATATAGATATTCCTTGTTAATTTGTGGTGTAGCAGAGTAACTAGAGGGAAACACCTGAAACTGTTGAACTGTAATCCAATATCTTGATTCTTGAACATAATTGAAAATTATAGAGCTGTTAATGTGTGTCTGTGTGATTGTGAAAACCTTGCAATTGACACCCCCTTTATCCTGTATACAGACAGATGAGTAAGAAAACAAAGACAAAAAATAAATAATGTGAGGGGATGGCGAGTATGTAATGTTTGGGGTGTTCTTTTTTACCTTTATTTTTATTTATTTACTTTTTTTTAGAGTAATGAAAATGTACAAAAGGCTATTGTGATGATAAATGCACAGCTATATGATGATACAGCAAACCACTGATTTTACACTTTGGATGATTTTATGGTATATGAATATTTAACATATCTCAATAAAAATAAAAATGAATAAAAAATAAAATTCAGAAAAGCTGAAAAGTTAAATAATAAGAGGTATCCAAACATGGAATTCCTCCCATAGGGATAAACACAATCAGAACTGTCCATAAAATGAAAGAAAGGACAATTTAATAAGGGAAAAAATACTGTCTTTAAAGAAATACAATTCTGTTTTATTCACAGTAAGGCTCTAGGGATCAAATCACCTGGTATTGTCAAACCCTGTGGATTTGTTCTGGGGCTTCAAAGCTTTGAAAATACTCAGTCCTCTTTCAGTGACACAGTAATAATTCACCATTTCAAGATGTATGAAATTTCCAGAGAAGCATTGATATGGATAGCAGAATGATGAAAAAGAAGGGTGTGATTGTCAGGACCTTCCACATTGAAAGATTTAGGGAAATAAACTAAATTTGCAATGGCCTATCTGTCAGTGATGAGAATCCAACCTTTCTTGTTGATGAATACAAAATCTGATAACTTTCATTATATCCATGATCTCTTATTCCATTTCTTTGTATCCGCTCTTTTTTTTTTTTTTTTTAGATTTCAATTAATCAGTGTTCTGTTTTCCAGTGAGGGATATCGAAGTGTAAACCAGGGCCTCTTCCTGACAAGAGTTTACAATTTTGGTAGGGAACAAGAAAGATACCATTTGTGCTGTTTTGAAAGGATGTATGTCCCCTAGAAAAGCATGTTTTAATCAAAATCCCATTTCATAAAGGCAGAATAATCCCTATTCAATACTGTATGTTTGAAACTGTAATCAGATCATGTCCCTGGATGATGTGATTTAGTCAAGAGTGGTTGTTAAGATGCATTAGGTGATGACATATCTCCACCCATTTGGGTGGGTCTTGACAAATTTCTGGAGTCCTGTAAAAGAGGAAACATTTTGGAGAGAGAAGGAGATTAGGAGAGAGCAGAGAATGCTGCAGCACCGTGAAGCAGAGTCCACCAACCAGCGACCTTTGGAGATGAAGAAGGAAAACGCCTTCTGGGGAGCTTCCTGAAACTGGAAGCCAGGAGAGAAAGCTATCAGATTACTCCGTGTTCACCACGTGCCCTTTCAGCTGAGAGAGAAGCCCTTACTATGTTCGCCATGTGCCTTCTCACTTGAGAGAGAAACCTTGGACTTCATCGGCCTTCTTGAACCCCAAGATATCTTTCTCTGGATGCCTTTGATTGGACATTTCTATATACTTATTTTAATTGGGACATTTTCTTGGCCTTGGAAGTGTAAACTAGCAACTTATTAAATTCCCCTTTTTAAAAGCTATTCCATTTCTGGTATATTGCATGCAGGCAGCTAGCAAACTAGAACACCATTTAATGTAGACAAATGATTCTAAGAGATAATGTGCATGAATGTTTTGCAAAGTACAAATTCTTATACAAATAAATAATTAAGTACTGTTTCCATGGTGCATTGGTTATATTTGAAAGGGCTCTGAGAAATAAGAAATGCTGTTACCAGACAAAACTAATTGTCCATCTAACCCAAGATCCTTTCCAGTAGTACCAAAAGAAGTTATAGGGTGCAGAGGTAACTGTCAGAAGATTTTTAAATATGCAAACTCATCCAAAGCTTGAAAATATCATGGGGAATCTTAAGGATCACAATAGTTAGTGAATAGGATAACTATATCTCCATAACATTCACAGGCTGATTACACGTCCGCTCAGAATTCTGTAAATGGGAATATATGAGAAGTTACTGATTTGCATGTCCTTCCCCCTCTGTCTCTGCCTTCCCTCTCATATCTGTAATCACATGTATCATGTGACACAAAGAAGCAGTGGGAAAGTGTTAGACTTTGACTGTTTAAGACAAAATCAGAGTTAAAAGGAAATGTTTAACCAGTTGCATTCAAATGCATCCTAGTGAATGAGAATTTTGGTTCAAGGAATCAAATATTCAACATTCCTGAGACATCTCAATTAGTTTTTCATCCAGTGAATATTTTCACATTTTACTTTGCTGCCGCAAACTAAGTGGGTGTAGAGTTTTGAGTGTTGCTTTATCACTAGAGGATTTGAGTTAGGAAATGGAAAGAAAATTACATGTATCAATGTATTAAAAAAATCTGTTCATGAAAAAGGAGCCATATGTCAATTTCCAATATGGGGAACATTCTCATGGAGGTACTGAAAGGCAAGTCTGTCCACTTCATTTCTTATTCTTTAACAGATCCTGTGGTGCCACCATTGTCCTTTTCAGATTCAGGAAGCTCAATTAGTGGTATTGCAGCATCCTAACAGGGCAGCTTGTCATCTCACCAAAGGTCATCAATCAAATCCAAGATACATACTTCCATCTCTCTGTACCTCACTCTCCATTCTCCTGCTGTTCTAATCTTGTCAGATTGGTACCCAGCTTGCCACAGCACCTGTTTCCACCAAACCACAACCTCTGCATCTCATGAACCATCCACTCTTTGTATCCACTCTTAACCCGACTGTTGAATCAGGTAAGGAAGTTGTACCCTAGGGCTCTGGTTATTGAGCTGTTATTTCTCTTTGTGTATGTATAGTTAAGCAGCCATAGGTTATACTATAGCCTTTATTATATAGCTGGTCAACTTTTTCTCTCTGAAAGGAAGAAGCTGTCTATAAACTGAAGAGGTAGCATCCAGATGGATATATTTTCATATACTTGAATACTTGTTCCCCATCCATACTTGTTGACAACAAACAAGATTGACAATGTAAAATCTATGTCCCTGTTACATGCACCAGTGTAGAAAGCAATATGTCCAACTGAATGTTCTTGGGAAACTCCCCTTCTAACACTAGTCTACTCTTAAATTGTCCTTCCCTTGTCTCCCTGATCCATATCTATTGAGCCCCATCAGGGTACAGGGAAACTGAGACACAGATTTTATTTTTTATGAAATGTGGACTATTAAACTTTGTTTATTGAAACTGATATAGGATTAGTACTAGACATAGGAATTACCATCTTTTCTTTTCTAAGTATTCATATTCTAAAAAGAGAAGACTCTGACACCATTTTCTGAATTCCCCAGCTCTGAGAAGATTGGCTTATGCATCTTATGATGAAGATAAAAGCAGTACTAAATAAGATATTTCAGCTTTACTCCTGTGGTCTCTTGATGAACTGTATTAGTGAAAGAAGGAAAGAAGATCATTCCTTCAGGCTTTTTTTCCCCAAGAGCCAATTTAGAGACCTGAGAGACACACAAAGTCAAACAAGGTTTCACTCAGTTTTCCTGGGTTCTTCTCATTTAGATAGAGGCAGGAGTTATAATCGCTAATATTTGTATTATAGGCTAAATCTATAAATCAGTACTATGGAATAGAGGGCCAATCACTTGATTTTGAGTCAGACTTCCTGAGTTTTCTGCTGTTTTCACTTAGATGATCTACACTTTAGTACCTCAACTATAAAAATGAAGCAACTGATACATAGTCCAAAGATCTAGGGTGATGAAAAAATAAGACAAGATGAATTAAAGTGCTGATAAACTAAGAATAATCGAATAATCTATGTTATGAATAATTCATAGGCAGCACTAGAACTTGTTCATAAAACCTAAATTATTCTCCTTCTGTAAAACGTTCAGTGGGGTTCTTGACATGTGGAACTAAACGGCACCTTTGATTCCCATACTGCCCAGTACCCCTGTGCATCTATTGATTCACATGGGAGCTAGGATATGCCTGGTTAGGACATTCCTGAACAATATGTACACTTGGGATTCAAATCTATGCTTGGCAAAATGATGGGTCCCTATTAGGACTTAGAGTCTTTGTGAGAATATCCGTTACAGAGAAATGAATCAGCCAAAGCAGATCAATTTGGAAGTCAAGCAGAAGAATCAAGAGGTGTAATGCTTTAAATAGCAGTAAAATAGGTTTTGTTAAATTTCACCCAGACTCAGCTACCCTCAGGTATTATGTGTGCATTAGGGAATAAAAAGCTGTGCTTATGAAAACTGTAAGTTTCAGGGTCTAAGCCAACCTATTGAAGAGCCTCTCTACAAAGGCAAAACCAAAGGAAGAAATGTTGTTTCCAAATGTGAAAGAGTAAATGAATGGGAGCAGCAAATGAGTTCAGGGGACAGCCCAGGACATGCCGCGAAGTGGCTGCTGAGCAGTCTGACCACTATAGTCAGGGCAGAGACTGACTAGAGCTTCACTCTGTAGGTCAGGCCATTCTCACAGTGTTCTTGATAGCCTCAGAGGAGCTGCCTAACAGCCCAGGTGATGGTTGATAGCAATATGACATGGACAGCAGCCCATGTGAAGATCTGTAGCCCAGAAGTCAGTGGTTGCTTGGCCAGTAGAAGTCCATGGCAAGTAGAAAACAGTGGACTGGTTACAGGCAACAGGGGCAGCCAATCAGCAGCTGTCCAGGAAGCAGCTTCTTGCAGAGTGAGCAAAGCACAACAATTCCAGACAAGATCCGTGATTTATAACCAGAACAGAGCAGGGGTCCATGCCTAAGCCTAGATGGAAATGACTTGAGAGCACAGGTGAGACATCCACTGAAGACTACCAGGGGATTCCTCAGAAAGGAGCCTCAGAAGCAAGGATTCAGGTGATTCACATACAATTAAATTAAATTCAGTCCAACCAACTTGTGTATAGCCACTTATGATATATACTCACTGTGTAAAAAGATTCAAATAAAAAATAACTTTCCCCTAGGAAATTATAAAAAGTATTTTCTATTGTTCCTCTCCTAGAATGACAGTTCCCTGAGTTCTAAGAACTTACCAATCTTACATGCTGTTATATCCCAGGGCCTAGAACGATACCCAAGCAAGTATTCAATGTGTGCTTGTCAAATGAATGACTAAATGAAAGGATAAAGTCACAAAGAAAGGTGGTAAATGAAACAATATTCAGAAGAATAAAGAATAGCCAAATCTATTGAAGAAGTGCATGTCAGGGAAGTTTTACAAAGAAAACTATGAGTAAATCAATTTGTAAAGATACTAGAAATTTTCTAGATGAATAAATCAATACCAGGACAGGAGATGAAAATGGAAAAAACATTTTTTTCTGGAAAAAAATTAATTAATAACAAAATTAATTAAAAGAAAATAGAGCTTCCATGCAGATGGAACCATATTCACAAAGCTATATATATATAGTTTCTGGATCAATCTAAGACCTCACTGATTAAAAGATTATTGGTAATTGTTTTTACAACCCCTGAAATAATGGCCAGCCCACTGAAACTCTTGGGTAGTTATGTATTTGGTGATAATACCTTGGGACAAAAGATAATACCTTGGGACAAAGATAATACCTTGGGGTAATAACTTGGGCTCTATGAAGCCACCAATAAATTGGATTTGTTGGTACAGAGCATTGATTTTTAATTCTTTCTGTTCCCTGGAAGAATAAAAATTCAGAGAAAGCAAATGCCTTTTACAGGTCTTCTGAAAACTGGTTGGAGATTGGGAGGGAAGGGCAAATGGTCTAGCCTTCCAGACGTGGGTCTTTGGATTTCATTCAAATCCTCTTATGCATAGATTTATAGTTGCAATGATGCCAAACTGCCATTTCAAAAAGGCTTTTATTCTCAAGGACTTGGAGACATCCATCATTGCACTTCATAGGTAAAATGATTGATGGGGTCCATGCTATGCTGTGGAAGACTATTAGGGTTGACTTTTCTGTTCGCCTCTCTTGATAGCACACAGAATTATATATTTGGAAAGCGTAGGTTAATAAAGATCAGATCCCACTCCAGAGGACAACCACCACTACCAACAAAGGAAGAAATTCAAGTTCAACTAAATTCATTGCCGGACACACACTATTCTAGGGGAATTTGGTATATATTCTCTAAACAGGCAGTTGGACAAAAGAGAAAACCAAAACTAAAATGTGAGCATTCTCTTGTTACTATGGCTTTACTAGTCAAATTTCCTCCTGCCATATTTATATAACTATAGATCTTGCCATTACCATCACTGTCCCTATATCTCTAACTTTTCAAACTGGGAATAGACAAACCTCACTTATAATCAGTCATAGGAAGTTAAAATGGAAGCCAAGACACAGTGCCAAGAAAAGTGGATCACGAAGATGACTACTCATTCTGAGATTCATTCTGATGTTCATGAAAGTTGCTCATAACAAAGGAAGAAGTAAGGAAAAAGAGATTCTGAATTTGCTGTTTTAAAATATGGGATGGGGCTATAACCCAATCTGAAGGCTTGTTGAGATGAATGATTGGGAATAGATATGTTACTAAGTGATGGTCTTTAAGCCCTATTTTTTCTTCTCTTCAAGATACTGAAGATGACTTCCTTCTGATTTTCACACAGAAGTCAGAGTCATAATATGGAATGTGGTCATCATGACAAGAATGTCTTGAGTTTGCCAGCTCAGAAGGTCCACCAACAGCAATTCACATTTTTTCGTCACCATCTGCAGAAGTGCCACAATCCCTTGAACCCATCATCTCCAATCCAAGTTTTTCTTCCCTGTTACTACTTGGAAACCTTGTGGGTATTTCACATCTCTTCACAAATAGCCCTATGGGAAATTGCCACTTCATCCTTTTTCAATGACCTATCAATTAACTCGTATATAACCAGAGTAACGTTACTTAAGATGAACATTAATTCCAGCCCTTGTTGTTAGGTAGTCAGATCAGATCAATTAAAGAATGATAATCATGGGTTTAAAATATGTCTGTAAACTTTTGGGAAAAAATATGCTTTGGCTTAACTTTTTAATACTCTTTACTTTTTTTTAACCATGAAAGCCCACCCATTTGAGACATGTGCTTGCTCATATTTTCTATTACAAACTCTGAGATTGCACTATCCATCACAGTGTGAAGAGATATCCTCATGTATCTGATTGAGATGGGGAGTCTTCTGCCAATTCCAAATAGGAGGCCCTGAAAGAAGCTCTGCCAAGCACTTACATAGTCTTAATTTAAAGATGAGACCTGAAAGGGGAGTCTGTTCTTCTTAGTTAATCCCCCGTCTCTCTCATGTTTCTCACATTTGTGTGCATGTCCGGAGATACCCAGGAGCCCACCGCGCTGGTTAAGTCAAGAGGCAGTTTTCCATAATCCAAGTGAAAAAACCAGTCTCGTTCCTTTAATGTTGTCTTTGTAACGTGCAGTCTTCTGTGTGCTGCCCCTATCCGGCTCACTTTTCCTTCTTATTTCCTCCAGTGGCTAGATCTTGGGTCAATGTTTTTCCTTCTAGGAGCTTAAACAGCCTCCTGAAAAATCACTAAACTGGGGAAATAAAATCCTCAGGGGAGCAGTGAGGACCTTTGCCTGTAAACTTTGATGAGCGCTCTGAAATCACTCAAACAAAATGTCCCAGGCTCACAAACAAGCTAGAAAACCAAAGGATGCACCTCAGAAGCGCAGTTTTCCACCTCTACCTACCCATACCCTGCCACTGATTTCTAATCAGGCATTGATGGCCAAAAGAATGCTCTTTGGTTCTCTAAGTAGGGAGTGAAAATGTCACCTAACCTCTGTGAGCTACCGAGTCACAAAGCCAGTATTTTGATAAACTGGAGATGTACAGGGTTTGGGGTTAGAAGTATTAAGCTGTAGGTAGGGGAAGTTCAATTAATGCATCTCCTTCCTCTGATGATTGTCATAGTTTTCTGATGGAAACCTGCTTAACTGGCACCATTTTATCTGAAGCTACACTTAAAGAAAAAAGAAAATCATTGTTATTCCTATCATACTTATTTGGATTATTTTAATACAGTCCACATTATTTTTGCTGTTAACAATTATTGTTGCTAATAGATTTTAAATTATGTTGTTAAATTATTATTGTGAAAAAAGTGGCATCATGCTTTTTTTTTGGAAACAGTGGAGAGCCTCCAGCAAGTGCTGCTCAAACCTAATTTATCCTTTTGCAGGGAGACTGAAGCCAAGACTCTCCTCAGGCCATTAACCTAAACTGGATTTCAGAGGGGAGAATCTCACTTGTACAATTCAAAAGGCAATCTTTGTGCTATTACAACTTTAATTTTTTAAAGCTTTGGCTTTTTACAAGACACTCCTTACCTCCTACTTTGTCTTCTGTCTCTTGTCTTCCTTCTTCCTTTTCCCTGAGCATGTGTCTATTTATACCCTCACAAGCTGGCATGAAGGTACACTCAGAAAGACTGTAACCCAGATAATAACTGTTGGTTGCCGATTATCCAATTATGACTTCTTTTATTTCTCTAAGGATTACTTAGGACTCTTCTTGGCTGCTGTTTGGTTCCCTGTGCAATTATTGCAAGCAAGAGGGTAAAATGGCAATGCATTAAAACGTTTTTAATAAAAATAGAAATGAAAGACAATCCCTATAGCTTAATTTCCAAAAGAGGGTAGAGGGGTGAACTTCTAATAGCCAAAGAAATCTCAATAGTCAGGAAACTAATGGCTTGATAGTGGGCGATGCTTATCCTCCAGATCCCTGGAAAATAATGGAATAGCTTTTGCATCATTACAGATGTCCAGGAATGGGGAAATAAGGTATGGTTCCCCATTATGACCCCTTGAGGAACATGTTTCCCTAAATTAGTGATATCCTGTGAATGCTCCTGATGGGCGGCAGAAAGGTGAAATGACACAGGGAAAATGATATTATAACAAGTTAGAGAAAATGTCTGTATAATGAGAAATTTGCACTTTTCATCTCATATTACTCACTTTCCAATTGTGTGATCTGGAAAAAAAAAAGAAATTCTTCTTGTTTTGCAATTCTGTCACCTTTACAAAGATGTGGTAAGAAATTAGGACATTTTAATTGTCTTTCTCTTCACTATCATTCTCTTTTTTATATTTCACTCACTTATCAACTCTCATTGTTCTTGCTTCTGCCTTGCTTCCATTTTTCCAGAGTTGCCTTCTTTTTCAGACTAGACGTGAAAAGGGGATAAAGGAATAAAGGGATCGCCATTACCATTTCGAGTAGAAAATGTTAGCTTGCAGACCTCGTGGAAGGCTCATGGGTGATAAAGAATTAAACAAGCTGAGAAAAAACAGGTTAAGAACAGAATGCTAAGCAAATATCTATAAATGTGAAGTCTTGCATATAGGTTCTAATATTGATTATGCAAGCAAAGGATAGAGAAGGAAGCTTTCATCAGCAGGAGGTGAAAATGATGTAGAAGCATTATTTGATGTTAAATGCAAGATGAATCATTGGCGTGATGTATCTTCTAAGTAAGATAAAAACAAGTTATAGCTGGCCCAAGAGAGGTAAAAATGTGCTTGTTTCCAGGCTGGTCTGAGTGTAGCTGGAATATGTGTTGCACATTTAGAATTCACAAGTTAAAGGGACTGACAGGAAATAGGGCAGACGTTTTGGAATTTGGAGAAGAGTGACTAGAATGAAAACCACAAAATTGGGCTATTTTTACCTGCTGATGAGAAGGCATGAATTGGGGAAGGTGGGAACCAGCCAAAAATCTATGGGTTAAAAAATTGAGGATTTTGCCTCGGTTTTTCCTCTGTGTCATTTGGCAAATGGGTTCATATTTTTTCCACCTCAATTTTTCCACCATTGAAGTGAGAATGAATGAGCTGATCTTTGTTTTTGTATATGTCGCTTAGTAAAATATTTTGAAATGCACAAAATGGCATGTATTTGCCAGAAATTAATTAAGTTTAGCCCTGGTTCAGAAGAACTTGGAAGGCTCTAAGCCATGGCTCCTCAGAGATGGTGGAGAAGGAAGGAAGTAATGAGAAAGTTGGTACTTTTCAATTATTTATGCAGTTTAATCCCATTGAAAAAAACATATTCTCCCAAGAGCATCCCCACGTTTTCTTTGTGCTGGAACTGGCAGAAAGTAATAGGGAAAAAAATGGGAATGAGGCTTGTGCTTAAGGGATCATGTCTGACCTTCCCAGAAACCTTTGGTATTAAAACAGGCAGTTTGCTCAGCTAATAATAGCTATGCCTGTGACTTGTCATCGTCAAAGAACCTTAATTAATCCTCATAACACCCTAGTGGACTACAGAAGGTAAGTGTTATTATCTCTATTTCATATAAGGCAAAATGTAGGCACAAACAGAGAGGGGAAATGACTTCCTCGAGATAGCAAGAGTAAAGTTACATTTAGCACTGAGAAATACCTTGGATTGCATGGCTTCCTATTACAATGTTCCTTTAGCAATATATCTAGGACAGAAGGTATGAGGCCACTTTTAAAAGCTACAAAGGGGGCAGACCATAATATCTTACCTGAGACACAAGGAGTGAAGAAAGGATGACAAGTGAGAGCAGAGGGAAAATTGGTCTGGGACAGAGAGCTTCACAGGAAAGAAAAGGAAACGGTGAATACTTCCCATTTTGTTCTGGACGTATAAGATTACTCTGAAGCAATATGATCCTAGGCCAAAACAAAACAAATTAAATGTAACTCCATCATGACTTCAAAATCTCAATTGCTATTTAAGCAGATACTGATGAGGAAATAGGCACTGAGCTGAGTAGGAACATGGAAGGATGGTTGGAGACCAGTGTGGACTGATCTCTTCCATTTACTTCTAAATCACAATTTTCCTCCATTATCTATCTAACATTGAGTCTGCCTCTGTGACATCGGCCCATGGATTTTATGTTATTGGTATATGCAGTTTTCAAGCCCGTTTTGATTTGCTTTTTCTTGGAAAAAAAAATGACTCAGTCATGGGGCCATTGATAGTGGACCTCAACCCAGCATATTCTGTAGTTATAATATTAGAGGTTGAGGGTCCTAAGAATAACTAATCCAGAATACTCTGTCCATCAAGCATGTAAGAGAGTCAAAAAATTAATATGACTTGATCAAAGTTACCTAGATGGTAAGTGAATGCCTAACAATGGGAAGCCAGATATTTTGCCTTCTGTGAGCACTTTTAGTGGTAATTTTTCAAGTTCCACTTAGAACTGCAACATCAATAGTCTGGACAATGAAAAGCTTTGAAGGTACTATTAATATTTCAAAATACTGAGTATATATGATAACAGAACCTAAGGAAGTGAGCTCCAGAGAGATGGCTGAAACTGACCCATTGTCCTTAACTTAGTAGCACAGCTTAAAAGGGTTCTAATTGCCTCCATAGTGACAGGACATACCATGATATAGTGCTTACCACTTATAACCTACCCATTTTCCAGAGCCTACTGTCATTCTCAGTTGTTCTTCACTTAAACCAAAGGTAAGGTATATTTTCTGAATTAGTGAAGCCATAGCATAAAAGGAGAAGGGGGAATATGCAGTTCTGGGTGCTCTCTTTAAGCTTTCAAAATCATTTGATCTAATAAAGTCAGCATGTGTTCCATTACAGATTGAGAGAGAAAAATAGGACTGCCAGTGAATTTTCTTAGCAATTTCTCTGAAATAGAATAACCAATATTAGGAGAATCTCTCAAGGAATCATCTTATGTCTTTTAGGTTTCAAAAATTAATTATGTTGTAAAGGCCAAAGAAAATTTTCAGGGAAGACCAATACTCTACTAAGGATGGACTTTGGAATGCAATCTGAAATAGGGCATAGGATATATCTAGCACCTTAGTGCATTAAGATAAATTGTTCCTAGCCGATCTGAAATGATTTGATATGTGTTAGGACAGGAAAGGGGGAAGGGGAGGGAGGAGAACAAGAGGAGAAACTCATAGTAATTTCATATTTGACATATGCTAGTTCTGGGGGAAAACAAAGCAACCTTATATCTCATGAGTCCGAGGAAGAATGGCAGGAGGCACAGAAAAGGCAAGAGCTGCTCTTGCAGCAATGTGAAAAATTAAGTTAGGAAGAGCCAAATTTGACAACATGTCTATGTGTTTTGTGTTTGAGTCAACTGTTTGTTTTTGGTTCGAAAGAATGCTGGAAGATAGGTTTTGTCTGAGGTGGCTGGTTGTTTTTCACCCACACATGCTTGTTTTAGAATGAGGCATCAATCACTGCCTCTGCAAACGAGCACACTAAGTGGAAATCATTTCTCCACTTTCCAGTCACCACATACAATGAACACTTATAAGAGGCTGGCCATGATCCAGGGCAATGGACATGAGGGGACCACAGAGTAAGTCTCACTCTCCGCAAACCAACGTGGACACTCCTATTTAATGCTAGGGGCTCGCAGACAAAGGAGATCCCTGCTCATGTAACTCTCATGAGGGTCCCTTCGATAAGTACCTGCCCAAAATGTTTAGTATGCTTCACTGACTAAGAGTCCAGTAAAAAGCAAATTCTGGTGACAGCTTTGATAATTCCCCAGATACTTGTTTTTCCCTAGAATATAGGTTCATTCTCATATGAAGACATGCTTCTTTAGGGAGCTGTAGATTTCTAAGGTATAATATGCATTGCCACCCTCCCCACATCAACATTCCTTTCTACAAAGCAAATGAAAGTGGATCATACATTTTTTATTTGAAAGTCAGTACATTTGGCATGAATCAAAGGGAGGCATATTTCTCATAGGGTTTACTTTCTTTTTCATTTTTGCTATGGCAGAGTGCTTCATAACTTAATACTAATTCATTTACTCATGTTGTTCTCTCTGTTAGAAATTCATCTTCCAAAAGCCAATCCCAACCCTGAACATACCCACACTCTCACTACCTGATACAATTCTATTTATCCTTCAAATGCCAGCCCTCCTTAATCCCTCTCACAGATTTAATTGCTCCTTCTTTTCTGTTTTCCCATAATATCTGTTGATATAAGTATAGTTAATGCCAACTAAGTAAATGAATGAATTGATGAAGGTGCACAACGTACATATTCTTTCATGAGGAAGGCAGCTTTTGATCAAAAGAATGTGGGTTTAAATCCTGGCTTCATCCCTCAGTAATAGCTCTTTGACCCTGAGTAAGCCTTTTACCTCTTGGAGTCTCAAATTCCTCATCTGTACAATGGGGATAACGCTACCACCCTGCAGAGTAGTTGTGAGATTTAGATATCCTGATATAATGCACTTAGAAAAGTGTGCATAAAAGGGACTCAGTAAATGCTAGCTATTACTATCTTACTGAATTATAGTTAAGTGTGCATGTGATTTTATCTTATAGGCAATGAGGAGCTTATACGGCTATTAAGCAAGGGAGTGGCATTAGAACGGTGTTTTAAAATCCAAACTAGAGAAAGAGTCAAGAAATGAAAGAGAAAGGAAACAAGTGATCTAGATGGGAAATAAGCAAGATCAAAATCATATGCTTGGTTACTTCTGGGCCAGCTGAGCAAGGATTGATTGAAAATGCCTGGCAGTAGGCAAAAGCAGGCAAAGCGGCAGTGTCCCTGCCACTTCCTCTGTTGCTTTTCTAACCCATTGGCCATTCCCATTGCTAAATGACTGCTTCCTCTTCTGCTTCCTGCAACTGAGGAAGGGCTCAACACCACTTTGTCACTTGACCTAAAGGCAAGGAAGCATCAAAAGCAGCAACACAATACCCATCGCCTCCAGTCTCTAAACCCCCCTAATTTTACTCCAATATTTGGAGTGCAGGGAAATTATAAAATTATGAAAATAGGATTTGCTAGGTATAAAATGTATTGCACTGCTCATTTTGTGTCAAATTATAGCATTCTTTTTTATGGATGCAGGTAATAGACTCGACTAAGGCAGGCCTTCTTGAGGGATGACTTAACCCTGTTCCATTGTGAAGAGGAAATAAGGAGGACAGAATAAGTGGAGATTGCAAAAGAGGGAGATTTGAGTTAGACATTACAGGGAATGATCTGAGTTTCAAGATAGACATCTAATGGGGCAGACAGGGTCTCAGGATCCTTTTGACTATGTTGAAGGAAAAGAGAATGATCCTCATGCCTGGGCGGGTTTAGGGCACTGTGCTTGATGTGTCTTCAGGTCTTCTGAAGTACCCTTGACAGTTTTGGACTTCGAAACTAAGAATAGAAGCAGTATTTCTAATGGAAAAGAAAAGCCCATCTTGTACTCCTCTCATCCCATCTTGGGCCCTGAGAGTCCAGAGTTAGCAGGACTTGCAGGATTTTCATCTTTGATGTGCTGATGCTTCTTAAATAAACCTTGAGCCCCCAAGACTCCATTACTTTGCTTCCAAAATCTCCATGACCTTAGTTGCCAAGAGAATGTGGATCACTAGGAGCTGAAGTAACCCAATAACACAGGCATGTTAACCATTTTAGAAGAGTGAAAACCATTTAACCCCCAACATAATGGCTGTGGCATCTGTCTGAGAAAGAAATAAATTGGTTTTAACTTACGCTGCTTGGGCTTCAGAGAGAAATAAAAAGGCAAAATGGAAAGGCAAAACTGTTGAGCATCTCTCGGTTCTGCCTTTTAGCGGTTTGTGACTCCAGACACAAGAATCACAGGCAAGAAGTAAATCTCATCATGTTACGCACAGCCCTATAGTCAATAGAGGAAGGAAGAAAGATATTGCAGAACTATCATCTTCTTGGAGCTGGGAGCTGGGAAAAGAAATCCAGTAAAGGATTATGAAGTTAACTGACCTGATGTTAAACACAGAAGCGTCATGGAGCTGAGCACGGCCTATGCGAACCCATGTGTTCCTGATGTTAACAGGGTCTTCAATAACAAAGTCTGTGGGGCCAGAGCTAGCTTGCAAGGCAGGGGCTGTAAATAGCTCAGCAGAGAGCCTTGAGCTGAACCTGGCCTTAACTGCTCCCTGCAAAAGATTACAATGAAGTAACTTTGAGAGATGGCTGTTAGGAACTTATGCCCACCATGCTCCTTTCCAGATATATAGCCACTGGTCTCCATCTGCAGGCTGTAGTGTCATTGTGACATCTGGAATCACTGCTATTGCTCTAGTTTGCTAGCTGCCAGAATGCAAAGTACCAGAAATGGAATAGCTTTAAAAGGGGAATTTAATAAGTTACTAGTTTACACTTCTAACGCCGAGAAAATGTCCCAATTAAAACAAGTCTATAGAAATGTCCAATCAAAGACATCCACGGAAAGATATCTTGGTTCAAGATGGCTGATGAAGTTCAGGGTTTCTCTCTCAGCTGGAAGGGCACATGGCAAATATGGTGGTGTCTGCTGACTTTCTCGTGGTTCTACAGAAAGGGGCTCTCTCCAAAATGTTTCCTCTTTTAAAGGATTCCAGTAAGCAACTCCACCTTCAATGGGTGGAGTCATACCTCCAAGAAATCATCTAATCAAAAGTTACTACCCATAGTTGATGGGTCACATCTCCATGGGAACAATAAAAATGTTCCCACCCAGCAATATTGAATGAGGATTAAAGGACATGGCTTTTCTGGAGTCCACCACAGATTCAAACTGGCACACCTCTTATTAGCCAGTGAGGAATGTAAGAACTCTGCTTAGGTACTCAATACTTAGCATTAAGACAATCTTATTGACCCCAATATTCAATTCTAGAGGTTCAATCACAGTCTAGCTCATAAATTTGTTAACTGCTCTTATAATAAATCATTCACATATAAAGCATACATAGGCACATATACCTGTGTGTATAGACATATATACATATACATATATATATATATATATGTGTAGTCAAGTAGAAGTTTATTTCTGGCTCGCATAAAGTTCAAATGAAACCAATGGTTCCAGGCTCCAGGCTCCATGCATCTTGGGGCTTCATCACCTTTGACTTATAGCTTCCAAAGTCCCCATATTCTTCAGCATCAAGTCTGCAAAACATGAAAGAGCATGGAATATGCTGTGTATGGGGAGGGGGCAGTTATTGGCTAAGTCCATGTGAGTTTTCTTGACCCAAAACCTGAGACAATATCCTATAATGTTTATTTTTAACCTCAGGTGACAGCTGTACCTAATTCCCCATGAAATTTCCAACCTTGTGGGAAACACATTTGAAGGGTTAGAACCTGGCTTGAAAGAGGGAGGCTTTGAAGGATTGTGGTAGTTCTTTGTCCTATGAGATAATCCTCCATGGTAAATAGCGAGCATTATTAAGGTGAGTGTTTTTAATTTAGGTAACAGCTGGGAGGCTTCTCTCTCTGCATGGAACTGAATAGATAGTTTCCCCAAGCCCTAATTTTCTGATGTACTCTTCTGACAGTGCAAAGACAAGAAGCAATTCTTCAAAATAAATTTTCAAGTATTCTACATTTGTAATTACCTTTATTAAGACAATTATTAGTATTAATACTAATAGTATCAGAGAGCACATTTTATTTGCAAAGTGCTATGTAAACACTAGTTCCTAAGTAAAGGAATTAACTAGCAAGCATTAATTACCAAATCAGGGATGGGAAAAATAGTTGAATCTAGACTTTCATTTGAGATTAAAAGTCCCAGTCACACCAGGATTTCTCTTCCCAACACTGACAGTATTTCTTTGGGTTTTGTCATTTCCTTACCTGAAAAGGGAAGGCTTGCAGAAACTCAGTGAACATCATGAAGATCAGATCTTGTTTGCGCATTAAGGCAAGTCCACACTAAGCACCTGCTACATATTCATGGTCTTGGAGATGCAGATAAAAATATGACTTTCGAAATTTTGATTTGTGATCATTTCTGAATCCATATGTATTCACTCAATGCCACTGAATGCATTTTTAATAATAAGGATTTTGACAAATGACCTGACTGATTGAACAAAAAGCAGCTCTCACATAGCAGGGAAAATACCCGGAGAGTGTTAAAATCCCATTTGTTAAAGTATAGTGTATTATATTCACACCTGAAAACTGGTCGCTTATAATAATCACTGTCATGTTGCCATATAGTCCTATCTTCATAACCAAAGGGGTGATTTAACTCATATCTCCAAGGTAAACAGTTTTGAGAACACCTATTTCCCAACAATACTCTCATTGGTAGGGGGAACTATTCTTTTTGTCACATTAAGCTCTGCAACATTTTTTCTTTTGTACTTGTGATCTCTGTATTCTCCAAGGATCAAAATCAATAGAGAAGAATATAATAAATGGCCTTCATATAAGTGAAAGAAAGAAAAAAAGGAACCTCTCTTAATGATCAAGGAAATAAAAGAAGGAAATTATTATTTATTAAGCTGTTTTGCACCAAGCACTGTGCTAGGAAAATTGCAGTCTGGGGCATTTAAATTTGGTGATGGCCTGACAAAGCCCAGCTTAATTCATTAAGTCTCCATTATTCATTGGATTCATTTGTTGGTTAGAGTTGTAAATCTCAGCTCAGTCTTTCTCCTTCCACAGCACAAGCCCAGCACTCTCATTCCCATGCTCCTAGCTGAAAATTACCTACAGAATGCAAACTGCGTTTTGTTTATAAAGTAATTAGGAAGGTACATTTGCAAAATAAATAAAGTCACAGTGTGATCCAAATCCAAATATAAATGGCTTTTTTAATTATCTAATGTTTGGATCATCAACGATGTTAAATTCCATTTTTTGTGGCTAACCTAGAGTCATCTGTGTAGATTACTGTATTTTGATTTTTAGGAATCAGAAGAAAACAGCATTATCTTACTTTTTAAAGCTCATGGTTAGCAAATAGCAGATATAATTCCAAAACAATTGAACACTGGCACGATACAGACGGCAGTGTGTTCCATATGAGCAATATAACAAAATGTGATGTTAGGCCTCAGTATCTAAGATCATTTAGCCCAGCTTACATTACACGCTAAAAATTCAGATCCAGACTTGCCCAAAGTCACTCAACAGAGAACACCAATGACTCAGCACTTGAATTGAAACCTACAGTTACTGCTAATTCTGCCACCTCAGACTCTATTTACTAGATCCTGTCACTTCATGAGGAGAAGTACTGTGAATTTAAGCTTTGTCTTCAGTGACACTCCCTGTCTCCCTTCTCCTCCTATTTCAAGCTAAAAAACAATGGCTCCAACTCCCTCCCAACTACTTTCTCTTACTGTCCTCCAGATTCTAAAGGCTTTTGTTCCTGTCTCACCAGCACCCAATACCAATTGTTCTTAAAGATGCTACCGTATTCTGATTCCACTTTCAAGGACCACCTTTGAAATCTCTATGTCAAGCATTCCTTTCTGTGATTCCCCCATCTCTCATCCTCTCAGCTCTATTACTCTAATGCCCCTCACTTCTGAATCTTCAGTCTTCTAACAAACTTATTTCTCTCTATCCCTTATCTCCTGCATTTCTTTACTTCCCACTTTCCTTGGTTGAGATTTCATGATCTATCATTAGACACAATCATGGCCTATAAACAGCATTTTCTCTCTCTTTCTCTCCCTCGCTATCATAGCCCACTGGCAAAACTCCTGCTTCAACCCAACAACTCTGAATGCTTTCTGTGTCTGTATTCAAGCAGCTAAATATTACAAGAGAAAATGGCATGACTGATCTTACTGGATGGAATTTAAATTGATAATTACAAAACTGGAATGAATGCTAAACATCTCCTGGAAATCCAGCCTTCATAGAAAGTTCACTTTCTTTTACTCTAAAGTATGCTTTCTTCTCTCTGGTCACACATATACCTCACTCCACATATTCTGTCATTCGCTGACCTAGTCTCATATTTCATTAAGATTATAAAACTCACCAAATAGGACATAATTTCTTCAATTGGGCCTTTAAATAATCTCTTCCACCCTCTCCTTCGTTAAAATGGAAGCTATTCTTACCTCCTATTGAAGGCCAGTTTCTCCCCTTGTGCCTAGGATCTAACTGCCCTTCCTCTGTGTTTGCCCTTCACCTCTGCCCTTCACCTTCAAATTTCCTATCCCTTCAGTGACTCCTTTCCCCATGTATTTATTCACCAACAAACACTTATTTGAGATTACATAAAATTTCCTGGAGACCTTATAAAGGAATCTGCATTTTGCTTCAAATGTGATGTGAAACCACTGGCATTATTTGAGCAGATAATGATATTTTTAAATGATAACAAGGGTTTCATCGCAATATAGAGAAGTGAGGGAAAGAATACCAGTTAATAGTCTATTGGAACAGAGCGTGGAGGAAAAGGTAGTGGTAACAGCCTGGGAGTTGTCAGATGTGGAATATACATTTTGAAGCTAGAAATAATATGGCGTGATGATAGTGTGAATGCAGGGTTGTGAAGGAAAGAGGAATTCTAAATGGATTCTAGGTTTCTAGAAGCCAGAACAACTGAGTGAATAGTGGGGCAGGTTATGGAGATGTGGAAATGAGGAAGGAGCAGGCTTTGTTGGGGAGAAGGAGGGAAATCAAAAACTTTACTTAAGCCATTTTACGTTTACAGTGTCTACTATGTACCCAGGTGGAGATTTCCCATTACTCAGGGGAAAGGTGAGAGTAACCATTTCTCCAATCACATATTCTAAACTCAGTTCTTCTAGTTCCTTAACCAGTATTCATGTTTTCAAAAACAACTTTTAATTTGAAATATTTTGAATACAGAAAAAAACCGCAGAAACGTCGTAGTAAACATTCAAGCCACCACTACTAAGACATAAAGAAAGATGTTACCATTTTGCCCCTATTTCCCTGAATGTATCAGTTTTAAGTTATAAGAAATAAAACATTCTGAAAATAGCTAAAGGTCTATCTATGTTGCTATTTCTTCCCCAACTCTCTAATCTCAAAATAACCATTTTTCTGAAGTTGGTAAGTATCTTCCCATGAATTTTTAAAAAATGTTTTCTACATGTATTTGAATCAAAAAATTTCTTAACGTTGAACTGCATTTTAAAATGTACATACATGGTAACATACTATAGAATTATTTGGCAACTCTCTTTTCGCTGAAACTTTTAAAAATGTATCCATACTATGTAGACTATATATATATATATATATTAAATATATAATATTTTCCTGCCATGCACATATTACAGCATTGTTTGCATAAACACATTTTACCCAAATCCTGATGGATGGATGGTCAGAGTGACTTTGCTGAATCACTACCATCAAACGGCTTCAGATATTACCATATACTGGTGACAAGTTTTCCAAGGTAAATACTCAGAAGTAAAGTAAAGTTGCTGGTTCATACTAATAAACATTTTGTGCTCCCCACCCACCTCCCACAATTGCTGAATTGATTTCCAAAAAGTTTTTTTCTTATTTTAATTGACAGAGTCAATTAAAGTCCATGAACATATCTGCTTCCTCACTTCCTCCACAGCACTTGGCATCGTCTGTTCAATTTTTGCCAACCTGTGAGTATGAAATGGTATTTCAAGCATTGTCTTTACTTCTGTTTTCTCACTATACTCTGACTTACAGTCTTGCCACTCCACTAAGTCTGCTGCTTTCAAAGCCCTGTTTTGAAAGGGATGGCAGTCCTCCCTTCCCCGTGACACCTCCTCTTCCGTCTCTTTCCTTGGCATCTTTTCCTGTTCCTCAAGACCTGTTATGGGCTCTTACTTCTTTCCTATCATGTCTTACGAGGCAATATAACTCATTCTCATGACTTTAAATGCCAACTTCATGAGCAGATATGCCAGCAATATTGCTCTAGCTGTGTTTCTAACTTCTGCTTCATATCTCCATTCCAATTCATCATAAGTGTCTCAAACTCAAAATGTCTCAAATACAACTCTTTATTTCTAGTTATGCCACCACTTGGACTTCCCCCAAATGTGCCTCTCTAAGTAAATGACCCCACATCTTCTTTAGATTTACTAATACAAAAAGCCTAAGTGTGAGACTCAACACATATTTCTCGCAGATTCCATATCTATTTGTAAGCTGGGTATCTTATTTTTACCTATAGAATGTGCTTCGCTACTTCCCTCCTTGGTCTCTGCCACCACTCCCATTCAATTTTCCCACAATCTTTAGGATAACACTCCTGGTTGGTTTCTTCAATTCAGTTATATTCCCACAATAGCAGAAAGAGCAAGTTTTAAAATGTAAACCAGAAAATGACTCACTCCTGCTTCAACTGATTCAAGGCTTCACGTTTCACCTTTTGCACTTAGACTACATCTTAAATCTTTCTATGCCCTCAATAACTCACCATGCTTCTCTTACATTATCTATCTCTGTGTGCTTCTTTCACGCTGGTCTTCTGACAGTTTTTCAAGCATGCTATTTCCTGTCTTAAAACCATGGTTATTATTTTTCCTTCTGACCAACATATTGTTCACATGGCTTGCTTCTCATGCATCAGGTTTTAGCTTAAAAGTATTTCCTTAAGGGAGGAGACCATAGTGTTTTAGGAAGTCTCCCCGTTATTATTGAACATAGATCTCTCTCTTACCTGAATTCTTGGAAAATTGAATCTAAATAAAGTGGCAATGCTTTATTTGGGAAGCGTCATCCTAGGGCAGTGAGAGTGAGAAAAAAAAGAAAGTTGGTAGGGAAAGATGGGAAGCAAATGCAAGGATATATGTTCTTGGGCCGACCACTGTTTCACACAGTGAGGGGAGCCAGCTAACACACTTACATGTACAATGTCTGCCTCGCAGGGGAGCAGCAGAGCCTCTAGATTCAGTTCAGGAAGCCAGGTCCCACATCTTCCCTTATGAAGTTTCATCTGAGTTCTAGAAGTCGCAGGAGGACCCAGGGACCCAGGGCGTATACCTGGGAATTTCAGAAGCTAGAACTTCTTGGGCCACATGGAATCAGATTGCTGTGGCATTACATGTGCCATGAAAAGTACTGAAGGTGTGGGCAATGAGTGAGGATAAGACAATCAGATACTTAAAATGTATCAGATACATATCCTATGGGTTTTATTCTGGGTATGTATTATACATTTTAAACACCTGGTTCAATCACAAGGGTTTAACCAAAGACACCAAATGAAAAAGGGTACCAAGTGATGTCAAAGCACCTAGGTCTAGAGAGAGTGAAAATCTGTTACCACCCCTAGGCTGAAAGGGGTGTTGTAAAAACTATGAGATCTAGAGCCAAGAAGAGCCCCCCTGGAAAGATTGTAGGCATGCAGAGGAACAGTTACTGTCAGGACCTTGGCAAGGAGGGGAGGGAATGGGAGGGGTGAGAAATACCTTGGTTTCCTTCTTCTGGACCACCCAATCGCCTATCAATACCTCCCACTGGCCAAATCCAGCCAAAAGCAGGGGCCAGAGGGGAGGGTAAGTAAGGGAACCTAGTTAATGCAGCTCTTAAGTTTGCAAAGATCAGCTTCCTAGGACAGAAATCAGAAAAAGAAAGAGTAGGAAATGGATCTGGAGATGGAGTGCTAACTGAGAATAGCCCTTGCAAGTAAATAGACATTAAGCTACAAGTGGGCAGGGATCACATATTATTCATTCACTATTGTGTCACCTAATTTGTGTTTACTAAGTTGCTTCATTTTGTATGAATGAATGAATGGCTCAGAAAGTATGCTTCCAGAATTTAGCTTCACTTATAGAATTTATAGAAATGTTGATATTCTACAATGGTTATACTAAATATTTTCCAGGGAAGTGAGAGTTGCTGAAATAATATATGAAAATCCACCGTGAGCATAAATTCTCAATGAGTGTTCAGTATAGAAACAAATATAATGAACATGTTCAATATGTACATTTCAACATGTCTATGCAAATTTTACATAAAGAATATATATATATTTCTATATATAGTATTTAAAGATAAATATGCAAATATACATTTATGTACCTACCATACAGTTTGATATAAAACATTACCCTACCTTTGAAGCATCTATGTACCTTCCCTCAATTCATCTCTTTTATTTTCACATTTAAGCTTTCAATCAATCTGAAAGTAATTTTTCT
The DNA here is from genome assembly GCF_023851605.1 of Tamandua tetradactyla. NCBI lineage: Eukaryota > Metazoa > Chordata > Mammalia > Pilosa > Myrmecophagidae > Tamandua > Tamandua tetradactyla. The sequence continues at coordinate 8,808,263 of NC_135334.1, read as the reverse complement.
ATGATGTGAGGAAAGGAGGCATTTTTTTCTCCTTAAGAATACGCAATTGTCACAAGTATTAAATAGACTATCATTTTCTCATTTGTCTACTATATCTGTTCTGTCATATATCAGATTTTCATTTATGCATGACTCCGTTCTGTTCTATTATTAAATTTTTCTATGCTTCTATTAATATTATACTATCTTAATTTTAATAGTTTAAAAATAAGCCTCGTGGTATTTGGGGGAAATTCTCCTACCTAATTCTTAGTTTTTCAAAAATGACAACAATTCTTAGTCCTTTGGCCACCTATGTGAATTTTACAATCAATTTTTTCCAGCTACCTGCAGGAAACTTTCTTGGGATTTTTCATTGGAAATACATTTTGAAGGAAATTGACATTGCTAAGTCTTCCATGATGAACAATATATGTCTCTCCATTTATTTATTATTATGTCTTTTCATTAATACCTTTCAGTATTATACTGTTATAATGATTCCCACAAAAGTCTCATACATCTTCTGATGCCCCCTTCCCATGGAAAGTTATATTTCATGTTTTGATTGAAAATGGGCTCCTCTGCATCCCCTAAAAATCAGATATTTTAACTGTTGACTTTGGCTTTGATCTTATATTAGATAAACCTTATTAATTTTTTAAAATTATTTCTTATAATGGAACTACAGATTTTGAGAGGAAAGATTCTATGTGCATCACATTTCATTTAAGATTAATAATTGTTTTCTTTCTTTCATTCCAATCATTTTATGCTTTTTACTTTATCATTGCACTGACTATATCCTCTGATATAATGTTGTATGGATACAGGGATTGTTATTCCTTATTTTAAGGGAAATGCTTGTTATCTGGCCAATTTTCAAAGATTGTATTTGCTTTTTTGGGGAGTTAGGGGTTGCATGGTCAAGGAATTGAACCCAGGTCTCCCATGGAAGGTGAGCATTCTAACCGCTGAACTACCCTTGCACCCTATATTTGCTTTTAAATTTACTAAAATGATTGAAGTAGTTATTGAAGAATTAAAAACAGGGTCAAATAGAGAGCAAGATGGAAGGAGCCATTCCCCTGTTCAGCTACCTTCACAAGACTTGAGAAGACCCCCCCAACCATGCTCCATCTTACAGCAAGAGGAATTAACATGTACCAGGCCAATGCGCAATCAAGGAACCTCTCCATACCTGCCTTTGGTTCCCATGAAGAGATAATTTTACATGGACCAAATTCAGAGTTTTTAATTATCAAACTATCCCCACAGGTGAATTTCCCAGATTATTAAGGCTCATTCATTAAAATATACCTGAAAAATATATACTGACTCATTTTTATAGAAATTGTTCTAAAGTGTATTGCAAACTTATTTTCCTTACTGAACAGAATATTCTTTCCATAAGTTAATGCATTCTTGATGACTCAGGGCCATTGGTATGGCTCTCATATAGCGATACCCTCTGGGGTGATTGTGGTACTGAAGGCTCTGTGGCTAACACTGCCGTAGGCTACTTGGCATATCCAGTTACTGTTCCTTCTTTCTCCTCTCTCTCTGACACCTGTCACTTTCCAGCATGTCTGCCTCTAACAGCCCCCTACTTTGCTACTTCTAATTTGTTTTCCACTGTAACCTTAGAAGAACTAGTAGTTGCCATGGGAAACAAAGTGACTAAGATTTTGAAATTAGTAACTGGAATCTCCCTGGCTCTGGCCTGAGGTGAGTTTCATTCATTGTCTCCAGAATAAAGAAGTATGGGTTTTGGACAAGTATATTGCTTGAGGTCCAGAGGCCTCTTTAGTGTGCTTAGGACACCATACTTTGGAAACTCCAGCAAAAGGAGGAGACTTCTGTTGTACAGGTTTGTGAATCTTTGAATTATTTTTTGGAAAACAAGCAAGGATCCTTTTCGGGGTGAAGCGTTGGTGAATGTTCAACATATCCTTAATTTAGAGGTCGTCCTAGACAAGTCCCACATTCAGTTTAATTAATAATAATAGTAATAAAAGGACTTCAACAATGTTCTGTAAAGGATCTAGTTAGCATTAGGCCCTGTTCAGAAAACTTTCTTCAAATGAATAAGTCTCTTAAAGACATCTGTGGGTCACCTGATTTGAAGAAAAGAACTTAACATTTCAGTGCTTATTTGTTCTTGTTATTAGACCTCTGGAAATTTCAAGGAGAAGTTAAAAATTGAACTGCTTGAGAAGCTGGAGAGGATAGATCCCAGACTTTGAAAATGGCAAATAACCTCAAAGATAATCATCCTTTGATTAAACTAATTTGTAGAAATTTATGTGGCACTTATAACCTTTTATTCATTCATTTATTCATTCGTTTATTTATTTTAATGTTTTTATTGTGAAATATAACATATATACAAAAAAGCAGTACATTTCCAAGTACATTTTAACAAGTAGTTATAGAACAGATTTTAAAGTTTATTATGGGTTACAGTTAGATGATTTTTTATTTTTTCATCTAGCTGCTTCAAGACACTAGAGACCAACAGAAATATCAATATAATGATTCACCAATCATACTCATTTGTTGAATCCAATCTCCTCTGTTACACTCTTCCTTCTCTTTAAATAACATATACATAAAAGCAATACATTTCAAAGTACATCACAACAATTTGTTGGAGAATAGATTTCAGAGTTTAGTATGGATTACAATTCCATAATTTTAGGTTTTTATTTCTAGCTGCTTTAAGGTACTAAAGGCTAAAACAAATATCAGTATAAGGATTCACCACTCATACTCATTTGTTAAACCTAACCCTCTCTGTATTACTCCACCATCACCTTTGTTCTTTCTATCCCACTCTTAAGGGGGTTTTGGGCTATGCCCATTCTAACTTTTTCATGTTGAAAGGGGCCATTGATATTGTGGAAAAGGGGGATGGAACAAGTTGATGATCTGGAAGAGCTGGCCCCTCTGCATTCCAGGACTTATCTGGTCCAGGGACCCATCCAGAGGTTGTAGGTTTTAGTGAGTTACTCTAGCGCATGGAACCTTATAATGCCCTAGGTATTCTTTAGGACTGGCAGGAATGGTTTTGGTTGGGATTTGGCAAGTTATGATAGTTAGCAATGTCTAACTGAAGCATGCATAAGAGTGACCTCCAGTGTAGCCTCTCAACTCTATTTGAACTCTCTCAGCCATTGATACCTTATTTTTACACTTATTTTCTGCCTTTTGTTTTGGATGGCATTGTTGATCCCACAGTACCAAGGCCAGATTCATCCTTGGGGGTCATCTCTCATGCTACCAGGGAGACTTTCATCCCTGGATGTTATGTCCCAGATAGTGGGGAGGGCAATGGTTTCACTTGCAGAGTTAGGCTTAGAGAGAGAAAGGCCACATCTGAGCAACAAAAGAGGTCCTTTGAAGGTGACTCTTAGGCATACCTATAGGTAGGCTAAACTTCTTCACTACATACATAGGCTTCATAAGAGCAAGCCTCAAGATCAAGGTGTTGGCCTATTGATTTGGGTGTGTCCCTAATGTTTGGCACAGTATCTGTGCTTTCCCCAGTGGTGAAGTTTAATAGTTCCATAATTTTTCTCCCATCCCTCAAAGGACTTTGCCAATGCTTTTTGATTATCTGCTTAATATATTCTGGGGTATATCCAGGCATCACATTAAGCTGTGCAAGAAAAAGGCTCTCATTTTTATTCTGGGCTTCCTGTGTTTGGATTGTTTAAATGATCTATCCAGACAGACTAAGTTAGATTATACGCTACAGAAAATTTGAGTTCTGAACATTCTTCCTTTGGTCTCAAAGAGTAGGTGCAGTTCTAAAACACATGCAGTATCTTCCTTACCCCTGTATTCTGAATTACCATAATCCTAACTCAATCAGCTTCATTCTTATCTCTAAATACCATGTTGTACATATATAAATCAGCCCCTCAAAATCCAGAAATAACAATTACCACTCTGGACTAAATGTGACTGCTATAAGAGCTTACAATCTAGGTCCCAGTTTTCTTAAAAGTATTTTCTAAATGAGACCATACAATATTTGCTCTTTTGTTTCTGGCTTATTTTGACCCACCAAATATTCCACAGGTTCATTCACTTTATCACATGCCTTACCACTTCATTCCTTTTTGTAGCAACACCATGTTTGATCATATGTTTATACCATCACTCACCAGTCTACATCTGTATCTTTCAACCACCTCTATCTACTGGGTCTCATGTATAGTGTGCAAAGTTACCAGTCCATCAATACTCTCAATTTTAGATAATTTCATTGCTCCTAGGAGAAAGATAGCCAATCAACACACCCTCACCAAATAGAAAACCCAAACCTCCCCCTAACTCTTGTCTCTGCCCCCATTATATACCTGATATTGCTGCAGTACTGTTGATGTTTTCTTACTAAACATATCCCAGTGCATGCAATATCATTTTCCCCCTACACCTCAAATTATACACTCTTTGTACAAGATTTATGCCTTTGCAGTAGTTCATGCAAGAACTTATTTATACTTGTAATATTAATTGATGAGACACATAAGTAAATACAACCCCTTTCAATCATGTTCACCTGCGATATGGTAATACAACTTATAGACCCAGTAGTGAACTGCCTTCACTTCTCTCTATTCCCTTACAATAAAGCTCAACCGCATTAGCAAACTGTTCATCCATCTCAAGCTCCTACGTATCTCTAGATCCTCAATATTCTTTATTATAATTCTCTGATTTTCCCTTTACCTTGGTCATGAGAGTGGAATCATGCCGTATCTGTCCTTTTGTGTCTCACTTATTTCAGTCAGCATTATCAAGGTTCATCCATTTTGTCATGTGCTTCAGAACATCATTTCCTCTTATAGCTGCATAATATTCCATCATATGTATATACCACATTTCATTAATCCACTTGTCTGTTGATGGGCACTGGGATTGTTTCCATCTTTTAGCAATTGTGAATAGTGCTATGAACATTGGTGTGCAAATCTTGGCTTGTGCCACGGCCTTCAGCTCTTCTGGGTATATACCAAATAGAGGTATTGTCGGGTCATAGGGCAACTCAATATTTAGTTTTCTGAGGAACCACCAGACTGTTTTCCATAGTAGCTGTACTAGTATACATACCCACCAGCAGCACATAGGTGTCCCAGTTTCTCCACATCCTCTCCAACATTTGTAGTTTCCTGTTTGTTTAATAGTAGCCATTTTTACAGGTGTGATGTGGTATCTCACTGTAGTCTTGATCTGCATTTCCCTTGCAGCTAATGAGAATGAGCATCTCTGCATGCGTTTTGTAGCCATTTGTATTTGCTCTTCATAAAATGTCTATCCATATCTTTAGCCCACTTTCTAATTGGGTTGCTTGTTCTTTTGTTTTTGAGTTGTATGATTTTGTTATACATACAGGATATCAAACCTTTATCTGATTCGCAATTTCCAAAATATTTTCTCCCATTGAGTTGATTGCCTCTTCACCTTTTTGACAAAGTTTTTTGAGGTGCAAAAGCATTTGACATTGAGGAGTTCCCATTCATCTATTATTTTCTTTGGTTGCTTGTGCTCTGAGTGTAAAGTTTAGGAAGCTACCTTCTATTATTAGGTCTTGAAGATGTTTCCCTAAATTTTCTTTCAGGACCTTTATGGTACTGGTTCTTATGTTTAGGCGTTTGACCCAATATGAGTTAATTTTTGTATAGAGTGTAAGCTAAGGGTCCTCTTTGCCCCATGCTCATTTATTGAAAAGACTATTTTGTTCCTAGTCAGTGGATTTGGGGACCTGCTTGAAGATAAGTTGACCATAGATTTGTTGGTCCATTTCTGCCTTCTTGATTTGAATTCATTGGCCAATTCTTCTGTTTTTGTGCAAGTACCATGCTGTTCTGATCACTGTAGCTTTATAATAAGTTTTATAAGTCCAGAAGTATTAGTCCTCTCACTTTGTTCTTCTTTTTAAGGATGCTTTTAGCTATTCAGGGTCTCTTTTCTTTCCAGATGAACTTGGTAATTAGCTTTTCTAAGTCTTCAAAGTACATTGATGGAGTTCTGATTGGTACTGCATTGAATCTGTAGATGAATTTGGGTAGAATTAACATCTTAACTACATTTAAACTTTCTATCCATGAGCATGGAATGTCTTTCCACCTATTTAGTTCTTCTTTGATTTCTTTTAGCAATGTTATATACAACCTCTTTAAATCTCTAGTTAAGTTCAATAAGTCCTTTCCATCACTAATTAAGTTCATTCCTAGATACTTGATTCTTTTATTTGCTATTTTGAATGGATTTTTTCCTTAATTAACTCTTCAGTTAGGTCATTGCTTATATGTAGAAACATTACTGATTTTTGCACATTAATTTTATAACCTACCACTTTGCTGAATTAGTTATTAGCTCAATTAACTTTGTTATAGATTTCTCAGGATTTCCCAAGTATAGTATCATGTCATCTGCAAATAATGAAGTTTTACTTTTTCCTTTCCATTTTGGATGCCTTTTATTTCTTTGTCCTGCCTGATTGCTCTAGCTAGATCTTCTAGTACAGTGTTGAATAATAGTGGTGACAGAGGGCATCCTTATCTCATTACTGACCTCAGGGGGAAATCTTTCAGCCTCTCACCATTGAGTAGGATGTTGGCTATCAGTTTTTCATAAATGTTTTTTATCATGTTGAAGAAGTTACACTTGATTCCTAGTTTTTAGGTATTTTTATCATAAAATGATTTGAATTTTGTTGAATGCTTTTTCAGCATCAATCAAGATGTTAATGTGTTTTTTTTCTTTTCAATTTGTTATTGTACTGTATTACATTAAGTGATTTTTGTGTGTGTGTTGTACCATCCTTGCATTCCTGTTATAACCCCCAGTTGGTCGTGGTGTATAATTATTTTAATATGCTGTTGGATTTGAAGTGCTAATATTTTGTTGAGAATTTTTGTGTCTATGTTCATTAGGGAGATTGGTCTGTAATTTCCTTTCTTGCAGCATCTTTACCTGGTTTTGGTATTAAAGTGATGTTAACTTCATAAAATGAATCAGGTACTGCTCCTTTTTCCTCAAGTTTTTTTGGAAAATTTTGAGCAGAATTGATGTTAGTTCTTTTTTGACGGTTTGAAAAAATTTCCCTGTGAAGCCATCTGGCACTGAGCTTTTCTTTATAGTAAGATTTTTGATTACTATTTGAATGTCTTTACTTGTGAGTGGTTTGTTGAGATCTATTTCACCTTGAGTCAAAGTAGCTTGTTTGAGTGTTTCCAGAAATTTGTCTCTTTCATCTATTTTTTCTAGTTTTGTTGGCTTTTAGTTGTTCATAGCCTCCTCTTAGGATTTTTTTTTTATTATTGTTTCTCCTGGGTCTGTGATAATGACCTCCCTCTCATTTCTGTTTTGGTTATTTGTATCCTCTCTCTTTTTTTTCTTTTTCCATCTTGCTAGTGCCCACCGTTTTAATTGATTTTCTCAAAGAGCCAACTTTTGGTTTTATTGATGCCTTCTAGTGTTCTTTTGTTCTCCCATTCGTTTAACTCTGTGTTAAACTTTGTTATTTCTCTTCTTCTATTTGCCTTAGGGTTAGTTTGCTGTTCTTTCTCAAGTTCCTCCAGGTGAGTAGTTACGCCCTCAATTTTTGCTCTTTCTTCTATTTTAATACTGGCATTTAGAGCAATAAATATCTCTCTTAGCACAGCCTTTGCCTCATCCCATAAGTTCTGATATGCTGTATTCTCATTTTCTTTCATTTCCAGATAGCTAATGATTTCTCTAGCAATTTCTTCTTTGACCCACATGTTGTTTAAGAGTGTTGTATTTAATCTCCATATATTTATGAAAATTCTTGTTATTTGGTGGTTAATAATTTCTAGCTTCACTCTACTGTGATCAGAGAAAGTGTTTTGAATAATTTCAGTGCTTTAAATTTATAAAGACCTGTTTTGTGCCCTAGCATATGACCCACCTTGGAGAATGTTCCATAAGCACTAGAGAAGAATGTATATCCTGGTGTTTTGAGGTGCAATGACCTATATATGTCTGTTAGGTCTAATTCATTCATCAGATTAAGTTCTCTATTTCTTTGTTGATCCTCTAGTTCTTTTGTCAATAGAGGAGAGTGATATATTAAAGTCTCCTTACTTCATTGTTGAAAAGTCTATTGCTCCCTTCAGTTTTGTCAAGTGTCTGTCTCATGTACTTTGGAGCTACTTGATTGGGAGCATAACATTTATGATTGCTGCTTCTTCTTGATTAACTGTTGCATTTAGTAATATGTAGTGTCCTTCTTTGTCCTTTATGATGTCTTTACATTTAAAGCCCGATATTAGTGTAGCTTCTCCCGCTTTCTTTGGTTATAGCTTCTGTGGAGCATCTTTTTCCATATTTTCACGTTCAATCTGTTTGTATCTTTTTGTCTAAGATGAGTCTCTTATAAGTAGCATATATCCAGATTATATTTCTTAGTCCATTCAGCCAATCTGTATATTTTAATTGGTAAGTGTAGTTTATTAACATTCAAAGTTATTACTGTAAGGGCGTTTCTTGAATCCACCATCTCATCCTTTGGATTTTTTTTTTTTTTTGGTCTGATCGATATGCCTTTTTCCATCTTTCTCTTTTTATCCTTTAGATGACCCTTATTGGTACCCTTCAATTCTGTGTCCCCTTGAGACCACCCTCTTCTGTCTTTTTTTAACTGGTAGAACTGCTAGTTTTTCTTCAATTCCTTCAATTATTTTTTTCTTTTTTTTTTCTCCCTCAATTTTGAAGGACAATTTGGCTGGGTAAAAAATTCTTGGCTGGAAGTCTTTCTCTTTCAGGATCTTAAATACATCATACCACTGTCTTCTCACTTCCACAGTGCCTGTTGAGCAGTCCAAAATCAGTCTTATGTGGTTTCCGTTATATGTAGTAAATTGTTTTTCTCTTACTGCTTTCAAGGTTTTCTACTTCTCTTCAACATTTGACAGACTGATTAGTATGTGTCTTGGGGTATGCTGTTTAGATTTATTCTATTTGGAGTTCATTAGGCTTCTTTGATTTGCATATTTATGTCTTTAATAAAGGTTGTGAAGTTTTCCCCCATTAAATCCTCAACTAATCTTCCTAATCCTTTACTCTTCTCTTCTCCTTCTGGGACACTGATATTTCTTATATTTGTGTACTTTGTTTTGCCCATCATTTCCCAGTTCCAATTCCAATTTTCCATCTTTTTTGTCATTTGCTCTTTTGTGCATTCAAAATCAGTTGTCTTGTCCTATAGTTCACTTACTCTTTCTTCTGCCTCTTCAAATCTACTTTTGTGTGTCTTGAGTATATTTTTTATTGGTTTACAGCATCTTTAATCTCTGTGATATCTATGTTTCTATTTATTATTTCAAAGTCTTCTTTATGCTTTTGTAGTGCCTTCATGATCTCTTTTATGTCATTAGCCATTCCATGGATTTTATTTAGTAGAATTATATGAACATCTCTGATTAGTTGTTCCAAAGTCATGTCTCTTCTGGTGTTTTGATTTGGTCATTAGACTGGGCTGTATTTGTGTCCATCTTTATATGGTTTGTGCTCTCCCATTGTCTTTGTGGCATGTAAAATATTTTGATAAGATTACTTTGGATGTTGATTTCCTTCAGTAATCTAAACCTTTTTATTTGCAAGATGAGTGTGGAGCAGAATGCAGGGCAGGTGGTGGGGCACAGCAGTTCAGTGAGAGGTTATGGTGCAGGTGTATACACAGGTCCAGGACTCTACATTAGTGTTTCTTTGTCCCCATTTTCCTGTCCATGCACTCGTGACAGCTCCAGCCCTCTGTCTGGAAATGGATGTGCTAAGTTGTGTACAGTAGCTGGCCAGTTTCTGGTTCTGTGTGTCTCAATTCTTCTGCTTTTTCAACCAGGGCCTTCCTGGGTGGTGTAGAAGACCCTCCCAAGTCACTTACACCCTAGAATCACTCTACTATATTTTTTTCTGTCCCTTCTCTAGCTGTTCTTTGGAGCAGGGGTGAACTTGACCCATCCTGTTCAGCCATCTTCCTGGAAGTCACTGATAAACTTTTGATATTCATGTGGTGATTTTTCTTGAATTTGTCCTAAGATTCACAAAATATGAACATCTGGAAGACTGGCAAAACAAGCCCAAAAGATGGAAGTAGAATCCAGCCATTGGGTTATTCCTTCTATCTCTCTCATTTTCATTCATTCCGCCTCTTTCTGCATCTGCAGTTTTCTCTCTTCTACACTTGGGTACAGTATAATGCCAGAAATCCAGTTATCAAGCTCTGGATGCTAGAGCAGAACAAGGCAGATGTCAAATCAGTTATGTACTTCCTGATCTTAAGTACAAAATAAGGACAAACTGGCAACAAATTTACCCAATGTTGCATTGATACTAAATAATGTAAATCTCTCCTACCAGAGGTGTTAGTGGACCTTGAGGTCAAGAGCCTGCCATTCTCAGGTGAGAATGAAGTGGCACTTTTCCAGTGGGAAGAAATGCGCTGACTTTGTTTAAGATATTCATCACAGAGAATTGCTATCTCTGGAAATATAAGCAATATATTTCCCAGATTTTTCCCTAAGGGCTTTCTTCCCTGTTAAAGTTATTGGAGGAAGTTAAATGTCCAAGCTCCATGCATTTCATATTGTTAACAGAAGTCTGATGACCTTGATTACCTGTGTGCTGGATATATGTCATTTGTTGCTTCCAGATCTATGTCACATTCTCCTTTGCCTTACTTCATTCCACTGTATGACTTGGGAGTCTAACATTTATGGATTAAATCAATGTGGTTCCTTTTCCTCTGGCCTCCTGTTGATTATGGTTCATATCAGGGACTAGGAAGCGAGTGAATGTGGGAGGAGAATCAAATTAGAGAATTTATTCCTTTGGCTCCCTCTCTTCTGTTTTAACACAACTTAGCTGCTTCTCTTTTGTTAGGAAAAACCCTCTTACAGCTGCTCTTCATAGGAGCCAGTAACTGTTCAACCTCTTGCCCCTTTAGGAATTATGTAAATGTTCCTGGCTATTGCTAGCCGCAGAAGACTGACCTTCCTGTTTTGGTTTTTCATATTCTTCTCTCCATTTTTTGTAAGGAAGCAAAACTTTTTCATTGCCCCCTTGGAATATGCCATTTTTCTCTACTGTACCCTCTGGTAAAGGTAGAAGAATACAAAGGGAAGTTTCATTGGGGAAATGAAAAATGGAGTCTATGGACAAATAACTTATATAATTCACCCTGGTACCAAAAACTCCTAGTTATACCACCACTGAGAAATGTGATTTTGAGCTAACCCTTACCAAAAATAGAAACAAAAGATTTTCGCTGAATCATGGTATAGAACTAAAGTCAAAAGTTGTAGAAGCCAGTCAAAACTTTTCCTTTTTATCACTGTGTTCTAGTTTGCTAGCTGCCGGAATGCAACACACCAGAGACGGATTGGCTTTTAATAAAAGGGGATTTATTTTGTTGGTTCTTCAGAGGGAAGGCAGCTAACTTTCCACTGAGGCTCTTTCTTACGTGGAAGGCACAGGATGGTCTCTGCTGGTCTTCTCTCCAGGCCCCTGGGTTCCAACAACTTTCCCCGGGGTGATTTCTTTCTCCATCTCCAAGGGCCCGGGCTGAGCTGCAAATGCTGAGATGAGGAATGCCAAGCTGCTAGCAGTGCTACATTGCAATCTCCCATTTAAGTACCAGCCAATTAAGTCAGATGTCACTCATTGCAGCAGACACGCCTCCTAGTTGACTGCAGGTGTAATTAGTAACAGATGAGGTTCACGTACTGTTGGCTTATGTCCGGAGCAACAAGACTAGGTATGCTCACCTGGCCAAGTTGACAACTGAATCTAACTAACACACACTGTGTATGTTTCAGAAAGTTACTTAAGTTCCCTGAACTATTTTTCCCCTATAAAATTATTTGGCCTGAGGCTCGAAAGGTAATAAATAAGAAAGGATTTTATAAACTATGAGGCACTGTACAAATATAAATTGTTGTTATTATTGTTATTCTTTTAGATTTCCCACTTTTTCACATTCTTTTTATAGCCCTTCCTAAATTGTATTCTTCATAACATTAGTTTTGATTGATACTTTAAAAAATGTTTATATCCAAGTAAGCTTGAAAATTGTTTCATACCATAGTTTATTCAGGAGATTTGCAATGCACCTTAGAATGCTAGAAATTCTGTTAATTGTGATATTCAGAAACTCATTTAAGTTAGTTTAATTTAACAACTCCTAAACTAATACACCCAAAGCACCTTTTAACCTGTGACTTACACAACCCAGATAGAACTAAGGTTTCTTGGAACGTGCTTGGTAAATGCTATCACCCAATATTGCTATATTTTCCCCAGATCCCTGAGAACTTTCTATCCTAGACTAGCTTCCATAAGAGTGTATATTTTCTACTCCCTAATAACCTAGGGATTATCTCGTTCCATGAATTTATTTTCCACAAAACTGGTTTAAAATTTTCACATAGATGTTACATTTGCATGAACTTATCATCCAGATTTTGGTGACCCTCATCCTTAAATATTAAAAGAAAGTAAAATACTTCTAAATTGTTGATGTTCACCACAACTAGAGATGTAACTGGAATATGGAGTAAGGAATGTCAAATGTGTAAAATGGGTTGGAGTATTCACAGTTTCCACAGAACTAGCCTTAGTGCAAATCTCATCTCATCAATTTCCCAGTAAGGAAACTCAAATAAGTGGATGTCATACCAACATAGCTTTAACTTGAGGCCAGTTTTCATTTTATATATTTTAAAGTAAATTTTTCATAAACTCCAGTACTTTAGGTAACAAACTGTTTGCAGCTCTCAACTCATTCCAAGAGACACAATTAAGGAAAATGTAACAGTCAGCCTTTAAATAGATTTGTTTCCTGTGGCAATGAAAGCAGCCCTGGTGGGCATTTTTATCACCAGTGAATAGAAATGTAAGATTCTTTATTTTAAGTATAAAAGAGGGAGAGTAGAAAATGCTGGTGAAATCTGGCTTATATTACCAAGACCCTCATTTGTTCAAAGTGAGAGTTTTCATTCTCGATGATCTTTCACTCATTGGCTTCTATTTCAGTTGTTTCCACTATATCTCCTTTTCCCAGAAGATTCTTGGAATTATGGTTAAAAGAGAGCATGGCGGGGGGGGGGGGGGGAGAAAGAACTAAATCTTGAGCCAGAAAATGGGAGTAAAAACCAGGAAATATTTAAGTTTGAAAGGCAAATGTCAACATCCCTCCATCCTTGTATTAATCTTTATCTATTTGGCTGAAAGCCATGGGAAAGCCTCTACTGCTCTAAGGTAGACTTGACTGGGCACTGGCCAGATAATGACCTGAATTTCCTAACGTTCCTAAATATTTCCCTGGAAACAATGTCAACAATGTAGACTAGATTTGTACTGAGTTTCATGTAACTATGTAAGTTATGCATGTCCTTCCCACTTGTCAATATGAACAGAAAAAGCTATACATAGGAATTTCCTAAATGAAAATGTTGTAGGGAATGTTTTTGTGGCTTGTGTCATCATGATTCTTGATTTGTTGATTTGGTATTTTTCTTTGATTCTCACCACACATCATTGTTTAGAAGCAGAAAAAGAGTGTGGATTTCCCAAAGGAAAACACCAAAGTACCTGAAAACTCATTTGAACTTGTTCCTTTACCACTGTATTTTGGCAGAGATTTTTCAAAGGTCAGACATATTTCAATATGATTCCAAGTTTTCCCAAGTTGACTATGGGTGCTTACCAATGGAAACAGACTTGTAGAAAAAGTCTTGCCACATTTTTCAGCTTAGAGTTCAGATGCTATATTCAGAAGTAGTGAAAACACCTATACCAAAAATAAAAGGATATAAAGATCCCTCAAGTCTGTACTTCTTCATCACCATGCTTGTGATTGGGGAGGTAAGAAATAGAAAGAGGGTACCTGATTTGCCTTTCAGTGTGGGAACTCATGAGTCATGTTTATCACTAAGTAGTTAGGAAGGATTTCACAAAGTCAAAAGAAAATAAAATATGTTCTGGTTTTGGAAATATCAATAAATGTTTAAATCGAAGCTTATTTCCTAGCAGATCATGTGAGGAGGATTATATTCATTTCCTGTTTATTCCAGTTGAAAAAGTATAATCCTGAGTGTGAACATGGAAGTTTGAGACCCGAGCATAATTTCACACAAAGGATGAGTGGTTCCTGTCTCTATTAGTGATTCACATTTTAATAACAATATGATTTACATTTAGAACATCAATGTCCAGTTGTTACCACTGACTTTCTGATTTTAGGGTATGAAATACATAGGCTATGTCCTTTCAGAAAGTAATTTTGCCTTTCCTCAATTCCAAAGGAGAGATAGATTGGAATATATGGACATTTTGCTTATGCAGACATTACACAGAAATAAGTTTGTGTTAAGACTTTCACTCAAGGGTGATTACTGTTCTAAATCACAATTATCATAATTGAATTGCTCTTGTTAACTGATTATTTACATATAATCATTTAATAGAGGCAATATAAGACAATTTAACTCAACTAGCAAATTTAAAGATTGTCAAGGCAAAAATGGGTTAACTAATCCCTGCTGCTCCCCATACTCATGCTCTCTCAGGAAAACACACATAAAAACACAGGCAGTACTTTCTCATGACATCTATTTCTTTTTCTCTTTGATACCACTACCTAAATCTGAATCTCCCCAGAAACAAGTCCTCATTTCTCCTCAAAGCAGAAAATACTAAGCATTGTGGAGAGTCTGTCTCAGAACATGTATAATTGTTCCTGTACGTGTTAAACAGAGGGTATTGCCGTTTCATCACTCCTGATGTTCTCTCCTTGCAGAGGGAGTCAAATCAGTCTAACTCCTAGCTTCTCTAATCCCTTTCCTCACTCTGTCTAAGAGAAGGAGAAGTGGCTTACCCTGATTGATGCATCTGTGTGACATAACTTGGATATGTTTGACTTGGCTCTTCTCTTTTCCTTTTGGGAGCCAGCTGCTCAAGGAAGCAGACACTCAACCCTCCTCCTGTAGGATCAGGCTGAGCGTCTTGAGGAGCAGAGGAGTGGAAGTGTGCCTTTCCTGATCTAAAGTTCTCCAGAAATGGATCAGTGAGCTCTGTTCCTCCAGAGTTCAGTGAGTGAGCAGGCTTCTCTTGCTCTGGCACCAAGCCACATCTTCCAGCTTACACTCTATGATGAAATTTCTCAATAGATATTCCGTGAATGTGTTATAGCTGTGCCAACATATGAATCCTCTCAGCACTCAGGGTGGCCAGGTGCACTGGTGCTCCAGACCACAAGAAGCCTCAATCTCCTTATCCCAGTTTCTATAAAAATATTGTCACTTCTCACATGTGCCTTGACGTTCCAAAGAAAAAGGTTTCTAAGGGAAATTTTTATCAGAGATAAAGGTGATATGTTGATTCTTCACATGTCAACAGTTTGTTTTGATTTGTTCAGAACCAAGGAAGGAAAGAAAGTTGCTGACCATTGAGCTGTCTGTGAGACATCGCTATGGTCATGAAGGACTATTGCTCTGCAGTTCCACCTTCTCCGTGAGTATGACTCTTCATCTTTCCCTGGTGAACCCTGCTTTCATTTTGTCACTATACCTTTTGAGTGCTCAGTTCCTGTTCAACACCTTTCTGATCTCCCCTTCTTTGCAAGGACTGGCATTTGCTGTATGTGATCTCTGGTTTACCACATGCAAGTATTTCTTTATAATAAATTTATATTTCTCAATAGAAGGGCATGGCAAATAGCATGAGTTATGGAGTTAGATAAACTTGGTTTGAAATCTAAATCAAACAATTCATTTGACCTGGGATGAAATACATAAACCTACAAAAAACTTCAAGTGCCTCATTAGTCATATGGAAATATTAATGGTGCAGAACTCACTGGTTGTTATGAGGACTAAATGCTAAAATTTATATGCTAAATTTGTAAAGTATATGTCATTTAATATGGTGCTTGAAATATAGTGTATATGAGAAAATCAGTAGATATAATTGTTATTAAGAGCAGAAACATGGAAAGAATTACGAACTTAGAGGGCCTAGGGATCCCTTATGAAATCTATAACTATGTTTATAGCAAGTTTTGTTATTTTGTTAAATAATACACAGTTAGAAGTCATAGACAGCACTAAAAATAAAAATATATATTTTATGTTTGTCCTGTAATGTTAAAGTTTGAGAAACTGAAAGAAAAGCTGCAAAAACTAGCAAAAATATTATTAAAATATAGTAGTAGTAGTATAAGACTGTTAGGTTAAGGGGAAAACAATGCTCTCCTCTTCAATAGTTCCTGACAGCATTGCTCTCTTACCAAAGGGTAGAGAGATTCATGTCGATCATTTTGTTCATCAATTGTAAAGAAAATGTTGTTATTTCTCCATACCATGTAAAGAGAGGAGAATTTCAAAATTGTTGTAGGACCGTTTCTATCAAAATTGTCATAAATAGTGATGCAAATGGGCAGACTTCCTTTCCATGTAAAATACACTTACATTGAATGCTCATTCTCTAATTATATTGATGAAACAGAAAAATTTAAAGAGTTCCTTCTATATGTACATTGCTTCTAGCTGTTCAAAAACTTTTCACATCCACAGATTTTATTTTAGTCCCCCCAAAATATAATGGAGCATTTGGTCAGGAATTATAATGACTAAATGATAAAAAGATCTAGAGGGGGATGACTAGGAAGAATACTAGAGAAATCTATCCAAAATATCAGTGCCGTGGAAATCTCAACTTTTTCTTAAGGGTATTATTATTATTATTATATTTATCAAGCAGTTTTTCTATTGACACATTATACTAGGCTGAATAATGGCTCTCAAAAATACCAGAACCTAAGCGCTGGAACCTGTAAATCTCAAGTTATTTGGAAAATAGTTCTTTGCATTTATGATTAGGTTAAGGACCTTGATATGGGAGATTAGCTTGGATGATCAAAGTAAGTCTTGAATGTTATCATTTGTATCATTATAACAGGGAGACAAAGAGACATGACACACACAGAAGAGGAGACAATGTAAAGGTGGAGTACAGAGAGATTTAGAGATGGTGGTCCTTCAGATAGAAGTGATGTGACCAAAGCCAAGGAATGCTGGTAGCCACCAGAAGCTGGAAGAGGCAAGGAGTGGATTCTCCCCTAGAGACTCTGGAGGGGTTTGGCCCTGCTGACACCTAGATTTCAGCTAAGTAATACTGACTTAATACTTCTGGCATTGAGAACTGTGAAAGAATATATTTTTACTGCTTAAACCACCAAGATTATGGCAATTTGTTACAGCAGTCACAGGAAGTAAATATGTTCATATTTTGCTACCATTTGCACTTTCTTCTTCTTTATTTATTTTAAGGATATTTATATATAGTGACACATGGTTTATCTCATTTAGTACAGTAGTAATTTCAAATTATCTGAAAACAATAGTATACAGACAAATGATAAAGATGAATTTACCACTTCTTGCCTGTCATATAATTTCTATATATCAGCTCATTAAACCTTCATAGAATTCTGCAGGTTAAGTATTTTGTCCCCTTTTTACATATTGAAAAATTATAAAGCTACAAATATAGGTTTTTGCATCCACAAAATCCATGCAATTGTTCTCACTTCAACAGCACATATACTAAAATTGGAATGATACAGAGATTAACATGGCTTCTGTGCAAAAATGACATGCAAATTCATGAGACATTTCATATTTTTAAATAAAACTATTGAAAAAATAAACAGAAAGATATAAGCCCTGGAGAAAATATGAAGAGAGCAATGTACTGCTTCCTTATCCACTGTTGGCAGAGAAGTAGAACGAAGCAGCCTATCTGGAGGGCAGAGAGGTGGTTCCACAGGAGGCTAAGTTTTGGACTGCTATATCATCCAGAAATCCTATTGTTAGGTATATATTTAGAAGATCTGAAAGCAAGGAAAGGAATGGAAATTTGCACACTGGTGTTTACAGTGCCAATATTGTCAATTTGCAACAGACAGAGGTGGCCAGAGGGTACACTAACTGATCACAGAGGGGTGAATTGTGTTCTATACACACAATGGAGTATTGAGTGAATGCAAGAAGAAATGAAATTGTGAGGCATAAAATGAGGTGAATGGACTTTGGGGAAAGTATATTGAGTGAAATAAGCCCCAAATTCTCAGACTCCCTCTCTGGAATAAAATGAAAAGCTAAACTTTATAGCACCTCATTAATATGGACTAACTATAATATGCAAACTCTGAGAATTGAACCTGAGAGCAGAGTTTATCAGGGGAAGTCTTATTGTAATGGTTCCTAGATTGTAAGCTCTTACAGCTGTCATATTGATTCCTGAGTTGTAACGGTTATTTCTAAATTCTGAGATGCTGGGCTCACTGTGTATAACTTTGGGTATTTGTGTGACAGCTGAGACTCAGGGCTAGAATTCTGCAGCTTTGAAAGTCAGCAGTACCCCACAACAACTGTTCAAAAAGCTGAAAAACAGATCAGACTTCAATTAGAGAGAAGAATGAAGCAGATCTGGTTAGGACTAAGGGAAATCAGACTAAATGATAAAGGATGATATGGACTGCATTTTAAAACTTCAACGCCTATGTGAGACCAATGGAAGAGATGTTTATTTGTTGTAAAATTGATATTTTCTGTGGCACACTATCTAATTTAACTTGTTATGGTCAGTTTATTCAAGCACCACAGTTACATGGAAACTTGAATAGGGAGTGAGATCTCGTTGGTTTGTACAAGTTAGTGTGATGCCCTGATACATCCCAGAGTAATTTGGGCAGAGAATAAAAAAAGTATTTGCAAAGCCCCCTTGAGGGACTGAGGAAAATATGGAAATATTCTATTCCCGCCAGGAGAATTCCAGATATTCTTTCAAGTATTGGGAAATGCCAACTTAATAGGCCAAGCCCTCGATCTTGGGGTTTGCCCTTGTGATATTTATTCCTGTGGAAGAGAAGCTAAGCTGACTTATCATTATGCCTACATATTACCCCTAGAGAATATCTTTTGTGGCTCATATGTGGCCTGTCTTTGAAGCTAACCATAAACCACTGCTTGGCTCCCTATGTGGGACATAACTCCCAGGGTATAAATCTCCCTGGCAATGTGGGACATGACTTCTAAGAATGAGCCTGGCCTTAGCAACATAGGAGTGAGAAAGCCTTCATGACCAAAAAGGGGAAGAGAAATGAAACAAAATAAAGTTTCAGTGTCTGAGAGATTTCGAATAGAGTTGCGAGATCATTCTAGAGGTTATTTTAATGCATTATATAGATACCCGTTTTTAGTTTTTAGTAGATTGGAATAACTATATGGAGACACCTTTAACTGTTGAATTGTATTCTAGTGGCCTTGATTCTTGAAGACAGTTGTATAATAACTATATAGCTCTTACAGTGTCACTGTGTGATTGTGAAAATCTTGTGACTGACACTCCTTTTTACCAATATATGGGCAGGTGAGTAAAAAAATAAGGACAAATAATAAAGAAATAATAGGAGGGTAAAGGGGCCTGGGATGCTTTTGGTGTTTTTTTTTTTCCATTTTTATTTTCATTCTTACATGTATCGTTTTGAGTAATGGAAGTGTTCAAAATTGATTGTGGTGATGAATACAAAACTATATAATGACACTGTGAACCATTGATGGTACACTTTAGGTGATTAAAGGGTATATGAATATATCTCAATAAAATTGCATTTTAAATAAAACCACGTCATTTCAATTCTCATACATCATCTTCATGGTGCATCTCTCTGGGTTAGCTAGCTATCAAGCATGACTCAGAGTCTGAGCAGCTAAGAGTACTGAAATTATCTAAAGATATCCTTGGCTCTTCCTCAAGGAAATGTGACATCAAATAGAAGTGTGGTATGTGCCAAAGACCAATAAACGCTCTCAAATTTGAAAAATATTTCAGCTTTTCCAAGAGGTATGGTCAACAAACCTGGAATCACCTCCCCACCATCACCATCAACAAGAGTCAGTACCTGCTGAATTTCAAGTGGTCCAAAGAATCCCAACAGAAGAAGCCTCTGCTAAATCAGGAAATATATGTTGAGTCTGCTCCGACACTCATAAACCACTGCTCTTACAATCACCATCTACCCCAGCCATATACTATAATGAAAGCCTGCTGAAGAGCATTTAAGCTGACACTGGTCAGCACACAAAAACATAAAAAGCAATGGAGGGCAGGGGAGGGTGAGAGTAAAGAGCAAACCTGAGCCAGCTGTTCCTTATTCTTTAAAGGTAATAATAATCTCATGAATACTTTCTATATGTCAGAGGAGCTAGAGATTTAGATATTCTACAATTAACAAAGAACCGTAGATCTCTTTCTCAAATTAAGTCTTAGGTGCCACCAAATATTTAACTTTTCTAACATAAATCATGCTTTGGTAAAGTTAACTTGTATCTAGTGCTCCTAGTATGAGTATTTTTTTGATGGAGGCCCAGTATGGCTCAGAAAAAAATGGGTCGTAGCAACTTTGAATCAGTCAATCTTGACATAGTTGCTACCTCCAAGGGGGAAAAATGTACCTTTCAGGTGTCACTGATTATAAGGTTACAGGGATCTAAGTGCTTAGAAATTGATTCAGTATCCTATCCATTAGTTTAGTCAACAACTGGCCCATCACGGTGCTAAGTGATGGAAGGGAGATGAAAGAAAATCTAAGACAGAGACCTGGACCAGACTGAATTTCACAAAGTTTTTCGAGAGACAGCTCACATCAATGAGATGTTATTATTAATCTCTGTCATAATGCTTCTTATGTAGAGTGAATGTTTTCTTCCTCAGCAATTCAAAACATAGTTTGGCCAAAGAATAACTGGAAATGCATCCAAGTAGAATTACAAGACTGGTAGCCTACATAACTAACATAATGAGGGTAGTGAGTGATTTTCAGATATCCTGAAGTGTTTTAGAAGAACCTTTCTGGAGCAAGTGAATGTTCAAAAGAGAGAAGTGGAAAATGGGTAAGTCTGTTTATCTCATTGCTCCATTTGACCTTGTACACGCTGATGGTCTGTGGGTTCTCATGTCCTTTCTCGTCCTTTGACAGAAGATTCTGGACAGCCATAAGAAGTGGCTCATATTCTAGGCCTACATCCCTTAGGCATGACACCTTCCTCTGCTCTGTATTTGAGAAAAGTGACATCTCTGCCTGTCTTCCTGCCAACTTTCTCTCACTATAGATTATCCCTTTTTCTTCTTTGAGGCTTAATGCTTTACATTGCCTAAGGATAAGCCTGGCACTTTTTACCATCCAAAATCCAATTAGCAGAGAAGGGAGCAGCTCAGCTTGCAACAACACACAGACTCTGGTATGAGCCCCGCAGAGGGAAAACAACACTTTAGACACGTTTTATGCATAGCTGTCTACGCATAAAACTCTGTGATCTTAGAGCAAGACCCAGGGAACTTGGTTAGTTACCCATTAAGAATGGATGGAAAAGCTACCATGTAGAAGATGTTTCTATTGGCACAAGTTCACTAACCACCTCCCATAACCTGCTTTTCCAGACTGGGCAGTAGTGAAGGAGAATTTTTTTAAAAGCTAAAACTCCCAAGAGATTAAATTTATACATTGAACTGAGAGGCACAAGTACACATGACATCTCACATGTTATCCTGAGACTTGGGAAATTTTGCTTCCTCTTCATAAATTGCCCATTGGTTGGAGAGGAGGAGACTGTGCTCCTCTTTTGGAATATAACAATTCAAAATTCATCCATGTGTTTTAAAGATGTATTGCTCATGCTACAGTATTTGTTAAGGGCATAAGGAGATAACACGGAAATGCAGGATTCTTTCCCTGTTCTCTGTGGATATATGTTTAAATGAGATACTTACTAATCATGCATTGAGGGTTTGCAGCATATAGTTCTCACTTAGTGTAGTGGATCTTAAGAACAGTAGCATCCACTACTTCAAGTATGTTTGGCCTGTGACAATATAGGGTGGATGTGACACAGGCATTTAGTACATAGGGATCAAAGATGTTCAACATCTTGCAATGTTCCTCAAAATGAAGAAACGTCTAATCCAAAATGTAAAAAATAAATCTTCACATCCACAATTGAAAAATACCAGCAGAATGTTCCCCCTGTTGGATTCAGTCTCTTACCCTGGCCCGTTCTTTAGAACAACAAAATACAACTAGCGTGATGGAGGCCTTATTATTCAGCTTAGGTTAGGTACACTGCAATCAAAAATAGTCCCAAAATTTCAATGGCTTGTGACATAGAACTTGGCTTATCACTCATGTCTTGTGTCCATTCCTCGGCCTCCTAGAGCTCTCCTCTTATACCTGGAATCCATATATAATGACCCTCTGATCTTATATCTGGAATCCAGGCTAAAGGGAGTTGCCTTCTCTGGGATACTGTCAGTTGTGTGTCAGAAGATAAAAAGGTAGAATCATGAGAATGGCTCTAAAATTTCTGTTCGAAAGTTGCCCATGTCATTTCCATTCACATTTCACTGGCTAAAGCATGTCACACGCCCAAGCCTGATATCATTAAGGTACAAATGTATAAATCCTTTTTCAGAGAGGGGCAGCAAATATTTTGAACACTAATATAATCTGCTTTAGGGGAAGTGGGGTCAAGTCTGAAAAACATTCTAAAAATGGGCTATAGAAAGAAACCCTGCTTTCCATCACTAACCAGAAGCCCTTAGATCCAAGCTTCTAAGAAGAAGGTAAACGTCCAGTAGGAAGAATAAAGAACCTGATCCATTTGTCTATGTCAAATTATACTCCTAGGTCTAGGACTCCCCCAGGCCTAGAAAGCATTATAGTTTGCAATTCTAATTTGTGTGTTATCTTCTCGATAATATGTGTGCACCTAAGCACCTAAGCAGAGATGTTTATAGCTGCCATAATCCCAGGTCTTCTCCTCCATATCTGGTTGCTCCATCTTGACCAATAATGTGGATAATTACAAGGATTTTCCTTTGTTCCTCATCTTTTCAATTTGTATCTTCTCCCTTAAAGACTGTGTCTAATTTCAACAATCTACCCATCAAATAAATAATCTCCAAATCGGAATAGCCTGTCTTCTAATCTTCAGCGCCACATTTTCACTTAGCAATGGAACGTTTTCATCTTCAAATCAATTATATATGAAACAAAGCTGTTCATTTTCAACACATTCTACCCTCCCTACTTCTGCTTCCTATTGACAAACCAGAGTCATCTCCTAATTCTATAAATGGCATTATACAGTTATAACAATCTCAAAGGTTTAAATCTTGATATAACTTTTGGTCTTCAGTGTCTTTTGTTCTTTCTGAAATCCATCCAAATAGTTACCAATTCTTCTTGATGGTTCATGCACATTGCCTTTTTAAATGCAATTTTATTTTGTATTTCATATATTCATATACCATGTAATCATCCAAACTGTATAATCAATAGTTCAGAGTATTATCATATAGCTCTGCATTCATCATCACAATTGACTTTTTTGGGAAAAATAACTTATATACAAAAAAGCAATAAATGTCAAAGCACACAGCAACAATTGTAGAACAGATTTCAGAGTTTGGTATGAGTTACAATCCCACCATAGGGTTTTACTACCAGCTGCTCCAAGACATTGGAGATGAAAAGGAATATAAATATAATGATTTAGCATTCATACTCATTTGTTAAGCCCTATGTTCTCTGTAAAAGTCCACCATGTCCTTTGATCTTTCTACCACTTTTTAGGGTTATTTGGGCTATGCCCATTCTAACTTTTTCATATTGGAAGGGGCTGTTAATAATGTGGGATAGGGGGATGGAACTAGTTGATGTTCTGGAGAGGCTGGCCACTCTGCATTTCAGGATTTATCTGAACTAGGAACCCACCTGGAGGTTGTAGGTTCTGGAAAATAATCCTAGTGCTTGAAATCTTTGTAGAATCTCATATAAAGCCTTAATTGTTCTTTAGCATTGGCAGGATTGGTTTTGGTTTTGGTTTGGCAAACTATGATAGGTAGCAATATCTGGCTGAAGTTTGCATAACAGTAGCCTCTTGACTCTATTTGAATTCTCTTAGCCTTATTTGTTACACTTCTTTTTACCCTTTCATTCAGGATGACATTGTTGATCCCACAGTGCCAGGGCCAGGCTCATCCCTGGGAGTCATCTCTCACACTACCAGGGAGACTTTCACCTCTGGATGTTTTGTTCCATTTAGGGGGAGAGGGTAATGATTTGACTTGCACAGTTGAGGTTAGAGAGACAGAAGCCACATCTGAGCAAGAAACTTATAGGAAGACTAAGTTTCTCTGTGACATATATAAACTTCCAAGAGCAAGCCTCAAGATCAAGGACTTGGTCTGTTGACTTTGGAGGTCCTAATGTTTGAGGCAGTATCAGGGGCTTCCCCAGTAGTAAAGCTCAATAATTTTATATATTTTCTCCCATTCCTCATGCACCTGTGCCAATACATTTTGATTATCTGCTTAACATACTCTGGGATTTATCTGAGCATTGTATTATACTAAACAGGATTATAGGCCCTCAATTTTATTCTGAGTTCCCTGTGTTTGGATTGTTTAAATGAGCTATCCAGAAGGTTGAGTTAGATTATGTGCTACAGAAAATTTAGGTTATGGATAGAATAACTCTTTCTCCCTTTAGTCTCATAGAGTAGGTGAAGTTCTAAAATACAGACAATGTCTTCCTTACTTCTGTATTCTGAATTACCTTACTCCTGACCTGATTGCCTTCACCCTTATCTCTAAATACCAGGTTATACATATATATCTCAGCCTCTGAAAATCTAGAAGTAACAATTACTTCTCCAGACTAAATGTGACTGCTATAAAAGCTTATAATCTAGGCCCCAATTTTCTTATAAGAACTTTCTAAATGAGACCATACAATATTTGTTCTTTTGTTTCTGGCTTATTTTACCTTACAAAATGTCCCACAGGTATATACACAATGTGGCATGCCCCACAACTTCGTTTTTTTTTTTTTTTTTGCCATAGCAGAATATTCAATCATGAATATACACCGCCATTCACTGTTTACTTCTCAGTCAGTGCATCCTTCAGACGCTTCCATCCATTAGGCATCATGTATAAGCCCAAAGTCAACAGTCCATTATTAGCCTCAGTTTTAGATCATTTCATTGTCTAAATAGACATTGTCACCAAGTAGAAAATCGAAAACTCCCCTTAACACCTCTCTCCCCATTTTTTACCTCGTGTATTGCTGTGGTACTGTTGATATTTTCCTGTTAAACATAGCCTAGTGCATGCAACTGCAGTTTTCCCCCTTTCCTTGATATTATACACTCATTGTACAAGATTCATACCTTAGAAGTAGTTCATGTGAGAACTTATATTTGTAATGTTAATTGATGGGACACATGGGTCTATACAACCCCTTTCAATCATGTTCACCTTCAATATGGCAATATTACCTATGGACCCACTACTGAACTACATTCACTTCTATCCGTTCCCTTACATTTAAGTTATACCTTATTAGCTAACTGTTCACCCATCTCTAGATTCTGGGTAACTCTAGGTCTCCTATATTCTGTATTATAAGCCTCTGACTTTACATTTACTATGGTCATAAAAGTGAAATTATACATTATATGTCCTTCTGTGTCTGGCTTATTTCACTTGGTATTATGCCCTCATGTTTCACCCACTTTGTCATGTGCTTCAGGATGTCATTTCACTTTACTGTTGCATAATATTCCATCATATGTATATACCACAGTTTGTTAATCCACTCGTCTTGTGATAGGCATTTGTATGTTTCCATCTTTTGGCAATTGTGAATAATGCTGCTATGAATATCAGTGTGCAAATGTCTCTTTGTGTCACTGCTTTCAGCTGTTCTGTATATATACAAAGTAATGCTATCACTGGGTCATAAGGCAACTCGATATTTAGTTTCCTAAGGAACTGCCAAACTGTCTTCCACAGCAGCTGTACCATTATACATTCCCACCAGGATTGCATAAGTGTCCCAATTTTTCCATATCCTCTCCAACATTTATCATTTCCTGTTTGTTTAATAGCAGCCATTCTTATAGGTATGAGGTGATATCTCATTGTAGTCTTGATCTGCATTTCCCTTATAGCTAATGAAAATGAGCGTCTCCTCATGTGCTTTTTATTCATCTGTATTTGCTCTTTAGAAAAATGCCTACTCATATCTTTAGCCCATTTTATAATTGAGTTGTTTGTTCTTTTGTTGTTGAGTTGTAGATTTCTTTATGTATACAGGATATCAAATCTTTATCCAATATATGCTTTCCAAATATTTTTTTCCAACTGAGCTGGCTGCTTCTTCACCTTTTTGACAAAGTCTTTTGAGGTGCAGAAGCATTTGATTTTGAGGAGTTCCCACTTATCTATTTCTTCTTCTGTTGTTTGTGCTTTGGGTGTAAAGTTTAGGAAGCTAGCTCCTATTACTAGGTCTTGAAGATGTTTCACTACATTTTCTTCTGGGCATTTTATGGTACTGCTTCTTATATTTTGGTGTTTGATTGACTTTGATTTAATTTTTGTATAAGGTGTAAGGTAAGGACCTCTTTCATTCTTTTGGCTATTGATATTTAGTTCTCCCATGCCCATTTATTGAAAAGAATATTTTTTGTCCCAGTTCAATGGACTTGCGGGCCTTGACAAAGATCAGTTGAACATAGATTTGGTGGTCTATTTCTGTGCTCTCAATTCAATTCCATTGGTCAATACCTCAAACTTTGTGCTAGTACCATGCTGTTTTGACCACTGTGGCTTTATAATAAGCTTTGAAATCAGGAAGTGTTAATCCTCCCACTTTGTTCTTCTTTTGTTAGCATATTTTTGGCTCTTTCCCCTCCAAATAAATTTGATAACTAGTCTTTCCAAGTAAGTTGTTGGATTTTTTATTGGCACTGTGTTGAATCCATAGCTCAATTTGGGTAGAATGGACATTTTAACTACATTTAACTTTCCTATCCATGAGCAGGGAATGTCTTTCCACCTATTTAGATCTTCTTTGATTTCTTTTAGCAATGTTATGTATTTTTCTGTGTACAGGTCCCTTCCATCCTCGTTAAGTTCATTCCAACATGCTTGATTCTTTAGCTGCTGTTTTGAATGGATTTTTTTCCTTAATTGACTCCACAGGTCATTGTTTGTGTATAGAAACATTACTGATTTTTGCACATTAATTCTACATCCTGTCACCTTGCTGAATTTGCCTATCAGCTCAAATAATTTTGTTGTAGATTTCTCAGAATTTTTCAAATATAGTATCATGTCATTGACAAATAATGAAAGTTTTACTTCTTCCTTTCTAATTTGGATGCCTTTTATTTCTTTTTCCTGCCTGATTGCTCTAGTTAAAACTTATAGTGCAACGTTCAATAATAGTGGTGTCAGTGGGCATCCTTGTTTCATACCTAATATTAAGGGTAAGGCTTTCAGTCTCTCACCATTGAGTGAGATATAGGCCATGGATTTATCATCTGTGCCCTTTATCTTATTGAGGAAGTTACTTTTGATTTCTACCTTTTGAACTGTTTTTATCAGAAAAGGATGTTGAATTTTGTTCAATGTTTTTTCAGCATCAATTGAGATGATCATGTGATTTTTCCCTTTTGATTTGTTAATGTGCTGTATTACATTAATTGATTTTCTTGTGTTCAACCATCCTTGCATTCCTGTAATAAACTCTATTTGGTCATGGTATATACTTCTTTTAATGTGTTGTTGGATTCAGTTTGCCAGTATTTTTGTTGAGAATTTTTGCATCTGTGTTCAGTAGGGACATTGGCCTGTGGTTTTCCTTTCTTATAGCATCTTTACATGGTTTTGGTATTAGGGTGGTATTAGCTTCATAAAATGAGATATTTAGTGTTCGTTTTCACTCAGTTTTTTGGAAAAGTTTGAGCAAGATTAGTTTTACTTCTTTATGGAATGTTTGATAAAATTCCCCTGCAAAGCCACCTGGCCCTGGGCTTTCCTTTGTAGGAAGATTTTTGATGACACATTGGATCTTTTTACTTGAAATTGGTTTGTTGAGATCTTCTATTTCTTCATGAGTTAGTGTAGCTTATGCATGCATTTCCAGGGATTTGTCCACTTCATCTAAGTTATCTAGTTTGTTGGCATATAGTTGTTTACAGACAGTATCCTCTTATGATTCTTTTTTATTTCTTCAGGGTCCATGGTAATGACCCCCCTAACATTTCTGATTTTGAGTATTTATATCCTCTCTCTTTATTTCTTTGTCAGTTTTGCTAGCAGTCCATGGATATTATTGATTTTTTCAAAGAACCAACTTTTGGTTTTATTGATTCTTTCTATTGTTCTTTTGTTCTCCCATTTACTCAACTCTGCTTTAATATTTGTTATTTCTCTTCTTCTATTTGCTTTGGGGTCCATATAGCTGGATCATGCTTCTCAATCCATTCTTATAATCTGTATTTTTAATACTTTAATATCTTTAATTGGTGAGTTTAGTCCATTAACATTCAAAGTTATTACAGTAAAGGCATTTCTTGAATCCACTATCTTATCTTTTAGATTTTATTTGTCAGATCTATATATTCTTTTCCTTCTTTTTCCTTTTATCTTTTAAATTTCTCTTACTGGTACTCTTCAATTCTGTGCCCTCCTCCAGACCTCTTCCACTGTGGTTTTTTTCTTCAGCTCACAGAACTCCCTTTAGTACTTCTTTTGGGGCCAGTCTCTTGTTGACAAATTCTCTCTGTCTTTGTCTGTCTGTGAAAATTTTAATCTCTCCTTCACTTTTGAAGGACTATTTGGCTAGGTACAGAATTCTTGGCTGGAAATCTTTCTTTTTCAGGATCTTAAATATATCAAGCCACTGCCTTCTCACCTCCATAGTGCCTGCTAAGTAGTCCAAAGTCATTCTATGTGGTTTCCTTGTATAAAGCAGATCATTTTTCTCTTGCTGCTTTCAGGATTTTCTGCTTTTCTTAAACATTTGACAGACTGATTAGTGTGTGTCTTGGAGAAGGCCCTGTTTGGATTTATTCCATTTTGGGTTCATTTGGATTCTTTGATTTGCCTGTTTATGTCTTTTATAAGGTTTGAGAAATTTTTCCCCATTATATCTTCAACTATGTTCCTAGTCCTTTACTCTTCTCATCTCCTTTTGGGACACTGATGATTCTTATATTTGTGTGCTTTGTTTTGTCCATCTTTTCCTTGAGATCCCATTCAAATTTTTCCATCCCTTTTGTCATTTGCTTTTCTGTGCGTTTGAAATCAATTGTCCTGTCTTCTAATTTAATTATTATTTCCTCTGCCTCTTCAAATCTGCTGTTGTGTGTCTCAACTATATTTTTTATTTGGTCTACAACATCTTTAATCTCTGTGATATCTGCTATTTTTCTATTTATTCTCTCAAATTCTTTTTTATGCTCTTCCAGTGTATTCTTGATCCCCTTTATGTCATTAGCCAACCCACTATTTTATTTAGTAGGGTTATATGAATGTCTTTGATTAGTTGTTCCAAAGTCTGTGTCTCCTCCAGGGTTTAATTTGGTCATTGGGCTTGGCTGTATCTGTCTGCATTGCCGTATGTTTTTTTTGATTTTCTGTTGTTTTTGAAGCATGTAATTATCTTGATAAGGTGACTTTGAAGGTTGATTTCCTTCAGTAGTCTTAAGTTTTGTATATGCAAGTCAGGTGTGGGGTAGGATGCAGTCTATTGTGTGGGACATGGTAGCAGTGGTGAGTTGTGGCACAGAGTTAGACACAGGTCAAGAATGCTATACTAGTGCTTGGGAGTGAGGGATGTAGAGTTATGGGAGGGTGGTGTGGGGAATGTGGGGTCATGGTGTAGCTTGGGCATGCTCTGAATGCAGGAGCAGGGCATGGCATGGGGGACACAGAGGCAAGGCATGGCAGAAGGTGAAACAGTGCAGAGCTGTGTCGATGCACAGGGGTTGTTCAACAGGCTGGTTGCAGGTGGACATTTGGAGCACTGGGGTCTTGGTTATCAAGGTGTGGCATTCAGGGAGCAGAGGTCAGTGGACAGGGCAGGCAGGATGCAGGTGTGTGCTTATGCAAGGGGAGGGCATCAAAAGGAAAAGGATGTGTATGTATATGTTCGCAGGTGAAAGGCGCAGTTTGTGAGGGTTGCAGGCCATGGGTTGGGGGCAGACCATGTGTGCTCTAGGATGAGCAGGGCCCTGGCATGCTGGTGCTGGGTGGGACACTGGTGTGTGCATCAGCAGAGGGGCAAGGATATGTGAGTGCTGGAGTAGGGAAGATAGGGGTATGCACATGTACAGATCTGGGGGGTAAAACGCTTTGGTGTACAAGTGCACAAGGATCAGTTGAATGCCTGCAGGGGACGAGTGTGGCACTGATGCTTAGGGGAGTCTCTGTAGGGGGTCAAGGGGGAGGTGGGGCATGAAGGGCTTGGCACAGGTACATGGGTACCAGGGGTGGAAGGAGAGGGTGTGCTTGCGCAGTAGAAGTGGACAGGGCCAGGGCAAGCATATGCACATGCATGGGGCATGGGTCAGGGCAGAGGGAGGGTTCAGGTGCATGGATCATGATGGGCTATAGTGGGGCCCAGGGTTGGGGAAGCAGCATGCATGTGTGTGGTGTGTTCAAGGAACGTGCTTGGCTTACTTCCTAGTCCCTGTCTCTCTGTGCACTCCTGAGAGCTCTGGATCTCTGGAAAGGAACACATTAGGCTGTTTGCAGTAGCTGGACAGTATCTGGTTCTCTGCATCTCAATTCCTCAGCTTTTGCAATCAGAACCCTCTCAGGTCACATACACCCTGGAATCACTGTCCTGGTCATTTTTCTGTCACTTCTCTAGCTGTTCCTTAGAGCAGGAGTGAACTTGACCTATCCTATTCTGCCACTTTCCCAGAAGCTGCACACTATCTTTTATATCCACCCCTATTTATGAGGTTTTAAAACACATTTTTTGCAAATGGTAAAAGTATCCCACACATAAGCAATTAAACTACTAAATTGCTTTTGTAGAAAAATTTCTATGGTATAAAAATGAATCTGAAATTTTATTTAAAAGAACTTTAATATCACATTTTTAAATAAAAATTTTGGGACCCTCAGTGTTGTACGACTTCTCTCATGATAGATCAGCTTTCCCACAGTATTCCAAGAGATATAAAGTAGATTCACTTAAATCTGGCACAATATTACTTCCATTGTATTATATTGATGAAAGAAGTCACTGGGCCTGCCCAGATTCATCTTTAAATAAAAAATATGTTAATAAATTTGTGGCCATCTTTAACTCACCCTAGTGTGAATATACTTCATCTTTATTTACATAATCTGTTGTTCATGGCATTTGGGTAGTTTCTAGTTTGAGGCTATTGGGGGCTATTAATACTATGAATAAACATTTACATATATTTTTGGTGAACAAGTGTATGTATTTCTGTTGGGTATATAATTAGGAATGTGTGTCTTAGGCAGAGGGAATACATATGTTTAACAGAGTAGATAAGCAGATTTTCAAATTGTCTGAAAGAATTTACATTCCTACCAACAGTGTATAACAGCTCCAGGTGCTTTATGTCTTCACTAACATTTGGTATTTTCTTTTTTTAAAAATTTTAATCAATTCTGATTGATGCGTGAAGGTATTGCATTATGGTCTTAATTTGTGTTTCTCTGGTGACTATATCGAGCACTTTTTAATATGTTTTGGTGATTTAGAAGTAGATACTAATTTACTCCCTTTTACACATGGGGAAACTAAGGCCTACAGCAGATTAACTTACCCAAGGAGGTACTTTAGTAAATAGTAGAGCTGAGAATCTCAAATTAGGTAGTCTGACCCTAGAGTCTGCATTCTTACCTTCTGGGATTCTGTTTTTAGGATTTTTTCATGCCAAAATCATACTTTACTATTTAAGTGGCTTCTAGGAATGTAGAATACTAATGCATTAGAAAAATAATAATTTTAATGATTTAAATAGCTCTATTTTATATAAAATACAAATATAGTTCCTGCTGATTGGAGATGCTGCCCCAACATCTATTTAAGAGAAGTGATGACTGTTCTTCCTTCAAGTTGGAAGAAGCTATGGAGGTGTAATTCTGCAATAAATTAGGTCCCCTAGGATCTCCCCAAATCTGAACTTCCACAGTTTGATTTTCTCACAGTTGGATAGATAACTTTTGTCTCAACCTCTTGCAGCCCAAAAAATGATTTTTTTCAAAAAGCATACAGAGGGGAAAGGAGATTTTCCTTTTCTTTCCTTAGTATGATTAGAATATATAATGTTCAATCAACTTCCAAATATTGCATATATCATTTTAATACATAAATTGCTATATTTATCTTGGGACTACATACAAACATTAAGCCAAGATGGCAGATTGAGCATATGCATATGTATCCTATGCTTATTCCAAAAACCTGTGTATGCCAGAGAAGGTAAAATAAAAACACACAGGAAAGCTTGAAAGCTAGGTAGGACATTCTGAAGATGCCCTAAATTATAAATTATAGTGACCAGTGATAGCATAAAATAAGGCAAGAATGGATGTGGAATATGAAGGCTGGACTATCAATACACAAACAAGAATTGAAGTGACTTGAGAGTGGACACTCTAAGAAGTGAGCAGTTGGAAATAAGTTCTATGATTTCACTTTTTCTATGATTTCAGATAGAAATAATCTGCCTGACTTTAGTTAAGAGTGTAAAGAAATTCATGAGTCTAACTACAAATTCAAAGGGAGCGTCTCCAAATGACTACCTTCACTTCAGACCATACTCACTTCAGATCAGCTGATTACAAGTTCCAAGGTCTCTATAAGCACATCAGTTTCAACAATTTGCTATAACAGCTAAGATAATTCAAAAAAGTGTTATATTCATGGTTATAGTTTTATTATAGTGAAAGGATACAAATTGCAGCCAGCCAACGGAATGCATTGGGTGAAGTCTGGGTAGGGTCAAATGTGGAGCTTCTGGTCATCTTCTAATTATGGAGTCATGAATGACATCATCTATTTTCGACCATGTGTATGACAATATGCACAGAATATTGTCAACTGGGAGAGCTTACTTGAGCCTTTGGTGTCCACAGCTTATATGGGGCTTGAACACATATTGTCCGTGTGGCTGACCATTTTTCTGCATCCCTACTGGAGTTTGGCCTAATACCTTTGGAGTTTGGGGATGATAACATATGACCAAAGCACCCACAATACATCACATTATTAGACTGTCCAGTTACCAAAGCCCCCACACCAAAAAAAAAAAAAACCCACCAAACACTCCTATCAGGAAGACAGTTTCAGGCCTAGACATCACTTTCCAGCAACTGAAGGAAAAGGCCAAACCTCTCTTTATGTAAATTGAAATTTTCACTATGCATTCTAACTACTGGCTTTTAGCATAGGCCTTTTTATAGCAAAAGGATCATACCTGTGTGAGCATCTACATTTACTACATAATTTATATATCAGATACAACAACAGTACTACCATGAATGAATATTCCTTACATTTGGAGGATTCAGCATAGGTATAGATAGTACATTTTTAACTCAAGTTCCCAATACATTTGACCATCAATATCAGTTTAATAATCTCACCAATAATGCTGGTGTTACTAACATTTCACTCAGTCATTAATAAGTCCAGCTCGTCGTCACATTGTGCAACTAAAATGTAGTTCAGGGTTAGGCCACTCAAGTTTGCAGGCTTCCATTAAATCTTGCCATTTTCCAAAAGCAGGAGTGGTCTCATTAACATCAGACAGCTTCATCCTTTCATGTGCAGGTTGTTGAGACAATACTGTCCTCTTGCTTTGAGGCTTTTTCAAGGCATTAGTGTAATGCAATATAATATAATGCAATGTAATATCAATTTTCCCTCATTTCATTTATTCTTTCCTTTACTTTTAGCTCCTCTTCTTCCTTCTCTTCATTTATGTCCAAACATTCCCATTTTTGAAATGGATGCTAGGTTTGGCTACTGTGCCATTTTGGATTGCTGGCAACAACCCTAGTCTTAAAATTGCCCATCCCCCCCTTAGCCCAGTCATTCAAATAAAATAGGGGTACATAAGTGCCAAACTAGTGGGCTATCTTGACCACTAGATAATACAATTGCATTCTCTGTTAACCTCAATCTTACCAGATGGGCTGAAGACATCATCCACCCATTCCTTCCTTTGATTATAACTACATAAATGTTTAAAAGTCTGGTTACAGAATCTCATTTAAGAGTTATTCCTGCTTCTGGAACTCATTGTTTCAGCCTGAAATCACTGGATAAATTGTGGAAAAGGAGGGAAAACTGATGTGATGTGACGTGGAGAAAAAGAACAATATTGAGATGATGTGGGGGAAAACTGTATAGCCATAATAGCATCAGCCCCTCTTCTTCTTGTCCAAATCCCCCAGAAAAATGTAGGAATTTATCAGGTGGGCTTTTCCCTTGGCCATTTTCATGTTGAAAGTGAGCCCGTACTTGTAAAGGTGTGTAAAGCAATCCTTCTTGCCAATGCCACCCTTTTTTAGATAAGTGTTTCAACTTCTGTTCCAATTCTTTATCAAACCAATATTCTGAAGATAATATTTCTCTGCTTATTGCTGGATGTTATGGGCTATAATGAGTGTTCCTTTTCCTGCACAAATAAGACCTAGTGGTCCAAATTGGTTTATTCTTTTCTTTTCTCTTCCTTTGCATCTACAACCAGGGAGATGTCCAGAGTAAGTGCATGTCCTATAAAGATTCATTGGTAGCCTCTGGCCTACTGGCTTCAGTTCAACTTGCCAGCTATGTGCAGGGTTTTCCTCCCAGGAAATCTTCCCCATACCCATCTGCAGTCTCTGCCTCACTTCTGGGACAAGAGAATGAAAGAATGGTTCTTACTGACATTTTGTGCATCAAAAGGTACAAGACAAACATTTCCAGACCCAGTCCGTGTCTGCATTGATGCAACACCATCATGTCCACTCATTTCATGCACCTATGTGGCCATCTCAAGCCAGCAAGCCAGAGCATCTGCTTGCAGATTCCAATCACCTCCCTGTTCTGGGGAGTTCTGATGAATGTTGAATAGTTCTACTTTGAAGCACCCCTACTGTTCCCATAGTGATTTCCATGGGGTTACATCTCTTATGGGCATCAATTTAATAGGTGTAGACTGAATTAGGTACCCCAGAAGACATGTTCTTAATCCTAATCATCCTTCCTGGGGGGTCTGAATTCATTTGTAAGTAAGATCCTTTGAGGAAGTTTTATCAGTTTAAGTGTGGACTCCTTCATGAATGGGACCTTCTAAGGTCTTATTTAGGTGTAACCAAACTGAATCAGGGTGGGCCTTACTCTGTATTAGTGTAGGCC
The DNA here is from genome assembly GCF_023851605.1 of Tamandua tetradactyla. Taxonomy (NCBI): domain Eukaryota; kingdom Metazoa; phylum Chordata; class Mammalia; order Pilosa; family Myrmecophagidae; genus Tamandua; species Tamandua tetradactyla. Next base: position 8,772,940 of record NC_135334.1, on the reverse strand, counting down.
TCATAGAAAGAAATCACAAATTAGAGAAAACTGCAGGAATAATCTTGAAGTTAGCAGAACTTGAAGAGGAGGCAAAGGGATAGAAAGCACTATCTGACAGGAGGCAGAGATGCAAGCCAAGGAACCCCAAGGATCTCAGCAAGCCAGCACCAAAATGCTGACAGGCTTTAAGGAGAAAGCATGGCCATTCTGATGCCTTAATTCTGAAATTCTAGCATCCAAACTCATGGGACAATACATTTCTGTTGTTTATGCCTACCCATTTTGTGTTATTTATCAAAGCAGCCTTGGAAAACTAAGACAATAGGTTAATTTCCCATTGTCCACAAGCCTGACATGTGGCCAGGCAATTAGTCACTACCCACAAGTTGGTAATGACCAAAGCATAGGGACAAACAGAATGCTATTTAGCCAATGCTGCTGATTGGTTCATAGTTTCCTTGATCAGAGTTGTGGCTTTCCAAAGAGAATGCTGTCTGTTTACCTTGGAACTACTATCCATAAACCAAGCAGTCTTTGTTGGTCAATACAGAGTTGTTCATAGTATTGTCCAGGTAGAAATAAAATCTGACAGTTCCTCAGGTGGTTACAACATCAGTCTTGAGAGAAAAGAGAATTCCTGCTCTTGACTTTTCTGAGTAACTCTTTCCATTTCCCCAGTAGCATAGAACTAAAACATTTCCATTTAGTTATAAAACTCTTCCAGGAATTGTCTTCCCTATTAAATACTTTCTCTGATATCACCCAAGATATTATAGGTATTTCAGGTTTCAAGATTATTGTACGTCCTTCAGTTGTAGGGCAATCTCTGTCAAAGCCCAGCTAGTAAATTTTCATTCAGATGGAAATTTTCCAATCCAAAATCCCATCAGTCATGCTTGGGTGGTGTTCACAGGCTTTTTCCATAAGGTTCAGTCTACACTCCACACAGGACAACTGTACAGAGAATTTGAATCTACTATCACTCTAGCTTCAATTTTATAATGTTTGAAATTACCAGCCTGTGTGGGCCTGAGAAATCTTCCTTGTTCCCATTTAGCATGTACAATCAATATTGCCTGAAGGGTAGATTTACATACCTTCTTTTCTATGATACTAATGTAAGAGAACCATTCCCCAGTGAGACACAATATTCATCCCCATGATTCATTCAGGCAAAGAAGACGCAATAAATTCATTTAAATTCTGTTTAAAACATTAATTCTATCCAAACACTCACCTTGATATTATCAGCCCTTGCATCCCGGTAACCTACCAATCTAATTGGAATCCCAATTAGGACTTTACCCTTAGGTTTAGGAACCACAGTTCATGGGGGTTTGTGTCAAAAAGATCCAGAAACTTCTTTTCTCCACTCCTGACCATTGTACCTAAAAATGTGCATAAAGCCTTGCATCCCCAGCAGAGGTTGACTCAATGGAGCCTCATCCTTCTGAATTAGGGATCAACACCCCTAGGTGATTTGAGATTAGGTTTCGTGAATTCCTGCAAAGTAGGGCAAATAAAGCAGCTTTGTTTAGGCCCCTCCAATATTTGCAGATAAGCAGAGGCTCTGAGGGTGCTGAATTAAGGCTTTTATTTTATTCCCATCAATTTCTGCTCTATTCAACCCACTTCTTAATAGTGATTTAAAGATTTCTATTCTGATGACACCTGTCCTTTGACTCCTCCCTTTCTCTTCTCCCTTTTTGACTCCATCAATGTTGCTTTATTCATCCCATTTCTTAATAAGTGTTTAAAGGTTTCTGTCATGTTGAGACATATGTCTTTGGCTCTCCCTTTTGTTTTTTCTCATTCTCCTGGGAATCAGTCTAGACTTCTTCATTTTCCAATGTTTCTGCACAATTTTTTCCTTGGGCCAGCCAGGATTCAGTCTTGGCCAAGTATCAAGATATGCTTCAACACTCTCCCTTATTTTTATTTTGCTTATTACAGACAACAATAACCAAGGTAATGCAGCTTGGTTTTGTATGTTGATATGTATTTTCTTATGCATACAGTCAGTTAACTTCTAGAGAGTTTGATCCATTATTTGTAAACTGGTCACTTTTACTACCAGCAACTGATCACAGCACCCAGAAATCAAAGATCCCTTGCCCAAAGCACATGCATCATCCTTTCTCTTCCCAAACTACATGCTTAGTGAATCAGGGTTGAGCTGGTAAAATGTACTTTTGCTGACAGCAACTGTCAAGTAGTTTAACAAAACTTCAAAGTGAGAGGAAATAGCGCCCATAAGATTACCCTCACTTCAGACACCACTACAAGTCTTACAGTTTCAAGAGAAATGCAGAAAGGAGGCCATGAACCAAAGAAGACAGGTGGCTTCATGCACCTGACAAAGGGAAAAAAAATGGATTCTTCTGTAGGGACTCCAGGAAGAAATGCAATCCTGCTGACACTTTGATTTCAGCCCAGCAAGACTCCTGTCAGACATATGACCTACAGAAGTATGGGATAATAGATGTTTTAAACTACTAAATTTGTGGAAATTTGTTACAGAAGCAATAAAAAATTAATACTCTGATAAAACACTTGTATGCAAAATATATTTTAAAACAAAATTTTAAAAGTTAACAGTAAGAAAGCAAACAACCTGATTAAAATATGGACAAATGACTTAATAAGATGGCATAGTAAGAAGCTACAAATATATATCCTCCCCTTGCTTCAGGTGAAACATCTAAAATCAAGTAGAAACTTACAGAAATAAGGGAAACACTAAAAGTAAACAGCAACCAAAATAACAATGAACCAAGAGAAAGACAATCAAGAAACAGTAGGAAAGTTGAATAGTACCTTTCCTGGCCCAGGCCCTACCCCTCTCCTGGCTCCATGTGTTTGTAAGATGGTGGTCCACCTTCTCAATTTGAGCCTCTGGTATTTGGTTATGAATGGAAACAGAATAGACATAACGCACAAATTTGGTGTGTCTGTATGACTGTTCCAACTGTGTGGTGCCTTCCTAAAAGACAGACTTAATACACTCATCTGTTTTTCCCAACCCAGAAATCACTAAAGGCAGAGAAATAGTGTGAACAAGTGGCATGGAACTGAGGAAACTGCAACCAACTCAGGCAATATATTGAAGTAGGGACATACAATAAAGTGTCCAGGACATGGGAGGAGAAGAAATTGAGGCAATTTAAAAGAGAGCTGCAGTGGCTATACTAATATCAGACAAAATACTTTAAGTAAAAAATCTGTTACAGGAGACAAAGAAAGAGTTATATATTGATTAGATATTCAATCAGTCAAGGAAATACAATTGTAAACATGCATGCACCTAATAATAGAGTTTCAATAGTCATGACGCTAACACTGGTAGAAATCAAAGAGGAATTACAAAATGTTAGAAGTATAGTTAGAGATTTCAATAAAATAGTTTCAATAATAGGTAGAAAATCTAGACAGAAGATTAACATAGAAACACAGAACTTGAGCAATGCTAAACAAACTAGACCTAAGAACTAACAGTCATATCTAAAACATTCCACCCAAGAGCAGCAAAATACACCTTCTTCTCATGTGCACATGGAGCATTCTCCAGGATAGAGCATGTTTTTAGTCACAAAAAAAGTCCTGACAAATTTTAAAAGATTTAGCTCACACAGAGCATCTTCAACCAAAATGGAATGAAGTCGGAAATCAATAAGAAAAAGAAAACTAGGAAATTAGTAAATATACAGAAATCAAACAAAACATTCTAAATAATAAGTCAAAGAAGAAATCATAAGGGAAATTAGAAAATACTTTAAAGTGAATGGAAACAAAAAATCCAACATACTTAATTTATGGGCTGAAACAATGGCAGTGCTTAGAGAGAAATTTATAGCTATAAATAGTTACATTAAAAAAGAAGAAAGAACTCAAATCAGTAACAACCTCACATCTGAAAGAATTGGAAGAAGAGTAAAGAAAACTGAAAGTGAACAGACAGAAACAAATAATAAATACTAGAGCATAAGAAAATCAGTGCATGTAATACACGGCATTGATAGACCGAAGACAAATAACCACACTATCATTTAATGAATACGAAAGAGATTTGACAAAATCCAGCATTGTTTCTCGATAAAAAGTTTCATAAAAATTGAATAGATGGGAACTCCAGTAACATGATAAAGGGCATATATGAAAAACACACAGCTAATATCATACTTAATAATGAAAGCTGAAAATTTTCTCCCTAAGATCAAGAACAAGACAGAGATACCTGACTTCACCACTGCAATTCAAGTGACTGCAGAAGTACTGGAAGTTCCAGACAGAGAAATTAGGTGAGAAAAGAAATAAAAAACATCTACGTTAGAAGGGAAGCAATAAAATTATATCTTTGAATGGCATGATTGTGTACATAGAACACTCCAAATAATCCACAAGAAAATAAAGATAATAAATTAGTTCAGCAAAGTTATGAGGTATAAGATCAATATGCAAAAATCAGTTCTGTTTTTATATACCAGCAATGACCAATCCAAGAAAAGAAACCAAGAAAACAATTAAATTTATTATAGAATCTGGTAGAGTGAAATAATTAGGAATAAAAGAAAGAAAGTAAGAAATTTAACTAAAGAAGAAATTTAACTAAGCTATGAAAATATGCACAACATTATGGGTCCTTAGGTAAATGCAAATTAAAACCACAAGGTAAAAGAATTATACAATAAAAAACTGCAAAAGATTACTGTAAAAATTCAGTAAGGTCTAAAAATATGGCAACAGTTCATGGATTGAAACACTTAATATCATAAGATATTAATACTACCCAGAGACCTACAGATTCAATGCAATTTGTATCACAATTTGAAAGCTCTTTGTAGAAATGCAAAGCCAATCATCAAATTCACATCAAATAACAACTGGCTGCAAATAGTCAAAACCACCTCGAAAAACAACAAAGTCAGAGGATTCATTTTTCCAAATATCAGAAATTATTGCAAAGCTATAGTAATCAACACAATGCAGTACTGATATCAGGACAGAGATATAAACCAACCATTTTAGAACTGAGAGTGCAGAAATAAGTCACATATTTTCTATGGCCAGTTGATTTTCAACCAGAGTGCTAAGTCCCTTACTGGGAAAAGAATATTTTCCTCAACAATTAATGCTGGATATCTACATGCAAAAGAATGAAATTAGACCCCTAGCTCACAGCATATACAAAAATGAACCCAAAATACATCAACACAATTTTGTGCTAGAAGTTCTAGCCAGACGTTAAGGCAAGAAAACAGAAACAGCATCCAAATTGGAAAGGAAAAAGAAACACTATCTCCATTTGCAGATGACATGATCTTATATATAAAATATCCAAAGATATCCATGAGACAACCACCAGAGATAAGAAACAGTTTCAGCAAAAGAGAAGAGTACCAAATTAATAGTTAAAAATAACTGTTTCTAAATACTAGTGATCAACACTCTGATGTGAAATTGAGAAAATAATTTCAACTACATTAGCATGTAAAAGAATAAAATATCTAGGAATTAATTTAAACCAAAGGATATGGAATACTTATATATTGAAAAATACAGGACACTCATGAAAAAAATTATAAGGTACCTAAATAAATGACGAGTCTCATGTCCATATGTTGGACAACTTAATATTGCTAAGTTGTCAATATTACCCAGAGAGAGCTACAAATTTTATGCAATCTCTATGGGTATTTTAACAGTCTTTTTGCAGAAATGGAAAAACTGAATTTCAGATTTATATAGAATTGCAAGAGGCCCTGAATAGCCAAAACAATTTAAAAAAAAGAGTAAGTTGGAGGACTCATACTTTCCAATTTCAAATTGTAATATAAAGCTGCAGTAATCAAAACAGTATGGTGCTGACCTAACATTAGCCTACAGACCATAGACTAGAACTGAATAGACAAACACTTATAAACACATATAAAGCCAATTGATTTTCCAAAAGGTTGCAAAGTAATACAATGGGGACACAATAGTTTATTCTACAAATGGTATTGGGAAAACCGATATCCAAATACAAAAAAAAAAGTTACATCCTGTATTAGTTAGGGTTCTCTAGAGAAACAGAATCAACAGGGAACACTTGCAAATATAAAATTTATGGAAGTGTCTCACGTGACCGTAGGAATGCAGAGTCCAAAATCCACAGGGCAGGCTGCGAAGCTGATGACTCCAATGGATGGCCTGGATGAACTCCACAGGAGAGGCTCACCAGCCAAAGCAGGAATGCAACCTGTCTCCTCTGAGTCCTCCTTAAAAGGCTTCCCATGATTGGATTTAGCATCACTAATTGCAGAAGACACTCCCCTTTGGCTGATTACAAATGGAATCAGCTGTGGATGTAGCTGACGTGATCATGACCTAATCCTATGAAATGTCCTCATTGCAACAGACAGGCCAGCGCTTGCCCAATCAGATGAACAGGTACCACAACTTGGCCAAGTTGACACCTGTCCCTAACCATGACACATCCCTACTTCACAAAATATACAAAAGTTAAACCAAAATGAATCAAGGACATAAAATCTTAGAAGACAATATAGGGACAAATCTTTATGACCTGGGACTTGGCAATGGATTATTCTTTATGACACTGAAAAGCACAAATAAGGAAACTATAGATAAATTCAGTTTCATCAAAATTAAAACCTTTTGTACATTAAAGAATATTATGCAAAACTGAAAAGACCAGCTTACAGAAGGAAGACAATAGTTGCAAAAATTATATTGGATGAGGAGTTAATATCCTGAATATATTAATAACAAGAAAGTTTTGATAATGCATGTTGGTGATTGTAGACCAATAATGTGAATATAATTAATATCATTGGGAAAGTGTTTAAAATGGAAACATTATGGTTGCATACATGCTATCACAGTTAGAAACAATATAGACAAAACCTGCAAAAATACTTCTCCAGAGAAGATAGATAATAAATAAGCACATGAAAACATGTATGTTACTTATCATTAGGGAATGAAAATTGAAACAATGATAAATGCCACCACACACCTATTAGAATTGTTAAAATCCAAAAATCAGACAATACCATCTGTTGACAAGAATTCAGAGCAACATGAACTCTCATCCATCTGTAATGTGAATGTAAAATGATACAGCCACTTTGGAAGATAATTTGGCAGATTCTTACAAAGCTAAACATATCCTTGCATTAGTATATATCAGTAAAACTCCTAGGTATTTTCTCAACCAATATGAAAACATATGTGCAGTGAAAAACTTGTGCATGAATGTTTATAGTAGCTTTATCCATAATTGTCAAACACCGGAAGCAACCAAGATGTCCTTCCATAGGTGAACAAGATAAACAAATTCAGTTACATCCTTACAACGAAATGTTATCCAGAGATAAAAAAGAATGAGTTAGCAAATAACAAAAATATATGGATGAATCTTAAATGTACATTACTAAGTAAAAAAGCCAATATGAAAAGGCTATATACTCTATGATTCCATTTACATGACATTCTGGAAAAATCAAAACTATGACAATATATGGTAAATAAACTGGTGATTGGTAGGGGATTGGCAGGGACAGTAGATGTTGAATAGTTGAAAGTGCAGGTGATGTTTTAAGGTGGTACAACTATTCTTTATGATACTGTCATGTTGGATACACGACATTATGCATTCATCAAAGTCCATAGAATTTTACAGCAGAAAGAGAGATTCTTAGTATGTGCAAATTTTTAAAAATTACTTGGGAAGTTCAGGAAAATCAAGATGGGGAACTGATTTTGACAAAATAAGCTAAGGGTACTAGAAATGAATGAAACAACCTCATTGAAGGAGCTTGGGAGAAAAGTTGCTGTTCCAAGTAACACTGAAATGAGTGGAATATATAAGATTAAGAGTCCAAGGAACTACACATAAACACTGTATTCTAACTGATGGAGTTGTTTCCCCTAGTTGTATGGGTTAACAAGTCTGAAGTCACTATAGCTGTATGCTGGAATGGAACAATTAAGTAAATGGATGGGGAATGTTGGGAGCCAAGTTTCCCACTGTTGGATTACAGTGTTATCGATAAGTATGGGAAGAAGACTAGAATAACCCATGTGGTAATGTAGAACTTATTATAGAATCATTTGTAGGATATATGTATAGACAAGATAGCAGTTAGTATGCAACATATATTGCTTTGCTGTCAGCTGAGAGAGTTTAGAAGCAATGACACACCAGTAGCAACAAGCAAATCTAGCATGAAGAGCTTGATTTCTAACACTGTTCTACAATAAAATGAATAGGACTCCTTGGAGAAATAGAAAATTCTAGGGCTGGGGCTGGAAATTTACAAGATGAAACTGGAACATCTTGCAGTGACAGAGAGTAAGAAAGCATTAAGCAACAAACGAGAATCAAAACAAAACGATGATTATATGAAAGGAACAGAGTCCGAATGATAGCGGTATTTGGAGGAAAGAAGGGGAAGGATTAAGCAAGACTATGTTAACAATAAACTCTCAACTAAGATAAGTCATGTACATTAATTTATTTTTGAGGAGATATTTATTAGGCCCCGATTAGGTGCCTTGAATAATGTTGGGTACTTGAGATAAAACCTATAGCAGGACTGATGCACTCCCTCCCTTCCTTGAATGTCTAGTGAGTAGGGAAAAACAAATAATAAGCAAATCATTATAAACACTAGTTAATAATGACCCTGGAATGTGCTGTGAGTAAAAAATCATTTGAGGGGCTCGTATCCCTTGAGACTTAGGGGAGCTTTAGTGAGGAATATAAGAAATGGTAGGAAAATGAGTGTGATGACCAAAAGCTAATGAATCCTATTTTGGACTGTTTTAATTTGTAGAGTCTTTGATGTTGATTTTCCTGCATAGGAACACTTAAAATCACTTCATATCACAGTTGGCCAATCTCAAACTTAGCCCCTATAGATCATGATTTTTAGTCCCTTTCAAACACATTCATGCATGAGAAAAAGGTATGGAAAATAGAAGAAATGTTACAGAGGATAAATATAAGTATGTGAAACCATGTTGGCCATTAAGCAAACATGTGCATGTGTTTCTTTTTTTAATCTTTTTTCATTGTCTGTGTGTGTGTTTGACAGAAGAAATTCTCATTTTTCTGAGCTAATTTAGACAAGAATCTTCATAAAAGCAGGTGCACTGTGCAAAAGAAATCTAAAGAGCCCCTTACAGCATTGAAACACATAGTTGCCTACTTCTCATTATTTCTCTCTTCCAAACAATGCCTTTTTTCTTTCAGAATATTTTTATCCACTATCTATAGCACATATCCCAGCATAGGGTCATTGTTTAAAAGCTTCTGTTCTGGAGAATATATTATTAGAAAATGATAAAACAAGAAATAGAAGTACTGTGTATGGAGAGAATAGCTTTCTTCTGTAACTCCAACTTTCTCTAGCCATTAACACCATTTCTAAAACAGATAAAATAAGCTATTGTATAGAGTTGTTTGAGGATTACATGAAATAATGCATGTAAAGTGGTTAGCAAAGTAAAGACTCAAATATTAGCTATTATTATAACTATTAGTATTTTCATTATTATTATGCAACCATTTTTTCCCATCATGACCTTTTTAATTATCTAATTATCTGTTAAAAATTCTGTGTTCTTAGTTCCTCTGTTCACTTTCTTTACTGTTTCTCCTTCTTTGGGTTTTATCTGCTACTTTTTCCCTTTCAAGTAAATGCATAGCTTAACCCAATTCCTAATGATTTCATTGGGAACTATTGTACAGCTTTGTTTGTTTTTATATGGGGCATACCATTTTAGGAAAATACAGGGGTGCAGAAAATAAAAAGCACTTTTAAGTCTATTCACACACTGAAATTAGAGTTTACTAAACATGTTAATTTTAGGGGAGACCTTTTTTGTCAGATGCATATACGTTTCTATAGGCTATTGGGGACCTAGAGACCAAGTGAGGCCTGGTGAACCTTGTCAAGTTGGACAAGTGCAAAATCACATATCAACTTTGGAGTTTGAGATTTACATAGACTCCATAGGAGGCCACCTAGTTAGGTGTAACTTCCTTCACCACTAGAGATTCTCATGGGTAGGCGAAATTGTACCTTTGTGCAGGTGGCAGATCCAGCAGGAAGCTGGAAGGCTAGGCATCTTCTGTGGGCTGGGGTGCCTCATTACTCGTGAACAGCTGTCATGTGTGAGGTAAATGGGTTGAGTCAGCATGGTGGACTCTTAGAGTAACATCTGGACTCTTCACCCCCATCTTGCCCTGGCTAAATCCATAGCTATTTCCATGGTTCTCAGGGGCATGTTAAGCTCAAGAACATTTGATTGTAGTAATTACCAACACCTAACATACAGTGTTGGAAGCATTATTTCTAGGGAGTGATAAATGGAAACTACTTAATTGTTTGGAGAAAAGGTGGTATAGATTCAATTTGGCTGGTTTCCCAGTCTGGAGAACCATCAGTGCCTTCTAAAACAGCATCTATAATAACAGTCTGTAGCTAGCTAGATTCCATTCCATTGATATTTCTTATTGGCAGTATTTCTTATGAACATTCTCAGGGGAGGGCTAGTTTGGTATTCCTAATCTATTTTTCCCCATTAGGGAAAATTAGACATATGAAAGCAATGGGAAGTACTCAGACTCATACAATGGATATCCATGCTAGAGGCAAAAATGAAACCCAGGTGACCAGTCCCTTAGCAAACTAGATTACACAAGAATGAATAGCGTAGGGTATTGTGTTCGTAGGTTCTTTTTTTTTTTTTCATTGAAATGGGAGTGAAGAAGGATGGTGGATATTTATAAGAACCTAACACAGTCCCCTGTACATAAAGCTGAATGAATAAATGCTCTTTTCCTTCCCCATTCATTGATCTTTTTCTTCCTTATCTTTCTCCTTTGACTTTTCATCTCTGTGAAAATTATTCCAACCTCATTTAATAACCCCCTCAATTCCATCTCCGCAGAAATTAAGCAAAATATATGTCTCTATCTCTATCTCCTTCCTCCCTCCCTGCCTTTTCCCTTCCCTCTCACATATCCTCCCTCCCTCACATATTCACAGTGGCAGACGTGGTATCAGGAAGAGTGTTAAGCAATAAAGTCAACAGATGGTGAATTAGTACAGCAGGTCCTAGGGAAAGAAGAAATGCGAACTTTCTTTTTTTTCCTTTGGCCTTTGGAAACTTGAGGAAAAAAAATCACTCCGGTGGGTTAGTGTTTGATTTTTCACAACTTCATATTCCTCTCATTCTCAGCCAGCCCTCCCACCTGCTGACGCCTGACCTGAAAGAGCTAAGGTTAGCCTGACAGGAAGTGCTGAAAGGATGTCGACAGAAAAGTTCGATAGTAGAACATGCTGTGCTCACAGCCAGAGTTTTCTCACACACCTGTTCAATTAGGAATCTGGGTCCGTTCCGAATAAATTACATTGCAGCTTTAGCTCTGAAGTGAAAGGAGACGCCGTGAGAGCCTGTCGCAGCCAGACTCCCTTGGGACTGTAGCAAATATGCCTGGCTCACCTTCAGAGCACAGAGTGTCACTCACCTGCTCCATCCAGGTGAGAGGCAGGTTCCATGACTGCCCTTAGTACCTGCCACCTGACAACCCAACTCTAAGTGGGCCTGATAATCACTACTCAAGAAGCCCCGTGTGAGAAGAACCTCCTAAATGGTCTCTTATACCAAACCCATCTTCATGGTATCTTGAAGATGTTTTTGCTAAGTGGTAGGAGAACACACAAGCCAGCTTGATCAAATTTGAAGCTGTCTTCATTTTTCATTGTCTTCTTCAGGGGAGGACAAATTCGCAAGTACAATTTCAGTAAATTTGGGAAAGCCAAAGCCCATACTTAAATGCTAGCATGCTTTGCACTACTGATTTATACCACTTTTATGACTCCTTGCCTTTCCTTCTATCTATCTTCCCAAACAATAATACATATGTGCATGGGCACACAAAAATTTTGCTTCTTGCCATCGTTGGGGAAAGTACTGAGTTATCCACTACTGGGGATTTTCTATATTATAATTAGGGTGACAGAGGACCCATTTGGAATCCAAGTTATGTTTACTAACCCAATCACACTTAGTGGGCTGACCGAGAAGGAACTATTCAGAAAGGGAAAAAGGTGTCAGGTTCATGGTCTTGGTCCAATTGCAATGGTTCAGACATCAGAGGGGAACTGGGCATCCTTAGGAAAATATAGTATCTCTTGGGTTTAACTTTTATTCACTCAGGAGGAAACAACTACAAGTAATCTGTAAGAGCTTATTTGGTAAACTCTGTGAGAATTTTGTATGCAGAATAGGATAGCTTTAGTAGCTATCTACTAAAATGAAGCACAGAAAGAAGAGATTCCCTTTCAAGCAGGAGTACTTAGCTTGGAGGCATTTGAAACCACTGCTCTGACTCTCATCACATACAGTGCCCACAGCAGTCAGGGCTCTGGAGGCAGCCAGAAACGTGTGTGTGTTGGGGGGCAGTATGGGCAGCTCTGGGTCCAGATACCAGGAGCACCTTGCTGTGAACCTTCACAGTGACACAGCCGTGAAGATGAAGGGTGTTCCCAGGAAGCTATAGTGGCAGCAAGACACCACTGCAGAGATCACTGAAAGGAGCTGGGAAGACATAGAAAGGGACACGTGTCATATGGAAGCTGTGAGTGAGACGATGGGGATGTCCAGAGGTGTCTATAGATGTTCCTCAGTGGCTGCTGGGGCTAGGGCCGTAAAAACATAGCACACTCCCTCCTTTCTTATCCCCAGGTTGGTATGTCTTGAAGAAACAATATTAGCCATGGAATAGTAAAATGCTAGGGCTCAAAAATACCCACAAGAGTCTAAGAGAGATGCAGTGAACTGTCTTAGATCACAGAGCCAAGGGAGGTAATGCTGTGAACAGTTTTTATATCTTAACAATTGGGTCTTCTTGTTGCCTTTGGACAGGAGTTTTAGTTTTATTTTAGTAAAATGAAAATAACTGTCTATGAGTGGTTCTAAACAATGCTTGAGAGCACAGACACTGGTTTCTGACTATCTGGGTTTGAATCCTGATTCTGCCTACTCTGAACTGTGTTTCTTTTCACAAATCCTTTAACCTCTTTGTGCCTCAAATTCTCTGTGTATAAAAATAGAAGTGTGTCTTTTAGTTTTAGTGAGAACTAAATACGTTCCTATGAGCAAATCTCTTAGAAATAAAGTTTATATAAATAAATCTCAGAAAAAATGATCGAATCATTTCTGTCCCCAAAACATCCTAAAAATGACTACAGAGCCATAACAATTCTAACTCAGTGGATGAAAAACCTAAGGAAAATACAGGTCAAGGGACAAAAGGGAAATAGTCACAAACACACACTGCACACTTGTACATATTTAAAGGTGACTACCACTTTAAGAGTCAAAAATAACACCTAGAAAATGTTCAAAAATAAATCAGGCCAGTATTTACTCCACTGTTGAATTTAATTATTAATGTATGAAGTGAATGGAATACACTTCTAGGAGGCTGCAAGAGTCATGAACATTGTCCAACATATTTCCAAAAATATTTTGTGGGGAAGATAGGAAATGGTGGAAAGTTAAAATTATTGAATTGTTGGATTCCCCCTCTCCCCAAATTTTAGGAAACATTTTTCCTTTAAACTAAGTGCAAACTTTCATCTCTATTGTTCTCATCATTTAAATCAACTTAGAAGGAATGAAAATCACTGCTTTTCATCGTTGAGTGTCCTTGGAAACTCAGTCATGCAGGAAGGCTTTCTCAAGCAAATTCAGCTCTCCTTTAGATTACTTATTAGTTTACTTATTAATTTGCTATATATTTATCAAACTTCTGCTATTTACCACTCACTTAACAAGGAGCTGGGGACATGAGACTCCTGCCAACAAAGTGTCTCCAGCGCTGAGGAAAATTAAGGTATTTCAGTGGTCAAGTACAGATCTGACAGAAGTGACAACCCAGGCCACTGTGTGTGAAGGATGGAGTGAATTAGGAGGTCAAGGAGAGGAAAGGGAAGGGAATATCAGGCCTGATCTGGGATCTTTGGGGCATGTAGAAGTCAGTGGCATAGATGCGTAAAGGAAGGACATTCCACTAAGGGGAAACAGATCAGTGGGACAGGCAAAAGTGAGCCCAGATCTTTGGGAAAGTCTGAAACTCATTGGGGCTGTATACAGGGTGAAAAGGAAGTGGGGAGAGATTAGACTGCAGAGGGAAGCAAGGGAGGGTTTAATGCCATGAGGCACTTCGAATGCCAAGTCAATAGGTTGGGATCTCACCCCATGGAACCTAATGCAAGGAGGGGAATAACTCTGAAAAAATAGTCACAGTCCTAGGATGCAGTGAGCATGGTGTTAAAAACTGGGTCCTGTACTTGGTAGATGTATGGCCTTGGGCAAGTTATCTAAGCTTTTGGTGCCCCAGTTTCCTGATCTGAAAAATCCCACTTTTGGCAGACGATTGCTTGGAGGATTGAATGAGTTCACATATGCTCAGCTCTTAAAACAGGGCATGCCCATAGTCAGTGTTCAATAAATTTGAGCTGTTATTTTTAATACAGCAGGATTCTGTGTGAAGACTATGTGCTCCATTCATGTGAACAGAGAAGTTTAACATAAGGTATAGGGGAAAGATCAATTCTGTCCTTCAAAAAATGAAGAGAAAATATCAGTACAAGTAGCGATACACGAACATCCATTGAACTGCTATTACTTCCAGGGAACCATTAAGTTTGATGGAGGAATTTTGACTATGTAGGCTTGTTATGTGGATATTTACTGAAACAAAAGAAATCAGCCATTTCAGGCTTCCTTAGCATTCTTCAAAGAGTTTTTTATGTCTTAATTTCTTTTATTGGAAAAATCACAGGTTTACAAAGCAGTCATGCACAAAAAAGATGATTGTATGTGTCTTCCTATATCCCATCACTCCAACACTTTGTATTGGCGTGGAACATTTGTTATAACTGATTATATAATCGTACTTTTTTCCCTTTGACACAAGTTTTGTTTTGTTTTGTTTTGTTTTGCATGGGCAGGTACTGGGAATCGAACCTTGGTTTCCAGCATGGCAGGCGAGAATTCTGACTGCTGAGCCACCATGGCCCACCCAACGCTAGTTTCTATAATCATACATTTTTTCCCTTTTACACTGGTTTGCTTTTGTTAAAATTTCCTGACAATTCACAAAAGATTGTGCAAATCCTACTATTATCTATCGTCCCTAATTTGCCTTAGGTGATTTTTTTCCTATACACAATCCTATTTACACCTTGTTTTAGTATCATACATTTGTCATAATCCATGAAAAAACATTCTGATATCTGTACTATCAACTATAATCATCCAAAACAGGGTTCACTGTCTGGAACAGTCCTATGTTTATTTTTCAATTTTTATTCTAGCAATATGCACATCCTAAACTTTCTTCTTTTAATCATTCACCTTGATAGCTCAGTGCTCTTGATTACACTCACAATAATGTGCTACAGTCACCAGCATCCATTTTCAAACCTTTCCCATGAATTGAAATAGAACTCTTATGCACATTAAGCATCAACTACCCATTCTCTAACCCCAGTCTATGCCCTGGTAACTATATTCTAGATTCTAATGCTATGAGTTTGCTTATTATAATTAGTTCATATCAGTAAGATCATACAATATGTGTGCTTTTGTGCCTAGCTTATTTCACTCAGCATGATGTCCTCAAGGTTCAATTATGTTGCCATGTGTGTCAGGACTTCATTCCTTCTAATAGTTGAATACTATTCCATCATTTGTCTACACCATATTTTGTTTATCCATTCATCAGTTAATGGACATTTGAGCTGTTTCTGTCTTTGGCAATTGTGAATTATGCCTATGAACATCAGTGTGCAAATATCTGTTTGAGTCCCCGCTTTCAATTCTTGTGTGTTTATACTAGGGGGATTGCAGGTCAGATGGTAATTCTATGCTTAGCTTCCTGAGTAGCCACCAAACAGTATTCTACAGTGGCTGCTCCATTTTACATTCCCATCAGCAATGAATGAGTGTTCCTATTTCTTCACAAGTTCTCAACAATTGTAGTTTTAAAACTATGTGTATTCGATTTCCGGTGCCTGCCCATGCAAAAAAAAAAAAGTATGTATAAAGGACTTCTGGGAAGATAGCAGAATAAGATAGGCTGAATTCACCCCCTCTCCAAAGTTTTCTAGAACAATGACAGAAAAAAAGTGACTGGGACAGCAATTCCAGGGTGCAAATGACCTGAGAGGGTCTTCTGCACTACATAAAGAGTTCCTGGATGAAAAAGTTGAGGAATTGAGGGTGACTGGGCTCCATCAGGACTCCACCATGACAAGAGGCCATACCCAGGAAAGTGCCTGCTACCACAGCTAGCTTGGAATATCAACCCCTTCAATCCCAAAGTTCAGAGCTCTCTTAGGGAACCCAGAAGCCACTAGACTAGCTTTCCCTTCTCATAGAGACCATCCAGCTGTTACACAGAGTTTACCACACCCTCTTCCAAGCAGAGGCCCTGAGCCCTCAGGAATGCATAAAAAAAGAGGCAGGCATGAAGAGGCAAGACATGCCACATTCCACATCTGCCCCATACCCATGTACCCACACATGCTGCCCCTCCATCCCCAATGCCCCACATACCGTGCCCTGTTCCCCAAAGCCCACCCACATGTACCCCAACCACCTGTGCCCCATGTCCTGTCACCCTGTGGGCCACCCACCTGTGCACCCATACACTAAACCCCTGCACCCCACCCACTGCCCACCACCCCCATGCCCTGTGCTCATGCCCCCACACCCCCATGCTCTGCCCTCCTGCCTCCACATCCTGCACCCCATGCCACACCCATGCCACACCCATGCCACAATTTGCAGTCTTATGCCCCTTCTCCCTGCACCCCACTATCCCACACCTTATGCCCAATACCACGCCTAACCAGCAGGCATTTCCAGGTGGGCTGTGGACAGGGTCATCTAACATACTCAGTCCCATAGCCCAAGGTTATTCCAAGTGGGAACTTGGGAGCCACCAGCCCATTAGGCCCACAAGCAGAATCTCTGCTGTGGTGCACACTGCCCATCCTCCAGCCCCATGGTTCATGGCATTCAGCATGTACTGGGACCAGCAGACCCGGCTAGAATTGCTCCAGGTCTCCATCCAGCTAACTTGGCTGCTGTAGTTGGGGAGAGTTGGAGGAGGAGGAAGAGAAGAAGAGGCCAAAGAGCTCCATCTGCTGCAAAGAAATGGAAGGTGCAGTTTGGGAAACGGTCTAGCTTCAAACAGATCCTCAAGAAGAGTTGCATCCCATGCATGAGGTCTGGACCTTGGTTTGGTGGGGAAGCAAGTGCAAAAGGAGACCTTCCACACAAATCCAAGTAAATACAAAACCTTAGATGATGGAGGGAAGTCAACTTCCAAAGTAACCTTATCAAGATAATTAATTGCCTTGAAACCAACAGAAAATCATAAAGCATATAAAGATGCAGGCAGATGTAACCCAGCCTAACGACCAAATTAGAACACTGGAGGAGGCACAGACTATGAATTAACTAATCAAAGATGTTCAGACAACTCTCATAAATAAATTCAATGAGTCATCTAATGACAAAATGGAGATCAAGAAGACACTAGAGGGCGGGCCATGGTGGCTCAGCAGGTAAGAGTGCTTGTCTACCATGCCCGAGGACCCGGGTTCGACTCCCGGTGCCTGCCCATGTTAAAAAAAAAAAAAAAGAAGACACTAGAAAAGCATAAGAGGAATTTATGTTAGGGCCTATTTAACAGGAAGATATCAACGGTACCACAGCAATACCAGTATTAATAATTGAGGGGGAGGACAAGAGTTAAGGGGAGATTTGGTCTTTCTATTTGTTAAGGTTGTGTTTATTTTTCTCTTTGAGCAATGAGAATAGTCTGAAAATGAGAGTGTTAATGATTGTACAATGAAGGTAATGTGAGACATGAATTGTTGACTTTGGACATTATACATGATGCCCAATGGATGGAGGTGGCTGAAGTTTATATTCACTGATAAGTAGAATGGCAACCTGTGAAGTGCTGTGTGGCTACAGAAGAAATGAAGCCATGAGTCACGCAATGAGGTGAATGAAACTGGAGATACTATGTGATGCAAAATAAGCCAGAAACAAAAGAATAAATATTGTAGAGTCTCTTTTAGAAAATACTTACAATATAATTGGGACCTAGATTATAAATTCTTATAGCAGTCACATTTAGTCTGGAGTGGTAATTGTTATTTCTAGATTTTGAGATGCTGTGCTATATATGTAAAACTGGTATTTCCCTGTGACTTTGGGTACCTGTGACACCTAAGACTCAGAGCAGGAGTTCTGCAGCCTGAAAGTCAGCACTGCCATATACAACAACTGTTAAAGAAACCAAAAAGTGATCCGCTCAATCAGAGATAAGAGCAAAACCAATCAGGGCTAAGGTAGATCAGAATCCACGGGTAAGAAACACATAGTTGGATTTAAGAACTTCCTTTTATGAGGCCAAAGGAAGAGAAATTTATTTTGCTCAAAATGTAATTTTCTACAGCAACATAATATAACTTAACCTGTCTGGATAGCTTATTTAAACAACCCAAACACATGGAGCCCAGAATGCGAATGAGGGCTTATAATTCTGTATAGTTTAATGTAATGCCAGGATAAATCCCAGAGTATATTGGGCAGATAAAAAATTGGAAAAGTCTCTGGAGGTAAGGGAGAAAAAAAAATGGGAAAACCCCTGATATTGTCTTTAACATTTGGAACTCCCAAGTCCAATAGGCCAAGCCCTTGATTTTGAGTTATGCCTAAGAGTTAGTTTCAGAGGACCTCTTTTGTTACTCAAATATGGCCTGTCTCTCTAAGCCCAACTCTGCAAGCAAAATTAATGCCTTATCTGTTACGTGGGACACAACATCCAGGGGTGAAAGTCTCCCTGGTGAGGTGGATGAGACTGGCCCTGGCACTGCGGGATTGACAATGGCTTCCTGACCAAAAGGGGGGAAATAAATGTAACAAAATAAGGCATCAGTGGCTGAGAGAGTTCAAACAGAGTTGCAAGCTTAAACTAGTTATTTCTATTTACCATGGTTTGCCAAACTCCAACAAAAACCATTCCTGCCAACCCTAAAGAGCATCCAGGGACCCCTCTGAAATTCTACAAAAGTTTCATGCCATATCATTACTTTCCAGAAACCTACAATGAGTTCCTAGACCAGATAACTACTGAAACCCAGAGGGGCCAGCCTCTCCAAGAACATCAACTAGTTCCAACCCCTTATCCCATATCATCAACAGCACTTTCCAACATAAAAATGTTAGAATGCGCATAGCCCAAATATCCGTAAAGATTAGGAGAAGGATCAAAGGAGAAGGAGGAGTTATAACAAAGAATACAAGATTTAACAAATAAATATGAGTGCTAAATTATTAAACTGATTTTTATTTTAGTTCCTAGTGCATTGGAGCAGCTAGAAGGAAACCTGAAAATGTATAGTTATAACCCATACCAAATCTGAAATATGTTCTGTAACTACTCACTACAATGTACTTTGAAATGTATTGCTTTTTTATATATATGTTATATTTCACAATAAAAATATGTTTAAAAAGTATGTATAAAGGTTCCTGGTGTAAAATTCAAAAAGTATTGAAAGTTACAAAGTTTTCAAAATACATGCATTTCTGGCCTCATCCAGTTATCTGTTCCTCCCTGGAGATAACTAGGTTTTATTGTGTCTTGTTTTCCTTTCGGTACTTTCTCCTTCACCCCCGTAAATGACATAGCATTTAACGCACACAGGTAAACATACACATATCAACACATACACTGACTGATAGAAACTGATAGGGGTGTGTTTTATATCCACGATATATACTCACATGTTTTTTTTTTTTTGCATGGGCAGGCACTGGGAAATGAATCTGGGTCTCCGGCATGGCAGGCAAGAACTCTGCCGCTGAGCCACCGTGGCCCACCACACATGCATTTTTTTTTTAATGAAACAATGTATCTTGGAGATCTTTTAATAGCAGTATATCCACAGCCATCACATCCTTTTAAAAACTTCAGACTCTTCTTTTGTATGGATGCATAATAATTTATTAACCATCTTTATGTTGCTGAGTATTTATGTTTATTTTTATGTAAAATTCTGCAAATTATCTACTAATACATATATTATTTCACATAAGAAAAGTAGTACCTACATACTGTATTTCTGAGTCAAGATTATGGAAGTTTAAAATTTTAATAAATATTGTGAAATTGTCCTTTCAAATAACATTTGGAAATATTCCTTTTCAAATTCCATGCAGTAAAAAAAAAATGAATGGCAAGTCTGTAAGCAATATTTATTTCATGACATATTAGGTTAAATGTGAGAAAAAGTACAGTTCTATTTGGTATATTTTTTACATATATTTTGTTCAGCCACCTTGTGCATAAAATATATATGCCCATTTTAGGACTTGGATATACTTTTTCTGTTTCAAGTGATTATAAACTTTCATGGTCTTATCTTACCTTTTATTATATAAAACTGGTCACATCAGTGATTAATTTGGTGTTAAGTTCGTGCTTTGAAATGCAGACCCAAATCTCAATACTACACTTCAAAAACCCCAATTTGATCACGTCAATGGAAGACTTAAAAGCCCTTTATAGTTATTGGCCAGAGCCTACCAGTCAAATAAACAGGCCAAGCTCCATACAAAAAGTCAAGAAGCTCCCTCCGCATTGTATCCTAAGTGTTCAAAGGTGCCAGTTACTAATAACCCAATGTGAATGGTGTCTCTGGATGTGTGTAATAATGCAACAAAATGCTCAGACCTCTCCACTGTAGGGGGTTAACTGCTCCTTTCAAAGAGAAACCCCACAGACATGACTTTGAGAGGAAAGCATGTAGGCTGGGCTTTACTCTTTAATTTGTATTTACAATGTCACTGAACTTCCCTCTCCACTTGCATACAATGGTGAAAATAATAAAAGACATATCTCCAAGAGACATTGTAATGTATAAATTGGATCTAACAGATGTGTTCCCTAATTATTGCCTTGCCCCTTTTTCCCCCATTATCTATCACAGGGCATATACTATAATCATATAATTCACTTTAAAGGAAAATAGCACAAATGAGGTATCGGGGGCAAATACTGACTATACTCTGTTTTTTTTTATGGCCTACAACCTCAAGCTAAGAACAAATTTTTAATTTTTAATGGTTGGTAAAGAAGAAAAATAAAAAGAATAATTTGTAATGTGTGAGAATGAATAAAATTAAAATTTCAATGCCCATTGTATTAGCTAAGATTCTCTAGAGAAACAGAATCAGCAGAAGATATCCATAGATATAAAATTTATAAAAGTGTTTCTCGTAACCATGGGAATGTAGAGTCCAGCATCTGTAGGGCAGGCTGCAAGCTCGTAATTCCAATGAAGTTCCTCAATGAACTCTCAGGAGTGGTTGGCTAGACAATCATGGAAATGGAAGAGTCCAAAATCCAAACGGCAGGCTATGAAGCTGGTGATTCTGATGAAGGCTCTGGACAAGCTCCACAGGAGAGGCTCGGAAGAGTGACTGTCTTTTCTGAATCCTCCTTAAAAGCCTTCTGCTGATTAGGTTAAGCATCACTCATTGCAGAAGGCACTCCCCTTAGCTGATTACAAATGCAGTCAGCTGTGGATGCAGCCAGAATGATCATGATTTAAGTCCATGAAATGTCCTCATAGCAACAGACAAGCTAGCACTTGCCCTACCAGATGACTGGGCACCACCACCTGGCCAAGTTAACAAATGAACCTGACCATGACACCTATAAATCAAGTTTTGTCAGAACACTTCATGCTCACGTCTTTATTTATTGTCTCTGGCTACTTTCATTTTACAATGGCAGCGTTGAGTAGCTATGACAGAGATTTGTATGTCTTGAGAAGCTTAAACTATTCACTACCTGATCCTTTCCAGAAGAATGTTTACTGACACCTGACCTAGATAATGGTATGTGTGTGTATATGTATGTTTACATCTGTATGCATGATGCATGTATTTCCACATTTAAGGGTGATATAAGATATGCAAAGTAGCTGACATATTTTAAAGATATGCTCCACTCTTGCATAAATGGGGTGTTGACATCTAGGGAGGCTTGTCACCACTAGAAAGACCTGAGTCCTAATTTTCTTATGGTTCTACTTTTACTCATTGAGTTGGGGGACTTCTCATTGATAATGACTACAAGGAGAACAGAATAATAGACTCTTGCCCCTGGATGGTTATTGTGACTTTCTTCAATAAATCATTTATAGAAGTGTAGTTGGGTCGCCCCCAAAAATCAGAGGGTTGGGAGCTCAGTGAGCTACCATAACTGGTTGCATGAAGTATTTTGTACCTCCTTAATAATGAATGTGTGTTTAATAGATATCTTTGTGAGCTGGTACAGTTTGGTGTTGGAGCTTTACTTTATTAAGAATTGATAGTGTGTTTTGAAGGCAGTAACTAACCCTCACCTACTTCAAAATACTGTCTTTACCAAAAGAATCAAACAAATTGCATGCACACAAAGTGACCTGGCGGCGTGCACACAGCCTTTCTGAATACTTTGTTGACAGGTAATTCCATGTTTTGCATTTAACTAGTAAGCTATAAATCAATTATTGAGTATTTGCACATATTTTCCTTTTCTTTTTTTGCATGGGCAGGCACCGGGAATTGAACCTGGGTCTCTGGCATGGCAGGCAAAAACTCTGCCTGCTGAGCCCCATGGTGGCTCACCCTGCATATATTTTCTAAAAAATATAATCTTCAGTATAGTTTCCACATTAAAAAAAAGAAAGGAAAAATTGAAGATGTCAAAAAACTACATTTCTTTTTATTTTCCTGATTTCTAAGTACAGAGAAGATTGGCAAATACTTGAGTATGAATTCAATTAAAGGTCTTCAAC